>NC_051862.1:196418762-197738762 GCF_015732765.1 Culex quinquefasciatus
TTACTCTAGCTTTATTATTTTGAATAAAAGTTGTGCCTCGAAGCGTAATAAGGTTTTTCCGTTTTTTTTTTGTTTGTGGAGGGCAGTCTTTCTCGTCAAGGGTAAAAATGATTGGGGGAAGGGGAGGGGAGGCAAAATGTCCCGTTGCACCCCCCCCCCCTCCCTTCCTCATTTCGGCGCCCCTCAAGCAAAAAAATAAAGTGATGTTAACAATACGGGAGCACTTTCTTTGAAAATCGTTTCTATCATTTGAAGAATCTCGAATTTGCACGAGCTTTTCCACGAGATTTTCCTTAAGCGGACCCAATCACACAATCAAAAACCTGAATTATTTCGAATGGGGCCATTTGACAATGCGCGGTGGAAGTAAACCCAGGCTAATTCTTGGTCCCTGCCAATCTTCTCTTAATCCAGGTGGAGTACCCATTCGGCCAGATCCTCCACAAATGGAAGCAACCCGTTCGCCGTGCTTTAAAACGCAGGCGACAGCGGCCCAATGTTTGGATCTACCATGATGCAAAAATGGTCCAATCAAAGCAATAGCCCAAATAAACCGGATTAGAACAATCGACGCATAAAAATCAGCTAACGGCGTACATCTGTTCACCCTGCGACAACTTTCCTTGCAAATCCGATCAATCGTGGTTGATCCCCTTTATTCTCATCCAGCCAACTAAAATCGAACCGATTAAACACCAGCATCGAAAGCTACATCAGGCAAATGATCCGCCGCTCTCAGTTCTTCAAGTTCTCCAAATGACCCAATACGAAGCCCAACATTTGAGTGTTCGTTTTTTTAATGTTCTATAAAGACATAAGGTTATAAAAAAACTCTAAAAAAGCAGAATCTGTTTTTGGAAATTCTGGTAGATATTTAGTCGCCTGGTGCGTCATCAGCCTCTCCCGATCCCCCATAAAGAAGTTTACCCCAGAATACCCTCGAACAGCTCCTCCAAACATCCGTGTAGCAGGTGCAGCTTCTCCTAGTATTTGGCCAGCAGTTCTGGTACGCTTCCTCCACCAGGTCCTCGGTCAGCTTGGCCCCCTCTAAACTCCGAATCAGTTTGCAGATTCTGCTCCGATCGCCCGCAGCGAACATGTCCAGCATGTTCTGCGGCGTGCCGTCCAACGGGTTCTTGCACTCGTCTGCCATCGATTCGACCATCTTTCAGCCAGTTTTCAAGCAGAAATTCACTAAAACAGCACTTTTTTTAACAGGACTTGCGACGAAGATTTTTTTGTTTTTTGTTTTGGTTGCGCCGGTTGCTCACAGGTGACAGGACACAGATTAACAGATGAATCAGCGCGAGCCCAGTCACGAAATAGTCTAGCACAGCTGGTTCTGCCAGACTCCTGTAAGAATAGTGGAACATTTCTGCTAGAATGCTGTTAGAATGAGAACTCTTCCAGAATCCTGCTAGAAAGCCGTGACTGGGAGGGCGTTTGCAAAGGAGGGGAGAATTGTCAAAACGGGGCGATACACGCAAAATGTGAGTTAATCATTTTGAGGTAATGCCGGGATGTTTTGGGATGTGTACACTGCAACTGAAAATCGCACGTTGCTAATGCGTTTGGCACTTTTTCATACGAATATTTTAGTTCAACTACGTTTACCAAAAAAAATGTAATCGCAGTTGAACTGAAAATAAGTAAGGGGAGGTGTGATAATCAGCAAAGTGAGATTTTCAGTAACAGTGCAGAGCGCGATCGCAGCAGCCTTTTGTTTTGGTTCACTCTGCGCCGTGATATGTTTTGTTTACGTCGCGTGTGTTTATTTGTAAAGTGACTGGCAGACAAATCGTGATAAAAATTACAAACTTGGCCAGGGCCGAGACCAAGACATCCAGGATTGTCATGTTACTTATCTCTTTCTAACTAAAGAAGAACCTCTCCCTGTAGATGCATCTATGGCACAAATTGAATGGCACCATCAACCACCGAATGTTTTCCGATGGCTTACGCCGATACTCATGAACTGCATCTCCCATTCGGGAGTTTTACTCACGGAAGTCTACTCCCACTTTAACCTGGCACCGGTTTCTTTGTAGTATCTCCTAAAGGTAAGTCTGAAATAGTTTGCTTTATCCGCTATAATCAACACTTCCTATCCCCCCTCAAACAGAATTTGCAAGAGTACGGCTGCATCAAACTGTTGCTGGTGGACGTCTGGCCAAGGCATCGCTTTTCACCGTGAGGACCAACATCGAACCCTGCCCGAGCGCCCTGTCGATGCTCTCAATTTTCATCGGCGATCGCAACAAGCTCCAGAAAGACTTTTTAGCGCTACCACGAATGGTCAAGCAACAGAAGAGGAGAGGATTAGACATTTTAAAGGTACATTCCTTTTTTTGCCAAAAACAACGCTTCCATGTCAACTCAGTTAATAATTTTGGTTGGGACTCTCTATTTTGATGACCCTTCGTTTGCGGTGGAGGCTGCGTCCTCCTCTTTGACCTTACTATGACCGGCAGCTGCTCGGCGATTTCGTTCGGCTGGTGTCTTCACCAGCCACTCATGTGCCTGCGGTTTGTGCATCATATGTTCCAACTTCGCCTCGCGGTGGGTGAACTAGAGCGAAATTCGACGGGTTTTGATTCGCGGTGTTTTGGTGAGTGATCGTATCACTATGGCAGCATTGGGTTTTTTGGCCGCCGTGGAGCTAGCAGTTTTGCTCCACAATGTTAACACATTATGCCCAGAACAAAACAGTGTTTCTAGACTGGTTGGGCGAAATCACTGGTGTCGTGGCACCTGTGCCGATGTCGATTTCGACTCTCCGCTAGGTCAGCGACGAATGTCTCGAGTGTGACGAGCGGAAGTTAGTAAATTCGTTTGGACCGCTCTCTACCATCGCACGTCGATCTTCACAGTGTCAAGTCAGTTAGATTGACCAGTGGAATTACGGTTCCGTTCTCTAGCATCAACGGAATCGGTGATGTGGAGGTGTAGTGTGATATTTTAAACAAACAGGGCGTTTTATCCCGGCGAAATTAGGTTTCAGATCCTCTGCGAATGTTCTTCTTTGTTTCGCATAATCTACACCACCAACAAAGGAAACACAATCTTCAAAAAAGTTAGGGCTTGCCTTCTTTTGAATGCAGAATCTCTTTTTGCATTAAATTTCTAAATCAATTTATCAATAATTTATATTCAACGCAAAATAATGTTTGCCTTGCGCGTTCTCTCTTTTCTCTTCTCTCGCTACGCTTCGTTACCTGCTCTCGCATAGGCAAGCGCTTAGCGCAGGCAAAAACAGTCTGAAGTGAAACGTTTGTGCGGCTGGTCGTTGTTTACGTTTTGTGCGCAGGTATAATTTTCAAACAAATCATTTAATTTACCAGATACTTTGTTTATATTTTTCTTGTTGATCATTTCAGCGCCGTGGAGAACTTGATAAAAACGGAACAGCTGGTGCTGGAGAATTCGAACGGTAATCAAACAAGATTTTGCCCGCAGCCGGCCGACAATATTGTTCCGCCGAGAATGCGACCAAGCGAACAAACGATTGGCATCAATCAATCTGAATTATCAGATAAGTACATATGATATTTGAATATTATATTTAACTTGATACTTTGTGATTTTTTTCTTCTTACTTTTTCAGGTTTGGACGATTTTGGCAGTATGATCAACTAAACAGAATCAACATTCAACGAGAATTTAAGCCGCTGTGAACCATCCATCAAAAAGTGAACCATTCTGTAAAAAATGTAAGAAAGACTTTTAAAAACTATTTCAAAACTATTTCTCAAAAAGTAGTAAATTTGTATGATAAACTTTAATTTACCATTTGAAAACTATTTCTGAAATAGTGAAACTGGGAAAAAATGTAGGATAAACCATAAATAACCATATGAAAACTATTTCCAAAATAGTAGCGCTAGGTAAAAATAGCAAGAAAAACCCTTAAAAACCATTTACGAACCATTTCTAAAATAGTAGCAGCAAGGTTAAAAATTGTGCGAACAACCTTAAAATACCATTTAAAAATCATTTCTGAAACAGTAAAAACCGGAAGAAAAACGTCGCTTTTTCGAGAAAATTTACTTTAATTTTACCATTACACAAATGGTAATTTGACGAAACGTTGTTCGGGAATTTTTAAGGTTACCGTTGCTAACCACCCTCAATTCAGATGGTCGAACTTTATGATAAATGGTAGGGTACCATTTCCGATATGGTATTTTTAAGGTTTTGTTACCATTTTTCAAATTGTGGTTACGATCTCTGAAATGGTGACAAAACTATTTAACAAAAAGTTTTTTTAAGGTTCTCGTTTATGCGGGTGATAAGAGTTACAGTGATGGGTAAACTGATTTTTAAAAATTGTGAGGAGTACAGAATTGACAAAAATATTGAAATTCTTTTTGCTATGTTTGGAAATTTTGGAATGGTTCAGACAAATAATCAATAAAATTGACCAGAGACTATCAACCAATATGATTTTTTTAAATTAAATATTGAATTTAACCATGCTAACAAACATTTTTTGATATTTTTTGATTTTATAATATTTTTAAACTTTGTGTCTCGATTCACCCCACTTCCTTATGTTTTAACCAGATGTCAATAATATAAGTCGATTGGACTTCGATTGGACCTCTGAGACTAGCATTTCGACGCTACGTAGCTTCTTGACGTTCCGAGAAAAACGCGTTTAATATTTTTGACCTATAAACAAAAACTAGAGCACGCAATTTAACAATATCAAACACTTTTTGCTTGGTTGACCATTCTGTGCATTGTCCTGAAGTTTGATTGAATTTGGTTGCTGAGTTGCATTGTTAATTTGATTTTGGTTAACCGCGGTAAATTTTCTTGAAACAATTCGTTGGCGTCGAACTGTCAAAAATTGATCGTGCTGGATTGCGGTGGATACTTTTCTATCACAGTTTTTTTTTGTGTACTCAATGTGATAAATATTATGGTAGATTTTTGACAGTTCAAAATATTTCTAAAAAAATTATCTCGGTTAACCAAAATCAAATTAACAATGCAACTACGATTTATAATTACAAATGTGTACGTCTGACGAGCTTGTTCCTGTGTCAAACTCGTTCTGACCTAAAATCCCTTTGGTCAATTGACAAAAATGCTCGGAGCTTTTTTCGGGTTTGATTGAATAACTCAGGCATGATATCGAATTTTGGGGATCTTTGAAGGTCAAAAGGTGAGACATTGTGAGATGCACAAACTGGCGTTTTTAACTCAATTTGACCCAAAATGCACGTGCGACAAGTAAACACGACAGCGACAATTTGAGTCTGAGAACGGTGTTGGTAAAGCTGTCGTTTTTATAAATTTTTAAGTGTATTTTTTTAATGTAAAGTGCTCGGGAGACTTCTTAAGTTCCTTTTTTTGTGTTATTTTTCTAATTCCAGTTTTTGAGCTGATTTTACATGCTTGTTTTTGTCCATTTTTACACTTTTAAAATAAGGTCTTCAAGAGTCTTAAGCCAGTTTGTATTTTGCAAGTTAGAAATTAAAGTCTTTTATTTTTCGTTTGAGTTGGATTTATTACAGTTATTTTGATGTTGGTGAAATTTTTTTTATTCAAAAAAGCTTATTTTTTATTAGAAAGTAGTGTTTGACACTTTCTTTCGCAAACATAAAAAGGTGATCTAAAAAAATATCATTCATCCATCAGCGTGATTTGTTCGAGATAATTAGGGTTAGTGATTTCACTGATAGCGTGAAATCCGCGAATTTTGGCTTTTTCCACGAAATACCGTGAAATTTTATGTTCTTGTGAAACTGAAACGATAGTTCTCAAAATAATTTATTAAACTCAAACAGGAAAGAAAACAATCTTATAAGTTTCTGTAGAGTTAAGCGTCCGAATAGCCTGGTTTTATTACTAATATAGGGTAAGTCCTTTCGACTATTTCGTAGGTGGCGTGAAATTTGTAAAACTTATCAATTTTTTCAAAACATTTTTTGAAAATAATAACAAAATTTGTGTTTCATCCATAAAGACTATTTAAGTAAATTTTATTAGTTTTTCATTGAAATACTTGATATGAACCATTTGAAGAATTGTTCAGTTTTTTCAGTTTTTTTTTTTGAAACTAACAAAGTTTAAAAATATTTTCATTCGCTGTAATAAAACACTTTACTGCTTTTTTATTTGAAAGGTATAAGTGCAAAAAAATTACATGATCAATCTTTGCTTTATTCAAAATAAAATGAAGCGTATTATTTATCTTTGAAATCACCTTTAAAAGCATTTGATATTTTTTTCTGAGTCCTTTTTAATTTGAACGATATTTGATTATTTTGATTAGGTGGTAAATTCCCGCACCCAAAGTTAAAGAACGAGGGGAAAGTCCTCACGAAAAGAAACGCGAGGAAAGTGCTATTTTGCGAGAGTATAGGCCTCTCGCGTGTTCATTCGTTCATTGGAACAGTTCATCCTATTGAGTGGCTTATATGGACACATGACCGCCACTTCGTCACCGAACCATGGTGGCCCATACGGCAAAGGCACGGTTCAATATGCCGAAGGTCTTGGGTTCGAGTCTCGGTACCGGTACTTTTTTTTGATAGATGAACTTTTTTTGAAGATGAACCCATGAGTAAAGTACTCTCGGTAATTTCGGGATTTATCCTCTCAGTCCGCACACAGTACCATTTTACTACCGAATCGTGCTCTTTATTCTCTAGTATGCCGATGCCCAGTTCTGGGTGCGTGAAAGTTACTAAATACTTCAAACTGAAATACTGTTTTTTTTTTCTCATTTCGAATAAAAATTTCGATTTCGTTACTAATTATATAATTTTTGCCTATTGTTTTAAATTTAGTTTTTGGTGTGTCAGATAAAAACCTTAAAAAATATATTCAATCGGCTAAATGTCGCAGGAAATTCAAATAATTATAGTTATTTTGGATGGACAAGTTTGTTAAATCTTGCTTCGATATTAATTTTAATAGAATGTAAAATGGTTATACAGAATCAAATCGGCGAAAACTTTTTGCTTTATTAGTCAAATATTGGAAAGCAGTTCGTTAAATGAGAAAACGCATGCCCTAGGAGTTATTTTTAAAAATTTCACGTTCCACGAAATTTGTGTGAAATTTGGAGTTTCAAAATTGAGCTCCCCGTGGAATGTGCCATTTTCGAGCGTAAAAATCACAAAGCCAATTGATAATTATGTTGACATGATGCAAAGATGGAAGGAAAGTTTTATAACATTTAAGAAGGCTTAGGGCAATGCACTTTTTATTTCGGATTCTTAAAGCTATACAAAATAATTTAATGTTTCATGTTTTGAATTTTACTCAGACTAAATTAAAAAAATATCCTCACAATGTAAAAAAAATGCTGGATAAACTTAAATTATTGTTATAAAATTGGTGTGTGATTTTTTTTGGTTAAACCTAATCCATTTTAAACAATAAAATGTAAATGAACTAAGTATAACAATATATTGAATAATTTTCAAAGAGAAACGTGAATAATTCTCACGATTTGCTTTAATCTTGTTTTGATCATCCTAAATCACACACTAGCCCTTGGATAATTGATCTTCGGATAATCGAAAGTTTTCATAATCGAGTCCGGATTGTGTTTGAAAATCTGGTTTTTTTCCTGTTGAGAGTATCTGATCGATTTGGTGTCTTTGGTAAAGTTTCGGAAAAATAGGCACAGGGAAAAATAATCCGACTTTTGCATGGCTTTCAATGACTATTAGATAATTTCCCCAAATTTTTCATTTTGGAAGCAGTTTGTCATGTTATGTTGAGGATGATGCAGAATGCGGTGCTAAAAATAAAATAGCTCTGATTAAAAAAAACTACCTATTGTCAAACAAAATTTCACCATTTGAAAAATGTGATAAAAATTGCTTATACAAAAAGTAACTCTTGGGTCTTAATTATAATTTTCTAAATTCTATTTAAATAAGTTTTGCATTTTATTTTTTAATACAGAGCAATTCTCTGAGATTTCGGTCATTCGATTTTTTTGTATTTTTTATTCCGGCTGAAACTTTTTTGGTGCCTTCGGTATGCCCAAAGAAACCATTTTGCATCATTAGTTTGTCCATATAATTTTCCATACAAATTTGGCAGCTGTCCATACAAAAATGATATGTGATAATTAAAAAATCTGTATCTTTTGAAGGAATTTTTTGATCGATTTGATGTCTTCGGCAAAGTTGTAGGTATGGATATGAAACACGGTTAAAAAAATTTTGGTGATTTTTAATTTCACTTTTTGTCACTAAAACTTGATTTGCAAAAAAAAACACTATTTTTAATTTTTTTTATTTTTTGATATGTTTAAGAGGACATAAAATGGCAATTTTTCAGAAATTTCCAGAATTAGCATTAGCATTAGCATTAGCATTTCAGGACGCCCTATCCACGGATGGCTCCACAACGCTTATCCCTCTGTTTGGTATGGTTGTGTTAGACCCTCATCCGGAACAATAATCCAACACGGGAGATACCATGTCTCCATCCTTTGATGAGTGTGTAATACAGCCCAGGGCATAAGGGGGTCCTCGCCGGGTCCAAGCTATCCTTTGGGGAGCGGAAGGAATGTTAGTAAACACCTATCTAAAGTGCGCAAGGATCCCTGCGTCACCTTAGTGGTATAGATGTTTGTAGGGAGGTTTTGGACTCAATGTTAGTAGAATAAGGTAAACCCTAGGATACACCTCGAGAGGTATTGCGGGTCAGTTTGAAAAGAATTTAATTGTTTGTATTTTGGCAATACTTGCATCAATGTTACATTATTTTGATTAAACTTGTACAGCCGGCTGTAAAGTGCAAAAATAGAATTTATCCTGTGTTCATTTAAAGTATCTTTGACGTTATTAAAATCTAATCAATAATTTATCTGTTGAAAATTTGTATGCTGAAATATCAGCATTTTAATGTGTGATTTGTTTTAGGATTGATTTTGCAAATTTGAATGATTTAAGTTTTAAAGAATTATTGCGCGCCCGAGCTCGAAGACATTTTAAATTTGTCGTTTTTTATGTTGCGGTAAGATAAACATTTTTTGAGATAATAGAAAGAAGAATTGAAGAAATAAACACGAAAAAAAATCTATCGAAAGTTTCTAATGAATCAATGTTAGTTTTTTTTTGTGTGTACACGATTTGTAACTATTCAATTTTACTTGTCCTAATTTAAATTTCCGGTTTGTAAACCTCCTTGCCCTGATAAAAAGTCTGACTAATAGGATATCGTTGCCAAATAAAATTACAATTACAATTACAACTAGAGCATTCCAGAAATTCAAAAAGATGTGCAGAAAAAAAGCCCTAACAATTTGAACATGCAGCATTTTATAAAAGTTCCGAGTTGGAACAAACTCACCGGGAATTTGCAGTGTCCATTATTGATCTTCAGATTAAGTTAATTTAAGTACAGTACAATAATGGAAAGTCCTCACCAAGATTTCACCAGCCCTCCAGCTTCTCAATAACTGTTCGACTTTTTCGTGTTCGAACAGCGAAGCCAAACCCCTACTCCATTGCACTCGACGTTTTCTTCACTTGTTCTGTTGTTGAGTGCCCTATATTTATCTCCCTCACTCTATTCCGAACCACATTTCTAAACTGGCAGCACTGATCACATCTTGCACTCACATATACACAAACCCTCGCCACACATCCGTTGATGCAAGCGCACCACCACCAATGTGCTGGCAAGGCAGTTGTTGAGCAGCTTGCGGCCTTGAAAATTTTCAAGCTGGGTAATTCTCCGCCAACTCACACAGCAGTTGCCCCGACCCCTCTTCGATTTGCGTGAAACTTTGTCCTAAGGGGTAACTTTTGTCCCTGATCACGAATCCGAGGTCCGTTTTTTGATATCTCGTGACGGAGGGGCGGTACGACCCCTTCCATTTTTGAACATGCGAAAAAAGAGGTGTTTTTCAATAATTTGCAGCCTGAAACGGTGATGAGATAGAAATTTGGTGTCAAAGGGACTTATATGTAAAATTAGTCGCCCGATTTGATGGCGTACTCAGAATTCCGAAAAAACGTATTTTTCATCGAAAAAAACACTAAAACAGTTTTAAAAATTCTCCCATTTTCCGTTACTCGACTGTAAAAATTTTTGGAACATGTTATTTTATGGGAAATTTAATGTACTTTTTGAATCTAAATTGAACCAGAAGGGTCATGTTTTCATTTAGAACAAAATTTTTCATTTTAAAATTTCGTGTTTTTTCTAACTTTGCAGGGTTATTTTTTAGAGTGTATAAATGTTCTACAAAGTTGTAGAGCAGACAATTACAAAAAATTTGGTATATAGACATAAGGGGTTTGCTTATAAACATCACGAGTTATCGCGATTTTACGAAAAAAAGGTTTGAAAAAGTTGGTCGTCATCGATCATGGCCGTTCATAGTCACCCGCGACAGACACGGACGACGAAACGAAGAAAAACGCAAAAAGTAACTTTTTTAAAACTTTTTTTCGTAAAATCGCGATAACTCGTGATGTTTATAAGCAAACCCCTTATGTCTATATATCAAATTTTTTGTAATTGTCTGCTCTACAACTTTGTAGAACATTGTTACACTCTAAGAAATAACCCTGCAAAGTTAGAAAAAACACGAAATTTTAAAATGAAAAATTTTGTTCTAAATGAAAAAATGACCTTTCTGGGTCAATGTAGATTCGAAAAGTACATTAAATTTCCCATAAAATAACATGTTCCAAAAATTTTTACAGTCGAGTAACGGAAAATGGGAGAATTTTTGAAACTTTTTTAGTGCTTTTTTCGATGAAAAATACGTTTTTTCGGAATTCTGAGTACGCCATCAAATCGGGCGTCTAATTTTACATAAAAGTCCCTTTGACACCAAATTTCTATCTCATCACCGTTTCAGGCTGCAAATTATTGAAAAACACCTCTTTTTTCGCATGTTCAAAAATGGAAGGGGTCGTACCGCCCCTCCGTCACGAGATATCAAAAAACGGACCTCGGATTCGTGATCAGGGACAAAAGTTACCCCTTAGGACAAAGTTTCACGCAAATCGAAGAGGGGTCGGGGCAACTTTTCCCGATTTCGTGTGAGTTGGTAGAGAATTACCCAGCTGTCCTCTCGCACATCACTCACTCCTTCCCTCTTCACACAGGAGAATTCGTCGTCTCACCGTCTCACGCTTAGCTCTCGCTCTCTCTTTCTCTTTTCTCACCACACATATTTTCTCTCTCTCTTCCTCGCAAGACTGCAGAATAAAGGCATCGTTGTCTTTCCCACTCTTCCCTGATGCCCTCTCTTGCATTTCGTCGAGCTGTTTTTTCGCGGTCTCATCGCCAGATTAGATTTTTTCAGCATTTCACGAAAATTACAACAATTGCATTCGGATTTGAAACCCACTGGAACATTCTTCACGGCTCAGTCGGTTTATTTAATATGTACACTCTACACGAGACGGCAACCGAAAACTTGGTCAGCCGCCATGACACTACCGAGGCAAGCCCTTCCGCGATACCACGAACAAAACCTCGTCAAAAACCTTATAAAAACAAACAAAATGCTGAACCTCCACAATCCCTATTTAATTCACCATGAAACGACCGACCGTCACTAGATTTGTAGTTTTTACACCTAAAATACACGACAAAAATTACGAAAATCACGGAGCGCGACGGAACAACACCCGAACTCGCTGGCAGTGTTGCCATTCCCCCCTTTTTTCAGAAATTTCCAGAATGAGCAAAAAATCTTTGACCGATTTATGATTTTTTGAATCAATACAGATTATTTAAAATAAATCGAAATATTGGTCGCAAAAATTTTTCAACTTCATTTTTCGATGTAAAATTGAATTTGCAATCAAAAAGTACTTTAGTGAATTTTTGATAAAGTGCACCGTTTTTAAATTGTAGCCATTTTTAGGCAACTTTTTTGAAAATAGTCGCAGTTTTTCATTTTTTTAAAATTGGTGCCCATGTTTGCCCACCTTTGAAAAAAATAGTTTTGAAAAGCTGAGAAAATTCTCTATATTTTGCTTTTTTGGACTTCGTTGATACGACCCATAGTTGCTGAGATATTGCTATGCAAAGGTTAAAAAACAGTAAAATTGATGTCTCACCCAAACAACCCACCATTTTCTAATGACGATATCTCAGCAACTATTTACAATGTTAAAATATGAAACATTCGTGAAATTTTCCGATCTTTTCGAAAAAAATACTTTCAAAAATTTAAAATCAAGACTAACATTTCAAATGGGCGTAATATTGAATATTTTTGATCGATTTGGTGTCTTCGGCAAAGTTGTAGGTATGGATCTACAACTTTGCCGAAGACACCAAATCGATCAAAAAATTCCATCAAAAGATATAGAATTTTGAATTTTCACATATCATTTTTGTATGGACAGCTGCCAAATTTGTATGGAAAATTATATAGACAAACTAATGATGCAAATTGGCTTCTTTGGGCATACCTAAGGCACCAAAAAAGTTTCAGCCGGATTAAAAAATACAAAAATTAAAATTAAAGAAAAAAGACCGATTCCGTAGAGAACTACTCTACACTCAGAAAAATAATTATTCACAATATTTCAACTAAAAAAATCCATGTCTCAGCAATTAGCACCGATCAACAATATCAAAAATTAAAAACTGTTTGAAGCAATTCCAAATCAATTATTGCAGGGGCGTTCTTCCATCTTGAAGTATTATAAGGGTGCACAGCAACGAAGGAAGTTGTTGTCTTTTTATTCCAAAATTGTAGAACTTACGGACTTAATCTTGCAACAACGTGATTGTAGAAATGGTAAAACTTTGTTGTAATTTACTTGGGGGACAGTACGTTAGGGGATGAATAAACCATATTTCGATAGTACCCGTAGTTTTGAAGAGACCAAATTGATTTTGCATGTTGTCAAAAAGGGGTAAAAAATAGGAAATAAAAAAATAAATAGATTTCTTATGTAAACAGAAATTGCACCAAATGAAATAACTTCAAATACCCTTTCGTTTAATGATAGTAAAATTCAGAGTGTTTTTGCTCGTTTAAAAATATTTTGAATTTTTGTGAAATTTCAATGTACCGAGAAAAAAACATTTCACTACTAAGTTTTTTTTCCAAATGTTGAAACCAAGGCTTGCAATTTAATTTTTTATTTTTTTTTAGATTTTTGTAGAGGAACATAAAATTTAACATAGTATTGCAATGGCCTAGATAGAAAATTTATTTTTTATGAAATTTGCAACGACATTTCTTTCATGAGCATGAGCATGAGCATGAGAGATCACCCATGGTTGCCCCTCCGTTGCTGAACAGAACCGTAATATCCTTTCGGCACTACTGATCATAGGCTTCGACTATCAAGTGGTGTTTCCCTTATCAACAGCATGTATGAATGCGCTGAAAAGATAAAACAGCATGATTGCCAAAACAAGATCAGTTGCGAATAGGTAACAGTCATTGGCCACCAACGGCGCCCGCCATGTCAGTTTGTAGACCTCGATTTTAAGGGACGGGAATGTTAGTTAGCGCAGGTTGCTACTAGGGCAGCTGATTTACTCTGTGCTTACACCCCACGAGCGCCAGGAACCTGAAAACTTGTTAGTAGGATGGGTGTTTGGTCAGGATTCATCATAGAAGATGATGATGCGACCCAAAATCATAGTGTTTGTTGAAAGGTATTATATATTATTCTCAAGGCAAACAATCGGATGCTGCGGATGAGACATTTCCCGTTTATCGGTTGTTAAATTTTAAATGAAATGGTTTAGTCTTAGACAGCCGGCTGTGGAAAGATATAACCAAAATCATTTGTAATTAAAACTGAAGGGTTAAACAGTGTAATTTTTAACTTGAGATGATTTCACGAGTTTTAAATGATTGATGTTTAGTGAGGTACTGATTAACTTTGCGAACGACGAGTTACGAGTTACGAGTTTATCGAGATGAAATGGATAATATTTTTGAGAGAAATAAAAAAAAAATATATCGAAACAGATAAGTCTTAACAATTCGAACATGCAACAAAGCGTTTTAAAAAAATCTAAGATTCCCGTTTATCTGTTGTTTAATTAATCAAGAGATGGATCAATCTTAGACAGCCGACTGTGGAAAGATAGAGCCAACATAGTATGAATTTTAAAGATTTTTTAGTTTGTTTTTCGGATTTAATGAGTGTTAATGCAATTGTGAGAGAGATTAAATCGCGAGATGAAACAAAACCGATCCGACGTGAACGCGATGCAATCCGTAATCAATTTTTAATTTGAGAGCATTAAAAATAAAAAAAAAGATTTCCCGATCTACGAAACGCGCAGAACCGAAACAAACCATGTGACGTTAATGTTTGAGTAATTTGTACGAATCGCTCCTAAAGTTCACTCTCGATTTTTACATAACTCTCAACTGTGTAGGCTGAAATCCTTTTGTAACAAAACAATAACATTAAAAAAAAAAACAAATATAAAAAGAAACACTCACACGCACATTCTTAATTAAGCCGAAACAATAGAAACCTCTTTCTCAACACTACAAGATAAAAGAAAGAGTAGCAAAGGAAACAAAAGTTTGCCTATTTGGCAGCACCCAAAACATAGCACCGCTCCCCCTAATTAAAAGCTATCTAGACGAGTTGTTTCGGCTCAACTTTAATCTCTCACCCACACACGCATACTCATTCACACCTTTCAAAAGAATGTAGAACTCACCAGCTCTGACGGTTCTCTCATAAATAGAATTTGCCAACAAACATGCTTCCGTCATCCATACATTCACTCCACTCACACTCTAGAAGGCAACATAACCCGTCATTATTCCTCTCGCTCTCCCCTCGCTCGCCCTCGTCCTCCCCCCTCCACACACCACTTCTTCATAAATTTTCTCACTCTCACTCTCTCAAACAAAACTCACTCTCTTGCACACCAACAGATAAGCCGACGGCTTGGAACAGACTCACCGAATTTTACAGCACGCTTCTCGTCGACTTCGATTGTATTGGTGTATTCTGGCCGTGGGTTGGCACACAGTGGTGAATTAATCTTGTCTTGCTGGTAGTGATCACAGTACCAACCCTCATACACTCATCAATCTGCACAACAAATTCTTTTTCAACCCCTTTGCTGCAGCATAAATGCCAACACAGATAAGATCACGGCAAGCCACTTGAATTACAACACACTAACACATTATTGGCTATCGAGATTTTTTCGGAGCAGCTTTGGTGTTCGCTTCTCACTCGCACATGCGCACGCCGATTTCATGACACACACACTTAATCTGACAACCCCACGCCGATGAAGCAAGAAAAAATGGTTACAGATTTTGTAAACAGAAAAACGACATTTTTCCAGCGTTTAGCTGCTAAAAACTATGCCAACACTTAACCCCCCCTTCACTGGATGTCCACCACATAAAATTCTAATAATTTAGCACTATCCCACTCGAAAAATATACGCCGAATATTATTGAAAAAGACGCAACGCGGGAGAAGCTTGCAGAACGATCCGATCGCTTCGGCTGCCCGAACGGAACTCAATTTGCAACGACATTTCTTTCATGAAAGAGGTGAAAGTCATATTGTTAGAAGTTTACAATTGATTTGTATTTGAAATATCAAATACCATTTGATTCAAATTTTATATTGTTTTAAAATTTATTTCTGTACCTAAAACTCACTGTCCAACTCCAACCTGTTCCATACAATAGTTGACTGTAACTTCAACCCAGTCATACCAGGGAAATAGTCTAGGAAATGGAACAAAAATAGTTGCAAAATTAATGCTCGAACAGCTCCACAGGGGGACGGACACGTGTACGAGCATTAAATCATTCACAGACTGATGGTTAGCTGTGGCACTACCGATGTTACCCAGGTGGAACTCTTGCTACCTTTACCTAGTGATGGGTCTCGCGCGGAAGTGCTGCATACATAATGGACTCTTTCACGCTTCGGGGAGGGGGACACTACCTCTGTACCGTCAATTTGATGACATTAGCTGAACAGTCAATCGCCTGGATAATGCACCGTGAGATGTGGCTTTGTTTTATTGTTGGTGCTTTGCCAGTATTTATTTACAATTTTTTTCGGTGCATTTTTGGTCTGCTCAAGTGAAATTCCCCAGTTGGCAAGTCATGCCACAGTCCACAACTTCGGAACAAAAGCTTAAACTTGTTCATTCCAAGACCCCTCGACGAGAGGCAGGTTTGCGCATGGATTCGCTTGAAAGCTCGCGTGGATCTGGTCTTTGGGCAACTTCTTGCAGCAAGAAGTGACGACAGACGCCGGCAGTTTTTGGCGCGGAGTCAGCGAAGCGGAAAGGACGTGATTCGTGGCGAGGGCCGGACGGTGAGATATTTGAGGTTCTTTGAACAATTTTTTTTCGGGCTAAAGCAGCAGAAACATCTTCCAAAAGTTCTAATGTTTGACTTTTGCCAAAGTTGTATTGATTTAGGTGAAACAATTTTTTTTCATTTATTTTTTGGGCTTAAATTTTTGAAAAATACCTAAGTACAATAAAAACATAAATCTTCAAAAAATAAATAATTCTAAAAATGGCCCAACATCTCTACTAGAAGATTTAGTTCAAGTTTTTGCCACCAAGCCATTTCGCGTGGACTTTGAAAAGTTAGTCGCTTTTTCTTCGTAACTTTTCAGCGGGGGGATCGCATTAGAAGAAAAAACAACCCAGCTTCACCCAGAATTGTGAGCGCACGTGGCGCGGCGTGGTGCGTCATTCGGGTGTTTTTCCTCGCAGGAAGTTGCCAGAAATTGAATTTAACGCAGCCTTAAATTGAATATCTCTCTCTCTGTTTGCCGAGGACGTTTTGAAGTTTGGACAAAAAGTTATGCCCAACATTGCTTGAGGTTGAAATGTGAGTGCGAACTTTTTCATTGAGTTCTTTTTTAAATTAAGTTAGACCTAAATTGAGTGTTTTTGGGAAGTCTATCAATTCCGATTTTCTTTTAAATACATTTATAAACTAAAACTAAACAAAAAAACCAAGTCCAATTTAAAATTTCGCTCGAACAAATCGGCATTCCCATAACTCAAAACATTCCCCAACTGGCACAATCCAATCGCACGTGATTGATTCTGCAAAAATTTTGCAACATCAGCTCGATATCAATTTTTCGGCCGATCCCCTCGCCCGGGAGCAAACTTTGAGCAAAAATCGTCATCGCGCGTTGCGACAGAAACTACCCAAACTGGGTGGATCGTAAATTGGCGCTGAAATATGGGCTGAAATTCTGTGAACTTCATTTTGGAAACTGGAGGAGCCGGATTTGTTGGCATCGATGTCATAAATCACACACACAAAACTGGATGCCTTCATATTTGGTGCTGGTGCTGCTGGTTCCAAAAGGAATTAAATGGAAAATGGATTCGATTTTTTTTTCACTAAGCGAGCGCACCGGATTGAGGCTTACATTATTGTGTTTCATGAGATTGAAAATTGAAGGGGTTTAGTTTCATCAATTTGAGACAATTTGATGAAATTAATTCCATCCAATATTTTTGTCCAACCAAATCACTAGTAAACAGTGTGGTTCGTAGAGAGATTTACCACTGTTGGAAAATTAGGTAATGGAACCTGATGAGTTTAATTTAGCAGGTGCTTTGGCACGGATTTGTTTGGAAACAGCACACTCATTATTGGAAATTGGATTATAAAAAATTAAGAGAGTCAAATGATGAAGTTTAAAGCATTGAATTAAAACCGTAATGATATGTCATTTTCGACTATGGTTGAAAAGCATTAACTATTTTCATACTTAATATATATATTTTTAAACTTACATATCAAAATATCCTTCTTTTATAAACAAGATAATATACAACGTACCTGAAATGAAATAGAAAAACTTTGTTTATTTTTTTGTTATTAGAATCTAAAACAAAACAACGAGTGGACTTTACTCTCAAGTGGACTGGACTCTTAAGTAAACCACATCTTGTCATTAGCATTATTTTAAATTAAATCAAACCTTCACAGTAAAAAAATGGATGGTGTAAAAATAAAAAAAATATGTCTTTTCGATTTATAACATATGAACATATTACAATACAGTCATACCTCGGTTTTGCATGCCTCGGTTACATAAACATAGTGTTTCGGAATCGGAATGATGTCAGCTGAAACTTCGTTTTTCGAAAAAGTACTCAAAAGTTCATTTTTTTATATTTGCGTTTTTTCGAAAATAAATACTCAAAATTTCAGTTTTTACAATATGGGTCGGAATTTCTCATACATTTCAAAAATATTTAAAAAAGAATTTAAAAATATGTTTTTATAAAACCACGAAGTTTCGAAAAAATACTCGAAATTTAAGTTTTGTTTAATAAAGGTGTCAAATGAACGGGATTTTGACGTATAATTCGAAAACGGTGAAACAAATTCATGAAAGTACTAAAAAAAATCACAAAACTACATACTTTCAAAAAAATACGCAAAAAATCAGTTTTGGACTGAACTGAGTGAAATTCTGGGTGTTCTTTTCAAAAATACGTAGTTTTGTGAAAAAAGTTAGTACATTCAAAAAAAATGTTATTACTTCCGAAATTTATGAAAAAATCTCGATCATTTTATACGGCTATAGTAAAATATTTAAATTTTGAGACAAACTTATTTTTATTGCATTTATTAGAGCAACTCTCTACGAAATCGGCCGATTTCGACCATTTTTATTTTTGTATTTTTTGATTTGACTCAAACTTTGTGGGGGCCTTCCCTATGACCAAATAAGCTATATTGCGTCATTGGTTCACCCGTACAAGTCTCCATACAATTTTGGCAGCTGTCCATACAAAAATGGTATGTAAATATTCAAACAGCTGTAACTTTTGAGTGAATTTTCTGATCAATTTGGTGTCTTCGGCAAAGTTGTAGGTATTGTTGAGGACTTTTGAGAAAAAAATAGGTACACGGAAAAAAAAATTTGCAGATTTTTTTATCAACTTTTTTTTTCATAAAAACTCAATTTCCCAAAATAGGTATTTTTTGATTTTCGAGATTTTTTGATATGTTTTAGGGGACAAAAATCGGCAACTTTTGAGCCATAGAGAAACATGGTCAAAAAATCTGCCGCCGAGTTATGAATTTTTGAAAAAATAGTGATTTTTGGAAAAAATCGAAGTTTCATGCAAAAACAAGTTTGACATTATTTTTTAATGCAAAATTGAATTTGCAATCGAAAAGTACTTTACAGATTTTTTGATTAAGGGCTCCGTTTTCAAGATATAGCCACCGAAAGTTTGATTTTAGCGAAATATTTGCAGTTTTCGATTTTTAAAAATAGTGACCATGAGTGACCATTTCTAAAAATATTTTTTTGAAAAGTTCAGAAAATTTGCTATAAAATTGTCAAGAGACATTGAAGATTGGACCTCTGGTTGCTGAGATACAGCGGCTTAAAGAAAAAGAAACACGAAAATTGAAGTTTTCTAAGTCTCACCCAAACAGCCCACCATTTTCTAATGACGATATCTCAGCAATTAATGGTTCGATTTTCAATGTTAATACATGAAACATTCGTGAAATTTTCCGATCTTTTCAAAAAAAATATTTTAAAAAATTTTAAATCGAGACTAACATTTTAAATGAGCGTAATATTCAATATTTGGCCCTCTTAAAATGTTAGTCTCGATTTAAAAAAATTCAAAATATTTTTTTTGAAAAGATCGGAAAATTTCACGAATGTTTCATGTATTAACATTGAAAATCGAACCATTAATTGCTGAGATATCGTCATTAGAAAATGGTGGGCTGTTTGGGTGAGACTTAGAAAACTTCAATTTTCGTGTTTCTTTTTCTTTAAGCCGCTGTATCTCAGCAACCAGAGGTCCAATCTTCAATGTCTCTTGGACAATTTTATAGCAAATTTTCTGAACTTTTCAAAAAAAATATTTTTAGAAATGGTCACTCATGGTCACTATTTTTAAAAATCGAAAAACTGCAAATATTTCGCTAAAATCAAACTTTCGGTGGCTATATCTTGAAAACGGAGCCCTTAATCAAAAAATCTGTAAAGTACTTTTCGATTGCAAATTCAATTTTGCATTAAAAAATAATGTCAAACTTGTTTTTGCATGAAACTTCGATTTTTTCCAAAAATCACTATTTTTTCAAAAATTCATAACTCGGCGGCAGATTTTTTGACCATGTTTCTCTATGGCTCAAAAGTTGCGGATTTTTGTCCCCTAAAACATATCAAAAAATCTCGAAAATAAAAAAATACCTATTTGGGAAATTGAGTTTTAGTGAAAAAAAAGTTGATAAAAAAATCTGCATTTTTTTTTTCCGTGTACCTATTTTTTTCTCAAAAGTCCTCAATAATACCTAAAACTTTACCGAAGACACCAAATTGAACAGAAAATTCACTCAAAAGTTACAGCTGTTTGAATATTTACATACCATTTTTGTATGGACAGCTGCCAAAATTGTATGGAGACTTGTACGGGTGAACCAATGACACAAAATAGCATATTTGGTCATAGGGAAGGCCCCCACAAAATTTGAGCCAAATCAAAAAATACAAATAAAATCCATTTCCGGTTTTGGTAGAGAATTGCTCATTAGTATTTTCAAAAAAAAATATTTTTTTTAAACCTATGAAAAATCCCGATCATTTGAGACCCATATTGTAAAAAACTGACATCTTAATTTTTTTAATCGAAAATTCATGGTTTTGTGAAAAATTTTAGTATTTAAAAACAGCGTCGGTGTTTTCGAAATGTATGAAGGATCCCGATCATTTGATAAGCATATTGAAAAATTCTGAAATTTTGAGTTTGTTTTTAAAAATACGTAGCTCTGTGAGAATTTTAATATTTTCAAAAAAAAATTGTTATTATTTTCGAAATGAAAAAAAGGTGAAATTTTGAGTATTATTTCGAAAATACGTAGTTTTTTGATAATTTTGAGTAATAAAAAAATATTTCCGAAGTGTATGTAATTTAACTGATAACTGCACACCACAAAAAAAATGTGCAACTCATAAAAGCACAACAAACCAGAGCAATTATCTCAAGAATGAGCAGTTTTTTGGAAATTTGAAATTTGTATTTTTTATTATGTTGAATCGTTTTTTTCTACGATCAAAAAAGTAATTTCACATTTTTTGTTTGTCTATATAAGTATTCATACAAATTCTGTCAGTCAGCTGTCGGCAGTCCAAACTACAAGATTATCGAAACATTAAAAACTGTATACCTTGAGAACGGATTATCTTAACGATTTGATGATGTCTTGGGCAAAGTTATACAGTATATAAAAAAAGTATTTACACCCCTTGGGCACTATGCACATTTTGTGATGAAACATGTAAAAAAATTAAAGTTTGACAGGAACCTAGTACTACGTTTTGTTCAGAAACTCATGCCAAACATTTTGCTGCAAAAAACTCATGAAAAGATGATTTCTATAAAAAGTTATATAACAAATACTATTACAAAAATAAAAAAAGGTGCAAAAAAGTTTGTACACCTTTCGAAAAATTAACATAAATAATGTTATTTGTTGACAAATCACCATAAATCCAGTCTCTCAACTCCAAATAGGCATCCTTGACTGATTAAAAAAAGAATTTGGATTAAGCATAAGCATAAGCATAGGTGCCCACCCGCAGTTGCTACTCCGTTATTGACCAGGACCTCCAGAAGTTACATCCACGAGCCGTGGAAGATAAGTGGGAGCTATCTTTCCTCGCTTCGCAACTTCTCAAAGGCCCCTATCATGCTGATCAATACCGGCGCCGGCCACGACCAGTGGTAGGGTCACGGGGAAGTGGATGGGAATGTTAGTCCGATACTTGAGTGATAGAGACCGCCCAATCGACTGCATCTCCGACAAAGTATCACATGAGTTTTGAGGGGTTAGTAGATGGGTATGAGGTCAGGATTCACGAGTGGCAGTGATGTGACCATGAGCATTTTGTTTATCGGTTGAAAATTTTAAATCTTAGGCAGCCGGCTGCGGAAAGATAGATAATTGATCATTTAAAAAGTTTTTTTATCGAACGCGTGCCAGCCGAGCAGTAGTGCTATGGGCTGGACTTATCAGTATATTTTTACAATTTAGATAACGCGAGCAAATTTCAAAAATAGTAAATAAATGACGCTTTACTCTTCATAAAATTGATCGATGCCAGTTGGAATAAATTTTTACGATCATTTACGATGAAAATTATCGCGAAAAGAACAGGACTGCGCGTCCCCTGAAGCACTGCACTTATGATGTCCAATAAGTTATAATAACCAATCACCCCATGCACACAAACAGCGACATAAAAGAAATGAAAATGAGCATGCAAAAACAAGACAGCGCGTCCGCGTGGTCAGCGCACTAATGATGCCATTATTTAATTATAATAACCACTCACCCAAGCACACAAACAGCGACATAAAAGAAATGAAAATGAGCATGCAAAAACAAGACAGCGCGTCCGCGTGGTCAGCGCACTAATGATGCCATTATTTAATTATAATAACCACTCACCCAAGCACACAAACAGCTACATAAAAGAAATGAAAATGAGCATGCAAAAACAAGACAGCGCGTCCACGTGGTCAGCGCACTAATGATGCCATTATTTAATTATAATAACCACTCACGCAAGCACACAAACAGCGACATAAAAGAAATGAAAATGAGCATGCAAAAACAAGACAGCGCGTCCGCGTGGTCAGCGCACTAATTATGCCATTATTTAATTATAATAACCACTCACCCAAGCACACAAACAGCGACATAAAAGAAATGAAAATGAGCATGCAAAAACAAGACAGCGCGTCCACGTGGTCAGCGCACTAATGATGCCATTATTTAATTATAATAACCACTCACCCAAGCACACAAACAGCTACATAAAAGAAATGAAAATGAGCATGCAAAAACAAGACAGCGCGTCCGCGTGGTCAGCGCACTAATGATGCCATTATTTAATTATAATAACCACTCACCCAAGCACACAAACAGCTACATAAAAGAAATGAAAATGAGCATGCAAAAACAAGACAGCGCGTCCGCGTGGTCAGCGCACTAATTATGCCATTATTTAATTATAATAACCACTCACCCAAGCACACAAACAGCGACATAAAAGAAATGAAAATGAGCATGCAAAAACAAGACAGCGCGTCCACGTGGTCAGCGCACTAATTATGCCATTATTTAATTATAATAACCACTCACCCAAGCACACAAACAGCGACATAAAAGAAATGAAAATGAGCATGCAAAAACAAGACAGCGCGTCCACGTGGTCAGCGCACTAATGATGCCATTATTTAATTATAATAACCACTCACCCAAGCACACAAACAGCGACATAAAAGAAATGAAAATGAGCATGCAAAAACAAGACAGCGCGTCCGCGTGGTCAGCGCACTAATGATGCCATTATTTAATTATAATAACCACTCACCCAAGCACACAAACAGCTACATAAAAGAAATGAAAATGAGCATGCAAAAACAAGACAGCGCGTCCACGTGGTCAGCGCACTAATGATGCCATTATTTAATTATAATAACCACTCACGCAAGCACACAAACAGCGACATAAAAAAAAAAAAATAAAAAAAAAAATAAATAAAAAATAAAAAAATAATAAAAAAAAAAAAAAAAAAAAAAAAAAAAAAAAAAAAAAAAAAAAAAAAATTTAAACGGTATTTAAAAACGTAGGTTTTAAAGAAAACCTAGATGTTTGGGTATCAAAAGATCGGAAATTTTATGCCCTTTCCGATTTCACATAGGTTGACTTGTGAATCGTGGACCGGTTCGGATGCCGGCGGATTTTCCTACGACGTAATTCCGGGTTGGTACGAAATTCCAACGAAAAATCTATTCTATCGATACAAATACCCCCAAAACGGTGTTATACCCACTCCAAAATGTTTATTTAGCAATTATATGGTAATATATTGACATTTAGTTGAATTAAAAGTTTGCAAATTTAAGTTTAGATAAGTTTTATATAGAATTTCCAGAGTTATATAAACTATTATACTAAGTAGTTAGTAAACTTTATATTCAATCCAAATTCTTTTTTTAATCAGTCAAGGATGCCTATTTGGAGTTGGGAGACTGGATTTATGGTGATTTGTCAACAAATAACATTATTTATGTTAATTTTTTGAAAGGTGTACATACTTTTTTTGCGCCTTTTTTATTTTCGTAATAGTATTTGTTATATAACTTTTTATAGAAATCATCTTTTCATGAGTTTTTTGTAGCAAAATGTTTGGCATGAGTTTTTGAACAAAACGTAGTACTAGGTTCCTATCAAACTTTAAATTTTTTACATGTTTCATCACAAAATGTGCATAGTGCCCAAGGGGTGTAAATACTTTTTTTACATACTGTATGTATTGTCTGTGACTTCCCAAAATGATAGATAAATTTAAAAAAAAGATTTTTCATGCAAAAAATTAGACTACGCCTAAATCTACAGAAAAAATGCTATCTTTTGAGCAATGGCACAAAATGGTCAAAATTCATTTGGCAAATCTGTTTATTTTCCGAAAAAATCATAAAATTTTAAAAGTGTGAGAAAAAAGTATTTTTTACGATATTTCAAGATATCGCATTAAATTTGCAATCGAAAAGTACTTTTCAAAAACATCGATATCCGTGAAATCTGCCGACCAATATCCACTTAAAATTAAATTAATGTTTGAAAAGTGCCCTTTTCACATGTAAAAGTCATTACCAGGCTTGACCATCTTCGAAAAAAAAAAAATCAAAGAGATCATAAAAATTCATCACAAAACAGTGTGGACCACAGTTTTATCTAGACGATCGCAAAATTAAGTGAAAATGAATTTTCCGAATTTTTTTGAGATTTTGGAGCTTTCGTGTTTTCAGAAGAGTTGTTGCAAATGGAAAAAGACAACTTTTGGTTTGGTTGAAAATTAGGGTGGTTCACGAATATGGCGATTTTCAGAATCTAACTTTTCAGGAATATTTATGGGTTTTTTCGGTTTGAAAAGTTGTTGGGCTTGGTAGATTAATATTTTGACCATTTGGGTAAATTGTGAGTGCAGATTCGGAATCAGCGGGCAACATTAAATGGAAAAACATATGTTTGGACAATTTTCGAATTTCACTAGGGTGGTCCTTTACACTTCTCCCATGAAAAATATAAATTTTTAAATAAAATATCTCGAGATTAAAGAAAAATACCTTCGTTTTTGCGTGCGGCGCGTCAAAAATTCCTGTTTTTATTTTCAAAAATCATGTTGCTGATTCCTGCAAAAAACAACTTCACATTTTTTTAAAACTAATTTAAAATTTTCCGAGGAATCCGACAAAAATATTTTCAAACATAGGCTCTTTGGTACCGAGATTTTCAAGACAGCATTTTAAGTTAGCATACGACCTTTTCAAATGTAAGGCTAGATTAGATTTTTGATAGCACCTCACTATTTGTCCCTTGATGCCTATCTTATAACCTTACATTTGCGTTCAAGAAAGCTATTTTTTTTTTTGAAAAATGTGGTTTTTTCAAAAATCTACGAAAATGGCATTTTTTCGGACCACCCAAACACGGCGTCGGTAAGGGTGGCCACAAAAAAAGTTCACGCAAAACACGCAGAAAAAAAATTTAGCTCGATCGGAGGACTTTTTTTCGAATCATGCTGTTTTCGTGGGAAATTGCTGTAGATGATGTATGAGGCCAATTAGAGCTACCTAAAAATATTGTCTTTTTGTTCCAAGCTTCAAAACCAATAAACACATGGAAGCTTCAAATATTGTTCTTTCTTTATGATGGCGTTTTATATCAAAACGAACCCTCATTATTACATGTTAATTTTCTTTTTCCTTCCAAAAACAAAAACACACCTGCTCAAATGTGCTTCCAAAGATTCTTTGTCCCTGTATGCTTGCTTATCATCAACATAAAGCAAACCGAAAGCTTCACATTTTGAATCATCTGGTTCGTTTGCGCAAACGACAATAAAAAGGCCTATTTTATATTGCTTCCTTCAGGAAAAGCACGCCCGTTCATAAACTTTGTGAAGCAAGGCAACCTACACAATTCTTCCCGCTCTCTTATATTATGTTGTATGAAGAAAGAGGTGTACACACACATACACACACTCGTTTACTCTAAACGCATACGTTTATTCAACCCCTCCGAAGGTGCTTCCCTCCCCAGGACCTTCTTCAAACTTTGCAGCAAAAGCTCTGCGATTAAATTTCTTCCCTCGCTTCAACCCCCTTCCTACAAGCCACTTTAAGCTCCAAGTACCAAATGGGACCCGCACTACACGTGAAACCCCACACACACCACCCTCAAGCCTGTGTCAAGCCCGCCGCCCGTAATTTCAATCTCATTTTCCATTGAGCTTTATTTCTCGAGAACCGAAGAAACGCCCGAGAGGATGTCTTCCTTGCTGGTTGACACTCGAAAAAAAAAGTTGACGAACAATGCAACTTTTGTGACCAGGGCTCGAACGCGCGCTTGCAGCGCGCCAAGGTTGCGCCCCAACAGGATGGACCATTTCACACAGTTGTAGAAATTGACAATTTTTGAACTGTGCCCTCATGGGTAAACATTATTAGGCACGGTGTGCAAGATTCTTACGTTATATTTTGAGAATAAAGCGACGACAGACTTTACACAAACTTTTACGCAAATTTGAGGAAGAGTGGGAGTGAGATGTTTGCCTATTTGATTATTTGCTGATTTAATTTGGCTTTTTTGGAGGGGAGGAAATTTTCATTGCAAGGTAAACCCCGAATGAAGGTGTGTGTTTCCTGATGTGATTTCAAAGATGTGTGGGAAAGGTTAAGTACGTGCCGAAGGGCATTAATTTAACTCGGTGAAGGATCAATTTAGCCCAATTTGAGTGTGGAGAGTTTTGCTTTGAAGTGTTTGTTTACATACGAGGAGGAGGCTTGACGTTTGCTGAAGGTGCCGCAGCAGAAAGTGTAAATATTTGAAACGTGAGATATTTGAGAGTTTGTGGCAAAAGTTGTAATGAAATGTTTGATAAATTACGTAAACTTATTCCATATATTTGATGGTCTCTTTCTGGGCTGCTCTGACATAAAATACTCAAATTTCCTCTGTCAATCAACGAAAGTTAATGGAACAAAATCATGTATCTATTCATCTCTAATGATGACAGCTAATGACAACTTCATTTCCTCTCCACGGCGCAGGTTTGGTCATTTTAGCCCAAAAAAACTTCCAAGCTCAACAGACCGTAACGCCTGTGTGTGTAAGTTTGGCCGCCTCTGTCTAATGTCATGTCGCTTGGTCTGAGGCATGTTGGCACGTTCAGCGTCGCACGCTGACGACGACGACGTTGGTGATAATTAAATGGTGTTCCTCAGCTCACCACACCAAAGTCAAAGAGTGTCAGAAGAAATTAACTTTTGTCTTCTACTTCTTCTTTTTTTTTTGGTGTGGATACTGCGAAGTCTGCGAGTCTGACATTGGACACCAAATTTGTAGCGCCAGGACATGGAGTTTTTGGGGGTTCATTTTCGAACTGAAGAAGAGAGTGTGTAACATTCGGAGCTTTGCCGGGTTTGGGATTGGGTGAATCTAGGAGAAAAACAGTTTTATTGGTTTTGGTTAGTGATGGAAAAATGTAAATAAATGAAAGATGCAGGATTTTTTTAAGTCTTCATCAATGTAAAGAAAATACCATTTATTATTTTTTGAAGCCGAACAGTATCGACTTTTCTGTAATAAAAAAATTCAAATATTAGAGATCTAAAGATTACTTTTTTCCAGATTTCTTTCGTATTAAGCTCGTGTTTCAGATTTATAAAAATAATTTTAAAAAGTAAAGAGCTGTAAAAGCTCCTGAAAATCAAAAAACAAAAAAAAAACGTTTTGCTTGATCTAAAAATTTAAATTTTTAGTAAAAATTTTGATGAAGGGTACACAGCCCCCAAAGAAGTTGTTGGACCCAATCCTATAAGAATTTGATTATAAAAATTGAGAAATTTTGTTGTAAATCTTTTTGGAAATAGTAGCTTGGAGGATAAATAAAAAAATACATCGATAGTTCCCGTAGTTTTGAAGATACTAAAATATCTGTAACAAAAAAAAAAACAAAGTTCTGGTTGATGTGAAATTAGAATTAAGATTTACTTCACTTTTGAACATTGGAAATCGATTGAACAGTTTGCGAGATATCATCATTTGAAAAGCGCAATTTCACGCAAAATAAACTTGAAGTGACTGCAACTGTGCAACCAGCATTCCAATCATCAAAGTATAAAAAAAATATTTAGAATTTTTTTCTCTTTCTTTAGCAGGGGTGATTTTCCTTCAAGAAGTATTTTTGAATTGCAAAAAATACATTTACGTAAAATATATATTGAAATACCTGTAACGATGAACTTAAGCAAAAACTGGTAATTTCCAATAGCAAATTTTATTTTGCATTTTACAATCCTGTTTTAGTTTGGAATGATCATTTTATAATTACTACAAAAATCATAATTGTTTCAAAGCATAACTTTGGAGACTGATTTTGCACCATCATCAAATCCTAAATTGTATTTTAAATTGAAAATTCAAATTTTGGAAATTTTACATATAATGATGAGAAGTAAAATAAAAATAAACTGGAATATTCCCGTGAACCTATTTTTTCTGAAGGTTCCTACCCATATCAACTTTGGCGAAGAAACCAAATCGATCAAAAAATCCTTCCTCAAAATGAAGACCATTGAATATTCACATGCATATTTTACTTAAACAGTATGCACAATTTAATTGACAGTAGAATGAAAAACTATTGATACAAATTCGCTTTTTTGACATGGGATATGAGATGAAGAACGTTTTAGTACAAAAATAAATTCATAAACAGAAATCTCGAAAAAATCGAAATTTAAGAAAATTATGCAAAGATAATTATTTGATATAAAATATTGAATTTTAATTTTTTTTCTGAATGAAACAGTCAATAATGTATTCAGATTTATGTTATTTTTCATTTCATCTAAATATAGCTTTCAAAAAATGATCCTCTATAAAAAGAGGAAATTCAAAGAAAAAGGTTACTTAATCTACCTTGAGGTGGTTAGAGCCTTCCTCACATTCATACAGTAAACAGTTAAGTGCTCATAACTTTTGATTGTTTTGTTAGATCTTCAATCTTTTAGATGCGTTGGAAAGGTTTTTTGATTATCCATCTAACGATGGGTCACTAATAGATACGGACATTACTTTCATCTAAATAAGCCTCAAAAAAGTAAATAAAAACACTTAAGGGCTTATAACTTTTGATAGGGTTGCCAGATTTTTAAATATTTTGGACCCGTTGGAAAGAACTTTTGAATACCTTTCTAACGAGGTATAACATGAATGATTTCCTTGCAAAAATCTTCCTTTTTACAATCTTTCGGGCCTTAACTTAATAATTTTCTATAGCGGAATGAGCCTAAAATGTGCCGAGATAATCGAGTGACAATTTTTTAATCAACGTTCCACCACACACACAGACATTTGCTCAGAATTTGATTCTTAGTCGATATGTTTACGTGATGGTGGGTCTACGAGGTCATAAAAAAAAGTTCAATTTCGGAGTGGTTTTATAACTAGCCTTTCCTCATTGAGGTGAGGAAGGCAAAACAGTTTCAAAGCATTTGAAAACACAATTAATATTTTCAAAAAATTAAATTACAAGCCATGTAATCAAAATTTGAATGGTTAAAGTGCTTTGAAATAAATTATTCAGCAGTCCCGTTGTTTTGCAATAAATAAATTTCAACATATCTAAGCATTGAAACAAAAAAAATCTCGAAAATAAACTTTTAGCGTTACTTTAACTAGCTCAAACATGCTTAAAATGATTATTGACGCAGGAAACTGTATTTCAAATTGATTTTAACTTATAAAACTACTATTTCCATTAAAATTTGGATTTTTTTTAAAGATGAAGGCTAATCAAACTTGAAAAAATATTTGCAACGGTATCAACATACTTACAAAATAATCATACAGAAACCCAAAGTATGACCAAAATTCAATATTCTAACACATAGCTTAGGCTTACTTCACAGAGAATTCGTAATTATTTTTTTCAATTTTTCGAAATTCGCTGGGGTGTTCACTTTTCCTTGAATATTCGACATTTTCAAATATCTCAATTTGCCATAGATTGTTTTCATCTTTTGTAGTGGTAGATCTCTGATTTCAAGTGCAACCTGTTTTATAAAAAAAATGCTGGTAGTTTTGTGAAATATGTGTGTTTTAAAATAACAACTTTTTACATTACAATAGTTATGACCTTAAGAAAGTCCTTTTTTTCAAACAAACCAGTTTTTTTAGAGCTTGAAAATTACTTTTGTCTTAAACCCTTAATTGCTACACATTCAAAAACTGATTTTTGTAGGTTTTCTCCGAGGCATTTATTAAAATAAGTTGTAGATGGTGTAGATTGTAAGATAACATTTTCATGTAATGCACAACGTTTGTTGGATTTGCATGTGCAACACCTTTTTTGAAAAGAATAAAAGTCAGTATAAAACTTTCTAACCTGCAATTTTTTCCCTATTATAAAAAAAAACATGTAAAAAAATTAAAGCAAATATTTTTATTAGAAAACTAAAGAATTCTGCCCTACAGAAAATATTCTCTGATTATTTTGCAATACGTCGTATCAGCCATCATAACCTCGGACACTTATTTGGGTTTTCTATAGAAAATAAAAATCATACTTTCTCAGTAAAGAACATTTTAAGGACCTTCATGTGAACAATTTGAAACATTTGTATAGTTGATAGTTCGTTAATTGAACGAGAATCGACCGAAAAAAAGCTTTATTTACAATTGGCATTTAGGACCTATTGCAAACTAACCAGAGATGTTTTTTTGAATTTCTATTTGAAGAAGATTTTTAAAATAAAATGATGACCCTGAGATATTTTCCTTGTTCTTTTGATATATGTTTCAAAATCTAAATTCAACAATTTAAAACAATATTAACAATGTTTCAAAGAATGAGATTGATTCCGCACATCCCTGCCATAACCTCAAAGCTTTATAGGCACGTGATCTGCAGAACATGCCGCCACTGCGTCCAAATTTGTCATCTCTCGTTTCCGCTCGTTAAGGGAAACAACTGAAGAAAAAAACTTTATGACACAGTTAGTTATGACACGCACTGATGCTGATGCCTCTCTCTTTAAGACTTAATGCTTTGACTTGATGCCTTTTTAGAGGGCTGGTGCGAAAAACTTTTCCGCGACAAGGGGAGACCCCTCAAGTTTGCTTGATTAGTCTTTTGAGTTACAGTTTTCTGAAGTGAGTGGAATTCGCTTAAAGTTTTTCTCTGATGTCAAAGTTGAATGTTTGATTTGCTGAGTGTAAACAGCATCGAATACATCTGCGGTCAATCAAGTTTGCAAATGAGGCTCTAATTCAGTGATTGAACGCATTTGCATAAGGATCCTATAATTATGCATCAAAAATCTCACCACTAACTTGATTAGTGATTACAATCACCTGAGATGGACGTGTTTGCTCAGTCAACCTGTCGTCCTGACGTGTGCCTAATCAGGTGATAAGACGGTGTGAACGGTGTCGTGATCGGGGACTTTCTTTTATAATAAAAACACAGATATTTTGCAATTAACAAACAACACGTCTTATTCCACAGAAATTAACCACAAAACTGATTTGACAATCTTCATTCTCTCTTTCGCCAGCCGCGCGCATCTCGTTGTTTTCTCGCTTGTTGTTCTCTCTCGCAGCTCGCTAGCGCGCTCGCACTCCATCCGCAATCAGCTAACAAGGCAATATTCATGAAGGTTTGCACTTTTGTTGCGCTCTTAACTATTATTTATGAATTATATCAATGTTATAATAAATACTCATTTAATAATTTATTACATATTCAATCCTGCAACCCATAATCCCTACATTCTCCCTCTTTTCTACTCTCAAGATGACGAATATCAATCATAATTCCTAACAGAAAAATTGCATGAATGCTAAATCAATCAATGTTTTTTTTTAAATTTCCTAAAAGATTTTCGTCGGGTTCCTCGACTTTGTTTTCATGCTGATCTAAATACGAAAGCGCAGTCTTCGAAATGTTTCATCTATGTTGTCCAAGAGACTGACATCCGATCGCAGGAGTTGTAGAAAATGGAATGCACTGATGAGGTCGAAAATTTAAAACACCTGAAAATATAAGAAAAAGAAAAAAAAACGAGGAGAAAAACAAAAACCACAAATATTTCTCAAATAAACGCAGGTTTATCAATTTTTTATGCAATACGAGATTAGTGAGTGTTTACCTGATTTTCTTTAAATTTTATGTAATTTAAAATTAAAAAGCAAATTTTACAAACATTGCTGAAGCAACACAACACGATTTAAAAAAATAATAATTCAAATTCAAAAGCAATTTTTTTTTTTAACATTTCGAATTAAATGGAATCAAATTATTTTTGTGAATATGAAATATAAAACAATGTGTTCTAAATTCAAAAATCTAACATGTTGCTGACTTAATTAACAAATGAAGCATAATCCTGGCGTTTTTAAAGTTTTAAATTCATGTGTACCATATAAAACAAAGAATAAACATTTCTAAAAATATATACAATGTGGTAATTTATTTTATTTATTTAAAAAAAAATCTGAAACAAAAACTATGACAGGCACAGATATTGTTTTTACTCAAATTTACACTTTGAATTTATGTGCGCCCGCCACGGAGTTCAAATCGATCAGCCCAGTGCCACGTCCGATTGATCCACCAGACGGGACTTGAAGTTAAACATAAACTGATTTTAATATTAAATGCAGTCGTGACGAAAAGTATATGTTTGTAATTAATACCCAAAAACACCCAAAATGGATCCACAAGCAAGCTTATTCCTTCCTCATTTTCAATATTTTTATCTGTACTTTTCTGTAATTTATTCCCAGCCAAGCTGTACTGCTAAAACAAACAACTTTTTTTTATATAAAGGCTAATATGGAGATCGGAAGGAAAGGAAGGTTTTACGAACAGCAGAACAAAGGAGAGGGAGCGTTTTCTTGGGGCTTTTCTTCACCCTATCTGGCTTGCTTTCGCTTCTACTGCTGCCCATTTGATTTTTTTCTTGACCGGTTCTTTCTGATGTACATACACCGCTTAACATTGTATCAAAAATTACCGCATTTTAACTAATTTTGAAACTGTTAATAAATCATGGCAAAAATTACTAAAATGCAAAATCAGTAATATTTTTAAAGAAATTGTTTTCATCAGTACCGGTACACTTTCATAAAATAAAAAATAGTCCGTATTTCAGTTTAGGATGATTTCTTAAAAAGCAATCTCAATAAATGAAGCAAATTGCAAAAATAATATAAATAATTCAATTAATGCTCAAAATGTGCTTTGCTGCACAAAATACATTTTTATAAAAAAATAAAATCAAATGTTGTTTATTCTTGCCACAAAAGCTTTCTTAAATATTTTTTTACCGATTTAACGATTTTGATCTGTAAATGCATGGTAGTATCAACATTTTTCAACTTTTATATTAAAAATTTTGAACTTTCTATTAATATTCACTTACGCAATCTTTTAACCAAACAAACGATAGTTTTTACCGAATAGTTTTTTTTCTCTGTTATGTCTACTTAATAATATTTTTGTTTATCTTGAAACAAAACATAGTTCAGAAAATATTATTCTAATGAATAAAACAAAATCATGTGGTAAATTGTTGCAATAAAAATAAAATATATAAATTGAAATAAATGCCGATCCGCTATATTCGATTTCTATTATATGTCAAATTAATTTTCTCTTCAAATTGTATTTAAAGTAGCTAAAGGTATGGATCCAAGCACTTTTGATATTACCGTAGATTAGATTATTTAATGTTACATTTAATCATGATCAAAACAATGTTTAAGGTCATTTTATTTATAAATACCTTCAAAATGTACTGTGCTTATCAGATAACAACAAAAAAAATATTTTTTGCAATTCCGTCGTGAAATTACTTACTTTTCCTGTCATTCTTGAACGACGAAATAGCCTACTTTTCTGCACCAAAAATAACAGAATCGAATAGCAACACTTTTCAAAATAAATGCTGAAAAGTTTTACTTTTCAGCACTGAAATGGGTGCTGAAAAGTTGAACTTTTCAGCACTTGTTTCGAAAAGTAACACTTTTCAACATTTTTTTGATTTATACGATTTATTGACAAAATACATGAAAATTTGACTTAAAATTTCATTCAGTGGGTGTTTTTCGGAATTGCAAAAAATGTTGTATGGAACTCTTTACAAAACTTGATTTTTTCAGCACTCGTCGTATTTATCCAACTCGGTGAACCTCGTTGGATAAATGTACGACTCGTGCTGAAAAAATCCTCTTTTTGCAACTTGTTGCATAAACTACTATTATTCAATTATTCTTGTAATGCATAGATGTATAGATTGCAATCTGACTACTTTCTCAAAGGGTTCCAGCTCAGGCGAAACATTTTTCAAACTACCACCGCAGAGGTCTGTCAGGCTCCAACACGGAGGAGACAATATCCTAACCATAAATTCCTTCAAAACGTATCTTGCTTACCTTAAAAACAGCTGAAAGATTTTTTTAATGTTTTATTTTTGAATATTTGGTTTTATTTTTCTCGTAATGTAAAATGGGTTCCAAGCAACTTTGATATATTACTTGAGTAGATTGTTCACAGAAACTTATTTTTTTTTAATCACGATCTTTACGATCCCTGTCAATGGTTTCTTTCTTTATTTAAAATTTTAACTTTTTCTTTGCTGATAAACTCCTGTTATGTAATTTGAAAAAGTTTGGTTTCATAATTAAGTACAATCGATTAAAGAACCCCAAAGTTTCTTTAATTTATTTTAAAATAATGCTTCTTTTAATTTAATTTTGATATATTTACTTTGCAAAAATTCTGAAAGTGTTTTTTTAACTCAATAAAATGATACATTGTTAAAATATAATTTCTATCGAAATTAATGAATGATTTTGAACTATTTTGATACAAATCACAGATATTGCATTGAAAATAAAAATTAATATAATAAATATAAATGTTTCCGAGTTTTTTTCAATTATGCTTTTTTTTCGTTGCTCAAATTGTCACTCCTACTTCTCAAATTCAAAATTAATATTTAAATATTTGTATTATTTTCTCTAGTGACGCAACGCTCTCAAACTTTAAATTATATTTTAAGAATTTCTGATGATTAATCATTCCTTTATTTATTATTTAAAAATGCATCAAATTAATTATTAAGTGAATTATTTTACCTTTTTTAACTATTAATGTATTGTTCATGTTAACGATTACTTAAATTTTTACTTCCCTGTGAAATAATGTTGGGTTTCAAGCAACTTTTGTATCACAGCTGAGTAAATCGATTAAAGTAACAATTAACCATAACTACTATCAATATGGAATACTTAATCATTAACGTCTTTCAATTTAGAGGTTTATCTTTCAAGAGAGGACAACTCCAGTGTTATATAAAGTGACAACCGTTTTAGTCCTATTCGATGAATTTAAAATCATTTTTTTGGGTAGTTCACAGACATAACTCCAAAATACATATTGCTTTATCTGTGGATACCAAAAAGTGCTCACTTTCACATTTAAATTTATTTATTCATTTTCTTAGGTCAATTTCATTTGTGATGTTAAAGACGGTTCTTAATTGAATGAAAAGATTTGCTGAACAATATATTTCTAAAATCCATAAGGCTCCTTCTGCGAAGTTATTTTAAAAAAAAAAAAATCATCACAAAAGTCTGTCGGGTTCCTTTATCGAGGAGATTGTTATCTGACTGCTTTCGCAAAGAACTCCAGCACAGATCATTCATTTTTTTTAATCTGACTACCATCACAGAGGTCTGTCAGGCTCCAACACAGAGAAGACTTTTTTCTGACTACCATCGCAGAGGTCTGTCAGGCTCCAACACAGAGGAGACTTTTTTTTTTTTGACTACCATCGCAGAGGTCTGTCAGGCTCCAACACAGAGAAGACTTTTTTCTGACTACCATCGCAGAGGTCTGTCAGGCTCCAACACAGAGAAGACTTTTTTCTGACTACCATCGCAGAGGTCTGTCAGGCTCCAACACAGAGGAGACTTTTTTCTGACTACCATCGCAGAGGTCTGTCAGGCTCCAACACAGAGGAGACTTTTTTCTGACTACCATCGCAGAGGTCTGTCAGGCTCCAACACAGAGGAGACTTTTTTCTGACTACCATCGCAGAGGTCTGTCAGGCTCCAACACAGAGGAGACTTTTTTCTGACTACCATCGCAGAGGTCTGTCAGGCTCCAACACAGAGGAGACTTTTTTCTGACTACCATCGCAGAGGTCTGTCAGGCTCCAACACAGAGGAGACTTTTTTCTGACTACCATCGCAGAGGTCTGTCAGGCTCCAACACAGAGGAGACTTTTTTCTGACTACCATCGCAGAGGTCTGTCAGGCTCCAACACAGAGGAGACTTTTTTCTGACTACCATCGCAGAGGTCTGTCAGGCTCCAACACAGAGGAGACTTTTTTCTGACTACCATCACAGAGGTTTGTCAGTCTCCAACACAGAAGAGACTTCAAAATTAACTATGACTAATCAATTATAACGGCAAAAAACGTTGCTCAAATCAAATTTCAAAGCAAAACATTGATTGTCAATTTCTGCATAAATCTATAAAATTTTCATTAGAATTCTAAAACGATAGTTTTCAATTTTCACAGCATCAAGCAACAATCTAATATTGCATCAAATTCACATTAAAAATTTATCGTCAATAATAACAACAATCAAATCTTCATTCAAATGAGAACTATACATTTTTTCATTAACCATAAAATTAATAATCAAATTTAGCATCAACTTCAAAACAAAACATTGGTCATCAATTACCATATGAACAATCAAATATTGCGTCAAATTTAAAACTCAAAATTGCCCATCATAAAACGAAAAAAAAAACGAAGTTGACTTTATAGCTGTCGGCCACCATTGCTAGGTACCAACCACTAGTGTCTTCCTTTTATCTACAAGGACTTCGCCGCCCTGGGCTTCTAAGTATATGAAAGTATGGCACGGAGCGACGGCGCCGAATACCCATATTTACACAAAGAATTTTAGAGCGCCCGCCGCGGGATTCGAACCGTCGAAAACCACAATCAAATATTGCATGAAATTTGAAATCGAAAAAAAAAATACCTTTCTATAATAACAAAACTCAAATTCTGAAAACAAATCTTGGCCTTTGATTGCCGCAACAAAAAGGAAATCTATCATCATATTCAAAATAATAACTGGTTTTCGATTACCACAATATCAATCAAACCTCGTATCTTAATCGAAACAAAATATTGGTTTTCATTTATCGCAAAAATAAGCAAATTTGTCATCTTCTCATAACAAAACATTGGTCTTTAATTCCCTCATCAACAATCAACTCTTTCAATCAAAATTAAACCTGTAAATTTTGTAATTTGTGATTTTATTGTACTTTGCATCAAGTTATTGCCACAACAAGCATATCTTTCATTAAATTTAAAACAAAACTAACTAGAAGCAAATATTTATCTTATTCAAAAATAAACATTGGTCTTCAATTACCAAAATAACCAGCATCCAATCCAAAATAAAAATAATGATCATCAATAATAACAACAATCCATAACAATCAAATTTTGCATCAAATTCAAAACAAAACATTGGTCGTCAATTATAATAACAACTATAAAATTCAAACAACAAATTTGATCTCAATTACCAAAACAACAACTAAATTAAAAACAAATTATCTACCTTCAATCACAAACTAATCCTCCATCAAATTCAAAAAGAAATATTGATTTTCAATTTCCACAATCTTGTCAAATCTTTTGTCAAATTATAAACAAAATATTGATTTTCATCAATCACAAAAATAAGAAAAAAATTTTAAGTCTAATTCGTAACAAAACATTGGAGTTCAATTTCCACAACAACAATTAAACATTGCATCAAATTAAAACAAAACATTGGTCGTCAATCAAAACAACAACAATCAAATCTAAAGCAAAAATGTGATTGTACAAAAACAATCAAATTTCGAACAAATTATTTGCCTTCAAATTCCACCATTAACTTAGAATAAAACATTGGTTTTCAATTATCACAACGAAAAGCCAAACTTACAACTTCAAAACAAAACATTCGTTCCCAATATCACAACAACAAGCAAATCATTCATTAAATTCAATACCGTCAATTATCGCAGATAGTTTTATGCCTTTTATCAATTTCAAATAACAAGTTCAAGCAAACATCTACCTGTTTCAAAACACAGGCAAAACAACAAAGCGAAACTTTGGACCTGCATCCTGGCAGGTAAACAAAACTGTTGGATTTCACAAAACAACAATTCAAGCAAAACAAATGATCTTTCATGAATCAAAAGGTTCGACTTACCGGACTGTGCCATTGTCGTGATCGGGGACTTTCTTTTATAATAAAAACACAGATATTTTGCAATTAACAAACAACACGTCTTATTCCACAGAAATTAACCACAAAACTGATTTGACAATCTTCATTCTCTCTTTCGCCAGCCGCGCGCATCTCGTTGTTTTCTCACTTGTTGTTCTCTCTCGCAGCTCGCTAGCGCGCTCTCGCACTCCATCCGCAATCAGCTAACAAGGCAATATTCATGAAGGTTTGCACTTTTTGTTGCGCTCTTAACTATTATTTATGAATTATATCAATGTTATAATAAATACTCATTTAATAATTTATTACATATTCAATCCTGCAACCCATAATCCCTACAAACGGTTCTCACCTCACCGCCCGGGCTGGCAGGTGATTGAGGGACAGTTTGAAAATTCTTCGGGGTGTTTGGGCCGCTTCATCGAATTTTCTTTTACCGAAAAAAACATTCATTGTTTTCAACGTTTTCCAATTTTTGATCTTGGTAATCCAGAGTTATTCAGAAATTATATCATATAACTAATACAGCTAATTGGCAACTTTTCTGTTAAATTACCATTTTGTTGAAATAACCATTTCGATAAAATGACCAATTTGGTGAAATTACCATTTCGGTGAAATAACGATTTCGGTGAATTAATAATTTCGGATAAATGAACAATTTTGATGAAATGAACATTTCGGTGTTGAAATTACCGTTTCGGTAAAATGATCTTTTTTCTGAAATGACCATTTTGGTGAAATTACCATTTTGGTGAAATGACCATTTTGTTGAAAGTACCATTTCGGTTAAATGACCATTTCCGTGAAATTACCATTTCGGTTAAAAGAAATTTATTGGTGAAATGAACATTTCGGTGAAATGACCATTTTGTTAAAATTATCATTTCGGTAAAATGACCATTTTGTTGCAATGACCATTTCGGTTTAATAACTATTTCGGTGAATTGACAATTTCGGTGAAATGAACATTTCGGTGAAATGACCATTTGGTTGAAATGCCCGTTTCGTTAAAATGACCATTTTATTTAAATAACCATTTCGGTAAAATGACCATTTTGTTGAAATGGCCATTTTCGTAAAAATACCGTTTCGGTGAAATTACTGTTTCGATGAAATTACCGTTTTAGTTAAATTACCATTTTAGTGAAACGACCATTTCAATTAAATGACCGGAGCATTGAAATTTGACAGCATTACACTTTCAGTTGTAAGAAGTGATTAAAAATATCAAAATTTTTGGCCATTTTGTTGAAATTACCGTTTCGGTAAAATGACCTATTTTTTGAAATGACCATTTCTGTTAAATGACCATTTCGGTGAAATAACCATTTCGTTTAAATGACCATTTTGGTGAAATTTCCATTTCATTTAAAAGAAATTTTTTGGTGAAATAAACATTTCGGTGAAATGACCATTTTGTTGAAATTACCATTTCGGTAAAATTACCATTTTGTTGAAATGGCCATTTTGGTAAAATAACCATTTCGGTGAAATTACTATTTCGGTGAAATTACCATTTCGTTTAAATGACCATTTCGGTGAAATTTCCATTTCGGTTAAAAGAAATTTTTTGGCGAAATGAACATTTCGGTGAAATGACCATTTTGTTGCAATGACCATTTCGGTTTAATAACCATTTCGGTGAAATGACAATTTCGGTGAAATGACCGTTTCGATAAAATAACCATTTTGTTGAAATGCCCGTTTCGGTAAAATGACCATTTTTTTTAAATGACCATTTCGGTAAAATTACCATTTTGTTGAAATGGCCATTTTGGTAAAATAACCATTTCGGTGAAATTACTATTTCGGTGAAATTACCATTTCAGTGAAATTACCATTTTAGTGAAACGACCATTTCGATTAAATGACCGGAGCATTGAAATTCGACAGCATTACACTTTCAGTTGTAAGAAGTGATTAAAAATATCAAAATTTTCTACAGAATGACCCATCGATGAAATGACCGATTCGACGAGCTGGCCAATTCAACCCTTTTTCCCGAGTCACGACGCCGAAACCTGTCGATTACAGTTGATTTGAAATTGGATAGCAATTAACGTCAGTGTCAATTTGGCCAGTTTCAAGTCAAGTCAAGCTAGAGGAGGGGTTGTTGTGTCCTTTGCCGGTTCAGTGGGTCCAAAGGTAGCCCAGAGTGGGGAGGACCCTTGTCACCGTCTCACCTGCCGGTGAGAAAGGATACCGAAGGTGTCGGATGGCTGCCATTTTGGGGCAGGGCAGGTGAGTTGGTGTTGTTTTTGTTGTGTGAGTGAGTGGGAGTTTGAAAATCTTGGGTTGGGTGGATTCTGGCGTGCGATCGTTGTGGGAGTGGTTTAAGCTGAAATCAAGGGGTTAAGGCAAGGTTGTGAAAGTAGAAGGGGTTTGATTTATTTTTTTACTTTTCTCTGATCTTAGATTTAAAGTCAAATTCAGACTATAATTTCGTCCTCTAAAAAAAGCAAACATTTCCAAATTTGTATTTTGGTTGTATTTTGTTGCAGGTCGCCCCGCACAAAGTATACATCAACATCAAATGGAAAATGTTAAGCTTGCAGCTTTTTCGGAGAATTTTTCTCTTCGCCAGTCTGTTATTTTTAAATTAAAATTTCCACTTACTTTTTTCTCCGATATTTTCAGCACCATCAATGTACCGAAAAGTACTCACATAATGGCTTTAAATTTCAAATGAAGCTAATGAAACGGAGCCCATTCTATTGCCATCACCATCATCACTGGGAAGTAGCAAGTGGCTTATGGTTCATGAATAACCCTTAAATGTTCAATTTGGGAGTTGGGCGCACAGCGGAAACCATCATCAGCGATGTGTGAAATTTGAGGACTTTGGCGGCATGTAACACCATCATGGAGAAAGCACCATGAGGCGATTAAAAACAATAAGACCACACACATTTGGGGGAGGTCCAGGGTGATGCTACACATTGTAGAATAATGTACTCATTGTACAGAATTAGAAGCAGCTGGGTTTTGGTTTTGAGAGCATTGAAAGCTTCATGAGCGCAGAGAAAGAATACGACTTTTTTGAAAAATCTGCATTTTAGGACGATGAAAATGCGTTTAGTAAAATTTAAAACAAAAAAAAATCGTGGTTTTTGATTTTCAAACGACCTGTCGAGTTGTTTGAACCATAACGACTTTTAAATTACACAAATCCACGTGTTCCGGCGCCACGTGGCCCACACCACTCACATGTTGCTAGCGCGGTATTAAAAGCCCCGCAAAGGATGACGCTATTTGCGCTACAATCGCAGCAATTTTCGCGCCGCGGAACATTAAATTCAATTTCTGGTTGTGAAAGGGGCGAACCACGGGAAGCTTTCAGCCCTTGCGCCACCACGCGGGGAGTCCTTTCATCAGGCTCCACCAGATGTTGTTCAACGAGGTCCTCATTTGGCCAGGAATGTGTCTAAAGGCCATCATCATTATGGGGGCTCGTACTCCCGCTCCCTTACTCTAAAGGCTGTTCATATTAATAAAGCATGGTTTAAAAAAGCACTGCTTTCGGAGAGTTGAGATTTCTTTATGAATAAATTCAAAGAAACGGTACAAAAAAAGTAATTTCCAGCTTATTGCTTTCAACCTGGTGCCGAAATGACGGCAAACACAGTCGTCACTTGGTAATTTCCAACCTGTCACTGTGACACTCCATCAATGGGGGGAAATTTGATTGCTTTTTCTTGCACATTCAGGAGGAATTTCTGGGAATGCCGTAAAGATTGACTTGGAAGTGACTGCTTTGATATGCAGCAGCAGCCGCCCATGATTGGATTCATTTTCTAATGGGTTCGATCGTCGGCAATTCGGTTCGATTCAGTGAGCTTAGGTTCTAGGCAACAGTTGAAAGCAATCAATTCTCGGCATTGGAATTCTGTAGATTTGCCGATAAATTGACCATGCTGGGAGACGTGATTGCAGAGATTAACTTCGTTTACCCAGAAAATTACATCAGAAACGTAGGTGAGCAAATTTTAAGAAAATTTTAGTTTTGAATTTTTTACTTCGATTAAACTTTGCGTGTACTATTTCTTAGACCAAAAAAGCCCATACTAAAAGGCTTTCTAAATATCGAAAAACTTTTATCATGAAAAAAGATTTTCGGATCATGTTGTAGGTATTTCTTAAATTTTTGCAGTAAAAATATTAGAAAACTTTACTAAATACAAAAAGCACTATAGAAAAATTCCGATAGTAAGCACTGTTTTCAAGTAATGATTGAAATTTGAACAAATTTATCAACGGCAATGGAATTTTTTTAGAAGTGTTGGCAACACTTCCAAATGAATTTTGACCAATTTCTGATATAAATCAAAAGATGACTTTTTTGTCATCCAAAACATATCCAATAAATACAATTAAGGAGGTATAAGGCTATGACAAACGAACAAACAAACTCGCACTTTTTCGTGTTTGACAATTTGCCAAACTCGCAAACTTGTTTGCGGCAAACTCACAAACAACCCAAAATCTGTGCTGGCTGACGTTTCTGTAAAAACAAATGAGCAAAAAAAGTTCGTTTGTCTGTTTGCCGTAGTCTAATACCTCCTTTAGCAAAAATGTTAATTTCTGCAATAAAAATCTCCGCCAACTGTCACGAAACCGTAAAAAGTTGTCCCGACCCCTCTAAGATTTGCGTGAAACTTTGTCCATGATCGGTGCGACCCGTTCCAATTTTGAACATGCGAAATAAAAATGTTTTTCAATCATTTGCAGCCTGAAAAGGTAATAAGTTGGAAGTTTAGTGTCAAAGGGAGTTTTATATAAAATTGAACGAAAGGTTTGATAGCCTAGTTAGCAGAATAGTTCCGAAATTCTGCTATTTTTCGTTACTCAACTTTTTGAATCAGCAATAATCCAGAAGCGTGTTTATTCTTGCAGAGCAAAATTTTTCATTTTAAAAATTTGTGTTTTGCCATCCTCACCTCACTGAGGCAAGGCTATAAAATCATTCGAAAAATGAACTTCTTAAATACACCTCCTAGATATACCTTCACGTATACCTATCGACTCAGAACCAAATTCTGAACAAATGCCTGTGGGGATGTGTGTAGACATGATTTTTTTCCACACGATTATTTCAGAACTGGCTGAACCGATTTTGGCCGGATCCGCCTTATTCTGTTCCTTTTGGGGTCCCCTAAAACCCTATTAAATTTTATTCTGTTTAGTGAAGTACTTTTAAAGTTATGCCATGAAAAAGTTTTTTTTTATAGCTACTAAAAAGGGCAATTTTTGCCTAACCTCAAAGGCCGGGTCGTTTTGCTTAAAAAAAAAAATGCAATAAAAAAAATAAAAAATAAAACTCTTAAATAACTTTGAAAATACAACATGAATGTGAGGAAGGCACCAACCACCTTAAGGTGGATTAAGTAACGTTTTTCTAAGCAAATTTATTTTAGGTGGAAAACCAAAAGAATAAATCTTCATATGCATTTCGATATCGTGCACCGTTTTTGAGTAAGACGCGATAACTTAGCAAATTTGCAACCAATTTTGAAGTTTCAAGAATTAAATTATTGTGAAAATCCATTGTGATCTTCCCAATAACAATACTTCGAACAAATTTCAAGTCAGCTCTAACTCATAATATGGTCGAAAGAAAAGTGTTTTGAAATTTTTTCAAGTAATAAGGTTGATTTGAAAATTTAGAAAATATTTTGATTCTAACAAAAAAACGTTTTTTTTAAATGCTTTTTTTAATCATGATGAAATAAAAAAAAATAAAGGAAATTCGGCATTATTGTACCAAAGCTCAAAAAATACCATTTGATGTAATCTAAAACAAATTAAAAAAAAAACATTGTTTTGAGAAGTCTATTAAGAAAATGTTTAGAAAAAGCATGCACGGTGAGTACGAAGGGGATTATTATGCAACTTGCATGCACCTCGGAAATTCCTCCTGGAGGTTGTTGGGGAGACTATTCTGAGTCAGAAAAATCGATTTCCAAAATATTCTGTCGGTGAAAACTGATTTAGACTCGATTTGAAGTTAAAAAACCTAATATTTCACCTAAAACCTCAAAAATACGTCTAAAATCTCGGTCTAACTCTGGACAAAAATGTCAATTTTCATCCAAATATCAATTCTTAGTTCCCAAAATATATTCCTGACATAGTACACCATAAATCGGTCCATTACTTGAGTCCCAGCGTCATGAGAATGTGTAAAATAGTGTTTTTTCTTAAAAAATATTTTCAAATTGGTCTGGTAAATAAACTGTCATGTCTGAATTCCAAAACTAACGTTGTAGCATTGTTGCAAACAAAATGAAGAACAATTTTGCAGAAAAAAGAATGAAATTTTATCCATTTCCAGTAAAGTTATGTCCATTTTAGTGGGAAAATTGTTGCCAATTTTCGAAATTCTTCGATATTTAACTCATTCCTGTTATTAACAGCTACTACGATCATACTCAGTAGGATGTAACAAAAATTACTTTTTGGCGGGCATTCAGGGGCTGGTTCCGGTGGGCATACTGAGCTCAAATCTCAAATATGAGCTTGATTGAACTTAATTGGAGCTGTCGCTTTGCATTTCAATTTTAAATGGGATTTAACCAGTAAAAAACATGGTTTTTCAAAAATGTAGATTTTTAGGCACTTTAGCCACTAAAGCGTTTATCTTCAACATCATTGGCATGTAGGACATTTCCTTGCGCATGTTTTGGTATATATAACATTGAAGTTTTGAGCAAAATTAAATGGCGCGTCGCCTATCTTTTCTGCTGAGCTGTTTTTTTGAAAAAAAAATCAAGACATTGAAGGCCTAAGCTCCAGAGTGCTTCAATTCAATGTTATATATACCAAAACATGCGCAAGGAAATGTCCTACATGCCAATGATGTTGAAGATAAACGCTTTAGTGGCTAAAGTGCCTAAAATCTACATTTTGAAAAACCATGTTTTTACTGGTTAAATCCCATTTAAAATTGAAATGCAAAGCGACAGCTCCAATTAAGTTCAATCAAGCTCATATTTGAGATTTGAGCTCAGTATGCCCACCGGAACCAGCCCCTGAATGCCCGCCAAAAAGTAATTTTTGTTACATCCTACTGAGTATGATCGTAGTAGCTGTTAATAACAGGAATGAGTTAAATATCGAAGAATTTCGAAAATTGGCAACAATTTTCCCACTAAAATGGACATAACTTTACTGGAAATGGATAAAATTTCATTCTTTTTTCTGCAAAATTGTTCTTCATTTTGTTTGCAACAATGCTACAACGTTAGTTTTGGAATTCAGACATGACAGTTTATTTACCAGACCAATTTGAAAATATTTTTTAAGAAAAAACACTATTTTACACATTCTCATGACGCTGGGACTCAAGTAATGGACCGATTTATGGTGTACTATGTCAGGAATATATTTTGGGAACTAAGAATTGATATTTGGATGAAAATTGACATTTTTGTCCAGAGTTAGACCGAGATTTTAGACGTATTTTTGAGGTTTTAGGTGAAATATTAGGTTTTTTAACTTCAAATCGAGTCTAAATCAGTTTTCACCGACAGAATATTTTGGAAATCGATTTTTCTGACTCAGAATAGTCTCCCCAACAACCTCCAGGAGGAATTTCCGAGGTGCATGCAAGTTGCATAATAATCCCCTTCTTACCCACCGTGGCATGATTTTTTAAGATTTTAACTTTTTCTAAAAAAAATAGCTAAGCAATATTTACAAAATTGCCAAAGATACCAAATGGATCAAAATATTCGTTCTCACGATACAGATTTCTAATAATTTTAACAGCTGTTTTATATGGACAGGTACCAAAATAGTATGGAGACATGTTTAAACAAACCAGTGATGCAAAATGTCTACCTTGGTTTTAGAAAAAAGTACATAAAATTTTTATCGAAAAAAAAATATTTTTACAAGCTTTGCAACAACTTAAGATTCTCTGTAAATCTAAGAATCAGACGTTATATTATGATTGTACGTATGATTTGCTGATAATTTTCATCAAATTTAATTTTAATTGGAATGTTTAGTGCAAAATTGTTTTGTTGTTAATTTTTTACAACATGTTATTTTTAACTTTAGTGACCTGATTGAAAAACACAGAACAAGTTGCAAAATATTTATAGTGATTACATGGCAATTTTTTTGGATTTGATTATCTGTGGTAACATAACAGATTTTTTTTTTCAAGTTTCAATGTGATTTTCTAAATGAAAATGTCATTTAAACAGAGCTTAAAAGTCGGTTTCTTTTTAAGACCTGGACTCAACGTCACATTCATAGTAGGCAAATTCTGAAAGGTTGGAGTCAGAGTTTGGCTTATTTAGAAACAAATTGCGCAAATAAGATAAAAAGAAAATTTCATGATAATCTTAAAAAATGTTGTGCAAAGGGTATGACAAAGTAATTAATAAACGATTACAGTAAAGCTACGAAATGTTAATTTCACTTTTTGTCACTTAAAGTTCATTTGCAAAAAAAGACTACTTTTTATGATATGTTTTAGGAGACATCCAATGCCGAACACAACAAATTTTTACTATATTTTTCGATGTGAAATTAAATTTGCAAGCAAAAAGTACTTCAATGAAATTTTGATAAAGTGCATCATATCTTTCTGTTTTTGCCCAATTTGAAAAAATATTTTTGAAAAGCTGAGAAAATTCTCTGTATTTTGTTTTTTTGAACTTTGTTGATACGACCCTTAGTTGTTGAGATATTGCGATAGGCTTATAGTCCATGAAATTACCTATCTTTTGACCAATGGGAGTATGGGTTTTGGAGGCTGTTGCAAAAAGATATTAAGGTTTAAAAAAAAAAATTTTTGACTAAGCTAAGAGAAAAAGTCAAAACAATCCTGGATGTCTATGGCACATATTGAAGTGCTCCAAAAAACCTTTCGAATGCATCTTTTCATTTCATTTCATTTCATTTATTGGATTGCTTTGGCAAAAACATCAGTGCAGTAATTATCCTAAGCTGAGATATGGGGTTCCTTTCAACAGCTGACTAATTCAAACGGTGTTAGAGTTTACTGGTACACGAGAGAAAAATTGAGCAGGGGAAGGAAAAAAGTTACAAAATAACCTTCGAAATTGCTAACTTTTTCAAATGCATCTAAGAGAGTTGGAATTGATGAAGTTTTACGGAAATGCGAAAAAAATTTAAGATTTTTTATGTTTTTTCGACCTCAAACTTCAAAGCCCGTTTTACCCCACTTCCCTTTGTCGTCGAGGGCTCAAATTTGGCATGAGTTCTTCTCATGTATAGAAAAACAAACGCTGAAAGTTTCATCCAAATTGGAGCACCTCGATACGACCTCTAGAACAAACCGAGCAATATTTACAAATACTGCCTCTTAATTTTTTTGAGTCAAGAATTACATTTTAAATGGGCGTAATATTGAATGTTAAGCCCTTTGAAAATGTTGGTCTTGATTTAAAAAAATTAAAATATTTTTTTCGAAAAGAACACAAAATTTCACGAATGTTTTTCACAATAAAAATCAGACCAATAGTTGCTGAGATATCGACATTAGAAAATGGTGGGTTGTTTGGGTGAGACTAAGAAAACATCAATTTTCCGGGTTTTAAACCTTTGCATGACAATATCTCAGCAACGAAGTGTTGTATCAACAATATTCAAAAAAGCAAAATATAGAGAATTTTCTCAGCTTTTCAAAAATATTTGTTTCAAAAGCTAATTAAAAAAATGAATAATTACGACTATTTCCAATAAAGTTACCTAAAAATAGTTATAACTTGAAAACTGTGCACTTAAGGGAAATTTCACTACAGTACTTTTTGATTGCAAATTTAATTCTACATTTAAAAATAACGCGGTCAAATATTTTTTTAATGAAATTTTTTTAAAGTTGGCATTTGATGTCCCCTAAAACATATCAGAAAAAAATAAAAATAGTGTTTTTTGCAAATCAAGTTTTAGTGACAAAAAGTGAAACTGAAAGTCACCAAAATTTGTATTACCGTGTATCATTTTTTTTCTAGTGCAGTCCTTATCGATACCTACAACTTTGCCGAAGACACCAAATCGATAAAAAAATTCCTTCAAATGATACAGATTTTTGAATTTTCATCCATCATCTGTGTATGGACAGCTGTGAAATTTGTATGGAAAATTATATGGACAAACTTATGATGCAAAATGGCTTCTTTGGGCATAACAATGGCACAAAAAAGTTACAGTTGGATTAAAAAATACAAAAACAAAAACGAATGCCCAAAATCTCAGAGAATTGCTCTTCTCGATTTTTTCAGTCGAAAGACTTAATGAATAGTCCACAGGGTTCAATTCCTGATTCAAAACCCCCAAAGAATCCTGCTGGAAATTCTCCTCATACATTTTCCAATTATCTCGAGCATTCCGGGTGGGGTCGTTTTCAATTAATTTTGCATTCCGATACTCCGATATGGAGCTCTAAAGACCATAAATTAGGCTCCGACCTAACCCCCATCAGCAGCTCTTCCATATATTGACGGCAGAGCCTTTGCCAGAACAGCATCGGCCTTGAGGTTGGCCAGACCTCTGCAATTTCGAATCCCGCAATCGGCCACGCATGACCGAGCGTTGAACACATTATACCGTCCGGGATGATTTTGGGTTGACCGTAAGTTTAGGTTTATTTGAATTCTTTTGAATATACGCAAAGCTTTATTTTAGCCAATACTAACATTTTAAAAGGGTGTAATATTGAATTTTTGGCCCTTTTGAAATGTTAGTCTTGATAAAAAAAATTTGAAAATATTTTTTTCGAAAAGATCGAAAAATTTTACGAATGTTTCATGTTTTGACATTGTAAATCGAACCATTGCTGAGATATCGTCAAATGATTTTTTTAGACAGGAAGTGTTGTGCTGAGATAAGCCAAAAAAAATGTAAAGCTTGAAATTGTACGGTTCCCTTATGATCTACATTTGCCTGTGCTCAAAATTGACGTTTCCCGGGTGGTTCGAGCCTGATGAGTTAAGCGTTGCTAGCCTCTAGCCAGATATTCATCCTGTTCCTGTTGATGCCGGCGGTTAGCACCAATCGGATTAGGCTGCTAGCTTGCCGTAAATCCCAAAAATGCTTCCTCTTCCGCAAATCATGGCCATTGCGTGACACTCGTTTGACAGACAGCAGAGCGGCCGGAGAGGTGCTAATCGCTTTAAAAGCTACTCTCGTGGCCAAAATGTCGTCCCCATGGTCACATTGGAGCCGTAAAGCAGTCAAGTTCTGGAACGTCACATCATTTTCATTCCATTCTTAATTTCCCCTAAGGCGCATTTTATTTCCGCATTTTCTTGCTACCCTCTCTCCTCTCTTAGTGCGTAATCGGTTCATTTCCCTATAGCCGGAGTAGGTGAACGTGGGAGTGACAGAGAGGGAGGAAATTGCAGGGAAGGAAAGGGAGAGGAACGGCGACAGATGCCAATTTTTGCCAGGTTCCGGATGAACGTTGACGCAGTGGGGTGTAGATCGGTTTTTGAGGTGACAAGAACTGTTTAAAAATATTAAAACTTTATTGAATTTAAAAATATATTGAGTATTCATTTAAAACGGAAAGAAATTGATGAGATATCTTAAAAAAGATTGAAATGTTAAACAAATACTTAATAAATTTCTCACTGACTCAACCTTTTGAAATCTCGATGATATTGTCCTCAAACCACCGCGTTCATCAAATACCCACGACCACATTTAAGTTTCCCGCTGTTTGGTTCCCAAATGGATTAAGCCGTAAAAGCCCTGGTTGCAAATATAAATTACGAAAATGGTTTCCACCGAATCGTAAAGCAAAAACCAGCACCACCCATCCACGAGAGCCCCAAGATCAGAATTTAGTTTCTTCCGCTCAATCAATTTCCCACCAAGCATTAGCTGTTACTTCCCCGTAATCCTTGGCGGTCTCATCATCTTCAACGATGGATGAAGAAGCCACAGACAGCTTAGCAGCAGCAGCACCAGTTTCGCTTGATTAAATCCACGACGAAATTCAACTATCACTATAGTAACAACGTTTTAACGAGGGAGCGTTAAACCGTATCGATCCCCCCCCCCCCCTACTTGGGTGGTGTTGGTGCGGTTGATGGAATACGTATGTTGAACATGACAGGATTGCATCACTTTCTTGGAGGAAATACACAGGGTTGGTTGAAAGAGTTGGAATAGTTTTTATTTCTTAAGGTTCTTAAAGCAGTACAGAAGAAGTTCACATGTTATGCAAATTAGGCACATTGCCACCCCAAGGCTGTACAAAACCCAAACCAGCGATAGGTCCTGCACTGTAACCGGGGACACTTCCAGCTTGTGGCGTTTGGCAACTGCCGGATCCTGATAGCCGTCTTTCTCGACGAAGTAGTACAGATTTGCTTCATGGAATACCGTAGCGAACCACCTCACAGTGTCGCGCAAGGGGGAGATCGAGTTCAGGCCAGCAAACACCGGAATTTGACGCGTAACCAGCTTGGAGAGTCGAAAGTGCGTGGCAAACGCGCGGAAGTACCATTCATAAATATTTTCTGACAATTCCATGCAGCACTTTTGCTCGTAGTACGACTGGATCTGCTCGGCGAGCTCGACATCGTCGGGGAAGTCATCGTTGCATTCTCCGTAGTGCAGGAATCCAGCATCCCGTAGGAGGTAGTTGTCATCGGATTCGGTCCATCGACAGGTCGAGTTGACCTGCTGAAGAGTATCCAGCTCCGGGTAGTACCGAGGGCTAAGCAGGAAAGAAATCACCAGCGATTGATAGGCGGACACCAGTACGATGCTGGTCAGCATGTACAGCCCCACCGTGAATCGTTCCGAGCCGTTACGAAGCTGAATCAGAGATCCCATCAATCCCACACCGAGCAGCTTCACGAACAGGTCGCTAACGCGTGTCCATCTGATCTTGTGATCCCGAACAAACTTGACGAACATTGCCAACCCGAAAACCGAGCAAAAGTTGGATATCCAGACGAACCTGTCGAAGGGGTCCGACAGAACCGAAAGCAGCAGCTTCTGCTCGCTCTGCGGAACCATCAGCTTGTAAGAATAGAAGCGATGCATGTACAACAAGTAAGGTACAATGTCCAGATCGTCGTCCAGGATGTAATAGATATCGTGGTAAAGTTGAACGTGGACTTCACGCTCTATCCTCGTTTGCGCTATCAAAGTTGCATTACGGACAGCAGCGATGTTTTCGAAAAGAAACGTATCAACCGGATCATCGTCCAGGACACCAAACTTCACTCCCATCATATTCTTGTCGGACTCTCGGAACAAATCAATGTCCACATTGTCAAAACGAAACAACTCTCGCTGAAAGCGATCGTAATACCTTATCAGCGGTTCGGCATCGTACACCAAGTAAAGCACGTGGTAAATATCCAAGTATATCAAAGCGTCCAACAACTCCTCAAACAGCTCATCCCGCACGATAGCTACCGTCCGAATGCCGGAATCATACCGCATGAACTCTTTGTAACGTGGGATTCGATCCAGCAGAAGCACTGCAAAGGACCAGCGTTTTCTGGACACTTCCCGAAACAGCTGCGGATCGGTGATAATCTCTGCGGCAACGGAGGTGTTGCGAACTATTTCGACCAGAAGATGCTCCAAATACGGTGAGTTTGTGACGCTGAAGAAGATTTCCAACGTGGGACAGGAAGGGCAGAGGAGATTCTTCAGGTGGAACATTCTGTCTGTAACAGAGATCACTGATATTGAATTGGATGCGAACAGTAAACAAAGGATTTCTAAATGTCGAGGCATTTATGTGAATATTTTGGTTGAAATAGAAACGTTTCAGACAGTAACAGCACCAATATCTACTGGGAGACTTGCTTCAGAAGACTGACTGAAAAATCGATATCGTAGCATACGGACGCTGTCGTACTTTTAAATCAAATTCCATTGCATTAAAAATGAAGGGAAATAAGACACGGCGTGTTTTCTAGAACAAACATTTCAAGAAAAAATAGTCATCGCTACTGTCAAATGTGTCTTATAGAAAATTTTATCAGCTTTCCAATGCTTCTAAGAGCGAAATGTTTCGTCGGGAAATTTATGAGATATCTAATTTTTAAGTTTTTTGTTTTAAATTTCTGTATTATTTATTTTAAACTTTGTTATAACTATTCTGGAAACTTGTCAAATGATGTTATTCATGTGTCATTTACTCATCAAAATGTACAAAATAAGGCAAGAAACAACTTTGGATAAGGTTGTAAATCGCTTAATATTTTTAAAATTAAGTTTAACCGAGTTTTTGAATATATGAGGTTTATTCAGAAATGAAAATCATAAAACCGCATTAAAAATATTTTTTTTTGTAATAATTAAAAGATAATAACACAATTTTTGTTTACGAATATCACGTTTATGCTCGGATTTAGCTCGAATTAAGCTGATAAAACCGATTTTTTTGTTGCAAGTTTGAGATTAGTTAGGAAATCACTAGATTTTTATGAAAAAAACAATCTTATTTCCTTAACCAAACATTTATCAATTGCATGGATACAAAATATGTTATATACTCAAAATTGAACTATAAATTACTATGGCGAGCTACAGGATAAAAACTTTTCATGAGTATGAAATGATTTTTATAATTTTTATATTGTATGAAATGATCAAGGAATCAGCAATATTATGGAAGTCTTATCTTATCTTTTTAAAACGTTTTAAAAAAAACTTGATTTTTGTTTAAATAGTTAGTTTAAATAGACTCTGTTTGATTTTTTTTTGTTTAATAATATTTTATTTTTGCTTAAACCAAAAAATGTATGTGGCAGTGTTTTCAACATTCAGAGTTAAAACACACAAATTTTACTTCTACATTTAAATGCATTTTCAACAGTAATTTTTTTTTCGTTATTTCATACACATGGGAATATGACTTTTGAACCTTGCAACAGTAATTGGTAGTACATTTTCGATTTTAAATCATCTTTTGGATCCATGTTCCCGGTTCATGTATGCTTTAAGAAGTACCATATTTATTCATAAAAATCCATTAATAAACTTAACAATCTCAAACCTGCAAAAAATCGATTGTATCAGCTCAATAAGAGCAGACGCGTGTAATTTGTACACCAAAATTGTGTAGTTATCTTTTAATTCTTGTAAATAATATTTTTAAGACGGTTTTATGATTTTCATTTTTGAATAAATCCCATATATTAAAAAAACTCGGTTAAACTTAATTTAAAAAAGGTTTAGCGATTGGCAATTTTCTCCAAAGTTGTTTCTTGCCTTATTTTGCACATTTTGATGAGTAAATGACACATAAAAAACATAATTTGACAAGTTTTCAGAATAGTTATTATAATGTTTATAATTAAAAATAAAGGAATTTAGAACAAAAAACTTAAAAATTAGATATCTCAGAAATTTCCCGATGAAATATTTCGCTCTTAGAAGCGTTGGAAAGCTGATAAAATTTCCTATAAGACACATTTGACAGTAGCGATGACTATTTTTTCTCCTTAAGGTTGCCCAGAAAACACGCCGTGAAGAGATAAGAGTGGTTTCAAACTGTTCTATCGACCTTCCATTACATGATTGATTCGGGGGATTCAAAAAAATCAAATCAAACCATTCACATTAACGACCCCCGGGTCTGTTGTGGTCTCTATTGCAAGTTTCTGCTCGAACCTAGGAGTCCGAAGGCTTGAATGGGGAGAGCACCCAAACCTCTTTCTACTCCAAGGAACCTTCCACCCCAGTGTTTGAACTTACGACCTTTGGATTGCGAGTCCAACCGCCGCCAGCGATTCCACCGGAGTAGGCTTGGTTTGGTGTGTTTTTTGTACTTGTGGCATGGAGACGACTCCTACACTTGGAATGACTTAACGACCTAACAACCAAGGCTGAGACCGACAATTTACTTCCTTATCCGATGGAAGGTTGCAGCAGATGGGAATCGAACCCAGAATCATCTGCTTACAAAGCGGACAGCGTAACCATTCGGCCACGCACTGCCTGATTCGGGGGATTCGAAAAAAAAAAAAAAAACCTATGAAGACTGCCGAGGCTAGCATTTCGTCGCTGTCGTGCTATCTTGTCACACGTGCATTTTGGGCCAAATTGAGTTTTTGATGCCGTTTTGTGCAGCTCACAATGGCTCAGCGTTTGACCTTTACAGATCCCCAAAAGAAGTTTCAATATTGTCGTGCTATCTTGACACAGCCTTAAAATTTATGTAAGTGCGACAACTGGCCAAAGGGATTTCAATTCAGAACGCGTTTGACATACGTACAAGTTCGACTACCGTAAACATTTCTAATTATAACTCGAGACTCCGGCAACCAAAATTCGGGACAATGCTCCGAACGGTCAACCGAACAAAACGAGTTTGTTATTGTTTACATTCATGCTTTTGTTTTTGTTTATCCAAGGTCAAACACTGAAGCGCGTTTTTATCGGAACGTCAAATCACTAGTTGAATTGGGATCGAACACCCAATCCACCGCTTACTAGGCGGAAGCATTACCACTGAGCTACGTGGCTCGATCAACTGAGGAAAGTGTAACTAATGTAATTTCATTGCATATTCCCGACTCTTACTCCGCACTGTAAATCTCCAATTTCCGCTACTTCCCAAGCTAGCGCAAGCCTCAAAGTGCCAATGATGGGGTTTGCGGCGTCTTTTGGTCCTGGTTTCCCGTTGAACCTTCACCCCTCTGCCCCTCCGAGGATCGTTTCCAATAAATCGAAATGAGAAGTGAGCTCATCTAGTTTCAACCCCATAAAGTGGAGCAGATTTTTCACCTTTTTTCCTCAGCATGGATGTGGAAATCTATAAAAATTTGACGAGGGCGGATGAAAACTGCACACGTGGGGGTGCGGGGCATGTGCACGTGTGTAACGCAGTGAATGGTGCTGATAAGAAATAGTTTTCTGATCCGGAGACGCTTCGGAGAGCCATAAATGGTGGGAGGATATTAAAAAGCGCACATCCATCTTGCAGAATGTACTACCCCAGTTTCACTTGGAAAGTTGCAGAGAGGGGGTGGAATATGATGGATGCACTCCTGGAAAAGCTTTCCCATGGGATAACTCGATTGAAATGCTTCTAGGTCACAGTTACAGGTGGCATTGGCAGAATGTGATAGAATGCTGATGGAAATTCTCTACAATTATTTTCATGAGGATACACAAATAATTTAATCAGGATTTGGTTTCGAATAAATACAACTTTCAAAAGTTTCTACACTGTCCTCAAAACGTTTAAAAATAATGAATAAATCAGATCCAACCCAGAACGATCGTTTTGAGGCCATCATTGCTTCCCACAACAGGAGAAAGTTAGTACCTGGCCAACTTTTCGCATAAAACAGCACTAAGCACTTCCAGTTACCGGGGGGGCGGCGAAGTGAAACGTCTCCCCTTCATTCAAATACGTAAAATTCTCGCTCCAGGTGTTCCCAATGTACGGGTTCCCCGGTTCATTCGGCAGCAAAAGTACGCCTTCCAGTTGACCGAGTGCGGAAAATTGAAAGAATGTACCCACGAATGAGAAGGACCAACTTTTCACTGCACCAGCGTTGCACACCGAACTGCATTCAACTTCATTAGCATCATTTCCACAAAAGGTTTTCATCCCGGAGGATTTTTCCACCGGCAAGGGGAAAGTAAACGGGTCTTGGTTTCACCTGCACGTGCCCGTAATGGGGTAAACAGAAAAGTTCAACCTGGCAGTTATTAACCCTGTGAAGGCTGAAGTTCATCAAACTGATGGCGCCCATTTGACTCAAACAAGTTTTGTTTTACAAAAATAAAGGCAAAATCAAGGTAGAATAAAGACTTAAAGAAAAAAGTTTTTGTAGGACAACTTAATTGCATATAAAAATGATTAATATTTTATCATTAAATGTTATATTTGAAAACTTTAACCTAAGTTTTGTGAACACTGCACTAAACATTATTTTAAGATGAAAACCCGAAACGGTTAAGGTTAACACCTTGAATTCGTTTTAGGGTGCTCCTATGCAAAATAGGGTGGTCCAAAAAATTGCATTCTTCGTCGACTTTCGCTAAATGAACATTTTTATAAGAATCATATCTCCGGAACGTCTGAACCAAGTTGCCACGTTTCAAAAGAAAGGTTATTAGGCTTTTAAGGAAAATATGAGGAGGTTCGAAAAAAGTAGCTAAATACTTGAAAAGGTCCTATGAAAATTTAATTTTCTAATTTGAAGGTATCGGGACCAATGAGCTGACATCTGAAAATATGTTTCCCTGATTCCTTGTAATATTTTACTTAACATTTAAAAAAATGCGAATAACCACTAACACAATTCGGAAATACAATTTTTTGAACATAAAAAGTGAGTTTTTGGACGCACCGCGCGCAAAAACGGAAAAATGACTAAAACGGGTAAAAATCTACTTTTTCACTAAAAATGCGTCATCTTGAAAAATTCAGCGATGACCTATACATGTTTGGGTACCAAAATTTTCGAAATTGAAAGACGCAACTTTTGGTTCCCAAAAATGTTTAGGTCATCGCTAAAATTTTCAAAATTATCGCAGTTTTAGTGAAAAGAGTTGATTTTTACCCGTTTTAGTCATATTCCCGTTTTAGCGCGCAGCGCGTCGAAAAACTCAGTTTTTTGTTCAAAAAATCATATCTCCGAAGCGTGTTGATGGATATCTTTTGAAAAGTGGCCCTCTAAAATTCGTTCAGCCGTTCCGGAGATATGATTTTTTGAAAAATGTGCTTTTTGCGAAAATTGACGAATAATGTCATTTTTTGGACCACTCTATATTGGATAGGAGCACCCTAATTGCCAAACAAAAAAAAAACGGGTCTAATTATTTGGGTTCAAGAACTTCCACTCCAAGTTTGAGCCAAATCGGAGCACTTTTGATTTGAGAATGGCTTTTATTTAATAAAAAAATACAGTGCTTAAATTGTCAGTAATATTACAAGATTAAAAAGATTGGCAAACAATGCAATTCTAAAAATTTAATGCTAAGAATATGGAATATTTATTTGGAATCACGAACGTACTTATTTTTTTTGGAATTATTGACATAATATAAATGCACCTCTGGTAGCAAAAACTGAGACTAAAAATTTTAATGATTAATTAAACTAAATACTATCAACCAATTTTATGTCCAGATTGAACATTTTGTACGGTTTTGAAAATACAGATAACTGAATACTGGCAAAAAATATATCTAAAATTACACAAGATCTTCTGTTAGGGTTCTACTTAAACATAAAATAAACGGATGGAACTGACATGAACTTTCAAAAAATACGTATTGAGTGTTGATATACAGCAGTTCTCTCAGATTTCGGACATTTGATTTTTTTTTTTGTATTTTTGAATCCGACTGAAACTTTTTTGGTGCCTTCGGTATGCCCAAAGAAGCCATTTTGCATCATTAATTTGTCCATATAATTTTCCATACAAATTTGGCAGCTGGCCATAAAACAATTATGTATGAAAATTCAAAAATATGTATCTATTGAAGGAATTTTTTGATCGATTTGGTGTCTTCAGCAAAGTTGTAGGTATGGATATGGACTACACTGGAAAAAATGATACACGGTAAAAAAAATGCTGATTTTTTATTTAACTTTTTGTCACAAAAACTTGATTTGCAAAAAAAAACACTATTTTTATATTTTTTGATATGTTTTTGAGGACATCAAATGCCAACTTTTCAGAAATTTCCAGGTTGTGCAAAAAAAAATTGGTCGCAAAATTTTTCAACTTTATTTTATGATGTAAAATCAAATTTGCAATCAAAAAGTACTTTAGTGAAATTTTGATAGAGTGCACCGTTTTCAATTTATAGCCATTTTTAGGTGACTTTTTTGAAAATAGTCGAAGTTTTTATTTTTTTTAAATCAGTGCACGTGTTTGCCCCCTTTTGAAAAAAATATGTTTGTGAAGCTTAGAAAATTCTCTATATTTTGCACTTTTGAAGTTTGTTGATACGACCCTTAGTTGCTGAGATATTGCCATGCAAAGGTTTAAAAACAGGAAAATAGGTGTTTTCTCTCGATATCTCAGCAACTAATGGTTCGATTTTCAATGTTAAAATATGAAACAATCGTGAAATTTTTCGATTTTTTCTAAAAAATATTTTCATTTTTTTTAAACCAAGACTAACATTTTAAAAGAGTAAGGGTGTTAGTATTGGTTTAAACATTTTGAAAATATTTTTTTCGAAAAGATTGGAAAATTTCACGAAGGTTTCATATTTTACGTTGAAAATCGAACCATTAGTTGCTGCGATATCGACATTAGAAAATGGGGTGTGGAGGATTATCTCAGCTTTTCAAAAATATTTTTTTCAAAGGTGGGCATACATGTGCACTAAATTAAAAAATTAAAAATCAAAATTTGTGAAGGGCTAAAAACGTGCTATTTGGCCTTTTCAAAGCAAGGAAACAAAGGGTTAAAGGGCCTCCGGTTGCAGTTTTCTCAAGTGCACACAGGCAAATAGAAGAACAAAAAGTTAGGAACCCTTTCCACACCGTATACAATTTTCTCGCAACCTGAGCATGGGGGGCAATGTTTAATGCTCACTGCTTCCTTCTTGGAATATTTCGGTTCCCCTTTCGGAAACACCCCCGGACGTTCAATGCAAGGACAGTAACGCCAAGAAGCAACTTGTGGTCCCGGGCTTTCGTGTATGGCCCCCGGAAAATCAGCTTTGTGGTTCGCTTTCGGGTTCGCCTCAGAAAAAACTTTCCAACTCATCCTTCCCCACCTCAACTGACTTTTGTGGTCCCATAGAATATCGTGTGCAACCACCACCCTCCCCCTCCCAAAGTGGGTGGGTGGAAACTGAGCTTTTCGCAAGCTCGTTTTTTCTATAGCCTCCGGGTTCAACTTTACTTTTATTTAGTTTTAGTCAGGCACGGGACTGAAAATTATGCATTCTCAGGCGCGCTGGCCTGAACCCAGGAATGTGAAATTTGTGCTCCGGCACACACGTGGTAATTTGATGCACTTTTGCAACAACAACAAAAAAAGATATTCCAGAGAGTGGTGGTGGTTGGGCAGAATTAAAATAAAACACGTTCTCCAAAAACTGAAAAAAAAACACCTTGAAAAACTCCAGTAGCAAGCAACCCCAAGGAAACCCAACCACTAAACTTGGTAAGAGTACAGCAAAAAAAAAAGTTGACTTGAATTGGGAACGACAGTTTTCGAGTTTCCCAACCGTGACCGCATATTAATTTCATTTTTATTGTCTGTGGCACAAAACACTGACTGGGAATGCAACTCCACAACGGCGTGATGGCCGAGAGCTTCTTGGTTTCACGGTCTGGAAAAGATGCTGCACTGCATTTGGTTACGGATTTTTGGGTTTCCCTGTAACGGTGGGGTGAGAGAGCTTTTTGTTACAAATTTTAGCATTATGAAAAGGTTTGATTTGTGAGTAAAGTTCTGTAGAAGGAAGAAAAAATCATGAAAAATTCAAAGTTTGGTTTTGTTTTCAAACTGAGAAAAAGTTCGAGCCTCAAATAAAATGAACTATGTACACTTCCACGATCTGACATCACATGTTTTTTACAGTGTAACAAAGTTCTACAAAGCTGTTGGGTAGACAATAACAGAAATTTTGATCTATGAACTAACCATTACCATCACGAGTCATCGCGATTTTATAAAACAAACAGTTTTGAACCTACAAAGTTAGAAAAAACACACGTAATATAAATATTAAAAACTAACTTAATCCACCTATGTGGTTGGTGCCTTCCTCACTTTTTTCCAAAAATGGGTTTGGACACAAATTTCGTCTAATTTCGTTAAGTTTCGGAATACAAAAAACACATATATTACTCAAGGGCTCATAAGTGGCATCTTAGGTGGTCATAGCTTGAGGCAGGGTTACCTGATCTTCAATGTTTTAGACTCGTTGGTGAGGTCTTTCGATTACCTAACCAACGATGGGTTGGATGATGGATCCGGACATTGTTTACATACAGTTAAGTGAGATCCGGCTACAAAAAAGTACATAAATATCACTAAAGTGGTCAGAACTCGAGACAGGGTTGCCAGATCTTCAATGTTTTAGACTTGTTGGAAATTTCTTTCGATTACCTAACCAACGATGGGTTGGATGATGGATCCGGACATTGTTTACATACATTTAAGTGAGATCCGGCTAAAAAAAAGTACATAAATATTACTAAAGTGGTCAGAACTCGAGACAGGGTTGCCAGATCTTCAATGTTTTAGACTCGTTGGTGAGGTCTTTCGATTACCTAACCAACGCTGGGTCGGATGATGGATCCGGACATTGTTTACATACATTTAAGTGAGATCCGGCTACAAAAAAGTACATAAATATCACTAAAGTGGTCAGAACTCGAGACAGGGTTGCCAGATCTTCAATGTTTTAGACTTGTTGGAAATTTCTTTCGATTACCTAACCAACGATGGGTTGGATGATGGATCCGGACATTGTTTACATACATTTAAGTGAGATCCGGCTACAAAAAAGTACATAAATATCACTAAAGTGGTCAGAACTCGAGACAGGGTTGCCAGATCTTCAATGTTTTAGACTTGTTGGAAATTTCTTTCGATTACCTAACCAACGATGGGTTGGATGATGGATCCGGACATTGTTTACATACATTTAAGTGAGATCCGGCTACAAAAAAGTACATAAATATCACTAAAGTGGTCAGAACTCGAGACAGGGTTGCCAGATCTTCAATGTTTTAGACTCGTTGAAAAGGTCTTTTGATTACCTAACCAACGCTGGGTCGGATGATGGATCCGGACATTGTTTACATACATTTAAGTGAGATCCGGCTACAAAAAAGTACATAAATATCACTAAAGTGGTCAGAACTCGAGACAGGGTTGCCAGATCTTCAATGTTTTAGACTCGTTGGAAAGGTCTTTCGATTACCTAACCAACGATGGGTCGGATGATGGATCCGGACATTGTTTACATACATTTAAGTGAGATCCGGCTACAAAAAAGTACATAAATATCACTAAAGTAGTCAGAACTCGAGACAGGTTTGCCAGATCTTCAATGTTTTAGACTCGTTGGAAAGGTCTTTCGATTACCTAACCAACGATGGGTCGGATGATGGATCCGGACATTGTTTACATACATTTAAGTGAGATCCGGCTACAAAAAAGTACATAAATATCACTAAAGTGGTCAGAACTCGAGACAGGGTTGCCAGATCTTCAATGTTTTAGACTCGTTGGAAAGGTCTTTTGATTACCTAACCAACGATGGGTCGGATGATGGATCCGGACATTGTTTACATACATTTAAGTGAGATCCGGCTACAAAAAAGTACATAAATATCACTAAAGTGGTCAGAACTCGAGACAGGGTTGCCAGATCTTCAATGTTTTAGACTTGTTGGAAAGGTCTTTCGATTACCTAACCAACGATGGGTTGGATGATGGATCCGGACATTGTTTACATACATTTAAGTGAGATCCGGCTACAAAAAAGTACATAAATATCACTAAAGTGGTCAGAACTCGAGACAGGGTTGCCAGATCTTCAATGTTTTGGACTCGTTGGAAAGTTCTTTCAATTACCTATTCAACGATGTATATAATGATGATGTTTGGTTCAGTTTACTGCCATTTATTCAACTTCCAAAAATATGCGAAAACACATTTTTATACATAACTTTTGAACTACTTATCGAAACTTCAAACAATTCAATAGCACCGTATGGGACCCTAAACCAAGTCGAATGCAACTGGTTTGGTCAAAATCGGTTCAGCCAGTGCTGAGAAAACTGCGTGACATTATTGGTCACATACACACACACATACACACACACACACACATACACACACACATACACACACACATACACACAGACATTTGTTCAGTTTTCGATTCTGAGTCGATATGTATACATCATGGTGGGTTTTCGAGTTTTAAATAAAAAGTTCAATTTTAGAGCAGGATTATAGCCTTACCTCAGTGAGGAAGGCAAAATGTTGCTCTAAATAAAAAAATAACACAATTTTACAATTAAATAAAGGAATATGGTACAATTTTTGAAGCTATTTTTGAATTTTTGCGATAAAAAATACGTCTTTTTCGCATGATCAAAAATGGAAGGGGTCATACCGCCCCTCCGTCACGAGATATCAAAAAATTAAACTCAAAATCGTGATCAGGGACAAAAGTTATCCTTTTGGACAAAGTTTCACGCAAATTGAAGAGGGGTCGGGACAACTGCTGTGTGAGTTGAATGTGATAAAATGTCGATTAAAAATTTAACTGAAAAAAACGCTAGGCAGCTGGATATATTTTATTTTAAAATCTGTAAAATAAAGTCAAATAACAAAAAATAAATTGCATATGACGTAAGGAAAATAAAAAAAAGTTACGAAATTTTGGGTAATTAAGTTTGAAGTATCATACATTTGTATTTTTTTGTTGTATCATATTATATTTTTAACTTCATCGCCCAACTATTCCAATCTTTTTTACGTAAATAAAGAAACCTCTTTTTACGCGGTGGCGTTACGCGTTTTGTTTCGTAGATTTCTCTTAAACCATACAATATTTTTGCAACCTTCAAAAATCGTTTTGTAGAGCTGAACAAAACCTACAAATTGCTTTTAAAAAATTGCAAAAATGTTGCGTCGTTCCTGAGAAATCGACAAATTAGAAAAACGCATCGCGTAAAAAGAGGTTTCACTGTACAGTTAAACCTCGCAAAATGCGTAGGCGTTACGCTTGGGTTTCTTGGATTATTGTAAAACGACATAATATTTTTGCAATGTTTTTGAAGCTGATTGTAACGAACAAATCGCTTGAAAAAGACTGCAAAAATATTTTGCCGTGTTTGAGAAATCGACGAAATATAAAGCGTAATGCCTGCGCACTATGCGAGGTTTAACTGTACTTGTTAACATTTCACAATGCTTATTTTTTTAAATTTTCTGGAATTATATACCAAATGTAACATACCAAATGACAACCGTGAAAGCTGAATAAAAATATGTCACCTATTTTATAATTCTTCTTTTCCTGTCTCTCCTGATGACGGTACAGCTTATTCTTACAGTTACACTTCTGTATACATTTGATTTGATTTATAATTTTTTTTTTTGCTTTTATAAAAAGTTTTTTGCTTTTTTTTAATACAGATTTTAAAGTGCCGAATTTTGCAAAAAAAAAAGTAGGTACACTTAAAACTGGTTTTTTTAATTTAACTTTTTATCCCACAGCGGTAGAATAAAGTACTAAAATATATAAAAAAAGCATTTTTTCTATTTTTTAATAAATTTTTGTATATTTGAAGAGCAAAGAAAATTTCCTTTCGTGAATTTGAAAATAAAATTAAAAATTTGTTTCAATGAAACAAAGAATTTGTATTAATGAAAATGAGTTTTTTTAAGTGTAAATTCAAACGAAACATATCTCGGAAGCTATTGGTTCAATTTTCCATGTTAAAAAAATGAACTTTTGTAAAACTTTATGACCAGCCGCAAGATTGGATAGGGAATGTATGGACAAAATTTTATTCAATTTAAAAATAATACAAAGAAAAGCAGATAAGCAAAATTGTACAAAAATATTCCGTTGTATGCTAAGATCTAATTTTTTTCGATTTTGGGAAAAAGTTAGATAATTTTTTCTCAGCCCACATTGCACAGTGGTCCAGATCGCAAAATTAATTGGAAAATGGATTTTCCGAAAAATGATGAAATTTTGGAGCTTTGGTGTCTTCAGAAAAGTTGTTGCATATGGAAAAAAGCAACTTTTGGTTTGGTTGGAAACTAGGGTGGTTCACTATTAGGGTGATTTTAAAAATCTTGCTTTTCAGGAATAGTTTTGGGATTTTTTTGTCTTCTAGAAAATTGTTGGGCTTACCAATTCAAGAAACTTTGTTGAAGACACTAAAATTTATTTCGTAATCTACGCCTTCTACGACCAAATTTATATAAATCATCTGAGCAAACCTTCAAAAATCAGTTTTTTGGGCGTAGCAATTCAGCGTTAAGTTTTAGAGAAAAGTGGTATTCGGGGCACTATTAGAACTCTAAAAAAGAAATAATTTTGTTTTTTGAAAAGTCAATTTGGACTTAAGGGTCAAAAGTTACAGCGATTTTGATGCAAAAAAGATGCAAATTTAAAACTTAAATATCTCGAAAAGGCGCAAGCCAAATTTTAAGTGTCAGGTTGCATTAGAAAGAGGAGATCCAGCACTACAAACGCTGAAAAAAAACTCAGGGGTGTTTTTCTTTAAACTCGAGATATCTTTATTTGAAAAAGTCTAGGGGGACCACCCTAACGAATTTCGAAAATTGTCCAAATATATGTTTTTCCATGTAATTTTGTCCGCTGAATCTGAATCTGCCCTCAGAGTTAACCCAAAGTGTCGAAAAATTTGGTCATATTTTGGGTTTTCATGTAAAATTATCATTTAAACCCAAAATATGAACAAAAATCGTTTTTCGACACTTTAGGCCAATTCTGAGGGCAGATTCAGATTCAGCAGGCGACTATACTTGGACAATTTTCGAAATTCGTTAGGGTGGTCTCACAAGGTTTTCCCTTGAAAATTAGACTTTTTCAAATAAAGATATCTCGAATTTAAAGAAAAACACCCCTGAGATTTTTTCAGCGCTTGTAGTGCTGGATCTCCACTTTCAAATGCAACCTGGTGCTTGAAATTTGGCTTGGGCCTTTTCGAGATATTTAAGTTTTAAAATTACATCTTTTTTACATCAAAATCGCTGTAACTTTTGACCCTTAAGTCCAAATTGACTTTTTTAAAAACAAAAATGTTTCTTTTTTAGAGTTCTAATAGTGCATCCAATACCACTTTTCTCTAAAACTTAACCCAGAATTGTTACACTCAAAATACTGATTTTTGAAGGTTTGCTCAGATGATTTGTATAAATTTGGTCGTAGAAGGCGTAGATTACGAGATAAATTTTAGTGTCTTCGACAACGTTTCTTGAATTGGTAAGCCCAACATTTTTCTACAAGACAAAAAAATTCCCAAAAATATTCCTGAAAAGTTAGATTTTTAAAATCACCCTAATAGTGAACCACCCTGATTTCCAACCAAACCAAAAGTTGCCTCTTTTCATATGCAACAACTCTTCTGAAGACACCAAAGCTCCAAAACTTCATCATTTTACGGAAAATCCATTTTCCACTTAATTTTGCGATCTGGACCACTGTGCATTGCCCAGTAGATGATATCTCGGAAGCTTCTTTCAATGGTAAATATATTTATTAGTGCTGTGGACGGCAACACTGCAGTAAGCAAAGTCCTTTCATGCACTCTACGCGCCGCTGGGCTCTCAATCGGTCATTTTAAAGTGTTTTTATGTTTTTATGATTCTCTCGTTGTTCGTAAATAAATGTAGTCGTTTTTGTTTAGAATATTTGTAGTAGCAGCCCATCATTTAACAAAAACTGATAAATGTCAATACACCTAAAAATGTGTAGTTTATGAGACATCTTTTATAAATAATTCAAAGTGACGAATCGTTCAAGGATATTCCAACTCAAAATATCCTTCACAATTCAACAATGTTGCTACTCCAAGCAATTAGGAGCCACATTTTCTGCATGAAAATCCCGCACAAAAACATTGCACTGCCCCTGCACACAATTTCACTTCAAGTGCACCTGAAACTCAACACACACTCCCACCCATCCTCGACTTGTTTTCAACACTTTTCCACCCTTTGAGCACATCCTTTTCCTTGTTTTAAAGAGCGGGATAGGGTATGGGTGTAATTTGCAACCTGGACAGGAACTTACACCCCCTCCACTATTTCTGCCCAGGTGAGCATAATTACTCGCGGAGGGGTCGGCCACTTCACCGCGTGGGAGAAAATAGTTTGAATTTTCAGCTGCTGCCGGTGATGAGTCGTGTTTTTTTTTTTGTTGTTCGCTGCCAGTCACGTGGAACATTTCATTCAACGTGTCATGTTTTTCAGCGGGAGTTGTGTTTTGAACATTTCCATCGGTTTAATTAAAATGAAACTCTTGCTTGACGGGGATTCCACCGAATGATTCCAGCAGTTTGGAGAATCAACCGGAATCTCATTTCGGAAAATTTGCCCGAAATCCAACATCAATTCACGCCAACTGGCGCCCCAACAGACTCGGGACATGATAGTGCGGCGATAACCCAGGGCCGAAAATTCCCCAAATTTTTAATCACGTTCCCATCTCCCACCATTTTGAGCATGAAAAGCGAACGCATTTCGCCGAAGGATCAAATGTAACGCTCGGGAAAATTGAAATCATTCAAATGGTCTTTGCTTTCTTTTTTCTGTGTTTGCTGTGAACTGAAAACCGGTTCCGAAATTGGAAAAGTCCGTGTCGTCCGGAGTTGGCCATGAGACCGGGTGATGATGGCACCACGCGCCGAAAGGGGCTGCGGAATTAAAAATGCTAAATAGCAGACAGTCCAGCTGGCGACACAAAGCTGAGCTCAACGCTGGAGAGGGGGATCAACTTTCAGGAGGAAGGAATCGACGAACAGATTATCGGAACACGTGCCGGCGCTGATAGGGATGGGTTGAGCTTTTGTTTCTGTCCCGGATATTGAGCTCCTCTCATTTGAAGAGAGATTTGAGTTGAATGGGTTGGGTTGAATTGAGTCAGTTTGGAGAAATTATCAACGATTGTGCAAATCGACTTCTCTTTTTTAAACATTTCGATGATTTTTTGTGTCTTTATCAGAAGAAATCAATTTGTATGTTAAGTTTTCCCAAACATGAAAAATGCTAGTTGTTTGTAAAAAAGGTAATACTTACAGAAAAACTGATCTTGAAGAACCTTTTTTTTCATGATCAATCATAAAAAATATAAAAAAAAGTTATCCCGAGCATCACAAGTGGAAAACGGGTTTTTAGGATATTTTAAACATCTATATCAATTTTGAGTGAAATTTGGTACGATTAACTCATTGAAACCTGAGCCTGAAGATTGTGGAAAAAAATACGATCAAGTTTTACAGCTATGGTACTGTGAACAAAGCTGTAGAACATTTAATTTCTAATGAGAATCTCATTTCTGGGAATATTTGAATGTGTGTAGCGCAAAACCGTTAGAAAATCGAGTTTTTCATATTTTTTTCGATTTTTCCCATACCCATTCCCAAACCACCAAGAGTCCACGATTCTGTATCCAAGCGATTTTAGGCATCAAATATTGAATTATTGGTCATTTAGTTCGGAAGGTGCGAAAATTTTCAACTAAATTACGACTTTGTTCATGAAAAGGAAATGTGTTGTTAAATGACTATTTATTGAGTGCAATTCAATGCAAATATAATAAAAAAATACCGATTGAAATCACCAGATTCCATACCGAGAGTGAAAATGAGTGAAGATGTTTCCAATCCCTCTGGCCGGCAGCGAAATTATGAAAAAGTAATATTGTTTATCAACCTTGGCAAGAACTGATTATTGTAAGTACAACAGAGCTCTCTGCTCATCCTTCAAACTTAACATTATTTGTGTATGTTTTTAATTTTGATATTTTGTTTTTTTTTTTCAAACGAAAATAAGGCTGGTACAAATTTTATTTAAAGTTATTGTACCCCCCTCCCCCCCCCCCCCCTCATCAATGTTGGCCCGAAAAATCAGGGGGCAAAAAAATATTTTTTCAAAAAACTTCAATATTTTTATGAAAATTTAAGTGCAATTAGTTAAAATCAATTTAAAATGAATTCCCCTGCGTTTAGAATCATTTTAAGCATGTTTGAGTTGATTGAAAAATCTTTCGAATTTTTGGAAACTTTCGATGTCTACTATCGCTAAATTTTTTTTTTCGCTAAAATTTTTGTTTTCGTCAAATTTTACATTTTTTGAAAACTTTTTTTGCAAAACAACTGAACTAGTGTAAAATACATTTTAAAACACTTTTTTCATGCAAATGTTGAAACTATGGCATGTTATTTTAATATTTATATTTTTTTATTTTTTTGCCCCCCCCCCCCTCGACTCCGGCCAGAGCCGAGGGACAAAAACTTTTAAAAATATTTGCAACGGCCTAAAACTTAAGCGAAAAAAAAAACCGAAAATGTTTAAAAATTCAAAAGATAAAAACATTAAATAATATATGACCAAGCCTAAAACGCATTCAATTATCAGTTATGTTTAATAAAGGCAGTTTTTCTCAACCTTTTACGTTCCATCCCCCCTTGACTTATTTTCAAGAACTTAATCCACCCCCCTCCCCCTTCCTCTCTACTTTTATTTTAAATGTTATTGGTTTCATTGCACAAATCAAAAATTTAGATGTTTACATACAGATTGCAATTTTCACAACAAATTAAAGTGTAAACTACGAAATAAACTAAAGTACAGACAATGCAGGTTTGATTTTTATAATGAGTTGTGATTCACATTTGCAGTCCATTTTTATTTGAACGCAAATTTCATTTGAAGATTTCTAAAGATCGAATAATTTTCAACACTTACATTTTTTAAAATTTGTTTTGAAAGATTTTATAATCACAGAAATTTTTATTTTTAATATATTTTCCTTTAACTGCTCATGTTTATTTAAATAAGTCTCACAATAAATATCTTTTGACAGTTTTATTAAATTTGTTTCTATTTATTTCCACTTAACTACTTTTGTTTAATATGCAATTTATATTCTGCTAATATTCTGATCCATTATAAAAAAATAATGATACATGAAAAAAAAATGATTGGAATGCTTCTAGTAAGAAAAAAATTCATAAAAATATTGCTAGAACATAACGTTTTTTTTCTAAGCTTGAAGGTTGCAAAAATTTACAGGGGACTTTTATGTAATTTGATGACATACTCAGAATTTAGAAAAAAACGTATTTTTCATCGAAAAAAAACACTAAAAAAGTTTTATTTTTCTCCCATTTCCCGTTACTTGATTGTATGTTCGCCCTTTTCAATAAAAATAATTATCTCGAAATTTAAAATCAAAGAACAACATTTTATAGTTTTACTCGAAGTGATTTCAGCGTTATCAAAACATTTCTCTTGCTTTCAAAATTCAGAAGTTATATTAGTTGAAAACAATAAAAAGTTTCGCAAAAGGTTGTTTTTACAAAATATGACCAAGGGATACATCTCAAATTGTTACAAATATATATTTTGCTTAATAATTTCAATCCATTATTAATGGCCTTGTTAGCATAAATTTCCCAAAGACATGTTTATCTTTTTAAGTCAATGAAAATTTAATTAAAAAAAATTAAAATAGTGTTTAAATTTTCAGTACAAGTGCTTTCAATATATTTTTCTTGATTTCAAAATGATACTCCAGCTGAATAGAGAAAAATCACAACAGTTTGACGTTTAAAAATTAACCAACAGTTTTCAAGATATCGCGAGATAATAATGAGTACCGTAAACCGGACTAACTTTGAAAAAAAAATTAACTTATTTTTGGAACATTTTCCAACTGATATGGGTTTTTATTTCAAATTATTATTTTTAATACGTTTACTGGGGCAGGCAACACAAAGTCCATGCATTTTTTCAATATTTTTTTTTTCAATATTGTTTGGAAAAAATTGTTACATTGAAAATTCTATGTTTAAATTCCGGGGTGATAATTTTTCTTGTTGAAATCAGATTTAAGTTGTTCAACCATTATTTTTAAGTCAAATGTACCATCGCGAAGGTTGCTTATATAGTTTTCAAAAACAAAAACATTGTTTATATTAAGTTAACTAAGCTTATAAGCTTTTTAACAAAATACATGTCAATGTAAAGTTAAACTGTTAAAAAGTCGGAATTTTTCCTGAAATTCGTTAAAACTGTTTTTTTTTAATTATCGATTTATATTGCATTTCAAACTGAATTCGAAGCCCGATTTACAAATTTTCACAATTTACATGAAATAAATTTAACTGAAATTGCCTTAAAATTTGGAATTCTTTTTTAATTATGATTCAAAAGCACATATTATTTACTATTTACAAACTTATCTTACCTTCTCCTTGTGGAAATTGTTCAAAGAATCCGAAAAGGCATTCCGTTTTCCGAATCAAAATCATGTTCTTTGAGAAAATCATGCCATTTTGTGAAGTTTGAAATAATGCCTTTGATCAACATTTTAACTCTTTAAACATTTCAAAATTTTATCAAAAGTTACTTTGAACACTTCTCTACCACGGTCATTATGATTACCATTCCGTACGTATTAAATTTGTGCTCTTCATTTTGCGGAAAAATCTCAATCCTATCAAAGTCACTCCGACTATCAAAATCTGGACATTGGTGACACTGGAGCAAAAATGATTTTCACAAGTAAGTGTGTAAGCTTGTTTTTCAAACAAATTTTTGTTTTGAAATAGAATACAATCAAAAACATGACGTCCCTATTATTGGGTACTGAAAAAAAAAAATCAATAAAGAAAAAGCTCATCCTTTAAGAATGTTTACAACAATGCCTAAGCTCCTCACTTGCAGCATAACTAGAGCATTTGTCATACATGTCACCCACCCATCAAAACAAATCACCTTCCCACACACAAATCCCGTCATGACACTAAAACGCAATAAATACCTTGTAAAACATAAATCGGCCTGCGGTCCCCAACTCCCTGCTCCTGGGGCGCACAATAATGACAACAATACACGCCTACACTATTCCACCCAAACAAATCACTTGTTCTAAATTCTCCCACATAAATCGTCCAGCACCGGTATTATGCTGCTGCTGCTTCCTTTTCAGCAGTGCTGGTGTAACATTTCATATTCAATCACTTTCCCCTTGCGGCGGTGGCGATCATCACTCCCTTTCACTCATTCATGCTTTCCTTTATCCTTATCGTTTTGATATTTTCTTCTCACTCTCTTACTCATTCACCAGAGAGGGGGTTCCCCTTTAATCCGATCAGCAATTATCGAATTACATCGCAGCTGCTGCTACTTTTTATTTTCCTTTTTTATTGCGTCTTAATTTCGGTGCAACTTCCTTTCCGTTAGAACACTTTGTTTCTTTTCTGTTTTTCCATCTTCAAATTTTGTATTGAATATAATGTAACATTTTTGTTTTGTCTTCTCCTTTTAACTTTGTTGTTTTGCTTTTCTTAATCTTTTGAGATATTTTTCTCACCTTTTTTGTTTGAACATTTTTCAAACATTTCAAAACTACATTATTCGTTGAAACCAAAACAAATCACCGTTAATCCAGTAATCACTTCAAACTCAAGTCGTCGTCCTCCAGCCGTTCCGTTGATTTGCCTCCGCTGATCCTGATTTATTGCCAGCAATTCTTCCCTCTTTTTTGCCGGATCAACCTCACAGCATGCATTAATCTCTCTTCCTTTCGATTTTTAATCCTGGCGCGGTTCACTGCCAACTTCAGTATAATCGAAAATAATAATCACTTTTGCTCGCCGTCCCCTTTTCCGAACAAAAACTTTAAACTCACAGAGCGCACCTTTATTTCCCAAACCACAATCGCATCACAACCCCCTCGGCATAATTCGATTACGAACAGAGAGGAGAAAAAAAATCTTCCACGATTTTCGCGAGCTCTCAATCACGCACGGAGAAAAACATTCACGCGACGACACGCACGGAGAGAGAAAAAAACCCCAATCCCAAAAAACGCATCCAGCTGCGATCGCTGCCGAGCATAAACTGATTTGGGCGACGTGACGCGACGCGTCCACAACCTGATTGTTTTATTCGAGGGAGAACCGCGCTCCGGAATGAACCCCTTCTCCAGAACGAAGAATGGATGCACGGAGAGAAAACAGAAAAAAAAACATCGCAAAACATCGCGAAGCGCGTTCAGAACGTGCCGAGCACGTGAAAATTCTGGAAAAGAGAGCGATTTCAGCTTGTGAGAGTGGAAATTCATTCGCACGCTCAAAGTCTCTTGAACTGAGAGCGAGTTTTATTCTCCCGCTCTTTTTTAACTGTAAGTCACAGCATTAAAGCATAAACAACGCACCCCGACAGCAGTGGGTCGGTCGTTGGTCGCGCGGTGGCACAGTAGCATAAATTTATGCGTCGTTCGATATTTTTTGCACCGGCGATGATTCAACCCCTAATTTAAAAAGTAAACACAGTTTCCTAACCAAGAGAGAGCGGGCAGTGTTTGTGTGTGTTTTTTGGTTTAGGGGTGTAAGGGTGAAATGGGGTAAACATTTTCTTTATGATTTATAATTTTTTGACAGATAAAGTGTTTTTTAAACTCACAATTTTTGATATTGAACCCAAAAAATGCATTATTCAAAAAAAACATTCAATTATTATTGATCAAAATAGAAAAAAAAAACCTTCCATAAGAGCCATTTAACCCCAGTTGCCAAATCACCCCTTAGTTTGCGTTTGGATTTTGAATGGATTTTTTCCAGCAGTGACGATGATGGGTTTGGATGGCTACCCCTCAAAGCAGACTGCGTGTTTTTTAGCCCTCGATTATTCGAATCAATGTTGCATTCACCAAGAGTCCTGCTGTTGGAGGGACACGTCGTTACCCGACCTGCTGATCGAATGTGCTCCTCGCCGGTGGAAATCGGATCCCAGCTGTCGGATGCGCTTTGCCCTAGCAGCTACTTGTTGAAGATTGATGGTGGTTAGTGGGTTGAATGGGATGGTTTTGTGCAGCACTGGTTTCGATTTTCAAAATAAATATGTTGAAATGAAATGTCATGTTGATTTGTTGGTTAAAATACAATATTCGATTCCAATAAATATTTAATTTGAATTCAATACAATGTAGTTATTTTCATATTTTGAACATTTGAAATTGCTGGACTAGATTTTGACATTACAAAGTAAATATACAGCAATTCCATTTGAAAAGAGCCTAAACCAAAAAAAAAGTTCTCCGATCGGGCTCAAAATTTTTCTGGGGGTTCCTTGGCCAAAATAATTAGACCCGTATTTTTTTGTTTGGCCATTAGGGTGGCCTACATCGTGCTAGGGTGGTTCAAAAAATGGCAATTTTCGTCATTTTTCGCAAAAACCACTTTTTTCTTTTTTTTTTTTTTGTTATGGTACCAAAAGTTGCGTCTCTCAATTACGAAAATTTTGGTACCCAGACATGTATAGGTCATCGCTGAAATTTTAAAGTTATCGCAGTTTTAGTGAAAAAAGTTGATTTTTTGCCGATTTCGTCATTTTCCCGTTTTTGCGCGTGGCGCGTCAAAAAACGCAGTTTTTATTTTCAAAAAATCGTATCTGCAAAACGTACGGTTCGACATCGCCAATTTTTTGATATGTTATGTGAAATTTTCCGAGGAATCCGATAAAAATATTTTCAGACATAGGCTCTTTGGTCCAGACACGGTCAAAACGCCATTTTAAGTTTTCATACGACTTTTTCAATAGTTAAGCTAGATTTTTGGAACTTTTTACTATTTTTCCCAAATAGCCAAACTCATCACCTTTCTTTTGCGTCTAAGACAGCTAAAATCGGATGAAATGGCGCGGAGATATGATTTTTAGAAAAAAGTGGTTTTTGCGAAAAATGACGAAAATTGCCATTTTTTGAACCACCCTAGCACGATGTAGGCCACCCTAATGGCCAAACAAAAAAATACGGGTCTAATTATTTTGGCCAAGGAACCCCCAGAAAAATTTTGAGCCCGATCGGAGAACTTTTTTTTTGGTTTAGGCTCTTTTCAAATGGAATTGCTGTATAATAATAATAAAAGAAAATTTCTCAAATGATTAGTTTTTTACGTTTAAATTCTAACCTTATAATTTCTACGAGATCATGAGTTAAAAAATGAAAACTAATAGGATGCCACTGAAAAAAAACGGTTTTTTTTTAAATTAACTTTTTACCATTAAAAGTTAAGTTCCCCACATACTCAAACATGCATCTTCTGAGCCAAAGTACGTGACGGTGCAATAATGGTTTAGAAGATATTTTTTTTTTTTTTGAAAAAATCGTGTTTTTGGCAAATATCGAAAACCAGCACAAAAAATCACTAGAATTATATTTTTTTGTGAGGCAATTGCAATCGATGCAATTGATAAGCAAGCGTTCTTTTATCACGTAACAAAGAAGTGGGAGGGGGGGGGGGGGGGGTCGGAGGCCATGTTACGCTTTTTACAAATATTTTAAAATTTGTATGGAAATTTAGTTATGAGTGGGTGATGGGTTTAAAAATCTGATTTTTGCATTACGTAATAAAAGAACGTTTCCTGCGTACATTTCTTTTTAAATAAAATGTACCGTTTTCAAGTTATAACCACTTTCAGGTTTAATTTTTATTCTCCTTCCTTTTTTTTGCATATTAAAAATACCATAAACTGGGGTGACATCAATAGGATTTCAATTTATTTAAGGAATATTTTCCTACTGGAAAAGATTTTCTCAAGACTTGTCCAAAGAATCCAAAAATGCATTCCGTTTTCCGATTTGAAATCATGTTTAGGCCGTTGCAAATATTTCAAGTTTATGTCCCTCGACTCTGACCAAAGTCGGGGGGTGGGGCAAAAAAATTAAAAAGTTTAGCATTGAATTTACGAGCCATGGTTTCAACATTTAATGAACAAAGTGTTTAAAAATGCATTTTACACCTGCCCAGTTGTTTTTCTATTATTGACGAAAATTTATTTTTTGCAAAAAAAAAGTTTTTGCGGTGCCGTACATAGGAATTTCCTAAAAATTCAAAATACTTCTAATCCAGCCCAATTATGCTAAATGTGATTATAAATGCATAAAAATGCGTTTTAGATTGTTTTAAGTTGATTCGACTTCTATTTTCATTTGAATTTTGAAGATTTTCGAAAAAAATATTTTTTTGCCCCCTGATTTTTCGGACCAATTTGGAAGGGGGGCGACATAAACTTTGAAAAATATTTGCAACGGCCTTATTGTGAAAATCACGAAACTTTGAGAATATTAAAATAATGTATCCACATTTCCTTAACTATTGTTAACTAACTTTTTAAGCTTTTCAAAATTTAATGAAAACTTCTTCTAATAGTACTTTGAACACTTCTCTACCACGGTCATTACGATTTCATACTATTCCGTTCGTATTTAACCTATCAAAGTCTCCCTATTTTACGGTACTTCTTGAAAAAAAAACTTTCTGGAAAAATATTTATTAAAAAAGTTTAAGATATAATAACAATGTTCTCTCAGAAATTTCGAAAATCAAGTTATTACTTTTGTGATTAATTCTCACAAGGAATTCAAATAAATAAAAATATTTCATTTTTTATTTGGTCTGCACTATGGAATCAGGAAAAATGTTATTTTTTGGACCTTTTCAAAAGTAAAGCTAGATTTAAAAATTCAGAAATTATATTTTTAAAAGCTCAGATATTTCATTTCATTTTCACAATCAGACTAAAAGTTTCCACGATAGTATCGTCAGTTGAAAATTACAGCAAAAACTCATTTTTATCTAATTGAATTCTTTGTGAGGCTGCATCTCAGAAACTAATTACGCGATTTTCAGAGTCTCAGAGAGACATTTGTAGAAATTTTTTTCAGCTCTTCAAAAAAAAAACGAATATAGTTCGAAAATTTATAATTTGTTGATGTTGTTGATTTTATCAGTGAACCTTTAACCCTATGGGGGTAATTCTCCGCCAACTCACACAGCGGTTGCCCCGACCCCTCTTCGATTTGCGTGAAACTTTGTCCTAAGGGGTAACTTTTGTCCCTGATCACGAATCCGAGGTCCGTTTTTTTATATCTCGTGACGGAGGGGCGATACGACCCCTTCAATTTTTGAACAAGCGAAAAAAGAGGTGTTTTTCAATAATTTGCAGCCTGAAACGGTGATGAGATAGAAATTTGGTGTCAAAGGGACTTTTATGTAAAATTAGACGCCCAATTTGATGGCGTACTCAGAATTGCGAAAAAAACGTATTTTTCATCGAAAAAAACACTAAGAAAGTTTTAAAAATTCTCCCATTTTCCGTTACTCGACTGTAAAATTTTTTGGAACATGTCATTTTATGGGAAATTTAATGAACTTTTCGAATCTACATTGACCCAGAAGGGTCATTTTTTCATTTTGAACAAAATTTTTCATTTTAAAATTTCGTGTTTTTTCTAACTTTTCAGGGTTATTTTTTAGAGTGTAACAATGTTCTACAAAGTTGTAGAGCAGACAATTACAAAAATTTTGATATATAGATATAAGGGGTTTGCTTGTAAACATCATGAGTTATCGTGATTTTACGAAAAAAAGTTTTGAAAAAGTTGGTCGTCATCGATCATGGCCGTTCATGGTCACCCGCGACAGACATGGACGACGAAACAAAGAGAAACGCAAAAAGTTACTTTTTCAAAACTTTTTTTCGTAAAATCGCGATAACTCGTGATGTTTATAAGCAAACCCCTTATATCTATATATCAAAATTTTTGTAATTGTCTACTCTACAACTTTGTAGAACATTGTTACACTCTAAAAAATAACCCTGCAAAGTTAGAAAAAACACGAAATTTTAAAATGAAAAATTTTGTTCTAAATGAAAAATGACCCTTCTGGGTCAATGTAGATTCGAAAAGTACATTAAATTTCCCATAAAATGACATGTTCCAAAATTTTTTACAGTCGAGTAACGGAAAATGGGAGAATTTTTAAAACTTTTTTAGTGTTTTTTTCGATGAAAAATACGTTTTTCCGGAATTCTGAGTACGCCATCAAATCGGGCGTCTAATTTTACATAAAAGTCCCTTTGACACCAAATTTCCATCTCATCACCGTTTTAGGCTGCAAATTTTTGAAAAACATCTCTTTTTGCGCATGTTCAAAAATGGAAGGGGTCGTACCGCCCCTCCGTCACGAGCTATCAAAAAACGGACCTCGGATTCGTGATCAGGGACAAAAGTTACCCCTTAGGACAAAGTTTCACGTAAATCGAAGAGGGGTCGGGGCAACTTTTCCCGATTTCGTGTGAGTTGGTAGAGAATTACCTATGGGTAATTCGCTCTCGTTAGGTATATATCTTAAAATAGTCAAAAATAGTACATTTAATCAAAAATATTGTTAAGAACTTGTCAATTGCCAATTTGATTTTGCTACAAAAAAATGTTTTTGATATTTTATTTGTCAAGGTTTTCGATATACTCGAAAATTATTCGAAAAAAATACATATTTTGGGAGTTTAACTATAAATGATAAAATGTTGAGTGATAAAATGGACATAATATTTCCGTGTACCTATTTTTCCGAAATGTGCTACCAATAACCAACAACTTTGCTGAAGACACCTAATCGATTTGAGTTTTTTTTTCTGAATAGATCGAATTTCATAAATTTACTTACCCCTTTTGTATGACCAGACATTTGTATGGAGACTTACATGAAAAAACAATGATGAAAAATTGCTTCTTATGACCTAGAGAATGATGGTCGAAGCTTCAACCACTCTTAAGAACGATTGTTTGGCAAACTTTTCGTGTTTCCTTGAAAAAATAAAATTAATATCATCTCCGGATTTTGCACTAACCTAAACATTAGCGCATAAGATAAATTTTAAGTCCCCTGAAACAAAATAAAAAAAAGAACATAAATCGTGTTTTTCCGTGTACTGTGGGTGTTACATTGAATGTTTTGATCTTTTGAAATGTTAGTCTTGGTTTAAAAAAATTGAAAATATTGTTTGTAAATTTTAAATTGAACATCGGACCATTAGTTGCTAAGATATCGACATTAGAAAATGGTGGGTTGTTTGGATAAGAATTAAAACATCAATTTTCTTGTTTTTTAAACCCTTGCATGGAAATAGCTCAGCAACTAAGGGTCGTATCAACAAAGTTCAAAACAGAATTTTCTCAGTTTTCAGAAATGGACAAACATGTTCACTAATTAAAAAAAAAACATGACTATTTTCAAAAAAGTTACCTAAACATGGCTAAAACTTGAAAACGGTGCATTTTATTAAAATTTTCTCTAAAGTATTTTTTAATTGCAAATTCGATTTTACAAAGAAAAATAAAGTTGAATTTTTTTTGCGACCAGTAAGTAACCTTAAAATGGCTTTAACTTGAAAACGGAGGACTTTATCAAAATTTCATAAAAGTACTTTTTGATTGCAAATTTAATTTTACATCGAAAAATGAAGTTGACCAATATTTCGATTTTTTTTTTCATAACTCGGTCAAAGATTTTTTGCACAACCTGGAAATTTCTGAAAATTTGGCTTTTAATGTCTCCTAAAACATATCAAAAAATAAAAAAAATCACAATAGTGTTTTTTTGCAAATCATGTTTCAGTGACAAAAAGTTGCATTAAAATTCGTCATTTTTTTTATCGTGTATTTATTCTTTCATTGTAATTCTTATCCATACCTACAACTTTGCCGAAGACACCAAGTCGATCAAAATAATCTTTTAAAAGATTCAGATTTTTGAATTTTCATACATCATTTTTGTATGGACAGCTACCAAATTTGTATGGAAAATTATAAGGAAAAACTAATGATGCAAAACGGCTTCTTTGGGCATACCGAAGGCAAAAAACTTTCAGCCGAATTTAAAATTAGAAAAATTAAATTAAAATATACCGATTTCATAGAGAACTGCTCAGATGTAAACGATTTTGAAACCATTGTCCTTGAAGCAGAAACCTGTCGAAATCTTGTTGGTTTCCGCAACATCAAGTGTTTTTTTGAACACCCTAGTCCAGAGCTTTTAAAAAGGTTGCAACTGAAGCAAGCTGATGTATTAAAGTTCGGTTTGTGTTATTCGCATCAATATTCACACTTTTCAAGCTTTGACAACTCTCACAGCACTGTAGGTAACGTATTCTGGGTACCCACAATTACATATAGGAACTCAATGTCCCGGTTAAGAATTTGTTTCTGGACAAAATTTTCGATTTCTAAGCAAAAGAATATTACCAAACCCAAATTTATTAAGACGTGTGACTTCTCAGTTCACGAGTGCTCCACCAGATTACTAACCCCAAAAGCATATTCCTCACTAACACTGATCTCTATTCAATGAACTAATCAAGAAGCTCAACAGTAAGTAATCAAGTGCCTTTTCCCAATCATTCTGTTCTCGGTTTTCTTGCCACATTCCGGTTCAAATTACGTCAGATCCGTTCGATTAAACTCTGATTAATTCGTTCGGAAGCTCTCTCCGTTGAATTTCGAAGTTTGCAGGAAACCAAAATCCGAACATTTGGCAACCGGAAATTGGCAGCAAAAAAATTCGTCTCATGTGTGTTGACTCGCGTTGATGAGTTTGTGCAAACCCGGAAGAAGCAGGGTCGGAAAAGTAACACGCAACATTTTCCACTCTACTCGATTGGACTTTTCCGGTTTGGCAGAAAAAAGAGTCGCACAGAAGCTAAAAGCCGAAGGATTTTCCGACCATCCAAGAGGGATGCATTTCCTTCCCCCTCCCTTACTGGGTAGGACGTCGTTGCCGAGTCGAAGGAAACGTAGACTTAAATTGGCGAGAGTGGTTTTCAAGCTGGGGTTTTTTTCGGGGAGTTACAGTTGCAACAACATTGCTTTGGAGATGATTTTAGGGGAGAGGAAGATTTGAGTTGGTTTGAGAAGACTTTGAAAAAAAAAGTACATTAAAGTCATATTTACAAAAGCACATAATAGAAAAAAATATGAAATCTTATATTAAGACAAACTAAGAGCAATAAAGTTATTGCAACATCCCCTAACCACAAAATCCAACGGGTTAACAAGGTCGCAAAACTATTCTCGCGAACCCAGTTGAAAGGATACGCGCCTCAACGCAACAAATACAAAAAAAAAACGAAAGAGAAAACCCATTTCCAGCAAAGCCAGACTAGCTTCATGCAGTAGGACTAGACTAATAGATAAAATGTGCACAAAAAACAAACCTTCCTGCAAACATACTCACAAATCGTCAGAGCCAGGGGGGTAAAAACTGTCTTTTTACATGTGCTGGTGACGCGAGGGCAGTTGGAGAGGAAACCGACCCTGTTTTTCCTGGTAATGGAAATGCTGTTTGTTTTTCGCATTAGTTGCGACTCTTGCACGATCTTGGGGGAATTTTGCCTTTCCAAGTGACTAATTTGCGACGAAAATAAAGTCAAAGTGGTAAAGTATTAAAGTTGAAAGTTTTCTGTAGCATGGCTTTTGAAAGTGTAATACAGTGTAGTTTAGCAAGATGTTGTTTCAATAAAACTATAATTGCAATTGCAATTTGAAAGTTTATGATTTGACTAAATTCAAGCTTATAAAAGGCGAAATTGAAAAGAACAACTCGTCTCTTTGAATTCACAGGAATACATTTTGCTAAGACGCTCAACCAAACTACAACAAAACCACAAAATTCTTACAATTTATTATTATTCAAAGCATATTATTACAAAGTTAACAAATTGCATACAGGGATTTTTTTTAACTTTTGTTTACATTCTCATTTGATCAGATTATCAAGAGTTGGTTCTTTGATAACCATTTTTTAAAGAACAGCAATCCCACACCAAATAGGGAATCGGTTGTACCGGACCCTCTCCGATTTCAATGAAACCTTGTCGACTTGTTATCTAACGCTTACGTAAGCTATTTTTGTGTATATGAAGCCAGTTTCGCTCGATAATGACATTTTAGAAGGGCGTAAGTGTTTTAGATATTTTTGTAATTCTTAATTTAAAATTTTCCATATCTCAAAGCCGTTGCATCGTATCAAAAAGTGGTAAGAGACAAACTTGTAGGAAATTTTGTGGGCTTTCCGAAAAAAAATCGCTGAAAGAAAAAAGCACGCCACTTTCATGAGATTTTTTGATTTTTAAATTTAAAAGTGAAATTTGAAGGTTAGCCCACGATTTGTTTTTCGTTCAAAATTTTTGTGAAAATCGCCTAAGATGTTACAAAAAGACTCACGAAAAATGCAGGATGGAGTAATCCATTTACTAAAACTATTTTTTTAAGTGCTCTAAACGTTCAAATTTTCAAAAAAAAATAGTGGGAATCGATTCCCTAGATAATTTTACATAAAAGTCTCCATATTGAACACTGTCCTAAGACCAATCCTTGTGAAGTTACAGCGGTTTTCAAAATAAAAACTAACTTAATCCACCTATGTGGTTGGAGCCTTCCTCACAACAAGTTTCATCTATTTTTTAGATCCGGCTTCCAAAAAGTACATCGATATCACTTAAGTGGCCATATCTCGAGACAGGGTTGCCAGATCTTCAATGTTTTAGACTCGTTGGAAAGGTCTTTTGATAACCTAACCAACAATAGGTCGGATGATGGATCTGGACATAGTTTACATACATTTAAGTGAGATCCGGCTTCAAAAAAGTACATCAATATCACTTAAGGGGCCATATCTCGAGACAGGGTTGCCAGATCTTCAATATTTTGGACTCGTTGGAAAGGTCTTTTGATAACCTAACCAACAATAGGTCAGATGATGGATCCGGACATAGTTTACATACATTTAAGTGAGATCTGGCTTCAAAAAAGTACATCAATATCACTTAAGTGGCCATATCTCGAGACAGGGTGGCCAGATCTTCAATGTTTTAGACTCGTTGGAAAGGTATTTTGATAACCTAATCAACGTCGGGTCGGATAGTGGAGCCGGACATAGTTTACATACATTTATGTGAGATCCAGCTTCAAAAAAGTACATCAATATCACTTAAGGGGCCATATCTCGAGACAGGGTTGCCAGATCTTCAATGTTTTACACTCGTTGGAAAGGTATTTTGATAACCTAACCAACAATAGGTCGGATGATGGATCTGGACATAGTTTACATACATTTAAGTGAGATCCGGCTTCAAAAAAGTACATCAATATCACTTAAGGGGCCATATCTCGAGACAGGGTTGCCAGATCTTCAATGTTTTAGACTCGTTGGAAAGGTATTTTGATAACCTAACCAACGTCGGGTCGGATAGTGGAGCCGGACATAGTTTACATACATTTATGTGAGATCCAGCTTCAAAAAAGTACATCAATATCACTTAAGGGGCCATATCTCGAGACAGGGTTGCCAGATCTTCAATGTTTTACACTCGTTGGAAAGGTATTTTGATAACCTAACCAACAATAGGTCGGATGATGGATCTGGACATAGTTTACATACATTTAAGTGAGATCCGGCTTCAAAAAAGTACATCAATATCACTTAAGGGGCCATATCTCGAGACAGGGTTGCCAGATCTTCAATATTTTGGACTCGTTGGAAAGGTCTTTTGATAACCTAACCAACAATAGGTCAGATGATGGATCCGGACATAGTTTACATACATTTAAGTGAGATCTGGCTTCAAAAAAGTACATCAATATCACTTAAGTGGCCATATCTCGAGACAGGGTTGCCAGATCTTCAATGTTTTAGACTCGTTGGAAAGGTCTTTTGATAACCTAACCAACAATAGGTCAGATGGTGGATCCGGACATAGTTTACATACATTTAAGTGAGATCCGGCTTCAAAAAAGTACATCAATATCACTTAAGGGGCCATATCTCGAGACAGGGTTGCCAGATCTTCAATGTTTTGGACTCGTTGGAAAGGTCTTTTGATAACCTAACCAACGATGGGTCGGATGATGGACCCGGACATAGTTTACATACATTTAAATGAGATCCAAATATATGTGAAAACACATTTTTATACATAACTTTTGAACTACTTATCGAAACTTCAATCTGTATAAAACTCGATCTATGGGACCCTAAACCAAGTCGAATGCATCAAGTTCGGGTCAAATCGGTTCAGCCAGTGCCGAGAAACATGAGCTAGTTTGTTGGTCACATACATACACACACACATACACACAGACATTTGTTCAGTTTTCGATTCTGAGTCGATATGTATACATGAAGGTGGGTCTACGACGTTTTTATACGAAGTTCATTTTTAGAGCAGGATTATAGCCTTACCTCAGTGAGGAAGGCAAAATGTTGAAAAAAATGTTTTTTTGATGGTTTTTGACAATTTCTATGTGACAGACTTGATTTTTCAGTTTCGTAAACATTTTTACCGGAAAGCTCGTCCAATTTCCCATAAGATTGACTTAGACCACATTTCAATTGGAAGTGTGGACTCGCAGATATAAGCTAATTGCATTACTCATAACTGAAAACTGAATATTTTTTTCAGTGTAGTAGCCTGGATAGTAAATAAGCTTATATCATCAAAAAAAAACGAGTTATTTTGATAAGTGGTCAAAGACAATCTTTTGGAAAATTGAACAAGCTTTCCGGTAAAAATATTTACGAGTCTGAACAATCAAGTCTGTCACATAGAAAATTAAAAAAACCAACAAAAAACCATTTTTTTAATATTTTAATTTTGAAAACCACTGTAACTTCATAAAGATTGGACTTAGGACAGTGGTCAATATGGAGATATACCGTATTCGGTTTTTCAAAACTTAAAAGCACGTTTAGAGCACTTTTCAAAAAAATCAGTTTCAGTAAATGATTTTTGGGTATTTTTAGGTGAGTTGCTCCATCCTGCATTTTTCGACAGTCTTTTTGTAACATTTTAGGCTATTTGCACAAACAATTTGATCGAAAAAAAAAATCGTGGGCTCACCTTCAAATTTGTATGTTCAACTTAAAAATCAAAAAATCTCATGAAAGCGGTGTGTTTTGTGTATTTTTATCGAAAGGGCCGTAAATTTCCTACAAGTTTGTCTCTGACCACTTTTTGATACGATGCAACGGCTTCGAGACATAGATTTTTTTAAATTCCGAATTGCAAAAATATTGAAAACACTTACGCTCTTCTCAAATGTTATAATCGAGTGGCTCCATAAACACAAAAATGGCTTACATAAGCGTAAGCTAACAAGTCTACAAAGTTTCATTAAATTCCTGTTTTGGGCTGGAATTGCTCAGATAGCTAAATTCTTATATTTTGTATTGTTACAAAATCTTTAAGACTTACAAATTTGTCAATTTATTCAATTTAGGTAAAATTTGTTTTTGCTGTTTTACTTTTGGAAAAATAATAATTGAAGTTCAAAACAAAACAAAAAAATGCCTTTAAAAGAGATTTAGACACAAATCTTGAGACACATACTTGTTTTAACGCACCATTTCGAGAATGTTTTAGCAAATTTACAAATTTATATTAACTTGTTAAATCTAATAAATTTGTTCATCAGTTTGCAGTTTGATTCTCAATGTAAATTACATGCCATTTTTTACTTTACTTGAACCTTTTCCTGACCCTTAGAAAAATAGGATTTTAGCTAAAATTTGGATCATTTTAAGAGAATAAAATAACTTTAAATAATACAGTGAATCATATTAAAATGCTTTCTTGCAAGTGAAAACTTAAAAAAATGTTAATGTACTGATAGGGTAGAGGACCCAGAAATCGCCCACTTTATAGAGGCAATCTTGGAAATTTGATGAGAATTTGATGGCAAATTATGGTTTTTGGTTCTATTTGTTGTAGAACGTTGATAAACTATTTGATTTTAAGTTTCCACAAGGTTTTTATCATTTACGTGTTCATTTTTTATAAAATTTTGCGTTTTTATAAAGTGCTCTGAAGAGCCTATTTTCGCCCCCCTAAATCCAATTTTCGCCCACCCTTGGAACCAGTTTTCGCCCACGACAAAAATCAAGAAATCAAATGAAATTATGACTCAAAGTTAAGCAAATATGGTCTCCTATTGATACACAACATGTTCCCGAAGCTAAATTTCATTGATGTGCACATATTTTGTCGTACATATTATAAATTGAGGTTCAAAAAATCCTAGGAGTTTTTTTTTCAGATATGCTACTTATTTTGAGATTCTCTGTCTAATATAACTAAAACCAAAACATGTTCTCACTCTCACTAAAAAAATATGACTGAATCAAAATTTGTGATAGAACTCATGTGTCCCTGTTCACCCAAGAGGCACACAGTTACAATTAGCTCCATGTTGTTGTTGATTTTGTTAGGGAAGCTTTAGCCCTATGGGTCATTTGCTCCCGAATTGACTCAAAAAACATAAAACATCGAGTACCGTAAACTGGGGTGACTTTGATAGCCAGGGTGACTTCGGTAGGTTTTTCAAATGCCCGTCAAATAAGTATCTAAACATTTTTGAGAATTTTAAGTATGTAAGCATTAAGGGATAGCTTATTATTGAACATATATGCAAAAATGTGACTGGATGTATCAAAATTAGTGGCCAAATCAAATTTCTATCAATGTCACCCCGGGCTATCAAAGTCACCCCAGTTTACGGTACCTCTTAATAAAAATTTTGAAGTACATGTGCAACTACTTCTCCATCCTCTGCTTAATTTGTTATCCTATGTACCAGTAAACTTTTACAACATTTGAACCAAAACCCCTTATGAATGAAAGTAATTAAAATGATTATTTAACCTTTACAAATAATCTAGAATGTTCCACATATATTTTCAAGCACATTTCGCTGCGATTAGATTCGTTTTTATGGTAAACGAAAACTGGTTCTAGTTAAAATCTTAAAACACAATACTAGATTTCGCCCTGGTCGAAAATTGGATCGCATGTTTTTTTCATGACCCCAGAAATCGCCCACTTTATTTTATTGAAATAACCTTTGGTAAACGTTTAAAACAGGTAAATCACTAGATTTTCATGAAATTCAGACATACAGTGAACTAATGAATTATTCATTTACATTATTTTCGGACAAAATGAGTTGTTTTCCCTCATTAACATTATTACCCGCTGTAGTCTAAATTGACAAAAATATGGCGGCTGCAGTAAGGCTTTTTTTGAAAAGCTTATAAAAACTTAATAATCAATAGAAATTCATTAGGAAAGTTTCAATTAGTACTAGAAATGAATGAATATGTAAACCTGCATAATAAATTCAACCAAAAAACGGTATGAGTTTGCTAAATACAGATTAAATCCAGTAGGTGGGCGAAAACTGGAGCAGGGCGAAAACTGGGTCCTCTACCCTACCTAGACTGGTACAGATTTCCTTACCTGATTAATCTTAATATTTAACCTGAACTGTTTTTGATGTTTGTTTTCCCAAATATAAAAAATAACGATATTTAAACATGAACGAATTAAATTCCGCTGCATCATCGATTTCATTGAAGCATTTTTTAAAGCGAGGAAATGTGTTAAAAAGTTGCATCATACACAAATTATATTTCCATTAAAATGATTGAAAATTTAATGAAAATCTACTGGAATTCAGAAAGCTCTTCTTACATATACAACCCAAGTAACATTTTCAAACCAACTAGCCACCACCTAGTTTTAATAAGGTTTTATGGTAGCATATTGATTGCTTAATAGTTTTATTTGGGCATTCACCGCAACCAATAAGCAAGAGCTACTTACTAATAAACATAAAACCTGGTGAAAATAAAAGCCGAATGGCTTTCAAAAAGGTTTTATGAAAGTTTTAATAAAGGCTTGAAAACCAGACGGCAATGCCATGCCAAACGGTTTTATCGCATGCTTCTTTAAAACCAAGGGTGTTGTAGCTGTCAAGTGCCACTAGGCATGCAGAAAGCTCACTTAAAACCATAAGCTACTCAAAGAGCATTTAACGCAGCCAAATAGCAATGCTTAAATATGGCGCTAAACGCGTGGCCTGATTGAATATGATTGACCGCCATCTTGGCAGAAAAAAAAACATAAATTTGATAAAAATTAGATGAAAACAAACAATTATGCTAAATTTCTGACATCGTTAGGATAGCCATAGAGGTTCAACAATATTTTAAACATTTTTGCGAAAAAAAATGCGAATAAAAATATGTCATTTAAAACTGTGATTGTAGAAGAAAAATTGTTGATGAAGCGAGTTGGTTTTTTGGCTCTATCTCCCCCACATTTATTGATAAAATGTCAACCGATGAATTTGAGCAATCAATTGGGAGGAATAAGAGCTTTAAAACTATTTTAATTACCTCCAACATCTAGAAATTTCATATCATCATCACAATTACTTCATTTGGCAAGACGAAGACTTATTTTTACCAGAATAAAATCTGTTTGTCATAAGACGCATGAAGACGTATGAAATGTCATTTTTCCCTAACTTATAACAAGGTTTTATCAAGGTTTTAAAAAGGTTGTTAGGATTCAGTTTTAAAGCCTTGAGCTCCTATCAGGGTTTTATAAATAGGCCGTAACAACCTTTTGCGGAGGTCCATTTGGGGTCTAAGTGGGGTTTATCGAGTTTTTGGGGAGTTTGTTACGACTAACTGGTTTAATATTTAAGTGGCGATCACTCGAAATTTCATTGAAAATTTGAACTTTTTGAGGGTTGCAAACACTTTAAATAAAATTTGTGCAAGCCTAAAGGTGATTTTTTTGAAAAGTGATTTGTTTTTTTTTTGCAATTTAGAAATACTTCACGAAAATATTTTCAAAAAGCAGGGAAAATTTCTTAGAATTCTCTTTTTGAACTTTATTGATCGGACTGCTATTTCCTGAGATACAGCCTCTTAAACATTTTTTAGAAAAATGAGTTTTTCTCAGTGTCCTCGAACTATCCCTCATTTTTCAACTTACGATATTTCGATTACGATTAGGATTACGATTATTACGATTTTTTGAAATTTGAAATTCAATTAAAAAAACAATTCGTATTTCATAAATTTCAATCGGATTATTCTTGGGTTAACTCTAAAAAAAAGAATAAAGTACGAAATCACCAAACAGAAAGAAAAAATACAAACGTATGAAGCAGTTTCACCATGAAACGTTTGCTGTAGACATAACGTCATCAAAAAGAATGGGTTCATCGACCTCCTTTCTTTCTTATAAGATTGAAGCACAATCTTATTTAAACAAGAACAAGAAAGTCTCTATTCCCTTTCATTTGTTTTCATTTCAGCACTCAGTACTCCACAGTTCCTCGGAAGTCAAGCTCATTCCTGTTGTCCCAATATATCAACCTATTCCGTTCCCTTCGATAACCCTCGTCACTTCCAATACGATCATGTTCCAACGTGGTGCTGTGTACTGGGGAAGCCTCAAAGTTCCGTTCCCACATCGAGAGACGACTGACTGTCCCTCGAGAGAGAGAGAGAGAGCTGCGGTGTGTGTCCTGTCAACCGGTGTCAAGTTTTGCTGTAATAAAAGCTTATTCAGCACGTTGTATTCGTTGTTGGTCCTCCTCCTCTCACAACCCAACAAAACTAACCTAGATCGACGACGATGTGTAGATATACGAATGTCAAGCTGTATGAGTTCAAAAGCACGAGCACGATAAATCTAGCAAAGAATTATGGCAACAAAGAAATACCTTTCGCCGAAAAACGTGGCCACGACAAAGAGGCGAAGACCGTGGACAACGGAGATAGCAGAACAAAACGGAAGCAGACAACAGCTTAAACTGGAACGGAAGAGTAGATAGCACATACACACACACATCGCTCGAACTCGATGTAGAGTTAGGGGAAAGCATTTTTGATGCTTTTATGGGACACATACCGAGGTAGAAGTGGTTTTGCAGAAAATGAAAAAAAGGGGAAGGGGAACTTCTATGCATCCCTTATGCCGATGATGCTACTGCAAGTGAGGATATTGGAGCGAAACTTATCTTGTTCAACTGGGGTTGTCCACAAATTACGTTACATTGAAAATTAATTGATTGTTTAATCATTAAGCATTTTGTTCATTTTATAAAGGAAGAAGACCAATAGATTGTCCAACGTTCTTCATGGTCGACCCCCATCCTCTTGCCAGAAGTGGTTTGCTGCGAATACGACCAGATTGAAGTTGCTTCCGGAGTTCGATGGTCCTAGCAGAATCTGCGAGATCCTGGGGCAATAATGAAGTTGTGCTGATTGAATGTACATATTTTCCATTTTGGACATTTCTCGAAGACCAGCAGAGAGAGACAAACGAAAACAAGGTGGTTTTAGGTTCCTTCTTTTGCCCTGGAGCTTCTGGTGTGAATAATAAATTAGGTTGGACGGAGTCCGAATCGTTTGATTGAGTATGAAAATTGTAACGGATATTTATGAATATTTTTATTTTAAGTTGTTATCCTAATTTAAATTGACATTTGTTTATATCAACGAATGAATTCAGGACTTTTATACAAAAACTTGATTTCCCTTTCAACAACTCCATTCTTCTTAGAAATTGACACTCTAAGCCATAATACTTCAACCCCCCCTAAGCCGAAAGTGTTAATTTGTGAAAATGATTTTATTCCCAGCCAGCCCCGCTGAAAAGCCCATTTCCTGCAAGCACATATTAATCCTCAAATTTATATATTTAATCCCAAAAACCGGAGCAGCCGAACCCAAAACACCCCAACCTCAGGCTCAGGCGACGGCGCCGATACCGGCAGCCGACAATAATTGTGAAATAAATCACCTCTAATCATAGCGTTGTGATTTATTTCCCCCCTCACCCTCCTTCACTCCTCCCGGAAATACTCTTCAAAGTGGGCTCAGTGGGTGGGCTTTCCGGGGCAGTTGGGTTGGCAGTCCTTGTTCTGAAACGATGAATACAACAGGAGTTTTTTTTGTTGCGGGAATTCAACCTTTATCATAGCATTTTCAGTTATTATTCATTTGGTATGCTTTTTAAAGAAAAAAATAAAATAAGCCTTAAAAAACTATGGAATCTAAAATAAAAATCATCACAAAAAATAAAACAAATGAATGAATACAATTTAGAAAGGAGAATTACTCTGATGTTCTATGAATTTTGCAAAGAGATATCAAAGCTTCAGAAACAGATACAGTAATAATTTATCATAATATGTTGCCCGATTTTAATATTCCGATGCCTCTGTGCTCTATTGTTCTAAGCTTGCTGGTGTTCCTATCTAGTTAGCATAAGAGAGAACATAGACATCTATTTATCAATTGTTTTGTGACTATTATTTTTTATTATTTGCTTGGTAAAATTGTTAAAAAGTCAAAATTTTGCCTAAAATTCGTTAACACTAGTTTTGTTTATAAAATTATCGAATCATATTACACTATAAACTGAAATCAAAGCAAGAATCAAAAGTTTTCACATTTTATATGACATTTGTTCTACTGAAAATGCCTATAAATTGGGAGATTTTTTAAATTATGTTTCAAAAACACAGAATATAAATTATATACAAACTTATTTTACCTTCTCTTAGTGAAAAATTGTCTACAGAATCTGAAAATGCATTCCATTATCCGATTCAAGATCATGTTTATTGAGAAAATCATGACACTTTCAGAATATTAAAATAAAGCTTTTTATCAACATTTTCTTAGTTATAGTTAAATCATTTTTTAAACTTTTCGAAATTTTATGAAAACTTCTTTCAAGAGTTTTTTGAACACTTCTCTATCACGGTCAGGATGATTCCATACCCTTCCGTACGTATTTTAATTGTACTCTTCATTTTGGGGAAAAATCTCAAACCTATCAAAGTCCCCCGGCTATCAAAGTCACCCCGTTTTACGGTATTAGATTTGTTTTTGGATGTGACTGAAGATCAATCTTCGTAATGCTTTTTTTCTCAAGGAAAAATATTTAAAAAAAAATCTCCAAAAAATCATGGATAATCGATTTTTAACGACCGAACTGGTTTATCTCCGATTATTTGGATTTATTAATATGATTTATTTATGTGATATCCGTGTGTAAAAAAACTGCTTTTTTATCAAAGCTTGTGAGAAATGTTTAATTTATAAAAAGAATTTGCTGAGCAATTCTCCTAGACAGCAATGGCTTGTACTTTCGATTCATAATTCAACTAAAACTTTGTCGGAGGCTTCTCTTTGTCTATTACAGCAATCTTAAATACAGAAAAAGTACACAAAAAGTTTCATTCAAATCACAAAATACAAAAATATATTTCGAAAAATGCTATGTTGCAGTTTTTCAAGTTTGTTTTACGAAGTATCAAATAACAGCAATTCCACGCCAAACCAGCAGAATCCAGATCAAAAATGCTCCAATTTGGCTCAAATTTTGTAATCCTTGACCAAAATAACAAGACCCGTATTTTTTTGTTTGGCCGAAATAAAGTGGTCCAAAAAATTTGGCCGCAGCTCGTAAAAAAATGATATGAAATGTTATACAATCTGAATTCCTATTATTCTTCATTCCAATGCTTATGGATGATTCAAAATCGGTTAGAAATTGGTTTTTGGGTCATTTTGTTAGCTTGAAGCGCGTCTACTAGCAGGATTTGGTTGTAGAGAATTAACAATTGAAACCATTTTGACATTTTTTGATCACTCCAATAAAAATGGATTCAAAATTTTCAAACCAACAATTAAATATTTGAAATGGTCTCATAACCCAGAGTGCAATTCAAATATTTTCCTCCAGAAATTCCAAAACTTCAATGAAGATTGAAGTGCAATCAATTAAAAACAATTTAAAAATATTTCCCTGAGGTACCAAAAAAAAACAATTTGCGAGAAAAAAATTCGAACACATTTGAGGATTATGAATTTTAAAAAAGCTGCTGCATATTTAGGTTTTGAATTTACACTATTTATTACGAAAATTAAACCTGGAAACCAGGTCTAATTTTAAAACATTTTGATAGTTTGAACTATTTTGCTAACTCTTAAGCTTCTGGATTTTTCTTCACAAAACTCGAAATATAAAAAAATAGCTCGAAAGCCTACCACCTCTCATCACTTCGATTTTTGTTAAAAGTTACTTGTTGTTTCGGAATTTGCGAAATAGTTGCGGCAGTCAAAATTCTTAGGGGCCTTTTCAAATGTTGCTCAATTTTTGAAGTTTTTCATAAGCATGTTCACAGGAATATTTTTTTGAAAATGCTGTTTGTTTTATTTTTTAAATGTCATTTCAAATTTGTTTTCTTTCTTTTTCAAGCAACAAAAACGAACACGAAAAATTGAGTGAGAATCATTTAGCTAATTTGACATTCCAGGGTTAACTAACCCTGTCTTTGCCATGCCAGTATACCTTTTGTTTAGGTTAAACAAATTCAGGCCCACTCAGCAGCCATGCAAAATGTCCTGCCGAGCTCCTTTACCACATACCTCAGCATTCGATTCCCCCGAACGGCCATAAATTCTACTTAAATTCGTAATTTCCGAATCATAATCTGCTTCACGTCCTCACCTGCCCATTTCCACCACCACCGTCGATTTCAAAAACAAATAAAACATTAACAAATACAAGCTAACCGATCACGAGGAGAGTGAGGAAAAGGAACGTGCAGAGGAAGGGGAGAACAAATCGGGCTTCGTGCGGAAGACAAAAGGACAAAAATGGGATTCCCCGAGTGTAGAAAGGGAGGGTCGCACGAGGGACGCAAAATCAAGTTTCGAATTTTGAATGCATTGTTTCCCGCAGCCGTACAGGAACCGACATGAGTGACATAGGAGCAGAAAAAAAAACACACACACATGAGAGACAGAGAGAAGCCACAAAGGACGTTCTGGGGGTATAAAAAGGGAGAATCCTAACATAACGGCACGAGCGAAACCAAATGGGATTCATTGTATTAGTGAACCTATTTTCGACTAGGCTCAAAATAGGAACTCAACGCACTAATAACGGTCGAAATAACATGCCTTTCCCCTATTTTAGTACAAAGTGTCAGTGAAATTACGTCAGAATGGTTAGTTAGGCTGCTCCGGAAGGGCACCACTAGTAAAGGGACCTCGATCGTTAAACAAACGCAACACACTCTGAAACAAGAATGTGTGAGAGAGGGAGAGAAAAAACACGTAATAAAACGTAACACCGGAGCATAATTTATGCTACTACGTATCACATTTTGGGACAGATGTGAGTGTGGGTCGTCCTCGCCGCCGCCGACTGGAGCGGGTTTTGAGGTTCTTCAAGGATAGAAAAAAGGGTGACGATAATACGACTGGCCTGATTTTGATTATGGTTCTTTTGTTTGATGTAGTGCAAATTTAATGAAATTTCGAAAATTTGATCAGTGTTGAAAATTGTAGTTCCTATTTAATCGGACCTGCTTGATTTTGCTTGGAATAAACAATAATTGCAAGTTTCTTGCACAATTTCTGCCGTGACAAAAGAAAAAAAAGTATGTTCCATAGTAACACCACAAAATAGAAACAATTTCACAAAAAAATGATTGGGACCCACATTATAAGAAGTAGTGATTTTTCACGGCAAAAAAATCCAAATTACGTGGCATACCAATTACGAAACATTGAAAGTTCACGGCAATTTCACGGTACTCAAAAAACTGCTCAAAATAAAAGTAAAAATATATATTTAAGCCAAATTATAAACAGAAAAGTGTAGTTCAGAAAATCAGTAGTTCTAGATACAAAATTAAACCCCCTGACACAAATTATTTAATTGAGAAAAAGAGTTTATGATAAATCTTGCAAAATTTTGAATAATTTCCGATAGTTGAATTTAAGATTTTTTTATTAGAGCTTACAAACAAATGTAAACATTGAGTGTATCCCGCTTACTCCAAAGAACATTTGCATAAGGTGTGAAAGGGATACACTTAAAGATAGCATTTGTTTATAGGACCAAGAATTTATGGTTCAGCCTTTTCCAATTCAATTGAAATTTTTCAAAATTAGTTTGATAAATAATTCCAATATAAAGCACGTCCTGGACGTCTAACTCATAACTAGAATCATTAAAATAAGTGCAAAAAAGGTTTTTTTTGCTTCCCTTAATTTCAACAAAAAAATGCAATTTGTTCATCGTTGTTGTATTTTGCAACCGGAAACATCCAAATTGGTCAATTCTATCAAAAGTTATGAGATTTTTAAGAATAAAGGGGTCAAATAAGTACCCGAGCGTTTGAGTTTTACTATCGTTGATTAATTAAAATAAATTTTGCAAAAAAATAAATAAAAAAGCTTTTTTGCGTTTTTTTCAGAGAAAACCTGATTATTGTTCTTTTAAAATCCGTTTGGAATTTTGTGGAATAAAGAAACTGCTTGCTTTTTTTTAATATTGTTATAAACAATATTTTCAAAAAAAAAATGAAGATCTGATGTAAAAAGCTTTTTTAATTTCAAACTGCTTTTAAAATGCTTGCAAGAAATCTAGTAAAATGTTTAATTTCAAAACTAAAGCTTAAATGCACTGAGTAGCGATTAATCGATTCAATATGTGAAATTTCGCGGCATTTTACGGTATTTCCGAAATTTCACGGCCAGGGTCGAATTTCGTGGATTACGCGGATTCCGTGAAATCACGAAAAATCGGTAGCCCCACACATTATCAAGAATATCCAAAATCTTTTATGCATTATAATTTAGTATTTTCTCAAAAACTCATCAGAATTGTAACACAATAATTTGTAGCCTGAAACGGATAGCAATTTGGTGACAAAGGGATTTTTATGTAAAATTAGACTCCCGAGTTAATAACGTACTTAGAATTCCGAAAAAACGTTTTTTTCATCGAAAAAAAAACTCTTAAAAGGTTTTAAAAATTCTCCCATTTTCCGTTACTTGACTGTAATTTTTTTTGGAACATGTCATTTTAAGGGAAATTATTTATACTTTTCGAATCTACAATAGGGTAATTTTTTTCATTTAGAACAAAAAATTTCATTTTAAGATTTCGTGTTTTTATAACTTTGCAGGGTTATATTTTAGATTATAACAATGATCTACAAAGTTGTAGAGCAGCAAAAAAAATGATATATATACACGGAGAAAAAAGAGTTCCCAAAATCGTGAACAAGCGTTCATGAAAATGGGAACCTCGAACAAAGTGTTCAAATCCCATGGTACGATTTTGAAAAACGTACCATGAAATTTGAACACTTTGTTCGTGGTTCCCATTTTCATGAACGCTTGTTCACGATTTTGGGAACTCTTTTTTCTCCGTGTACATAAGGGGTTTGCTTATAAACATCACGAGTTATCGCGATTTTACGAGAAAAAGTTTTGAAAAGGTTACTTTTGCGTTTCTCTTTGTTTCGTCGTCCATGTCTGTCGCGGGTGACCAACGGCCATGTTCGACGACGACCAACTTTTTTCAAAAGGTTTTTTTTTTTTTCGTAAAATCGCGATAACTCGTGATGTTTATGAGCAAAACCCTTATGTTTGTATATCAAAATTTGTGTGATTGTCTGCTTTACAACTTTGTAGAACATTGTTACACTCTAAAAAATAACCCTGCAAAGTTAGAAGAAACACGAAATTTTAAAATGAAAAATTTTGTTCTAAATGATAAAATGACCCTTCTGGGTCAATGTAGATTCGAAAAGTACATTAAATTTCCCATAAAAACGGTTTATTCGGAATTCTCAGTACGCCATCAAATCGGGCGTCTAAGTTTACATAAAAATCCCTTTGACACCAAATTTCTATCTCATCACCGTTTCAGGCTGCAAATTATTGAAAAACTACCGTTGCAAGCTTTAGGAGAAATACTTTTCATTAGTATGAAATAATTTGTTTAGTTTTTTTTTTTATTAAATGATCAAGAAATTACCAATATTTTAGAAGTTTTTAAGACTCTCATCTTCAGTCTCATCTTAAAAAAAATATTTCTTGATTTTTGTTCAAATAGTTTCGATAGAAAGTTTCTGTTCGATTTTTTTTTGGTTAAAATAATGTTAAAAAAAGTTGTGACGGTGTTTGCAGCATTCTGAATTGGAAGACTTGAGTTTTATTGCTTTTTTTTAAATGCATTTGTAACAGAAAACACAACTGAAATATGACTTAAAATCAAAAGTGTACTACACATTACTGTTGCAAGCTTCAAAAGTCATATTTTCATGAGTTGATACAAGATAATAAAGATAATAATGAAAATATGACTTTTGAAGCTTGCAACAGTAATGTGTAGTACACTTTCGATTTTAAATCATATTTGTATTTATTGTTAATGTTTGCTTAGAAAAATATCAAATTTATTCATTAAAATTCAATAATACCATTAATAATCACAGACCTGCCAAAGTTTCGGTTGAACAAACTAAATCAGAGCAGACACGTGATATTTGAACACAAAAAATATGTAATAATCTAATAATTCTCTTTTAAAATATTTTTTTCACTGTTTTATGATTTTAATTTCTGAATAAATTCCATACATTCAAAAACTCAGAAAAAAAATAATTTTCAAAATATTTAGCGGTTTGCAACCTTCTACAAAGTGGTTTCTTGTCTTATTTTGCACATTTTGATGAGTAAATGCAACATGAAACACATCATTTGATATGTTTTCTGAACAGGTAGTATGAAAATTCCAATAAATAATAAAGGAATTTAAAACCAAAAACTTAAAATAGAGATATCTCAGAAATTTCCCGATGAAACATTTCGCTCTTATAAGCATTGGAAAGCTGAGAAAATTTCCTATAAGACACATTTGAAAGTAGCGATGACTATTTTTTCCTGAAAAATTTGTTCTAGAAAACACGCCGTGACGAGCTAATGACTCAAAGTGACTTCTTTGGTCACAGGTCCCCACAAAATTTAAGGTAAATCAAATACAACAAAAAAAAAATCTAAATTCAAAAAGATCAAAAAATAACCAGATTATCCCGCTAGGCAGCTCACTAATTGCCCACATAATCATAAAACAATCTGCCACCCAGGCAACCTCAATGATTGTGTGGAAGGCCCATGAAAATGATGTCACCCCAGAAATCAGCACCACCAGCACCAGAAAAATGGCTAATCTCAAAAACGTGGCCAGCAAAATGTTCCATAAACAAACATCAACCATAGCTCCGCAACAAGGAGGCAGCATCAGCATACATCGTCTGTGGGTGTATGTGTGTATGTGTGTACGTGTGCCAAATGTCCCATGTCAGCATCATTTTTTCCTTCAAGTCTTCAAAGAAGAAGAAGTGGAAAGCAGAAATAAGCCACGACGAGATATCTATCTTGTTTATCGTGCGAATTAATGTTGCTCCTTTGCTCCCCGGGTTGTTTTTTATTCTGTTGGTGTCCCGGAGTGTCCTGTGGCCACGAACCGAGTCCGTCCTGGTCTCAAGGATCGTGCAATGGGAAGAATAGCAAGGACACGTCGCTCGATGGGAAAGAGACAATGTGCCGGCAATGTGTGATATGGTGGAGATTATTGGAGATCATAAACAAGCATGGATATGAAGCGGAAGGGGAGAGAAAATGGGGGGGGGGAATGTCCAGAGCATCTGTCCAGAGTGAAGGGCAACAGATCTCATTGGCACTCGGGAAACCCGGAAATGGGGCAAAGAAGAAGAGTTGGGAAAAATAGGATGGCTCTAGGGCAACCCCACTGTATATTTCGTTGTTTTCGTGCTATCTTGTCTCTTGCGCATTTAGGACCAAATTGAGTTAAGAATGTCATTGTGACAACTAGCCAAAGGGATTTCAGGTCAGAATGCGTTTGACACACGTACAAGACCGACAACCGTAAACAATTGTAATTGTAATTATTACTCGGAACTCCGATAACCAAATTCAACCAAACTTCGGAACATTGCACAGAATGATCAACCAAACAAAACGTGTTTGTTATTGTTTACACTGCGTGCTCTATTTTTTATTTGTCCCGAACGTCAAAAAGCGGTGTCACGTACGTGTGTCAAACGCGTTCTGACCTGAAATCTCTTTGGCCAGTTGTCGCACTTACAGCAATTCTCAGAGTGTGTCAAGATAGCACAATAGGAATGAAATTTCTTTCATATGAACAATGACAACAATGCACGGAGTTTTTTCGGTTTTAATTGAATATCTTAGGATTGTGAGTGACACAAAATGGTGTTCTTAACTCAATATGTCCCAAAATGCATGCCGATTATACTTTTTAGCTTTTATTTTGTTATGTTATTTTTATTTTCATAACAATTTCACCATTTTTAAACATTGCACCTTTAGTTCCTTCACATCTCAACTCGGCATCTGCAAAGCGCAGCTCCGTTTGATCTCCTGCCTGACTAGGGGGGATCGATTTGATAGACTCGTGTGCCACGTGGGTCTGATGCGTTTCCAACCCAAACACCCACATAAACATTTGAGCACGTGTGATCTATGTATAGATAGCGCGCTTCATGCGCACGTTTACTTCCTTTCATATCAGCTGAGTGCTCAGCATTTGTTGGTGACAATATAGGTACTTCTAGGATGGTAGGATTTTCCAGGGAAAAAAACAAGCAAGTATGGCATTAATTCCATGTAATAACAGCAACATTACGTGATGATAGAGCATGTTTCTGATTGCGTTTTACGTGGAAAGTGTTGTTGATACCAGTTGATACCAAATGATTTGTATCCCAAGAAATTTAAGTTGTTTTGAGAACCAAAGCAAAATGTTGTTCATATTCAACTTACTCTTCAAAGATCCACAATTCACTATACTCTTCAAAGATCCACCCTCGCCGTAACACTAAAGCTCCTCACGTATGCTGTAGCATAAATTCAATAAAATTGTGATAGAATAATGGATTTTCCTCGCCGTGTCGTCTTTTTTACTAGTCATCTTCACAAGACACGAGATGAAAAGCCTTTCACCGGGGGCTGGAGAAAACATGAAACCGGGTTAAACAACAATCCTTTTCACGATGTAGAGAGAACACTTGGGATTAAATCGAGATGAGGCACGTGCCACCGTTCTCAGAACGAGAGGGGCCAAAGAGATCAAACGCCACCGCGAACAGAACGGGGAGAATTTTTAATTTAAATTTTAATACTGTTGTTCTTTGCCCACCGTTTTATTTTATTAATTTCTGGTTCGCTCGCATTTTCGCTTGAGTCAGCCAAAACTCGCAAGCTGGAGATCGAAGATAGAGGTGCATTTGAATAATAGGATGTGGGAAGTTGGATGTTCTTTTCTGATTATAAACTCAAGGATGATGAAAAAATACAAAAATACAAAAATACCAAAATACAAAAATACAAAAATACAAAAATACAAAAATACAAAAATACAAAAATACAAAAATACAAAAATACAAAAATACAAAAATACAAAAATACAAAAATACAAAAATACAAAAATACAAAAATACAAAAATACAAAAATACAAAAATACAAAAATACAAAATACAAAAATACAAAAATACAAAATACAAAAATACAAAAATACAAAAATACAAAATACAAAAATACAAAAATACAAAAATACAAAAATACAAAATACAAAAATACAAAATACAAAATACAAAATACAAAATACAAAAATACAAAATACAAAAATACAAAAATACAAAAATACAAAAATACAAAATACAAAATACAAAAATACAAAATACAAAAATACAAAATATAAAAAATACAAAAATACAAAAATACAAAATACAAAAATACAAAAATACAAAAATACAAAAATACAAAATACAAAAATACAAAATACAAAATACAAAATACAAAAATACAAAAATACAAAAATACAAAAATACAAAATACAAAAATACAAAAATACAAAATACAAAAATACAAAAATACAAAAATACAAAAATACAAAATACAAAAATACAAAAATACAAAAATACAAAAATACAAAAATACAAAAATACAAAAATACAAAAATACAAAAATACAAAAATACAAAAATACAAAAATACAAAAATACAAAATACAAAAATACAAAAATACAAAAATACAAAATACAAAAATACAAAAATACAAAAATACAAAATACAAATAAAAATACAAAAATACAAAAATACAAAAATACAAAATACAAAAATACAAAAATACAAAATACAAAAATACAAAAATACAAAAATACAAAAATACAAAAATACAAAAATACAAAAATACAAAAATACAAAAATACAAAAATACAAAATACAAAAATACAATACAAAAATACAAAATACAAAAATACAAAAATACAACAATACAAAATACAAAAATACAAAAATACAAAAATACAAAAATACAAAAATACAAAAATACAAAAATACAAAAATACAAAAATACAAAAATACAAAAATACAAAAATACAAAAATACAAAAATACAAAAATACAAAAATACAAAAATACAAAATACAAAATACAAAAATACAAAAATACAAAATACAAAAATACAAAAATACAAAAATACAAAAATACAAAAATACAAAAATACAAAAATACAAAAATACAAAAATACAAAAATACAAAAATACAAAAATACAAAAATACAAAAATACAAAACTACAAAAATACAAAAATACAAAAATACAAAAATACAAAAATACAAAAATACAAAAATACAAAAATACAAAAATACAAAAATACAAAAATACAAAAATACAAAAATACAAAAATACAAAAATACAAAAATACAAAAATACAAAATACAAAAATACAAAAAAACAAAAATACAAAACTACAAAATACAAAAATACAAAATACAAAAATACAAAAATACAAAAATACAAAAATACAAAAATACAAAAATATAAAAATACAAAAATACAAAAATACAAAAATACAAAAATACAAAAATACAAAAATACAAAAATACAAAAATACAAAAATACAAAAATACAAAAATACAAAAATACAAAAAAACAAAAATACAAAAATACAAAAATACAAAAATACAAAAATACAAAAATACAAAAATACAAAAATACAAAAATACAAAAATACAAAAAAAAAAACAAAAATAAAAATACAATCTTACGCTTGCACTTTATTTTCTCCGTATTAATTATTTATGTTATGCTGCTTCACGTCTCGAACCTATAATCTTCTAAATTGCAAACGCAACACCTTTCACGCGATCACCGCTTCGTCGTGATGAAAGCCGGACCAAAGTTGAACCAGAATAAAAAACAAACATTTCATTCATAATTCATAGATCCTCGTCCAAGCGAAACCACTTCTCAGTTCGTTTTCATTTCGAGTCTTTCTTTTTCTTTCTCGAGCGGGGCAGCTGATGGTGAAACATAAAACAGCAGGGATCATCAACTGGTGCCATGATAATAACAGTGTGCTCTAAGGGGATACCCCGCGAGACAGTCGAGGGTTAATCAATTCCGAAAATGTGAAAAACAGAAAGCACCTTTTTCTTTAGTTCTCCAGCTAGAAATTCTCCCCCCCCCCCCCCCACCCCCCAAAAGCATTGTCTAGAGCAGCTCGTGATATGTTTTTTTTTCACCTGAGTAGAATCCCTTCTTTTCGAGGTTTTTATTTTTGAACTCCAAACAACCGTGAAATAATGGCCTTTCGCCCGGTGTCGAAATTATTTCGGCTTAAAATTTACTTCATCAAATGGAAAATTACTGTGCGCTGCTGCGCCACGTGGGGCAACCCTGAAAAGAAAATAAAGAAAAAACGCAACAAAGTCCGTCCATCAAAAGCGTCATAAATCACCAGCCCAGAAGAGAGTGGTCCAACTCGAGTATTCATTGGACTACTTTAGAGTACAAGTAACTAGCGAAAAGATGCAAGTATCAAAAAAAGAGCTGGCTGCACGGAAAGAGTTATTAACGTTACGAGACTTTTATTATGACGCATTACGTGATACTGCTTCATTCAAGGGGCTCTCTCTTTATAGTACTACTACTACCGAAACGAGGGTCCCATTCGGGGGTTGATGATGGCCATCGTGGACAGCGTCTTCGGTCCAAGAACTGCGACTATGGCGACGATCCCGCGGGGAACCACTTGGATAAGAAAGAAAACGCAGTCTTCATGAACAAGGAAATTTTGTATTTGAAATATCTGTCTAAAGGCAAACTATTGAAAATATCATATTATTTTGATCAGTTATCAAATAACAGATTTTAATTCCCTTGAAGTTGTGTTTGAATTATTCTTAAACAAACTAATCTTTCATAAAAATCAGAGAGTAAAAAATAAAGACAAACTACTCAAAGTTTTGCAAATTATTAAATTTTTACTAAACTTTTTCTTAAAGAAATAATCAAACGCAGAGGACTCCACACCAGCGGCTCAGCCGTGGTTGTTATTTTTTATGAACTTCTCTCGAAAAAAATGGGCCATCTTTGCTCAGACAACTGCTCCGAAGAGGACCCACCATTCAACGCCATGGTCATCACTGGACTCACGCGAGCGCGTCCTACGTGGTCAACGCGAAGAAAAAAGGGTCGTTAAGGTGTACTGTTTTGGGGACAGGCCAGTTTTGATGTGCTGAGGAAGCGACTATTTTATCCTCAAACTGGGACTTGTTGGAGCTAAACTCGGGAGATATGAAACAAAAAAGTTGTTAATTTTTTTTGGATATGGTTGTGTAGATCAAGAAACAAAACTCCAAAAATTCCTCAAATGTTCCCAGATGATTGACCTGTCGGAAGCTGTCATCGTTAGGTTTGGATTTCTGGCAGGCTGTCATGCAAATTGTCTTTTGACGACCCACCCCCTGTCAGCCAAGACGCTCTTTTTGTGTCTACTCGAAGCAGCTTTTTCATGTATCGCAAATCGATCCCAGAGCAAAAACAAATATCCAACACACGTTCAGATGTCACCACATTGTAGAACTTTTTTGCAAGACTAAATTTCCATCCAAAAAGAGTTCGGATCAATTTTTTGAATGATTGATAAATTCGAAAATATTGTTATTAATATAAACAATATATGATAAATCTATCATTCTTTGATTTGAATCAATTATTTTTAGATATTCAGTAAATCTGACTAAAGTTTTGTGACATTAAATTTAACCATCACATCCCCCAAAAAGATTATGTCATGTCTGTCTGCAAATACCTGTCCACAGTGTCCACTCGTCAGCACATCTGAAAAGTATCCAATAACAACCAACCTGGAACGAGAGAAATAAAATTATATTCGTTAGCACAGATATCACTTCTATTGCTGGTTGGCAGCCAAAAAGCAATCATCATTTTAAAATGTACTCCCACTACAAAAAAAAAAAAACAAACGCTTTCCACCAAACTGAAAGCCCAAACTCGACTGTCATGCAACCCCGAAATTCGCTCCTAACTTGCCACAACAACAATGGGAATGATATTCAAATTGTGTCGACTCAATCCTCAATCCACTGAAACGCAACAGCTTGCACAATCACAAAATGGAAAAGTTCTGTTCCGAGCTTTCTCCCCCACCCGCAAATTTGCTTCTGCTTATCAATTTTATCTTTTTTTTCCGCTCCAGCTGTGAATGCTGTTGTTTTCGTGTGGGCGAGAAAATCAAAGCTTTTGCGCACATATGTTTGCTGATTCCTAATCCAGTTTCGAAAGACAAACAAGAGGCAAGCAAAAAAAACCCACTGCCCCCGAAAAACATAAGCCAAACATGAACCTCTTTTTGTGCCTTTGATAGAACTACTCCGACCCAGCCTAATAATCCCCGGCTGATTGGAATGGAAGAGGGGGGGGGGGACATTTTCCCCTCTTTTCTCGATTACCTTCCTGGGGAGCACGAGGAAAGTCAGATCTCTCCATCGGGTCAATTTTCAGCATCGAGGCCAAGAAAACATCAGCAAATATTGATGATCAAACGCAACGATTGAAACAATTAGATTGGGAGGGATGCCCTTTTTTGTCTTTCCTCAATCAGAACAAGCTGATCGACCGAATTTCGGAGTTTGCACGCTCGGTGTTATTGTCGGAAAGGTTAGCGAATTTGAATATCAAAGGAAAACAGCACACTTTGACCGGAAATTGAAACGAAAATGGTCAGGAGAAAACTTTAACTAATTCACCCGAAGGTTTGAACACAATTTTAATTTTTTTTTTTGAAATTCCGTCGTTTACTTCTCAGCATTTCAGAACATAAAATAGTAAACCTATCCAAATCTGCATGGTTGTTAATCGATAGAATTATCGTCGATAATATTATCGTCTAACGATAATCTCTCGTAACCGTTGTTTCGATAATTTTATCGGCCGATAACTCATTTTTTATTTTTTTCTTAAATTGTCCTAATCCATCAATTTGATGTTAAATTTTCAATGCATTCGCTTAGAATATATTTTTATGATTGTAAGTAAGTTTCAAAGCATAAATACTAAAATGCTTACAAAATACCGTATTTTTTGAAAGTACTAAAAATTATATAATTTGCAAAACATGGGTGTCAAACGATTAAAAAATTTGCGTGCATTTTCATTGTTTCAGAGTTTTTTATGCAATATTGAAATTTTCACAAAATACCGTATAATCTCGAAAATATTCAAAAAAATATATTTCGCAATATGGGTATCAAACGAAACAAAATTTCACCTGCACTTTCACTGCTTTAGAGTTTTTTTTAATGAAAAACTCTTTTTTTACAATATACCGCATTTTCTAAAAAATATTCAAATTTTTAAAATTCGCAATTAGCAAAAAAAGGTTTGATTCATAAATCGTTAAAACTGTTAAAATAAGAAAAAAATATATTTTTCAGTATTTTCAAGAAATTAAGGTATTTTTTTAACCTTTTAGTATTTCATTCAAAGAACTCTAAAACAGAGCAATTCTAGCTCAAATCAGGATTTTTTTGATACTTTTGTACTCGACCCTCTCCGATTTCAATGAAACATCGCGGACATGTTATCCTAGGCCAATATAAGCCATTTTTGTGTACATGGATCCAATTGTACTCGGAAATAACATTTGAGAAGGGCGTAAGTTATTTATATATTTTTGTATTTTGCAATTTAAAAATTAATGTATCTCGACGCCGTTACATCGTATCAAAAAGTGGTCAAAGGCAAACTTGTAGGAAATTGGACGGACTTTTTGAAAAAATATACTGAAATAAAAATACACGCCACTTCTATGAGATTTTTTGATATTGAAGTTTAAAAGTAAAATTTTAAGGTGATGTCACGATTTTTTTCGTTTAAGATTTTTAAGGAAATTGACTGAGGAAAGACTGACGAAAAATGCAGTATGGTATGTCTCCCCTTAAAAAATACAAAAATTATTTACTTAAACTGTTTTTTTAAAGTGGCCTAAACGAAAAAAAAAATTTTTTTTTTTTTAGGAGAGACGTACAATCCTGCAATTTTCGTCAGTCTTTTTGTGACATCTTAGCCTTTTTCCTTAAAAATCGTGACATCACCTTAAAATTTGACCTTTAAACTTCAAAATAAAAAAAATCTCATTGATGTGGCGTGTATTTTTTTCATAAACCCCGTCCGATTTCCTACAAGTTTGCCTTTGACCACTTTTTGATACGATGCAACGGGTTCGAGATACTGTAATTTTTAAATTGCAAAATACAAAAATATTTAAATAACTTACGCCCTTCTCTAATGTTATTTTCGAGTACTTTTGACTCCATATACACAAAAATGGCTTATATAGGCCTAGGATAACATGTCTACAAGGTTTCATTGAAATCGGAGAGGGTCGGATACAAAAGTACCAGAAAAAATTCTGATTTTAACTGGAATTGCTCAACAGTGAAATTGCATGCAAAATTTCGATTCGTTTGATGCCCACATTGCGAATTATAAAAAATTGAGTATTTTCGAAAAAATACGGCATTTTGTGAAAATTTGAGTTTTTCATTCAAAAAACTATGAATCAGTGAATATGTAGGTAAATTTTCACATCGTTTGATACACATATTGCGAATTATAAAATTTTAGTATTTTAAAAAAAATACGTTATTTTGTGAAAATTTGATTATTTAAAAATACGGAATTTTGCAAAAAAAATTAGTTTTTCATTCAAAACTCCAAAACAGTTGAAATGCTTTCTTAGTTTCGAATCGTTTGATACCCTTATTGCAAATTATAAACATTTGAGTACTTTCAAAAAAATATGGAGCATTGTGTTTTATTGGTATTTATACGTAAAATTTACCATATTATCAAAAAAATATTTTTTAAGAGGAAGCTTGAAAATTCAACATAATTTGATTGGTTTTAGTCAATTTTAAAAATATATTAAATATAAGTTTTCATCCGTTTTCATCGATAAATTATCGCCGATAGAATCATTGGAATAATGATAACGATAGAACATGGATGTTGAACATTTTTGCAAGAATTGTTTGGAATTATTTCTTATGATTTTTAGTTTCCCTATGAATTGCTTCCATAAATATCAACACATTGAACTGAAACACCTAGTCAAGAAGGAAAGTTTTGTCTTCCTGAAGGGTCAAATATAGTGTTGAACTAATCTAATTGATCTCGTTTATTTTCCCTATAGTTTAATTTTAAAATGTCGTCCTAAATATGGCATCAGGAAAACTATCTATGTAAAGACAGTTTCAAAAGCTGATTTTAAAATTTTGAAATTGTAATGGTAGTTTATGCAACAAATTTAAAAAAAAGATTGTTTCAGCACGAGTCGTACATTTATCGAACAAGGTTTACCGAGTTGGATAAATATGACGAATGCTGAAAAAAATAAGTTTTGCAACGAGTTGCTTACAACATTTTTTGCAATTCCGAAAAACACTTCTTGGATGGAATTTTATGTCAAACATTCATGTGTTTAGTAAATTCATAGTCCAAAACAAAAAAAAATATTGAAAAATATTACTTTTCGGTACCAATGTTGAAAAGTTCAACTTTTCAGCACCCATCACAGTAGTATCGAAAGGTATTAGTTTTTCATTCTGGACAGGAAAAGTTGACAGTTTCACAGCGGAATTGCAAAAGCTTCCGAGATATCGTCTGTTGAAAATTACAGGGTAATTCAATCCCAAGTAACATTTTTTCCAGGAGTTCTACAAGAGCTCTTGAAGATAGCTACAGCATAGCAGTTTGGACCGCGGTAGGATAAAACTCTCTTCAAGTACTCTTCCAAACTCCTGAAGAAGTTTTGAAGAGAATTTTATCCTACCGCGGTCCAAACTGCTATGCTGTAGCTATCTTGAAGAGCTCTTGTAGAACTCCTGGAAAAAAATGTTACTTGGGATGACACCTAGAAAAACTCATTTTCATCGATTCAAAATCTTTATGAGGCTGTGTCTCAGAAACTAGCTGTCCGATTTTCAAAGTCTCAGGATGAACATTTTAATTGACTTTCTCAACATTTCAAAATTATTTTTCCAGTGGTGGGTTTTCTTCATGAAAATTTTAATTAAAAATTTAAGTGCTTAAAATTTCGAAAAGTGATTATAACTTCAAAACGGTGCACTTTATCAAAAAATTCGGTAGAGTACATTTCGATTGCAAATTTTATTTAGCTATCCATTAAAAAATAATTAAGAGGTGCTTTTGACACCTTTTTCGATATTTTTCAAAATCACATCGACGTCGTCGTGCTATCATGTCGCACCCGCCATTTTGACGTTCCGAGAAAAACGCGTTTTAATGTTTGACCTTGAATAAACAAAAACGAAAGCACGCAATGTAAACAATAACAAACACGTTTTGTTTGGCTCCCCATTCTGTGCATTGTCCCAAAGTTTGGTTGAAGTTGGTTGCTGGAGTCCCGAGTTATAATAACAAATGTTTACGGTAGTCTAGCTTGTACGTGCGACAAACGCATCCTGACTTTCCTGGCCTGAAATCCCTTTGGTTTTTTGTCGCACTTACATCAATTTTCATGGAGTGACAAGATAGCACGACAAGATTGAAACTACTTTCATATGTAAAGTGACAAAAATGCACGGAGTTTTTTCAGTTTTTGTTGAATATCTCAGGATTGAAATCGAATTTTGGGGATCTGTGAAGGTCAAAAGGTGAGGCATTGTGAGCTGCACAAAATGGCGTTCTTAACTCAATTTGGCCCAAAATGCACGTACGACAAGTTAGCACGATGGCGACGACATTTGAAAAATATCCCTGGAACCTGAACCTGGAACACTATGGGTGAAATGACGGCAACGGCCTACGGGATTCAGGATTCGAATAAGTTTTCAAGTTGTGATCACTTACTCAAATCATTTATTTTATTAGGTGATACAGATTGCTTAAGACGATTTAAACATCAAATTAAAATATCACAGTGAATATAATTCATTGCTTGTAGACATTAATAAATAAATAAAAAAATTAGGAAAAAGTTATAATACATAAAAAATAGTTTAATGCAATAAACGAATTTGAAGAATTTTAATAAATTTATCAAAATTCATGAAATCTTACAAACTGATTTTTGTTTATCTGTCATTAAAAAAATACACTTGAAGAAAGTCACAAATCCAGCAAACTCACAACCTTTTTCCATTCCATACAAAAAAGGTGATGAAATTCCTGATCTTCCTCACCGTGAAGCATAGTGAGCAAAAAAAAGGGGCTTGTTTTCATGGGCGCAGGAAAAAAAGGCAGCTCATCCTTGTTCCGTCAGAGATTCAAATCACTTTATCACGCTCGTTGTAGGGCCTCTTTTTTCACACACTCACCGGTTGTCTTCTTTTGAACCCGGAAAAAGGGTTACCGTTTGGACGGGCGCTTTTTTGCCAGAAGGGATGTCCGTTTTTTTATCCGGAAAGTTAAACCGCAGTGGATTTCAATGTTTTTTTTTGTAGCTTTTTGGTTGAGTGGAATGAAGGTTTACGAGAGCTTTTATTCTGCAACGTTTCGTTTCTTTTGTTTTGACAACTGGAATGCAGAATTTTTTAAATTGATACCTTACCAACCAACGAAATGAGCAAACTGTTCTGAATCGTGCGCTACACCCTCCCAGCTCAAGAGTTCAAGATCATCATAATTGATTTTCGCAAAATTAAATTCTTTTATTCACGAATCATCATCGCTCAGCGCAACACCATAACACTTGACTCGTCGCAGCTTCATTCACAGTTTTTCCCTCACTTTTTTCCGGGAAAAACTCTCCACCATTCTCTCTCTCTCTCGTGGGGGTAGCAGACTAGAAGGAAATAAAAAGCTCTCGGAAAAATACGCCAGCACAAGCACAATTATATATTTTCCAGCGATTTTTCACATTTCCCTCCGCTTTCGTTGCTTTGGGAGCGCAGTGCTTTTCCCCGACTGGGACCAGCTACGAGGCCAAGTTTTTGCTGCGAGAAATTCGACGTTCAGACGGCACGCGGTCAAGGACAACTTGAAGGAAGAAAAAAAAACCCCTGTGTGAAATCAACTTGTTTTTGAATTGTTATTTAACAGTTTGACGATTGAAATCGATGGTTGGATGGCACTTGAAGTGAATCGTTGGAAATGTGTTCCCATTTAGAGTTTCGAGACAACTTCGAACATTTTTTTCCGTTTTTCCGTATTTCTCAGAAGTTCAGTTGTTCAGAATGTAATTAAAGAGGTCTTCTGGAGTCCGCGTACTTGTGCTACTGAGGCTTTGTTGACTGTACGATTTTTCGTTGCTCGCGATTAAATTGGGCCGGTGTTGGCTATATTGATAATTTCGGGCATACTCGCCGCCCGAAACTCATGTCTGAACATCAAAACGAAAATGCATATAGATTGGACCTGTCTGCAGAAGGCAAAAAAATGAAAAGTTGAGGTAATCTAAACCTCTTTACACATAAGCTCCCATCCATCTCAAGATTCGAACAGACGACTTGGATTGTGAGTCCAACTGCCTACCAGCGACTCTACTGAGACAGCAAACGTTTTCACAGCGCTTAAGAAATAAAACTGTTTCCAACTTTTGGCAAAACATTTAATTTATTAGCAAGTGCTATAAAAAAACAAACGCCCTGAGTCACTTGACGTTTTATCAATTCTCGTCGAAGGCTGACGAAAACCGAGCGAGAAGCGAAGAAGCAGGTCGGCCACCAACACCACTAGCACAACGTGCAGAAGAGAGTCACCACACAACGTAGAAGTTCTCGCATTCTCGTCAGACCATAATAGGCTTGGGAAATGTTTTTGTCAAATGCTTGTAAAAGGAACATGAATAACTTTTGCCTAAAGTCAAATTAACCAGAAATGTGTTCAAAAAGCTGCTCTACTGGATGGTGTTCTTGGTTTTAGTTAATTTCAAGTAACACCTCGGATTATCGAGGATATTTTAGACACCACCACTTAGAGTGATGGAAATGGGTATACTTACCCTACAACATATTATGAGCATTTTTTTTCGAATTCATGACCATGACCAAAAAAGCCTGTTGGTGTCATTGGTGTCAACTCATACAAGATTCCATACAATTTTAGAACAAATCCATACAAAAATGGTGCGTGAAAATTCGGAGAAGGATTTTTAAGTATCAATTTGATGGTTTTGGCAAAATGTAGATAATGATGAGGGCTGTTTGAAATTTTTGTCAAATCTAATATTTTTTTGAAAAAAGCAGAGCTTGTAATTTTATTATAATTATTTTCAAATTTATTAACCCCAAACCCCCAACCAGTAATAACTAGCATTCGCAACGGGCTTTTAGTATTTAATTACACTGAAATTGTCAAACTTTTTTCGTTAACTTATTTTTTTCTGTTTGTTTTGCCTTCCTCACTGAGGTAAGGCTATAATCCTGCTCTAAAATTGAAATTGTTATTTAAAGCTCGAAAACCCACCTTGATGTATACATATCGACCCAGAATCGAAAACTGAACAAATGTCTGTGTGTGTGTGTGTGTATGTGTGTGTGTATGTGTGTGTGTATGTGTGTGTGTATGTGTGTGTGTATGTGTGTGTGTATGTGTGTGTGTATGTGTGTGTGTATGTGACCAATAATGTCACGCAGTTTTCTCAGCACTGGCTGAACCGATTTTGACCAAACTAGTTGCATTTGACTTGGTTTAGGGTCCCATACGGTGCTATTGAATTGTTTGAAGTTTCGATAAGTAGTTCAAAAAATATGTATAAAAATGTGTTTTCGTATATTTTCGAAAGTTGAATAAATGGCAGTAAACTGAACCAAACATCATCATGTTATACATCGTTAGTTAGATAATTAAAAGACCTTTCCAACGAGTCTAAAACATTGATAATCTGGCAACCCTGTCTAGAGTTATAACCATTTAAGTGATAATTATGTACTTTTTTGTAGTCGTATCTCAACTAAATGTATGTAAACAATGTCCGGATCCATCATCCGACCCATCGTTGGTTAGGTAATCAAAAGACCTTTCCAACGAGCCTAAAACATTGAAGATCTGGCAACCCTGTCTCGAGTTCTGACCATAAGTGATATTTATGTACTTTTTTTTAGCCGGATCTCACTTAAATGTATGTAAACAACGTCCGGATCCATCATCCGACCCATCATTGGTAAGGTAATCGAAAGACCTTTCCAACGAGTCTAAAACATTGACGATCTGGCAACCCTGTCTCGAGTTCTAACCACTTAAGTGATATTTATGTACTTTTTTGTAGCCGGATCTCACTTAAATGTATGTAAACAATGTCCGGATCCACCATCCGACCCATCGTTGGTTAGGTAATCAAAAGACCTTTCCAACGAGCCTAAAACATTGAAGATCTGGCAACCCTGTCTTAAGCTATGACCACTTAAGTGTCCTTAATGTACTTTTTTGTAGCCGGATCTCACTTAAATGTATGTAAACAATGTCCGGATCCATCATCCGACCCATTCTTGGTAAGGTAATGTAAAGACCTTTCCAACGAGTCTAAAATATTGAAGATCTGGCAACCCTGTCTCAAGCTATGACCACTTAAGTGACATTTATTTACTTTTTTGTAGCTGGATCTCACTTAAATGTATGTAAACAATGTCCGGATCCACCATCCGACCCATCGTTGGTTAGGTAATCAAAAGACCTTTCCAACGAGTCTAAAACATTGAAGATCTGGCAACCCTGTCTTAAGCTATGACCACTTAAGTGTCCTTAATGTACTTTTTTGTAGCCGGATCTCACTTAAATGTATGTAAACAATGTCCGGATCCATCATTTGACCCATCGTTGGTAAGGTAATCGAAAGACCTTGAGTGATATGTGTGTTTTTTGTATTCCGGAACTTAACGAAATCAGACGAAATTTGTGTCCAAACCCATCATATCACATATCACCTATTGTTTGAAAAGAGTGAGGAAGGCACCATCCACATAGGTGGATTAAGTTAGTTTTTCTATTATCCTCAGCTGTATCTTGGAAATCAGAGATCCAAACATACATTTTTCCTACACAATTTTATGGAATTTTTTGAACATTTTGATAAAACTATTTTTAGAAATAGACATTTTTGGACATGTTAAAAGAAAGTAACATCAAAAACTATTTTTGTTGAGTTAAAACTAACATTCAGTGAATATATCTCGAAAACTAGTTTTGAGAAATTGGTAACCTTGCAAAAATATATTATAATTATCAAAAGGATTTTAACGATAAAAACACCGATGCTCAATAACGATAACGATACTTCTGAAAATCTACACCCAAAGGAAAAATATATATCAAAATCTTCAACTGTGGATTTGCTGCAGAAAATGTTACATTTTCTAACAGTTTTTGCAGCAAGCTCATAGCTCATTTTTGCCCGCGCGTAAACATGTCAGCGATCTGCAGTTCTCACCAACACATATAATGCTGGCGCGTCCCCGAACAACACTCCAGAGAGAAGATTATGTTGGTGCTCTGCCTCTTTCAATTTATCAAGCGTCCATGGCGCGGTGGTAGCGTGTCGGACCAATAACCAAGAAGTTGATGGTTCAATCCTCGTTCAATTTAGTTTTTTTTTCTCCAGTACAATCATCGGTAATGTCGATAATTGTCGGTAACGGGCAAAAATGTCATACCCCAATATCGCAAAAAATGCATGAGGACAGATTTCATGCAGATTCTGATATACTTTCATGCCGCCATGCATCACAATCATGCGACTGCCAGTTGGGTGTAGTAAGGTCGATGCAAATATTTTTCAAAGTTTATGACTCGTCTTCCCCCCCCCCCCCCCATAAAGGTTGGTCCGATAAATCGTGGAAGCAAAACATATATTTCTTCAAAAAACTTCAAAATTCTAATAAAAATAAAAGTATAATCAACTGTCAATAATCTTAAATACATTTTTTTGCAATAACTTTCATGTGTATCATTTTTGGGCTAGTTCAAAAATATTTTTATTTTTAGTGCCGTATGGATTTTTTTTCGCAGAGGTAAAACAATTTCAATATTTTGAAAACAAATGATTACAAAACAACCAGACAGGTGTACAATTGTGCATTTTAAAACACTTTTTTCACTGCAACCATGGCTCCATGGCTTGCATTTTATTTTTTTAAGATTTTTATTCCCTCTACTTTGGTCAGAGTCAAGGAACATAAACTGCAAAAAAAAAAATTGCAACAGCCTTAGTTTTGAGATAAAATATGTACTCAAAATTGTTTACAAAATTTAATATTTTTTGGATAGTACTCCATTTTTCTAAATTTCCAATATGGGTATCAAACGAAGCGAAATTTTGTATGTTTTTTTCAATTTACTAAAGTTTTTTTGTTTTATTTCACAAATCACCGTATTTTTTCGAAAATATTAAAATTTTAATAATTTACAATATGGGTATCAAATGAAGCGAAATGTTGCATGCTTTTCACTTTACTAAAAAAAATGGAAAGTACTAGTATTTTCAGTATTTTCAGTGGGTATCAAACGACGCAACATTTTATATGAAGCATTCTCAATTTGAATGTATATAAGAAGCATGCAAAATTTCGCTTCGTTTGATACCCATATGGCATATTTTAAAATTTGAGTATTTTTGACAAAAAATACGGTAATTTGTGAAAAATAAAAAAACTAGAGAATTGAAAAATCATACACATTTTGCTTCGTTTAATACCCATGCTGCAAATTTTGAAAATTTGAGTATTTTCGAAAAAATACGATATTTTGTAAAAGTATTTAAATTTTCAACAAAACTCTCAAAAAGTGAAAAACATACCAAATTTAATTTGGTATATTAAAAAAAACCGCCTGATTTGGTGAAAACACACTCCGAGTCCCCATAAAAAATGTATAAATTCAAATTTGGTATGGAACTGGTTCAGGTTCAGCACATCCCCTTTCAAATGCTCCCAAGAGAGCTCAAATCCATAATGTGGGCTCTGAGAAACCCCCTACCACAAAATTGAGCACTTTTTTACCACACACGGACGTCACGCGTGCTCTACAGTAAATTAAGCGCCAAAATTCGGATATTGGAGGTAGACGAATTCTGTCATTGTCAATCGATCGGGCGTCGAAAATCGATCGTCCATGATTTTTTGCAGATTTTTCGAATGAATATTTCTCGAGAAATGATTTGGGAACGAAGCTTGATTTGGCGTCGGAGCCAAAAGCAAACACTATACCTTTCTTTAGTAAGAAAGGCAAAAAAATGGAAAATAGGGTAATTTTTGTATGTTCCAAATTAAAACTCTATTAAAGTGAAAAAGCATACACAATTTCGCTTCGTTTGATACCCATATTGCAAATTATAAAAATGTGAGTACTTTCGAAAAAAATACCCAATTTTAGTATTTATAAAAACTCTTAAAAAGTGCAATGCATGCAAAATTTGCTTCGTTTGCTACCCATATTGCAAAATATTTTTTTTTAATGAGCAATCGTCCATTATCGGCGATAAGATTATCGCCGATAGAATTATCGAAATAACGGTAACGATAACTAAAGAATTTTACAAAATGTTTTTTTAAATCATAATAATAATAAATATCACGGAATTCATGATAAAACAAATTTCCTCAATTCTCCCTCTTATCCGAACAATATTTTTGAAAACCAGTAGCGTCACCAAGCCCCCGTCACAAGCATTGGTATTTTTTTCATTAATTGAAACTAGCACAAAATTGATTTGAAGGGGGTACCGCCAGTGGTGAAAATTATTCAATAAAATCACTTTTCTGTGATCAAATATGCACATGGTGGTGGGAATTATGACAAGATCAAGAAACGTATTAAAAGTTTATGAAGTTTTTTTGAAAAACGTACCATAAAATTTTGTTCATGTTTCACAATTTCAAGAACTGTCAATTTTTAAACATCTTTGACAGCATTTTGTATAAGTGTTAATGCCTTTGGACTGCATACGAGACAGTTTTCAGAAATTTATTTTTCGATTTATTTAACCTACGAAAATAGTGATAACTTGAGTTCGACTACCAAAACCAACAATGGCAAACAAGCAACGTGCGATTGCATAAACAATTTTATTAAAAAAAATAGTCTTCAACCCCCGGTTTCATGTATCACAATATAGCTTCGGCGTGTATCAAATGAACACAAAAAGAAGAAGGAAGCATCCAAAGACGCATAAATAATTCATTTAATTCACAGCCCGGTCCCTCCCTCTCTGAAGACACGAGGTCGACGCTTCCCGTCTTCATGATCATTGTCCAACCAAGCTACCGTTGTGGCCTTCCGGGTCTTTGCCAACGCAATGCTTCTATGACGTCAGCCAGCCTTGCAGAACCGTACAGTCTTCAGTTCAGCTCGTCTTCACTGCGTTTCCATAATCAAATTTCGAGCAAACGGCCTTTCACTAATCTGCCGAACGAGTCTCAGTCTCAGTCTAGATGCAACCTCTCCGGTCCGTTATATCCGATTAGACTGCACTTCCCTAATGAGATGTGTTGACAATTGAAATGTTTTACCGAGCTCTGTGCTTCCACATGTGACATCGAACTCTCGGTGCTTCTCACCGAGTTTAGACTCGGCTGCGTCGACCTCGGGAGAATCTCCAACGAAGCCCGGAGCATCATGCATAATAAATATCAATAAATTGTCTCATAATTCCTTCTGGCCAGTGTCTACACAGTGCGCCATGCTCGACTGACCACCACGCTGACCCAGGAAAGTGAGTGCTCGGTGGTGGCGTTTTCGGTCAAAAGGGCTAACAAACAGAATTATGCCTTGACGCCGAGTGCAACCGCTCATGAAGAAGAAGTGTAGAAGTGTAATAGAATAATTTGACACAATCATGAGGCATGGTCACTCGGGCTCAACAGAACCAGCTGCAGGCAGGGGAAGAAGTGTTGGGAGTCGGAGGCTTAACCAACATTGATTACGTGTCGAAGAAATCGAATGTTATGTCCCGAAGCAGTCGGGGCAGTGGCGAGTTTGTGGGAAAGTATGGATCTAGAGATGTGTTGAGAAGTCTTGGGGTTGTGCATCGACCAAACCACCAGACATTGTAACAACTGTCGTCATCGGATGACCGGACTTAGAGTATACTATAGAGCTGTGCCATAGTGCAACAGATAGAAGTGATTGCAATTACACACTTGATGCGCCACCACACACTTCATTGCCTTCGTGTTGCTGGTAGTGTTGACCCAGAGTGAGCGATTGATTTAAGGGATTAGGGCACACTGTTGGATATTTTGGAAAAGGGGTTTGAAATCAATGCACTAATTTTGCTGTGTTGTGTCTTTTATAACGTAAATCAGTTAAAATTATCAAAAAACATTAAAAATCATCATTCTTAAAATTGCTCATAAATTCCGATTCTCTCTAGACACAGTTATTTCAATTATTTTCAAACAACAGTAATGCAACTGTAACTATTACCGATCACAACGTGTACCACGATGTTACACAATTGTCATTGAAACAATGTCAACAGCGACAGAGAGCTTCCAAGCACTGCACAAACAGTGACTTCGTGATTCAGAACTTTAGAGAACGAAGAATCACTGCTCCCCGCTAAAACGTTCTTGCTCTAATCTATTTACGGAACCACCGAGCTGCTGCTGCTACCAACTGAGCTGGCATTGACGTTCGTAGCAAGCTTTCATAGACGATGTTGGGTGGCACGATCAAAGTTGGAACTTTCAGTCAGCTTCCTAATTAAATGCCAATCGAGCGTTTCGCACAGAGCGAGAGCGTCTCCAACGACAAATATTTGACAAATCTCACTGACTTTCGCAGGGCTAATCCAGCGGAAGTGCAGCTTCCTTCAGCTGGAATAATTAAATCACCATTTCCGGTGGAAAGCTCCTCCACACAGAAACGCAGTTCCATCAGTGCTGGTAAGAAGCGTTCTTCATAATTCCACACTTTTTAACATGTTCATAACTTTATTTCATCCCACCCACGACTCCCACCACGTGTCGACAGACGGCAACTATTACTTGGCTCAATTAAAAAGCAGTAATCAGCACATGGATCTATCTTGTGGAAAACTTTTACTTTTCCGGCGGAAAGAAAGCTTGCCAGCAAATAGCTTTCTCTTTATTTCCCAACCGGCGAATAATTATTCAATTACTCTCCCTCTTTCATCGTGCTGGGTAGAAAAAGGTTTTAAGCTGAAAGAGCTATGAAATCTGGTGGGGAAGAGATCAAATTGCAACTTTGAAATTAGTTTTGCTTTCCCACTTTTGTGCTTTTTGCAGTAAAGTTATGATTTTATCATTTTATCATTTTATCATTTTATCATTTTATCATTTTATCATTTTATCATTTTATCATTTTATCATTTTATCATTTTATCATTTTATCATTTTATCATTTTATCATTTTATCATTTTATCATTTTATCATTTTATCATTTTATCATTTTATCATTTTATCATTTTATCATTTTATCATTTTATCATTTTATCATTTTATCATTTTATCATTTTATCATTTTATCATTTTATCATTTTATCATTTTATCATTTTATCATTTTATCATTTTATCATTTTATCATTTTATCATTTTATCATTTTATCATTTTATCATTTTATCATTTTATCATTTTATCATTTTATCATTTTATCATTTTATCATTTTATCATTTTATCATTTTATCATTTTATCATTTTATCATTTTATCATTTTATCATTTTATCATTTTATCATTTTATCATTTTATCATTTTATCATTTTATCATTTTATCATTTTATCATTTTATCATTTTATCATTTTATCATTTTATCATTTTATCATTTTATCATTTTATCATTTTATCATTTTATCATTTTATCATTTTATCATTTTATCATTTTATCATTTTATCATTTTATCATTTTATCATTTTATCATTTTATCATTTTATCATTTTATCATTTTATCATTTTATCATTTTATCATTTTATCATTTTATCATTTTATCATTTTATCATTTTATCATTTTATCATTTTATCATTTTATCATTTTATCATTTTATCATTTTATCATTTTATCATTTTATCATTTTATCATTTTATCATTTTATCATTTTATCATTTTATCATTTTATCATTTTATCATTTTATCATTTTATCATTTTATCATTTTATCATTTTATCATTTTATCATTTTAACATTTTATCATTTTATCATTTTATCATTTTATCATTTTATCATTTTATCATTTTATCATTTTATCATTTTATCATTTTATCATTTTATCATTTTATCATTTTATCATTTTATCATTTTATCATTTTATCATTTTATCATTTTATCATTTTATCATTTTATCATTTTATCATTTTATCATTTTATCATTTTATCATTTTATCATTTTATCATTTTATCATTTTATCATTTTATCATTTTATCATTTTATCATTTTATCATTTTATCATTTTATCATTTTATCATTTTATCATTTTATCATTTTATCATTTTATCATTTTATCATTTTATCATTTTATCATTTTATCATTTTATCATTTTATCATTTTATCATTTTATCATTTTATCATTTTATCATTTTATCATTTTATCATTTTATCATTTTATCATTTTATCATTTTATCATTTTATCATTTTATCATTTTATCATTTTATCATTTTATCATTTTATCATTTTATCATTTTATCATTTTATCATTTTATCATTTTATCATTTTATCATTTTATCATTTTATCATTTTATCATTTTATCATTTTATCATTTTATCATTTTATCATTTTATCATTTTATCATTTTATCATTTTATCATTTTATCATTTTATCATTTTATCATTTTATCATTTTATCATTTTATCATTTTATCATTTTATCATTTTATCATTTTATCATTTTATCATTTTATCATTTTATCATTTAAACTTCAATCATTTTATCATGTTTATAAGTGATTTGAGTAAACTTTTATTTTTATATTTCATCTGGAAAATATTATGCATCGGTGGTCCCCTCGTTATTTTTTGTTAAGCCCAGTTAACGAGCAACATTCTGTGACTGGGCTACGTTTTCAGCCCAGTTACCGAACAACTACTGTATCTTATCAAGCTAGCAAAAAATATTATTTAAGCATATTATTGGCTTCTATTTTATTGAAAATGCATTAATAAACGTTTTTAATGTTTCCTTACGCTGTTGAATTTTTTTTTTTTGAAGTTATGTCCCTCGACTCTGAAAAAAGTCGAGGGGAGGCAAGAAAAAAAAGATAAATTAAATAACAGGCCACAGTTTCAACATTTTAATGATTTTTTTAATGCATTGCACATCTGTCCAGTTGTTTTGCAATTGGAAACATAACCAAAATTTCTATGTTTTGACGAAAATTTTATTTCTGCAAGAAAAAAAAGTTTTTGCGGTGATGGACATTTGAATTCCATAAAATATATTTTTGAATTCCAATTCAATATATTTTTAAACGAACCCAAACATTCTAAACATGATTATCAATGGAGAAAATGGCACATAAGGCACAATTTTGAAGGGGAGGGGGCCGTAAGGGAACTTAAAAAAACTTACATGGCCATTTTTATTTTATCTTCGATTACATGTCATTTCTGACTTACGATTACTAAACGGTATAAAATAATTTTTATTTATAGCTTACTTTCTATCAAATTTATTTTCTTATGTAGTTATGACATTTTGAATAAGATTGCTTGATTTATATTTTTAAATTTAATGACAAATTTATCTCAAGATTTTTTGCATTTTTCGAATTACAAACATAAAACCGAATTTCATAAAAATTAATCACTTGTAACTTAACAAACATAAAATAATATGTTGAAAAAATGATAATCTCAAGTTGAATAGAAAATATTTTCAGAAACTTCGTTTTGAATTAGGCTTCCTTCAAAAATAATAAATAAGTTTTTTTGTGTAGTATTTGAAAGGAATTCTGTTAAAAAAGAATTATTTATAAATTTTAGCATATTATAACAAAACACATGTTAACTTTATTAAAAAAAAAAATATTCTAGTTCAATCTTCTACATATCCCACATTTTCGATGATTTATAAAGTATTTAATTTCTCTATGATACGCAACGACCAAGGAAGTTTTATAATCTTTTTTTCAAAATTGTTGAATTTACAAACCACTTTTGCAAAAAGAAATATTGAGAGATTTTTTGTTTTCAAAACTAACGAAGTTTTTGAGAAGTTCAGTAGTAAAGAGTACCGTCATCAAGCGTAACATTGGATCTGAGGGGTGAGATTGGGTCATACAAAAATGCTGAAATTTGTAAGACCCAATCTCACCCCCAGACCAAATGTCCACTGATGACGGTATTGCAAAAATAAGTGTGCTTATTCTTGTTTTTCTTTTGTACGAAAATTGGCGCTTTTATGTGATCTGGTCACAATTTCACAACATATCTTTTTTGTACCGAAAATTCGGAAGATAAAACTGCATCACATTTAAATGTGTAAAGATTTTACGGTGTAGTGATATTGCAACTAAGCTTAAAAGGGCAATATTTGAATAAAAATTGGGAGCGTTTGATGCAAAAATTATGGGAGCGTTTGATACAAAATTATTTTCCAATCAATTCTTAAAAATTATATTTTTTATTTAAAATTATTTCAAATTAATTCAGCATTTTTCATGCAATGAGAAAATATAAAATATACAACAATCAGCTAAATTTTCCTACGTCAAAACGACCCACAGCGAAATGCTCCAGATCTCACTATTTCAAGGTAAAATCTTGCTTCGTGGCACGAAAAAATGCACTACATTTTGCTGTAGTGCTTTGGAGTGTTAAAAAGAGGAAAAAAGCAACGATTTATGCATCAAATTATGCATGACTAAAACGTTTTAAATCTTCATTTGTGCCTTTCGCCTGCAGTCGATGCAATTTCGTCGTCGTCGTCGTCATGTCCTCTCAGTTCTGACGTCCTAGTTTGTAGTGGCATGTATGATTTTTTCTTTTTTTCTATTTTTTTTTTCATGGGAAAGAACTGTACACTCGAAACCGTTTTGCAACACTTTTTCCGTACAGAAACGTGATTCCAATTTGGTGCCAACGATGTTGCGATTGCAGCTCTGCCATGCGACAGCAAGGACACACCAAGTCTGTGCAGCAAAGAAAAGTATTTTGTCAGGACAAATATGAAGTCTTTCCACTCTACCGAGTTTCGAGTGCGTGGCACAACCCATTGACCCCCGGAGGCATTAATTTATTTCGAAACGATTAGCTCCGCTCGCATCGGAGATTTATGGACCCCCGAGTGTTGGCACTTTGTCTCGTATTTGGTGTTGACTCGACGGAAATTGTTCTCCTGGCTGAGGTTGGCCACTGAACTGGCTGCAAAAGATAACTCAGTTTCTTCGGGTACGGTGTGGAGGGCACACACAACCCACACACTGTTGGCACTCGGGTGGCACGCCGACCTGACCTTTGGGTGTTTAAATCTTCTTTTTGCCGAGAGAAGGTACGGTAGAGTAAACTCTTGAGGGGTTGTTTTGCAAGAAGATTATAAAGGGGGAGCTTTGCTTGGGGTAAATATTGTATGAGGAGGAAAATGTTTTCGGACAAAACGTAACTTTCAGAATATCGATTTTTGTACTTCGTTATTTGATTAAATTGAACAGTATCGTTGCGAAATGATTTTAAAGATTCAATAAATCTATAAGGACAGCATTTTTTTTTCTTGATTTTGATAGCTAGAAATCATTTTCATTATAAATTAGATTTAAATAAATGAGAAAGAAACATAATATTAAGGAGCAAAAAACAAAAGAAAAAAAAACAAGCCAGAGTCTCAACATTTGAAAAATATGTTTTAAAACGCATTTCTAGTTCAGTTGTTTTGCAATAATTACTTTTAAAAAAAATGTATGATTTGACGAAAACATGAATTTTAACGAAAAAAATCTTTTGATTGTGCTGTACATTGAAAATTAAAAAAAAAATCAGAAGATGCTAAAATAATTATAAAAGCAGAGGAATGGATTTCAAATTGATTTACGATGCAATTCCATTGAAATTTTCATGATTTCTGAAAAAAATATATTGTTTGCCTCCTAATTTTCCGAGCCGATTTTGAAAGGGGAGAAGACAATTACTTTCAAAAATAATTGTGTCAGTCCAAAATGAAACCCATATAAATAGAATTTTTTTTTGTGTGCGATTTTCACAGAAGTTTTACTTCAGGCAATTTTACAAACAAATTCAACCTGAAAAGTTTCATTTAAAAGGTTATCTGTCAACCATTAATATTTGATCTATTTTGATTAATTCAGTGAGTTGAATCATGTTAAACGTATAAAAAACTAAACATGTCTCTTGGTGATAAGGGGTTATGTCAAGTAATTAGCTTCGTTGGAAAACATTTAAAAATCTCTTGTCTCAATATATATTAGGATGGGTACGGATTTTGAAAAGTTCTCAGATCAAGTTCTGGTGTGGTTCCCCTTGTAGGGCATACCCATAGGGACTCTCACGCCGAATTTCAGCTCATTTGGTTGAAAACTGGCTTGTCTCAAGCGAGTTCAAGTTTACATGGGATTTACTATGGGAAATTTTGAATTTTCGTTCATTCGCTCCTACAGGCTTAGGTAAAACATGTAAAAACTTCTAGGATGGCCAGAAATGAGCGGAATCGTCTGGAGAACAACTTTCCCTAAGAGACCAGGTCGATTCGTCCAACCCCCATCGAGCTCAACGGCAATACATCCGGAGTTTTCGAAACCAACCGTTTTCCCCAGAAAAGCATCAAATTTTCCTCAGCATGCTATGAATGTTTGATGAACACCACGACGCCACATGTCAAACAGCTACCACGTGATTGTAAAATTTGCACCATAACAGTTTTTTTCTTATTTGGAGGTTCAGACTACAGCTAAATAGTGTCAGGATCACCATAAATGATAATTCTATAGTTCAAAAAGTAATAAAAAGTTATTCTTTATAGGCGATGCTAGTCCACGTGGTAGCTGTTTGACATGTGGCGTCGCGGTGTTCATCAAACATTCATAGCATGCTAAGGAAAATTTGATGCTTTTCTGGGGAAAACCGTTGGTTCCGGAAAACCCCGGATGTATTGCCGTTGAGCTCGATGGGGGTTTACCGAATCGACCTGGTCTCTTAGGGAAAGTTGTTCTCCAGACGATTCCGCTCATTTCTGACCATCCTAGAAGTTTCTACATGTTTTCCCCAGGCCTGTAGGAGCGAATGAACGAAAGGTCAAAATTTCCCATTGTAAATCCCATGTAAACTTAAACTCGCTTGAGACAAGCTAGTTTTCAACCAAATAAGCTGAAATTCGGCGTGAGAGTCCCTATGGGTATGCCCTACAAGGGGAACCACACCAGAACTTGATCTGAGAACTTTTCAAAACCCGTACCCACCCTAATATATATATTAGCAATGTCTAGTAATGACAGCTACTTGAACACACAAACACTAGTTTAAAAAGTCAAAATGTATTTCATTATGATGATACTTTTGGATTGAAAATATAGTTCTACATACAATCATGTGTTTTTTTTCTGAAGTACATATTTAATTAATGTTTTTTTTTTACTCTTTTTGTAATTCTATCTCAGTGAACATATTTGAACATATTTGATCATTTATAACATATCAAAAGTTTGTAAATTAAATAAGTTTTCTTGGAATTAAAAACATATGGATGGTTTCAAAAACTTTAACTTTTTTCAAAATTGTTCTCATCATCAGTGATTGATTCATCACCTACAATAGGGACGCCCAACCTTTATCTCCCTGCTAGTAAAATTTGATTTACCCGAAGCGGTGGTGGACCAGACTGTACGGAATTATATTTTTTGTGACGAAAATTTAAAAAAATACATGGAAACTGCTAAAATACTAGAAGAGTAAAGGCTTCATCTGTTGCATTTTTGAACCCTCTGTTTTTTTTTATTTATTTTTAAAAGAGCAATTCTCTACAGAATCGGTCTTTTTTCTATAATTTTAATTTTTGTATTTTTTAATCCGACTGAAACTTTTTTGGTGCCTTCGGTATGCCCAAAGAAGCCATTTTGTATCATTAGTTTGTCCATATAATTTACAATACAAATTTGGCGACTGTCCATACAATAATGATGTATGAAAATTCAAAAATCTGTATCTTTTGAAGGAATTTTTTGATCGATTTGGTGTCTTCGGCAAAGTTGTAGTTATGGATACTGACTACACTGGAAAAAATAATACACGGTAAAAAAAAATTGGTGATTTTAAATTTAACTTTTTATCACTAAAACCTGATTTGCAAAAAAACACTATTTTTAATTTTTTAAATTTTTTTATATGTTTTAGAAGACATCAAATGCCAACTTTTCAGAAATTTCCAGGTTGTGCAAAAAATCATTGACCGAATTATGAATTTTTTAATCAATACTGATTTTTTCAAAAAATCGAAATTTCGGTCGCAAAAATTTTTCAGCTTCATTTGTCAATGTTAAATCAAATTTGCAATCAAAAAGTACTTTACTAAAATTTTGATAAAGTGCACCGTTTTCAAGTTCAATCCATATTTAGGTGACTTTTTTTGAAAATAGTCGAAGTTTTTCATTTTTTTAAATTGGTGTACATGTTTGCCCACTTTTGACAAAAATATTTTTGAAGAGCTGAGAAAATTCTCTATATTTTGCTTCTTCGGACTTTGTTGATACGACCTTTAGTTGCTGAGATATTGCAATGCAAAGGTTTAAAAACAGGAAAATTGATGTTTTCTAAGTCTCACCCAAACAGCCCACCATTTTTCAATGTCGATATCTCAGCAACTAATGGTCCGATTTTCAATGTTAAAATATCAAATATTTAAGCAATTTTCCAATCTTTTTGAAAACAATATTTTAAAAATTTTCAAATCAAGACTAACATTTTAAAAGGGCATAATATTGAATGTTTGGCCCTTTTGAAATGTTAGTCTTGATTTGAAAATTTTGAAAATATTGTTTTCGAAAAGATCAGAAAATTTCACAAATATTTCATATTTAAACATTGAAAATCGGACCATTAGTTGCTGAGATATCGATATTGGAAAATGGTGGGCTGTTTGGGTGAGACTTAGAAAACATCAATTTTCCTGTTTTTAAACCTTTGCATTGCAATATCTCAGCAACTAAAGGTCGTATCATTAAAGTCCGAATAAGCAAAATATAGAAAATTTTCTCAGCCTTTCAAAAAAATAAAAAAATTCGAAAAAGGGCAAACATGTGCACTAATTTTAAAAAAATGAAAAACTTCGACTATTTTCAAAAAAGTCACCTTGAAAACGGTGCACTTTATCAAAATTTCAGTAAAGTACTTTTTGTTTGCAAATTGGATTTTACATCGAAAAATGAAGTTGAAAAATTTTTGCGACCAAAATTTCGATTTTTTGAAAAAATCAGTTTTGATTGAAAAATTCAAAACTCGGTCAATGATTTTTTGCATCACCTGTAAATTTCTGTAAAATTAGGAGCGGCCGTGGCTGACTGGTCACGGTGTTCGCTTTGTAAGCGAATGGTCCTGGGTTCGGTTCCCATCTGCGCCCAACGAGAAAGTATAGGAAATATAAATCTTGAAACTCTGAACATGAACGAAAAATCAAAATCGCTCGAGTCGGGGTTCGATCCCCCGTCCTTTGGATTGGTAAGCAAAAATGCTAACCACTATGCCTCCGCGACTTGGTGAGCTATGACTGGAATTAGGAATACTGTTACTATCAACTATATACGCGCTGGGTCCGTGTCCATTTGACAAGGGTTTGGAAGTTCTAAATAACGTTTGAATCCGATTGGTCCAAACGTTCTTCATGGCGGGGCTTGTCGATAAAGCAGAAGTACCTCGCGCTCGGCTAGCCAGCGTAGAAATGGGTCACCGATGCTCGGCAGAGCTAACACCTTCCAAATGCCTATGCGAGTTATTTGCATGTGTAGAATGTAGGGGAAATATGCCCATTCTAATCACTCTAAGCCGTTCGACCTATTCTCATCACTTTTCCGTTTTCCGCTATTAAATCAACATTTTCAGATGTTTCAACAATGGTGAGTTGCTTGCTCACTTTTATTTGAGCTATTCATTACTTTGGAACAGTCAAAAACACTTTATTAAAGCTGTAATTCATGATCAAAGTGCTGATAGGCCGATAATAGAAATAGGCTGAGAAAGGGTATAGTTCCCCTAGATCTAAAAAAAATACATGGAAACAACTCAATTTGTAAGAAGCGACCGCGTGGTCCCGTTTGGTTGGTTGCACACACTGCACACACACACCTGTAAATTTCTGTAAAATTGACATTTGATGTCTTCTAAATTATATCAAAAAATTAAAAAAAAATTAAAAATAGTGTTTTTTTTTTGCAAATTAAGTTTTAGTGATAAAAAGTTAAATAAAAAAATCACCATATTTTTTTTACCGTGTATTATTTTTTTCCAGTGTAGACCGTATCCATACCTACAACTTTGCCGAAGACACCAAATCAAAAAATTCCTTCAAAAGATACAGATTTTTGAATTTTCATGCATCGTTTTTGTATGGACAGCTGCCAAATTTGTATGGAAAATTATATGAACAAACTAATGATGCAAAATGGCTTCTTTGGGCATACCGAAGGCACCAAAAAAGTTTCAGTCGGATTAAAAAATAAAAAAAAATAAAATTTAAGAAAAAAGACTGATTTCGTACAGAATTGCTCTCTTTTTTAAAATCGAAAAACTGCACCGCTCACATCAAACATTCGGTGGCTATATCTTGAAAACAGAACCCTTTATCAAAAAATCTGTAAAGTACTTTTCGATTGGAATTTCAATTTTACATTTATAAATTACGTCAAATTTGTTTTTGCATAAAATTTCGATTTTTTCCAAAAAAAAAGTGATTTTTCAAAAAATCATAACTCGGCGGCAAAATTTTGGCCATGTTTTTCTATGTCTTAAAAATTGCGAGTTTTGTCCCCTAAAACAAAAAATCTCTAATATAAAAAAATACGTATTTTGGGAAATTTTGTTTTTGTGAAAAAAAAAGTTAATAAAAAATCGGTATTTTTTTCCGTGTATCTATTTTTTTCTTAATAGTCCTCAACAATAGCTACAACTTTGCTGAAGACACCAAATGTATCAGAAAAGCTTAATCAAGCACGCGGGCCAGAGCTTGGGCACACCTGACAGCAGCAGAAAATCCAATACAATTTTCAGGTAAAAATAATAATAATACTACTTTTTTGGTTAAAATAATAATAATACTACTTTTAAAAAAATGTAACGGTGCCAATTTTGAGCCAAATCGGTCAAAGTTCGTTATTGATCATCGTTATTGTCATTTGTTTAAATACAAAACAAAAAAAAAACGGAATCGACGTAACACCTTATAAAACCTTAAACCTTGCGGTTTCGTCAACGGATCCACAGGCGTGTATCGTTCTTTTTGGGACAAGACTCCGCCTCCCGGGTCTCCTAAGTGTGAAGGTATGGGCACGGGGAGAGGGCACCGAATACCTATATTTACACTTAGAATTTTTTGCGTCCGCCCCGGGATTCGAACCGGCAACCTCTGGATTGTGAGTCTAGTGCGCGGTCCGATTGATCCACACATGCAGAAAACAAAACAAAATTCACCCATATTTGGGCTAGACTACCTCAACTATGACGAGTTATAAGCAATTTTGAATGAAATGATTTTTTATCATCAACTTTAACTGATGCAAAGTGCTTTCTTTGGTCATAAGGTGCCCCTCGAAAAGCTTGAGGAATATAATTTGTAAGTATATATACATTTAAAATGGGAATATTTTAAAAATTAAGAATTATTTTCAGACATAAACTCTACGAGTCGCTTGATATTGCTAAACCGAACAGATTTTTGTTAAGGGTCTACTACAGTGACATGGTATAATTCTTTCCGTTTTTTTTTTCAAAAGATAATTCATTTTCCCCTCAATCGAAAAAGATCTCCACAAATTTAGTCAAAATCAGATTTGTTGCACTCCTCCCTAGACCGTCTCCGATTTATTTGCGCCAAATAAACTAAACTTGTGTCATCTTGACTTGACAGCTACATCTGGAGAGCAGTATCGCATTGCACACCCTCCCCCGCGTTAAGTTGGTGGCCCCTTCTCTTGACGGCTCCCTCTAAAACTTTATTAATTATTCAAAGTCCTGGCAAACAACGCAATCCAGCGCAAGCGAAATTCGATGCACTTTTGCTAGTTGGAAAAGTTGTCAGAGAAGTCTGAGTTGCGCATTGTTTAGTTGCAACTTTAGATCTCCATGTTGCAACTTTTGTGCAGCTCCTTGACTTTGACAGCGATTCTTTGCTTTTTGCGGAAAGTGCATTTGTCATGGAACTTAGCTGCTGTTTGAGTTTTCTGTTAGATTTTACAATTGAACAACGTCAAAACAGAAAACAACGTGGACTTGACAACTTGAAACGAATCTTACATTTTTAGAAATTTCAATAAAAGATTAAGTTTCAAGCAGTGAAATCTTCAAGATCATGTTCGGTGTGAAACCACCTTCGTTCCTCAAGCTTAAGGGAAAACGAGCACTAACTTATGGGAAGTCGTACATCATAGAGATTGAAACCATCAGCTAAGGTTACACACACTCAACACGTGCAAACGTGCACGTTCTATTGAATCTCTCCCCGTGCATGCAAGACTGACACACACACAGACTTCGTCGTACATCACTGCCGTACCATTTTCGTGCATAACTTGTAATAAAGGGAAGTAGTATGTAGTTACGTCTGGAAGCGCTCCGTAGAACGTCGAAGAGGATTTTGCGGAAAAGTGAATCTTTTATTCCGAAAACTCCTGACGACAAGTCAGAGCAGCGAGTCAGTCCCGGAATGTCTCGATCTGTTTTGCTTCCGGTTTTAGCGTTTCCAGGATGTAGTTTTGGCTTTGCAGGAGCGCTAGACTAGCTGTTGTTATTGCACTGTACGAACCAACGGACGGACGGGAGTGTGGCTTTTGTATGACTGTTCCCCAACAGAATAAGGCGTCCCGGGCTGGTGAAACTTTAAGTGCGGTTTGCGGCGATAGTGTGATATCACAGTGAAAAGAAAATTGTCTTAGTGTGGTGGTTGATTTCGTTTTTTTTTTTAAATAAAATTAATAAAAATAATTAAGATTAAAAGCGTAACCATTGGTTTTTTTTTATATTATTCAATATTTAAAATATAATCATTCAAATAGAAAGCCATTCATTACTAATTTAAATTTTAATATTTAAAGACTTGATATATTTGCTTTTTTTATGTTGTTGTTCAATGTATAACACTACTCGACAAAACAAAACTTGTGTCAAGGGATTGACGATATCTCATCGGTTCCTCAGAGAAAAGGCATCCCCGAATCCGATGCAATCGACAGAATTTGATTTTATGTCCACGCGGACTGATGCGAATGTGGTAAATTTTTTAACATAAAAAAATCGAACAATTTAAAAAAAACTTGCGTCTCCTCCCAACTATATGAGCCATCTACAAAAATATGGAGGCGCCTGGTGCATAGTCATTTCCTTTAAGCACAACGGAAACAACCAATACAAATGTATAAAAAGTTGTCAAGATCGGGGGTCCACAGCTAGCATTTTTTGTACGATTATAAGAATAAATATTAAAAGTTTAAAATTAAAATATTTGAAAAACATTTTTTTTAAATATATTTGTTTACTAAAATTTTATGTTTCTCAAAGGTCTATGGGTACTTCGGGATGTCCATGGTAATCCAAGGACTCCCTAGAGTTAAGATCTATGAGTCTACCGCCGTAACAAGCAAGAGGTCGTCGGATTTTGACCCCGGATCATGTGCGTATAGCATCAGTGGATATGGTAGACTACTATATTAATGTAATGGGATGTACATGGTCATCCAAGGACTCCCTGGAGTTAAGATCTACGAGTCTACCGCCGTAACAAGCAAGAGGTCGTCGGATTTTGACCCCGGATCATGTGCGTATAGCATCAGTGGATATGGTAGACTACTATATTAATGTAATGGGATGTACATGGTCATCCAAGGACTCCCTGGAGTTAAGATCTACGAGTCTACCGCCGTAACAAGCAAGAGGTCGTTGGATTTTGACCCCGGATCATGTGCGTATAGCATCAGTGGATATGGTAGACTACTATATGAATGTGTAGGGATGTACATGGTCATCCAAGGACTCCCTGGAGTTAAGATCTACGAGTCTACCACCGTAACAAGCAAGAGGTCGTCGGAATTGGACCCCGGATCATGTGCGTATAGCATCAGTGGATATGGTAGACTACTATATGAATGTAATGGGATGTCCATGGTCATCCAAGGACTCCCTGGAGTTAAGATCTACGAGTCTACCGCCGTAACAAGCAAGAGGTCGTCGGATTTTGACCCCGGATCATGTGCGTATAGCATCAGTGGATATGGTAAACTACTATATGAATGTAATGGGATGTACATGGTCATCCAAGGACTCCCTGGAGTTAAGATCTACGAGTCTACCACAACAAGCAAGAGGTCGTCGGATTTTGACCCCGGATCATGTGCGTATAGCATCAGTGGATATGGTAGACTACTATATGAATGTAATGGGATGTACATGGTCATCCAAGGACTCCCTGGAGTTAAGATCTACAATCGATGTAAAGTTATCGAAATATTTAAGTTTGAACGATGAACAAAAGTCCTTGCTTACCACTTTAGCCAAACGGCGACCTCTTTTTTGTTACGGTGGTAGACTCGTAGATCTTAACTCCAGGGAGCCCAACACATTTATATAGTAGTCTACCATATCCACTGATGCTATACGCACATGATCCGGGGTCAAAATCCGACGACCTCTTGCTTGTTACGGCGGTAGACTCGTAGATCTTAACTCCAGGGAGTCCTTGGATGACCATGGACATCCCATTACATTCAAATAGTAGTCTACCATATCCACTGATGCTATACGCACATGATCCGGGGTCAAAATCCGACGACCTCTTGCTTGTTACGGCGGTAGACTCGTAGATCTTAACTCCAGGAGTCCTTGATGACCATGTACATCCCATTACATTAATATAGTAGTCTACCATATCCACTGATGCTATACGCACATGATCCGGGGTCAAAATCCGACGACCTCTTGCTTGTTACGGCGGTAGACTCGTAGATCTTAACTCCAGGGAGTCCTTGGATGACCATGTACATCCCATTACATTAATATAGTAGTCTACCATATCCACTGATGCTATACGCACATGATCCGGGGTCAAAATCCGACGACCTCTTGCTTGTTACGGCGGTAGACTCGTAGATCTTAACTCCATGGAGTCCTTGGATGACCATGGACATCCCAATACATTCATATAGTAGTCTACCATATCCACTGATGCTATACGCACATGATCCGGGGTCAAAATCCGACGACCTCTTGCTTGTTACGGTGGTAGACTCGTAGATCTTAACTCCAGGGAGTCCTTGGATGACCATGGACATCCCATTACATTCAAATAGTAGTCTACCATATCCACTGATGCTATACGCACATGATCCGGGGTCAAAATCCGACGACCTCTTGCTTGTTACGGCGGTAGACTCGTAGATCTTAACTCCAGGGAGTCCTTGGATGACCATGTACATCCCATTACATTAATATAGTAGTCTACCATATCCACTGATGCTATACGCACATGATCCGGGGTCAAAATCCGACGACCTCTTGCTTGTTACGGCGGTAGACTCGTAGATCTTAACTCCAGGAGTCCTTGGATGACCATGTACATCCCATTACATTAATATAGTAGTTTACCATATCCACTGATGCTATACGCACATAATCCGGGGTCAAAATCCAACGACCTTTTGCTTGTTACGGCGGTAGACTCGTAGATCTTAACTCCATGGAGTCCTTGGATGACCATGGACATCCCAATACATTCATATAGTAGTCTACCATATCCACTGATGCTATACGCACATGATCCGGGGTCAAAATCCGACGACCTCTTGCTTGTTACGGTGGTAGACTCGTAGATCTTAACTCCAGGGAGTCCTTGGATGACCATGGACATCCCATTACATTCAAATAGTAGTCTACCATATCCACTGATGCTATACGCACATGATCCGGGGTCAAAATCCGACGACCTCTTGCTTGTTACGGCGGTAGACTCGTAGATCTTAACTCCAGGGAGTCCTTGGATGACCATGTACATCCCATTACATTAATATAGTAGTCTACCATATCCACTGATGCTATACGCACATGATCCGGGGTCAAAATCCGACGACCTCTTGCTTGTTACGGCGGTAGACTCGTAGATCTTAACTCCAGGGAGTCCTTGGATGACCATGTACATCCCATTACATTAATATAGTAGTTTACCATATCCACTGATGCTATACGCACATAATCCGGGGTCAAAATCCAACGACCTTTTGCTTGTTACGGCGGTAGACTCGTAGATCTTAACTCCATGGAGTCCTTGGATGACCATGGACATCCCAATACATTCATATAGTAGTCTACCATATCCACTGATGCTATACGCACATGATCCGGGGTCAAAATCCGACGACCTCTTGCTTGTTACGGCGGTAGACTCATAGATCTTAACTCTAGGGAGTCCTTGGATTACCATGGACATCCCGAAGTACCCATAGACCTTTGAGAAACATAAAATTTTAGTAAACAAATATATTTAAAAAAAATGTTTTTCAAATATTTTAATTTTAAACTTTTAATATTTATTCTTATAATCGTACAAAAAATGCTAGCTGTGGACCCCCCGATCTTGACAACTTTTTTATACATTTGTATTGGTTGTTTCCGTTGTGCTTAAAGGAAATGACTATGCACCAGGCGCCTCCATATTTTTGTAGATGGCTCATATAGTTGGGAGGAGACGCAAGTTTTTTTTAAATTGTTCGATTTTTTTATGTTAAAAAATTTACCACATTCGCATCAGTCCGCGTGGACATAAAATCAAATTCTGTCGATTGCATCGGATTCGGGGATGCCTTTGCTCTGAGGAACCGATGAGATATCGTCAATCCCTTGACACAAGTTTTGTTTTGTCGAGTAGTGTAATAAATGGTCAACATAAGGTCGATTCACCAAAAGGTCAAATGATAAAAAGTTTCTCGGACATAAGGTCTGTTTGACAAAAATAAAATATAAGTTTCGAAAAGCTTAAGGTATTAAAATGAAACTTTGTAGACATGTTATCCTGGGCTTATATAAGCCATTTTTGTGCATAAGGTGACAGTTGTACTTGAGGATGACATTGCAGAAATGCGTAAGTTTTTCGTAATTTAAATATTGCTGTATATCAAAACTTTGCATCGCATCCAAATGTGCTTAAAGACAAACTTGTAGGAAATTGGACGGGCTTTCCGAAAATAAAAAAAAATCGCAACTATTTTGTGATTTTACGAATTTCAAGTTAAGTTCAAATTTGATACAAGTTTTTTTTTCGTTCAAAATGTTTGTGAATCACGGAAAATGCAGAAGGGAGCAACTGCCTTGAAAAAAATACAAAAAAAAAACATGTATTAAAACTGCTTTATTTTTTGAAAAGTGGTTCTACCTATTTTTTTAAACCGAACACAGGAATCGATTCTTGGACAATATTACATAAAAGTCTCCATATTGATATTGTAGCATAGTGATCAAATTATAGTAAGTCGTTGTTTTATAAATTATCTACAATTTCGGCCGACTCGACCATTTTTATCTCTTGTATTTTTTTTATTTTGCTCCAACATTTTGGAGGCGTCCATACGGCCAAAGAAGCCATTTTGTGTCTTTGGTTCACCCATACTAGGCTCCATACAATTTTTCCAGCTGTCCATTTGAATCTATTCGTAAATTTTCATAAGTTTGTATTTTGTCTTGAAAATTTTCTAATCGGTTTGGTGTCTTTACCAAAAATGTAGGTATAATTTTTTTTATTTCTGAAAAAAAAACAATTTTCAAAATCCTTATTTTTATTTTTGACTTCTTTTTCGTATGTTTTAAAAGACAAAAATCGCAATTTTTGAGCCATGTAAAGTGCCCCGTTTTAAAGATATGGAGAATTCAAGTTAAATTTTCACTAAAAATGTAAGTTTTTCGATGTTTAAAAAGTGTGTCCATGATTGCCCTTTCAGTAAGTTTTCAAAAAATAATAGCCTTAGAGACATTGCACATTGGTTCCTGAAATACAGCAAATAAAAGAAATAGAAACAGAAAAACTTGAGTTTTTTAAATCTCTTCCCAACAGCCTTTTACTTTTTAGTACCAATATATCTGAAACAATTGGTCCAATGTTCAATGTTAAAAAGTGAAACATTTGCGAAATTTTCTGATCTTTGCGAAACAAATATTTTTGAAATTTTGAAACCGACTCAAGCAATCCAAAATGGCGTATACGGGTATAGGGTTGAATATTAGAATTTTTCAAAACATTAGTCTTGATTCCACTGGTTTTTAAAAAAATCTTCGAAAAGATTACAAAATTTCACAAATGTTTAGTGTTTTAACATTTAATAAAGGACATTAAGTTGCTGAGATTCGCTAGAAAAAAGGGACCTGTTTGGATGACAGTTAGAAATCTTAAATTTTCTCGTTTATTTTTCTTTTATTCGCTATTTCAACAAGAAGAGGCCCAATCTTCGATGTCTCTTGAAGATTTTTATTGGAATTTCTTTGAACTTTTCGAAAAACATATTTTCAGGAATAGAAAATCATGAGCATTTTTTTTTAAAGCGAAAAACTGAAAATTTTCAGTTTAAATTTCACATAAAGTGGATAATTTTTAAAATTGTGCAATTTCTTTAAAAAATCTGTCTTTTAGATTGCAAATTGGAATTTAAATTAAAAACTAAAGTCATAAATACATTTTTGAGCAACTTTTTTTTCGAAATTTGTGTTCTTTGTCCTCTAAAACATATCAACATATTTTTAAATTAAAATCGGCAAAACAAATTGTTGTACTATTTTTTTCTGAACAGACCTCATCAATACCTACAACTTTTCCTAGTACACCAAATCGATCGGAAAATTCCTTCAAAAGTTACAAAATTTCGAATATTTACATACCATTTTTGTATGAACAGATACCAACATTGTATGGATCCTTGTATGGGTGAACCAATGACACAAAATGGCTACTTTGATCATACCCTTGCTTTTGATTTGTTTTAAAATTCGATAAGTAGTTCAAAAGTAACATGCAAAAGTGAGTTTTCACCTTTTTTGAGTAACCCCGAGCAGACGGAATTAACTTGGGAATAACATTTTTTGATATTTGAAAATACTAGACAAATAACATTTAATGTTATTTATAACAAAATTTGTTATTGGTCGTTATATTTTTTTTTTGTTATTGGATTGTTATTGTAATAACAGACTAATTATTATTTTTTGCTTTTTTGAATAACTAATCAGATCATCCCAATAACAGTTGGAGTTATTCTTGTTGTTTTGGCGTTCAACCAATATCAGATTAATAACAAATTTTGTCATGATAACATAAACTGTTATTGAATCCTTGTGCAAAAATGGATTTTTAAAGAAAATTCCAAAACACTTTCTGTTATTTTAACAGTATTTGTTATTGAAATGGCATGAATTTTGTTATTACCGTCTGCCCGGGACATAATTTCCAGAATACAGTACAACCTTCGAAGGACCTCATCATACTGACCTTGCAGCATTTTCTCATGAAGAACTAGAGCAGGCCTGCCCAACGTCCGGTTTCAGAACATCTTTTTAATTATAAAGTTAGCTGAAAAAAGCTTCAAAAAAGCAAATCAATCTTATCAAAATTAAAGATCACTGTACATACTTTTTAAATATTAAAAAATCTTTCAAAATGAGTCAAGTAATCAGACAGCATTTTTTTTTTTCATTTACATCCATAATTCTAAGAAAATTTAAGAATGACTAATTAAAAACTATCAGATATTTATTTTTCTCCACTTTTTTAAATTTTGTGAATTAAAAATCATTTTGAAATGATTTGTAAAATATTTAAATAAAGGTGCAGAACAACGCAATAATTGGTTTTTTGTAAAGATGATTTGAATCCAAGCTTCGTTTCAATAAATTTTATCCTGTCTCGTTGATTTTTCAAACTTTAAAAAAAATGCAGCAACGGAAATTGAATGTTTTTTTTTTTTTTGTTAATGATATCAGGGTATTTAATGTTAATCCACAAAAACAACTTCAATACAATTTTAACCAAAACAACATTAAAATAAGTGAAATAAACGTATATTTGAAAGTTATCACAAGTTTTTTTTTCTTTTTTTTTGAACTTTTACCAACATTAGTTTCGGCCCGCCACTGTTTCAGAAAAATCAGATCTGGCCCGCAGGGCCAAGAGGTTGGACACCCCTGATCTAGACTTCAGTAATTATAAAGTGAATGATGTCCGTACTCCAAGCCCATCAAGTAACCCATCTTTGATTAGTAATGATAGAGGCATCGTTCACAAAGGATTAAGCTATTTTTTTTAATTGCTTGCTAAATTTATTGCACGTCAAATAATATTTCTCCAAAATCCCGATCCAAGCGCACACCATCCTACTGCCCCGTCACCAGACATCCGTTGAAGTTGGTCAGGATCTGCTGAGCGATGTCGTTGATGTCGGCCACGGTGGCCACCGCGCAGGTGCGGATCCGGCTCGAGATGGCGCGCGCTTCCGTAGCGATCAAGCCGTTGGTCAGGGTCAGCTGAGTACTGGTTTGCTGAGCCAGGTCTTGGAACGCCGAGAAGAACTGTAGGTCAAAAGAGAGATGGTTCAAGAATAGGTCTATCGTAGTGATATTATGGTGATTAAAAAACTTACCGACGAAATGCAAGCCCCGTTCAGCGAGGTGCAAGTGGCCAGTTTGTTGTTGGTAATCGCCGTAGCATCCGTTTGCACCTGAGCCAGGAGATAATCAAGCAGTTGTTGAATCTTGGTAAGGGAACCAGCTTCCGGCAGTAAGCAGGAGTTTAGGCGAGAAACTTGCACTGACGGTTGCTGAAGCAGCAGGTTGTATTTCTGGAAGCAATTGTTCTTAAAGATGCTATCCGAGATACCAGCCCGTTGGGCCAGTCCTAGGCTGGCGCTGTAGATCTGCTTAGTGGCAACATCAACCTGCTCGTTGAACGTCTGCTGAACGTTGTTCTGCAGATCTTGGAACAAAGTGGGTAAGTTCTGCGAGAGCTGTTGCGTGGACTGCCCAACGGTGTTTAAGTATTGCGTTAAGTTCACGATATTCCCGCCGTTGAAGCTTGAGGATGCTCCCGTGATGGGCGAATGGGCGGTAGCGATGTTGTTGGACAGTGATGTTGGAACTAGGCCGAAACTATTACCTGTGGTGGCTACGGAGTTGGTAAAGCTAGTCAACTGCGTTCCGAGCGTGGCAACTGCTGCACTGGTCGTTGAGTTGGTACTGGACACGAAACTAATTGCATCGGTTTGCTGTTTCACGACAATGGTAAACAGACTTCCCAGGTTTGTGACGCTCGTGGAGAGCCTTTTCAGAGTATCGGTCAAATCAGCGACCAGCGCCGGCGTTATAATGTTACCAACATTCAAACTGTTGATGGGCAATATGGTAGACGCTGTCACCACGTTAACAGCTGTTCCCAATGCAATTATGTTCACCGTCAAAACGTTCAGATCATCGTGCAGCTTTGTAAGATTTGTCACGATATCATTGTACACCTTGTCATTAACGACCGGTTGAAACCGCTGTACGACGCCGGAAGACTGTTCCAGTATCAACTTGGCAGCATTCACCTTTCCGTACAAGTTGCCAAACACCGTCGACGGAGGATTCGTCGAGTCGGAAGCTGCCCCTAGCATGGCTTGGAACACTGGGCCAATACTGGTGCTTATCGCGTTCGATTCGGCCACCACTGCCTGCAACGCTCCACTCACATCGGAACTAACATCGACCTGAATCGATGTGTTAGCAGCAGTCATCGGCAATATGCCCTGCCCGATTGCTGCTTGAACTTGCGCCGTCAAATCGGGAATGGTAAAGCTCAGTCCCAAATCACCGCGGGAGCCACTGGCCAAAAGCCCCAACGAAAGCAGCACAACACTCCACATGGCTAAGCAAGTTTGAAATCGAAACTGAATGCTGTTTGAGAAGAGACGTGCATCTTTTATACAGCGCATCGTTCTTGATGACCCTCCCGTCGAATGCAGAAGGGCGCGTGTTCTTTCTTTCGGAGATAGAGTTGGGGTCGGACGGGGCCCTTGATGGAACACGTTTTCCTCGGTGCCGTATTTGAAAATGCTTCTTTAATTTGGTGTGATCACACGTTTTTTAAACGATATGTTGAAGCATATGTAGCAATCTCTAATGATTTATATCACTCTCCTGTATTGACAAAGAACTTTGTCCTAAGGGCACTGTCTACGGGTGTCAATCCAAAATTTCGCGAAGCGAAAGTGTAACGAAATTGTGTAGCCTTTTAAATGCTTATATCTTCCACCCCATTCAAGCAATCTGTATGTTCTACCCACCAAACGAAAAGGGGTGTCTTAAAGTACAAGTTGACTACCTCATAAAGTTGATAAAACTTTGTTAAAGTACTCAAAAGTTAAGATGAAAAATAAAAATTCAGACCGGGAAAATCCCGGTCGCTGATTGGTTGAGCGCAACCTTTCCCGAACACATTAATCAGATTCAAGTATCTAGCACTTAGCAAATTTTGCTCTCGGCCACGCTTCGAAAACGTCGAGCCGTCACAGCCAAGCGAGGTTATAAAAGAGCGCCGCACCGCCGGTCGAAGCTCAAACTAGTCCGAAGCTTTGCACGAGGAGGATCGAGAAGCAGCAGCAGCAGCAGCACAGCAGAGCCGCCGAGAGGAAGGAGAGAATTGAAAAATTGGAAAGAGAGGCAGAGCAGGCGCGGGAGGGAAAATTGCCGGCAACATCTAGACACATCATCGCATGGTTTTATCATCGTCATAGGACGTTAAAATGGCCCTTTTCAGGGCCAATTCACACGAAAGAGTATTCTTTAAAAATCTGGTTGGGTACGGTAGTGAGTGTTTGTGTGTGCGGAAGGGAAATCGAGTGGCAAGTTTGGGGCTTGAAAGAGCACCAAATTATCAACGCATACACACAAACGGGCTGGGGAGCTTCATTTGTGTGCGCCTGGTTTCTGCCGTGCAACTACCCTTGGGACCATCCATAAACCACGTGGACACTTTAGGGGGCGGTTGGTAAGCGATTGTTCACGCTCCATACAAAAAGATTTTTTTTTGTATGGGCAATTGTCCACGAAGGGGGCGGGGGGGGGGTGGTTGAGACTCTCAAAAAAGTGTCCACGTGGCTTATGGATAGTCCCTTTCACGAGTTTGCTCATCCGATCGATCTTGGGGAAAATCGATTTTCGATATTAGTGTGGTTCCGCAAACACAAGTTTAGTGTGGTTTACTACACACACACGAGCAAATCCACAGTCGATGTCGCTTTCTTGCTACAAATACACTTGCAACGCACTGTTTGGTGCTCTAGGTGGTGTTTAGTATGTGTAAAGAGAATGAATAAAAAGATCGGAACCCAAATTTTTGCGAAGCGAAATCGTTACGTGGCGATTTCCCCTCTTCGCAGATTTCCCCTCCTTTTTCTTCACGCTGATTGGTTGAACAAACCTTTCCCGATCATCCTCTCCGAGAGACGTGAGATTGATGTATCTAAAATCACCTCCACTCAAGCTCATAATTTTCTGACAGCCGAGGAGTCTACATCGAGTGGCAGTTGCAGAATCAGAAGGGACAGCAGAAATTTCCCCCGGTCAACGACGTGGAGAGGTTGCCGAAATGGCTCGGGCCGTCGCAGGAACGGGACGGATTGTCGCTGCAGGCCATTAAGGAAGAACGTAAGGGACCGATGTGGTCAAGCTGCTGATCTTCACCCGGAAGGTTCCGGTTAACGGCATCAAGAAGGGGTCTCCGTGTTGATCGAGAACCAGTTCCCTTTGGGTCAAGTTGGTTGTGGTTGCGATAAAGTTTATGGTTTTTGATACTGGACATGAAATTTAACATTTCGGCAGTCGTGACCACAATCCGGAGTGGCCGGAGGCCCCGCGGATGTTCCGAAGGGGGGACATTTGCTGAACCAAAAGAGTTGGGGCAATATGGGTATCAAACTTTATGGTTTTTGATGGTGGACATGAAATTTGAAATTTTGGCAGTAGTGGCCACAATCCGGAATGGTCGGAGGCCCCGCGGATGTTCCGATGAGGGACATTTGCCGAACCATAAGAGTTGAGGCAATATGGGTATCAAACTTTATGGTTTTTGAAGGTGGACATGAAATTTGAAATTTCGGCAGTAGTGGCCACAATCCGGAATGGTCGGAGGCCCCGGGGATGTTCTGATGGGGGACATTTGCCGAACCATAAGAGTTGAGGCAATATGGGTATCAAACATCATGGATTCTGATATTGGACATGAAATTTAAAATTTCGGCAGGAGTGGGCACAATCCGGAGGCCCCGGGGATGTTCCGGTGGGGGGACATTTGCCGAACCATAAGAGTTGAGGCAATATGGGTATCAAACTTTATGGTTTTTGATACTGAACATGAAATTTGACATTTCAGCAGTAGTGACCACAATCCGGAGGCCCCGGGGATGTTCCGGTGGGGGACATTTGCCGAAACATAAGAGTTAGGGCAATATGGGTATCAATCCTAATGGTTTTTGATACTGGGCATGCATCTGACCATTATCTGAAGTTAAGCAGTTAAAATAAATCGCTCATTTTAGGCAGGAAGTAATAAATCGATTACTGCGATTGCCTTTTTATTGTGCCGCGGCGAAAATCTGTTTCTGAAAATGTAGAATAACTATTTCGTATTCAATTAGAGCCCTTGAAAGGGCAGTTTTAATGTTTGCTGTTGAAATTTACTTTGCTGCCGCCAATTGCTTGCAACAGCCTTGCAAAAACATTTCCGCATCTTGATAACTTTCGAGTGGTGAGGGAAAGTCGATTGATTTCACCTTGATTTCTATTGCAGCTCCATTTGCAATTTCCGTCCCCTTAGTTCGATAGGACGTTGATGTTATGTCTTAAAACTATTCACAAAAGAGTTGTCTTGTGTAATTATAAGGGAATCATGGGGAAATTTGGACCGGACATTCTAATCGAAAATTTCAACAATCATCTTGCAAAGTTCTTTGTCATACTGGTCATGTGTAACATAACCACCTGCACCTTTTTAAAAAGAGGTTTAAAAAGCAATCAAAATATTATTTTTTTTAAAAAAAAAGGTGCAAACAAAGTTTGTACACCTTTTGAAAAATTAACATAAATAAAGTTATTTGTTGACAAATCGCCAAAAATCCAGTCTCCCAACTCCAAATAGGCATCCTTGACTGATTAAAAACTAATTTGGATTGGATATAAAGTTTACTAACTACTTAGTATAAAAGTTTATATAACTCTGGAAATTCTATATAAAACTTATCTTAACTTTTGGAGTGGGTATAACACCGTTTTGGGGGTATTTGTATCGATAGAATAGATTTTTCGTTGAAATTTCGTACCAACCCGGAGTTACGTCGTCGGAAAATCCGTCGGCATCCGAACCGAAATTCATAAGTCAACCTATGTGGCATCAGAAAGGGCATAAAATTTCCGATCTTTTGATACCCATACATACAAGTTTTCTATAAAACCCACTTTTTTAAATACAGTTGACTCTCTGGTTGTCAATATCTAAGGGACCGTCGAGGAAGAGAATCATCAGTTTACAGAACGATGCAAAATGAAGACTCGATTGAAAATATGTTTGTCTTGGTACTCAGCTATGGGAGAGAATCATGGCAACGTCCAGCAAACAAAAATAAACTAATGTCAAACACCTTTCAAAGCTTCGTTTCGCAAAGAAAAATGTCTATGCAAGCCATGAGATAGTGACAATATTGACAACCGGAAGAGATTTTTAAAGCAAACAGAATTCAAGGGACCGTCGAGGAAGAGATTCTTCAAGCAAGAGAAAATATCGAGGAATAAAGACAATCAAAGTATGCAGTTTGAAGGGACTGTAGAATTCATCGGTACATGGAGTAATATTGATATCGAGAAGATCGACAGCCAGAGAGCCGACTGTACCTAAGCAAAAACGTTGTTATGGTTTCGTTTGAGCAACCTGGTATTGCAAAAAAAAACCACAAATTGGTATTCTTTTGGTATTACAGTTTTTTATCAAATTTCTCTGAAACTATGGGAAAATTTTGACTAGTTTTTAAAAAATAGTTAATTTTGCGCTAAAATGATGTCTCAAAGCGAATGCTTTTATTGAAAACCGGCAATTTTTGATATACCCCCTAAACAAATGACTTGACATTGCGAAATAAATTTCTAAGTCGGGATGCCACATTTTGTTTTTTTTTTTTTTTTTTGGTGTTGAAGTGTTTCATAAAATTCCTCTGAAACTATGGGAAAATTTTGACCAATTTTGACAAAAAAAATAATTTTGCGCTAAAATGACTTGAAACCCAAAAATGTTAAAGCTGATTTTCAAAATTATTGATATACCCACTAAGATTTTTTTTAAATTCCTTATATTTCTCTAAGTCAGGATAACCAAATACCTTGAAAAACGAGTCAATCGACAGAATATTGAATTTTGGTTTTAATAACACTTATTTTTGAATCTTGTTATTTTTCAGAAGCTTCAAGAACTTCAAGCACAGGCCTGCAACTAACTGCAACTGCTGCTATAAAAACGGTATGAAAGTACCAAATTTTGGTATTATTTGTGCAAATACCAGCGACCAAATTGTGCTCTTGTTTGCCCAGTAATAGATGATAAAATACCATGAAATCATACCAAAATCATGTATGTGGAAGACCACAGGAATACCAAAATCTGATTGTCCAAGGGCGCGGGAATACTTAAAAATTAAACCATGGCAATACCAAGTTTTGGTATTCAAGCAATGTTCAAAAATCCAGAAGACCTCAACATGGTATTGAAATGGTTTTATTTTGAGGTTTTTTTCCCTTGGAATAACATGCTTTTTTATTGTTGTGCCCTTCCACATACAAGACTTTGGTATGATTTCATGGTATTTTACTATCTATTACTGGTCAACCAAGGGCACATTTTGGTCCCTGTTATTTTCCCAAGGAATACCAAAATTTGGTATTCCCATGTTATTTACCCCGGCTCGGGATGTAGATTCGAAAAGAACATTAAATTTTCCTTCAAATGATATGTTCCAAAAAAAATTACAGTTCAGTTACGGAGAATGGCAGAGCTTTAAAAAAATTTCGATGAAAAATACTTTTTTTTTATTTTGTATACGCCATCCATTCAGGCGTCTAATTTTACATAAAAGTCTCGTTGACACCAAATTGCTATCTCATCACCGTTTCAGGCAGCAAATTATTGAAAAAAGACCTCTTTTTCGCATGTTCTAAAATTTAAGGGGTCTCACCACCCCTCCGTCACGAGATATCAAAAATCGGACCTCGAATTCGTGATCAAATCAAAACAGGGTCGAGGCAAATTTTTCCCATTTCTATATTTACAAAAAGCATTGATTTTCATAGTGCACACAGATGCACTTCCTCCAAAACATCCTCCACCACACACACACACACAGTACGCAATCCTTTTGCAGAGCAAGAGGAAATGTTTATGTGTTTCCGAGGATTCTATTGTGCCAAAAAGAGGTGAAAAGAGAACCATTTGCAATAGCTCGACGCTCGAACACAAAACTTTGCCGGCGGCACGTACACACACTCTCACACACGTGGCACACGTACCGGTGCAGCACAGTCTCGTTTTGTGTGTGAGTGTGTGTAGTGCCAGATTGGGTCCCCAGCTGGAGAGCCAGGAAAAAAACGACCCAATAGAACCAGAAACCGGCTTCTTTGTGTGTGTGTGTGTGTGTGTCGAGTCCCGGTTGGAAATTATGAGCACTAGTAAATGTGTCAAATTACAAGCGCCATTGTGCCTTGACAATGGCGGGAGAAATTACAATGGAAAGTTTACAAGGCTGCATCTGGGGAAGGAAGGAAGAAAAAAGGGCGTTGCAACAGCTCCAGTAATTGCAATTGGAAAACGAAGTTATTTGGTAAATGGGGTTTAAAGACGTCGTCGACACAAAGACGACCTTGTGCGGTAGACTGGGAGGTTTCCAAGGAAATTGCTGGAAGGTGATTCGTAGCACGCTTTTCTATTGGAATGCAGATCTTTGAATTTGAGAAAAGGTTGAACTAAAGTTATTCAACTTTTTTTTATCGAATAACCAGAGACCTGACATCGTTCAGTAGATGCTTAAATCCACCAAATTGCAGCAGCAGCTTTAAACCAATTTTCAACCACCAGACTGTCTTCACACCGAAATGTTACCGAACGAAAGCTTCTCAACTCCAAGCACCCTGCTGGCCACAACATATTTTCTGCCCCCAAAACACGTACCCACTCTTGGAAGAGAGGCTGAAGTTGGTTGGTATGCGAGTTTGGCACACTCGGCGGGATGCCATCTTGAGGTTGTGGAATTCCCTCTTCTTGAGAAGGGACATATATTAAGCATTTTGATGTGGTCCTTTGATCGCGAATCTGGTCAATTGGATTCTCGACTGAAAAATTGCTTCTGTGGAGAATTTAATTATTTTTTTTCATATTTCACAAATTTGCACTGTTGTTCCAAATAATTTCAAAGCCTCTCTTATCCCACCAAACGTTCCACCGCTTCCACAGCTTGTCTCAGCCCAACCTGCTGAAGTCCGGTGATGTTGAATGTGTTCCCGTTGACCAGGTAAGAGATCGCGTTTCGGCTGGTCGTGATCGGCAGCGTCACGCTGACGGTACTTCCGGGCTTGAGCGATCCCAGCGAGGACGACACGTAACTCAACAGCGCGTTTGCCAGCGAGACTACGTTGGTCGGTAAGGTAGCCCGAAGGCCGTTTCCCTTGAGCAGCACCGAGCCGTCGGCGTTCATGGTGACGGAAAAGCCCACGATTCGGGTCTGGGACGGAATGGCCGCTCCGGCTGTGATTACGGCCAGGCAGACGCTGAGCAGGAGGATTGTCTTCATTTTGGGGAGGATAGTACAAACTGAACTGGATTGATCAAAGCATGGTGCAGTTGCTTTTATTTGGTACAAAGTGTTTATCGACCTGTCTACCATCTGTGCAAATATTTTGATTTTTCGATAAATTGCAACTCACTCGATCCAAGGTATCTTCAGTGCACGTCATTCATTCATCGTCGCTCGTATGCCACTTTGTGATACGTCTGCTGCAACAAGAAAGAATTTTTCAAAAAACTGTGTAGTTTACCAAAAAAAAAACAATCTTCTATTCAATACAGTCCAAACTCGATAATCCAAAGGCCATGGCAAAATTTCACTTCGAATAATCGAAAAAAAAAATCGTTGTCTTATTTTCAATTGTTGAGCTTTAGTGTGACCTCTAAACTACTCTAAATTTTGCTTAATTTTGTAAAAATGCATTTTTTAATTTTACAGACAATCAATCATTGAAATTTAAGGGTAACATACACGTAAATCGGCAAAAATGTCAAGGGTTGGTATTGGCACACACTCAAACCTTTTTTTTTTAATTCAAAATTCAGGACATTAACATAAACATTTTTAACATTTTTAACCCCACAAAAACATCATGATGCAAAAAAAAAAGTTCTCCGATCGAGCTCAAAATTTGTCTGAGGGTTCCTTGGCCGAAATAATTAGTCCCGTATTTTTTGCCATTAGGTTGACCTACGCCGTGTTAGAGTGGTCTGAAAAATTGCAATTTTCGTCGAGTTTCGCAAAAACCACTTTTTTCAAAAAATTATATCTCGGCGTCATTTCGTCCGATTTTGGCTTTTTTAGACGCAAAAGAAAGGTGATTTGTTTGGGTAATTGCGAAAAATTGTAAGAAGTTTCAAAAATCTAGCTTAACATTTGAAAAAGTAGTATGAAATCGTAAAATGCTGTTTTGAAGGTCTCGGGACCAAAGAGCCTATGTCTGAAAATATGTTTACCTGATTCCTCGGAAAATTTTCCGAAATATATAAAAAAATGGAGAAGTTATGTTTTCACTACTCTAAGATACGACTTATTGAAAATAAAAACTGGGTTTTTCGACGCACCACGCGCAAAAATGGGAAAATGACGATAACGGGAAAAATCGTCTTTTTTCACTAAAACAGCGATAGCTTGACAATTTTAGCGATGACATGTACTTGTTAGTGTACCAAAAGTTGCGTATTTAAATTACTAAAATTTTGGTACCGTAAACCGAGGTGATTTTGATAGGATTTTAATTTGTTTTTGGAATATTTTCCAACAGGTAAGGTTTTATTCAAGATTATTATTTTTAAAACATGTACTGGGGTAGGCCACACAAAGTCCATGCACTATTTTGGAAAAAAAAGTTTTTTCAATAGTGTTTAAAATTTTAAGTTTAAATTCCGGGGTGATTTTGATAATCATAGTTTTTGTTGTTAAAATCATATTAAAGATGTCAAACTATATTCGTACTTTAAATGTACCAGCACTGAAGTTGCTGATATTGTTTTTAATAAAAAAATCAATGTTTATACAGCAATTCCCCACGAAAACAGCATGGAAAAAAACAAAAGTGCTCGGATCGGGCTCAAAATTTTTCTGGGGGTTCCCTGGCTGAAATAATTAGACCCGTATTTTTTTGTTTGGCCATTAGGGTGACCTACGCCGTCATAGGGTGGTCTGAAAAATGGCCATTTTCGTCGATTTTCGCAAAAACCACTTTTTTCAAAAAATCATAACTCCTCGCCATTTCAACCGAATACAATTGTCTTATACGCAAATGAAAGGTGATAAGTTGGCCTATCAAAAAAAAATAATAATAAGTTTCAAAAATCTAGCCTAACATATGAAAAGGTCGAATGAAACTTTAAAATGCCGTTTTAACGGTGTCTGGACCAAAGAGCCCATGTCTGGAAACATTTTTATCAGATTCCCCGGACATTTTTACATAACATACTAAAAATGGGAGGAGTTCATTAACAGATTCTGATATGATTTTTGAAAATAAAATCCGTGTTTATCGACGCGCCGCGCGCAAAAACACGAAAATGACAAAATCGGCAAAAAATCAACTTTTTCCACTAAAACTTCGATAACTTTAAAATTTCAGCGATGACCTATACATGTCTGGATACCAAAAGTTGCGTCTTTCAATTACGAAAATTTTGGTACCCAGACATGTATAGGTCATTGCTGAAATTTTTAAGTTATCGCAGTTTTAGTGGAAAAAGTTGATTTTTTGCCGATTTTGTCATTTTCGTGTTTTTGCGCGCGGCGCGTCGAAAAACACGGATTTTATTTTCAAAAAATCATATCTCAGAATCCTGTTGATGAACTCCTCCCATTTTTTAGTATGTTATGTAAAAATGTCCGGGGAATCTGATAAAAATGTTTCCAGACATAGGCTCTTTGGTCCAGACACCGTTAAAACGGCATTTTAAAGTTTCATTCGACCTTTTCATATGTTAGGCTAGATTTTTGAAACTTCTTACTATTTTTCTTTGATAGGCCAACTTATCACCTTTCATTTGCGTATAAGACAATTGAATTCGGTTGAAATGGCGAGGAGTTATGGTTTTTTGAAAAAAGTGGTTTTTGCGAAAATCGACGAAAATGGCCATTTTTCAGACCACCCTAAGACGGCGTAGGTCACCCTAATGGCCAAACAAAAAAATACGGGTCTAATTATTTCGGCCAGGGAACCCCCAGAAAAATTTTGAGCCCGATCCGAGCACTTTTGTTTTTTTCCATGCTATTTTCGTGGGGAATTGCTGTATATTTAGTTAACTAAGTTTATGGTTAAAAAGTGGGAATTTTGCCTGAAATTTGTTAAAACTAGTTTTGTTCCTAAAACTATCGGTTTATCTTGCATTTTATACTGAATTCGAAGCACTACTCACCAGTTTTTACATTTTAAATGAAATTTGTTCAACTAAAATTGCCTATAAATTTGGAGAATTGTCCAAAGAATCCGAAAATGAATTCCGTTTTTCGATTCATAATCATGTTCATTGAGAAAATCATTACACTTTGAAAAGTTTAAAATAATGACTTTCATCAACATGTTCTTTTGTATAGTTAACTAACTTTTAAAACTTTCCCATTTTTTTTTTTAAAGGTTCTTTTTGAGATTTTTTGAACACTTGTCTTCCACGGTCAAAATTATTTTGAACAATTCCGTACGTATTTTAATTGTGCTCTTCATTTTGCGGAAAAATAGCAAACCAATCAAAGTCACCCCGTTTTATGGTACCCTAAGTATTGAATTAAAAACATAACTTCACCATTTTTTGATAGATGATGTAACATTTTCCGAGGAATCAGGTAAAAATATTTTCGGACATAGGCCCCGAGACCTTCAAAACAGCATTTTAGTTTTCATACGTCATTTTCAAATATCAAGCTACATTTTTGAAACTTCTTTCTATTTTTCTCAAAAAGCCAAACTAATCATCCTTCTTTTGCGTCTGAGACAGCTAAAATCAGATGAAATGACGCCGAGATATGATTTTTTTTAAACTGTTGTTTTTTCGAACCACCCTAGCGCAGTGTAGGTCACCCTATTGACCAAACATAAAAATACGGGTCTATTTATTTTGGCCAAGGACCCCCAGAAAAAAATTGAGCCCGATCGGAAAACTTTTTTTCGGTTTAGGCATTTTTAATTTTTCGCATCTTTCAAATATTTGAATGTAATTTTTTTTGAATTTAAAATTATTAGGATTTTATTTTGTTAATTCGTAGTGGAAAATTTCAGGTTTTCATATTATTGAATTTTCAAATTTTAGAATTTTAAAATTTCGTATTTTAATTTTTTTAATTTTTTTATTTGTAATTTGGAAAAAATAGTTTTGATTAAGGTCAGAAAAATTACGGTTTCTTGAAAATGTTTCGTAACAAATTACACAAATCGTCGATTTTAGGTCAATTGGGTCAAATCAACCCCTTCCCGCCGTTTACGTTTTTCCTTGCCACTAGCTGGCTCGGAGGGTTTCATTCGATCCGGTTTGGTGTTCCATAAATCGCATTTGACTATTTTTAAGATCTGGCAATCCTGTCTCGAGATATGGCCACTTTAGCGCCATTTATAAGCTTTTTTTGAAAAGCATCACAGAAATGTTGATGGCCGGAACAACCATGCGACTCATTGTTGAGTAGATTATGAGAAAACCTTACCTATGAAAAATAAAGTTTCAAGATCTGGCAACCCTGTCTCGAGATATAGCCAGTTGAGTGATATTTATGTACTTTCTGAAGCCTGACCTCATTTATCAGTATGAAAACTATGTCTGGATCCATCATCTGACCCATCGTTAGTAAGGTAATTGAAAAATATTTCTAACGTGTTTGAAAATTTTAAAAAATGGCAACCCTGTCTTAAGTTATGCCCACTTAAGTGATATTTTAGTACTTTTTTATTCCTGATCTAAAATAGATGAAATTTGTTTCAAAACCCATCCTATCATCCATTCTTGGTAAAGAGTGAGAAAAGCATGTTTGTTCGATTACTCTAAAACGACATAATATTTTTGCAATGTTTTTGAAGCTAATTGTAGATTGCAACAATACGAACAAATTGCTTCAAAACAATTTCAAAAAAACTGAGTCTTTTTTTTATTTTCAAATTTCCAAATTTTTCAACTTAAGATTAACAATTGTTTTAATTTTTGCATATTCGCATTTTGCAATTTCTGACACTTTTAATTTTTTTAAACTCTGAGTTGCAAATTAAAAGAGAAATTGTTCTTAATAGCATAGTTCAAAGAAACGAACACAGAAAAAAAAGTGAATTTAATCGACACGGAAAAAAATAAGATATGTAAACTCAGTTGATGTGAAATTGAGATTCGACGTAAACGGTTGAATAACACGTAAAATCATGTTTGTACGTATAATTTGTTGCAAATTTACATTGAATTGCATTTAAGTTGTGGAAACAGTTTTTGTTCAAAAAAATGGTTAATATTGCCCCGAAACATTTTTAAAAATACAACTTTTTTCTGCATTTAGGCCGTTGCGAATATTTTTCAAAGTTTATGTCAATGGAAAATGAAGTCTAATCAACTGAGAACAATCTTAAATGCCTTTTTCTGCATTGCTAATCATATTTAACATGTTTGGACTCGTTTAAAAATATTTTAACCTTTTATGAAATTTATATGTACAGCACCGCAAAAACTTTATTTTCTCGAAAAAATAAAATTTTCGTCAGTATTTAGAAATTTTGAAAATCAATAATTGCAAAACAACTGGACAGGTGTATAATGCATTTTAAATCACTTTTTTCATACAAATGTTGACACCGTGACCTGTAATTTAAATTTTTAGCTTTTTTTTTGTTTTTTGCCCCCCATCGACTTTGATCAAAATCGAGGGACATAAACTTCAAAAAATATTTGCAACGGCCTTATTGGAATTAAAACAACGAAATAGAGGTCATACCAAAAAATCAAATCTTTTGTGGTCTCTATTGCAAGTTTCTGCTCGAACCTAGGAGTCCGGTGGCTTGAATGGGGAGAGCACATTTTTTTTTCAAGAAAAAAACAACAGTCTTTTCCACTAAACCTGCGAACTTGTAAACTAAAGCGAATTTGAAAGGGTTTGAAAAATAAAAATTTTGAGCCTTTTTCAAATTTTAGATTCGGAAAGAATTTTTTTTAAAGAGCACAAAATTGAACAATGGTTTCACTTTTAACATTGCAAATCGAATAAATATTCAACCCAAGCTGAATAATGAGAGCTAATTATATGACATTGAGAAAAAGTCATTTTCACAAAAATAAAAATTCAAGAGGATGTCTCTCTGCAACCAGCATTCTGATCAACAAAATCAAAATTTGTTTTTGGGAATTTTAAATTGCAGAACATTCAACATTTATGAAAAAATATTTTTAAAATGTTTTGACTTTAAAGTGGCACACTTTATTGAAAATGTGTACAGTAATTTTCGATTGCAAATGTGATTTGTAATCTAAAATTGTTTGTCTTTGAGGGTTTATTCAAAAAATCACAGTCTCCATTACCAGATTTTGCACCACCCCAAAAAAATGAGCAAAAAATTTTTCTAGTTCCCTGAATCATACAAAAAAAAAACGATGATTTGAATGTTATTTTTAAAGACATTTTAATTTTAGTTATTAAAAGTAAAAAAACAAATCTGATCAGAACCAACAACTTTGGCGAAGACACCTAATCGAACAGAAATTCTCTTCTCAAGGAAGAGATTTTCAAACACTCACGTGCCCATTTTGTATAACCTGCCCGCAAATTGTGAGGAGTCTTGTATTGAAAAAAAAAATAATTATACAAAATGGCATGGTAAGGTGGTAGATTGTTGACTACATTTATGATTTCTGCTCTTGATTTTTTAAAGATTCAATTTGTGTGATTAGTTGCGTTGGAAAGGGACAAAGGTGTCTGAAAATGCAAAATTTCGTGCAACGTAATTTTTGAACTAAAGTTATTTTATTTATAATGCATATTAATATTTTATTCAATAATCAAAATTTGTGTAGAAAAACTGGAAAATATCAACCAATGTTCTAATAATTAAAATCGCCAATTCAAAGTTGTACAGTTCGTCATTGGTTTTCTTCAGCTTCCAGTCGTTACCCCAGATCTTGAACACGACCGAGTCTGCAAGATTCGTGAACGGAACATCGATGGTGACGGGCGTATTGAGCGTCATGGCGCGGTTGTAGGAAACGTCGACCAGGTTCAGCACGTTCGATGCCAGCTGGAGCGCGTTGGCCGGGATGTTAACCTCGGCACCGAGGATGTTCACATTGAGCGACCCGTTCGCCCAGACCTTGGTTGCGCTGAGGGTAATTTTGTCCACAGGAAGATCCCAGATCTGGGCATGGGCGATTGTGGCCAGACAGGCAATGAGCAGGATTTGCTTCATCTTGAATCACGATACGGTTTTGACTGAAGCTTAATGGATACAATTCTCAATTTTATAGAGCGTTGTTTAGTAAGAATACCTGTATGTACACCAAATAACAAGTATCGACGTGGAAAATTCTCAGCAAAAACTCAAGTTTAACATATTTTTAAATCAATATCAAATTTTTCGACCTACAGTGAACACAGTGAATAAGTGTATGATAAACGTTGTGTTAACAGATAATCAATTAAATAATTATAATCATTTTTTCCAGAGAATACTGCCACATGATAAGAACAAAAGAATGAAAAAATCTGGATTTCGACCTTTCTTTGTTTCTTTTATTGTGTCAGGTGTACGGCGGCAGAACTCTCTTAGCGCATTGGACATAATATTTTTTTATATGTTTTTTTTTTGTGAGAGTGTTAAAATTGAGAAAGGTGATTCGAACAGTCAACACAAATAGCTTTACTCAAGCGTTTACTGACTTCTACTTCCAAAATGTCAAGTTTTATTAAATTTCAAAATAGAAAAAAAAAATTTGTCAAGAAACAATTAAACAAAAGATTGTTTAATGACAGCTGCACGTTCAACCAAATATTTGGCGATACTTTTTGCGTCAATTTTAAAAATCCTTGACAACAGTAAATATACGTGGAGAGTATTATTAAATTATCAAACAATCCCGTCTGGTGCCAGATTTCCTGATGTCAGGATTGGTCTCGAAGCTTCTACAACAAAAATGATTTCGATTCGCATATAAAAACTGAACAATTTTTTTAAGATTCTCCAGTACACTGAAAGATTTAGCCGAAGATGAAACTGATTCTGCTGCTCACCTGCTGCCTTGTTGGCATGGCATGTGCGGATAAAGTCTCCATTCGTTTCACAAAAAATCCCGACGATGGATCAATGCTTGTTGAATTGCTGGATATACCGGGCTACGCGCTGACCATTCGAGCCGAGATGGTCAAATTCACGGGTGTCATTCTGGATTTCGTCACCACAACGCTAAACAAGGGACAAACGCAGGGCAGCTCCTACGGGGAGATTAAATTCACCAAATCTGCAAGCACGGTCAACGTGAACGTGGCCGGAACTAATTACAATTTCCCGTTGGGATACGAGTCGTATATCGGATTTTTAGAAGGAATCTTTGCCTTGACCTCGGTTTTTGATCAGTTTATAAATAAGGTTTTTCCAATTTTAACTGCTCTTTTCCAATAAAGCTCTCAACAATCAGAAAATTAAACGAGTTTAACTGTTGTAGTCTTATTTGAGTTTTATTCATTTTACGATGGTTAGAAAAAACTATGAAAAACATTTACTTAAAGATAAAAAAACATAATGAGAAGTTCTATTTTTTGTTTATTTCGGATGAATCTTTGTACATCTATTTTTTTCTCATAACTTATTTTAATTAGGTCCTTTTAGGTGCTGTTTGTACATGAATTACTAGCGTCGTTTTTCAGCTTCCCCGAACAGACGGAAATAACTTGGGAATAACATTTTTCGATATTTGCAAATACTAGGCAAATAACATTTTATGTTATTTATGGGTAATTCTCTACCAACTCACACCGCAGTTGCCCCGACCCCTCTTCGATTTGCGTGAAACTTTGTCCCAAGGGGTAACTTTTCTCTCTGATCATGAATCTGAGGTCCATTTTTTTATATCTCGTGACGGAGGGGCGGTACAACCCCTTTTATTTTTGAACATGCGAAAAAAGAGGTGTTTTTCAATAATTTGTAGCCTGAAACGGTGATGAGATAGAAATTTGGTGTCAAAGGGACTTTTATGTAAAATTAGACGCCCGATTTGATGGCGTACTCAGAATTCCGAAAAAACGTATTTTTCATCAAAAAAAAACACTAAAAAAGTTTTAAAAAGTCTCCCACTTTCCGTTACTCGACTGTACAAAATTTTCGGAACATGTCATTTTATAGGAAATTTAATATACTTTTCGAATCCCGAGCAGACGGTAACAACAAAATTAATAATATTTCAATAACAAATCCTGTTAAAATAACAAAAAGTGTTATTATTTTATTCTGAAGTTCAACTTCAAGAAGAAAAAAATAATAACAGTTTCTGATAAAATAACAAAATTTGGTATTGAAGTGATATTATATTGAAAATGTTTAATAACACGCTAATAAGAGGAAATGTTTTACATTTCAAAAACCCTCCTAAAAACAAAATTTGTTATTCGTTCGGTATACTGACTTAGAAATAAAATTACCATAAATCGCACAAATGGAAAAGTTTCTAAGTGTCCATAACACAATTTGTTATTATTTTTTTCTTTTGTTAAATATGTTTAGATCTTTGGGATAATTTTGTCTTATTTCGTCGGAGTCATTATTTTGGCCATGAAATGGGGTCCTTAAGCTAAAATTATTCTAAAAGGTTGAAATTTTGAAAGTTGATTTTTTAAATAATTTAATATACCCCCTAAGGGACTTTGCTAAAATTGGCTAGAACTATGGGATAATTTCGAACAATTTCGGCCGGATCATTATTTTGGCCATGAAATGGGGTCCTTAAGCTAAAATTATTCTGAAAAGTTGAAATTTTGAAAGTTGATTTTTTTAATTATTTGATATACCCCCTAAAGGACTTTGTTTAAAATTGTTAGAACTATGGGATAATTTTGACCAATTTCGTCAGGGCAATTATTTTGGCCATGAAATGGTGTCCTTAAGCAGAAAATCCGTTCTTAAGATGAGTGGTTCTCTACGTTTTCTTAAATCGCCTTTTTTATTTTGATGAAACTTTGTCCATGCATTTCCTATAGGATGTCAAAAGAAACAATTTTGCACCATGCACCTTTAAAACTATTGATTGCTTGTAAAAAACCAACGAGATTTTAAGAAAATTCAGAAATAATTTTATAAAAAACTTAGCCTAAAAGTGTAAAATTTTTGTAAATAAAAAATACATATAAAACGTTTCGCAATGTATTTTTAACAGTTTGAAATCGGTTGCACAAGAATTATTAACGAAAATGAATTTTGATTTGTTATACAGCAATTCCCCACGAAATTCATAAAAAAGTTCTCCGATCGGGCTCAAAATTTTTCCCGGGAAATCCTCAGCCGAAATAATGAGACCAGTATTTTTTTTTGTTTGGCCATAAGGAAGACCTACGCCGTATTAGAGTGATCCGAAAAATTGCCATTTTCGCCGATTTTGGCAAAACCACATTTTTTTCAAAAAATCATAACTCCGTACAATTCCAACCGATTTTAGCTGTCTTGGGCGCAAATGACAAGGTATTTGATAGGCTTTTAAGGAAAAATTGTTCAAAGTTTTAAATATCTAGTCTAACATTTGAAAAGTTCAAATGAAAACTAAAAAAGCTCTTTTGAAGGTCTCGGGACAAAAGAGCCTCTGTCTGAAAATATTTTTATCGCATTCCTCGGAAATTTTGCATTAAATATAAAAAAAAATGGTAAAGTTTTGTTTTCAATATTCCAAGTTATGGTTTTATCGACGCGCCGTGGTAAATAAATCAACTTTTTCACTAAAACTGCGATAACTTTAAAATTTCAGCGATGACCTATGCATGTTTGGGGATCAAAAGTTGCGTATTTCAATTACATTTAAATTTTGAGCTCGATCGGAGAACTTTTTCGTGGAGAATTGCTGTATAATTTTATTTCCTATAAAAAATAAAATTGTAGCTTGAAATCATCTTTTCTGCAATTAAAAAAAATGACTCAAAAAGAAACTTTGCAAATTGTTGACTTTCGAATTTTAAAATAATGTTTATACGATTTTGTTTTTTTTTTTCATTTTTTATTCCTTATTTCCCACCCTAATTTCACACAACAAACGACGTCCACGCCTGCTGGAACGCCAAAATCATGGTGCGCACAAACTCGACCGTCCGGGCAAAGTTCGGAATGTCGCTGGTGGTTTTGCTCAGCCTCCAGTCATTGCCCCAGATCTTGAACACGAACGCGTCGGGCTGATCGCTGATCGGAACGTCGATGTAGATCGCCGTATCGTACGCCAGCGCTCGCTGCATCGAAATGTTGAGCAGATTCAGCATGTTCGAAGCCAGCTGCAGGACGCTGGCCGGGATGTTGATGGTGATGCCCTGGACGGTCAGGTTCAGTGATCCATTGGACCAGTCCTTGGCCGCGGCGAAGATTATCTTCTGCTGGGCGACTTGGCCGCAAACGGTGGCGACCAGACAGGCGAGCAGGATGAGGGTTTTCATCTTTTGGCGAGGTCGGGATTCAAACTGAAGTGATTGGTGGTGGATGTTGTCTTTTATAGGAGAATCTTGAAAGTTTTGAGTGTGTGTTAACGTACGTACCACATTCACTTTCAACCAAGTAAAGCTGAATATTTGAATAAACCTAGACGAAGGCGTCGATTTTCCAGGTGACGCAATTTTCAACCATATGGTTCACACATCCGCAATACAATTTTATTCCAGCAAATTTGCCTATAAAAGCCAAAACCCTCGCCCACGCTCTTCAGTCTCAGCCCCGAATCGCTCTCAAGATGAAGTTTATTTTGCTCCTCACCTGCCTGGTCGGCATTGCCTCGGCAGCCCGAGTCTTCATCCGGCTCCAGAAGAACGCCACCGACGGTTCGATGGCCGTGGACTTCCCGGATGTGGCACTGGCGTTCAAAATCCCACCCACCCTGGTCAAGCTGTCGGCGGCCGTACTGGACCAAGTCACCCAGACCGTCAACGATGGCCAAACGAAGGGAAGTGCCAACTCCGAGGTGCCAATCAGCTACAGCGCCGGGGTGGTCAGCATTAAGGTGGGCGGTACCACGTACAACTTGCCGGCCGGATCCAGCTCGTTGGCGAACTACACGCAAGGCATTCAGGTGCTGAACTTGATGGCGTCGGAGTTTTTGAACAAGTTGCCATCAGTTAAATATTGAGAGGGTAGAAATAAAGAGATTTTAAAAAATCCTTTGTGTTTTAAATTATTTAGTGCACATTTTCTCACATATTTGTCCGAAATGAAAAAAAAAAACAAAATTCGCAAAAACAAAAATTGATTTTTAAACAATTAATTGCAACACAACTTTAGTCGTCTGGAAACATTAGGTTGTTATGGCATAGGTACATGTACAAATATAATATTTGAGTAGTGCTCTTAAGAGCCCCACTTTTTTCGTAATTTTTAAATTTTCATTTTTATATTTGGATGAACCTTTGCTTGTGTCCATACAATGTTGGGGACTGGTCATACAAAATGGGTATGAAAATGTATGCAATTCTGTTTCTTGAGTAGAGTTTTTTTTTTGCCAAATTGCAGGTTACGATTAGGACTTTTCAGAAAAAAATGTACACGAAAAAAATCCGAAATTTTTATTTTACTTTTTATCACTTAAAATTCAATTCCCAAAATACGTATTTTTTATTATCACATATATTTTAAAATTGATATGGTGCAAAATTGGCTGAGAAAAAATATTTTTTTGAAAAAGTCGTGTTTTTTGGAAATTTTGATATTTTGGACAAAAATATACCATTTTCAAGTTAAAGCGATTTTTATTTATAAATGCTTGATTTTTTTTTCAATCTTTTGCAATTTATGAATACTTCTTGAAAAAAAGCACCCCTGAAAAAGTATGTTTGAAGTGCTTCCGAGATACAGCCTCACAAAGAATTTGATTCGATGAAAATGAGTTATTCTAAGTGTCACCTAATTAGAATTTAATTTTCAATTGACGCTATCTAGGAAAATATTATTTCGATCTTCAATTTAAAAGTTCAGCAACTTGCTTTGCACAGAACAAGCGTAATGAACAAAAATGAAATATTGTCAGACATTTCACCTTATACAATTTCAGCTCCCACTTTCGGATAAAAATTTTGTTAAATAAACTCCCACCCGATTATGTTCTAACTTTATTGCACAAAATAATAATAAGCATCCTGGTAGGTAAGCAAAATCTTCCGGTAAAGCTCGAGCGCATCGGCCAAACTCTTCACATCAGCCTTCTTCACCACCCAGCTGTTGCCCCAAATCTTCAGCACAACCGAATCGGCGTTGACCGTGGCCGGAACATCGATGGTGGTGTCGCCGGCCAGACCACGCTGCACGGAAACATTGATCAGGTTCTGTATGCTGGTCGCCACCTGGAGCACACTGGTCGGGATGTTGTAGTCCACGCCTTGGACGTTCACGTTCAGCGAGCCGTTGTCAAAGTCCTTCAAGGCGGTGACGGTCACTACCATTGGGACGTAGTACTGGCCATAGGTCGCGGCGGTCAGGCACGCCAGCAGCAGCAAGATGGATTTCATGTTTGGGGTAGGGTTGGTAAGAGACTAGACTCTTCGAGATTTAAACGTATCTTTTATACATTGAGCTGATTATTTTCTTCTTTTTTTTGGGTTTTTTGGTGAATTTCATTGTCTTGGTGATGAACATTTTTGTTTGTAAAAAAAAACCGTACGATTTCAGTAGCACCTGTTTAAGCAATACCGGTTCAAATTTAGATTTTTTCCTGAAATATTATAATGGAGAAATTCTCAACGAAGTTGTAAGTCCGTTTTTCTATTTATTTATTTTTCGAAAAAAAATCCCAAAAAGCTGAATCTCATCGAACCGTATAGGTTCCATAATACTTTTCAGGCAGGTGTCAGATGCTTCTTGGAAGAAATCTAATAAGTTTTTTTCTGTAGAGGTCAAGCTTAAATTCATAATGAAAATTATTTGGAAAAATATAAATAGAGAATCAAAATATGTTTCATCAACAATTTAAAATTAAATGTTAATAATAAAGCATAATTTTTTGCACAAAATTGCAATCACAAGATTTTTTTTTGCCTAATCATTTCTCTAATTATAAAAAAAAAATTTAGGTGTAAATTTGTAATGATGACATCAATATGTTCGGTTTGGTGTCTTGGGGAAAATTGATGGATATGAAAAGGAACTGTCGGAAAAAAATAGGAATGGAAAATAAAATTACCCTTTTCCATTTTTTGATAAGTTTTAGCGAATTTTTCAATGTTGATTATTGTCAAAACATTATTTTAGTATTCAGACATTTTCCGGATAATTCTTATTTTTTAAGTAAAATAAGCTATGATTTCTTATTTTTTATACACTTTATTTCACGTAAAAATGTATTCATGAGTGTAACAAAACTGATCTTCATTGATCAACTGAATGAATTAAAAAAAATCATTATTTGCTCTGTCTTAATAAATAAGTAAATTCAAAGAATTTGCAAAAAAAAATACTGAGGTTTGTTTTATTATTATTTGGATAAATATCTGTAATTCTGTCTAGCACTCTTTTTTCAGAAGAAGCTATGTTTTATAAAAAAAGTTTCATAAAAAGTGGTTTGTTATGATCAGGAATTTTGATAAAAAAGAGTTAAAGGAAAACTAGATTTTTTAATTGACTCTTTATCACCAAAAGTTGATTTTTTTTTAATTCGGATTATTTATTTTCAATCTTTTTAAATGTTTCTCATGACGTGAAAGCATCTTTTACGCTGCGGTTAAGGATTGTACAAAATTCGGTACCTGAGATATGAAAATTTGAAATAATTATGAATTTGGGGATACAGATCTCAATTATTTTCAATAAAAGTAGAGTGTGTCATATTAAAAGCATTTGAAGGTGATGTTTTCCGAAAAATATTCAGTTGTTGATTTGACTGGTGGTTACTGAGAAACCGCCCTTAAAAAATTAAAGTAAGTTTTTCTCAATGTCACAAATTAATCAACTCGCGATAAATATCATTAAAATTATGTTTTCAATTAAAAAAAAACAACTTTTGTGAAACTTGTTAAACTTTTCGAGATTTATCAGGTGTTGAAATCAAAAAAAGTTTCATCAGAATGATAGCGTAGCATAGCTTAGCAAGAATGTCTTCCCAACAGAAATTGATTAATCAGAATAAAATGAAACAAAAAAATGTCTGTGTTGGTATGGAAACAAAGAGAATTTTAACACACAGTTTTCGAGTTAAATCAGTATTTAATTTTTTTTTCTCAAAACATACCTTTTTTAAATTCATTCATAAATTGTTTGTCTGTCGTGGTACTTTATTTAAAAAATGCCATGATTATATGTGACTCAACAAACCTTTACATATCAAATAGAGCAGTGTTTCTTAACCGGTGAGGAATTCCCCCTGGGAAGGAATTGGGACATTCTTGGGGGGAATGAGGATGCAAAAGAAATTAAAAGTATCTAACGTGTTTGCACAAAATAAACATTTTGTTGATACTTTTTTAGCAATCCTTCATGTTTTCATATAAATTACAAACATTTTGAGCACTTTTTAAAAATATTTATAAATGATTTATTCTTCAAAATGTAGATTTTTTTGCAGTTTGTCGATCATGATCATTTTCATTTATTTTGTGATTTTGCTGTCGTTTTAATTTAAGCTGCTCTTTAAATAATGTGCATTATTTTTTGTGAGTTTTTGATTCGATTTTGTTTTAGAACAATTAAAAATGTATAATAAAGCTGTAAGTTTTAATTTTGTCTTTGATTTGTTTTTGATATGATTTTGAAAATGAAAACAATATATCCAAACAATTATTTGTAACAGATTGATCTCTTTTTTGAAATTTTTTATGTTGTTGTTGTGCTTTTCCTACACTGAAAAAAAAGATGAATTATGAAATTTTGACAATTTGCTAGGTTGAATATTACCTCTTTTTTTTAGTAATATAAAATAAAAAATGTGTAAAAATGTGAACTTGATGAATATTTATCAAAAACTGAAGATAATTCATCAATTTCTGGGGTAAAATTAATCACTTTTTTGCCGCAAAATCTGTCACCATTTCCTGACGAATATTACCATCATTTTTTCTGTATATTAATAAAAATATTAAATTATTTATTTTGAAAAATAAAAGATTACTTTTCTGCGCTCAGCTCTATTTCAAAAATTCCTACTTCGTTAGTTTCATCTTAAATTATTTTTTTTTTTCAATTCGCGATTAAAAGCTTCATAATTCCGACAGATGGCGTAAAGCATCGAAGAATGACGAATCAAATTTTCGCTGTTCGGTCATATAGGAATGCAAACTTAAATTTGAATTTACAGCTCTTAGAACAACTTTTGAGAAAAAAATCAAATAGTACGAGTGTAAACTTTTTGCCCTCTATAAATTAACGCAATAAAAAAGATTTTGAAAAAAAATATTTTGGAAAAAAAAATATTGTTTGAAATGATAGAGCATCAAAAGTTAACAAAGTATCAGCTCGAATTTTTGCTCAAAAGTTGTTTTGAACGCTGGAATTTAACAAAACAGAATTCGCATACATAACCTCAAAGGGCAAAAATTTCAATCGACATCCTTCGCTCTGTTCTGCTACCTAACACTAGATGTCGCATGTTGTTTAGTTTATGAATGCCAATTATTTTTAATTGAATCAGACAAATTGACAAAATCAAAAATTTAATATTTTTGTATGATTCATTTACTCATGGTTTTGAAACATCAATCTTATATTAAACATTTAATTCAAAATGATGTTATTCATTCAATTTTACAAATAAGTTTAGGGGGAATACAACGAAAAAGGTTGAGAACCACTGAAAACTAGAGAAATATCAAAACTAATATTTTTTTATTTTAAAAGAAAGCATCAAAATGTTAACCTATTCAGAATAAATAATTCAAATAAACTTTTTTAAAGTACAATAATAAAAAAAGTCTGTAATGAAAGAAGTTTTGAATAATTTTTTTTAATAATATTTACAAAAATACCATCAGCTGATTATTTGTAAAAAAAAAATTAGTAAGAAAAATGATTCACGAATTCGTAGAGAAAGTTAAAACATAAATGGACACCTGGGTAGACAAAATCCAACAAAAAAAAATCAACTGTGACGCACTTTTTTACCTTGAAATTGCAGTGAGATTGTGTTTTTGTTACAATGATTGAATAGATGATCACCATAAGTTTTGAGATAATTGTAATATTTTTTTGTAATATTTCTAGCAGCGTTTCAAATCATAACAATCAATTAAACAGCATGCCTTGAAAAAAATTGTTAGTTATAAATGTTTTAATAAATTATGCATAACAATTTGAAATAAACATAACAGAAACAATAATAGAACCATTTTCTTAAATAGTTGTTTCTATTGACAAATATGTCATGAAAAGCCGTTTGCCTAGCCATAATTCTGAGCTGAGCAATTCTCTGAGATTTCGGTCATTCGATTTTTTTTGTATTTTTTAATCCGGCTGAAACTTTTTTGGTGTCTTCGGTATGCCCAAAGAAGCCATTTTGCATCATTAGTTTGTCCATATAATTTTCCATACAAATTTGGCAGCTGTCCATACAGAAATGATATGTGAAAATTCAAAAATCTGTATCTTTTGAAGGAATTTTTTGATCGATTTGGTGTCTTCGACAAAGTTGTAGGTATGGATATGGACTACACTGAAAAAAAATGATACACTGTAAAAATTTTTTTGGTAATTTTTAATTTAACTTTTTGTCACTAAAATTTGATTTGCAAAAACACACTATTTTTAATAGTTTTTAGTTTTTGATATGTTTTAGAGGACATAAAATGCCAACTTTTCAGAAATTTCCAGAATGGGTAAAAAATCTTTGACCGAGTTATGATTTTTTGAATCAATACAGATTTTTTCAAAAAATCGAAATATTGGTCGCAAAAAATTTTCAACTTCATTTTTCGATGTAAAATCGAATTTGCATTCAAAAAGTACTTTAGTGAATTTTTGATAAAGTACACCGTTTTCAAGTTAAAACCATTTTTAGGTAACTTTTTTGAAAATAGTCTCAGTTTTTCATTTTTAAAAATTAGTGCCCATGTTTGCCCACCTTTGAAAAAAATATTTTTGAAAAGCTGAGAAAATTCTCTATATTTTGCTTTATTGAACTTTGTTGATACGACCCATAGCTGCTGAGATATTGCCATGCAAAGGCTAAAAAACAGGAAAATTGATGTTTTCCAAGTCTCACCCAAACAACCCGCCATTTTCTAATGTCGATATCTCAGCAACTATAAATCCGATTTACAATGTTAAAACATGAAACATTCGTGAAATTTTCCGATCTTTTCGAAAAAAATATTTTCAAAAATTTAAAATCAAGACTAACATTTCAAACGGGCCAAACATTCAATATTACGCCCATTTGAAATGTAAGTCTTGATTTTAAATTTTTGAAAGTATTTTTTTCGAAAAGATCGGAAAATTTCACGAATGTTTCATGTTTTATTATTGTAAATCGGATTTATAGTTGCTGAGATAGCCGGGACCGTGGTGTAGGGGTAAGCGTGATTGCCTCTCACCCAGTCGGCCTGGGTTCGATCCCAGACGGTCCCGGTGGCATTTTTCGAGACGAGATTTGTCTGATCACGCCTTCCGTCGGGCGGGAAGTAAATGTTGGCCCCGGACTAACCTAAAAAGGTTAGGTCGTTAGCTCACTCCAGGTGTAGGAGTCGTCTCCCTGGGTCCTGCCTCGGTGGAGTCGCTGGTAGGCAGTTGGACTAATAATCCAAAGGTCGTCAGTTCGAATCCCGGGGTGGATGGAAGCTAAGGTGTAAAAAGAGGTTTGCAATAGGGGGATGGCGTCGCTATTTTTAGACCACATTTTCCACTTTTTCTCATCGAAACCGACTACTTTATCGACTTCATTTTGCTGGGCGAGATAGGACGCCGTCTATTTTTAGACGATGACTCAGCACTTTTCCACTCTTGCACTTAAAAAAACCAGATGGCAGCACGATGTAACGCCACGTCCCTATTGCCTCAACAATCAAGCCTTCGGACACTTAGTTTCGAGTAGGAATCTCGTAATCGAGAACGCCAAGGCAATGCTGTAGAGCGAATAATTTGATTTTTTTTAGTTGCTGAGATATCGACATTAGAAAATGGCGGGTTGTTTGGGTGAGACTTGGAAAACATCAATTTTCCTGTTTTTTAGCCTTTGCATGGCAATATCTCAGCAACTATGGGTCGTATCAACAAAGTTCAATAAAGCAAAATATAGAGAATTTTCTCAGCTTTTCAAAAATATTTTTTTCAAAGGTGGGCAAACATGGGCACTAATTTTTAAAAATGAAAAACTGAGACTATTTTCAAAAAAGTTACCTAAAAATGGTTTTAACTTGAAAACGGTGAACTTTATCAAAAATTCACTAAAGTACTTTTTGATTGCAAATTCGATTTTACATCGAAAAATGAACTTGAAAAATTTTTGCGTCCAATATTTCGATTTTTTGAAAAAATCTGTATTGATTCAAAAAATCATAACTCGGTCAAAGATTTTTTGCCCATTCTGGAAATTTCTGAAAAGTTGGCATTTTATATCCTCTAAAACATATCAAAAAATAAAAAAAAATTAAAAATAGTGTTTTCTTGCAAATCAAATTTTAGTGACAAAAAGTTAAATTAAAAATCACCAAATTTTTTTTTTACCGTGTATCATTTTTTTTCAGTGTAGTCCATATCCATACCTACAACTTTGCCGAAGACACCAAATCGATCAAAAAATTCCTTCAAAAGATACAGATTTTTGAATTTTCACATATCATTTTTGTATGGACAGCTGCCAAATTTGTATGGAAAATTATATGGACAAACTAATGATGCAAAATGGCTTCTTTGGGCATACCGAAGGCACCAAAAAAGTTTCAGCCGGATTAAAAAATACAAAAAATAAAATTAAAGAAAAAAGACCGATTCCGTAGAGAACTGCTCAGCTTTCAACTAACTTTTTTATGATTCTTTTGCGAGAAAATAAATCTCAATTGCGTCTTAACAAATCTATGAATCAAATATTTGCTCAAATGTTTTCAAAAATTGTTTTATTTTTTCAAACAGGTGAAACATTTTTTTATTTAAGACACAAAGAAACCAAGTTATTCAAACACATTTTAAATTCTAGTTGTTAAAAGCGTATTTAAGCAGCAAACTTACATCCAGAACCTTCAGTCTTAGTCCAAAGCTGCCCCATGATGAAGTCCATCCCGCTGCTCGTGTGTCTCGTTGGCATTGCCGCCGCCGTTAATATCCCAATCAAGAGGGATGCCGCTACAGGGTCGATGAGTTTCACCCTTCCGGCTGGCGTTAGCAAAATTGACGGCAAGATGGCCAAGGTGGTGTCCGATCTTTTTAACTTTGCCACGACAACGTTGAATAATGGCCAAACGCAAGGATATGCTGAAGGGTCGATGTCCGTGTCGGCTAATGCCAAACTGGTGAATTTTAACATCGCTGGCACCACTACCAGCTTTGACAAAACGGTTGCCAACGGGCAGGCTTTCTTGCAGTCCATGCAGACACTTGACTTGACGTTGCAAGCGTTTATTGCGGCGCTGGGGAAATTTTAGTTAAGTTAACCATAAAAAAAATCTGGAAAAGAAGTCTATACAAATCGTTTTTGTTTGAAACTTCAAATATCCGAAATGTTTGGTAAAATAAACTTAAACCTTAAAATAAGCAAATAAAAAACAATATATTGAACAAAAAAAAAAACAAATTAAAAATACTCATTACGTAGCCCATCAGTATGAAAAAATTGATAACTCTTGAGTTTTGTAGTTCTAAAAACACCCAAATAGCAAAAATTGAAAATTTTGAATTGAGAGTAAAAAGTCAGTCCCAACCTTAGTGTTATTGTCAGGTTATTAGGTCATTCCAGGTGTAGTATCAGACCATGCCTACTTCGATATTTTTGTTGGAGTTGGACTCATAATCCAAAGGTCGTCTTGTCGAATTTCGGAATGGAAATGATCGTAGGTTTCCTATTCAAGCCTTCGGATGCCTAGGACCGAGTAGGATTCTTGCAATAGAAATCACCTGGACCTGTAAGTTGTCTAATGTTTATTTTGGGTTCCTCTCAAATTTGTGTCGATCTCACGACTACGTCAAAATGACAACAGTTTTTGACTTGATTTTATTATTTTGTTTAACAGTGGACTCTCTCATTGCCGATATTGAAGGGACCGTCGAGAGAGGGTGTTTTCAAATTATAGAACTGAAAATCAAAGCATGCTTCTTGAAGGGACTGAACCATTTATTGTCAGCTGGAGCAATATCGATAACGAGAAGATCGACAGCCAGAGAGTCGACTGTATTTCCTAATACACTTTTTGTGTTTAAATATCAAATTTACCCAAAAAAGTAATCAAAGTACTGCGATGCCAAGTAACTCAGTACCTCCTGAACGGCCAACAAACCAACGTTCAGATTAATCAGCTGAGCCGACGCGTAAAAGCTGTACTCCACTCCGTTAACCTTCACAAACATAAGATCTCCCTTGCTGGTGTTTGGCACGGTCACGGTGGCCGCTCCGGTAGTCTGCGCCTTGTTCACCGTGTCCTTAACGAGGTTCAGCAACGCGGTCGTCAGCGTCAGCATCGATCCTGGGATGGTGTAAATGGCGGCCGGAGTTCGAACCTCCATGGAACCGTCCGGCTTCATAGTGGCGTTGACGGTCGCTGTTCGGGGTGGAACCGCCGTGAAGCCACTGGCTAAGCCACAGCAGAAGGTGAGGGCGGTGAGAACGAAAATGGTGTTCATCTTGGTGCAGGTGTCGAATGGTACTGGCTTGAATTTAACTTGTACCATACTTTGTTAAAAAAATTGTAGAACTTCAATGACGCACTTCTACATGTTTGAACCAATACAGATTTCTTTGTTTACGGAAAGACTGAAAAATCAATATTTGAACATCTGATCATAATTAAATCACCAGCTAACCTACAAAAGATCCCAAAACCGCTCAGTTCAATTTCAACTTCCATCCAAGATGAAAGCCTTCCTCCTACTGATCACCCTCACCTGCTTCTCGGCCACAACCGCTGCAGTGTCGGATCAAAACACCACCATTTCCGCCGTAAAAGCCGCCGATGGATCGCTGACCGTTCTGGTGCCCAACGGTATTCCGTTCACTATTCCGGCCAACGTTCTGACGCTGGGAACGGCCCTGCTGAACCAGGTTGTTTCTATGGTGAACGTGGCCCAGACCACGGGCAAGGCCAGCATCAGTGTTCCGATCAGCAGCAGTGGCAACCTGCTGTTTACCTCGGTCAACGGAGTCAACTACAGCTTGTACATCGCCGAACAGTTGCAGGGATTGATTCGGGCGTTTGACGCGTTTAATTATATGATTGGTAAATTCAGATATTAGAGATGTAGCTGAAATAAAACACTTAAGGGCAATTCTTCGCCAAACCCGGAAATGGCTTTCACCTATATTTTTTTATTTGGTTCAAACTTTGCGGAAGCCTTCCCTTTTACCAAAGAAGCCATTTTGCTGCCAAACAATTTTAGCAGCTGTTCATACATAATTGGTACGTAAATATTCAAACTAATGTTTTTTTAACTATTATTATTTTTTTTTATTGATTTGGTATCTTCGACAAAGATTGAGTTTGAGTTTGTTGAGTTGATTAGGACTATTCAGAAAAATAGGTGCACGGAAAAAAATATGTAGCGATTGTTTTCTTCACAAAACTTGAATTTCGCAAAATCCGTACAGTCATGCCCCGGTTTTGCACGCCTCGGTTTTGCACCACCCCGGTTTTGATTCGTTTAGCTGCCTTGGTTAAGCACGGTCCAATTATAGTGTTTTGTGATCGGGAAAAGATCAGGAAATGGCCCCCTTCAAAATCGGTTCGAAAAATCAGGGGGCAAAAAAATATTTTTTTTCAAAAAACTTCAAAATTTTAAAGGAAATAGAAGACTCACCATTCGAACACAATAGAAAAGGCATTTTTCTGCGTTTTAAATCATATTTATTAGGTCTGGAATCGAGAAATTTTTTTTATTTTTTTAGAAATTTCAATGTACAGCACCGCAAAATGTTTTTTTTTCGGCGAAAAAAAAATCTCTTCAATGCTTGGACATTTTGAAGAAAATCGATTGCAAAACATCTGGGAAGGTACACATCAAAACACTTTTTTTCATTCAAATGTTGAAACCATGGCTTGTGATTTCTTTTTTTTATTTTTTTGCTCCACCATCATATTTTATATATTTGTCCTTTTTTCTCAAAATAATTGTTATTGCAATACAGCAGTTCCATATGAAAGTTAAAGAAAAAAATAAAAGTTCTCCGATCGGGCTCAAAATTTTTCTGGGGGTTCCTTGGCCAAAATAATTAGACCCGTATTTTTTTGTTTGGCCATTAGGGTGGCCTACGCCGTGTTAGTGGTCCGAAAAATGGCCATTTCGTCGATTTTCAAAAACCACTTTTTCAAAAATCATAACTTCGCTCCATTTCAACCGATTTTAGCTGTCTAGGCGCAATGAAAGATGATAAGTTGGACTTTCAAGAAAAATAATGTGGAGTTTCAAAATCTAGCCTAACATTTGAAAAGTCTTATGAAAACATCAAATGCCGTTTTGACGGTGTCTGGACCAAAGAGCCTATATCTGAAAATATTTTTAACGGATTCCTCGAACAATTTTACATAATATATCAAAAATTGGGTGAGGTTCATTAACAGGATTCATATGATTTTTTGAAAATAAAATCCGGGTTTTTCGACGCGCCGCGCGCGAAAACGAGAAATTGACGAAATCGGCAAAAAATCAACTTTTTTCACTAAAACTGCGATAACTAGAAAATTTCAGCGATGACCTATAGATGTTAGGGTACCAAAATTTTCGTAATTGAAATACGCAACCGATTTCGTCAATCTCCCGTTTTCGCGCGCGGCGCGTCGAAAAACCCGGATTTTATTTTCAAAAAATCATATCTCTGAATCCTAATGAACCTCGCCCAATTTTTGATATGTTATGTAAAATTGTCCGAGGAATCCGTTAAAAATATTTTCAGATATAGGCTCTTTGGTCCAGACACCGTCAAAACGGCATTTGATGTTTTCATTAGACTTTTTCAAATGTTAGGCTAGATTTTTGAAACTCCACATTATTTTTTATTGAAAGTCCAACTTATCATCTTTCATTTGCGCCCTAGACAGCTAAAATCAGTTGAAATGGAGCGAAGTTATGATTTTTTGAAAAAAGTGGTTTTTGTGAAAATCGACGAAAATGGCCATTTTTCGGACCACCCTAACACGACGTAGGCCAAACAAAAAAATACGGGTCTAATTATTTTGGCCAAGGAACCCCAGAAAAATTTTGAGCCAAATCGAAGCACTTTTATTTTTTTCTTTAACTTTCATATGGAACTGCTGAATATGTGTATCGATTGATTAGGTTTTTTTACATACATTTCGAATGTAATTTTTTAATTGAAAATACTCAAAAAAAATCACAAAACTATGTATTTTAGAAAAAATACTCCAAATTTATTTATTTTTTACAATAAAAATATCATCGGGATTTTATATACATTTAGAATGTTTTTTTTTTCGAAAATACTCTATTTTTTTCCAAACTACGTAGTTTTCAAAAATACCCTCAATTTTAGTTTTTTACGATATGGATATCAAATGACCGCAATTTTGCCATACATTTCGAATTTAATAAATAAAATTTCAAATACTTTTTTTCATAAAACTACGTATTTTCGAAAAAAAAATACTCAAAATATCAGATTTTCACAATATGGGTATCAAATGATCGGTTTTTTTTTCATAAATTTCAAGTGTAGGGGAAGGTGGGGCAAGAGGAACAATCGCTCGTACGGCCGTGATTTTTACAATTTTGATTGTTTCCAGTATGAGGAAATGTTGCTAGCAATGCAATTAGCTGATTCTACTACCACATAACCGCCAAAACGACGTAAACGCCACGGAGCTTAAGATTTAATGAAGTTTTTTTACAAACCTTTATTTTCTTATAATATTTGGAAAGTACAAAATAAGACTTTGGGTTCGTTTTAAGGCTATTTTTTCTAAAATTCGTAGCTTTGTGAAAATTTTGATAATTTTCAAAAAAATATGTTATTACATTGGAAGTGTATGAAAAAATGCCGATCGGTTGATACCCATGTTGTTAAAAACAAAAATTTTAAATATTTTTTCGAAAACACGTAGTTTTTTGAAAATTTTGAGTATTTTCCAAAAATGTAGTTTAAACATTCAAAATGTATGAGAAAATCCCGATAATTTGATATGAAAATGTTCATGTAATTTTAATTGCAATGGATAGTTGCCACGATGGGCGACCAAAAGAAGCTTTTTTTTGTTTTCCTCGGGACGAAAAATTGCGTCAGAAGTGGGTGGAATTTTGTGAACCAGAAGAACAACCGAATGGAAGTTCCGAGATTATGTATCTTTGTGCACAGAAAAAAAGTTTAATTTTGGAATGTTGAAAATTTGGTAGGTTGAATATTTGCTATTTTTTTTGAGTAATATATATTAAAAAAAATATGTAAAAACGTGAACTGATGAAAATTCATCATTTTCTGGGGTAAAATAATTTTTTTTTTACAAAAAAAATTCCTGACACCATTTCCTGATGAATATTACCATCATTTTTTCGGTGTATCCAAAGATTTGTTGACTTCGAATACCTCAAAAGTTCGAGTCATATTTTTAATCCTGACAAAATAAATTATAGATCGATTACAATACTTGTCACTTCTTGGCATCATTTTGCAAACAGTAAACTATAATTGGACCGTGCTTAACTGAGGCAGCTGAACGAATCAAAACATAAACATTGAAAAATATTTAAAAAAAAATAGTAAATCTTTCCCAGTTCCTGAGGGGAACACCCTTGAAGAGTATCGGGGCCGGCATTTACAAAGCGGATTCAGTGGCAGTTTCATTCTCAACTTAATGTTAACATGTTAGGGTTAATGATAACATTCCATAGGTCGCCTCCCTAAGGTGTCGTGATAAGGTCCAGTTTGTGGCGATACACTACCTTCCCTTTACTAAGCAATCGATTCCAGAAGGGAAAAGATATTTGCAACGGCTTAATTTCTAATTTGGGAAAAAAATCGGTGTACCGTTTTTCTAATAGTCATCATTAATATCTACAACTATGTTGAAGACACCAATTTATATTTGAGTATTTGTGTATCAGAGGGGGGTAGCCCCGAAGAAGCCCGGATTCGGACCACCCTAATGGACAGTTGTCAAAATTGTATGGAGACTTGTATGGGTGAACCAATAACTCACAATAACTTCTTTAGACATAGGGATAGCCCTCACACATTTTGTGTCAAATAAAAAAAATACAGATAGAGAATCCCGGGCAGACGGAAATAACTTGGGAATAATATTTGTTGATATTTGAAAAAACTAGGCCGATAACATTTTATGTTATTTATAACAAGATTTGTTATTGGATTGTTATTGTAATAACAGAATAATATCATTTTTAGTTATTCTTTGAACAAATCTTTGTTATTATTTTTTTGTTATTTTATCAACTAATCCAACCATCCCAGTAACATTAGGAGGTATTGTTACATAACAGAAAATGTTATTCCCAAGTTGTTTGGGCTTGCAATCAATATCAGAACAATATAAAATTGTGTTATGATATGCAAAAATGGACTTTGCAAGAAAAATCCATAACACTTTTTGTTAATTTAACAGTATTTGTTATTGAAATGGCATGAATTAAGTTATTACCGTCTGTTCGGGATTGCTCTTAGGTCCTATAAACAAATGTAAAAATAGAATGTATCTCGATTACTCTGATGGACATTGACATAAGGTGTTAGAGGGATAGAATCAATGCCCCCCCTGTACTAAGCTTGCAAGGATTCCTATCTATTTAGCAAATGAGAATACAAAAAAGCTTAAAGGACATTATCATTAAAAAGACGAGTTATGTTGATTTTAGGCAAAACAACTTGTCAGTATTCGCTCATAGGTAGGCGAATTGACACTTTTTCAAAACAAATAAGTCAAATCCAGTCAGAATTTCTGTGAAAAACAAAACCAAGCTCACAACTATAATTTGATTAGTGTTTTTTTATTCCTCATGGTCCTCATGCCATCGAAACAACTTAGACCGGAACAAAACTAACCAACTGCTGCACCATGTAGTACAACATACTCGAGATCGAAGCCATCGCCGCGTCAAAATTAGCCAGCTGATCGGACACGTAAAAGCTGTACTCCCGGCCGTCGACGGTCACAAACATCAGATCTCCCTGGCTGGTGTTCGGAACGGACATGGTGGCCGACCCGGTCGTGAGAGCCTTGTTCAGCATGTCCGTGATGGCGTTCAGCACGGCCGTCGACAGCGTCAGCATCGGGGCTGGCACGGTGTAGACGCCGGTTGAGGTCTGAACATCCATCGATCCGGCCGTGGTCCTGGTGGCCGTGATGGTCGCCACCGACGAGAGTCCGTTGGCCAGTCCGGCGCAGATGGCTAGGATGGTGAGGAGTAGCACTGGGATGTTCATCTCGGAGGTTTGGTAACTGTACTGGGAAATCGGTGCGAGGTTGACGATATTTTAACTGGAGTTGGGAAGTAGCTGAAAACACCTGGACAAATAGCTCGTTACGATCCAAGGATAGTAGTATTGAGTGGGCTTATTGTGTTGTAGTGTGGTTGTTATTACGTAAACACAATTCGGCTTCATCTGATCTACTCTGATTTTAGGGGATTTTTCTATTTGTCCTTCGTTTAAAAAAGATATAGCAGTTGTGGAACATTAACCTTGAACGTCACCTGTTTGCTCAGCTGATACGGATTTCCTCCAAATCACGTTTAAAAAATGCCTCAATCTTCACGAGACACTTCAGTACCACCTCAACCACCTCCCAAGATGAAAGTGTTCTTCGTGCTGATTTCCTTCGCCATAGTCTCGGCTGTGGTGGCCGTCACGGACGGTGTCGTTACCTTTTCCGCCGTCAAGGCCGCCGATGGATCGCTGGACGTGACCCTGAGCCCGGGCTATGTCATTAACATTCCGGCCAACGTGGCGACGCTGGGAGTGGCCCTGCTGAACCAGATGACTGCCACGGTGAACGGAGCCCAAACACGGGGCACGGCCAGCATGAGCGTTCCGATGAGCAGCAGCGGCAACCTGCTGTACGTCCCCGTCAACGGAGTGAACTACAGTTTGTACATTGCCGAACAGTTGCCGGGACTGTTCCGGGTCTTTGAGGCGCTCACCGCCATGATCGACTACTTCAGGGCTTCGTATATGCTGTGAAAAATGGGGTGAAAAATCTAAATAAAATAAATAAGCTGGAACTTTGAAAATAATGAGTTTAGCTCTAAACGGTTCATTAATTTTTCTGTGTCAATCAACGCATATTAATGTTTGATCTTGAATAAACAAAAACTAGAGCACGCAATGTAAACAATAACAAACACTTTTTGTTTGGTTGACCATTCTGTGCCGTGTCCTGAAGTTTGGTGGAATTTGGTGGCCGGAGTCCCGAGTTATAGTTACAAATGTTTACGGTAATCGGGCATGTATGTGTGTCAAACGCGTTCGGACCTGAAATCTCCTTGGCCAGTTGTCGCACTTGCAACAATTTTCAGGCTGTGTCAAGATATCACGACAAGATTGAAACTTTTACCATGTGAAGAGAGACAAAAATGTTTTTAAAGCATATCTCAGGATTGCATTCCAATTTTGAGGATCTGTGTAGGTCAAAATGTGAGGCATTGGCTCCACAAAATGGCGTTCTTTACTCAATTTGGCTCATAATGAAAGCTCGACAAGATGGAAAAATTGCTAATTTACTCCCCTATAGCTAGCAACTGACCATCAGCTCTGGGGAAATCCAATTTCCCACGTGTATCCTTTCACCATCAAAAACAAAAACGCTCTCAAATCTGCATCTCTCCCTTGGAACAAGCACCAAAATTGCACCGCTTGACAGAAAAGTCCTAAAAGTGATCCCTGACAACAACAAAAAACCTCCTAAAACGAATTGTGTTTTCCACCCAACGAGACTCATCTGCCAATTAATGAAAAATTAAATCGACTGTTGGAGCAACTTTTGCGCTGATGCCTCTTTTACCTGCGGGTCCACGTGGACCGAAATAAAAACTGCCAAAAAAGCACACACACACACACACGTGTCCACAAGTGTCCAACTAGTGTGCCCATGAATAGAAAAGTGAGCATTACGCTGCTGATGGCAACACTTCTAGTCAGGCGAGGGGAGAGTGGGGGAAAAGACAAAAAATATGAGAATCATGCAAAATTTAGTGGATTCTCCGCCCCTACCACGTGGGAAAAAAAAGCATACACGAGTGCAGATTTTTGGCAGCATAAATAGCCCCGATGAAAAAGGAGAGACGAACAAAAAGTGTGGTTTCCACTAATTCGCTATGGTTTTATAAAGTGTAGTTTAAAATTCGGCAGAGTGTGAAAACACATTCACACACACACGCCATGAATTGATGCGCTGTTGTTAGATTGTGGAAAAACTGGGTGCAAAAATTGCCGACTGGGGAAGAAAAGTTTCATAAGCTGAAGCTGAAAATTTCATCAAGAGTGAAAAACCACTCGACTGAGGTTCATCATAGCCAATTATAAAATATGTGCGACAAAGTTTGTTGATTGAAGTGGGGCTCAGTGAAGTGGGACGTTGGGAAAATTTGATTTTTTTTTCTTGGTTTTGATATAATTTGGCTTTTTCTACAATTAAAAAAAATATCAAAGGTTCCTAAAATTTCTTGAATGAATTTTAATATAAAGTTTGAGTATTTCATTCCAAAACTCAAAAATATTGAAATTGCATGCAAAATTTCGATTCACTTGATTGCAAGTGCATATTGCAAACTATGAAAAAGTCAAACATTAAAACGCGTTTTTATGAGTATTTTCAAAACGCAGTAATTTGTGATACTTAAAGTACTTCATTCTTAAAAATCATACCCATTGAAAACGCGTAGAAAATTTCAAATTGTTTGATAAAAATTTGATTTTTTTTTAATTTAAATATTTTATTCCAAAACTCTACAACAGTGAAATGCATGACAAATTTTGAATTGATTGATACCCACATTGCAAATTTTGACAATTTGAGTATTTGAAAAAATAACAATATTTTACCTTAAAAAAATACGGTATTTTGTCAAAATTTTAGTATCATCTTCCAAACCTCTTAAACAGTGAAAATTCAAGCAAAATTTAAAATCGCTTGATACCCATGTTGTAAATGAGTATTAAAAAAAATACAATATTTTCTGACATTTTTTTTAAATACTCAAATTATCATAATTTGCAATATGGGTAACAAAAGTTTCGAAATTTGTCTCATGATTTTTCTTTGTTAAAGAGATTTGGAATAAAATACTAAAATTGTCACAAAATATTATATTTTTTAAAATACTCAAATTATCAGTTTTGGAACAAAATACTAATTCTTTTTAGTATTTTGTTCCAAAACTGATAATTTCAGTATTTAAAAAAATATAATATTTTGTGACAATTTAAGTATTTTATTCCAAATCTCTTTAACAATGAAAATTCATGACAAATTTCGAATCTTTTGTTACCCATATTGCAAATTATGATAATTTGAGTATTTAAAAAAATGCAGTATTTTATACAAATTGTTGTGTCATATTCAAAAGCTCTGAAATAGTACAAATGCATGCCAAATTTCGAACCGTTTGGTACCCATATTGCAAGTAATGAAAATTTTAGTAATTGAAAACAGGTTTTTTTGAAAAAAATAGTAATTTATTCAAAAACGTCCCGACCAAAGCGCTAATCATAATCGTTATCGTTAGACTCTAATATTACCGACCCTAATTTTATCGATTAAAAATCTTGAATTTTATCAATTATTAACTTTAACAAAAATTGAACTAGTTCAAATAAAGCCGATGTAGATGACAAATAATGAATAAACTAGATGCATTTTTATGTGAAATAAATATATTGAAAATAATGTTTTGAAGACTAACATTCCAAAATGGCATCATTGATGATCAAGAATTTTCCAAAATCTTCAAAAGTAGTACAGTCCAGACTCTCTTATTCGAAGGCCTTGATAACATATCACTCCCGATAATGGAATCTTCAGAGAATCGAATTACATAAAAAAATGTTCTCTCTGTTATTTTTGATAGTGAAGCAAAACTACGCTAAAGAGATTAATAATTTTTAAATCAAAGTTGGCGGCCAAAAAAGCAGAGAGAAATATTGGAAAAAGGCATTTTATGATAACTTGATTTTAATTTTAGGCCGTTGAAAATATTTTTTTGTAAGTTTATATACATTAAATACAATTATAACTAATAAATATATTTTAAAAAGATCCTCAGATTTTACAATGCTACGTATTTTTGTAAAATGCATAGAATTTAAGCTGTTTCAATATGGGTATCAATTGATTGAGAATTTCTTACATTTAGAAAGCACACATTTTTAAAAATGGACAAAAAGCTAAAAAAATAGTATTACTTTAAAAATAAGGTTATCAAATGATTGGGATTATTTCACGCCTTTCAAAAGTTATAATTTTTGCTGTTTGAAAATATATTTTTTTACAATACTACAAAATTCTGAGTCGAGAGAATTGATCCCTCGAAATTTATTAAGGGTTCAGCGTAAAAATCGAGAGAACTCACACCACCATAACAAATGAGTTCATTCGTTAATTGAAACAATAAATCTACAACAAGTGTCATACATCGACATTTGACCACTCTTTGAACATCAAGCTGTGGTGGCCGAGACAGTTAAGTCATTGGATTAGTATGTCAAAGGTCTCTGGTTCGATTCCCGTAGTCGACACTTTTGGTTTTTTTTTTTTTTTTTGTTTTGACGGATGAACTTTTGTTGCAAATGAACCTAGAAAGAGTAATTCTCTCGCCCAACTCGAGCTGTGATCTCTGTGTCCTTAAATGGTACCACTATTCTCTCACCTATAGGCCATTATTCTCTCAGAATAGCGCTGCCCAGTTTAGTGAAAGCAATTTGGGTATCAAATGATCGTTTGTTTTTCATACATTTCAGAAGATAAAGAATATTTTTTTTAAAACATTCCGTATTTTCATCAAACAACGTTTTTTTAAAAATGTACTGAATTTTTTTGCACATAATATTTTTTAAATTAGCTGATGTTTTTCATACTTTTCTAATGTAATAATACAAACTTTCAAAAATACCCGACATTTTCACAAAAAAGTGAATTTTCCCATCGATATTGCAAAATTCTAAAATTTTTAGTATTTTCCAAAATAATTGGTCTGATGGTGTTTTTTGTTGTTTTCATTAAAATATTTCAAAAATTCGTAAATTTCAGACACCAACATTGTAAAAAAAAATATTTTTCTAAAACTCTGAACAGTTTTGTTAAACTTTGAGCGATTTTCAAAATTTGTATCATTTTTGTCTAAATTTATGGAAAATCAAAAACATTGAATAAAACTGAATTTGTTTGGTACAATTTCAAGAATACGTAGTTTTGCGAAAATCTTCAGTATTAAAAAAACAACTTAAATCCCAAATGATAGGATTTCAATTTGTTTTTGGAATATTTTCCAACAGGTAAGGTTTTTCTCAAGATCATTATTTTTAAAACATGTACTGGGGAAGGCTACAAAAAGGCCATGCACTATTTGGGAAAATAGTTTTTTCAATAGTGTATAGAAAAAAAGTTAGTTTATATTCCAGGGTGACTTTGAAAGTCATAGTTTTGCTATTTAAAATCATATTTAAGATGTTCATACTTTATTTGTACGTCAATCACTAATGTAACTGATATAGTTTTTAAGAAAAAAAAAAATGTTTATATTTCGTTAATTAAGTTTATAAGCTTTTTAACAAAATACATATAAATTTTAATCAAAATTTAAAAAATAGACAGAATTTGGCGTGAAATTTGTTAGAATTTGGTTTGTTTATAAAATTATTCGAAGCACGAATCAAAAGTTTTGACATTTTACATAAAATTTGTCAACTGAAATTGCCTATAAATTTGGAGATTTTTTTTAATTGTGTTTCAAAAACGAATATAATTTATTATTTAAAAACTTATTTACTTTTCTCCTAGTGGAAAATTATCCAAAGAATCCGAACATTAATCCCGTTATCCGATTCAAAATCATGTTCATTGAGAAAATCATGACAATTTGAGTAGTTTAAAATAATGACTTAAATACTTTTCCAAATTTCATGAAAAGTTCTTTTTGAGGTCATTTAAACACTTCTCTACCACGGTCAGTATGATTCTAAATAATTCCATACGTTTTTTTATTGTACTCTTTATTTTGCGGAATAATCGCAAACCTATCAAAGTCACCTCGTTTTACGAACGGGAATAAAGGGAATTTTAAGAATATTTTTAATTATAATGATTTGTGAAATTCGTAAGAAATTTAAATTTCAATGGTTTTATTTAAGTGATTTGATCCTTAGTCTAGTTTTTCCCAAACGAATTCAAACTACGATATATTTAAACAAACAAGAAATGCTTCATTTTAAAACACAGTAAAAAAAGTATTTTTATTGAAATTTTCAAGTTATTTCAAAGGCTGACAAAGCTGACATCATCCCAATTCCAATTATTATAATTTGAATGAATTAAGCCCATCGGTATTATTCAGTGAAATTAAACTCTCAATTAATAAGAATGAAAGATATGAAATTGCGGTGATAAAAACTATTTGGTAAATAAGTTTTATGGAGCTAAGTCTACGACATATTTAAATATAAATTTCAAAGCTCAGTTGATCTAAATTCAATAACAAAAAATGTGAGCAGCTTTAATCAAACCCCAAGCTCTATGGTGCCCCCTCTCCATGGAAGAGCTTCAACGCCGACGAGGGTGGCATCATACAATTGACACGCGCCCTGCCGTGTTTATAAACACATTAATTCTGTTTTTACTACAAATGTCTCGCCACAACAACAACAACATCAACATCAAGAAGAGCAGCAGCAGTAACGTTTCGCTAAGAGTCGTCGTAATCTCGAAACAGCTTTGGGCAATTTGAGGGGTGGTCAAATTGTAATTAATTAAAGCTTAGATGAAAAAATCGTAAATTTGAAAAATCAATTACCTTATATTAAAAACAAAACTTAAATACTTTAATTTTCAGTCATCCCTATTTCCAGCATAATCTGCAGCAAATCCACGCCTCATAAAGCGAGGACCACGCGTCCTCATAAACAAGCATATCTCCATTGCTGATTTATGTGGAGTTGACTTTAGGATTTATAAACAGTTTTTTTTGCGTTTTGCTCCTTTCAACTGCGACAGCACGGAAAAAAGGAGCCGTCGATGGCGTTTGTTTGTTTTGGGGGGAACGACGTGGCATGCCAAAACAGTAGTGCCACACTTTGAGCTATGCCCTCGAAGGGGGGGGGGGGTCACTTTGCGAATCTACTACGGTGGTCCTGGAAAATGTTGCTTGCTCTATTTTGTTACTTTTTTATTTGCTTAAGTTGGAAATTTATTTTTTAATTAAAAAAATATTTTTTTCATATTATTCACCATTATATCGACATTCCAAAGGATCACACTAAGATACAAATTCCGTCGTCCGAATCCGAAAATAAACGAACGTACGTGAGCTGTCGAGCTGTGAGCGAGATAAAATTGTTGACATTATCGACGGAGACGTGTGCCTCCGCCACCATACTCCACCCACATCTTATATTATAGGTGTGTACAGAACAGTTGCCAGGATCCACCGCGGGGACGTCCTTTTTGCGCCGTTATTTGCCTATCGCTGAAAAACGGTCCCCCGTGGCGACCAGGATATTCGCGATTTGGGGGGTACATGGACAAAATTTCGGATTAATTCAATTTATCTCATTAAAAAAATACACTTTTGGTTAATTTACAATAAGCCATTTAAAAAAATCAGAAGTTCAAAAATGTTCACTTTACCCTATGTTTCCGCCAGACAGGTCGACGATGGAAATCGTTTTGCACGTAAAAGAGGCTAGATTTAAGCCGGCTCTGTTTGTCTTTCCGGCGGAGGAACTACTGGTGGAAAAATGAGCTTTTGCGATCGATGTGATGGAAATCAATGAGCAGATGTTACCGTGCATTATGAGCTCAACCTTGGTAGGGAAAATTGAAAAAGCTTTAAAGGGTAGCTTGGAGAAAAAATACCCATAGAAATATAACGTAGCATAATTCAAACATCAAATAATAACCATCACACAGTATCGAAGATGAAACCCATGCAGATAAATTGTTGATGACGGGTGGCGAAATTGGAGGAGCGCTGATTTTGCTTTCCCCGTAAACAGATTAATCTGCTGGTGCCACCAGAAGTGCGTGATAATTAGCCGATCAAGCAGCAGATATTTGTTTGTAAATAAATGAGTGGAGTGAGCCTACCCAATGGAAGCGTGAATTTATCGCTCTACGTGCTTTCGATTGGATTTGATTCCGCGAAAATCTTCGACCAGATTGGGACCAGATTTTGACAGATCATCAAAATATTTGGATTGATACTGCTGAAATTGCAATTTTGTATTTGTTTACCACCTTTGATAAATAAAATAATAATAACGATATTTCTCAGCGCTAACTTTCAATTTAAGCAAATAGGTAATGATAATATATTTAACGCAATTCCGCTGTGAAAGAGTCAACTTTTCCTGTCCTTCTGGAGAAACGAAACTGCCATCTTTCCCCTGCCAAAAATAACAGAATGGAAAATTAATACCTTTCAATACCAGTGCTGAAAAGTTTTACTTTTCAGCACTGAAATGGGTGAATTCACTTAATACTTGGATGTATGACATTAAATTACATTCAAGAAGCGTTTTTCGAAATTGCAAAAAACGTTGTAAGCAACTCGTTGCAAAACTTGATTTTTTCAGCACGTGTCGTATTTATTCAACTCGGTAGACCTCGTTGGATAAATGTACGACTCGTTCTGAAAAAATCTTCTTTTTGCAACTTGTTGCATAAACTACTATATCGCAAGTTTAAATCACTTTAGATTGAATCACATTGTAAATTTTTTCTGCTTTTATTCGTAGCAAATTGAAAACATAATTTTAAAAACTTATATCAACTCTATGTTGTTGTTCTATGATCTGATCAGTTTTATCTGTTTCAGATAAATTCCTTTCAGTATAAAACAAAAAAAAGTCCAGTTTTAATCTACAAACCCTACCCAAATTTAAGTCTGAATTAATCCTAGTTGTCGGTTTCTTTCATTTTTGATCAAAATTTCCAAATAAATTAAAATAAAAGTAAACACAACATGATAATACAGCCATACATAATTTGAGCGTTTCCTTTTGCATTCATTCAATTTTTAAAAATAATAATAAATAATTTCTTGCAGAAAGACATCACAATTTTAAAAAATAGCGCGTAAAATTACAAAAAAACGCATCCTTTGAATTTTTATAAACGATTTTTTTTTTTGCAATCGAGAATATTGAAAAAACTTCAAAAGTAGATTTTTTTCCAAATAATATGGATGTTCCAGAAATTACCTTTTGCCATACAAAAATGTTATCAAAATAATAAACCAGCTGTTTCTTGAGCAAAACCAATCACGTGACCCACTTTTCGAATTACAGTATGTAAAAAAAGTATTTACACCCCTTGGGCACTATGCACATTTTGTGATGAAACATGTAAACAAATTAAAGTTTGACAGGAACCTACGTTTTGTTCAGAAACTCATGCCAGACATTTTGCTACAAAAAGCTCATCAAAATATGATTTCTATAAAAAGTTATATAACAAATACTATTACGAAAATAAAAAAGGTGCAAAAAAAGTTTGTACACCTTTCGAAAAATTAACATAATAGTAGTTTATGCAACAAGTTGCAAAAAGAGGATTTTTTCAGCACGAGTCGTACATTTATCCAACGAGGTTCACCGAGTTGGATAAATACGACGAGTGCTGAAAAAATCAAGTTTTGCACCGAGTTCCATACAACATTTTTTGCAATTTCGAAAAACACCCATTGAGTGAAATTTTAAGTCGAATTTTCATGTATTTTGTCAATAAATCGTTTAAATCAAAAAATGTTGAAAAGTGTTTCTTTTCGAAACAAGTGCTGAAAAGTTCAACTTGCTGTGTTGCTATTCGATTCTGTTATTTTTGTACAGAAAAGTAGGCTATTTCATCGTTCAAGAATGACAGGAAAGGTAAGTAGTTTCACGACGGAATTGCAAAAATAATGTTATTTGTTGACAAATCACCATAAATCCAGTCTCCCAACTTAAAATAGGGATCCTTGACTGATTAAAAAAAAAGTTTGGATTGAATATAAAGTTTACTAACTACTTTGTATAAATGTTTATATAGCTCTGCAAATTCTATATAAAACTTATCTAAACTTAATATTGCAAACTTTTAATGCAAGTAAATGTCAATATATTACCATAAAATTGCTAAATAAACATTTTGGAGTGGGTATAACACCGTTTTGGGGGTATTTGTATCGATAGAATAGATTTTTCGTTGGAATTTCGTACCAACCCGGAATTACGTCGTCGGAAAATCCGCCGGCATCCGAACCGGTCCAGATTTCATAAGTCAACCTATGTGGCATCAGAAAAGGCATAAAATTTCCGATCTTTCGATAAGCAAAAATCTAGGTTTTCTATAAAACCCACGTTTTTAAATACCTAAGCAAAAACGTTGTTATGGTTTCGTTTGAGCAACCTGCCAAAAATGTATGGAATTTCGTAATTTTTGTTCTCGTGGATCAAACTTACTTTTTGCCCAGGTATTTAAAAACGTAGGTTTTATAGAAAACCTAGATGTTTGGGTATCAAAAGATCGGAATTGTATGCCCTTTCCGATGCCACCTAGGTTGACTTGTGAATCGTGGACCGGTTTGGATGCCGGCGGATTTTCCGACGACGTAATTCCGGGTTGGTACGAAATTCCAACGAAAAATCTATTCTATCGGTACAAATACCCCCAAAACGGTGTTATACCCACTCCAAAATGTTTATTTAGCAATCTTTTTTTACATACTGTAGATCAGAGCGAAGAGACAAAATCTTCAAGGAAATAATTTGTTCTACCATTTACATAACAAAATGCTTCTATAGTTGTGCAATAAACGATGTTGAATTAAACGTTTGTTTGTTTGTATGGCTTGTCTCAAAACTATTTAAAAATATATAAAAAATAAAGATGGAAATACGAACATTTGAATGAAAAAGTCTTTTAACCCCTTCCCGCCCAGAGAAAAAACGAGATTTTTTACGTTTTTCTACATTACTCGTAACTGGATCAACCAAATTGGATGAAATTTTAATGGATATATGTTAACATTCTATACAAACTAATGCAGGTTGAACCAGGTTGAAAAATTGCATGGTTGCAGAGAAATTTAATTTTGAAGACAAAAATTAGTGGTGCTCTGGAGTAACCATGAGCATTAGAGGGTTAAAATGCAATTTGAACTAGTTCAGTTGTTTTACAATCATTAGTTTTAAAAAAATGTATGATTTGAAGAAAACAAAAATTTGAGCGATAAAAAACTTTTTGCGGAACTGTAAAGGATTTTTGAATAAACCAAAAAATGCTAAAAATGATTTTAAACAGATCTAATCTAATCTAATCGAACACAAGCGCAGCCAGTCCGAAGAAAGCATCCGGGAAGAACTTATGCTTAGATTACCCCTCAAGTTCCTTCTTGTCATTATTAATGATTGCAGTACTTTCGAGAACCCCCGAAGTGTATAACACTCATTAAAGCGGCCCGACCTACTGCGTTGCATTAACCGCATGAGACAGATTCTATGAACGGATCCCACATTTCATAGAACCATCAGGGGAAGAAGAAGAAGCCGGGGACATACCGTACCAACCGGTTTTAGTTATTTAGAGATTATAATGGTGTGTGGTGTGTAGGGGAATCATTGGGGAAGGGATTGTTGTATTATATAGTAAATGACCTTGTGACATTATTTCACTACTACGGATTAATTCACTCAAAGAGTATTAATTCCTTGGTCGCCGAATGGCTAGAGCATCCAACTTCCAATCCAAAGGTGTGAGTTCGAATCCCACCTGATTCTATGCATTTTTTGTTCATATTCAAAGTTCATTTACAGTCGAATAATTTCTAGGAGACCGGTCGGGAATCGAACCCTGAACCTTCCGCTTTTAAGGTGGGAGCCGTAGCCATCAAGCCACGGGCCGGTCCTGCTAAAAATGATTTTAAATAGAGGGGGATTTATTTAATTTGATTCAAGCTGATTGTACTTTAAATTCCATCCGCAAAGATTGAGAGCTTTCGTGACATAAGCTCTCAATCTTTGCGGAAAATTTACGAATTTCAATCCACCCAGTTGCATTCGACAGGAAATTAATTCCATTTTTTCAAGATATGGTCCGCTTTGGAAAAATGTTTCCTGACCACTGGAGATATTCTGGTTTTCCGGAGGTGGTATGTTGCTGATTGAAGTGCTTGAAAGCACAATATTTCGGTTTATTAAAGTTATCACTTTACACGCGTAAAAAATGGTGTTTATAATTTTTTGAAAATTTGTGGAGGTCGATTTTAGAAGCCGTAATTTAAACACCTATTTTTCCATTAAATTAAGTTTTAAAATTATTGAATTAGTATATCAGCTCGGAGAAAGTGTCCTGTAACCACTATAATAATTGATTTTTGTTTCATACACTAAAAACTCATCGTTTGGGAGTCTCGCCGTTGCTCTTTGCGAGGCAAAGCCTGCTTCGATCGTGTTTGGCCTGCGTCGTTGTTTCGCGCGGAAGAAAAAGAAGAAAAAAGTGTATTTGAAAGAAGCTGGCCAGTCTCGCCGTTGCTCTTTGCGAGGCAAAGCCTGCTTCGATCGTGTTTGGCCTGCGTTGTTGTTTCGCGCGGAAGAAAAAAGTGTATTTGAAAGAAGCTGGCCAGTCTCGCCGTTGCTCTTTGCGAGGCAAGACCTGCTTCGATCGTGTTTGGCCTGCGTCGTTGTTTCGCGCGGAAAAAAAAGAAGAAAAAAGTGTATTTGAAAGAAGCTGGCCAGTCTCGCCGTTGCTCTTTGCGAGGCAAGGCCTGCTTCGATCGTGTTTGGCCGGCGTCGTTGTTTCGCACGGAAGAAAAAGAAGAAAAAAGTGTATTTGAAAGAAGCTGGCCAGTCTCGTCGTTGCTCTTTGCGAGGCAAGGCCTGCTTCGATTGTGTTTGGCCTGCGTCGTTGTTTCCACGGGATATTTATATTTATATTTTTCACAGCTTCCTTACATTAACTGCTAACATGTATCTATTCACTATATGATTTATTTATATTTTTCTAATCCTCTATCATACTATTTTCCCATAAAATATACATTTAAATTGCATGAACTAACAATGCTTTAAAAAACAGCAATGGAGCGATCTGGAGCATTTGTTTTAAAATTATTGCTATTTTTTACAGCTTCCTGGAATTAATTTCAATTTAGCTGCTGATATGTAAATTTATTTGAATGTTCAAATTATTTTTTTCGTATTGCTTTCCTTTATATCCTCATTTCCTCATACCATATATGATCAAATTACATAAACTAACGACACTTACTAAAACAGCAAGGGAACCATCAGGAGCATTTGTATTTTAAATGATTATTTATTTACATGTTCATATTATTCCTCATCCTATACCTTTCCTGTAACATACCATCTCCTCATACCATATATCATCAAATTGCTTAAATTAACGAATCTTTCTAAAACAGCATGGGAACCATCTGGAGCATTTAGATTTTAATTTACTGCTTTTTTTACAGCTTCCTGGAATCATCTTGATTATATTTAAATTTATTTTATTTACCATATTTATAATATTTATTATTATTATTATTATTACAAAACTATATGCTTATTAGATAATACACTACAGACTAACATTTACACTTACAAACATCCAAATCATGTAATACATTACGCATTCAACCATTTTCATCGGCCCGATGAAATTCCTCTAACCCCATTCCAAACCTCCCAAAAATATTCCGTTCACTTTTAAAAGTCGCATGGGTTCCCTGCACTTTTGCCACTAGTGAACAACAAAAACATCCTCCCAAATCCCCACGGGACTGTATGGGCGTAGCCTTGGAGCACAGTGTGGAAATTTCCGTTCTTAGATATTTTTGGTTGTACCGGGCAGCAATCAAATTGTCTAAGAATATTGAATTGACCATTGTGGCACCCCCTACAGCGTGGTGCAGACCCGTAATGCTATGCTATGCTATGCTATACACTAAAAACTCATCGTTTGGATATCGATTCCATCAAGCAAGCTGAATAAAATAATACAAAAAATCCATCCGTTTTCCAATAAACACTTGATTTTATAAACAACATCATAGCTTTCAAGTAGTAGTGAAATAGCCAATTTTAGTTTACCAACTTTTAAAACTATTCAAAGTACCGTCGTCAGTAGTGACATTGGGTCTAGCGGGCTATTATATTTTTTTTTTAACTTTTCAATGTTATTTAAACAAACTGTTCTTATAATAATTTCAAGCAATTCTGTTTATTTTAAATTTGTTTTTTTCCAACTGCAGACAAAATAAAAAACTATCAATGTAAACGGTTTATTTGACCACTAAGTGATGCAATCTAGATTGTTTCAAATTGTTTATTTTTCAATAATGCTTCTGTTTCAAGGTTTTATATAACAGTTAATAAATGAATTCGAAAAGTTTTAAAATAGCAAAAAGTTTGATTTTCAATCATATACTCAATCAATGAAATGTCCAAAAATATCTTGCTATCAGATCCTGATTTAGCCGTTTCGTCTCTCACTCGGAATACCAAATAAAGAAGGAAGGAGTTTCCGAGACGGTTACGAACAATACATTATTAATTTCCCACCATCGGGTGGTGTGGTGAGAACTTTATTCAAAAAAAAAAAGAAAAAAAGGCTCGGAAAACTCCTTAGCATGGACTGAGGGCTTCGACGAGCCAATTCGTTTCTCTACATCAGTTCACACTTTTCCGTTGATTTTTTTATCGAAATTTTCTTTGCCTTTCTTTCACCCGCAGGCGAAGCATAAATATTCCATGAACAATTACATATAAATGGGTGCTAATGGATTTGCGCTTATGCATGCTTAAATAATTAATGCCGAGTCGATGTTGAAAGAATGTTTCACAAATTTACCATTCACGGATCATTTCGGGGCCACTTCCCATAGACATTGATTCGATAAATGTGACCTCAATTGAGAATATTTTTTGTTGGAATTCAAATGTTTAACAAATGCCTCAACTTATTACAAGCATTGTATTTTAAAAAACGAAATTTTTTAAACTCAATGGTGTGGAAAGGCAATTAGTAGGAAATAATCATCCAACATTCCAGAAATTATTAAATAATGTCCACGAAACGATTCCATTGAACGTGAATTGTTGTTTTCAACACAGCAATTATTACGTTTCCAGTCATATAATTATTATTTAACCTGAATGGTTTTTCACGATAAACAATTAATGGTAGGTTCTACGAACCCCCAATCAAATCACACATGTTGTAAATCATCGGAAAAGCTTTTTCCTCACATTAACCTCTTTCTCCGAACAAAACGATGCAAAAATAGCATTCCAGCAAAATCATTAGCAGCATCTTTCTGTACTCTGCTCCGCCAAGTCACTGTGATTTTGCTCGAGTGCATTTTTGCCACCCAAAGTGTGATTACATGAGGGAAACCAAAAGCTCACAAAATCACTTAATCATCTTTTCACTTCCCCCGCTGCAGCTGCAGCCAATCCACGTGGAAAACTATTTTCTTGCTATTTCCACACTTTCGATTGCTGCGAGTCAAAACGCGTCTGCAAGGAAAAGCTAGTGATTCTCACAGGAAGAATCGTAGGAGAATCGTTACTGCAAGTGCATCAGCTCCATTAAGATAGCAGTTTCACAATAATGTGAGTGTGGGAATGTTTGGATGAAGTCAACCCTTAACCAAAAAAAACATAACAAATTCTTCAAGTTTAAAAAAACTGTTTCGATTTAAACTCCTGAAATAATGGATTTTCTCATAAGGCCGTAATTGAAATTGCATGGCATAGAGTCAACATTTCTAAGACAAATGTATTATTGCTTAGTATTCAACATATTTTGAACCTAATTTTTCACAAACAATTACATAATTTTTAAACTGGTCAAATCATGCTTAAAATAAAGAAAAATGCAGAAAATGCATCTTAAATTGTTTTCAGTTGATTGCAAGTATTTTTTTTTCTTTTTAATTGGATTTTTTTGAAAAATACTTTTTGTCCCCTGATTTTTTAGGCTGACGTAAACTTCAAAAAAATATTTGCAACGGCCATAAATCTTGAACAACATATTCCCAGTGAAACCTCATGCTTAAAATGGGATTGCTTTAGTAAAAAACGTTACTTAATCCACCATTAGGTGGTTGTGCCTTCCTAACATTCATAAAGTGAACCCTCTAAAAAGTGTTTAAATAACACTTATTTTTATCAAAATATCTGAGATCCGGCCTAAAAAAGAGTGTACTTAAATAGTAAGTACTAGCAACTTTTTCATCAAAATATTTGAAATCCGGCCTCAAAAAAGTTTATAAATAACACTTAAGTGTACATAACTTTTGATGGGGTTGTCAGATCTTCAATCTTTAAAGGTCTTTCAAATACCTTTCTACCAATATATAGTCGATATGTATACGTGAAGGTGGGTTTACGAGGTCGAATAAAGAAGTTCATTTTTCGAGTGATTTTATAGCCTTCCCTCATTGAAGTGAGGAAGGCAAAAATCGCTTTATAACTATAAACATGGTTTTATACTAACTATTTTTCTAGTTTTTAAAGTGCATATTCTGAAAGATGTAGAAAAAACAAAAAAATTGATGATTTTTCAGTGATTTAAAGAACTGCTTAAACAAATGAGGAATTCTCGAGGAAATCAATCTTTGTAAGTTTTGCATTTTTTGACTTGGCAGAAACTTTTTTGGTGCCTTCGGTATGCCCAAAGAAGCCATTATGTATCATAAACTTGTTCATATAATGTTCCATACAAATTTGACAGCTGTCCATACAAAAATGATGTATGAAAATTCAAAAATCTGTATCTCTTGAAGGATTTTTTTGATCGATTTGGTGTCTTCGGCAAAGTTGTAGGTATGGATACGGACTGCACCGAAAAAAATGATACACGGTAAAACGAAAAAAAAAAATGATTTTTAATTTCACTTTTTGTAAAAAAAAAACTAGATTTGCCAAAAACACTATTTTTATTTTTTATATATAAATTTTAAGGTAGAGGTGAGCAAAACTGCTCTTTTTTGGGAGCCGCTCATTTTCGCACGCTCTTTAAAATGAGCCACCCTTTAGAACGGTTCTTTTGCTCTTTGTAAAATGTTGCATATTTCAAAAAATTGTGGGATTTTTTATGTTTTTATTAGACTTCAAAGAATAATAAAAAAACGAAACACGAGTAGCTTCACTTGTCAACGATTGGTCTAAATTTTTTAATAATTTTATGGAGAATATTTAAGAAAATGTCAATCAATTTTACGAAATTCCTTTCATTTATGCTAAAATTAAACATATTCTGGTATTTTATTTTGAGAAAATATTCTGCGAACTTTTTCTACATCCTGATTTAAGAAAATAACATCGAATTAAATTTATAAGCATTGAAAAATTTTAAACTGCATTTTCTATTCTCAAAAACAAGGTTTATGCTACAATTATTTATAAACTTGAAAATATACAAAGGGACCATCCATAAACCACGTGGACACTTTTTTGGTAATCCCGAACCCCCTCGTGGACAATTGTCCATACAAAAAAAAATTGTATGTATCGTAGACAATCTCCATACCCCCCCCCCCCACCAAATTGTCCACGTGGTTTATGGATGGTCCCAAAGGCTTAAACATTATTCCATCTTGGCATTGTTGCAATGGTTCTATCAAAAGACCGGAGTTTCAAAAAGAACTGTGGCTCTTTTTTTGTGAGCCATGATTCATTCGCTATTTTTAATGAACCGGCTCTTTGAGCGGACCGCTCTTTTTTTGTCCACCTCTTTTTTTAGGGGTCATGAAATGCCATTTTTTATTTCCAGAATGTTCAAAAAATCAAAGTTCAAAAAAGCGTAATATAAAGAATTTTCTCAACATTTAAAAAATATTTATATCAAGACATGGACACTAATTTGTAACTGCAACTATTTTCAAAAAAGTTACCTACAATGGCTATAACTTGAAAACAGTGCACTTTATCAAAATTTCACTAGTGATTGCAAATTCGATTTTACATCAAAAAACGAAGTTAAAAAAAAGGTTGCAACAACAATTTCGATTTTTTTTAATCAGTATTGATATTCATGCAACGAGAATATTTGGTTCAGTTTAGCATTGCTAATTATTCCCTGCTATTTTGGCTATTTAGAATTATATATTTCTGTTGTTTAAATCAATCAAAAAATTATCCGGATATCCGAACCCGCATCCCTAAACCATACCATAGAATATGTTAACCCAAAAAATATATTTAAAAAAACCTTCTTGAAAGTACAAAATGCAGAATGTTTTAAATGTGCATATCTTAAAAATCTTTTAAAAAGTGACGTGAATACACAAAAAATATGAATTAAAATTTCTATTACTAAATTATAATTGCACAGAAAAACTAGAAACCCAGTGTTTTGAATCAAATCTATTTTGAAAAACTGTTATATTGCCATTTTTCAAAACCATTTTCCCAAAGGGTTAACCCAACCTCAAAAGTCATTTTGCGTGCATATTTCTTCCGTGTCAGAAAATCCCGCTGTCATCCCAGTCGTAATCGTCATCATCAGAGTCAAGCGGCTATCATTTCAATCGGTCATCGTGAACCCCACCGCGCCGTTGGCCAGTCACAGAAAAGAAAATGGAACTGTTATTACACCACTTCCCACACGCTGACTGGCAATAGCTGAAGGCGAGATTTACACTTCCCACTTAGAAAATGGGTTCCGATGGTCACGTGTGGAACCACATGAGGACGAGGGGGCATCTCAAAAAGTGCATTATTGGTGTCACGGTCGAACGAGCTTAAGCTGGTGGGTGATATTGAGAATGGTTAAATTATGTGAGCGAAATGACCAACAAAGATCCTCAGTCCGGCAGTGACTTTTTGAGCTGGGATGTTTTTCGACGAAATTTCGATGCGAAAAAAATGGACACATAAAAATTTAAAGCCAATTCACGGTGAATGTTTCGGGCAATGCTCACTGAATGGAACGGTTTTTTAACTCTTGCACACCAGCTGGATGTTATCGGCGAACATTAAGAGAAAGCTTTATTTTGCTTTTCCCCTTCCATTAATTGTAGCCCTTTTCTTTGAAATGCACGTTTAAGGCAAAAAATGGAAATCTTGAAGAGCACGGAAAAAACCGTTCAGTGTAGAAAAAAACATTCAAACATGTTTGAAATTCAAAATCTCCATGATCGTAAAACATTACTTTGCTTAAATTAAACTGAAAAATATGTACATTTTAAGATTTCGATGAAAATTTTCCGTGTAACAAGCAACTTTCTACCGGTCGCCCCTCGAAGAAGAGTTTCCCCAACCGTTGTCACCGGAGCCAACGCTGCGTTAAAAGGCACTCATTCTAAATTAATGCAAATAAACCGGGCACCTAGAACTTCCACTTTTAATCCGTCTCATAATTCATAACCCACTTCCGATGGCTTAATTTCTCGAGTGCATTTACCGCCCCCTCTCGGTTTCATCCACTCTTTTTCCATGAGCTGTCATGACCGGACGTCCCAAGAACTGCATCAAGCTAGAAACAGCAAAATGAGGAAACGAGCGAACTGCACTATAAACGGCTATAAGGCCGCTGCTGTGTAGTTCTAGGGGCTAGGCATTTAATATAAACAGCTCGAAAACAAATAATGTCTTCCGGTGGAAGTGGCCAAGACGGCTGGCAGCTGGTTCTGCGATGTAGCCAACATTGTCTCGTGGACACAGTTTGTCGTTTGGGGCGATGCGGACAAGCTTTTTCTTCTCAAGAGAGGGACAGTCGCAGTTCTTGGAATTATCTGCAGCGGACACGCGGGATGGCTTTTTTCTTCTGAGCAATTCTCTACGAAATCGGTCTTTTTTCTTCAATTTTAATTTTTGTATTTTTTAATCCGGCTGAAACTTTTTTGGTGCCTTCGGTATGCCCAAAGAAGCCATTTTGCATCATTAGTTTGTCCATATAATTTTCCATACAAATTCGGCAGCTGTCCATACAAAAATGATGTATGAAAATTCAAAAATCTGTATCTTTTGAAGGAATTTTTGATCGATTTGGTGTCTTCGGCAAAGTTGTAGGTATGGATACGGACTACACTGGAAAAATAATACACGGTAAAAAAATTTGGTGATTTTTTATTTAACTTTTATCACTAAAACTTGATTTACAAAAACACTATTTTTAATTTTTTTTATTTTTTGATATGTTTTAGAAGACATAAAATGCCAACTTTTCAGAAATTTCCAGGTTGTGCAAAAAATCACTGACCGAGTTATGAATTTTTTAATCAATACTGATTTTTTCAAAAAATCGAAATTTTGGTCGTAAAAATTTTTCAACTTCATTTTTCGATGTAAAATCAAATTTGCAATCAAAAAGTACTTTACTAAAATTTTGATAAAGTGCACCGTTTTCAAGTTATAGCCATATTTAAGTGACTTTTTTGAAAATAGTCGCAGTTTTTCATTTTTTTTAAATTAGTGCACATGTTTGCCCAGTTTTGAAAAAAATATTTTTGAAAAGCTGAGAAAATTCTCTATATTTTGCTTATTCGGACTATGTTGATACGACCTTTAGTTGCTGAGATGAGCAATTCTCTACGAAATCGGTCTTTTTTCTTCAATTTTAATTTTTGTATTTTTTAATCCGGCTGAAACTTTTTTGGTGCCTTCGGTATGCCCAAAGAAGCCATTTTGCATCATTAGTTTGTCCATATAATTTTCCATACAAATTCGGCAGCTGTCCATACAAAAATGATGTATGAAAATTCAAAAATCTGTATCTTTTGAAGGAATTTTTGATCGATTTGGTGTCTTCGGCAAAGTTGTAGGTATGGATACGGACTACACTGGAAAAATAATACACGGTAAAAAAATTTGGTGATTTTTTATTTAACTTTTATCACTAAAACTTGATTTACAAAAACACTATTTTTAATTTTTTATTTTTGATATGTTTTAGAAGACATAAAATGCCAACTTTTCAGAAATTTCCAGGTTGTGCAAAAATCACTGACCGAGTTATGAATTTTTAATCAATACTGATTTTTCAAAAATCGAAATTTTGGTCGTAAAATTTTTCAACTTCATTTTCGATGTAAAATCAAATTTGCAATCAAAAGTACTTTACTAAAACTTTGATAAAGTGCACCGTTTTCAAGTTATAGCCATATTTAAGTGACTTTTTTGAAAATAGTCGCAGTTTTTAATTTTTTTAAATTAGTGCACATGTTTGCCCAGTTTTGAAAAAAATATTTTTGAAAAGCTGAGAAAATTCTCTATATTTTGCTTATTCGGACTATGTTGATACGACCTTTAGTTGCTGAGATATTGCAATGCAAAGGTTTAAAAACAGGAAAATTGATGTTTTCTAAGTTTCACCCAAACAACCCACCATTTTCTATCGTCAATATCTCAGCAACTAATGGTCCGATTTTCAATGTTAATATATGAAACAATTGTGAAATTTTCCGATCTTTTCGAAAAAATTTTTGGAATTTTCAAATCAAGACAAACATTTTAAAAGGGCGTAATATTGAATGTTTGGCCTTTGTGAAATGTTAGTCTTGATTTGAAAATTCCAAAAATATTTTTTCGAAGAGATCGGAAAATTTCACAAATGTTTCATATATTAACATTGAAAATCGGACCATTAGTTGCTGAGATATTGACGATAGAAAATGGTGGGTTGTTTGGGTGAAACTTAGAAAACATCAATTTTCCTGTTTTTAAACCTTTGCATTGCAATATCTCAGCAACTAAAGGTCGTATCAACAAAGTCCAAATAAGCAAAATATAGAGAATTTTCTCAGCTTTTCAAAAATATTTTTTCAAAACTGGGCAAACATGTGCACTAATTTAAAAATGAAAACTGCGACTATTTTCAAAAAGTCACTTAAATATGGCTATAACTTGAAAACGGTGCACTTTATCAAAATTTCAGTAAAGTACTTTTTGATTGCAAATTTGATTTTACATCGAAAAATGAAGTTGAAAAATTTTACGACCAAAATTTCGATTTTTGAAAAATCAGTATTGATTAAAAATTCATAACTCGGTCAGTGATTTTTGCACAACCTGAAATTTCTGAAAAGTTGGCATTTTATGCCTTCTAAAACATATCAAAAATAAAAAAATTAAAAATAGTGTTTTTTTGTAAATCAAGTTTTAGTGATAAAGTTAAATAAAAATCACCAATTTTTTTACCGTGTATTATTTTTTCCAGTGTAGTCCGTATCCATACCTACAACTTTGCCGAAGGCACCAAATCGATCAAAAATTCCTTCAAAAGATACAGATTTTTGAATTTTCATACATCATTTTTGTATGGACAGCTGCCGAATTTGTATGGAAAATTATATGGACAAACTAATGATGCAAAATGGCTTCTTTGGGCATACCGAAGGCACCAAAAAAGTTTCAGTCGGATTAAAAAATACAAAAAAAATCGAATGACCGAAATCCTAGAGAACTGCTCTTCTATAAAGTGAATGCAACGAAGATGCGTTTAATGCGGGAGTGTGATGGTTGATGAATTTGTTGCAGTGTTCTGTGAGTGATAAAAAATGGTTCTCTATGGTAATATGGAATTAAGGTTATTCTCCGCCAACTGACACAGCAGTTGCCCCGACCCCTCTTTGATTTGCGTGAAACTTTGTCCTAAGGGATAACTTTCGTCCCTGATCACGAATCCGAGGTCTGTTTTTTTTTTTTTTATATCTCCTAACGGAGGAACGGTACGACCCCTTCCATTTTTGAACATGCGAAAAAGAGGTGTTTTTCAATAATTTGCAGCCTAAAACGGTGATGAGATAGAAATATGCTGTTAAAAGGACTTTTATGTAAAACTAGACGCCCGATTTGATGGCGTACTCAGAATTCCGAAATAAAACGTATTTTTCATCGAAAAAACACTAAAAAAGTTTAAAAAAAACTCTGCCATTTTCCGTTACTCGACTATAATTTTTTTGGAACATGAAATTTTAAGGGAAATTTAATGTACTTTTCGAATCTACATTGACCCAGAAGGGTCATTTTTTCATTTAGAACTAAATTTTGCATTTTAAAATTTCGTGTTTTTCTAACATTGCAGGGTTATATTTTAAAGTGTAACAATGTTCTACAAAGTTGTAGAGCAGACAATTACAATTAAAATTTTGATAAATAAACATAAAGGGTTTGCTTATAAACATCACGAGTTATCGCGATTTTACGAAAAACAGTTTTGAAAAAGTTAGTCGTCGTTGATCATGGCCGTTCATGGTCACCAGTGACAGACACGGAAGACGAATCAAAGAGAAACGCAAAAAGTAACTTTTTGCAATTCCGTCGTGAAACTACTTACTTTTCCTGTCATTCTTGAACGACGAAAAAGCCTACTTTTCTGTACCAAAAATAGCAGAATCGAATAGCAACACTTTTCAAAATAAATGCTGAAAAGTTCTACTTTTCAGCACTGGAATGGGTGCTGAAAAGTTGAACTTTTCAGCACTTGTTTCGAAAAGTGACACTTTTCAACATTTTTTTGATTTAAACGATTTATTGACAAAATACATAAAAATTAGACTTAAAATTTCACTCAATCGGTGTTTTTCGGAATTGCAAAAAATGTTGTATGGAACTCTTTGCAAAACTTGTTTTTTTTTCAGCACTCTTCGTATTTATCCAACTCGGTGAACCTCGTTGGATAAATGTACGACTCGTGCTGAAAAAATCCTCTTTTTGCAACTTGTTGCATAAACTTCTATTTTGCAATTCAGTCGTGAAACTATTTACTTTTCCTGTCATTCTTGAACGACGAAATAGCCTACTTTTCTGTACCAAAAATAACAGAATCGAATAGCAACACTTTCAAAATAAATGCTGAAAAGTTCTACTTTTCAGCACTCAAATAGGTGCTGAAAAATTGAACTTTTCAGCACTTGTTTCGAAAAGTAACACTTTTCAGCATTTTTTTGATTTAAACGATTTATTGACAAAATAAATGAAAATTTTACATAAAATTTCACTCAGTGTGTGTTTTTTGGAATTGCAAAAAATGTTGTATGGAACTCGTTGCAAAACTTGATTTTTTCAGCACTCTTCGTATTTATCCAACTCGGTGAACCTCGTTGGATAAATGTACGACTCGTGCTGAAAAAATCATCTTTTTGCAACTTGTTGCATAAACTACTATTTCAAAACTTTTTTCCGTAAAATCGCGATTACTCGTGATAATTACAAGCAAACTCCTTATTACAAATCAATTATTTATTACATATAGAAAATTTTGTAATTGTAATTTTTACACTAAAAAAAGAACCCTGCAAAGTTAGAAAAAACATGATATTTTAAAATGAATTTTTTTTTTTAAATGAAAAAATCACCTTTCTGGGTCAATGTAGATTCGTAAAGAACACTAAATTTCTCTTAAAATGACATGTTTCAAAAAATTCTACAGTCAAGTAACGGAAAATGGCAGAGTTTTAAAACTTTTTTAGTGTTTTTTTCGATGAAAAATACGTTTATTTCGGAAATCTAAGTACGCCATCAAATCAGGTGTCTGATTTTACATTAAAGTCTCTTTGATACCAAATTTCTATCTCATCACCGTTTCAGGATGCAAATTATTGAAAAACACCTCTTTTTTCGCATGTTCAAAAATGGAAGGGGTCGTACCGCCCCTCCGTCACGAGATATCAAAAAACGGACCTCGGATTCGTGATCAGGGACAAAAGTTACCCCTTTAGTTGTCTAAAGGTTTCACGCAAATCGAAGAGGGGTCGGGGCAACTTTTCCCGATTTCGTGTGAGTTGGTAGAGAATTACCCAGTTATGAAGAGTTTGATAAGAATGAGGGGGGGAGGTTAGCTTGTTATGCATGTTTTTAATAATATATATTATACGAATTTCAGTTAAAAACCTTTCTATTTTCATCCCTTTCCTTAGCAAATCTCAAAGGAGTTGTTTTATTTTTTTTTTTCGTCTTCTGACAAATTCTTTGTTAAAATATTCAATTGAATTAAAATGAGCTAAGTCCAAATCATGATTGAAAGTAATCCCACAAATTGTATTTAAATTTTTTTTCCCGTTACGTAATAGAAGAACGCTGAGTTGATCGAAAATTTATTAATAATATAAATTGAAAATTGCAACTTTTTTAAACATTAAGAAGGTTTAAGACATTAATTGAAATATTTCCATAGCCACTTTAACCATACAGAAATTTTATTCTTATAATATTTCATAAAACTTCGATGCCGGCCAGCCCTTTTAGTCGTTTATGAAATATCGATACAATAAGCTGAGTGGCAAAATTCAAACAAAAACACGTATGATATAAAATTGGAACATTTTAAAACAGATAAAAAACAATGCAGTTAACTCAACATTTGATTTGGATTTTTCCTCTGATTTTTTAATATAAATATAATTGCTCCTAATTAATTTAAAATATATTTTGTTAGAATTGATTGTTTGCAATTCTGAAATAATATTCAATAATTTATTGCAAAATGACACCAATAACAAAATTTTACATTTCGTTGAAATGTGAATTATATAAAAAAATATCTTGGATTTTTGGCTAAATTCAAATTTTAAAGTAAATTTTTCTTTCATAAATTAAATTTATACTTTTCAGGGAACGAGTGACCAAATTTCCACAAAAAAAATATGTACTTTTAGAATATCTTGAATATTAACATTTAGCTAGAAAAAAGCGAATAAGCGAATTCTTTATTTTGAAAATAAAGATCGTTGCAAATATTATTCAAAGACAAAAAATGTCTTTTGCAAGCTGGGGGCAAAAAGATATCCAAATTATCAAAGAAATTTTTATATTTTTAAAGTTAATTATGGAAAACATCATTCCAATCAAAACCAAAATATTTTTTTTTAATTTTCTATATCTGCATTTCAATAGAAAAATATGATTTATATTTGCTTCACTTGTTCATTCATTTGTTTTATTTCTAGAGTATTAGAATTATCATAGTAAACCCCGTAGCTTCTTCGAGCTTTAATAAAAACTGTCTCCTAAACTTTTACCAAAAATTATTTCCGGCTCGCCACTGCTTCAGGAAACCCAGATCTGGCCCGCTCGGCCAAAAGGTTGGGCACTCCTGATTTAACTGATAATATGACCTCAAAATGTTTAAGGAACATTTTGTTGCAGAACACATTCTATTTTTTTAAATGATCAATTAAGTTCGTTTATTTTAATCAAAAAATAGCAAAAAATTATTCAAATTTGCCATTAAGTGGAAATAATGCAAAATCTGTAATTTTCTGGCACAGAGAAGAATAAATCGTTATTCTGGCAGACACTTGAAAATCTGCCATCCCCAAATTTATCTAGTAACCTAGCAACCCTGTAGTTAAAGCTTTTCTAAGTAAGGTTCAACGAATCTGAAATAATTTTTCATCCTGCTTTTATTTGGCCAAATTTCCCAAATCGATCAAATTGACAGAATCGGCCAAAATCTTAATCGATCGAAATGATCAAATCGACCAAAATGACCGAAATGGCCAAAACGACTAAAACTTCCAAAGTGACCAATTCTTAAAAAGAGCCAACTGTCACCAAATCAACCAAAATGACCAAATCAATCAAAATTTCCAATTTGATCATAATGACGAAATCAACTAAAACGGCTACAATGGTCAAAACGACAAAATAGATCAAAATGACCAAACCGACAATATTTTGAAAAATAGCCAACATAATATCAAACAATTTGTCTAATCTAATCTAATTAAACCCTAGCGCAGCCAATCTTTCAAAGGGATCTTGGAGAGTGCCTTAGTTTTGTAGTGCGCCATTGCATCGGAATGCATTAAAACATCCAAGCGTTAAAGCGGCCAGGCCTACTGCGTGAAGTTGTATCGCAGAGACATGATTATGAATGCAGAATAAGGAATTTGAGATTGCTTTCAGTTGATTAGACTTCTATTTCAATTGAAATTTTCAAGTTTTCTGAAAATGAGAGGAGGGCGGTACAAACTTTGAACAATATTTGCAACGGACTAATTCTTGGACCACAGATCGCGAACCTTTAATTTAAAAAAAAAAAACACTATAAGGTAAGCAAACTGAATAGTTATTTTTTGAATTTTTTAGGTTTGTACTTAAACTCAATTCAAACCCAATTTCAGCCTATTTTAAAATCAGCATGACATTAAATTACTTGCCCTGGCTAAACTACAAATCGTTGGTGTAGATACCATCACAACATCCATGTTAATCTCAACAAAACATCACCTCCTAGTCTCCGCTAAACCAGCAGCGCCAAGAGCGTGAAGGTGAAACTGAATTACTACGCGCTATAATTGTGTGTACTCAATATTATCACCAACCGCCACGGGTAAACATCACAGCTGAAATCACTCACCCACCATACTGGAGAGACTGCATGCTGCTGCTGCTGGAATCTAGGTTATTGCACACAAATTGGATACAAATTGCGGATCAGCATGATGGCTTGTTTGTGCAAACCTTCGTAATCACCATGAAGTCACTTTGGGAAAAATTCAAATTAATTTGAAAAAATGTTTCGTAAACAAATTTTCAAAAACAAAATTAAATAATCTCTTATGCATTAAGTTGAAAAAACTTTCTTAAATTTTCTACAGTGTTCAAGGATTGAAGTCAACTATTTTGCAGACAACCCCTGCTGGAAATAATACAGTATGCAAATTTACTTTGCGGGGAGCGTGCAACGGAAGCCGGGTGCAACAATAACAGCTACACAATGGTTAACAAGGATAATAATGGCTTAGTACAGCATAATTCTACCGACCAACAATCCTGCACGGGTACGGGCAGTTTCAGTAAGAAATACCTGGTCCAGGGTCTGTGGAAAGTAGAATAATCCTTGACTCATCGGGAAACTTCAGAGCCACGATGCTGAGCTTCGTGGCGAATAAGGCAAGTATTTTGCTGAATGTTGTTTCGAATTAACGGTAATCGAGACGCACAATACATCGTAATTGGTGAAAGTATCGATTTCAACTCCTTCAACCGAACCAACTGTGTGGAATTTATATAAATCATCGAGGCAGCACCAGTTGAATGTCATCTGGGGGGGCGTGAGCCTCCTGGGAAAATGACGATTAAATATCATCCATTTCTGCCACAGTCAAATAGTTCCAGAGGGGATTGTCAATTCTGGAGAAGCAGAATTCCTATCATATCTATTAGAGTGAGGTTAAATGCATCAATTAATCAGCTTCCGGGTGAGGAGTGATGTGATGTGTGTCAAATTAGTTGAGCATTCAGGGATTGAGACAAAGTTATTCTATGAGTCAAACGATTTCTGAGCAGGTGGCAATAGATAAGCCGAAAGAAAAATTGAATTAAAACATTTGATGACCTTCTATTTCAGAAGTAAAATTGGGTCAGTTGCACAGTAAAAAATTGCACACAAAAGCATGTAATATTGTATGAGAAAACGTGTACACAAAAAGCATGTACAGAAATATATCTATTTTTTTGCGCGCCACAAAAATAATATCCAAGTCCATGCCCCAATCTGGATGTCTGAATGTTGTTAGTTTTGGGGTGTGCAAAACATATTTTTTTCTTCCATACAAGTTTTTTGTGTAAACGTTTTCTCATACAATATTACATGTTTTTTCACAAAGGTGATGTGCATGCTTTTGCATGCGATTTTTCCATCGGATTTTTTGCTTTGTGGGCCATTCAAGGCCAAATGAGACAATTTTTGGACTCGACTTTCACAGACATGGACCAGCGAGAAAACTTTTGTAGTTAACGGTAATTCTAAGTTTTGTGCAATCATTAGTTGCTAAAAAAGTGTTTAGGGTATCTAATGAAACCTCGATTCTTTTACAATATCCGGTGACGCATATGAAGAAGAAAATAATGTAATTGCTGACTCTTTCAAAATTTATGTTTTTATTTTGAAAAGGTCAGTAAATTTCGCAAAAGTTTCATTTTTCAACATTGAAAATCTGACCAAAATTTTTAGGGATGTCATCAGTTGAAAATTATCGGCTTATTAGGTGCCACTACGAAAAATACCTTTTTATCAATTCAAATTGCATCTAACAAACAAATTGCATGAAAGTCTCAGAGAAAAACTATAGAATGAAATATTTTACCAAGCAGCAGACGGAAATAACTTGGGAATTACATTTTTTGATATCTTGAAATATTAGACGAACAACATTTTATGTTCTGTATAACAAGATTTGTTATTCGTCGTTCTGATTTTTTTGTTACTGGATTGTTATCGTAATAACAGACTAATATTTTTTTAAGTTATTCTTCGAACAAATCTTTGTTATTACTTTTTGTTATTTTAACAACTAATCCGATCATCCCAATAACAGTGGGAGGTATTCTTCCATAACAAAAAATGTTATTTCAAAGTTGTTTTGGCTTTCAACCAATATCAGATAATAACAAAATTTGTTATGATAACATAAACTGTTATTCAACTCTAATGCAAAAATGAATTTTTCAAGAAGAATCCATAACACTTTTTGTTATCTAAACAGTATTTGTTATTTGTATTTGTTATTTTTTTGAATTAAGTTATTATCACAGAAATTGCAGAGTATTTTTCATTTGCAAATTTAATTTTAACTTAGAAAAATGATTTTGACTACTTTGATTGTCCACGTTTTTTGCCAAATTTGAAGCTTAGATGAGGCTGCGGGCGAAATTTACAAAATAGGTTATTTAAAAAAAATGCATTTTCGGAATCGCAAAAAAAAATGTTGCATAGAACTCGATGCAAAATAAGATTTTTTCAGCTCTCGTCGTAAATAATCGTTGAGAGCCAGAATTTCAACTGTTCAAAGGAAAAAATGTTATAAAATTATTCAAGCTGTTTAAGCTTTTTTTTTTTCAAAAAATGTAAGATTCGCCGAAAACAACATTTTAGAAAAAAATCTCTTACAGCCTAACAGTTCATCGGAAATTCACTAAAATTCCAAATAATGCTCAAAATGATTCTAAGCGCATTCCTAACGCAACGCAATGCATTTCTAATGCATTTTCATTACATTTCAGTGATTGTACTTTAAATTTCATTGATATTTTGAAGTTGTTTTTTTTTAAATAAAGTAAATTTTGCCCCCAATTACTCGAGCCAATATTTAAAAATGAGGGGGGAGGGGGGAGTTAGTCGACAAAACTTTGTAGAATATTTGCAACAGCCTTATTCCTCCGATTTAAACATTTTGTCTGCCTTCATCAGATGGTAGTAAATCAAATTAGTTAGCCAACTGTCTGTAGAGAATAATCAGGATAATCAGTTCGATTCTCGAGGGAAGGTTTCTAAGTGCAAAGTAAGTTTTAGGGTCAGTTCATAAAAAGGGTCATCATGATTTTCAAATTGGAATAAGAAATACTTATACTTTTGAAATTATTACAGATTTCTACCTAAGTTAAATTTGAACGCTGCATAAATTTTTCTAAAATTGTTTGATGAAAGTTTTGACGATATTTACTAGTTTCACTAACATAGAAACGGATTAAATTGTTTTAATTATTAAGATGTTTTATCAAAATATTTGTGTAGTAAAATGGGGATCAAAATATTAATGAATCATATTTTTTTATTAATAAAGAAAAAGACGAGCATAAAAAAGTTTGAAATAAACCTGAATTTCGAAAATGTATAAAATCACTTCACAAGTGGTCAACGGGCCATTTCACATGATCATTCAAAATGGGTCCGCGGGCCACAAAAAATCACCTCGAGGGCCACGTTAGGCCCGCGGGCCATACTTTGGTCACCCCTGGCTTAGAAAATGTCTTTTGTTAGACTCTTAGAGTACATAAAATAATTAAAAAAAATCCGATTTTTTTTATTTAAGTTTTTATTTTTGGAAGTTACGTATGGAAGTTGTGTATGGAGACTTGAATGTGTGGATGAACTATACAGAAAAAATATGTGAATTTACTGGACACGGAAAAAATGAAACACTCAGTTGATGTAAACTTGAGATTCGACGTAAACGGCTGAATCACACGTGAAATCATGTTTTTGCGTATAATTTGTTGCAAATTTACATCAAATTGCATTTAAATTTCAATGTTAATGACGTGCAAAAGTGTACATCATAAATGATGTATTATTCGGTGTTTTTTTTTTATTTGTAATGCTGCAAAATTGTTTCTTTTAATATAGATATTGCTCGGACAAAGTTTAATCCAAGTCAAAAAATTAAAATTAATAAATCGCGTAAAAATAACGAACATGTAATTTTAAGGGACTTCTCAACTTTCATTGTTTGCTAATGGACCATCCAGGGAAAGAAGCATCAGTTTACAAATCGATGCAAATGAAGACAATCGAAAGTATACTTGGAGCAAATAAATCCAAAAGACCACCGAGGATGAGTTTTTTTAAGAGAGAATATCGAGGATAGAGATGCATCAAATCGGAACTGTTTTGTGAAAACAGTTTGAAAAAATAAATTTCAAAACTGAGCAATTCTCTAAGAAAAACCGGAAATGGACTTTATTTATATTTTTTTATTTACCTCAAACTTTGTGGGGGCCTTTCCTATGACCAAATAAAACCAAATACAAACATGGTATGTAAATATTCAAACAGCTGTAAATTTTGAGTGAATTTTCTGATAAATTTGGTGTCTTCGGCAAAGTTGTAGGTATTGTTGAGTTCTTTTGAGAAAAAATCGGTACACGGAAAAAAATTGAAGATTTTTTTATCAACTTTTTTTTGCACAGAAACTCAATTTGCCAAAGTACGTATTTTTTGATTTTCGAGATTTTTTGATTTGTTTTAGGAGACAAAAATCCGCAACTTTTGAGCCATATAGAAACTTGGTCAAAAAATCTGCCGCCGAGTTATGAATTTTTGATATATCTTGAAAAAGAAGCCCTTTATCAAAAAATCTGTAAAGTACTTTTCGATTGCAAATTCAATTTTGCATTAAAAAAGAATGTCAAACTTGTTTTTGCATGAAACTTCGATTTTTTTTTCCAAAAATCACTGTTTTTACAAAAAATCATAACTCGGCGGCAGATTTTTTGACCGAGTTTCTCTATGGCTCAAAAGTTGCGGATTTTTGTCTCCTAAAACATATAAAAAAATCTCGAAAATAAAAAAAAACATATTTTGGGAAATTGACTTTTAGTGAAAAAAAGTTGATAAAAAAATCTGCAAAAAAAAATCCGTGTACCTATTTTTTTCTCAAAAGTCCTCAACAATACCTACAACTTTGCCCAAGACACCAAATTGATCAGATAATTCACTCAAAGGTTACAGCTGTTTGAATATTTACATACCATTTTTGTATGGACAGCTGCCAAAATTGTATGGAGACTTGTATGGGTGAACCAATGACGCAAAATAACTTATTTGGTCATAGGGAAGGCCCCCACAAAGTTTAAGTCAAATAAAAAAATACAAAAAATAAAAATGGTCGAAATCGGCCGATTTCGTAGAGAGTTGCTCAACTTTAAAAATAGTTTCGCTTGAAAAAAAAATCGTAGGAAATACCCCTCCCAGAACGATCTCTGAACGCCAAGCAAATCTCCTTCACTTCACTTGAAAGATTTATTGGACTTTCCTTTCCAGTTGAACAACCATTCTGATCCACACTGGAACAGAGCCTAAAAACAAAATAAATCCAATAAAGGACTCCCGACAAGGCACAACACAACAGAACATTATCCCAGAACCTAGTTGAAACGCACCATAAATTTTCCAAAATTCAAAAACCTGCCCTCCAAACTCCCTCTCCAATATAATTGATTAGGGGGTTTTAGCAATTTATCAACAGATGACAACGGGTTCGGCAAAGAGTTCGGTAAATGTGAATTGAAACATTTACCCTCTGGTAAACGACCCCCATGTCGTACAATGGCTTTTCCAATTGGCGAGGCTTATCGAAAGCTCGCAAGATGTGAGCCAAACACATTATAGTACAAAGCACTCCTTCCCAATTTGGGTTTCCACATCGATACTGGTCTAAAAATGTATCGAATTTTGCCCCCTTTTCTATTCCCGTTATGGGTCTCATCGAATATTTATGAATTTTTAGGCATCCGTCGTAGACGACCGACGTCTTGGACGTACGCACTACTCCTAGCAAAGAAGAATTCCAGGCGTTTCGTTAACAGTCGGGAAAAAGAGTATTGAAAATGTAGATTTTCCAACATCCTAGTGCAAAAGGCTTATGAATATTGAAACGATTTTCTGGGCAGCTGTTCGGACCGGGCCAGAACGAGCTGTTGATGGGCGAGCCAACAAATAATTTAATTTACTTTCGGAAATGGGATTAGCCAGTTTGGAGTTTTGGGATCCGGATGCTGGGTGAGGAGCTAGAAGGGGTGGCTTTCATATTCAATCAATTCTGGGTAGCTCATTTCGGGGAAGCTGCTTCTGATTGTGATGAGTGATAATCCCACATTTTTGGAATGGATTGAAATTTACACCTGTTATGATTTGCAAAGTAAATTTCCATCAGTATAAACCCTTTTGCTGAAACCATCATTAAATTTGTCCTAAGGGATTAAATTTATAAGTTGATCTTTTATCAAATAGATGATAAGAGTCTCACACCCACTTTTTTTTCCTAAATCAAAACTTGAAATTTTACAGCAATCGTAAAAAACCAGCTTCAGACCAAAGTCCTCATCCGACCAACGTAGCTCCCAGACCTTCAGCTAAACTATTTTCATTTCATCTTGAAATTATTTATGAAACCTCCCCTTCCTCATCTGCTCCTCTCCCCACAAAAAAAACACAAGCCAAGCTTCAGATTCTCATCACTCGTCGTCACAAATGCCATGTCCTCGCCGGTGGCTATCTCCCCGACTGGTCGTCAGTTTGTCCTCTCCAAGCACTTCACCTCCTGCCCCCCCCCCTCCCTCACCCCATTCCTCAACTGCTGGTAAAATGTTGACACGACAAGGACGACATTTGATGGTTTAGCAACAAATGCATGAAACATTTTTGGTTTGACCATTCGTCCTTTTCCCCGCTCAGAATCCGAGAGTTAAGAGTCCTGCGCGTTGGGGGTGGTAGCGGCGGCGGCGGCGGTTGAGCTTGGCAAAATATTGATGCTCAAGGATTCGGACTTTCCAGTTCCATTTCGTTTTTTTTTTCTCACAACCTCTTCTTCGTGTTCACATGCCAACCAGTCAACCAGCCAGCTAGCGGAGCATACTTGCCAGGATAAATCTCAGTTTGATTCGATTTGTGGCGTTCTCTGGACGGTTCTAGAGCCATAGCTATGGGAGAACCTCGAGGCAGGCCAGATCAACCATGAGTTATTGCATATGCATGAAGTTTTGGAGCAATGGAACGGTGTGGCAGTTGAAGGTTAGAACGGTGAGTTTGGTGCAGATATTTTTATGGTTTTTTGGGAAAGGGAAATATAATGTTATAAATGCATAACATTAAAGAAAAAACGTGACTTAATCCACCTTCAAGTTGTAAATGACTTCTTCTTTTTTGTATAGTAATTTCATCTGAAATAAGCATTTTCTGATTTCAAAAAACTGCAGACTTTTTGTCGAGTTTTTTTTTTAATTTATTTAAAAATGTAAATATATAATTTTGATATTTTGTTATTTGTAATTAGTTAAATATTAAATTCAAAAAAATTGTCCTGTTCCAATCGAGTGTCACATATTTTGGAATGACGAACAAAATCAGTAAACACTGTACACAGTAAGGCGACTTACTAAACTTGTTCAGCAATTATAATCCTATAAATTTAAACAGAAACCAGACAAATTATTAAAGTCAGCAAAGAACCAAGAACATTGTTTGAATCTTCCCAATTTTAGCAATAAAATCACTCATATATAAATAATTGATATCCTTGGAGGAAAAATAAATATTAGAGTGTAATAAAAATGACTTTTTGGCGGGCATTCAAGTATTTGTTTTGGTGGGCATACTTAGCCCAAATCCAAAATATGAGCTTGATGGACGTAACAGGAGCTGGCGCTTTGCATTTGAATTTTAAATGGGATTTAACCCGTATTTTTTTTTATTTTTCAAAAAATAACACTTTTTGAGGCATTTTGACCATTAAAGCGTTTATTTTCATTATTCTTTTGGTCTTTTGGTATATATGACATTGAAATTTTGAGCACCCTGTAGCTCGGTACAGACCATCAAAGTTTGGCATTTTTTCTAAAAATTGACCCAAACAAAATCAAATGGCGTCCAGGGCGTTCTATCGGCGATAATCTTATCTCCAAAAATGGACGATCACTCATTTTTAAAATCTTTAATTGATAAATAATTGATATTCTTGTGGGAAATATTTTTTTTTAAATCAACTTTCAAATATTCGACAATTTATTAAATATTTGACCTCATTTCATGGCCAAAAAAAAGTTCCTGACAAAATTAGTAAAAAACCTATACCTGAGCAATTCTCTAAAAAACCGGCCGATTTCGACCATTTTTATTTTTTGTATTTTTTGATTTGGCTCGAACTTTGTGGGGGCCTTCCCTATGACCAAAGAAGCCATTTTGCATCATTAGTTTGTCCATATAAATTTCCATACAAATTTGGCAGCTGTTCATACAAAAATGGTACGTAAATATTCGAAAATCTGTAACTTTTGAAGGAATTTTTGATCAATTTGGTGTCTTCGGCAAAGTTGTAGGTATTGTTAAGGACTATTTAGAAAAAATAGGTACACGGAAAAAAATTCCCGATTTTTTATTAACTTTTTTCACAAAACTCAAATTCCCAAAATAAGTATTTTTGATTTTCGAGATTTTTGATATGTTTTAGGGGACAAAATCCGCAACTTTTGAGCTATAGAGAAACATGGTCAAAAATCTGCCACCGAGTTATGATTTTTGAAAAACTGGTGATTTTTGGAAAAATCGAAATTTCATACATAAAATTTTTTGACCTAATTTTTATGCAAAATTGAATTTGCAATCGAAAATTACTTTACAGATTTTTGATAAAGGGCCCCGTTTTCAAGATATAGCCACCGAAAGTTTGATTTCAGCGAAATATTTGCAGTTTTTCGATTTTTAAAAATAGTGACCATGAGTGACCATCTCTAAAAATATTTTTTTTGAAAAGTTCAGAAAATTTGCTATAAAATTGTCTAAGAGACATCGAAGATTGGACCTCTGGTTGTTGAGATACAGCGGCTTAAAGAAAAAGAAACACGAAAATTGAAGTTTTCTAAGTCTCACCCAAACAGCCCACGATTTTCTAATGACGATATCTCAGCAACTAATGATTCAATTTTCAATGTTAATACATGAAACATTCGTGAAATTTTCCGATCTTTTCGAAAAAAATATTTTGAAATTTTTTAAATCAAGACTAACATTTTAAAAGGGCCAAATATTGAATATTATGCCCATTTGAAATGTTAGTCTTGATTTAAAAAAAAATATTTTTTTCGAAGAGATCGGAAAATTTTACGAATGTTTCATGTATTAACATTGAAAATTGAACCATTAATTGCTGAGATATCGTCATTAGAAAATCGTGGGCTGTTTGGGTGAGACTTAGAAAACTTCAATTTTCGTGTTTCTTTTTCTTTAAGCCGCTGTATCTCAACAACCAGAGGTCCAATCTTCGATGTCTCTTAGACAATTTTATAGCAAATTTTCTGAACTTTTCAAAAAAAATATTTTTAGAGATGGTCACTCATGGTCACTATTTTTAAAAATCGAAAAACTGCAAATATTTCGCTGAAATCAAACTTTCGGTGGCTATATCTTGAAAACGGGGCCCTTTATCAAAAAATCTGTAAAGTAATTTTCGATTGCAAATTCAATTTTGCATAAAAAATTAGGTCAAAAAAATTTTATGTATGAAATTTCGATTTTTTCCAAAATCACCAGTTTTTCAAAAATCATAACTCGGTGGCAGATTTTTGACCATGTTTCTCTATAGCTCAAAAGTTGCGGATTTTGTCCCCTAAAACATATCAAAAATCTCGAAAATCAAAAAATACTTATTTTGGGAATTTGAGTTTTTGTGAAAAAAAGTTAATAAAAAAATCGGGAATTTTTTTTTTCCGTGTACCTTTTTTTTCTAAATAGTCCTTAACAATACCTACAACTTTGCCGAAGCCACCAAATTGATCAAAAAATTCCTTCAAAAGTTACAGATTTTCGAATATTTACGTACCATTTTTGTATGAACAGCTGCCAAATTTGTATGGAAATTTATATGGACAAACTAATGATGCAAAATGGCTTCTTTGGTCATAGGGAAGGCCCCCACAAAGTTTGAGCCAAATCAAAAAATACAAATAAAATCCATTTCCGGTTTTGATAGAGAATTGCTCACCTGAGCAATTCTCTAGGAAATCGGTCTTTTTTCTTCAATTTTAATTTTTGTATTTTTTAATCCGACTGAAACTTTTTTGGTGCCTTCGGTATGCCCAAAGAAGCCATTTTGCATCATTAGTTTGTCCATATAATTTTCCATACAAATTTGGCAGCTGTCCATAAAAAATGATGTATGAAAATTCAAAAATCTGTATCTTTTGAAGGAATTTTGATCGATTTGGTGTCTTCGGCAAAGTTGTAGGTATGGATACGGACTACACTGGAAATACACGGTAAAAATTTGGTGATTTTATTTAACTTTATCACTAAAACTTGATTTACAAAAACACTATTTTTATTTTTTTATTTTTGATATGTTTTAGAGGACATAAAATGCCAACTTTTCAGAAATTTCAGGTTGTGACCGAGTTATGAATTTTAATCAATACTGATTTTTCAAAAATCGAAATTTTGGTCGTAAAATTTTTCAACTTCATTTTTCGATGTAAAATCAAATTTGCAATCAAAAGTACTTTACTAAAATTTTGATAAAGTGCACCGTTTTCAAGTTATAGCCATATTTAAGTGACTTTTTGAAAATAGTCGCAGTTTTTATTTTTAAAATTAGTGCACATGTTTGCCCAGTTTTGAAAAAAATATTTTTGAAAAGCTGAGAAAATTCTCTATATTTTGCTTATTCGGACTTTGTTGATACGACCTTTAATTGCTGAGATATTGCAATGCAAAGGTTTAAAAACAGGAAAATTGATGTTTTCTAAGTTTCACCCAAACAACCCACCATTTTCTATCGTCAATATCTCAGCAACTAATGGTCCGATTTTCAATGTTAATATATGAAACAATTGTGAAATTTTCCGATCTTTTCGAAAAATATTTTCAAAATTTTCAAATCAAGACTAACATTTTAAAAGGGCGTAATATTGAATGTTTGGCCTTTTGAAATGTTAGTCTTGATTTGAAAATTTTGAAAATATTTTTTTCGAAAAGATCGGAAAATTTCACAATTGTTTCATATATTAACATTGAAAATCGGACCATTAGTTGCTAAGATATTGACGATAGAAAATGGTGGGTTGTTTGGGTGAGACTTAGAAATCATCAATTTTCCTGTTTTTAAACCTTTGCATTGCAATATCTCAGCAACTAAAGGTCGTATCAACAAAGTCCGAAGAAGCAAAATATAGAGAATTTTCTCAGCTTTTCAAAATATTTTTTCAAAACTGGGCAAACATGTGCACTAATTTTAAAAATGAAAACTGCGACTATTTTCAAAAAGTCACTTAAATATGGCTATAACTTGAAAACGGTGCACTTTATCAAAATTTCACTAAAGTACTTTTTGATTGCAAATTTAATTTTACATCGAAAATGAAGTTAAAAATTTTTACGACCAAAATTTCGATTTTTGAAAAATCAGTATTGATTAAAAATTTATAACTCGGTCAATGATTTTGCACAACCTGAAATTTCTGAAAAGTTGGCATTTTATGTCCTCTAAAACATATCAAAAATAAAAAAATTAAAAATAGTGTTTTTTGTAAATCAAGTTTTAGTGACAAAAGTTAAATAAAAAATCACCAAATTTTTTTACCGTGTATTATTTTTCTAGTGTAGTCCGTATCCATACCTACAACTTTGCCGAAGACACCAAATCGATCAAAAATTCCTTCAAAAGATACAGATTTTTGAATTTTCATACATCATTTTTGTATGGACAGCTGCCAAATTTGTATGGAAAATTATATGGACAAACTAATGATGCAAAATGGCTTCTTTGGGCATACCGAAGGCACCAAAAAAGTTTCAGTCGGATTAAAAAATACAAAAAAAATCGAATGACCGAAATCCTAGAGAACTGCTCACCTTTTTCTAGTAAGAAAGGCAACCAAAGTGTGATTCCAGCAATATTTACCTGATAAAAATATGGAAAATTATAAAATGTTCAATCTAATACAAACATTTCCTACAAACTCCTAACAAAACTCGAATTTTGCTACCTGATTCAATTAATTCACAAATATAGCAAAAATATAAAAGCCTTGTCAGGTTTTTAAAAAATGTAAGGATCAAAACACGATTCCAGTAAATATGGTTCTCGAAGAATTAAATTTTTTCGAGTAAATGTTTCTTTTTTGTTTTATCCATGTTATCAAAAATAGTGTGATGAGTTAACACCAAAAAATGATTTATAATGATTGTTATTATGGTCATGATACACAAAATTGATTAAAAAATTCTAAATTGGAAACATAAAAGGCTAAAAACCTGTCATCTAATAATAATTTGCAATATGGGTATCAAACGAAGTGAAATTGTGTATGCTTTCTCTTTTTTTTTTAGTTTTTTTTAAATACTATTTAACACTTTCACAAAATACCGTATTTCTTTAAAATAAATGCTATAATTTATAATATGGGTATCAAACAAAACAATATTGTGTGTGCATTTTCACTTTATTAGAGTTTTTTTTTTGTTTTTTAAAAATACAGATTTTTTTTAAATTCACAATACAAACAAGGCGAAATTTTGGTAGCATTTCCACTTTATGAGAGTTTTTTTGTTACTTGTGTGTGTGTGTGTGTGTGTGTGTGTGTGTGTGTGTGGTCCAATCCAATACCCGCTAACCGGTAGCGAAATTATGGGAAAGTATAGTTTGTATCAGACTTTGTATATGCCGAATGCTGGTACAGCTTATCTCAGTCCCGGGTATTAGGTGGTGATAGCCCTCGCGCTGCTTCCAACGACCCGTTTCAGAATGACAGAGCTCCTTGCGGTCCAATTCCGAGGTCGCTGGGCATTGTTCGGCCCCGCCTAAACATAGAAGCAAGCATCTGAAGGAAACTCGATCTATATTTAGACTTCCAATCCCGTCAGGCAAATCAGGGATCAGCGCGTATTTAATATGAGAAGATAACATGTTTCAACAACACTACGGATCAATTCACTGCTTGAGTGTAAACCTGCTGATGGCTGACTGCTTAGCGTCCCAGACCACCAATCCAAAGGTGTGAGTTCGAATCCCACCTGATTCATTTTCGTTTTTGTTCATATTCAAAGTTCAAATTCCTGATTCCAAATTTCAAAGGTACCGACCGGGATTTGATCCCTGAACCTTCTGCTTGTGAGGCAGAAGCCGTAACCATTAAGCCACGGAGCCGGTCAGTTATGAGAGTTTTTTTTGTTAGTTAAAACTAAAATTATCACAAATTACCGTATTTTTTTGAAAATACTCAAATTTTCAATATTGACCATACGTGTGTCAAACGAAGCGAAAACCACTATCGTTATCGTTAGACGATAATATTATCGACGATAGTTTTATCGATTAACAACCTCTGACATCAACAATTTGACACTCTTATACTCTGATCAAAGTCGATTTTAACATTTAAATGAAAAAAGTGTTTTAAAATGCATTTTACACCTGTCCAGTTGTTTTTCAATCAATAATTTCTAAAATTTCTATTTATTGACAAAAAAATTATTTTTGCGAGAATTTTTTTTTCATTGCTGTACATTGTTATTTTATGAAAGTTCAAAATATATTTAAAAGAGCCCAAACATGCTCAATAAAAAAGTCATTTTAGATTGTTTTTAATTGATTAGACTTCGATTTCCATTGAAATTTTAATGTTTTCTGAAAGATTTTTTTGTACCCTGATTTTTCGGATCATTTTTGAAGAAGGAGGCAACATAAACTTTGAAAATATTTTCAACAGCCTAATAAAAAACGAAAACAAAATTAAAATTCTAACTCACAAATCATGGTTCTAACGTTTGGATAAAAAAAAAGTGTTGTGGAATGCTTTTTAAACCACACCCGTTGCTTTGCAATCATTGGGTTTTAAAATATTTAAGTATTTTATTATTTGTTTTTTTTTTTATTAAGTTTTTTTTTATTATTTTTGCGAAAAAAGCTTTTTGCGGTACTTACCATTGGAATTTTACATAATTTCAAAAAAAATCAGATGAGGCCAGACGCAGGAAAATGCATTTCAGATTGTTTTCTGGCTATATCCAGTCCTATTTCCATTAAAAAATTTAAATTTTTCAAAAAAAATATTTTATTGTCCCCTGATATTTCGAGCCGATTTTGAATAGAGGCCTTAGTGAGAAAGATACAGTCCAGACTCTATTATCCGAAGCTCTTGGAACCATTTAAGTTTGTTGGTGTCTGATTTTGATCGTTTGATATCAACATGATTTAGGATTTTTAAGTCCTGATTTAAAAAGGAGGAACTTAACAGCCCAATGTTTGGAAAAATCGCAGTAGAGAAATAATGAACTCAAAAATTCAAATTTCCTTGGCGTTCTCGATTGCGAGATTCCTACTCGAAACTAGGTGTCCGAAGGCTTGATTGTTGAGGCGATTGCAAACCTCTTTTTACACCTAAGCTTCCATTCACCCCGGGATTCGAACTGACGACCTTTGGATTGTTAGTCCAACTGCCTACCAGCGACTCCACCGAGGCAGGACCCAGGGAGACGACTCCTGCTCCTGGACTGAGCTAACGACCTAACCACTAGGTTAGACCGGGACCAACATTTACACAAATCTCGTCTCGAAAAATGCCACCGGAACCTTCTAAGATTGAATCCAGGCCGACTGGGTAAGAGGCAATCACGCTTACCGCCACACTACGCGTCCTTGCGAGCTCAAAAATTATTAGTATAATAAAAAATACTTCGAATAAGAGTTCTGGCGGTTTCTATCATATCTACAACCAATGCGCCATGGGTTACCTGTGTACATAGGACCATTTGCAAAAATAAGCGAGAAATATTAAATGAATTGTTAGAAGAAAACTCCATAAAATTCGTAAGCATAGAATACCGTCTACTCCAAACAAAAAGCATTTTTGTTTTTAAGCCGATGTTGATGTGTTCATACATCGGCTGAGAATGGTCACTTTGGCGGTGGTGCACCCATGCCTCTTCCGGCCGGTCTGGTTTTGACCAGGCTTGGCCCAGTCTGGGATATATTTTCTGATTGTTCCCGTGCTTCACTCTCTCTGTCGGTCTGACTGACAGATGAACGAGGAATGTCCTCCAAAAGCTCGGACTGACGAATGAGCGTCAATGTTTGTGTACCACCACCACCGCCAGCATCACACAAAAGTTGAACCGCAGACTTTTGGACGAGCTGTAAAATGGCAGGTCCGGCTCTGGGCCAATCTTTGTCCTCTCAGGCCTACCCAGATTTAATGGTCCCGGCAGAAATTGCATTTCGTGGCCGGCTGTGTAACATTCCTCTATGAACTCTGTGAACTTTTGAGTGGTCGTATATTCGCCTCTGATTTGGGGTTTGAGCTTAGACGAGAGGAAATTGGTTATGAAATGGATGGTTTGGCAATCCATATTGGTATTTTGGAAAATTGAGGGTTTATGATAAAGAATTTTCTTCCTTTGAGTGTTTGGCTAGTATTTTCACTTAAAAGTAGCAGTGGTTTAATTGGAAAAAGTTTTGGAATATTTAAAAGCCCAAGCTCATTTGAAAGTTATGTTATTTCCCCCAATTATTGGCAAATTTATCACCCCAACGCCATTCACGGATTCCAATTACGATTAGTAAACGCGATGATGCCACCATTTGGTATGCAAATTTCCGCTGATTATTGCCAAATAGTTCATTACCAAAAATAGCTTCGTTTGTTAAAATTTCCAGCAAGCGCAAACAAACGAGACGTCGGGCCCATTTCTGGGCTAAAAATGTTTTCGTCCAATTTTCGACAACGGCTTCCTTTTTTTCCGAACATTCTACCACATCAGAACAACATTCTTCGCTCGCAGCCGTGGAAATGATGCTCGACATAAAAATTTACGCCCCTCACCCTGTGCGATTATGCTGACAGCATCTTCTTTTTCTTAACTGCAGCTTTTTTTGGGGGGCAGAGTTGCAAAACAACTATTAGAAGTTTTCAATAATTTTCAAATAGTAAACTTTATAATTCAACGAAAATTAACTAATAGACTTATAAATCTAATTCCAGAATAATTTCAATAATTATTAATAATAACTCTAATTTTCACTTCCCTGCCCAAGCATTCCGTCCCGATCGGCACCGTCTTGCCGAGCTGGAGTGGCAGCTCTTCTCCGTCGGCACATTCAAATTTATTGACTTCCAATTTACGGCCTCAGCGAGCGCGCCCGCCCGGTGTAACATCGTTATGGTAATCACTTTTTCGCGCGAAAATCACCCTCCCAATGGAGTTGTGGGTGGTGTCACGTGCTTTTCCAGGGGGAAAAAAAAACTTTGTTCGCACGCACCACCCACCCACGCACGCACCGGGGCAGAAGGAAGTGTCAGAGTTCGATGATTGAATCAGCAGCACGAAGATCCGTCGCCGTTGCTTTGTTACTGCTACTGTGTCTGATGGGTTGCGGTGGATGGCACTTCCGGAATTGCCCACATGCTGAACGGGGGGCAAAAATAAACAAGATATATTTCCCGCAGGAAAATTCGAGAGGAAAGCGGGGCAAAACATGTATAACATGTTGATTTAATCATACAAACAAAATTAAACTTTCTACAAAAATAGGTGCCACACAATTATATTTTATTTAAATAATTTATTTCCGTATTGAAGTTGTGCAAAACCAAAAATACCTTCCTAATACTTTTAGATCAAATTCAATCAGCTCTTTTTTCACCAATTTATGTAGCAAGTGAACTAGAGTGTAACAATAAAATTGTAATAATTATCATTTTTTTAATCCAATTTGGTTTGCATTTGAAAAAGTGAAAATTGTAACACAAACAAAATTACATTATAAATGGCGTAATTCAGTAAGTAAAAATAAATAAATTTCATGCATAACATTCAATTTAATCAGTGTGTTGTATGATTCCTTAATCATGTGCAATATCTTTGAAGTAGGGTAGAGTAGTCATCAATGAGACACGGGGAACAATGATAAAATGGCTCTCACAAGTCGTAATTTCAACCAATCAGGCTCATATTTGGGGGAAAGGTGTGTCTACTGGATACACGTCTGCCATAAAAGTGGCTTTGGTTATGGACGCTCCCTTGACAAGTTATTCATAAATGTTTGATTCTGGGGTAAAAAAGTAAATTATGGAAAAAAAATGTTTTTTCGCTCGTAGGCTGCCATTTACACCAAAACTAATATTTCTTCAAATTTCTTTCGACGTTCCATAGGGATTAAGTTGGGCTACAATGTACTTTCATTAGATTTGACCAAAATTTAGATTATACCCAGAATGCAGGGCTGTTTCATTGTTCCCCACTCATTTTAGCCCATGGGTAACAATGAAACACTTTGATTTTTCTTCATTAAACTTTTCAAAATCGATGTAAATCATTCAAAACATGAATAAAAAGTGATTTTTGGCATATTTATAGAGTTTAAACTTCATTTAACCAAAAATACAAAGTTATTTGGTATTAATATATGGATTTTACAAAATTTTAATACTTTTTAGTGTAACTTTTGTTAATAAAAGTTTCGTGTTGGCAAAATTGCTCTAAAATGTTCAAGGCAAGTTACCTGCAATGGAACAATATAAAAACATGATGTTTTGCTAGAAAAATGTTGATTTTCGTAGAGTGTCTCATTGTTCCCCAGCTGTCTCATTGTTCCTGCCAAGTGCGTCTACAATGAGACAGTTGAATAACTCTGGCTGTAGACGTCAGATCGATCTCATATTTTGGTCAATGTTAGAACACATTAAAAGAAAGATAATGCAATTAAAAGCTCATTGAAAAATGCTGATGAAAAAATTAGAAAAATCATTGAAAGTTGAAAACCAAAAGTGTCTCATTGATGACTACCCTACCCTAATTTGGGCTAGAGGTGAGCAAAACCGCTCTTTTTTAGGAGCCGCTCATTTTCGTTCGCTCTTTAAAAAGAGCCGTTTTTTTGAACGGCTCTTTCACTCATTTTCAAAATTTGGATGAAAAGGGTTTTTTCAAGAATCTTATGATTTTGTAAGTTATTTTACATTGAACTTCTATAAATTAGGCCGTACCAAATATTTTTTTAAGTTTATGTCCCTGAGCTCTGACCAAATCGCAAAAAAAAAATAATACACGTCCGCATCAGTTGCATTCATTAATTTTCAAAATATCGAAGTATAATGAACTTTTTTTAAGCCAAAAAATCAACTTTTGTTTTCAGTTGATAAGACTTCTATTTCCATTGAAATTTGATAGTTTTTTGAAAAAAATACTGTTTTACCCCCTGATTTTGCGGACCGATTTTGAAGGGGTGGGGTGACATAAACTTTGAAAAATATTTGTAGCGGCCATATTTGATAAAAAAAAATAAAACTAAAAATGAGAAGATGCCCTTGAAAACCATTGGTCTTGGTGGTCTCTATGTCAAGATTTCTACTCAAAACTGAACATTCGAGTAATTGAATGACATTCAAACTTGAATCTAGGACGCTAAAAAAATTGCTATTCATTTTAAAATTGCGTTTATTTCTGCAAGAATTGAACTAATGCTGATATTTTATTTGGAGAAAATATTCTGTGAACTCTTCTCTACATTCTGATTTAATAGATAAATTCTATAAACGATAATGTTCAATCGCACAAAATGATTATTTATTCCCAAAATCTCTCAAATATTCAGTAGATTTTTGGCAATACTTGACAAATTATGCTATTTGAAATGCTCAAATTTGTATTCCAGAATTACTTTAATGTACACTCAGTTTTACAATGAAAAGTTTATTCCATTTTGTTTAGAAAATCATTTACTTTTGGTGTAAATTTGTATAAGCATTGAAATTTTTGACATTGCATTTTCAATTCTCAAAAACAACGTTCGTTCGCTCTTTTCAGTGAACCGGCTCTTTGAGCGGTTCACTCTTTTTTTGCCCACCTCTAATTTGGACATTCCAGAATGCCCTGCAAGGAAAAAAAAATCTGAAATTTGCTTGATTTTTCGAACATTAAAAAGAGGCAAATTGATGTTTTTTAACAAAGTCCTATATTTGATTCAATATTCATTAGGTTAAGAGCGAGTCCACGAGCAAAGCATACCCATCTCGAATCGCCCTTACCAATCTGCCTGAAATTTTCAGGGGTTGTTTGTACAACCCCTAAAAATCGGGACACAAAGTTTGAAGGTTCAAAAAGGTCAAAAATCTTAAAAGGTTATAACTTAGGCAACATTCAATTCAATTTCAAAATTCAAAATGCATCTGAAGGGCTTAAAAATGAAACAAAAAAGCTGGGAGAAGCATCAAAATTTGTTAAATCTAAAGGGAGTTATTGGCATTGTAGTGAAAAATAGCATAATTTTCAAAAACAAATAAAAAAAACTGTAGGGGACATCTAGGACTACCATCTGAGACTGAGAACACTTTGGGTAAGGCAGTTTAACATATTAAGTAACCAGTTTTACTTTTAGTGAATTTTTGGGCTGTAAATTTTTGCTTGGGGACCCCTTAGATCCCATTTTCTGCTAATAATTTTATCATATTCTCTGTTTCTGAGACAATTTCACAGCAGAAACATGCACAACAATGTTTATTTTCATCCATTTTAACCCTTTAAAAATAAATGTTAAAATAAATCTTCGATTCACATTTATTGAAAATCAAGTTCGTTTCCAAGGATACAAGATGACACCAGAAAAAAGCAGCTTCCTAATTTTTTTTTTGCTTTCTTTTCATGAATCTCAAAGTGCACAAAAAATCATTTTCGTCGGTATATTCATTTAATAATCACTTTTTTAATTCAAATTGTTCTAACTTCTAATCATAAATAGATAATGGCTATATGGTCTGCAATAATGGATGTCAAAAATAATATTTAAGACTAAAGTTGCAATCTATGACTTTAAAAGGGATCTAATACATTATTGAAATTAATAATTATTGTTTTTGAAGTCTACATTAAATGAGGTCTGCTATTTCCTCGAAATTATAAACTATGACTAAACATTCGCATTTTTTGCCAGTTTCCTTAAAGAGGTGTGTAACGTTGGTAGAATTTAGGATGTAATTTGATTTGAAAACCCCTATAAAAAGATGTTAAACTGCTTAAGAGTTAAGAAGCTTACCTAAAAATAAGTTCACGTCCCCAAACCAAACCTCACCCTCGCGAGCAATTGCGTCCTCACCAATACATCGGCGTTGTTTCCGGTCCGCCGGAGAGATTGGGAGAGCGGTGCACGAGAAAGTGAAAAGGAGGGAGAGAGAGCGGGACCAAGGAGAGAGCAAGTTCGGGTTGACGGACGGAAAACCTGAGCTGTTCGGGGAGTCGTTTTATGAATCGGAGTGAGAACAGTCGCGTTCTACTGCTGGTCGTCGCGAAGAAATTGCGGTGCGCGAAAGTACCCGCGAGTAGAAAATAGCTGTTCTGATGGGCGGGGAACTGTTCGTCGCGGTCCGCAAGCACCGGCCGCGAACCCGGGTCAGCTCATCCCGGCCACCGCGTCCGATAAGCGGAATCGCTTCCTTCTGCTGAGCCGGCGCAACCCCTTCGAACCCGGGGCACCACGTGCGGCGGGAGGCCGCTAGAAGCGAGGCCGCGAGGCGGCTCGAAGAAAATCAGCGACGCGCAGGAGCCGGCGGGCACGCCGAAAGATTCGCCAGGTTCCGGGAAGCAGGTTGCGGTGTCTTCGGTCGCAGAGCGGCCAACGGTGAGGCCATGGAGCGGCGTTTGAGGAAGAAGAGGGTGAGGAGAAGAAGGGTTTGATGGACTAAGTAGGCATTGAGAACAATGGGGCGAGAAGGAATGAAAAATAAACGTGTTTTGTGATTTTGAACATTGGGCTTTTTGTGGTTATTTGGGAGGAGAGAAAATCTTGTGTTACAGAGGCTCATTGTTTTTCTTCTTTCAATTACCAGCAGATCGTGGCTTTATTTTTTTATAATTTTACTCATTCTATCTGGAATGATATGTTTCAGTCAAAGGTTCTGATTTTCACCTGAAAAGATCAGAACTCACTCACTCATCGCCGAACGAATCTTTGCCGACTAGAGCGCGCAACCATTCGCTAGCGAATACGACACGCTAGCTGCTGGCGCCTTGACCAATCGCAAAACACAGCGAAACAAATAGTCCGTCCGAGTCACAAATGAATATGTTCAGAGAGGAGAGAATCGAACAAAATACCAGCGGGGCGCTCACTTGGCCTGCAATACCACAGTTTGGCGTCAATTTATATTTGGCTTGTTGAAAATTGCTGTCAAATGTGTCTAAGATGTTGTGATGTTGTGCTGTACTACCTGATTGGAGTGAGAGGGAGAGCAAAGAGAGAGTATTCAGTAGCGATTGATGTGGAAGTGACAAATGATAGGAAACGATGTGATTGCGAGTGAATGAGTCTTTTTGGAGCAATCAGGATCCTGAATATTTTCGAAAAACTAAATAGACTTACGATTTAAGATTAATTTTATGTCAACATGAATGTGTGTCATTATCGACAGTCGAATTGTTTTTTTACCAATTATCAAATTATGAGTATTCAGTATTTTTTTACCAAATAAAAATAAGGCAATTACAAATTTAATTTCATTGATGATATTAACATTTTTCAATAGAAGCCAACTTTAACGATTTTTGCGCATTTTGTGTTACTGTTTGTTTCAAAATGTCTAAAATCAGGCTCGATTATTTTTTTTCATTTCGGTTGAAAGTTTAGTAGTTCGAATTGCTATTAACAAATTTCCATTCTATAATAGCTTACAACTAAATTAAATAACAAATAATCATCAAAAAACTATCAGGGATAGGAAATTCTATTGTTTTGGAATGTTAAGTTTTTTAAATTATCATAAAATTACCAATCATTTTAACTCTAGATTTTTGAAAAGATCCTATAAACTATTGCGTTTCATATGTGTATAGGATCTTTAAAAAAAACTCTAGAACTGCACAAAATGCCACTGCCCATTATACCCAAGCCTTCCCTACAGTATTGCTGCAGCTTTGACAAAAAGCAGATCAATTTGCGCTGATAAATGCCAAAACGCGATACCACGCGATGATAACGAGCACGGGCTCTTCGACACTTTCGTCAGGCCGAACAGGATTTTGGCGCTGATAACCAGTCAGGTTTCGGTTGACAGTGACGAAGCACCAAAGATCACGACAAATCGCAAATTTTTCCTCGTTTTCGGGAGGTGGAATTGCGTATACGATTTGGCCGGATTTAAGGGGGAACGGTGCCAGATTGCAACGCGATACAACTGGCAACGCGGAAATTGTCAGGCGAGCATGAATGATATTGGATTTATATTTATGTTGCCAGCAATTGATGGAATTCCATCAACCTCTAACGAGGCAGCACTCGCAGCAGGAGAACAAACGCGAAATGTGTCAGGTTGCGGAAGAGCTTGACGGGAAACAAGTGTGCGATTGCCGTGGCGAATTGAATCTGAGTTTTTTTATGGGGGAGGGAATATTGTTAACGATTTTGTGCAGGGAAGCATGAGGAACAGATAATATCTGTAATTCGCTGCGTAACTACGTACTGTTTAAAAATGTGTTAAAAATATGAATTGTCATATTTCAAACCTAATTTGAAGGAAAAAAATGCTTCTACATTATTACTGTGAAAATCTTTGAAATTACAAAAAAAAACCTGATTGATCGTGCTTTGCTTTTTGCTTTTTGCTTTTTGCTTTTTGCTTTTTGCTTTTTGCTTTTTGCTTTTTGCTTTTTGCTTTTTGCTTTTTGCTTTTTGCTTTTTGCTTTTTGCTTTTTGCTTTTTGCTTTTTGCTTTTTGCTTTTTGCTTTTTGCTTTTTGCTTTTTGCTTTTGCTTTTGCTTTTTGCTTTTGCTTTTGCTTTTGCTTTTTGCTTTTGCTTTTTGCTTTTGCTTTTGCTTTTGCTTTTGCTTTTGCTTTTGCTTTTTGCTTTTTGCTTTTGCTTTTGCTTTTGCTTTTTGCTTTTGCTTTTGCTTTTTTTTGCTTTTTGCTTTTGCTTTTTGCTTTTGCTTTTTGCTTTTTGCTTTTGCTTTTTGCTTTTGCTTTTGCTTTTTGCTTTTTGCTTTTTGCTTTTTGCTTTTTGCTTTTTGCTTTTTGCTTTTTGCTTTTTGCTTTTTGCTTTTTGCTTTTTGCTTTTTGCTTTTTGCTTTTTGCTTTTTGCTTTTTGCTTTTTGCTTTTTTCGACAAAAAAAAACAAAAAGAGAAAAGTGCCAATTGGGTTAATGGTTTATCCCCAACAATTTCGATTATAGTTCTGACTATTTCCCTGGAATAGCTGGAAGCTCCCAATTTAGTCTAAATTTAGCGTGAAATTGAATGTTGAAATAATGAATAAAATTAAGGTGTGAATTATTCGCTTCTACCTGTTCAGAATTCTTGTTTTCCCTCGGTATGAAAGGAAACATCGGACCTTCAGATCCAGGATTCGGAAAATTTATGCCACTTTCGAATGAAAAGCGTTTTTTCCTTCCCGATCAAGGTCGGACAAATTTCATTCCCTGCAATAAGTTTCTTCCCTTCGAATGACCATGGGAACAAATCTGAAGTTAATCTACTGTAGAAAGTAGACGCCGACCGGATTGGGCTTCCGCCGGAAAAAAAAATAACGAAAGGCTTTCCGAGGCCTTTATTCCGAGGAAAATAAGTCACCCTTCCCGTCCCACCAGTCTGAACGAACGGTGACTTGGGACAGCTTTTCCAAAAAATCTGCGATGGCGATGGGGTGGGACAAAATTTTCAATTTAAATTTAAATTGAGAGCTTGTTATTTCTTGGCGTACCTTTCCGGAAATCCCTGCTGCCAACCGCCCCCTCTTGGGACACTCCAAAACGTAGGCCGTGATGGGTGTCGAGAGCGGCGATTTCCGGAAGGATATTTTTCCATTAGCAACTTGAAAAGGACTTGCGAAATTTCTTTTCTTGGGAAAATTGGAAGAACCAGCGTACTACGAGGGGGAGGTTGAAGTGGGAGGAGGTGGAGCCCAATTATCACAATAAATGACATTTCCATTTCGAACGAGATTGTTGAGATTTACGGGGAACGTTGTGATTGCTGATAGTGAAAATGTTTTACCACTTGGAATGTTTACTTTTATTATTTTTTTGTTTAATAGGCACGACAAAATTTAATGCTCTAATGTCCTTCGTACAAAACCAACCTGGAATCGATGAAAAAAAACACTTAAAAAAACTATTCAGACAAGCAACACCTACCTCAAAACAACGCTAACATTTATACTACCATTCACCAATGTTGTGCCAAATTACCTGGAACGAGAGATAAATTACACACGTGTGAGCATACATTGCTGGTCGATAAATACCTTTCCAATCAGCGAGTGTTCGGAATAATTCACTCAACGTGCGGCCACCACAGCCACGCGAAAGCTCCCACCACGCATTCCCGACATAAGCTTCAATAATCATATTATTAAATAGTAAGCCCTTCTCTCCTAACTGGGCGACGCCATATTAATGATCCTTTTAATGAAGCACATTATTAAATTTCCATTCTGGCTTTCCCCCGCCACATTGTGAACTTTCAAACCGCGCCGGGCAACAAAACGCACGTATTCATTAGTTTGTGCACTAAATTCTCGCTAATTGCATTAAAAAGTACGTTTATTGAAAGGGGGTTTGCACACTGGAAGTTTTTAAGCATGGATTTACTTTTTTTATATTTATTGATTTTTTAGCTTAATTGGTTGTTTTGCTTTTTCTTCGAATCGTGTAACTTTTTTCACTTCATTCCACTTGAAAATTTCGAACTCACCAGAAAAAAAAACCGCTCAGTGTCAGAACATTACAGTCAGTGGTTTCCCCCTTTTTACAACTTACAACAGAGTGAAATCATTAATTCTGAAGCAGCGCGAGAAAAGGGTGGATAACCCTTTTGACAGTTTGTACTATTTTTCTAATTCCCCCTTTTCAAATGTTGCTCCAGAATTTGCTGGTTTTGGGCACCATGATAAAATCATGTTATGTGAAGGCCTAATTGGATACACCACAACGCATTACCAAATTTCAACCGTTTGTTTATTTTTGGGAGGATTTTTTTCCTCAGAAAGCAACGTAGAGCTTTGTTTTATTCTTCAGCGATGTCACGAGATATCAAAAAACGGACCTCAGATACGTGGACCCTCAAGGACAAAGTTTCACGCAAATCGAAGAAGGGTTGGGGCAACTTTTCCCGATTTCGTGTGAGTTGGTAGAGAATTACCCATCATATTTTCATACTTTGAAATCAAACCTACGGCGTCCTCTAACCTGTCGGCCATCACGGAGTTAATGCTCTAGAACTGAATTGATCCGTAGTGGCGAAATAATGTCACAAGGTATAACATATCAAACCATTATATAATTACTAACACCGTCTCAAAACAGCCCAGGGCCATCTCATATACTCATGAACTGGACGAGGGAGTCGTGGATTGCCTGGCCCGAGTCATCTGCATTACCGATCTATGTCCGTACAATTTCAGAAGAAATCGTTAGCCATAGAAAGGTATTCGCTTCAAAGGTTCTTGAGATATATGGTGGTTACTAACCGAACCGTCTCAGTTGAAATACACTGTGGCCATGGCCAAGTCCTGCCAAGACGGGGGTTCAAATACATACATACATACATACATACTTTGAAATTAAACCTACGGCGTCCAATTTGCTTTGGTTCAAAATTTCCAGGGAAACAGGAAATTTTTTTTTTCAATCCCGGGAAAGTTTTGAAACAATCATGAAATCTATATTTATCATAAAAAAACATAGAATAACTCAATACCATTGTTGCGACCGCCAAGATGGGAACACTGCCACGCGGTGCATCGGCGACGGTGTAATTGGCCGATACCGCACCGACTGTCAACGCGCGAGAAAAGGGAGATGAAAAGTGCGTGTGTGACCCCCAGTCAAAACAAACCACGCTGGGCAAGTCACCTTTGCAAAAGTAGGTATGGATAAGGACTACCCTGAAAAAAATGAAACACGGTAAAAATTTTGTTGGTGATTTTCAATTTCACTTTTTGTCACTAAAACTTGATTTGCAAAATAACACTATTTTTAATTTATTTTATTTTCTGATATGTTTTAAAGGACATTCAATGCCAACTTTCTGAAATTTCCAGAATGGGCAAAAAATCTTTGACCGAGGTATGAATTTTTGAATCAATACAGATTTTTTCAAAAAATCGAAATATTGGTCGAAGAGGTGGGCAAACCCGCTCTTTTTTAGGAGCCGCTCATTTTCGTTCGCTCTTTAAAAAGAGCCGCTCTTTTGAACGGCTCTTTCGCTCTTTTTCAAAATTTGTATGAAAAGGGTTTTTTCAAGAATCTTGTGATTTTGTAAGTTATTTTACATTGAACTTCTATAAATTAGGCCGTACCAAATATTTTTTGAAGTTTATGTCCCTGAGCTCTGACCAAATCGCAAAAAAAAATAATACACGTCCCCATCAGTTGCATTCATTAGTTTTCAAAATATCGAAGTATGATGAACTTTTTTTTAAGCCAAGAAGTAAACTTTTGTTTTCAGTTGATAAGACTTCTATTTCCATTGAAATTTGATAGTTTTTTGAAAAAAATACTGTTTTGCCCCCTGATTTTGCGGACCGATTTTGAAGGGGAGGGGTGACATAAACTTAGAAAAATATTTGTAGCGGCCATATTTGATAAAAAAAATAAAACTGAAAACGAGAAGATGTCCTTGAAAACCACTGGTCTTGGTGGTCTCTATGTCAAGATTTCTACTCAAAACTGAACATTCGAGTAATTGAATGACATCCAAACTTAAATCTAGGATGCTGAGAAAATTGCTATTCATTTTAAAATTGCGTTTATTTCTGCAAGAATTGAACTAATGCTGATATTTTATTTGGAGAAAATATTCGTTCGCTCTTTTCAGTGAACCGGCTCTTTGAGCGGTTCACTCTTTTTTGCCCACCTTTAATTGGTCGCAAAAATTTTTCAACTTCATTTTTCGATGTTAAATCGAATTTGCAATCAAAAAGTTTTTTAGTGAAATTTAGATAAAGTTTTCAAATTATAGCCATTTTCAGGTAACTTTTTTGAAAATAGTCGCAGTTTTTAATTTATTTAATTGGTGCCCATGTTTGCCCACCTTTGAAAAAAATATTTTTGAAGAGCTGAGAAAATTCTCTATATTTTGCTTTTTCGGACTTTGTAGATACGACCCATAATTGCTGAGATATTGCAATGTAAAGTTTAAAAAACAGGAAAATTGATGTTTTCTAAGTCTCACCCAAACCACCCACCATTTTCTAATGTCGATTTCTCAGCAACTAATTGTCCGATTTACAATGTTAAGATCTGAAACATTCGTGAAATTTTCCGATCATTTCGAAAACAATTTTTTCAAAAATTTAAAATCTAGACTAACATTTCAAAAGGGCTAGACATTCAATATTATGAAAATGGTGGGTTGTTTGGGTGAGACTTAGAAAACATCAATTTTCCTGTTTTTAAACCATTGCATGGCAATATCTAAAATTCCATTAAAGTGCTTTTTTATTGCAATTCGTTTTTACATCGAAAAATTAAGCTGAAAATTTTTTGCGACCGATTTTTTTTTTAATTCTGTATTGATTCAAAAAATCATATTTCGGTCAAAAAATCGTTGACCTAGAAAATTTTGAAATGTTGGCATTTGATGTCCTCTATAAGATATCAGATGCAAATCAAGTTTTAGTGACAAAAAGTTAAATTGAAAATCACCATTTTTTTTTCATACCGTGCATCAATTTTTAGTGTAGTCCATATCCATGCCTACAACTTTGCTGAAGACACCAAATCGATCAAAAAATTCCTTCAATAGATACAGATTTTTGAATTATAACATATCATTTTTGTATGGACAGCTGCCACATTTGTATGGAAAATTATGTGAACGAACTAATGATGCAAAATGGCTTATTAGGCATACCGATGGCACCAAAAAAGTTTTAGCCGGATTGAAAAATACAAAAATTAAAATTAAAGAAAAAGACCGATTTTGTAGAGAACTGCTCATATGACAAAACTGAATTTCCAGAATGGAAATCGATTTTCCCCTCATAAAACAGCAAAATTGCAGTTTGCCGATTTAATTAAACTGTTGTGACTCCTCTCAAACACGTTCCGAGTGAGTCTTTTCGAGTGTGTACCAAACAAATAACAGCTGCTGTTGCACGCTCTGCACAGCCAATCTAAAATGATAAACTAACATCACATGAATCAAATTAATTAAGCGGCACAATTTTTCCCACGATAAATTTCCGGCGATGCCATTCGCTCATTCCAAAACATGACGTTGCAAATAATTTATGGAAAGCTTGATAATGCATTTAAATTTAACAATTATTCGTATTGAAAAAAAAATAAACAAAGGTCACCAACACTTTTGACTAAACGATTTTTCCCTCACCCGGAAGCTTTCCGGCTTATGCAAATCAAGCATGGAACCATTCATCATCTGCAGGCCCCGGCAAATGAGAGACAGGACCGTTTTTTTATCTGCTGTAAAAATCTGATTTCCGAATAATTTGTTCACCGACCTGACCCATTTTCCGGAACCCCTTCGCTCTCGGATATAAAACCCATCACACGCCAGATTGCTGCATCACTACACCATCGTTTTCGTATGTTAATACTGCCATTATTTAAAATTCAGTAAAGTTTTCCGGGCCGGACCAAAGGGGGTGGGGCGCGGAAATCCCGTCTGCATCGGAAAAGCTCTGTTCCCTCATCAGACACACATGAATCTCGGAGCCAACACCCATTCTTTCCGAAAAACGGTTCATTGTTCTCCAACTCGGGAAAATTCAAAGTTTTGTTTCAATTTGCATACTCATCGCGTTACGAAGGCTTCATCTCCCCCTTTTCAGGGGGGTGGGGGGGGGGTTCCGGTTTCCGGTTCCTGACGGGCCGTTTTCAACTTTCACAGTTCGTCTGAGTTTTCCACTAATTTCCGTAAATAACTGCAGTTTGCACAACGAGTGGGAGAAGCCAAATATGTAGCCAATTAAGCTAGTGAAGCTCATGAGAGCTTGTTTGAATTGCAACTGCAGATGAGTAGAACAAGTCCAAAACTGGAAGTAAATGGTCACTGATCAAAGTGACGAATGACGACCAATGACCAATGACCAATGACCAATGACCAATGACCAATGACCAATGACCAATGACCAATGACCAATGACCAATGACCAATGACCAATGACCAATGACCAATGACCAATGACCAATGACCAATGACCAATGACCAATGACCAATGACCAATGACCAATGACCAATGACCAATGACCAATGACCAATGACCAATGACCAATGACCAATGACCAATGACCAATGACCAATTACCAATGACCAATGACCAATGACCAATGACCAATGACCAATGACCAATGACCAAGGTTGAAAAAAAATCTCTTCGAGCGAATAATGATTGTCTGAAGAAAGGCCCTCTGAGTTTGCTTTGATCTCGTTGTTCCTGACTGCCACTTGATCGCTGGGTGTGGCAGAGACGAATAAAAATTTGGCTGATTGGGTTTAGTCATCAACTTGCTGCGATCAAGATCCAATCTTGCCCCTTTACTGCCAGCAGTCATGGGTTGTTACAATCATCGACAGCACTCTTGACGAATGACAGCTAGTCGTGGCAATTTGAGAATAAAGACTATTCTCAGCAGTCTTGTTCGTAGGATGTAACAGGCAGCGATTAATCGCAAAATTAATCATAGTCGCCAGATTTTCAACACTGCCAATGACCAATGACCAATGACCAATGTCCAATGACCAATGACTAATGACCAATGACCAATGACCAATGACCAACTACCGATGACGATGGCTCGGAATCGAAATTAAATTATTGACTGCGTCCAACATTTTCCGCATTTCATCCAAATCATTTCCTGTGCAACTGCACCGTTCCAAAAATCTCGTCAATTCAATTGACCCCGAACCGATTCGGTTTGCAAACTCATTAGTGACGAGTGTGACTGATTGCACGTTTGTTGCTCTAATTGAAATTGGTCACTGAATCGGGGCATCAAAATACACCACGGCAAAATAAACACTGATTCATGAAGGAAAGCCCTGACAGATCCACTCGGGAACGGTTCTGTGTCAATTGACCACTTTGCTGTAATGAAACTAAATGTTTTCCCCTTTCTCCCGGGTGCCTCACTGTTGGTTTGATTGCCCCAAAAATCATTAGCATGGTTCGGTTATTCTGAATTGATGTTGCGCAAATATTTATCACTTTAAACAAACACAAACTGGCTTCCCATCAGGCACTCATAACAATTTTCATTTATTGGTCCAATCACTTTTCACACACGCGTCGCAGTTGCTGCCATATAACCGATCGGTAATTAAAATAAGTTGGAAAGGTGATAGTTTAATCATGGGAAAAACCTTCTACATCTGAATTGGAATCTGGATGTTGCAAATGAACTAGCCAATTGAAAAATGGAAATGAAACATGATATTATTGATGCTTTTAAGTTTTATTGGTCGATTTGTTTTTTTACTCTTCCAGTAGGTTTCACAATTATTGCAATTGGATAGTACAAATAAGCCTTAAATTGATTTGATTACCGTTTGTGAAATATGTTTCAAATTAAAATTAAATCAAATTATAAAACTCTTTAAAACAGTCAAAATGTCTCTTAAGGTACACAAATATTCTTATCCCTAAACAAAATACAAATCTTCCAAAGATATATGTCAATCCCACAAGGCCACTTTGAAAAAAAAAATATCCAAATTCAATTAAATCACGAAACAACGCTAATAAAACGACACAAAAAAAAACTACCAACCTTCTACCGGGGGGGGGGGGGGGGGGGTAATGATTCCATTGCCTGATGAAATTAATTAAATCGAAATCAATAAACACGCTCGCCGGGGTGGAAAATCTCCGCAATTACTTTTCGATTATTTCTGAGCTCCTCCGTTTGAGAGAGGAAAAAGGATTTTTCTCCTGCCTTTGACTAATTGAATGAAGATGCAAAATTACGGAGATTTTTATTTTTTTCGTTGCGAAAGCAATTGATTAAGTGCGCATAGAACAGTTTGTTGCTGAAAAATCTAGCGATTATTTTAAAGGTTAACTTTGCGAAATGTAACAAAGAAAGAAGCACAAACACTAAACAAAATAAGCGGGAAATGAATGATGGAAATGATTTTTCACCCCTCTTTGCTTGTTTAGCAAATTTTCCCGCAAAAAGATTACACGAAGCATTTCGCAATCAAAATTGCGCATCAAACAAAAAGGAAAATATGACAAGTAAAAAGAACCTCCTACTCGAAAAGAATGGACTAAATTCACAAAAAGGAAGAAAGACGAGAAAAACAGATTAACAACCGGGCAAAAACATTTAATTTGCTCCTCAACGTGGGAAATGGGCTCCATGAGAGAGAGCATTGTTGCCTGTTTAATTTAGCAGAATTTTCTCGCGCGATCCTGTGTAAGAGGAAAAGCGTGCAACGTGGCGGAAAAATCAGGGTGGGGTTGTTTTTGTGGGTCAAGTTCTTTTTTGTAGTTGACACTTGCTCATAAAGAAGTTGTTATGCTGAACGTATATCGATAAATTTTCCAAACATTTTTGCTACACAAGTTGTTAACAAAAGTGAAGTAAAGATCGTGACACTATTTTCCACTTTTTTTATCTAAAACAGTGCGTAGTTAAAACAAGTACTTGGAAACTTGGAAATAACTTTTTTTGATATTTGAAAATACTAGGCCGATAACATTCTATGTTAATTATAACAGAATTTGTTATTTGTCGCTATGAATTTTCTGTTACTGGATTGTTATTGTAATAACAGACTAATAACACTTTAAGTTATTCTTCGAACAAATTTTGTTATTTATTTTTTGTTATTTTAACAACTAATCTGATCACCCCACTAATAGTTGAAGGTATTCTTCCATAACGCAAAATGTTATTCCAAAGTTGTTTTGGCTTTCAACTAATATCAGGCCAACAACAAATTTTGTTATGATAACATAAACTGTTATTAAATTCTTATGCAAAAATGGATTTTTCAAGAAGATTCCATAACACATTTTGTTATTTCAACAGTTTTTGTTATTACCGTCTGTCCGGATAAAAAAAAATCCAGAGATGATTTTTGATGATGATTTTTAAACAGTTGACTCAACTTTCACTAAACAAAATTGAATGAATTGATTGATATGCCCAAAACTATTCATCTGGTTATGAAAGTTAATGTTCATCATTAAAAAAAACATCAAATAAAACTCCCGTTTGAACCCTTTCCTCACCAACAAAAAAGTCTAGCACCAATTGGTCAACAGTTTCGCTAATTAGGGTTACCCAAATTAAACTCGTGATTTTTCACCCGCCTCGTTATTCACCCAGTGTTGACTGACCCAAAAACGCGGAAACCCTTATCGGAGGGACCAGAAGTTGAAAGAGTTGCCCGGTGGAGATGATGATAAAAATATGGACCAGAAAGTGAAAATAAAAAAATCTAGGTCACCAGGAACACCCGCACGATGCACCTCAAGTTGCGTTCAATCTATTGGAATGAAACCCGGTGAAGTTTTCCCAGAGAGGGTTTGCTGCCACTTGAATTTCAATGATTTCGAGGGAAAAATCCCCTGCGCGGAAAAAACAAAATGATGCCGCGGAAATGAGTGAAAATGCTCGGGAAAAAAAAACGAAGGAATGTGCGCAATCATAAAAGCAGTGATTCATTAGTACGCTATTTTGCCTCTGCTTTTGGGAGATTTTTCACGTTTTTTCTCCCTCGCCATAGTTGGAATCGCTACAAAATAGATCCCTCATGAATGATGAATTCTGAGGGAGTGAGGAGGAGAAGGTGGATGTATTTTCCTCTTTTGCAGTGGCCGGTGGTGAAGTGGTTTTTCCTTCCAACTCCAAGTGGGACCTCCACTTGACAATTCATATACTTTTTGCTTTATCTTTCTCAATTCCAGCTTCAGATGTTCCGGTCGCTTTAACTCTGTTGCTTCTCTTCCTTTGAAAATTATGAATGATTTGAGCTGCCGGCTGACTGAAGCATGGATTTGGCAGAACAGTATCGAGTTTTTATGGTCGACTGGCCACGTGAGTGTTTTTCGGAAAAATAAAATTTAAGATCTTTGGAAAGGAGGCAAATGGCTTGATTTACGTTGAATGAATTAAGAAAAGACAAATGGTTGCTACTTATTGCGAACCAAAATCTAAAATGAATAAAATAGTTATACAGTTAACTTGAATCCGATTATTTTTCAAAAGAACTTTAAAAACATTCAAATTTAAATTCTTATTTTTCTAGAAGAACATTTTCATTATAAATGAAAACATAATCATTGTGAAAATAAACGTAAATTCAATAAAAACGTGAGAAAAATACAAAATCGAGTGAAAATTATTTATAAGGAAATTTTGTCGATAGATTTTTGGAAATGAAATGGATATGAAATGGAAATGAAATGGAAATGAAATGAAAATGAAATGGAAATGAAATGGAAATGAAATGGAAATGAAATGGAAATGAAATGGAAATGAAATGGAAATTAAATGGAAATGAAATGGAAATGAAATGGAAATGAAATGGAAATGAAATGGAAATGAACTGGAAATGAAATGGAAATGAAATGGAAATGAAATGGAAATGAAATGGAAATGAAATGGAAATGAAATGGAAATGAAATGGAAATGAAATGGAAATGAAATGGAAATGAAATGGAAATGAAATGGAAATGAAATGGAAATGAAATGGAAATGAAATGGAAATGAAATGGAAATGAAATGGAAATGAAATGGAAATGAAATGGAAATGAAATGGAAATGAAATGGAAATGAAATGGAAATGAAATGGAAATGAAATGGAAATGAAATGGAAATGAAATGGAAATGAAATGGAAATGAAATGGAAATGAAATGGAAATGAAAGGGAAATGAAATGGAAATGAAATGGAAATGAAATGGAAATGAAATGGAAATGAAATGGAAATGAAATGGAAATGAAATGGAAATGAAATGGAAATTAAGCTCTGCACAGAAAATCATATTCCAGTGATTTTTTACTTCAAAGATACTGACATTTTCAATTGGAAAAGTTGAACAGGCATATTCTACCCATTAGTACAAAACTTGCTCCTTAACAGATCAACTCGAGAACTCTTATAGCGATTACACCACCTACTGTTTTAATAACCCATTTTCTACACCTACACCTTCAAGCTAAACTTCTAGCTCTCAACAAAACCGGCACAAATTACTGCAAAGCTCACCGCACAACCAGCAAAGTCAAAGTTCAGGAAGTTAACAACTCCTTCCCATCTCAGCCAACCACTTCACTAGACTCTCGCCTTAGAAGTGAACTTCATGAAGCACGTTACCCTCATTTCCCCAAACTGGCACTGACATTAGCACACTCCAGTCCAATTGCACTGAGCACCGGGCGGCGACCGACTAAGGTGGCTCTTAACCTTACTAACCTTCTGAAGGAAATGATGGACAGAGAGGATGCTCTATTTCGGGACGATCCCCCGATAGTGGGGATTTGTTCCGAAATGATGCGAAAAAACGACCGGGTTTGGAAAGCAGTAATTGAAGCCATCATGGGGGACAGTGAAAAAAAAGTCAGTCAGTTTTAGATTATTACACATAGTCAAGACAACATTAAACATACTTAGTGAGACCCTAAAAGAAGACACAGATTTAAATAGTCAAGAATGTCACCAAGGGAGGACAACAAATGAAGACAACAAGTTAAAACACAATAAGTGAAGACACCAAGTAAAGTCACCAGGCAAAGTCGCCAAGTGAAGACAACATGTTAAGACACCAAGTTAATAAGTGAAGACACCAAGTAAAGATTTCAAGTAAAGACACCAAGTAAAGTCACCCAGTCAAAAACAAGTGAAGACACCAAGTCAAAAACCTAGTTAAGACACCAAGGAAAGTCACCAAGTGAAGACACCAAGTAAAGACATCAAGTAAAGACACCAAGTAAAGACATCAAGTCGCCAAGTGAAGTCACCAAGTGATGTCGCCAAGTGAGGTCACCTAGCTATATGATCAAGTGAAGTCACCAAGCTATACCACCAAGTAAAGTCGCCAAGTGAAGACAACAGGTGAAGATAACAAGTTAAGACACCAAGCTAAAGACAATCAGTGAAGACACCTAGTAAAGACACCAAGTAGTCACCAGGCAAAATTGCCAAGTGAAGTCACCAAGGAAAGTCACCAGGTAAAGTCACCAAGTAAATACTCTTGAATTAGACATCAAGTGAAGACACAAAGAAAAGTCACCAAGTTAAGACTCCAAGTGAAGACACCAAGTAAAGACGCCAAGTAAAGACACCAAGTACCGAAACCAAGTAAATAAACCAAGTAAAGATACCAAGTAAAGACATCAAGTAAAGTCACCAAGTGATGACGCCAAGTGAAGTCACCAAGCTAAATAATCAAGTTAAAGACAGTGAAAGACACCAAGTAAAGTCGATCAGTAATGACGCAAATTGAAGATACCAAGTAAAGTCACCAGGCAAAGCCGCCAAGTGAAGTCACCAAGTGATGTCGCCAAGGAAAGTCACCAGATAAAGTCACCAAGTAAAGACACTTGAATTAGACCCCAAGTGAAGACACCAGGTGAAGTCACCAAGTAAAGTCACCAGGCAAAATCGCCAAGTTCAAGAAAACAAGTGAAGACATTTTCCACGGTGTCCTCCGTTAAAACGTGGCCAAGTACCATGTGCACAGTACACCCATCGAGCAGGAAAAAGCTTTTGTCCCCCTGACCTTCTTCGGGAGGGGGAAACTTCTTCTGTTCTTCCCTCCCCACCCAGTCAACCCAGTTCCGGACGATTTCGGCTAAAGCAGCAGCAGGTCACCGGAAAAGTACTTTCCACCTGATAAGCGTTTTAACACTTTTGCCAGAAGAAAAAAAACGGAAGCAAAGGATGGTTCCCGCTTGTCCATTGTCGAAGTCGTCGTCGTGCACTATAAAACGCCCGGCGCCACGGCAAATATGTTCAATTAGGGTCCAGACAAATGAAAAGCTAAAACGGGAAAAGTTTCGGCGTTTTTGCTCCGTTTTGGCTGAATGCCCCCCCACCCCCTCCCAGCTTCTTCGCAGCAAATGTTCCGATGTTTTTATTATTTTCTTCTTCTTTTTTGCCTGAGGGAATTTTTCTTTGAAGACTGTGTGAATGTGTACGTGTGCGAGTTGTGCAAGTTCGGGGAAAACTTTACACAGCCAGACAAAAGAGGAGAGCGAAAAGGGGGGGAAGACTGAAGGAAGATGTCACATTTTCCAGCAATTTTCCCGAAGGAAAGAAGGATGCCCAGCAATTCGAGGAAGTGCTAAATGTTCATTTCGTCCCTTTGGCTAAAAGGTATTTCGGATGATCGTCCTTTCAGAATGTCCTGCCCTATGTCAATATACAGCCAGACAGAAAGATGTATTGTCCTGGCCAAGGAAAAATGAAGGGAATTTCGGAATCCTGGATGTGTGACGTGTGTGTGTGTGTGTGCTCGAGAAACAATATAAAATGGTTGTGACTGTCCGGAAGGTGATGACAAATGAAGGAAAAGGATGGATAATTTGATGAAGACGGAAGGACGACGATGGTCAATTACCGGTGACACAGGTTGTGGTAATGTGTTCTGAGGGGTTTATTTCGAAATTGAGTTTAGCACATGCTGTTGGCGGTATCGAAAGTTATAAGCTACACACTTTCAGTAAGATTTAACTTCTAAATACATGCAAAATAAAATTATATCCAATGGATTTAAGTCCTCAATAAAACTCGTAATAGAAATAAATGTTCATAAATTTGAAGCAAGTCTTGTTTGTCTTTTCTTTTTTCTAAGAAAATAAAATGTTTTAGAAGGAAAATATATGAATACTAGCCTGTCCCATTTTGAGGTCATGTCGAGGAATTTCAGGTGCTCACTTCTTAAATGATAGATTATGATGTTAGGAACAATGTTTTCTTAGACAAGAAAAAATAATAAAATACTTTCTCGCACCCCCTAGTCGATTTACTGAAAAAAGTCACTTTTTTGAACAAATTTTCTAAAATCGCTTGGAATCAATACAAAAACTGTTTCGATCAGGTGTGTATTATCTTCAAACGATAGGTTTTTGTCCATAGATTAAGATGCACTATCAATATTGGACCAAAATTTAAGTTTTTGGACTTTCCCAGGCGGATTTGTGTCGAAAAAATCGCATTTATTCGAAACTTTTTTCAGAAATGTTCATTTAATTTAGGGTAGCATATTTTTCCCAGTAAAACCAATACATGAAGCTTGTAGGAAATATCATGGCGAACATTTTTCCCTCTGAGAAAATGCAATTTCGACACTCCAGAGCCGAGATATTTGAGTTTTAGTGAGGAAAAAAGTGCCAATTTTCAAAATTTCTCAGAATTCAGAAGCAAGGCCTACTAATTACACGATGTAGCAAGCATATGTCTCAAAGGTCAGGGTATGCTTTTTATAGTAATTTTGGCCGCTGAATCCGAATCTGAAATCAAATTTCGTGTAAACAGTGATGTTTTGGAGCTACACCCTTTTGGAATGCTATTTGCGTGTTTAAGAGGCAGTTTTTGTAAATGCTCGGTTTGTTCTAGAGGTCGTATCGAGGTGCTCCGATTTGGATGAAACTTTCAGCGTTTGTTTGTCTAAACATGAGATGAACTCATGCCAAATATGAGCCCTCTACAACAAAGGGAAGTGGGGTAAAACGGGCATTGAAGTTTGAATTTTCCGAGGATTTCGAATATGACAAAAGGGAGACTAAAAAGTGCCGCTATGGATGCCTACAGGACAATAACTAACGTTGTAAAATGTTTATTATAGAAAAATCGAAAAACTATGCGAAAAACTGCGATTGGCCAAAAAGTTATTACCGTAGGCTTATAGTCCATGAAATTCCCTAACTTGGTGTTGCTGGCTGTTGCAAAAAGATATTGAGGTTTAAAAAACCATTTTTTACAGTAATTTGCAAAAGCTATGAGAAAAAGTCAAACCAATCCTGGATGTCTATGGCTCATTTTGAAGTGCTTCAAAAGACCTTTCGAATGCATCTAAGAGAGTTGGAATTGATGAAGTTTTACGGAAATGCGAGCAATTTTAAGATTTTTTATGTTTTTTCGACCTCAAACTTCAAAGCCCGTTTTACCCCACTTCCCTTTGTTGTAGAGGGCTCATATTTGGCATGAGTTCATCTCATGTATAGACAAACAAACGCTGAAAGTTTCATCCAAATCGGAGCACCTCGATACGACCTCTAGAACAAACCGAGCATTTACAAAAACTGCCTCTTAAACACGCAAATAGCATTCCAAAAGGGTGTAGCTCCAAAACATCACTGTTTACACGAAATTTGATTTCAGATTCGGATTCAGCGGCCAAAATTACTATAAAAAAGCATACCCTGACCTTTGAGACATATGCTTGCTACATCGTGTAATTAGTAGGCCTTGCTTCTGAATTCTGAGAAATTTTGAAAATTGGCACTTTTTCCTCACTAAAACTCAAATATCTCGGCTCTGGAGTGTCGAAATTGCATTTTCTCAGAGGGAAAAATGTTCGCCATGAAATTTCCTACAAGCTGCATGTATTGGTTTTACTGGGAAAAATATGCTACCCTAAATTAAATGAACATTTCTGAAAAAAGTTTCGAAAAAATGCGATTTTTTCGACACAAATCCGCCTGGGAAAGTCCAAAAACTTAAATTTTGGTCCAATATTGATAGTGCATCTTAATCTATGGACAAAAACCTATCGTTTGAAGATAATACACACCTGATCGAAACAGTTTTTGTATTGATTCCAAGCGATTTTAGAAAATTTGTTCAAAAAAGTGACTTTTTTCAGTAAATCGACTAGGGGGTGCGAGAAAGTATTTTATTATTTTTTCTTGTCTAAGAAAACATTGTTCCTAACATCATAATCTATCATTTAAGAAGTGAGCACCTGAAATTCCTCGACATGACCTCAAAATGGGACAGGCTAATGAATACATAACAAATTTATTATTAATATCAAAGTTATAGATTTAAATGTCTCATATTCTTCTAATCAGCAGATTTACTTAAAACAAAATTCAATCAATTTTGTCAATTGGTACAATATTGTACTACTCTTTGCCAATCTAGTTGAGAGTCATGTTTAATTCAGATGCAAGCAAATAAAACCCATTTCCATAAGAAAAAAATAAATATCGATTTTAAAATTTCAAGATTGTTCAAAACAAAATTTGAAAAAACTTATTTTTGAACTTCGACTTTAATTGAAAAATCAATTAGCAATGTTTTTTTTAATGATTATAACCTACATGATAGAAAGTCCGAAAAAAAGAGGATGCTTTTAAAAACAACAATCATTTAGAAGACATTTAAATTTTAAATTCCTTACACCGAAAAATAAACAAATAATAGTGATAATCTGAGAATATTGACAGACTTTGAGAGAGGAATATGTGGAAGATAACCTCTGAAAAAAATAATATTCAACCATAAAATTTTCAGTCTGCAAAAGTTGTAGATAATTTCACTTTATTATTTATGCTGTATTCAAAAACCGTGAGATTTTTTCTCAAAACAAAAAAAATACAATGGTTGGAAAAATATACTTACAATAAAAACATTTACACTGTTTTTTTCTAAAAAAAATCACTTCTTTCAAATTCAGCTTGGAACTAATTTTGCAAAGTACTGCAACATTTAAAAATCTTATGATGAAACTATCGAACTTTGCTCTCAACTATTCAAATTATTTTACATTTTTAGGTATAATTCGGAAATCTTGAAAATTTTAACTATGAAACAAAAGTCACCCAAAAAACAGACGAGTTGAAGATTTAAAGGTGATTTTTTTTTTGCAAATAAACAAATAAGTTAATTTTATTAAAATTTGCTAAAAAATAAAAAAAAATCAGCTTAAGATAACAAAAAATATTCAGATTCAGACAAATGTTCATCAGCACTATGAATTTTTTGTCATTTTCGATCTAATTCGTTTAAGTTATTTTCTACAAACTGATTTTTGTTTTTCAAACTGTTACGCAAAAAGTCGTTTTCTCAATTTTATTTTACGAAACTAAATTGAAAAATAGTTTGAAACGTAAATATTAATATAAAAACGCTTTTCCAATTTCAAAAAAATGATAAAGGAGCATAAAATTTAAAAAGTGTATGCTTTTTAAACTTTGAACTCCTCTGACTCACTCAAAGTCTAGTGATTTGTACAAAAAAAAAATATGTAGAAAAAAATACCTACACCCCTGGTGTAGGGACAAGCGTGCTTGCCTCTCACCCAGTCGGCCTGGGTTCGATCCCAGACGGTCCCGGTGGCATTTTTCGAGACGAGATTTGTCTGGCCACGCCTTCCGTCGGACGAGGAAGTAAATGTTGGCCCCGGTCTAACCTAGAGGGTTAGGTCGTTAGCTCAATCCAGGTGTAGGAGTCGTCTCACTGGGTCCTGCCTCGGTGGAGTCGCTGGTAGGCAGTTGGGCTTACAATCCAAAGGTCGTTAGTTCGAATCCCGGGGTGGATGTATAATGCTTAAGTTTAAAAAAGAGGTTTACAAATACCTCAACAATCAAGCCTTCGGACACCTAGTTTTGAGTAGGAATCTCGCAATCGAGAACGCCAAGGCAATGCTGTATAGCGAATACATCATTTTTTTTTTAGAAAATGAATAAAAAGCAAGATACTAAAAAATAGTGGATGAGCAACTCTTTAAAATAACCGGAAATGGATTTTATTTGTATTTTTTTATTTGACTCAAACTTTGTGAGAACCTTCCCTATGACCAAAGAAACTAGTTGTGTCATTGGTACATCCATACAAGTCTCCATACAATTTTGGCAGCTGTCCATACAAAAATGGTACGTAAATATTCAAACAACTGTCCATACCAATCAATGATCTGATCTGATCAAATTGGTGTCTTCGGCAAAGTTGTAGCTATTGTTGAGGACTGACTATTGAGAAATAATAGATTCACGGATTTTTTACGATTTTTAATTTTCGTTTTTTTTCACAAAAATACAATTTTCCAAAATATCGACGTCGTCGTGCTATCTTGTCGCACCCGCCATTTTGACGTTCCGAGAAAAACGCGTTTTGATGTTCGACCTTGAATATTCAAAAACGAGAGCACGCAATGTAAACAATAACAAACACGTTTTGTTTGGCTCACCATTCTGTGCATTATTCCAAAGTTTGGTTGAAGTTGGTTGCTGGAGTCCCGAGTTATAATTACAAATGTTTACGGTAGTCTAGCTTGTACGTGCGACAAACGCATCCTGACTTTCCTGGCCTGAAATCCCTTTGGCCTTTTGTCGCACTTACATCAATTTTCATGGAGTGACAAGATAGCACAACAAGATTGAAACTACTTTCATATGTAAAGTGACAAAAATGCACGGAGTTTTTTCGGTTTTTGTTGAATATCTCAGGATTGAAATCGAATTTTGGGGATCTGTGAAGGTCAAAAGGTGAGTCATTGTGAGCTGCACAAAATGGCGTTCTTAACTCAATTTGGCCCAAAATGCTCGTACGACAAGTTAGCACGATGGCGACGATATACAATTTTCCAAAATATGGAGTTATATATATATATACAGCAATTCCCCACGAAAACAGCATGGAAAAAACAAAAGTGCTCGGATCGGGCTCAAAATTTTTCTGGGGGTTCCCTGGCCGAAATAATTAGACCCGTATTTTTTTGTTTGGCCATTAGGGTGACCTACGGCGTGTTAGGGTGGTCTGAAAAATTGCCATTTTCGTCGATTTTCGCAAAAACCACTTTTTTCGATCCGAGCACTTTTGTTTTTTTCCATGCTGTTTTCGTGGGGAATTGCTGTATATATATATATATATATATATATATATATTTTTTTTTTTTTTGAAAGAATAGTGATTTTTGGAAAATTCTAAATGCAACACATTTTTTTTTTTTTGCGAAATATTTGTCTTCTAAAACATTTCAAGAAATCTCTAAAATCAAAAAATACGAATTTTGGGAAATTAAGTTTTTGTTCAAAAAAGTTAATTAAAAATCGGCATTTTTTTCGTGTACCTTTTTCTCTCAATTGTCCTTAACAATACCTCAACAAACTTTGTCGAAGACATCAAATTGATCAAAAAATTCACTCAAAAATTACAAATGATTGAATATTTACGTTAGGTTAGGTCGTTAGCTCAGTCCAGTTGTAGGAGTCGTCTCCCTGGGTCCTGCCTCGGTGGAGTCACTGGTAGGCAGTTGGACTAACAATCCAAAGGTCGTCAGTTCGAATCCCGGGGTGGATGGAAGCTAAGGTGTAAAAAGAGGTTTGCAATTGCCTCAACAATCAAGCCTTTGGATACCCAGTTTCGAGTAGGAATCTCGCAATCGAGAACGCCAAGGCAATGCTGTAGAGAGAATAATTTGATTTTTTTGATTTTTTGAATATTTACGTACCATTTTTGTATAGACAGCAGCCACTACTACAAACTAGTAGGATTTTTTAACATTTCAACAGCGACAAGCCTCAGAGCATTACAGTCGATAAACTCAAATATAAACTTATAAATAGAAGTAATTTTGAATAATTGGATATTAATTTGGGAAAAATCGTTTCATAAGGCCACAACAAATGTTATTTTTGGTTTTTATCCTTCGACCAGCAATAATTGAATTGAAGGAAAAAACAACGCAGAAAACAAGTTTTAGTAGCCTGTACACTTTTGAAAGGCAGTGCAAATAAATACGTATTATGTTGAAATCAAGTTCTAGCAGGTTTTAATAAAAAAATGAGATGTTGATTTAAATTGAAAATAAATTGAAATTCTACTATGTATTTTTTTTCTAAGAGAAAAAAAATCAAACAAATTTTATTTTTGATGGCAACACAGTTCAACATCTTGACAGTCATCAGCAGTTGTTCGGATTGACTTTTTGATTGATGAGCGGTGAGTCCATAACAAAAATTAAAATGTTTACAAGATAATATCCAAAAAAGGTTTACCTTTTGGATGAAAATGTTATCTTCATTTCAAGTCGAGGAGTAATTTTAAGATTTAACATTTTCCTAAACGATTACACCAGAAACGATTTCTCTCTTGGTTTTCACGTTAATTTATAGCAACTCGACCTCGGTACCCCAACCCAACCAAAACTTAAACACCACTTTATGAGCCACCTTTGCACCTGCGGAGGCGTCCCCAAACCCGGAGATAAATTGCGCAAAATAAGTTCATTAATGTTTCATCTGCACTACAAAACCGGTTGTGTCTTTGGGGCCCGATTACCCTCAGGGCCCCAGACGATATAAACTACTGTTCGACCCCACTGGGAGGAGAGGAAACTTGCTCATCCTGTCCCAGGAGGAGCCCACGGCCAAGGAAGTCTTATTTGTGTACTTGTTAGTGTGTGTGTGCGTGGGGTTCGAAACCGAAACGAAATATATAGCTCAAGATTTGGTCGGGGCACTTTATCTGCTGTTCCCAATCCCCACCCACATGACACTCCCAGGAATAAGGTGAAAAGGACTTTTTCCCCAACCGCGCTGGAAAACATAAAACGTCTCCGTCTAATCTTGAAGATTTAAACCTTAGGATTTTGCTTTAGAAATAACGGGAAATACCGACGCACACACACGCTGCCACACCTTGATCGCATTATCAATTTAAGCGCGCTCGTGCGTGCTTTCCTGGGCCGTTTATTTTTCCAACTCCCTGGAAAAAAAACCCAGGGGGAAGTAGGAAAAAAAAAGTCACGACGAAAAATGATACTATTAAGGCTGCTCATGGCTGAAGCAACGTCGGTTTCACGGGAATTTGGAACGGAACATATTATCGGTTTCTATACGGAACAGAAAGCTATGAGCTAAACGGTATTGTTAGGAGCTTAGGAAGAGAAATTCAGCCTCTAAAATATAATCTGCGATTCAGGCACGTTTTCTAGCTGAGCCATGATTGAACTTAATATAAGATTCATAAAATGTAGTGCAAAGAATGCGTAATTGTTGATTTTGTTGGTTTTGTTGATTTTGTTGATTTTGTTGATTTTGTTGATTTTGTTGGTTTTGTTGATTTTGTTGATTTTGTTGATTTTGTTGATTTTGTTGATTTTGTTGATTTTGTTGATTTTGTTGATTTTGTTGATTTTGTTGGTTTTGTTGATTTTGTTTATTTTGTTGATTTTGTTGATTTTGTTGATTTCGTTAATTTTGTTGATTTTGTTGATTTTGTTGATTTAGTTGATTTTGTTGATTTTGTTGATTTGTTGATTTTGTTGATTTTGTTGGTTTTGTTGATTTTGTTGATTTTGTTGATTTTGTTGATTTTGTTGATTTTGTTGATTTTGTTGATTTTGTTGATTTTGTTGATTTTGTTGATTTTGTTGATTTTGTTGATTTTGTTGATTTTGTTGATTTTGTTGATTTTGTTGATTTCGTTGATGTTGTTGATTTTGTTGATTTTGTTGATTTGTTGATTTTGTTGATTTTGTTGATTTTGTTGATTTTGTTGATTTTGTTGATTTTGTTGATTTTGTTGATTTTGTTGATTTTGTTGATTTTGTTGATTTTGTTGGTTTTGTTGATTTTGTTGATTTTGTTGATTTTGTTGATTTTGTTGATTTTGTTGATTTCGTTAATTTTGTTGATTTTGTTGATTTTGTTGATTTTGTTGATTTTGTTGATTTGGTTGATTTGTTGATTTTGTTGATTTTGTTGGTTTTGTTGATTTTGTTGATTTTGTTGATTTTGTTGATTTTGTTGATTTTGTTGATTTTGTTGATTTTGTTGATTTTGTTGATTTTGTTGATTTCGTTGATGTTGTTGATTTTGTTGATTTTGTTGATTTGTTGATTTTGTTGATTTTGTTGATTTTGTTGATTTTGTTGATTTTGTTGATTTTGTTGATTTTGTTGATTTTGTTGATTTTGTTGATTTTGTTGATTTTGTTGATTTTGTTGATTTTGTTGATTTTGTTGATTTTGTTGATTTTGTTGATTTTGTTGATTTTGTTGATTTTGTTGATTTTGTTGATTTTGTTGATTTTGTTGATTTTGTTGATTTTGTTGATTTTGTTGATTTTGTTGATTTTGTTGATTTTGTTGATTTTGTTGATTTTGTTGATTTTGTTGATTTTGTTGATTTTGTTGATTTTGTTGATTTTGTTGATTTTGTTGATTTTGTTGATTTTGTTGATTTTGTTGATTTTGTTGATTTTGTTGATTTTGTTGATTTTGTTAATTTTGTTGATTTTGTTGATTTCGTTGATGTTGTTGATTTTGTTGATTTTGTTGATTTTGTTGATTTTGTTGATTTTGTTGATTTTGTTGATTTTGTTGATTTTGTTGATTTTGTTAATTTTGTTGATTTTGTTGATTTTGTTGATTTTGTTGATTTTGTCGATTTTTTTGATTAACAAATTAAGGAATCCTTCCGATATTACCTTCAACAATTGAGAACGAAAAAAGCGAAATTATAAAATATACAGCAAATTTTATATAATACAATGTAGTGTCAACTTAATTCTCTTTTCAAACAATCCAAAATACTGTTTAGAAAACCAATCAACCACATCACAAATCCATAAATTAACAGCTCAGTCACCTAAACGGCTCCCATTTATGACCCATATGAATGCGCATTTCGAGAGGACATAAATCAACATAATTGATTTCTGATTTCATCGACCACATCCTCCCCTTACCACGCACTCATCCATCCATTTCGGGGGGAAAATACCGCAATTTTGGTTGATCGAAATCTGCTTACACAAGTCGACGTAAAGCGACCCCCGGGGACCATCTCCAAACCATTCCCGTGCTCAAACGAGATGTGCTGATGTCATTAACGTATAACGCGTAACGCGGTAGGTCATGGCCGGAATTGAATTCGGTGACCACGACGTCAATGTTGGGCTGGAGTCTGCCTTTGGGACAATTAATCATCTAATATGTGACATCTCAACCTTGGACCGGGGATCCTGGAAGCCGGGGAAATTACGTAAATGAGAGGCCATTTTGGTTACGCAAATTGCCATTTTGGACCATTTTCAATCAAGAGGAATTGCGATGACATTATGTGATAATTATGTTGGTAGATTTAGTTTACTTGAATTTTGATGGCATCCTTTAAAATAGAAGGCAGGTAACTTTATTACAGAAAAAAAATATCGAAATCAAATTGAAAACTCAAACTGAAAAGACTGAACATGTAAAAAAATATTGTTATTTCTACTTAGATTCAAGCATAAGTAAATTTAAAACACATCAAAGCGTTACTTCAGCTTAAGTTTGAAAATCAATCTTCGATTCTTGTTAGTAGAGGTCAGCCCGTCAGATTTTCCCAGAACTAATTCCATTCATGCTCCGCTACCACGCGCCGATTGATGACTATCGCTTCGAACTTGCAGACTGTCACTAATAACCCACCTCTCCCTTCTCCTATCAATTCAGTATAATCCGTTGAATGTTTGGTTCTTAATCACAGACAAGTAAACTACTATGGTTTTGATTTAATAAACCAAGTGTATGCTGCTAAAATTTTAAATCATTTTGTTAAAACAATCAAAAACGCAAAAAATCATATGTATCTATACATTCAATTGAAAATTTAAGTCTCTTTGTCTATGATCCTCTAAATCGGTGACTGCGTCCCGTGCAACAGATTATCGGCCCATCTCATTATGTTTGCGTTTATTGGGCTCTAATATAGTGGTACGGTGGGCACTTCTTCCCTCGCCGTCTCCGACTGCCAGGTCGTATCAATCCATCAATCGGCCTCACCAGCCTGAACATCAATCACTCCTAGTGCGGCTCGTCCGATTTCAACGGCCTGGCCCGATTCAGTGCACGTGTGGGCTTAGACAGGTCCGGAAGATAGGCCTATTACGGACGAGTTCTTGGCTGCCGGTCACGGATTGGACCCAACCCGCAAAGGAGCAAACAGATAAATACATTAGGTGATAAAGATCTCTGGCTTTAGAGCTGATAAATGTTTGTTCGAATGGATTTAATGGATTTGCTTCAAATCTGTGGTTTTTGAAATTTTGAACAAAGGCCAAATTTACCCCTTTTTAAGTTTCTTGGGAAACTCGAAAAAACATTCAATCTCATAAATGATAAGTTAATTTTATATGTTATGAAATTTTAATGAGCAATAAATGTTGTGGACTAAATTGCAGTTTAACAAGTAAATTTCATTATTTTTAATTAAGTATTTTAAGTTAGTCTGATCAAGTGCGCAAGGCAAAAAAAGATTGTTCAAAAATCAAACATTTCAATCCGGTCGGTTTATTTCAATGACCCATTCGAAAGGCTCTGTACCTCATTAAAATTCAGACAGTTGCTCCTACAACCATGCACGAAATCCCTTTCTCCAGCACGAAGATCAACAGGTTGCCAGCCCTTCGATCGGACCATAATTTTAATATTCCTCTATCGGAAAACCAAACTCTGATTTCATTTCACTTGCAGCCAAACCCAAACCCCAACCACAAATCGTTAAATGCAGAAGCATTTGAAAATTTGATTTTTATTGCTCCGGCAGTCAATAAAATTGTCCCGCGTAAAATAAACTAGAAGAGTTTCATCCGGCGCGGTACTTGTGAGTCAATAAAACCAATTTTGGACCTTGCCCTTCCCTGTCCGCGGGGCCACGTGGCCTCCACCCACAACCACAACCAGGGTCATAAAAATATAACGAAGGCATATCTATAAACACGTCATGTATTTCTTGCACCGTTTTTTGTTGTTCTGTTCGAAAGAGGCCTGCCCCTGGATATAGATTACCGGGGGGTGATAGATCTAAAGAGGGGTAATAAAAACGGTTGAAACTAGAGAACTGCCACTTGTTTGGGCCGTGAGGAAGGAGGAGCAGGAGGTCATAATCTTCCGGCCCAGAACCGTGGGTGACAACCGACGCGCTTCAGGGACTTCTGGATTTCGGGTCAGATAATCCGTAATAGTCTCTCCGCGGTTGACGACGTTCTGAAGAAGCTGATGAAATTTAAACTTGTTTTTATGAGGCTTTAATAGGGCGAGGCACCCGAAACGACTTCCAGCGAAACACGGGTGTTCGGGGTGGATTAGGCGGGACATAAAAATTGACTTGTTGGCATGTCGATGGATGGAATGCTGCGAGCAGTGATTCATCTGGAGGAATGCATTTTTTTTATTTGAGAATTGATTGGAATGCTGCACATTCATATACACTTTTTATTACATTCTTCTTTGAAAGAATACTTTTCATCCTTCAAACTCTGATTTTTCAAATTGAGGGTAGTTCTCTACGATTTCGAAAAATTTCCTCAATTTTCAAACTATAATATTTTGATTTGGATGAAACTTTGACCATGTCGGACCCCATGTCAAGAGAAGCATTTTTGCATCATTAAATTTCAATACAAATTCAAAAACAAATTGCAGGTCATACAAAACCGGAATGTAAAAGTATGAAATTCTGAATCTTGAGTAGAGATTTTCTGATCGATTTATTGTTTTCGGCAAAGATGAAGGTTATGATAAGGACTTTTCGAAAATAATAGGAACACGAAAAAACGATTTTTTAATTAACTTTTTATCACAAAAAGTCAAATTCTCAAAACAAAATCTATGGGTACTTCTCTACCAACTCACACGAAATCGGGAAAAGTTGCCCCGACCCCTCTTCACTTTGTCCTAAGGGGTAACTTTTGTCCCTGATCACGAATTCGAGATCCGTTTTTTTATATCTCGTGACGGAGGGGCGGTACGACCCCTTCCATTTTTGAGCATGCGAAAAAAGAGGTGTTTTTCAATAATATACAGCCTGAAACGGTGATGAGATAGAAATTTGGTGTCAAAAGGACTTTTATGTAAAATTAGACGCCCGATTTGATGGCATACCTAGTATTCAGAAAAAAAACGTATTTTTCATCGAAAAAAAAAACACTAAAAAACTTTTAAAAATTCTCCCATTTTCCGTTACTCGACTGTAAAATGTTTTAGAACATGTCATTTTATGCGAAATTTAATGTTCTTTTCGAATCTACATTGACCCAAAAGGGTCATTTTTACATTTAGAATAAAATTTTTCATTTTAAAATTTCGTGTTTTTCCTAACTTTGCAGGGTTACTTTTAAGAGTGTAACAATGTTCCACAAAGTTGTAGAGCAATTACAAAAAAATTAATATATAGACATAAGGGGTTTGCTTATAAACATCATGAGTTATCGCGATCTTACGAAAAAAAAGTATTGAAAAAGTTACTTTTTGCGTTTTTCTTTGTTTTGTCGTCCGTGACCATAAACGACCAGAATCAACGACGACCAACTTTTTCAAAACTTTTTTTTCGTAAAATCGCAATAAAACGTGATGTTTATAAGCAAACCCCTTATGTTTATATATCAAGTTTTTTTGTTATTGTCTGCTCTACAACTTTGTTACACTCTAAAAAATAACCCTGCAAAGTTAGAAAAAACACGAAATTTTAAAATGAAAATTTTTGTTCCGAATGAATAAAATGACCCTTCTGGGTCAATGTAGATTCGAAAAGTACATTAAATTTCGCATAAAATGACATGTTCCAAAACATTTTACAGTCGTGTAACGGAAAATGGGAGAATTTTTAAAACTTTTTTAGTGTTTTTTTCGATGAAAAATACGTTTTCTCGGAATTCTGAGTACGCCATCAAATCAGGCGTCTAATTTTACATAAAAGTCCTTTTGACACCAAATTTCTATCTCATCACCGTTTCAGGCTGCAAATGATTGAAAAACACCTCTTTTTTCGTATGCTCAAAAATGGAAGGGGTCGTACCGCCCCTCCGTCACGAAATATCGAAAATACGGACCTCGGATTCGTGATCAGAGACAAAAGTTACCCCTTAGGACAAAGTTTCACGCAAATCGAAGAGGGGTCGGGGCAACTGCTGTGTGAGTTGGCGGAGAATTACCCCTATCTTTTTTAGGAAACTATAAATATACCTATACGAAACTTTTGATAAGATGACATCTAATTAGCGAGTAATTTTTAACCGACGATATCTAGGAAAATATTGGTCTGATATTTATTGTTAAAAATTTAAACTTTTGCAAAATTTTCTTATAACCATAAAATCTTTAAAAAAACATAAAAAAAAACCGAATGATCAAAAATCTGTATGTTAGGAATTTAAATTTTATAAATAAAAAACTTAAATTTAAAAAATCGCAAATCAAAAACAAATATCCATATGGGTCATTCCAGGTCAACTGAGTACACTTTTGGACTCGACCTTCACCGATTTGGACCAAACTTGGAGGGAACGTTTATCTATCGATAGTTAACAGAAATCCCAAGTTTGGTGCTGATTGGACCATCCCTCTATTTTTGGCACCGCCCTATTTTTTGACGATTTTCTAAAAAACTTTTTTTTCTTTTAATCATAACTTTGCAACTATTTGAGCAAAAGACTTTCTACAGGTTGCATTTTATAGAAAATTGTCCAAGGAATTCAATAAAAATAAAATTTTAACCCTTAAATGCCCACTAACATTATATTTTAACGTTTTAAGTACAAAAAATCAGTTTTGACCAATTGATTATATTTTTATTTTTTTTATTTTATCGCCATCGTGTTCCCCGGACAATTTTACATAATGATTAATATAGACATCAAACTAAAATGAACTATTGGCGAGATACAGCGATTTTACTGAAAAAAGTTTGATTTTGCACTGCACTCTGTCCTATGAATTCAAATCCGAAATAAGTTTCTCACATATAAAAACCGAATAATGCGAGATTCATTCCTTTTTGTTGAAAAGTACACCATGAACTTCTGATTGCTGCGCAAAATCAAACTTTTTTCAGTAAAATCGCTGTATCTCGTCAATAGTTCATTTTAGTTTGGAGTCTACATTGATTAATATGTAAAATTGTCCGGGGAACACGATGATGATAAAATAAAACAAATAAAAATAAAAGCAATTGGGTCCTAAAATGAAGCTCAGATTGCTGATATTATTGTTAACAGCGATAAAGCTTATTTTTCTGTGTAAAATGACCCTTTGTACTACCACAAAGAGTTTAAAATTGATTTTTAAATCAATTTAGAAAAATTAACCTCGCAGTCCTTCTTGACAGCAAAGCTCCTACTTGACAGCTCGTTCCAAGGGGACCATAGTTGATCCACCGAAAAAATGTTGTCTTGTCAAAAAAAAAATTTGCATTAAAATGAAAAAAAAGTGATCAGAAATGGTTTTAAATCGTGTTTTTTACCGTTGTACATAAAAATTTACATAGGGCTTTAGTACCCAATTGGTCAAAACTGAATTTTTATACTTAAAACGATAAAATATAATATTAGTGGGCATTTAAGGGTTAAAATTTTATTTTTATCGAATTCCTTGGACAATTTTCTATAAAATGCAATCTGTAGAAAGTCTTTTGCTCAAATAGTTGCAAAGTTATGATTAAAAGAAAAAAAAGTTTTTTAGAAAATCGCCAAAAAAGAGGGCGGTGCCAAAAATAGAGGGATGGTCCAATCAGCACCAAACTTGGGATTTCTGTTAACTATTGATAGATAAACGTTCCCTCCAAGTTTGGTCCAAATCGGTGAAGGTCGAGTCCAAAAGTGTACTCAGTTGACCTGGAATGACCCATATCTATTATTTTATATCCAAATTATAACCCGCAAAATTTTGCCAAAGACACGAAATCGTTCAAAAAATTTCATCGCAAGATACATTATTTCATGCATTTACACCAAAATTGCATGAAGACTTGAAAACTAATGTTGCAAAATGGCTTCTTTTGAAATAAAAAAATCATGGACATATTGATCCTTGCACTGTAACTTGGATTTGGCCCGCACTTTTGGCAACAAGAGTTTGAAAAACTAGGCAACCAGCGGTTGTTTATTTACATTTCCAGTCAAGGGCATTTCAGTGAGCAAAAGAGTTCCTCAATTTTGCCCAGAGTAACGAGAGTTTCTCATTGTTCCTCCGAGTTACTTCGATTGCTTTTCACCAATCCCACCTATATAGATCAACCTTGTGTCAGAAAAGTGTGTGTGTCGTTGCTAGGGGTTTGTTTATTTTGAAGAAAAAAAAATGTCATCTGGAAGCTGAAGTACAACCAGACACGATAAGGTAAGTTTATTCGGCTATCCGGTGGACCGCTCTTAGAAAAGGCGGATTCCGTTGCCATCTAAAAGAGCTCTCTAATCTCGTTGTACCTTTTTTCCTCTGCAGTTCCCGGAGCTCGCCAGCGTCGCAATTGCGGCCGTCGTCTCCTGTTGCGGAAAATATATTGGAACTGATGCCGGAAAAGCGTTTTCCAATCCAAAATGGTTTTGTGTATACTGGCCGTGTGGCCAAGTTCTCCGTCGGCAACTACAACTGACGCCTCGTTGCAATGGTCCACTGTGAGGTATGCCCCACCAGCAGTAACCTCAACCTCAACCTGGCCAAGTTCTGCGTCAAGCGTTCGTACGCTGCCAAGATCAAGGAACCAACCAGTTTAAGCTGCGCCTGGTCTGTCCCTGGAAGAGCAATAACTGTCGGAGGCGAGCGTGACAACAACATCCTGAACAATCGGTGAAAAGTGTTCCCTCTCCCTGGCCCCTGCAACTATCTGCCAGAGGAACCACACTGTCTGCACACTATAAAATTGTGAAATTGTAAAATAAATTAAAAAAACTTAAATAATGTGTTTTAATTTGCCATATTCTGAAGATTTGGAAATCAGCAAAAAATTCTGTTTCTTATTCTTATGAGACATCGGTGAAGGTAGCCGTTTGCTTCATGAGGTAGTGGGGGCCACACTGATTGTTGAGTCCTTTTCGGAGAAATCTACGAAGTCACTCTAAAGATTGTTCCCGTTACACTGGAAATTTGGACATTGAAGATTCTGCAGCAGTTTAGGACTAGTTTATAAATCCTTCCTGAGGTTAACTTGCTGTCGACCTCCAGCGCGGCAGGAGTCTCCCGGTTTTTCCTCCTGCTGGTGCGCTGGCGGGCGCTTCGGCTGAAAAGGTTCCTGTTTTTCAGAAAAAGATGAAACTGCGTCCAAAACATACAGGTCTGCTGCGGGAGAATTTTGAAAAAAAAATGTTTACTTTTAAAGTTGACATTTGCCTGACATTGACATTTTGTTAAACCAAGGTATCAACCTATGGGTGGGAATTGAAGTTTCTCGGGAGTAAGCTGAGAAACTCAGAGTTACTCCCAGAGTTTCTCACTGAATTGCCCTTGTTTCCAGTCGCATTTTCCACCAAACTATAGACTTCCGCACTTCAAAATTGCGATTGACAGCTGAAAAACAAGCGGGTAACCTCGGCTCCCTTTGATCATTTTCTAGGAAATTTGAAATTTTCCAAGCCAGTTTGACAAGTCGCAATAGTGCGATCGATAGCAATAAATTAGTGCGAAGTCCAAATTAGTGGGAATTGCGCAATATTTTCATCCAAATGAAAAATACAAATAAGTCGGTTTGTGAAATCGTAGAGAACCACTCAATATTGATAAATAAGAGATCGATAATAATGAAATAACCAAATTTGAACAAAAATACAGTTTTACTTTTGAATAAATCAGTGAACTAAAACAATTCTTAATTGTACTAAATTTGGGTAAAATTAACCTAATTTTATTGAACATTTTGGGAAAAGGTGGATTTTCCGAAAAATGATAAAGTTTCGGAGCTTTGGTATCCTCAGAAGAGTTGTTGTTAAAACAAAAATGGGCAACTAAAGATTTTGTTGAAAATAAGGGTGGTTCACGATTAGTGAATTGATGATTTAGAAAATATAACATTTCAAAATATTTTTGGGAACTTTTAGACTTCTAAATTTTTTTTCAAAAAAACGATTTTTTGACACTGGCTTGATTCTGAGCGCATTCAGTTGGTTCACATTCAGTTGGTAAAATTACATGGAAAAACATATATTTGGACAATTTTCGAATTTTGTTAGGGTGGCCCATATGGTTTTCCCTTGGAAATTATACTTTTTCCAATGAAGTCTCGAGTAGAAAGAAAAACACTCCTGAGATTTTATTAAGCGTTTGTAGTGCTGGCTCTTTCATAAGCAACCTGGCACTTCAAATTTGGCTTGCGCCTTTTCGAGATATTTGAGCCTAAAATTTGCATCTTTTTTAACCTTAAAATGACTGTAACCTTTGACCCTTAAGTCAAAATTGACCAGTCAAAAAATAAAAATGATTATTTTATAAGAGCTCTAACAGCACCCCAAATATCACCCGAATCACCATTTAAAAACTTAATCCTGAATTTCCACGTTCCAAAAACTGATTTTATTTTAAGGTTTGCTCAGATGATTTCTATACATTTGGTCGTAGAACGCACAGATTACGAAATAAAATTTTGGTATTTTCGTCAAAGTTACTTGGATTGGCTAGCCCAACAAATTTTTACAAATCAAAAAAAATCCCAAAAATATTCATGAAAAATTAGCTTTTCAAAATCACCCTAATCGTGAACCATCCTAATTTTCATCCGAACTAAAAAAATATATAATTTTACTCTACAAGGCTTGAAGCAGTTCAATTCAGACATTTTCGGTGATAAAATCGTGCAAGTTAAACAAACTTTTCCAACTAATCCTTACAAGCTGTCGACAATCATCAAATCCATGAGTAAAAAAAACCCAACCTATTAGGTTGTGAATATTATTAAATTCAGCTACTTAATTACCAACTTTTCCCATGAAACAGTCCTCCCGCTCCTCCCCCCTCCACACATTAATCGGACAAATTGAATCAAAGCGGAGTCCCAATCCTTGCCTGCCCACCCGGGAGCGAGTTGGTCTTCGGATATTTCCTCGGTGACCATTTCTGATGCACAGTTAAAACAATGGGTCAAATCAAGACTTTCAGTTTTCTTAATTTGATCAACTTTTGACTTATTTACCGAGGCGAAACTTTTTCTATTTTTTGCAAATAACACATTTCTTAAGTAACAATCTGTGTAACTGTGCACGGTGATTCCGGAGCATTTTTTCCCTCCCAACACGACCAACCGGACACGACCAAAACCGAAACACCGAGCCCCGTGAACGAAAGAGGGCTAATGTTGTAATCTAATTTAATTTACTCGCTGAATATTCAACTTGTTTCACCCAACCGGGAGTTGTGGCGGTTGGGGGAGCCCAGCCGATGGGAAATTTGTGGCATAAGTTTGGAAGTTTTGGCCGCGCTGAAATGTGAAATGTCTTCGACGAAGCATTCTTTGGCGACTTTTCGTGGGAAAAGTCCGTAAGCCTTCGTTTTTGAAAGAATTATGAATTGTGGCTTTTCGTGGAGTAGCAGCAGCAGCTGTGGTGAGCTTTTTTGAGGGTAAAATTCTTCAGGGAGTAGGTTTTTCATGCTTTTTTTTTGTCTAATAATGCATACCTGCGGCTTACTGCTGATTAGAAGCCTAAAAATTTCTTGGAAATAAAACTTGGGAGGAATGAAATTCCCAGTACCTTTGTTATCAGTTAAATTCTTAAAAAGTTTGAAATCATAAAATGATATGTTTAATACATTTTTGGTTGCATATTTGTACTCATACTGACTTCTCAAATAAAAGTAACTGCTCCAAATCAGTCAAACTTCACCCTTTCCCAAGAAGAAACACGCACGTACCTGCTTCAATTTCACTCCCAATCACTCTTATCGCTCTTCAGCAAACCGCCAATTCCTCTTCCAAACATGAAATACAACTCGCAAAACAATCGCGGCTCCAACTCTTCGAGTCCTGTCACCGGCGTTACACAACTTGTAGCTGTTTCGTGTTCTTATCAGCAACTCAATATTCTCTGGTGTGTGCGTTTTATCAGCCAGGACCAGAATCAACGACTATGACAGTGACAAGGACGTAACTCAACCTCTGTGTACCCGTCTTCTGAAGAGTCCGCGCCAGAAATTCAATCATCGTATTCCGCTTGTCAGATTTCAATTTACTTCCCATTTCCCTCCTCCCAGATGCTTTCGAGAGCAAGCGAGGTCCTTGGTGCTCAAACCACCCCGAAAAGTCTTTTGTGCCAGAGCCGCGACTTTGGAGGTCTTGTACAATGGTAAAAGGACATGGTTCACTTTCTGGGTGGGTATGTCACTAGTACCGGCATCCATCATCATTGATGGTGAGTTTGCTGTTTTTTGTCTTGTTTTTCGGCGGAAAACCCACCCACTCCTTGAAACCAACCCTCGAAACTTCAGTGCAGCAGAAGTACCATCAATATCGTTTTACTTCAATTTTTGGTGTAAAAGTTTGGCAAAAGGCAAACTTCTGGGAAATTGGACGAGCTTTCCGGTAAAAATATTTACGAGACTGAAAAACCAAGTCTGTCATATGGAAATTGCCAAAAACCACAAAAAAACCCGTTTTTTCAACATTTTCATTTTTAAAACCGCTGTATCTTCCCAAGGATTGAACATAGGACCATCGTCAATATGGAGACTTTTATGAAAAATTAATTGTCTGGAGAATCAATTCCCACTACAGGTTTACAAAAATTTCGACGTTTAGACCACTTTTCAAAAAAAGAGTTTTAGTAAATGATTTTTGTATTTTTTTAGGAGAGACATGCCATCCTGCATTTTTCTTTAGTCTTTTGGTTATATTTTAGGCTATTTCCTCAAAAAATTTGAACGAAAAAAAATCGTGACATCACCATTAAATTTAGGATTGAGACTTAAACATCAAAAGATCTCATAGATGTGGCGTGTATTTTTGTTTCAGTGTATTTTTTTTCAGAAAGCCCGTCCAATTTCCTACAAGTTTGTCTTGGACCACTTTTTGATACGACGCAACGGTTTCGAGATACAGTAATTTTTAAATTACAAAATACAAAAGTATTTAAATACCTTACGCCCTTCTCAAATGTTATTTTCGAGTTCTATTGACTCCATATACACAAAAATGGCTTATATAGGCCTAGGATAACATGTCTACAAAGTTTCATTGATATCGGAGAGGGTCGGGTACAAAAATACCAGAAAAATTCCTGATTTGAGCTGGAATTGCTCATGCACATACGATTTCATAGGCAATTTTGTATTTTTTTTTTCTTTTATTCAGGTCTCCATTTTTTTTTTTACTCCAAGTCTCCAATCAATTATCGAAGCTGCTCATACAAAAGTGCTTTAAAATTATTTCAGAATCGGTTTTTTGAAAAGAAGTTTAATATAATCAAAATATCTCACTGTAAATAATAATCTTGCTTTGAAAAAAATTGTTTAAAAAAAATTATCACAACCAACGACATTCACAACATTAACTTTTTTAATTTCGTCACCTTATGTGCTTTTTTGGCACGTCTGCTGTAAAAAGATAGGTCATGTCACAAGACAAGTGGCGATTATTTAACGAATTGGTAATTGGTTTGCGGTTTATGATTTTTTTCAACTCGTTTATGCCATAATATAATAAATTTACACAGAAATAAGAAAAATAATAAAGCAATTCTGGATAAGAGCAATTCTTGAATATGTCAATGATCATTGTTTTTCGATAGCCCTAAATTTTGTAAAACATGGAATCTTAATATTCTAGAACCTGTATCTTGAGATCGGGATTTCTAATGGTAGAAATAAAATCTGAAATGATCTATCCCGGGCACACAGTTATAACAAAATTGATGCCATTTCAAAAACAAATACTGTTAAAATAACAGAAAATGTTATGGAATCTTCTTGAAACATCCATATTTGCATAAGGGTTTAGCAACAGTTTATGTTATCATAACAAAATTAATCTGTTAATGGTTGAAAGTCAAAACCACATTGGATTAACCATTTTTGTTTTGGAAGAATTTATCCAACTGTTATTGAAATTATTTGATTAGTTTTTAAAATAAAAAAAATAATAACAAAGATTTGTTCGAAGAAAAACTAAAAATGTTATTAGTCAATTAAAACAATAACAATCCAATAACAAAAAAATCATAACGACGAATAACAAATCTTGTTATAAATAACATAAAATGTTATTGGCCCGTAATTTTCAAACATCAAAAAATGTTATATCCAAGTTATCTCCTTCTGCTCGGGTTTTAAGTCTTGAATCAAAAATATTGATGATATTTTTATGGGAACGATCATGCAACTTCAGGTCTGTTTTATTACTTGTCATTGAAAATTATATCAACATTTGATGAGATGCCGGCATTTGAAAGTTGAGAAGAATTAGAGGGAAACCTTAAAACCAAATATTTTCTATTTATTGTTATGTTTGTACTTATTCCACAGCAACCAGATTCTTAAATTTTTCTTAGACAAATTTAAAGACATTTTTGAAACTTTTAAAGAAAATATTTATAAATCATAGGCACTATTCAAAAATACAATCTTTTGATCTTAATTTCTATAAAGAATTTTTAGATTTCAAATTCAAATTGGCCTCTATAAATGAAGTGATTTCTTTTTTGACCGTTTATTGATATACATTTCAGAAAGAATCGACAAAATCATTTTTTGTTTTGTATTATTTTTTATTGAACTTTGTTTATATATGACCCTTTAACTAGTTTAAAGTGATTCAGAATTTTAAATAAATTTGAAGAATTTTAAACAAATTTGAAAAACTCGAAACTATAAAAATATCAAAAAAGATTTTTTTGTTCTTGATTCAATTATCCAAAGTCTCATACAAACCTTCGGATAAACAAAATCATGAACAATCGCGTCTGGACACCATTCCTAAAATCATGATCGTGAGCCATACTTGGTGTATCTAAGAGAAAAAAGTTTTCAAAATATCTAAGTATTAATGAAACTGTTTTACATGCTTAATGTTAGTATTAACACCGGAAACATGTACGTTATTAAACAAAAAAAACATGTTTTTGTAATATTCAAAAAAAAATTATTGGTAGTTCAAAAAACACATAAATGTCTATTATTTTATTTAGGAATTTTACAGTTCTGCTCCAGGATATCCCATTTGCAAAATAGAAAGTTCAAAAACAACAACAGATCAATCAATAAGCCTTTTGCATGCAGGGAGGGTTTATTTCTTAGTTGAAATTTGACATGCTGAGTTGTCTTTTAGCAAAAATTATTATTTTATATTTTTTTAAAGTTTTTTTGGTCGATGTTTCTATAAGATTCTTGAAGTTGTCATCAATTGTAATTCAATTCAAGTCAGTCAAAAATGAAAGCAGTCCAGTAAATCAGATTACTTTTAAGGAACTTTAAAGATTTTTACAGTACATATTGACAAAAACAAGAAAATAAAAAAACAATTCCCCTAAACGAACCAGGACCGTCAAAGTCACTCTAGCTAATGAATGATGCACGCACGTCGCATCTAATATGAACTGATGGAACAAGCCTGCGAAAATGTATCATTCACCACGTCGCTGCATAGTCCTCCTGAGAGAAACCTCTAGAACCAACGAACGCAAGCAAAAAAAAAATCGGAAGGAAGCAAGGCCCCCAAACCACAAGGCACTGTTCATCACATCATTCGCAACAGCAGGCAGGCTGCCTGGTTGGCGACGTTATCACTCTTACCTGATGATGTGCCCAGATAGGTGGAAAAACGCTACGAGCCTGCTGCCTGATGGAGCATTTCCCGTGGGGAAAAATGCATCACATACTCTACGAGACTCACACTTTTGGTTGAAGAATGCGAGTGAAAAAGGATTGGCATAATATTTCAAAAATTTTGTGTAACAAATTTATGAGACACCAAAAACTAAAAAAAAAACATATGTAATGGAAAAACAGCTTTTTTGAATACGATTTAATGAGAGCAAAATCTACTTTTTTCATTATTTGTTCTCCTTAAAACCCTACCGTTACAAGGTGTGACCTTCACCAACGTTAACCTCGACGGCCATCGACAAGAGCGCGCTCACACGTGGAAATTTGTCACGCCCGTAACCGACTCCGGTGGGCACGACAGACCGCAGCGGCCGGGCCATCAATTTTGAACCCATGGGGTTGCCGCTGGTCTGTTCCAACGAAGTACCCTCATCATCGGAAACGTGTACCGTTGCCATTGCCGTGTATCTCCAACATCTGCCAAGCTGTACTTAGAGAGCTTGGCGATACTTGACGTCGTTGTTGTGCTCGCTTGACGGAGAATGTTAGTTCAAAAAGAGTAAAACTTTTAAAAAGTACTTAGCATTGATAAGAAAATGCTCAATGACTACATCGTTTTTTTTTCTAAAACAGTTTTGCCCTATCAAAAAGCTATCCCTGTAAGGAATCCTCAGAAACTAATCATCTTTTTTGTGAAAAATATCAAAGAAACGAAAATTCAATCATAATCAAATCTTTACTTTTATGATGACTGGTTGACTGATCGATACAAACATTAACCATTAATTTATAAAATTTGTATATCATGGCAATAAATAATTAATAAAAATTACCGCAATTCACTATATTTCTTATGAAAATGTTGCGTAGCCTACTTCAAAATATTGCTGTAAACTTCAGAATATTTGTTAAAAGTTGGATAGTTGATTTCAAACAAATGAATCTGTTTCCAAGTATCTTTTGAAGGAAATTTCGGTTTAGTGTCTTCGGAAAATTTGTAGGACTACAGTCATGCCTCGGTTTAGCACCGCATATGGGGGATACAAACCCAAGGCATGCAAAACTGAACACAGAGCTTTTATGGGGGACATTGGCTATAATCTAATGAAAAATCATGCAAACAAAACAAATTATAGTGTTTTGGAATCGTGATGATGGCAGCTACATAGTTACAAGAAATTTTTCACAAAATACGTATTTTTACCTTTTTTAAATGCTTTTTTTTACTCTAAAACCACAAAATATTTGTTATTGCTTGTTATCAAATGATCGTGTTTATGTCATTTTTTGTCATACATTTTTTTTGAGAATACTCAAAATTTTCACAAAACTACGTATTTTCGAAAAAAATACTCAAAATTCAAGTTTTTGCAATATGGGTATCAAATGACCGTTTTTTTCATACATTTCTAATGTAATAACATCCTTTTTAAAAATACCCAAATTTTTCGCAAAACTACGTATTTTCGAAAAAAACATCCAAAATTATCAGTGTTGGTATTTTTACGCTGAAAAAATGCACTCTCTCGAGTTCTCACCGCGAAATTCGAAATTTATTAAAATATCCAGAGCATTTGTTACCTATAATGTGATTTTTTTTTTTGTCAAAACATTCGAATTGTATGAGAAAAACTGATGGTATGATCGCTCCATATTGTAAAAAACTGAAATTTTGAATGTTTTTTTTCGAAAATATGTAGTTTCATGAAGATTTTAAGTATTTAAAAAAATGATACTATATTCGAAATGTATGAAAAAAATCACACTAATTTGATACCCATATTGAAAAAACCGAAGCTTTAAGTATTATTCCGAAAATACGAAATTTTGTGAAATTTTGCAGTATTTTCAAAAAAATGTTGTTATTACATTCGAAATGTGTAAAAAAAATACGATCATTTGAAACCCATTCTGAGAATAAAAAAATTTAAGTATTTTTTGAAAAATACGTAGTTTTGAAAAAAAAATGAGTATTTTCAAAAAACAAACTGTTATACTTTTTAAATGTATGAAAAAATCCCGATCGTTTATTGCAGAAAAAAAAATTTTTTTTTCTTCAAAAATAAGTAGTTTTGTGATTTTTTTTGTATTTAAAAAAATTACATTCGAAATGTATGAAAGATCCGCATCATTTGATACCCATATTGTAAAAACAATAATTTGGAGTATTTTTTAGAGAAACATTGCCTTTTTCAAAATAAAGGAAAAAGACGTATTTTTGTGAAAATTTTCGTGTAATTATAAGTGCAATCGATAGCTGACATCATCCCAATTCAAAACACTATAATTTTTTGATGCATGATTTTTCATACGATCATAGCCAATGTCTCCCATTAAGCCAAAATCCCATAAGCTCTGTGGGGCCGTGCTTAACCGAGGCAGCTGAACGAATCAAAACCAGGACAGTGCAAAACCGAGGCGTGCAAAACCGGGGCATGACTGTATTCCGAAAAATGGTACACGGAAAAAATGTTGCCGATTTTTTAAACTATTTTTATTAATTTTTTCTTGGATTTTTTTCAACTGGAAAATTCTTATTTGTCTTATTTTTTAAAATAGTGTCCATGATTGACCATCCTGATTTTTTTTCAAAAAATTAAGGAAATTTCAAAAAAAAACTGTTTTTTTTCTACTCTACTCATCGGAACTGGTTTTGTTACCAATATGATTGTTAATTATATAAACTGTGAACAATTTAGAACTTTCGACAACTAAGCACAATCCGGACTCCATGTTGACAGCGAAGTCTGCCACCGAGCTGTTGATGAACACATCATCGCTGCAGCCTGGGCACAAGTTGCCGACAGGGTCTGTCAATTGCCGCCACGAGGGTGCCAGATGATGAACTTGAACCGCTCTATTCACGTCAACGTACGGGTTTGATATGAGGCGCTTCAACGTGGGTGGCAAATGTCTCGCTGTGTCTCTGTATCTCGCGATATGATACATCAGTGTCAGTGAGATGTTGCTGACAGGGCAACTGCAACGACACAGCGATGAGAAATGCAATTTCTCTGAAGAGGGCAGTTGAGTGGAGCGGGTAGGCTTATGGCAACTTATGCAAAAAATAGTTTTCCAGCATTTGAGAGTAAACAACTCAACGGAAAAAAGCTTGCGCAAGGCTTAATACTGCTAGTGTTTACCCACTCTTCATCAATTATGTTCAAGTGATTCATCCATGAGCTTAGTGAATAATCAGTTGCACTCAGTGACTCTGGAATATCCGATCGTAAACTTTATTGGAACGATTATAACTTCAATTGTAGATAGGTGGATTTTTCTTTACATTTAAAACATACCATACAAGAGCATGACCAAAATTTTGAAAATCTAAGACAAGATAAGTGCACAGTAAAAATGTAATTCCAAAATAAATAAAAACAAAAGGACATCTTTTTCAAGCAACTGACTGTTTTCCGAAACCAACTCCACAGCATCCTTACTCCATGAAGAACATCTTCCGCTCGAGCGAATCAAGAAGGATGTGCATTTCCAGCGCTGCGGGTGGTGGCTTCTCTCCGGAGTCGTTCCCCTGGAGTTGGTTGTTCGCTGCCTCGAGCGTTGATAACCGAACCTCCAAAGTGGCAAACGTCAGGTCTTTGAGAGGTAACGACGGCCGCTTCAGCTACCCGCACACACACACACACACACTTGAAGCACGTAGAATGTAATCAAGCCGGCTCAATCTATTATTCAATATTTTATTAGCTCTCTACAAGATCCTTCTTGAGCTGTGCAGCAAGTCGTACAAGAGAGTGCTTCTGAGCTACGATCCTGGGACCTACCACTGCGATGAAGCGGAGTGCCAGTTACCCATTTTTATGGGGTTTAAGAGTCCTTATCTAGGCGAATGAAAACGAAAGTTTACGGGGAGTCTGCCATTTGGTGAATTTCCCTGGTTGCAGCTATGGATGCTGATGAGATGTTTTCAGCAAGTTAGTAATTTTTTAAATAAATCTTAGTTGAGACAACCAACAAAAATCTTTCCTCATCAAGCTTCCTAGTCACAGCTTCTTGTATGCATTGTTTGGTCTGTTTTATTTTCTGAGATAGCCAGCTAATCTCTTGAAAACTATGAAAAATCCTATAAACATATTTTTGAAGTCTTTTTTTTTTTTGAAAAAAAAAACGCTGAATCATGTTGAGAAAATATTCCTAATAAAACATATGTCGCAACATATAGATGTAAAAGATTTTTGATAAGATTTTTTTGTTTTTGAATCTAAGTCACAGCAATAATTGTGACAATGAACACAAAATAGTAAGTTTATTAAATTTTATAAAAAATTAAATTCAATCAAATAACTTGAATTTTTTTTGCTAACAAGTCGACGCTGTCGTGTTATCTTGTCGCACGTCACTTTTTGACGTTTCGTGAAAAACGTATTTAAATGTTTGACCTTGAGTAAACAAAAACGAGAGCACGCAATGTAAACAATAACAAACACGTTTTGTGTGGTTGACCATTCTGTGCATTGCCCCATGTTCCAAAAAAATTTACAGTCGAGTAACGGAAAATGGGAGAATTTTTAAAACTTTTTTAAGTGTTTTTTTTTTTCGACGAAAACTACGTTTTTCGGAATTCTGAGTACAAGTCGGGCGTCTAATTTTACATAAAAGTCCCTTTGACACCAAATTTCTATCTCATCACTAGGCTTAGTGATTTTTCACGCTCAAAAATTGCAAATTTCACGGGACCTCAATTTCAAAACAACAAATTTCACGCAAATTTCGCGGACCGTGAAAAATGTTAAAATAATTCTGATAATCTTATGTTAGTAACAAAGAAACTACTTTTCATGCTTCATTATATGTTATTCTTCAATGACCATAAAAAAATCGTAAATTTGAACGAGACACAAACAAAATTCTCCTAAGTTTCAAAAAAGATTCCACCTAGTTTAGGAATGGGCTCTAAATCTATTTTGAAATTAAATGTAAGGCATGCGTGTACTCATTTATTTAACTGTTTTTTTTAATATTCGACTTATAAAGTTAAAAAGTTTTCACTGATTTGCTTCATTTTATTGAATTTCATATCAAAGCAAGGTTTAACAAACTTGTCCAGCCAAAGTCAGTAAAATAATTTAATTTTTTTTTGCGACATTTAGCCAATTAACATTTTCTTTAAGGTTTTTATCTCTCTTTTCAAAATGTGAATTTTAACGAAATCAAAATTTGTATACAAAATGAAAACAAAAACAATAAAAAAAAGTATTTTTTAAACTTTCACGGGAATTATCCACCCAAATAATCAAATTTCGTTAAAATTAAACAGGACTCAGAAATTTTTTTAAAGTTTTGAAAAGTTGATTTCAAATCATTCATTTTATTTTTAATAAAACAAATCATGATTCTGTCAAATCCTTTTGGAACTATACCTTTCAAATAAAATAGCAGTAAAATTGTTATTACAGCGAATGCAAATATTACCTACTAAACTTAGTAAGTTCCTAAAAACACTAAAAAATCTGAACAATTTTTCAAATAGTGCATATCAAGCTTTTGAATTGAAAACTAGTAAAATTAAATTTAATAGTATGTATAGATGAAATATTTATTTTGTTGTTATTTTGAAAAAAACAAACATGATTTGAGAAAATTGAAAACTTTCTCGAACTTCACAGCGTCCACGAAATCGTCACAAATCACTAACCCTATGTTAGTAATTGAACAAGGGTATTCACTCACTTGATTCTACAGTAGTTCATAAGATTATATTTATTCCTATTTGAGTTAGACAAATCATTTTGAGAAAAATCGTAACAGTTTCACACAAACATAACATTTCACGGGATTTCGCGGAAAAAGCCAAATTTCACGAATTCATGCTGTCCGTGAAATCGTGAAATTTCACAAACCCTACTCATCACCGTTTCAGGCTGCAAATTATTGAAAAACACCTCTTTTTTCGCATGGTCAAAAATGGAAGGGGTCGTACCGCCCCTCCGTCACGAGATATCAAAAAACGGACCTCGGATTCGTGATCAGGGACAAAAGTTACCCCTTAGGACAAAGTTTCACGCAAATCGAAGCGGGGTCGGGGCAACTTTTCCCGATTTCGTGTGAGTTGGTAGAGAATTACCCAATTACATTCCGAAAGATTGTAAAAAGGGTGGTTTTTGTAAGAAGGTCTTGTTATACATTTTTAGAAAGGTATTCAAAAGACCTTTCCAATGAGCCTTAAACATCAAAGATCTGACAACTCTATTATAAGTTATAAGCACTTAAGTGTTATTTATCCACTTTTTCAAGGCCAGATCTCATAAATTTTGATGAAAACGTTGCGACCCATCGTTAGTTAGATAATTAAAAGACCTTTCAAATGAGACTAGCACATCGAAAGTCGAAGGTCGAAGGACTGCTGAATTTGTACGGAATGATATGGAGAAACTGACAACTTTAGGCCAACAAGTTTCAGCCAGAAGGAAAATTGCAAAAAATAGGATTGTCGAAGTAGAACTGAAATTGCACATCAAAGTGTGTGGTATGACAACATTAGGCGTTCAGTAGAATTACAACTATTCCCCAAACTTGTAGTTGTAAAAATCTCCAAAACTCTACGAGTTGTAATATGTTAAGCAAATTGATAAGGGCAATAAGTAAATCAATTTCATTGAGTGTAAGAACCACAGGTCTTCATCAAACTCAAAAAACGGCAGAAGGGCGAAATTCCTAATATAATAAAAAAGAAGATATAGGATGTTATAAAAATCATCAGAGAAATGGTCAATCCCTGATTCCTGCGAATATGACTTAACCAAAAAAAACTAGACAAAGAGTGCCAAAACGAAAAAATCAAATCTGCATCAAAAGTCCAAGGTCAGCGCATTAAAGTTCTTCATCCCAGCTCTCTTCAGCATGCCGTAATTTAATTCTCGCCCGGTGCCCATTTCATCATTTTAAGCCCTACCAAGGTCTTGCGTCCACCCTGGACTGCTCACCGGTCGACCCCATTTCACCGGGCTTACACCAAAATGCACTAGTTCCCGGAGATTCGCGGGGGAATTCCGGACGGTGGCGGCCAAACTTTACCTCTTCACCGGTGAAATGTAGGCCCAGCTGCTAACGAGCATTTTCCTTTCGCTGGCACCTCGGCGGCGTCGTATTTTCGTGCGCAAAGTTGAAACAAAGCAGAAATTTTCACGGAAAACTTGCCGGGCGAATAATTGTTTGAAGGGGTGGTGCGAGGAAAGGTAGAAAACTTTTCCCCTCTCTATCTCACCCTATTGTAATGGCTGGTCTTCTCGCGTTGAAGCTTTTATTCAAATTTCGTGGATGCTGCTGCTGCAACACGAAGTAGTTCAAGGGATTTGCAACTTTGCTGGGGCGGCATCTTAAGCCGAGGAGTTGAGAAATTGTAGGTAACTGGAGATTCTTAAACATGGTATTCCAAAGTTGGTGAATGATTTATCACGATGCAGTAATCACCTGGTCCCAACAACAGAACTTTCGCGAGTTTCCCAGACTTGTAACAAGTAAATTTACAGAGGTTCAGCTTTCCAACCCTGAACTTGACGACTAGCAGTGTGGGAACACTGCACCTTGGAATGCGCCTCTTACCAGCACTCCGAACCCGTTGCCCAATTATTTGGCACCAATCCGCAGTCACGCGGGCTCGACGCGGTCGCTGGGAATTGCTTTTACAAAATAAATAAATAAGAAAACTTTTCCACTTGGATTTTCGTGGCACGGATGGCCTCCAGGCTCGAGGATCTTTCGTCACCGGCCGGAACGCATTCCAGCACCCGGGGTTATAACTCGTAACTCGTAAGAAATTCAAATTTTCACCCGTGTCGTCGACTTTTTCACCCGAAATGGCAAAGGTGAAAATGTATGTAAAATGGGTGTTGCAAACTTTTCCGAACAAGGTCGCTAAGATTTAGTACACCAAAAAGGGGGGGGGGGAGCCTGAGCTGCAGGATTTTTCAGTCTGGAAGCACTGTTGAGCTGCTACTTTTGCGCAGACTTAATTGCCGAAGTTGGTCGTGCGTTATCCGTCAGCGGAGGAGTACGGTGTAAGATGAACACTTTCAGCGGAAGTTATCTGAAATTTAATTTCTTGGTGTAACAGAAAATTCATGTCTTGTGTTGTTTATATAGTATATCAAGGCATTTCAAATGCATTTAAATAAACTAGATTTATTTGGGTAATTCTGTACAACTCATACGAAATCAGGAAAAGTTGCCCGACCCCTCTTTGAATTGCGTGAAACTTTGTCCTAAGGAGTAACTTTTGCCTTGATCACGAATCTGAGGTCCGTTTTTTGATGTCTCGTGACGGAGGGGCGGTACGACCCCTTCCATTTTTGAACATGCGAAAAAATACGTGTTTTCAATAATTTGCAGTCTGAAACGGCGATGAGATAAAAATGATCAACAAAGATCAACTTTTTCAAACCTTTTTTTTGAGTGTCCAATTTTACATAAAAGTCCCCAAATTTCCATCTCATCATCGTTTCAGGCTGCAAATAATTGAAAACATGTATTTTTCGCATGTTCAAAAATGGAAGGGGTCGTTCCGACATTCCGTCACGAAAAATCAAAAAAAGGACCTCAGATTCGTGATCATGGACAAAGTTTTACTCAAATCGAAGAGGGGTCGAGGCAACCGCTGTGTGAGTTGGCAGAGAATGACCCCCCGAGCAGACGGAAATAACTTCGGAAGGTCAGTTTTTGATATTGTGAGAAGATCGAAATATGTTATTGGGATGATCGGATTAGTTGTCAAAATAACAAAAATCAATAACAAAGATTTGTTCGAAGAATAACTTAAACTGTTATTATGTTGTTATTTCAATAACAAACCAATAACACAGAAGGAATCATGAAAGAATAACAAGATTTGTTATTTTGTGCGGAGAGGTGGAGCAGCATAATAACAAAAAATGTTATTGAACTATAACTGTCTCCAACATCCAACATGTCTCCATAACAAAAAAAGTTATTGTTTTGGTTTATTTGTAATTTGCAAATAAACCTGCAGTTGCCATAACTCCTCTGTACTAGTCAGGGCTGCAGAGTCGGGTACCTCCAAGCGACTTTGAATCCATACTTTGAAGACAACTCCGACTCTGGATGCAGGATATGACGTCAATGACGACTTCAGCTCTCCAAAAATACCCGACTTCACAGATTCCGACTCCAAGTAAAAGTTGCTAAAAATTTGTTTAATGCGATGCAGTCTCCCTCCAGCTCGAACTTCAACGTCAGCTCCGACTTCCTGGCTCTGTGAAAATAATAACAGTTTTTGTTATTTACACTTCAAAAATTCTCAATAAATAAATCAATTCCGTCAGGGAATATGACAAAATTACAAAAAAAAAATGAACTCTTTTATTGAATTAATTTCAGCTTGAAACCCCATTTCATGGTGAAATAAATGACCCCGATGAAATTGGTCAAAATTATTTCATAGTTCTAGCCAATTTTAGTAAAATCCCTTAGGGGGTATATCAAATAATTAAACAAATCAAATTTCAAAATTTCAACTATTTAGAATAATTTCAGCTTAGGGACACCATTTCATGGCCAAAATAATGATCCCGACGAAATTGGTCAAAATTATCCCATAGTTCTAGCCAATTTTAGCAAAGTCCCTTAGGGGGTATATCAAATAATTAAAAAAATCATTTTTCAAAATTTCAACTTTTTAGAATAATTTTAGCTTAAGGACTCCATTTTATGGCCAAAATAATGACCCTGACAAAATTGGTCAAAATTATCCCATAGTTCTAGCCAATTTTAGCAAAGTCCTTTAGGGGTTATATCGAATAATTAAAAAAATCAACATTCAAAATTTCAACTTTTTAGAATAATTTTAGCTTAAGGACCCCATTTCATGGCCAAAACAATGACCCCATTTCATGGCTCGACGAAAATAGACAAAATTATCCCAAAGATCTAAACATATTTAAAAAAAAAATAATAATAGATTCAGTTATGGACACTTAGAAACTTTTCCATTTGTACGATTTATGGTAATTTTATTTCTAAGTCAGTATACCGAACGAATAACAAATTTTGTTATTAGGAGAGTTTTTGAAAAGTATAACATATCCTCTTATTAGCGTGTTATTAAACATTTTCAATATAATATCACTTCAATACCAAATTTTGTTATTCTATCAGAAACTGTTAGGGACCATCCATAAACCACGTGGACAACTTAGAGGGGGGGAGAGGGGGGTTTGGCGATTGTCCACGCTCCATACAAAAAAGATTTTATTTGTATGGAAATTGTCCATGATGGGTGGGGGGGTTTAGATTTCCAAAAAAGTGTCCACGTGGTTTGTGGATGATCCCTTATTATTTTTTCTTCTTGAAGTTGAACTTCAGGATAAAATAATAACACTTTTTGTTATTTTAACAGGATTTGTTATTGAAATATTATTAATTTTGTTATTACCGTCTGCCCGGGCCACTAATTGAACATAAAAACAGCTCACATTTGCGCGATTACCGTGAACCGGGGTGACATTGATCGGTTGAAGATTAATTTTGCCAATCGATAATTACGAATTAAATACATCCAGAATGGTATGGAATCATACTTATTCGAGAAGTGTTCGGAAACTTCAAGAAGTAGATTTCAACTAATTTTGAAATTTTTCAAATGTCAATGGACAATTTTAGATTAAGAACATTTAAAATTAGTTTCTATGTTTCTATGTATGCGTTATTGAAACAGAATTCAAAAAAAGCTACTTTTTTAAACTGTGAAAATTTTGAGCGAAATCAGTTAATTGTTATTGGTTTTCATCGCTGGTGAATACAAATATTTTCATACAAAAACGTCCTTTTTAGATCGTTAATAACTGACGAGTTAACTCGGATCGATTTGCAGTCTTCGTCAAAGTTGTTTGTTACATAAGAATCTCACACTTGACAATGATCCGACACATTTAACTCCACCTTTTGATGGAATTTCGAAATTATTTTCCGGAACATTTTTTCGAATTTTCCCAGACAAACTTCAACGCCAAAAAGCGCCCCTAACCCTCAACCGAATTGGCTTAAAATTGGCACTGTTAATTATTTTTACCTAGAGGAGGTAGCCCAAACGAATGTCCAAAATTTTAATGTTTTCTTGTCATCCCTATGTTCTTTTAATTTATTTTTTTAAATAAAATATTAAAAGAAAAAAATGTTTTAAAATTGTTTTTGTTCTAGTTACTAACGTAAAGTGATCTTTTATTCTTGTTATTTCCTAAAATATTGATTATTAAAAATTTATAAAAATTCACATTTGGTGTTTAATTTTAGATAATTCTGACTCCATGTCATCAAGAATTTCGACTCCGGCTCCAACTCCAACTCCAGCTCATAATTATTAGCCCAGACTCCAGCTATTCGAGTTTTGACGACTCCGACTCCAACTCCAGGTCCTCAAAAATCCCTGGTTAAAAGTTTATAAAAAAAAGAATTAAACATCGTAAAATTGTTCCTTTTCCAATAGTTGAAATGATTTGATGATTTGGCAACCCTGTCACGTTTAATTACAAGATAGGCATTTGGATTAATTAAACCCGTATGCTTTGTTTTAAATAAAGCCTATATCCATGCCTGTTCCATCCTGTATTGATTTTTGTTCAGAATATATGAAAACACATAATTGCATAAAGTCTTTCGTCTACTAGGTTCGTGAACAAAAAACCTTTCTCTATATTGTCTACATGGGGTCTTGGCTCCTTTTAATTAATAGCCTTCTCTTGTTGCCTGCATATTATTGCCGGCCTGGTGAGCATTAATAGCAATGTTTGGTGCTGATCTTCCGGGCCCAGTCTGGTCATTATTTCCGCTCTCCCCGAGCCGAGTCCTTAATTGGGTTCGTCGGTAACAACAACCATTTCCAATTTGTGAAAGCCAGAGTGCTGCTCGAACGAACCTCCCAAATGAGTCCCCTCCCGTTTGATCCGAGTCAGACAAGACAAACAAAACACCAGTTCTTTTTTGGAACGCCAAAATTAGCCCAAATTGGCACCTTTGGTTCGTAGAATTCGTAACAGGGCTTCGTAGACAACGTCATGAAATACATTACGCTGATCAATGTATATTCGGATAAAAGCTGTAAAATATTTTCTTTAATTAAAAATTGACTAAACTTGCCGAACAACTTACATAACTTTGCTGAAAAGTTAGTTTAACAAATGAAGCACCTAACGTCTACAGCACTTCAAAGACTTTGATTGATGAGCCAACAATAGAAAACTTTCAGAGAAAACTAAACGAAACCCTCGTTCATCGGTCAAAGCCAAAGAAAAACTCTTGCCCAGCCCACACTCGAACACACACACACAGTGTGATCACGATAACAAAAACCTGTTAAACTTTTCCTCTTCACTTAGTGAATATCTTCCTCCTGCAAAACTTCCCCCCGTCCTCGAGCCCAACCCTTTCGATCTGCTCGAAGCGATAAAAATCGAGCAAATGTTTTACTTTCTTCCTTTTCCCCCTCTTAAGCCGGCGGTGGGAGGGGGGGGACGGAAAACTCTCGTGAACATTCTGCTTTGGATTTTGCTGATTTTTCTCCGATCCGCCCCCGAGGCCAGTCTGTTACTGAACGATATTGCATAGAGAATCGCATAGGATAAGGGAGTGGGTGTGTGTGTGTGTGTGTGTGTGTGTGTGAGGAAGTAGATTATGTACACATCATATAGTAAATCTAGTGTGAATGGCTTTTTGAAGGTGGGGGAGGAGGATGTTTCCCCCTTAACCATACTTCACCCGGGTGGAAACGGGAAACATTAGAGAATTCTCGCTTTCTCGACTGAAAGTTTTCCCCTTAACGAGGAAACAGCTCATATCCGGTTTTCGTTATCATTAGTTCTGATCCTAGCAAATACAAACATACCCACGCGCACACACGATCAAATGCTTCCTCGCAGCGCAAGAGATTGAATAAAAGTTCCAAGGGAAAGAAAAAGGGGGGAAAACTGGAAGTGATTTTGCTGAACGCAGACCAATCGTCAGCTTTGCTAATGATTATTACTTGGATTCCTTTGGTCACTTCGATAAAAGCACGGAAAAAGCATCTTGACAAAAATTAACGTTTAAGTCAAATAAAACCAAATTATTCTCTCTTCATTCTCTACAGTTTTCACAAAATAAACTACAGTGGAATTTATTAAAAGAGAGTAAGGTTAGATGCTGTAAATTTGAATATGAAAATCTGACAACACTGCCATCAACTATTTTTGGATACAAAAAAAACAATATGAGCGATTCTAGCCGAATTCCGGGAATGGATTAAATTTGATTTTTTATTATGCGTAACAAATGTTTAATTTATTAAAACAGAAAAATGGACCATTAGTTGTTGATTATGATAACTTAAATTATCTTGCTTGTGATTTTCTTAAAACCTATTCTCGGCCACCAGAACGAAATTTTATGACAATTTTCCGATTTTTTGAAAACAAAAAATTTTTAGTTTTGATCACTCAAAGCCACTATATTAAAAAAATCGGAAAACTGCTGATTTTTAATTAAAATCAAACATGATGGGGATTCCATCAAACTGTAGTTAGTTTTTTGTAGATTTCTTTTTTTGAAGCATGGCCGTACTTCTCTATGGATCAAATGTATCGGGGTTTTGTCTCCTAAAACATATCAAAATTAAAAAAAAATACGAACTTATGAAAATGAAATTTCTAAAAAAAAGTAAAAATCGGCAAAATAAACCCCGTAATTAAGCCTATTTTTCTGCATTGTTCTCACTAGAGGGTGACGATTCTCGAGATTTTCAATTTCCCAGGAATCGAGAGTTGAATTTGGCCATTTCCCAGGAATTCCCGGGACCCGGGAGTTTTTTTTCTATGCCAATAATGGCAATAATTTAAAAGGAAATGTAATAATATTGTTTCTTTTCAATCAATTAAGTTACATTTAATCATACTTATTCTATGGAACGTTAACTTCAGTATCCTTTTTATATTAGCACTCAAACACTCGGGTAGTCATTTGACCCCTATTTTTTTTTCTTAAAAATCTCATAATTTTGGGTAGAATTGACCAATTTGGATGCTTCTGGTTGCAAATGATCCAGATGTCAGATGGGGGACAAATATGGTCCACTTTTACCGGAGATATTCCGGATTCCGTTGGGGTACCTCGGCCCTCCTAATTTGGTTTTTGGTCAATATAACAAAATTTATTCCCCAAAACAAAGCCGCAAATTATGCAAAACTTCAATACATCATCATAATACATTATCCTGCATAGATACATGACGTGGTCAAGTTTTTCGGGCACCGGAACAGGTTCCAACCGGAAACGGTTCACTGAGCTGATGTCGATTGGTGCCCAACTGGAACCGGCTCCGGTGCCCCGTAGGACTTAACCATGTCAATTATTTTTGCAGAATGATGTATTAGAATGATGCCTTGAAGTTTTGCATCATCTGCGGCTTTATTTTGTGAAATAAATTTTGTTATATTTTCCAAAAACCCAAATAGGAGGGCCGAGGTACCTCAAAGGAATCCGGAATATCTCCGGTAAAAGTAGACCATATTTGTCCCCAATCTGACAGTTGAAAATATAGACAAATCTGGATCTTTTGCAACCAGAAGCATCCAAATTGGTCAATTCTACCCAAAATTATGAGATTAAAAAAAAAAAAGGGGTCAAATGACTACCCGATCGTTTGAGTGTTTAGAACAATTTCTACCTTTTGATATTTTTTTTTTATTTGATTTGAATACAAGATCGTTTCTTGTGCTATATGGGACTCAAAATTGTAGTTTAAAATGTTAACGAATCTTTATTCGCACTGAGTGATTTTTCAAAAGTTTCACAAGCTGGTTGCATTAACTACTAATTAGATTTTTGTGAAGTAAAAAAATTAATTAATATATAATTTTTCAGTACCGAAATATTTGCAATATGATAAACAACTACTTTAAACAACAATTTAAACTTGTTTTTTTTCCTTTTAAAGGTCAACTGTAAATATTAATTGAAAAAAAAAAATTTACAGTTATCAAGAAAATCCGAATGTTGACAATTGATGGACCGTAAACTTTACAAAGATTGATAGAGTGTTTTTTCCAAAATATAATTGAATGTTGAGGTGACGTCAAACACAAAATGACTTTTTGACATCAAAAAAGGAAAATACCTTGATACAGCGAAATTACCCTAAGGACTTAGAATTAAAAAAAAATACAGATTATGAGGTCTGCTATGCTCAAGAGAGGATATGGAAATTGAACTTATTTTGAAAAAGCTTTTCCTTCTTAGAAATAATAAATAAAAATAATTTAAAAAAAAACTTTAGATTTCATTTCTGGGTGTAACTGCTAAGTATGCTTCAAGATAAATTCTGGGGTCCAAATTCTTTTTTTTTTTGTTGGTTTCTCTCAATTATAGTTATTGTAACTTTCGACAAGTCAAATTTTAAACTTTTTGAATAAGAAGATCAGAGAAGCATTGGTTTATTCGAACTTGGACATCGAACATTGAACTTCCAATATTCTAAACAATTCAGAATTTTTCAAATAATTTTCTGATTAGTTTATATAATTTTGCTTCGAAATTTATAAGTATGAAATTTCCCGGGAGTCTCGACCGAATTTCCCGGGAATCGAGAGGTCCAAAAATGGACGATTTCCCGGGATTTTTTCCCGGGAATTCCCGCTCGTCACCCTCTAGTTCTCACCAATGCCTACTGTAACTTTGCAGAAGACACCAAATCGATCAAAAAATTCTTTCAGAAGATACATATTTTCGAATATTACCGTACTATTTTTGTATTGGGTAATTCTCTACCAACTCACACGAAATCGGGAAAAGTTGCCCCAACCCCTCGTGACGGAGGGGCGGTACGACCCCTTCCAGTTTTGAACATGCGAAAAAAGAGATGTTTTTCAATAATTTGCAGCCTGAAACGGTGATGAGATAGAAATTTGATGTCAAAGGAACTTTTATGTAAAATAAGACGCCCGATTTGATGGCGTACTCAGAATTCCGAAAAACGTATTTTTCATCGAAAAAAACACTAAAAAAGTTTCTCCCATTTTCCGTTACCTGACTGTAAAAAAATGGAACATGTCATTTTATGGGAAATTTAATGTACTTTTCGAATCTTCACTGACCCAGTAGGGTCATTTTTTCATTTAGAACAATTTTTTTTATTTTAAAATTTCGTGTTTTTTCTAACTTTGCAGGGTTAGTTTTTAGAGTGTAACAATGTTCTACAAAGCTGTAGAGCAGACAATTTCACAAATTTTAATATATAGACATAAGGGGTTTGCTTAAAAACATCACGAGTTATTGCGATTTTACGAAAAAAAAGTTTTGAACAAGTTACTTTTTGCGTTTCTCTGCTCTTTCTTTGTCTGCTCTACAACTTTGTACAACATTGTTACACTCTAAAAACTAACCCTGCAATGTTAGAAAAAACACGAAATTTTAAACTGAAAATTTTTGTTGTAAATGAAAAAATGACCCTTCTGGGTCAATGTAGATTCGAAAAGTACATTAAAGTTCCCAGAAAATGACATGTTCCAAATTTTTTTACAGTCGAGTTACGGAAAATGGGAGAATTTTTAAAACTGTTTTAATGTTTTTTTCGATGAAAAATACGTTTTTTTTGGAATTCTGAGTACGCTATCAAATCGGGCGTCAAATTATACATAAAAGTTCCTTTGAAACCAAATTTCTATCTCATCACCGTTTCGGGCTGCAAATTATTGAAAAACACCTCTTTTTTCGCATGTTCAAAAATGGGAAGGGTCGTACCGCCCCTCCATCACGAGATATAAAAAAAACGGACCTCGGATTCGTGATCAGGGACAAAAGTTACTCCTTCGGACAAAGTTTCACGAAAATCGAAGAGGGGTCGGGGCAACTGCTGTGTGAGTTGGCGGCGAATTACCCTATTGACAGCTACGAAAATTGTATGCTTGGTCAAAATAATATGCACAAACTATTTTTTTTATCAAAATCAGAATGAAACAAATAAAATAAATACAAAAATTCCCCTTAGAACAAAGTTTCACGTAAATTGAAGAGGGGCCATGCCAACTTTTCCCGATTTCGTGTGATTGAAAATCAAATCAAAAATCAAATTATTCGCTCTACAGCATTGCCTTGGCGTTCTCGATTGCGAGATTCCTACTCGAAACTAGGTGTCCGAAGGCTTGATTGTTGAGGCAATTGCAAACCTCTTTTTACACCTTAGCTTCCATCCACCCCGGGATTCGAACTGACGACCTTTGGATTGTTAGTTGCCTACCAGCGACTCCACCGAGGCAGGACCCAGGGAGACGACTCCTACACCTGGACTGAGCTAACGACCTAACCTTTTTAGGTTAGTCCGGGGCCAACATTTACTTCCCGTCCGACGGAAGGCGTGATCAGACAAATCTCGTCTCAAAATTTGCCACCGGGACCTTCTGGGATCGAACCCAGGCCGACTGGGTGAGAGGCAATCACGCTTACCCCTACACCACGGTCCCGGCGTGATTGAAAAGGGTTACCCATATAATTTGAGCATGATCAGAAAATGTTTATTTTAATTGTTTATACCTTTGTATTAGAATGACCCAAACCCAGAATTATCGAAAATTTTCTTTCCGTGCCCTCATTAACAACCGGCTCACATCGCGACGAAACAACCACTTAAGAAATCCACTCTCTACACCAAACACACACTCACACTATCGGGCACCATTTTATCAAACAATGCCTCCGCCTGAACCCCGCAGAACAAGGATGGAAATTCAATTAAGACGGACGAGCCGAGCATACACAATTGTCCAGCAAAAAACCCAAAAGATTCGACCTGACCACGAACGATAAGTGTCCTGCTTCGACATAATCATCAACGTCTATTTATTCGGAATCAGTGGTTTTACTTAAGAGAGGAATGCGGAAATTTTGGGGGTTGAGGGGTATTAACTTACCAGGAAAAGCTCCCCACGAAACAGCGGTCCACCCCAAAATTGGACCAAATCCGCACCGTTTTGTGGGGCGACTTGAGGGCAAAATGATGCGATAATCTTAATTTAATCTAACTTTCTCATTTCTTGGCTCACTTGAGATCCTGCGTCAGAGATTCGCGCCATGTTACGAATGGAGGGAGAGAGAAGGAACATTCAACGAAGTCTGCGATACACCTACGCGCCACTTCAAGGATAAGGGTTTCCTCTGTAGAGTTTCCCCCTGAATGAAGTTATTAAAAGTCACACTAGCGTGTCATTTGAACGAGGACATGGCTCGGCGACGTGCTTCGAAGTTTCTTCAAAGCGGTCAATTGATTGAAATCGATTCTTCGAAAAGGTCCTTGGGAGTAAATTTGAAATGAAGTGAAGTATATCAAATAAAATCGATTAGTCAAATAACACAATGAACTCTATTTTATTTTTTACCAAACAATGAAACATGATTAAAAATATTCTCAATTATCCCACCAAAAGTCCACCCACATTAATTTTCAATTTGTCCCATTCTGAGTCCAGCTTAATCTCCGGGTTTTCGCTTAAACAAAAGAAAATTTTCGCCCACCAACCCACCCACGAAAACACACCACCACCAGCAGTCACTGGATGACGCCAACAAGAGGATTCGCGATAAATGGGGAAATTCTTCGTGCGATAATATTTGATTCCAATTTTCGGCTCAGCATTAATGCGCTCGCTCATAATTCGATTATATCAGCGCGAGAGATGCCAGTGGGATGGAGGGCGCATCTATTGAACCGTTTTCATGAACTTTACTGGAGCTGGGATGGGAAAATTGAATTGTATAAATATATAATACCTGAATATAATTTTTCTAAAATTTAAAATATATTTTCAAAATTTGGGAATAAGAACAAACAATAAAGGAAAGTTAGCTCTTATTATCATAATAAATGTTTCTAACGACGAGCATATTAAAATACAAATTAACTTAGGCTATATGAAAGCTAAGATCCAAGAAGATTAATGATTTCTTTAGAAATCCGAATCGAGACCGTCGAGGCCCTATTTTTTACTTCAAGCAGTTCAAAATTAAAATTTTAAAATAAGATCGGAAGAGGTCCTTGGAACATCCATTTATATATAAAAAAGAAATCTAAAATCTCAGTTCTCAGCAACTACACTTATCATGTCTGAAATCTCATGCACCAAACATCACTGATTTTCTTTCCGTCCTGATAAACTCAGGGCTGGTTTCTGAGAAAACGAAAGAATCCGTGGTGATAGCGCGTAGGGGAACAGCATCTAATTCCAGCGTGCCTCTAATGTTGGCAGGTCAGAACTTTGACATTCAATTAAAGCTTATTAAAAGCGATTTCAACAGAAATCGAGTGATAAATAGCTCAATAAGAAGTGAGCAAGCAAGTTTCTATAAAAAGTTTAGCAAAACTAGTTGTTTAAATAGTGAAAATCAGCAAATTGGATGGAGTTAGGAGCGAGTGCTTAACCTGCCAAAGATACGAGAATTTCCCCTAGTTGAGCAAAACAGAAGGAGTGGTAGGCTGTGCCTTAATGCAAGCAAAGGACACACAAATAATGAGCAGTGCTCTAAAAATTCGCAAAACAAAAAACTGTTCTTCAAATTTAAATATATTGATTTGGGTGAAACATAATCCATTGTTTCTAAGGTAAAAAAAAGTCGTAATCATATTTTTCCTAAAAGTTTTAAAACACAATTAACATTGATTTTATAAAAAATACAAACTTTTTTCTGATAAATTTCGAGTCTTCGAGTTTTAAAATTAAATAAAAACTTAAAAAAATATTTCAGGAGTCTAACTTTTTTGGAAGAACTGCTCATGTTTCAAAGAATGGAGAAACTCACAAAAATATGTTGATAGTCAAGAATTGGTTGTTTTTCAAAATAAAAATAAACTTCCAACAAATTTCAGAAGTTGAACTTTTTTTTTTCAAGGATTGGAAAAATTCAAAAAATATTTTGACAATCAATAATTTGTTGTTTTCAGCAATTTGTATAAATAAACTTCCAAAATATTTTATAAGTTAAACTTTTGTTTGAAGGAACTGCTCATGTTTGAAGAATGGAAAAACTGACACAAATATGTTGACAGTCAAGAATTGGTTGTTTTTAAAAATAAAAATAAACTTCCAACAAATTTCAGAAGTTGAACTTTTTTTTCAAGGAACTGCTCATGTTTGAAAGAATGGAAAAACTCACAGAAATATTTTGACAATCAAGAAAATGTTGTTTTTAAAATTAAAAATAGACTTCCAAAATATTTTATAAGTCGATTTTTTTTAAGGAACTGCTCATGTTTGAAAGAAGAGAAAATCTCACAAAAATATTACGACAATCAAGAATAGGTTATTTTTAAAAATAAAAATAAACTTCCAACATTTTTCAGAAGCTGAACTTTTGTTTGGACTCATGTTTGGAAGAATGGAAATCTTCTCAAAAACTGGTTTGGAAATTATTCTGCTTATTTGTAAAATAAAAGATCATTACTAAAAGGATGGATAAACCAAGGATTAACTCACAGAAAAAATAATCAGACTTGTTTGCAAGAATTTTTTTTCAGGATTTTTTTTTAAGTTTATAATTACAATTATTTGTTTCATTTTTTCACATTCGACCTTTTGTCCTTTCAACGTTTTGTCCATTCGACCTTTTTCCACTTTCGACCTTTTGTCCATTCGACCTTATGTCTTTCGACCTTTTGTTCATTCGACCTTATGTCTTTCGACCTTTTGTCGCACATCGAAAACTAGCATCTGGCCAAAATATGAGCACTCTAGGTCAACGGGAGTTGGGGTAAATAGGGACATCAAGTTTGAAGGTTCAAAAACGTAAAAAATCTTAAAAAGGCTGTAACTTAGGCAAAACTCAATTTAATTTCATAATTCAAAATTCATCTAAAAGGGCTTGAAAAAATGCAACAAAATGCAGGGTGAAGAATCCCGATTGGTTAAATCTAATGGAAGTTATTGGCATTTTAGTGAAAAAAAAGAACAATTTTCAAAATCAAATAAAAAAGTGTTCCATCCTGATATCAACTCGATTCGGCCTGCAGTTTGTAGGGGACATCTGGGACTACTATCATAGACTGAAAACGCTTTGGGTAAGGCAGTTTAACATATTAAATAGACATTTCCTCTTTTAGTATTTTTTTTTTGCTCGTCGGACCCCGAAGATCAAATTTTACGGTGATAATTTTATCACATTCATTTTCCTGAGGCAAAATCACAACAGAAACATGCAAAACAAAGTTTATTTTCATCCATTTTAACCTTTTAAAAAAATCAGCTATCTTTTTCTGGTGACTTCCAGTATCCTTGGAACTTGATTTTCAATAAATGTGATTCGAAGATTTTTTTAACATTTTTTTAGGGTTAAAATTGATGAAAATAAACATTGCTTTGCATGTTTCTATTATGAAATTGTCTCAGGAATACGGATATGATAAAATTATCACCGGAAAATTTGAACTTAGGAGTCCGCCGAGCAAAAATTTACAACCAAAAAAAAATACTAAAAGAGGAAATGTCTATTTAATATGTTAAACTGCCTTACTCAAAGCGTTCTCTGTCTCAGATGGTATTCACAGATGTCCCCTTCAAGCTGCAAGTCGAATCGAGTTGATATCTGGATGGAACACTTTATTATTTGAGTTTGAAAATTGTGCTATTTTTTCACTAAAATGCCAATAACTCTCTAAAGATTGAATTTCGCCAAAGTTACAGCCTTTTTAAGATTTTTAACGTTTTTGAACCTTCAAACTTTGTGTTCCGATTTGCACCACTTCCCGTTGACCTAGAATGCTCATATTTTGGCCAGATGCTAGTATTATATGTACAAACAACCCCTGAAAATTTCAGGCAAATTGGTGAAGTCCATACGGCGTCCCATACAAAGGGGTATGCCCTGTTCGTAGACTCACTGTTAAAAATCAAATCTCTCCAATTTTTATGACTTTTATATGGAATTTTCCGAGGAATTCGATAAAAATATTTTCAAATTTTTGGCCTTGACAATTTTTTTCTTGTTCGCCCTCCATTTGCGTCTAGTTAGCAAAAAAATTGAAATGGAACGGTGTGATGTTAAATGTGCAGTTTTTTTTGCGAAAATAAAAAAAAATTCTGACAGCCAATCAAAAACTACGCGTCTAATGCTTTTTTCAAATGGAATTGCTGAAAATATACATTTCCAAAAGATTTTTTATTATTTTCGTTTAAATTTAAAAGAGACAAACAATTCCTTGAAACTTTTACCAGAAAACATTGAATGATATAAATATTAAAAAAAAAAATATTTCGGAGAATCGAACTTAACATTATTAATTCCTGTTATATTTTACTCCCACCACTGCTATTTGTTCCCTCCAGATAAGTTGAATCTTGATTCTGTCGCATTTCCCACCCACGTTCAATCCGGAAGGGGTCCGGATGCAGCTTGTCCCGCTCCACCCAGAAAAAAATTACTCCCCCAAAAGGAAAAGCAGTGGGGAGGGGTAAGTTGGAAAATTGTCGATTGTTGATTGAACCTTTATCGGATTCCAGTGAGAAGGATAATTTTCCGTTTTTTTTACTCCACAGTTACCTGGATCACTGACCCTGATTACAACTGATGAGCTGTGGGAATGTGATATTGAGGGACCTGGCATCATTTTCGGATAAGGGGACGTCAATAGGGGGACGAGCAGCAACGAAAAAAAATAGCTCGGATTACTTCCGGGGATGATGGAGCGCCAAAATGAGGCAATTTGGTGAGCTATGATTTATAATATTAATTCGGTTATATATTTATTGGCCGAGGCGCCAATGGAACTGCGTGGGAGCGATAAATTAAATGGCCTTTTCTGGGATGGACCGGCTATCGTCTCGTTTTCACAGAGCAAGGCCATGCGGAAGAAAACCCCCGGGATTAATGCTGTTGATGGGGATCTAATTATATATTTTTTTTCTTTCTGAAGTATGATGCTTTAATTCCGCAGTTGAATTATTAGCCATTGTTCGGAGGATGTACTGTAAGAAGATTTTGCGATGCTTTCAAAATCGATTATTTTTTTCCATATAAGATACAGTCCCCTTTACCAAAAGTTAAATTGAATCATTAGGAACCATTCCGAACTCAATTTAAAGCAATAATCCAACCATTACCATATCCTTTCCGACTCAGGAATTCGCTGCCTGCTCCCAGGACGATAATCTCACGCAGCAGTAAAACTTGAAGCATCGTCAATTAATTTAATATCTCCTCGCAACCCCCCCATAAGCACCCCCTTAATCAAGACCGTCGAGAGCGCCGATCGTAAACTTGTATAAAACCAGCACTTCCACGCGAGACTCGCTGAACCAATTCGCGCAGTAAATTCCTGCCCGCGCAAAATTGGCGCAATATCTCAGAGCAAATTTTGGCAACCAACTCCCACCAGGGCATGGAGCCAGCCAGCCAGGGTGTGCGTGTGATGATGAAGTGATGGCCGGAATTTCCCACGCACCCTTTTTCGGCATGCTTCCCACACCCCCTTGGGAGCCGGAAGTCATGATCCCTGCTTTGGTGCGTACTCCAAAATAATGACACTTTGAGATGGAGCCAACGTGGAAAGGGGGCACGGTGTTTCAGAAATAGGTTTTTGATTATTTCGTGAGGATTTTTTATTGACCTGGCTTCATAGGTGAATCTATCTTTAAAAAAATATTTGTAATTACAGATTTGTAGACTAACTTCTTACCAATAAAACCTTTTTCAAGTTTGTGAATCCGTATTGATTGTCAACAGATATTCCACGAACTTCGGTTGACCTTGATTCTCTGTGACCATGTCACACTTAAATCAGCCTAAATATGGTTATATTAAAATTTCAATATCTTTTAACAATCAAAGTGACTTAAAGTGATGCCGTTAATCATTTTCGAAGAAAATTGATAATTACTGAAGGAATTTTTGGTGTAAATAAAATGTGTTTTAACATTTATGTAATTTTGTGGTGCAATCATTGACGTCCTAGTTGGCCATCATTGATTAATAACGATTTCCATAAATTTACATGGAATTGGATAATCGGTAACAAAAAGTATCAACACATGTAGGGTACTATTCTGAACAACTTGTTGAAGGAATTTTGTCAAAATATTAATAGCGACGCAAAATTTATATCTTAGAATGAAAAATCATGGCAATAATGGAAGTCTTCACGTTAAGTAATTTAAACAAAAGAGTAAAGGTATGAATTTTCTCTATAAATCTGTTGGAACGAATATTTTTCTTAAGATCGATCCTCCTATAAGGCTAGGTCAGTTAATAATCCGTACAAAACATCAAAAACCTAATTGAAAAAACACACAACTTTCTGCACTTAAAATTCCGATGGGGTTTACAACAATACGGCCAGCTGTGTTTTAAGACTTTTCTGTCAGTTTTCAACAAAAAAAGATTATGTCCAATTTGTTTGAAATTAAAAACAAATTCATGCAAGGTAAACAGTCTATATTTGATTTTTTTATGAATATTTCTGTTCATAAAATTTATTATTTTGGTTTGGTTTGGGGATTCAGGAGAATGCTAAAGAAACTCTTTGTATTCACAAAAATTAACATATTGTCTTACCCATGATTTTGAAGGAATTTTTTATGGAAGTCCGAGTGAGTTTTGAGTCATTAATCGTCTGATAAATTCAGCATTTTCGATACAGATATAATAATTAGAAAAATCATTGTTTTGGACTGCACCTTTAAACCGATTGGTTTTTTTTTCGCCATACCCCCTTCCCTCAAAGTGTCCACGTGGTTTATGGATGGTCCCATTAATACTGGCTTAATACAAAATCAATAAAGTTACAAAAGTTGACAAATATTAGAAAAATACAATACAAATCACAAGAAATTTTCCGTTAAATATAGTTTTTAATCTATTTTATACTTTTTTGTGATGGACATAATTGAAAATTATATTAAAATTTAAAAAAATAATTACAGACCTTAAAAATCAGCATGTCTACTACTTTTTTGCTAAAATTTAAAGATTGAATAGTTGAAAATGTATAACTTTTTAAATTAAGAATTTCATGCCTTAATAACGTATTGAAATGATGAATTTTTTAAACTTCCTAGAAAAGCATTGTATTCAAGAGCAAAAAGTTGATGGTTATATATAACATTTTTTCAGCATTATAAAAGGAGCTAGAAACTTGGCTGGAAATTATATCATTATACCAAAACATAATATTTAAATCATTTTCAACTTCAGATCTGTGAATCATTATATCAAAAAATCAAAAATCCAAATTGATATTTAAAAATTGCTGTAAATTTTAGGCTAGTTCAATTGAATGTTACAACATTGCTGAAGATTATTTAAAAAAAAACTTTTTTTAACGTAAAAATACAAATTTGTATAGCCATTGAAATCAATTTTGCTTCATGAATATGAATAATTCCTAATTAAAAAAGAAATATTCCAAAACTTTCGAAGGAAATAAAGGAACATTTTAAGTGAGCAAAGGGGTAACTTTTATCCCTGATCACGAATCCGAGGTCCATTTTTTGATATCTCGTGACGGAGGGGCGGTACGACTTCTTTCATTTTTGAACATGTGAAAAAAGAGGTGTTTTTCAATAATTTGCCGCCTGAAACGGTGATAAGATAGAAATTTGGTGTCAAAGGGACTTGTATGTAAAATTCCAAAAAAAGTAATTTTCGTTTTTTTAAATTCTACCATTTTCCGTTACTCGCCTGTAAAAATTTCTAGGAACATGTCATTTTATGTGAAATTCAATGTACTTTTCGAATCTTCATTGACCAAGAAGGGTCATTTTTTATTCAGAACAAAAGTTTTCATTTTAAAATTTCGGGTTTTTTTCTAACTTTGCAGGGTTATTTTTTAGAGTATAATAATGCTTTACAAAGTTGTAGAGCAATTACAAAAATTTTGATACATAAACATAAGGAGTTTGGTTGTAACCATCATGAGCTATCGCGATTCTACAAAAAAAATTTTTGAAAAAGTTACATTTTGCGTTTCTTTTTGTTTCGTCGTCCGTGTCTGTCGCGGGTGACCATGAACGGGCATGAAAAACGACGACCAACTTTTTCAAAACTTATTTTCGTAAAATCGTGATAACTCGTGATGTTTATAAGCAAATCCCTTATGTTTACATATCAAAATTTGTGTAATTGTCTGCTCTAAAACTTTTTAGAACCTTGCTACACTCTAAAAAAAATCCTGCAAAATTAGAAAAACACGAAACATTAAAAAGAAAATTTTTGTTCCAGAATCTAGATGTAAAAATGACCCTTCTGGATCAATGTTGATTCGAAAAGTACATTAAATTTCCCTTAATATGACATGTTTTGAATTTTTTTACAGTCGAGTAACGGAAATTTTTTGATTCAATTCTAACAATTCGAATGGACGTAATATAGGAAGTTTGTACTGAAACAATAAAAAACAAAATAAATAATTTTCATATTATGTCCAATAACTCAATTCTCTAAACTTTTTTTCTGATAATTCCTCTAGAAATATTTTGAAACACCGCGCAGCGTTACTTGTTATTCAACCAGCTTCTTATGGTGAGACAGGACATAAACAAGCACCGTAAAACTTTTGCCCCACACACAACAAGATATTGGCATATGTCCCTTTTTCCGGAACTCCGGAACCGACGACGACGCCAGCAACGTTCAGCAGCCGAGGCTGCATAAATATTAAACATCAACTGAATGACAAAGTAAGGCAACGACGAGATTTGATGGGATACTGTGCCAGCGAGCAGAGACTCTTCACCTTCTTGATTCTTGGTGCCGTGTCAGCCAAGGACAAGGTCCCCCGGAACAACCATCATCCCGGGCATCATCATCCCCAGGTCCAAAACTGTTGGGTGTGCCGTCGGACGGCAAAGAAGACAAAACTGTGAGATGTTTGCAATAAATCTTATCACGTTTATGGTTGCAGATTTAGTTGTTGCTTCCCTGGAAAGAGTGACGCCTCCTCTGCACTGCGGAAGAAGAAAACCAAGAAGCAGCTACGCTGGCAACACTGCTGTTGACGGAAGGCGACGGGAGTTGCCAACTTCACACACAACTGGTGACACCCCAGGACGGCAGTGCTTTGTGAGACGATGATGACAGGATCACTTGTTACAACTACATCTTACAATGTTTGGCATTGTTTGCTGGGTATGTTTTATGGATGCGGTACGAAACATTGCTGGGAAGAAGAAGAAACAGACTTGGTTTCTTGGACGAACGCGTATGGAAACACTGTGAGAAAAATCTTTTATAAAACGTTATCATTTGAGCGAGGTATTTTAAATGCAACATATCTTGGTACGGTTTAAAAAAATTATAACAGAATTTAAATTTATTTTTCTTGGTGAAATCCAAGCAGTGAATCATCCCGTTCTTAACTGATGTGACCTCACGCTTGATTGCTGGCTGCACTGTAAATTCAGTCTTACGCAACAGCATAGGACGAGGTGTCGACCTAGTCTGATATTCATGGCAATTCATGAGTGGTGCAGCCATCACAGAAGTTGTCAAGATCAGAAGAGGAGGTAAATAGTGGGTGCAAGATACCAACGCACCAGGTTTGTTGTCTTACATATTTCATTGTTGAGACATCTGAGTGGTAAAACAGTGTGATGAATGGAAAACTTTGCCTCCGTTATGTGAAGCTTTCCAGATTTTATAAGTAAGGAAATTTACAGCAATATTATGATTAGCTGATTTTAAATTATTCGTATTCACTTTTCATTCACATCTATCGGCAATCTTAAAATTTGCCAAACATCAATTTTCAAACATTTTTTTAATGTCTAAAACTACGCCTCTACTCGTATTTTAATAAAATGATAATAAATCTTTCAATAGTAGCACATGTCAAAAAAACAAACAAAACAATGGAAGTGTAAAAATATGAAAATAAAACTTTAAAAGCTAGGAATTATAGGAGGTGGTAGAATAAACCAAATACTATCACAAAAAGACATAATCCTAACAAGAAACATGAAAATTAAAATTGTAAAAAAATAAACACGAAAACATAAAACAAAATAAATAAACTTATCGTGAAACAAAAACAGCTTTAAATGATCTCCTAGACAGGGGAATTGTTTTTTTAATGCTGTTTCAGAATTAATGTCATAAAAGAAACTTTTTGAAACAAAAACTTTCACAAAAAATCGTAATTTGTGCAAATACAAAAAATTATATAATTTGCAAACGATGCAAAATTATTTTTCTAAAATTAAAATATTCATAATATGCCCATATTCCAAGCAATGCAAAATTATGAAAAAATATTGAGTAGATAAGATTTTTTAGAATAAATACTAATTTTATTATTAACGACTTCAATTTTTTTTAAATAATTTCAATTTTTTAGAGTTATTTCAAAAAAATCCTAAATTGTTCACAAAAACAGTGTTTTATTTAAATTATGGGTCAAATACGAGACACCTATCGTAATTTCTAAATGACAAAAATAAATTTGAATTCTATCTATAATATGATGGATTTTTGTGAACTCTACTTTAAATGCCAATCGAATGAAAATTGACCCAATCTCACCCCTTAAAGGGGCGCCAAGGCAATGGAAAAAATGAAAAAGTATTTTTACAAGTTGTTTGCGGAAATAGTATTGACATGCTACAATTTTGGAAGTAGAGATCTTTGAACATTTAGGTACCTTTCGAGCAATTTCAAAAAGTGTATTTAAAGGTCGATTTTTCGAGAGGAAATTTTTGGCCAAAAACGTACCTCAACTTAAGACAGTTGCCTAAATTATTTGCAATGCGGATACAAAACGATGAATGAATATTATAAATGTTCTCTATGTTAGAGTTTCCACTAGAAAATAATCAACTTTTAGCAGACACCGTTATTTAAAAAAAACTAAATTCAAGTTTCCATGATATTCAATATGGGTATCACACGAAAGTTGATTTTATTTGAATTTTATCTTTAGTAGAATTTTTCAGTCAAAAGTTATAAATAAATAAATCATTTTATGTATTTTAAATACATTTTAATTTGAAATACAATTCGATACTATCGACAAATTTTGTAAAAAAAAATCAAAATATTAGAGATTACTGTACATTGTACAATACTAATTTTGTACAAAGTACTTATTGTTTTTTAAACACTTTAATTTTCATTATTTGAATTATTGAATTCACATTTTTTATGAATTCCTGTTTTCATGATTTGAAAAAAACGTGATTTTTTTGAACATCAATATTCTATTTAATGAAATTTTTTGTATTTTTAGTATTCTATTTTTAATCCTTTGTAACAGGGATATAGAAAAAAACGATTTTTGGTGAACACCCATACTTCAGGTAATGAAAATTTAAAATAAATACACGTATTTTTATTGAAAAAAATGTTTTAAAGCAAAAACTCTATTCATTTGAAAATATAATTCAAATCAAAATTTACCGTCACATGATACCTTTTCATAAAATTATGCAAAATTAAGGCATAAAAATAAGGCATTTTGTGATACCTTAACAATTTTTTCTTTTGTTTGTTTTGCAATTAAAAAAATCTTTACGAATGAAAAGGCAACTATGCAAATGAAATTTTCCCAAAATGTGATATCATTGAAATTTGAACCAATAGTTATTTAGATGACAACTCATTTTACACAACATTTTGGCTTCAAGAAGCTGTATCTCTGCTGGATGGCTGCATCAACAAAAAATTAAATAAAAAGTGGAAGAAAGTTTCTCAGCTATTTGAAAAAAAAAATATATCTTAAGTTGCAAAAAAACGAATATACGAAATAACTGGAAGCCAGTTCACTTTATCAAAAACTGCGTTAATTTATTTTCAATTGAAAATTAGATTTTACATCAAAAAATCAGTTTGGTTGACTATATTTTGAATATTTCCCAAAGATAACATTAAAATAAAAAATTATTCTAGTACCAAACTTTGAACCATCATAAACTCTTACTAAACTCTAGATGCTTTTTTAGAGCGTTTTTTTTTTTTTTTTTTTTTGAGAATCCTCCTAACCAACTAAATTTGAAAAAAAAAGTTTTGCTTTTTTTTTGAAGATTTTACTTCAAATGAGTTATTGTCGGTTATCGCGGAAAGAATTATCATAACGATAGGAGTATCAATATCTAATTATGGAATGGTTATCGTTAACAAGACTTAAACAAAAACTTGGAAAACCAAAATTTAATAAAAAAAAATGTCCAAACTATCTTTTGCTGATCCTACTTGTTTCCATGATATTCTAAAATTATCCAGAAATGTAACACATGTTCATTTCTACTCATACTTTATGATTAAATCGTCAGAAATAAAATCATCAAAGGCATCGGAATATCTGCCAGTCAATATTAAATTTCCAGTGAATAAAAAATGCCCTCCAGAATTTTGCGATTTCACTGCAATTCATTGCTCTGTGAACCAGTTTGTCCCCTAACTACAGCGTGCAATTCGATGAAAATCTAGATTAAATTATTTCCATGTTTAAAATAGTAACTCTTCCATTTTTCACCACTACAACCATTTCCGATGAACTTTGCTTCTAGTCATATCAAAATAGTTTCCATTTCAATAATGCTAAAATATTGAAATTCTTTACGCTTCACCCAGCGTTTCACATGAATAAAAACAACAATCTGACTTGTTACTACTACCAGAAAGGAGTAGGCGATAGGGCAAATTTTTGCACAGTTTCTAAACTTCTTGGCTCGAAGGGTTCTGGTTCCGCTCCGGTGGAAAACACATTTTTAGCCAGCTTTCTTTCCTCGCTCCATCCCTAAGGGTAAGATTTACGCAGTTGCAGATATCCCTCCGAGTTATCCCTCGGAAATTATCAACCCACTCAAACATCAAACCATGAATCTTGGGAGTTTCTTTTTATTGTTTTGAGTGAGAATTGTATTGAATTTCTTATTTTTTTAAAGTAAATATTTGCTGATTTTTATCAACACACTCCAAGGTGGATCAATCACCTCAAATGCGGCAACAGATAGCAAACCCCGGCGACCGGGGCTAAATCGTTCTTTCATCGATTCTCGAAAAAGCACTCACATAGCCACTAAATCCTCGTGAGCTTTTTTTCCCGTCGTTCTTTTTTCCGCAACAATGACCACGCGCTGGAGGCCTTTCCGAAGGAAAATTTGGGGAACTTTTGGCGAATTTTCTCTTTTTTATGGCTGTCATACACGAACAAATGCCTGATCCCAGGCGATTCGCCTTATCTTCGGTTCCGGTTTGACCGGGCAATTTTGGGCCGCGGGCAGTGGTCAAATGTGGAGCCTGAATATGAGAGCCTTTTTCCGGAACTGTAAATGGCCACTGCCTGGAGGCAACGAATGATGACCATTTTTCTGGATTGATAGTTTTGCGATTCACTTGATGAAATGTCAAAAATAACATTGGAATTTCATGAACTTGATCTCCTATTGATGTTTAATGATAACTTTAAAAAATGAGAATTTACATCATTTTTGTGCAAATTTATACACACGATAAGCCATTATAAGTTTGCCGACAAACAAATTGTGACATTAAATTCGACTTCAGCACCCCAAAAAAGCAAAAGTCATCCTCACGTTATTTGGTTTGTGTGTAAGCAAAAGTAAAACTAACTGAACCAGGCCACGTGGGAAAATACGAGCATCAGTGTGGAAAATCAGCACTAAATCACGCTGCTTTTTTCTGACAATCAGGGACGGCTGGGGACTTTGAACGCAGCACCTCGGCACAGTAACAAAAATCATGGTAATTTAACCTCTTCTTTACGTGGAATTCCATTAACCTTAAAATAAATTTAGGGTTACATCAAAACACATGTAATTTTACATAACCATCAAGTTACACCTGTAAGACTACATATTTTTGCATTGTGCACCCTTGTTGTATGATGACGTTGGCGTGACCATTTTTGCGTGGATCTTTTGTCCCATTCCACCTTCAACTCCATGGTGAAAACCGCAACCGCAAACCCACTTTTCGGTTGGGACTGTTTGTGAAGCAGCGGGTCAAAACATTTCAAGCTTACTGGGTGACGTTGAATTTAAGGGTCAATGGCAACGACTCTGCGTATGCATTCCAAACAATTTAAATTGATGTTTCAAAATCATAACAACAATAAACCCATAATTTTATTGATCTACGCTAAATTAAATCTTATTGGTTTCAAGCTATAAAAACGAACAATTTTAAACCTGCGCAATATTTTTTTTTTTTTTTGCAAATCGTTATAAAATCATTAGAGTGTGTCAATACTGGAAAATTATTATTTCAAAAGAATCTGTTTTGATACGATCCAAAGCAATTTGAACAGAAATTCTTTTTGATAAATCATGTCAGGGTTGCGTTTTCATGCAGCGAAATAATTCAATATAAGTTTTCCTCGAATTTCAATTTGTACTGCTGGAAAGCCATGTTTAGAACGGTTGGAGTGACAAAAAGGAAAAATGCATCCTTTTGCGACTGGCATAAAATAACACACTGACACTACACATGAATCAAAAGTTCGGAGTAAATTTAATATTGGATGCCAAATATTTTTTATTTCTTTTTTCTCGGACATGTTTGATCCGCTAAACTGGAAATTTAATTTGTGTTTTGGAAGAAAAGGATCGAAACATTTAGTCAAACCGATTCTGCGATATACTCATTTAATGAAAGCAGTTTGGAAATAAAAGAGTCACACAATATCGCAACACTGCTTTCGGCTCCAATTTTGTGAATTTTAGGTAATAAATCTTTGAAAAACCTAGCTACGTTGCTACAGAATTAAGCTTTTAAATTTTAAAAACTAAGAATTGTAAAAAGAACAATTTAATTCTCAAAAAAAGACTCAAAATAATTTGCAGAATTGAAAGTGTCGGGGCCGAAAACTATTTAAAGTGATTCTGTAAAAATTCGTTTTTTTACATTTCCTATGAAGTATTTTTTAAAGAATTTATTTTCTTATGTAACAAAATTGTAGGTTACTATAAAGCATTTTTTAGATAAATACGTGAAAATCATATTTTGTTTTTCTTTTCATTTTCTTGTGATCGTTAAGAGTTGAATTTAATAATAATTTAATAAAATATATTTTTTTCATTTTATCGCCTAGAGTTGAATTACGTTTTATTACGTATATTTTTTATTTTTCGATTTTTATATATGTTTTAAGAGATCAAAAAAGATACTTTTTCGTTTAAGTTAAAGGTGGTGCAAAATAAAGTACCGGAATTAAAATCCTTTGAAAAAAATTAAGATTTTTGAAAAAAAATCCATTATATGGCGATATAAAATTCAGTAAAATACACATTTTTTAAGCAAAATCAAACCGATTTTATAATATTAGGCACCGTTTTCAGATTTGAGCATTTTAGGCATTATCAAAACAATTGTTTTGCCATTAGAAAATATTTTCTGGAAAAAAGCACCCCCGCAAAAAAAGAAGAAAAAGCCTGAAATTAAAGTATGTCCTAAACATATAGTTATTTTTCCTTGCCAATGTAAGACTTGATTTAAAAAAACATTTTAACATTAACCCTCTTCTACCCAAATTTTTATTCGAATTTTTTTATTTTTTTCCGTGTGCAAAAATCATCCAAAGTTCAAAGTTATTATTGTGTTTTTGAATCTGGATTATGTCACCTGTTCATTACAATTAAAATAACATGACAACTTTCACAACGAACTTTTTCTTGTGATTTATAAGGATTTTCCAATCTATTCTAGTCTGTATTCGCAATCTATCAATACATTCTAATAAAATTCGTAAATTTTCAAGTTCTCATAAGTTAGATATAGCAATAAGCAATAAGGGTATCAAATGATCGGTAATTTTTCATACATTGTGAATGAAATAATACTTTTTTATTCTCAATTTTTTTTACGAAGCCACGTATTTTGATAACGTACTTAACATTTTTAATTTCTACAATATGGGTATTAATTTATCGAGATTATCAATATCTTTTTGAATACATATTTCTTTTTTTTTAAATAGTCAAAAATTCTACAAAGCTAAATGTAATTTCGAAAAAAAATCTCAACATTTAAGTTATTGCAATACGGGTCTCAAATGATCGGAAATTTTTCACGCATTTCGCTAAAAATACTTTTTTGCAATTCCCTCGTGAAACTATTTACTTTTCCTGTTATTCTTGAGCGACGAAATAGCCTACTTTTCTGTACCAAAAATAAAAGAATCGAATAGCAACACTTTTCAAAATAAATGCTGAAAAGTTCTACTTTCCAGCACTCAAATGGGTGCTGAAAAGTTTAGCTTTTCAACACTTGTTTCGAAAAGTAACACTTTTCAACATTTTTTGATTTAAACGATTTATTGACAAAATACATGAAAATTTGACATAAAATTTCACTCAGTGTGTGTTTTTTGGAATTGCAAAAAATGTTGTATGAAACTCGTTGCAAAACTTGATTTTTTCAGCACTCTTCGTATTTATCCAACTCGGTGAACCTCGTTGGATAAATGTACGACTCGTGCTGAAAAAATCCTCTTTTTGCTACTTGTTGCATAAACTACTATTCTAAGCTCAAAATTTTTAAAAAAATTGCGAATATTCTTTGTTTTTTATAATATGGGTATCAAATGATCCGGTTTATTTTACATCTTTCAATAATAATAATTGTTTTTTTGAATGTCCTCAAAGGTTTCACAAAACTTCATATTGTCCTTAAAAAAATAAAATTTTGGATATTGCGATTTTGACAAAAATAATATTTTTAATACTTGTTCGTAACATTCACAAAACTTCGGATTATCGAAGCAGTATGAAAACTTCTCGATCATTTGATATCCATAATTATTCGTAAAATTCTAAAAGTTTTATTTTTTTTTTACTTTCGAAATTTATCAAAATTTTCCGATGATTGATGCCCATAATGTAAAAAATACTAAAACTAGAGTATTGTATTGTATTTGATAGTAGCATTGTAAAAAAAATCGATTCTTTTTCGAAAATAAAAAAAATAAGCACGCTCCATATGCATCCACATATGCGGTGCTAAACCGGGACATGACTTTATACAGAAATTATGATGGAATTTTCTGGTCGATTCGGTTTCTTGGGCAAAATTGTAGGTATTAATAAAGACTACACCAGAAAAACATGATAAAGAAAAATACAGTTTTTTAAATAACTTTTTGTTGCTTGGAAAAAAAATATATTTTTTAGTTTTGATATGTTTTAGGGGATACAAACGCAATCATTAAAAAATCCAGGATTGACAAAACAATATTGAATCAAGGTTTGATTCTTTGAAAAAAAAAGTAATTAAAAAATCAAAGAAAAGAAAAAAATTGTTGACTTGATTCAGTACCAAAATGTAATTTTGATAAAGTTTAAAAATTATAACTATTTTTAAGGTAAATTGTTTGAAAAAAGTAACTTTTTTTAATTTTTTAAAGTCGTGCTAATAGTTGCTGATATATTTTTTTTATATTTTTTATAAGTTGTGAAAAATCCCTAAATTTTGCGTTGTTAAACATTTTAATTGTAAAAATTCGTATTTTTATGCCTAATACTTCAGACAGACAAAACAAAGTAGAAAGGCTCAAAAACAGCCAAATTTGACCCATTAAAAATAACTATTTGACATTTAAAAAAATATCAAAACAATTGCAAAATTGCATAAAATAAGTCTAAATCCCTTCTTTTTTAGTAAGGGTCAATGAAAAAAAATATTTTGAATCAAAACTTTCGGGCAGTTTCAGGAATTGACAGACAGCTAAAAACATTAAATCGCATTTAAACTTCAAAGACGGACTGCCAGCTGCTGCACAGTAAAAACAATCATGGTAGTTTTCCATCTGGAGATGGATACATCATTTTGTAAAAAAAAAGTGTAAATTGAAATTCATCACCATTTTTCGTTTTATTGTTATTTTTTTTATTTATAATTGAAGTAATATTACACCTTCCAGTTTTCTACTGTGTGTTGCGTCTAATCAAACTCATATTTAGGATAAGAGCTCAATACCCCCATCCAAGACTCTGTATTGTGATATAAGCAGAATTCCAAAACATCAAATTCCAGCACCTCAACTCAAATTAGAGAGTAGCGCCTCCGAAAAACTTAAAATACTTAGATACTTGGCACTCTCCCTTTGAATTACATTCCAAAATACCGACCTACCGGCCTTTTCCAATCACGCGAATTAGTTCAAGGCCATTACACCCACGCCTCAAATGATGGTGACTGTCGGTGGCGTCGGCAGCGGGCATATTTACCTGGATCCTTCTTTCCTAGACTCCTCCTGCTAGGCGTGAAAATAACTCTGCTTTGACCTTTTTTGCCCCTCCACTCTTTGAAGAAGATTGCTTAATTTTCACTGAACTGCAACCAGCTGACCCTTCCCTTCCGTTCCACCTCCTCACTCTTTTTGAAAAGTTTCACTTCCAAAAACAAAGCTGATTGCGGGCTTTTCAAACGGGATCACTTTTCCGGCTTTCCTCTCCAAAAATTTTCCCGCATGTAATCGGAAAATCCTCTCCACAACACAAACAAAACTTGACCACATCAGCAGCACAACAAGCTCAAAAAGCTAAGCCTCCATAAATTGGCCTCTCCTGAACAAACACTAGTTTTTTTTCCCACCCACTTGCACATACACACAGAAATCGATGGGCTTCAGAAATAATCCTTTTTTCCTCGCTCGAAACCTCACTCACTCACATTGGCCCGAGGGAAAGGCCGGACTCACTTGACTTGAATTTGGTTCAATTTGACCACCTCTCCATAGAAAGGGAGGCATTTTTCACTTTTCATCCACCTTCAACCCTTGGTCGAAATTCTTCGAAGGTTCCCGAAAAGCATCTCTCGCACTTGAGCTCTACCAAAACAATTGTAATCCTTTTATGGTTGAATTTTGGGTTTGGTTCTTCGCATTCTTCTCCAGCGAGCAGAAAGGTCACGCTCGTGTTCGAGTTCGGGGAAATTTTCTTCCTCAGGATTGTTGCTTCAGAAAAAAAAAGAAAACAATCATAAAATTTTGAGCGTTGTAAATTTGCTTTGGGCATGCAGTTTGGGAGAACTATGGTCCTGAAAGGTTTTCCAAGAATAAGGAATCTTTCTCTAGAGGGGTTTTGAAGCGCATTTTCTCTCCTTCTAGAAAATACATATTTTCTGTTCTTTGATTTGATTTGATTTGACAAGACAAAAAAAAGGAAATGAAATTGAAATAGATAAAACTTTTTTAAATAATAATTCAATACAATACAACAAAAAACATATATGTAATAACTATACTACTATAATACAGCCTAGTCTCGATTTCGGAGGTTTTCCACGAGCTTCGGATAATCAAACCATGAATAAATTAAAAAGTTATTTTTTTATGAACTCACTTTTAACGTCAAATCAGAATGTTGCGAGTCAGTTAAATTTGTGTTGTTGGTTGCATGTTATATTACCAGATGGATTTTTTGGTGTAATATTTGAAAAAAAATGTTTCTTGATTCGATTATCCAAAGTGATTTTGGATAATCAGGTCTTAATTGCATATATTTTTTTCAAATGTTGTGTAGGCAATGGCTCTTAGGCATTCATGCAAACAATAAAAGTATGTGTTCTTTTCTAAATTTTTCCCTGTTTTAGTTTCACAAACCATTTAAAAACTGTTTTTTAAACCAATTGATTTTCAATCTTGAGGCATTCGAATGGAAAATACTTAATTTGTAATAACATCTTAGGTTTGTGAATTTAACTAGTTTCATGTGACTGTACCAAAGTTTTGACAAAAAAAAGCATTATCTGAAGTCAACTTTGGCGGTGTTAAAACTAATATCAACAAATTGTTGTTAAATTGATATTATAAGAAGAATATTTATTGGTTATAAATAGGGTTAGTAAAATTTCACGAATTCGCGGACAGCGTGGAAACCGCGAAATTTGCCTTTTTCCGCGAAATCCCGTGAAATTTTATGTTTGTGTGAAAATGTAACGATTTTTCTCAAAATATTTAATCAAATTCAAAAAGGAATAAAAATAACTTTATGAACTACTGTAGAATTAAGAGAGTGAATACCCTGGTTTAATTACTAATAAAGGGTTAGAAATTTTTGACGATTTCGTGAAATTTATCAATTTTCTCAAATCCTTTTTTTAATAACAACAACAACTTAATGAATATTTCATCCAAAAGACAATTTAATAAAATATTATTAGTATTCAATTAAAAAGCTTTAATATACATGTATGTCAAGTTGATACGAACCATTTGAAGAAATATTTGAGTTTTTTTAAACTAACTAAATTTAGTCATATTTTCATTCGCTGTATTAAACATTTTACTGCCATTTTATTTGAATGGTTTAGTTTTGGAAGAAATTAAAAGAATTAAGCTTTGTTTTATTGAAAATGAAATGAAGAGTATTTTTTTATCTTAGGGAATCATATTTAAAAACATATCAAATTTTCATTTAGGGCCTGTTTAATTTTAACACGATTTGTTTATTTGGGTGGATTATTCCAGTGAAAGTTACAAAATATTACTTTTTTTGTTTTCCTTTCTCATTTAGAATAAAAAATAAAATTTTGTTAAAAATGATGTAATTTTTGTAAATTGTTAAATTTAGTTTTTGAAAAGTGAGCTAAAACTCTTACAATTATGTTTAATGGGCTAAATGTCGCAGAAAATTTAAATTATTTTACTAATTTTAACCGTAGAAGATTGTTAAATCTTGCATTGATATTAAATTCAATAAAATGTAAAATCATATAACAGAAGCAAATTAGCGAAAAAAATTTAAGCTTTATTAGTCGAATATTAAAAGAGCAGTTCAGTAAATGGGAATACGCGTGCCTTACATTTTGTTTCAAAATATGTGCAGAGCCCATCCCTAAACCAGGAGGATTTTTTTTTTGAAAATTAGGAGAATTTTTGTGTCGCATTCAATTAAGTGAAGATTTTTTTAGTTTATTGAAGAATAATATATAATGAAGTATAAAAAGTAGTTTCTGTGATTTAAACATAGGATTTTCAGAGTCATTTGAACATTTTTAAAGTTTCGCGAAATTTGCGTGAAATTTGTTGTTTTGAAATTGTGGTCCCCGTGAAATTTGCAATTTTCGAGCGTGAAAAATCACTAAGCCAGGGAATTAACAATTCAAATCTCAATAATATCAGCTGATTTCATCAAATTTATTATTTATTTATTTTATTTTCATCAAACCCTTTTGTGCAAAATTGGTTAGTCCATGCCAGTCATTGGTTGTTCCATGCCAGTCTCCATCTCCATTGTATAAATATTTGAAAACAAATATAATATAATGACATGGACATTTAGGAAAAATAATTATACTCTCAGAACATTTACTTTTTCAATTAATTTTTATTTGCCAAAAATATACAATCTTTGCTTGTTTTGTCAAAATGTTCTAAAGGATCAAATAATATAACTTTTGAGCCAGAGATTCAGCGAATGATTTTTTGCATTCATGTTATGAAAATGCACTTTGAAAAAAATCACAAAAATATGTTCAAAAGCAAAATCTTATCAAAGGTCTCATATTAAAAGAAATTAAAGGATTTAAACATTGCATTGTTTTAACATTAAAGTTGTAAATCGTTTTTTAGCTACCTGGATAAAAATGGACACAACTTTTAAAAAATATTTCCTAGAAATCAACCCTCAAAACTTTTTATTGAAAATTAGATAATACTTTGAATTATGTTTTAAGAAAATTTGTACATTACATTTTTAATATTTTAGATATTTTTATAGAAAAAATTTATTCGTTTCAAAAGTTGCACTTTTTGTTCTTTTTAAACTTAGGACATTGCCAATTTTATTTCATTTCCCTCTTCAAAATTTCCCTAATCATAGAAAGTACTTAGATAATCGAAAAAAAATTGCATATGGTTTTTATTTTTATGTATTTTTAATCCAATAATGAAATTTTAACGAAAACATATTCCATAAATTTATTAATATTTTGCAAATTTTTGATACTTGAATAGCTGCATTTTACGATACTTTTCGCCTAACATTTTTTTTCTAACAAATCAGGCTTAAAATTTTAAATTATTTTACCAAAATTTCGTAAAATTGCAAATTTGATAAATTTGGATGCGCTGAGCTCAAATATAACATTTCAAATAAAACTATTTAGAATAATAATTGCGTTTTTTTGTAATTTCGGATACTCGAGTCTAACCTAAATTTAAAAAAAGCAAGTAATCATAATTATTGAATTAAAAAACCTCAAGATTCAAATGCTCAGTAGAATTATATTATATTTGTTTAATTAAAATTCGGTCACATTCATAATTAAACAAAATGTGGGCCTGGTATCGAAGTCCTTCTACAAGTTTTATTAAAGATTCTTTCAAATATCGTGAAGTAATTTTTATGAAATTGCCTATATATATGAAAATCATCATCCATCAAAGATAGTCACTTGGACTAGGACTTGGACGTCAATAATTACATAATAAAAAAAAGTTTGCTGTAGTTTGTTCAGTAAAATAAAATTAACTGAATTTAAGACTATCATTTTTTTTCAATGCTTCAATGTTTATTCAAAATATGTTTTTATTTTCATAACATTGATGAGTTCTGCAATGATTTGTTACACTTAAGTGCGTTGGAAATTCCCAATTTTGTTCTATCACCCCTCGTGAAATTGTGTTGTTTTACCAAATTAAGAAATTAAGTAACCAAACCGTCCAATTGAAAAAAAAAATAAGTCAAGCAACACTTTAACAGCATTATGAGTAGTAGTGCATTTAGAATAAAATTCAAAATTTAAAATCTGTGAAAAAAGAAAGTTGTGTTCCACACTTTCTAAACAGACCATAACCAAAATTCATACCACTATGAGTCGACACAAAAATAACTTTATAACCTCTTGTTGTTATGCACTTCATCATAAACCGGCTCTGTAAGAATTCACCGAGCCGTAACAACAATCCCACCCAAAAAAGAGCAGAAACAGCAGCAACGACAACGGCACGCTCGTAACCGTAAACGAATTACATTATTTCCCATTCTAAACTCAGACTGAAAAAAACAGACACTCCGAAAAACAAGGTGCGAAATAAAATAGCGTAAATTAAATTCGGAGCAAAAAACGCTTAAAATTTAAATAAATCACACTGCGGAACAAAGCAAAACGTCGAATTTAATTGCCCCCAGATTGCTGCAACCGGAGGAAAGAGATTTGCTCATGTTTTTTTTTTCGCTAGTTCTGCGATATTTAAAATTCCACTGACAAAAAAAAATAATTAAACCCATTTGTAAATAAATTCATCCAATTCCGGTGACCGAAATTCACGTTACACCGGCACCGCTGCTGGCACGCTGATAACGATCCGGAGTAATTTAATTGAATTCGCGCAACCGGCGGAATTCGACCGGATGTTGCCTAGTCCTGGGGGCACACCTGTCCGGCACACCGTCAGCACCAGCAGACGTCAGGTTGTGAACGCACATAGAGTGGAATTTAGGATGATGCAAGCTGAATTTGGAATCATTTGAGCTACCCCTCGTCGTAATGGTGTCAAAGCTGTCAATTTGACAGATGTAAACAAAAGTCAAAGGATGTTGAGCTCAACCGAGGGGTTACGCAATGGAGTTCAACGTTGCTCTGTTTTTGAACGTTAGTCTATGCGATGACCGTAAATCACCACGCCAGAAGCCGTGAATAAATCCTAGTTCAGAGCACAAAAAAAAAACTAAAGCAAATGTCATCCCGTCGCTGGTTCTCGCACCGGAACGGAGCATCCGTCCGTCCTCGAACACCCCCGCTGAAATCCCCAAAAGTTGCAAGATTTATGGCCACCCCCCGCACACATACACACACACACAACACACCCACAAACGTGGCTCGTGTCCCGGTGCTCGATGGACCGGAACTTTGCGGCGCTCGCGAAACCCCTAATCAAATCAACATAGGTCAATCGTAAAATTCCGAATGCGGACAGCCGGACTCGCGGGGATCCGCCCCAAAACGTCGAAGCCCCCCTGGCGACGGCGACGCTGGTGACCTCCGAACCGGACGAGGCTACGCCAGATACTGGCCCCAGGTGCTCCGGAAGGGGCTCTCGCAAAGCTCGCCGGGGTTCGGAATCCGGAATGAATCGGAGTTGTTCACTCGAGCACCATGTGACCCACTGAAGAGCACGTGGTGGTTGGAGAGAGAGCATTCTCTCTTTCTCCAGTAGTTGTGGAGGTGAGAAAGGTGCGGGTGTAGGTCAGGAACGAAAAGGACTACGAACGAATGGAGAGAGCAAAACAAAAAACGGATCAAAATATTGTGAGCGAAACGTGGAATAATGAAACGTGCGGGTGAATGTGGGAGGCGCAGTTGGAAAAACATCGAATTGAGAGTTGCAGAGAGAGAAAGAGACAGAGGTTAAAGTGAGAGCAGAGAAAGTAAAGAAAAGGGAAGAGAGCAAGTGGGAGTTCGAGAAAAAGTTCATTAAGGCCGATTTGGGATGTGCAAATTGTTATTAATTTTTTTTTTGTTTTGATATTTTGTTTTCTTTTGGCTAATTTTTATTGAAAAAAAAAATCGTAATTGTAACCAAAAACATATTTTTTCAGAAACTTGACCAATAATCATAAAACTCTACTTCTCTCTTGTAGCAATCAGGGATGGCCAATGGCAAAAAACCCATCGCGAAGCCCTCGTTTGATTTATTACCTTCCAGATTCAGAATTCACTATAATGACATATGAAGCAATTGTAGATTTTGTACAAACGAACAATTTTGTAGAACATTGTTTTGTTCCAAAGTGAATGCTGTTGACACTAAAGCGTAAACAATGTCTAAAAATGCCACCATCGGCGTCCCTCACTCGCGATGGTGAGGGGATTTTTGTTTACGCTCTAATGTCAACAGCATTCAGTTTAGAACAAAACAATATTCTACAAAGTTGTTCATTAGTAAAATATCTACAAGTGCTCCAAACATGATTATAGTAAATTTCTTGACTGAAAGGTAATAAATTAAAAAAAAAACTTTTTGGAGGCCCATTGGCAAATACCTTCCCTGGTAGCAATCATTTGTTGAAAACAGAGATGGAATAATCGCAAAAAAAGTAATTTTCGCTTGCAAACTTTCTTCTCACGCTTAAGAAAGAGGAGGGAAATCACGCAAAAGAAAATCACTCCTGAAATTCGCCAAGAAAATCAATATGCTGATCATTTTTTTTGTGAATTTCCCTGTCAGCACCACTTAAAAAGATTTTTTTCACTTTGTTTACACACATTGTTCATCTACAAAATGTGACAAATCATTTTTCGACGTGTGACGTTACACTTGCAAATGTAGTAGTGAAAAAGATGTTCCGTCAAATAATCTAGATGATGATTTTTTTTAGATTCATTTTGCCGATCCGATGCACGAGAGAGGAGAGCCAAGCTCTCTTCGGATTTTATTCTCTTGATTAACGACCAAAGATTTTCGTTTGTTGATGATTATTCCATCGCTGGTTGAAATATTTTCTTTTTAAACAATCTCTCCCTCTCTTCATTTAAAATCCGTGCAAAAAATCATGAAGTAAAAAAATATGTGTTCAAAAAACTTCAAAATTTAATGGAAATAAAAGTTTAGTCAACTAAAAAAGAGTAAAATACATTTTCCTTCAATTAAATTCATGTTTAGCCTGTTTGGGCTGGGCCAAAAATATTTTTTTGTGAAACTCTAATGTACAGTACCTACAGCATTTTTTTGCGGAAAATTTAGTTTTGCCAAAACCGTAATCTTTGATATTTTGAAAACGAATAAATGCAAAACAACTGGTTGGTGTTAAATGCAATTAAAATCACTTTTTTCATCTTAATATTATCCAATTCAATCTAGAAAAAAATCAGTTGTACTCTCAAATTGTTTTCCATTCGAATCATTAAAAATTGTTTTCGATTTTTTATTTCTATAAAGCAAATAAAAACATGTAAATTTAATCAGTACCCGTCAATGGTACAAACCTGTCCAATTACGGATTTTCATAGCGCTTTTCTCCCAAAACACATAATCCCCCACCATCACAACCCATTTGATCGTACGTTCATTCATTGCACCAAACAAATCATCAGCCCATCGGAAACCAAACAAACAAAAAATAACAAAACAGGAAGCATGCAAAAATGTTCCGATTGCATCGATACACAATCGCAAAATTGAACGCAAACAAAAGCTTTTCCATGAAACCGACCTGTGTGTGTGTCTATGCAAGCTGCTTTTTTGTTGTGCACTAACTATCGGTTCCTAGCTGGTGTCTGCTACTAAAACTACCCAACCAACAGACGAAACTGGAACAGAGACTGCAATTTTCCACATCCATTTAATTTCGTTTTTTAATCTATTTGAACTTCCCGCTTCCTTTCCATTTATGCACACAATGGAGATACATCGTTGATGGCGACGTGCAAACTAATACGAGAAGGCAAAATAACAAAAAAAAGAACGAAACTTTGTCTAGTTAGGTTCTAACGAAAGCCCATTGACTGGTTTAACTATGGACTGCACCATGGTCGCATCAGACTTGGTTATACCACTGCATTGATGAGAGCCACATTTCACACAAGCCGTTATGTCATTATTTGATTGTCATCTATTTTTATGGTTTTGTGGTTGGGGAAAACTGCTAAATTTTAGGTTTTTCGATTCATGAAGTTACGTTATATATTTCTTTTTCTATTTTTAAAGTATCGATTATATTAAAAATTCATAGTAGTTCCTAGAAAAACGCGTTTTAAAGTTTGACCTTGAATAAACAAACAAAGGGAGCACGTCATGTAAACAATAACAAACACATTTTGTTTGATTGACCATTCTGTGCATTGTCCCGAAGATTGATTGAATTTGGTTGTCGGAGTCCCGAGTTGTAATTACAAATGTTTAAGGTAGTCGGGCATGTACGTGTGTCAAACGCGTTCTGACCTGAAATCCCTTTGGCCAGTTGTCGCACTTACAGCTATTTTCAGGAAGTGTCACAGTCAGTGTTTAATTTCGACTGAACGTCTTTAAATTACATCGATAATTGAGCTGTTTTCATCAACCAAACAAATTTCAAACCCGCTAGGTGAATTACATCGATTTCTTTCCGTTCCGTTCTTACTTCCTTTAAAGCACACTAACCTACAGCCACTTCCTCTCGCTGGCAACTCTCAACAAGCATAAATCGATACAACTTTTCCTCCCTCTCCCTTTGTCACCCGCCCACTCAATCGATGACCCATTCAATTACAACTTGATCGTGTGAGCACGTGGGAGCTCCAACATTATGCTGTCCGTTAACCGCCACCTCTTGTGGGCGGTGGGTTGGTTGGTTGGCCATTTGAGTTCGTTAGTTGGTTTGCTTTATGGAAATGACCACCGCCACCACAGTCAGCAATCGTTAGCCAAAGTTATTAACTTTCATGCTGCACCTTCATTTCATTGAGTTCTGAAATATGCAAACACCTCGGAGTGTGATGATGGCCGATTGTCGCGCTCTCTTTTCGCTTGATATTCATAGTTGATTTCCGATTGGGGGAAAAAATCGGACGCGAAAAAAATGGACAAAAAAACTCTGGACATCGCGAGCCGGTTGCAGGTGCAGTCCCTTCCGGTTGGAAGTTCGTTTTTAATTCACTGGATACGATACCGTTGGTTTTTTCTCGAGTGCCTGTCGGCAGAGTACGTTTTAATTAAATTACAACAACCAGTATCATGCAACCGGTTGACTTTAATACCAGTTCAACTTCTCAATTATAGGATAATTATAATCAAAAAAAACTAAAAACTAAAAACTAAAAACTAAAAACTAAAAACTAAAAACTAAAAACTAAAAACTAAAAACTAAAAACTAAAAACTAAAAACTAAAAACTAAAAACTAAAAACTAAAAACTAAAAACTAAAAACTAAAAACTAAAAACTAAAAACTAAAAACTAAAAACTAAAACTAAAAACTAAAAACTAAAAACTAAAACTAAAAACTAAAAACTAAAACTAAAAACTAAAAACTAAAACTAAAAACTAAAACTAAAAACTAAAACTAAAAACTAAAACTAAAAACTAAAACTAAAACTAAACTAAAACTAAAAACTAAAAACTAAAAACTAAAACTAAAAACTAAAAACTAAAAACTAAAAACTAAAAACTAAAACTAAAACTAAAAACTAAAAACTAAAAACTAAAACTAAAAACTAAAAACTAAAAACTAAAACTAAAACTAAAAACTAAAAACTAAAACTAAAAACTAAAAACTAAAACTAAAAACTAAAAACTAAAAACTAAAAACTAAAAACTAAAAACTAAAAACTAAAAACTAAAAACTAAAAACTAAAAACTAAAAACTAAAAACTAAAAACTAAAAACTAAAAACTAAAAACTAAAAACTAAAAACTAAAAACTAAAAACTAAAAACTAAAAACTAAAAACTAAAAACTAAAAACTAAAAACTAAAAACTAAAAACTAAAAACTAAAAACTAAAAACTAAAAACTAAAAACTAAAAACTAAAAACTAAAAACTAAAAACTAAAAACTAAAAACATAAACCATAAAACATAAAACATAAAACATAAACCATAAAACATAAAACATAAAACATAAAACATAAACCATAAAACATAAAACATAAAACATAAAACATAAAACATAAAACATAAAACATAAAACATAAAACATAAAACATAAAACATAAAACATAAAACATAAAACATAAAACATAAAACATAAAACATAAAACATAAAACATAAAACATAAAACATAAAACATAAAACATAAACCATAAAACATAAAACATAAAACATAAACATAAACCATAAAACATAAAACATAAAACATAAAACATAAAACATAAAACATAAAACATAAAACATAAAACATAAAACATAAGACATAAAACATAAAACATAAAACATAAAACATAAAACATAAAACATAAAACATAAAACATAAAACATAAAACATAAAACATAAAACATAAAACATAAAACATAAAACATAAAACATAAAACATAAAACATAAAACATAAAACATAAAACATAAAACATAAGACATAAGACATAAAACATAAAACATAAAACATAAAACATAAAACATAAAACATAAAACATAAAACATAAAACATAAGACATAAAACATAAAACATAAAACATAAAACATAAACATAAAACATAAAACATAAAACATAAAACATAAAACATAAAACATAAAACATAAAACATAAAACATAAAACATAAAACATAAACATAAAACATAAAACATAAAACATAAACATAAAACATAAAACATAAAACATAAAACATAAAACATAAAACATAAAACATAAACATAAACATAAAACATAAAACATAAAACATAAAACATAAAACATAAAACATAAAACATAAAACATAAAACATAAAACATAAAACATAAAACATAAAACATAAAACATAAAACATAAAACATAAAACATAAAACATAAAACATAAAACATAAAACATAAAACATAAAACATAAAACATAAAACATAAACATAAAACATAAAACATAAAACATAAAACATAAACATAAAACATAAAACATAAAACATAAAACATAAAACATAAAACATAAAACATAAAACATAAAACATAAAACATAAAACATAAAACATAAAACATAAAACATAAAACATAAAACATAAAACATAAAACATAAAACATAAAACATAAAACATAAAACATAAAACATAAAACATAAAACATAAAACATAAAACACGTAACGTTTGTTTTGTCCGTGTTTCGTTTATTCAAAGATTCGTATAAACCTTTAAATAATTGACCGCTTTTTATAACTTAGATTTTTTTCAAATAATTTCAAAACTTTTACAGTGAAAATTGAAACATGAAAATGACGACACTGTTCCAAGTACATTCCCGATTCTCCCATTAAGTCTCATCTTTGTTGAAAATATTTAATAAATAAATTCCATGATATTTGGAAATATTTGCAATTGCAATTTGATGCTTGAAAAAATGGCAGTAAATTTGATTAATTTTCTCCAATTCCACAGGAATACATTGGACTGCCCCACCGGAATTTCGAGCAAATAAAAAAACGACGAACCTGACAGAAAGTGTTCTGTTACCGATCGTTGGAAAGCAGTCCAAAAATACAATGTTATAATTGAATTCCTCAACCCTGCGAGTACACCGAACCACAACTCCCAACATGATGACCCACAGATACAGGACGAAAAATGCCATGACTCCCAACAGGTATTTTCGTTCGTTCGTAACAAAAAACGTCCTGTCTGGAGGAATCCCAGCACGCATATCACCCCATTTTCCACTAATTAACTTTTTTTGCATTCTTTTTTTACACACTTTTCATGCCATTTTTTTGGAACGAGCTGATTCGGTGAGAATTGATTGATAAGCAAGAATGAGTTAAATCAGGTTAAATGCTATCTTGACGTTAGAGGACCATTGCAAAATACTTCGAAAGTTGCCTTTTTACATTTTTTTTTAATTTGGGCTTAATTTTTATTGGTGTTTATTTGGAAAAAAATCGATTATGATTTTCAATCATAAAAAATATTATTATTGAAATAAAAACTCTTGTTCGAAACAAACTTGATCAACCAGGTTAACCAGAAATTCCCTCGGCGTAATCGATAAAAATTTCGGGCAAACATTTTTATATTGCCACTTGCGAGCCCCAACATGTATGAAATTAATTAAAAATTGACATTCTGTAAAAGTGACGTTGGGGAATCCCAGTAAAAAAAAGGCTGCTCGGAAAAAGTCACCCCAAAAATCGTACCGCGCTGGTTGTTAATGCAAATTAAGAGGGTATTGTTGAAATAAATTACTTGGTTATTAATTATGGGGGTGGATGCCATTTTTTTTTTTTTTGCTGCCACTATGAATTGATGGACGTCAGAGTTGAAAACCATTCCATTCTCTGCAATTATTTATCAGCTTCGTGGCAGGACGGAACACGTCTGCTGTAAATGACCAATTGCTGGGTTAAAAATCCTGCCCATAAATAATGGGGATTGACTTGATTCAAATTAATTTATCGTAATTTGAGGCAAAAATTTGTTTACGGTTGTTGTTGTGTTTCGATACAAAATATAAATGACGATGATGGAAATGATTGCAGGTGTTGATTACAAGACACTTTATTTTGTTTTGAAAAGCGATCTTATTTTTTGAACAGAATGATTTAGAAAGTCTTTAATAAATTACAAATTTTACATTATGTTCCAGGATATAATAACATTAATTCTTCAAATTTACTATGAAAACCCCAGTGCAATTTTGTCACTGTTCAAATGAAATGTAGTACAGATCAGATCGTGCTATCTTGACACATCCTGAAAATGTGACAAGTTGTCAAAGAGAATTTTAGTTAGAGGACGTTTTGTCGCTCTTGCTGGCATATCTATTGTTTACATTTTGAATCATGACTCGGGACTCTTATTCGGATTGTTCACATTGATAGCACGGCAATGTTGATTTGACAACAGAAAAATCAAAATTAGAAATTCATGTCGTTTAAAGATGCCATCCTCCATTATGGCGCCTTGACAGATGCGTTGAATCCCGATGCAGTGTACGACAATGTTTGCTAAACAAACAGACAACTGTAGCACACTGTCGCTGAAACTCATCCTGACGTATCGAACTGCCCTCTCAACTCGGTATCACTTAGAAACTGTATCCCCTTTGCTACACAAATAAAAAAACAAACAGAACGATATAAAATAAAAATCGATTCCTCACCACTGCACTGCTGGAAGCTTCGCATCAGTTGATGGCACATTCCGCCATAAACGGTCCACGTGTCCCGCATGGTGAAGTTGCAGTTGCAGTTTGCACCCATATCGGGTTCCACCGGTCCCACCCAGGAAGGGCCAGTAGTAGTAACGCGGTGATGGACACTTTATTTGCTCAGGTTTCCGCTCGGTCGCGGCCATTTGACCAGTAAATTGAGCGTTCGGTAATAGATAGCACCATTCAAAACGACTCACGAGTGTTTGGCTATGGATATCGATCAATCAAACTAATGGTCGTGCCACTGAAAAACTTATGGCACAAGTTGTTTTATTTGTACGGTATGGTTTACAATGTTTGCTGAAAGTCCAAACTTTGTTGAAATGTTGTTGGAATCAATTTGATACATTTTTCACTAACGCATCACCCCCCGTTTGACGTTTATGGCGAATCGCCATAATGGCGGCCAGCGTCATTAGGCGCCTCCACCGTTTGTTTCCTGCGCTCCGACAGATAATCTTCACATCCAATCTAGTTTAATTACTCTTAATGTTTGTTTTTATACTCGCTCATTTTTTAAAAATAATCCAATCGGCGAACAACTTTTTACGACACACGTACTCGTGCGGTGTAATTACGGTTTATGTCACACCAACTGGAACCATTTAAGCAACTTGCCGGTTTATTATAACAATTATCATATCACGGTACACCTTTGTTGGCTCACCTCTCACACGAAACCTCACGAAAGAACGGACCTGTGGCCAGCACCAGAACCACCGCCACATCTAGCGCAATAGTAATTATAGCACGAAAAACCGACATAAAAGTTTAGACCAAACAATAAAATTAACATATGTAAAAGGATCTCCCCCTTTTTTCGGGTTGTTCCGTCGGTAGAAAACCATAAAACTAGCAAGACCCTTCCCAGAAAGCACGACCACGTGGAGCGCTCTCTCTTATCAGCCAACAATCAGGCAGTGAATAAATTCTACGCTGCAAAATGTCGGTCGGTTTTATACCGCGCGCGAAACCCTTTCATTCTTTTGTTTGAACACAAACGTGGGATTTTGTGGCAAGGTGCACACTCCAGCAAAACAATAACGACGAGTCTTCATTTGCCGATAAACTGACAAGCAGGATCACATTTCCCCCGTTGTCAGCTGTCAAAACTGTTAGTATAATGGTGGGCGCCATAATGGCGCCCCTTGCGCGGGCGCTCAACTGTCAAAACTGCTATAAACGGACAATCACCGCCCCCACCGGTTGATGAAATTAAAGCGAGACAATTAATTTGAATAATGAATGCATGATCTGTGCGTTTCGGCGTTTGCGCTTCCAGATCACGTGGGCGTAAAGAACACATGTTTGTTGGGACCTTTCGGCGATCCGAAAGGGCCGATTTCGAGGAAGTCTGGACTTTGTTTTGTTGCGATATCGGGGTGCCAATTTCTGTGCGATGTGTCCTAAGGTGAGGACCCTTTTGTTTTATTCCAAAGTCCTGAGGCAGGTTACGGTGGCCGGTTGATGATTATTGTCTGCTGGTGGCCGTTGGGGCTGGCCGTCACGTTCCGAACGGAACGGGGTTTGCGTGACTTTCCACGAAGAAACGCAGATTAATAGCAGACGGCAGGCACAAAAGGTTTGCTCTTTTGAATGAGTAATTTTGAGGCCTCTGGAATATTATGCTGTTGCTTTATGGTGATTCTCTACTGTTTTATGTTGGTTTGCAAATGGGTTGACCGGTGCTTGGGGGTCCGGAGCGAGTTCTCCGGAATTGCAACCATTAGTACCAATTGACGCCATTGGGGGGACAAGCTGGTTGAATTTTAATTTTTGGTATCGGATAAATATCTTATACTGGTAGAAGTTGAACGAACGTTGAAATTCTTTGATCAACATATACAATAATGTTTACAAAAACCTAGTGTATTAAACTTAACCTAGTCAATCAGATATAATTGAAGTAGGTATAAAAATGAAAAGTCTTTGGATTGGGCTTTAACATGCTGCTTAAACTCAGATTTTATGTACACTTTGGTATAAAAGTAGGTTATTTCTAAATAAAATGGTTGGTTTGAAGGTTGTAGTTTGTAATTTTTTGAAGTTTTTGTTTTGCTTCGCCCAAATTCTTTACATTAACCTATTTGAAAAAAATAAATCTCATTCTTATTTCCATTTAACATACGTCATCATCTTTAAGATTGAATTTTGGATTTTTTCATGAAAAATATTGCTGATTATATTCGATTAAAAAACTATGACTTTTATTTTTTTTACGACAAATAAAAATGCTCGAACAATTCTGACATTTTTACAGCAATTATAAATATCTACTGTTTGAATTGGAAAATGTAAATTTATTTTTTCCAAAAATTCTTGCATATACCTTAACTAGACTTTGCAAATACCTTAACTAGATTTGGCCTTTGTCTGAACAGAGAAAATAATTGCTACAATATTTTCAAACAAAAATACCAAAATTTTCGATGATTTCTGCATATCCGATTGAAAATATTTCATATAAATAATTTTTTTGTCAGCGGCACAGAAGCATGGAGCTATCATATTGTCCGAAATCAGATTTATGTTTTATGTTTTATGTTTTATGTTTTATGTTTTATGTTTTATGTTTTATGTTTTATGTTTTATGTTTTATGTTTTATGTTTTATGTTTTATGTTTTATGTTTTATGTTTTATGTTTTATGTTTTATGTTTTATGTTTTATGTTTTATGTTTTATGTTTTATGTTTTATGTTTATGTTTATGTTTTATGTTTTATGTTTATGTTTATGTTTTATGTTTATGTTTATGTTTTATGTTTTATGTTTTATGTTTTATGTTTTATGTTTTATGTTTTATGTTTTATGTTTTATGTTTATGTCTTATGTTTATGTTTTATGTTTATGTTTTATGTTTATGTTTTATGTTTTATGTTTTATGTTTTATGTTTTATGTTTTATGTTTTATGTTTTATGTTTTATGTTTTATGTTTATGTTTATGTTTTATGTTTTATGTTTTATGTTTTATGTTTTATGTTTATGTCTTTATGTTTATGTTTATATTTTTATGTTTTATGTTTTATGTTTATGTTTTATGTTTTATGTTTTATGTTTATGTTTTATGTTTTATGTTTATGTTTTATGTTTTATGTTTTATGTTTTATGTTTTATGTTTTATGTTTATGTTTATGTTTTATGTTTATGTTTTATGTTTTATGTTTTATGTTTTATGTTTTATGTTTTATGTTTATGTTTTATGTTTTATGTTTATGTTTTATGTTTTATGTTTTATGTTTTATGTTTTATGTTTTATGTTTATGTTTTATGTTTTATGTTTTATGTTTTATGTTTTATGTTTTATGTTTTATGTTTTATGTTTTATGTTTTATGTTTTATGTTTATGTTTTATGTTTATGTTTATGTTTTATGTTTTATGTTTATGTTTTATGTTTATGTTTTATGTTTTATGTTTTATGTTTTATGTTTTATGTTTTATGTTTTATGTTTTATGTTTATGTTTTATGTTTTATGTTTTATGTTTTATGTTTTATGTTTTATGTTTTATGTTTATGTTTTATGTTTTATGTTTTATGTTTTATGTTTTATGTTTTATGTTTTATGTTTTATGTTTTATGTTTATGTTTTATGTTTTATGTTTATGTTTTATGTTTTATGTTTTATGTTTTATGTTTTATGTTTTATGTTTTATGTTTTATGTTTTATGTTTTATGTTTTATGTTTTATGTTTATGTTTATGTTTTATGTTTTATGTTTTATGTTTTATGTTTTATGTTTATGTTTATGTTTTATGTTTTATGTTTTATGTTTATGTTTATGTTTTATGTTTTATGTTTTATGTTTTATGTTTTATGTTTTATGTTTTATGTTTTATGTTTATGTTTATGTTTTATGTTTATGTTTTATGTTTATGTTTATGTTTATGTTTTATGTTTTATGTTTATGTTTTATGTTTTATGTTTATGTTTTATGTTTTATGTTTTATGTTTTATGTTTTATGTTTTATGGTTTATGTTTTTAGTTTTTAGTTTTTAGTTTTTAGTTTTTAGTTTTAGTTTAGTTTTAGTTTTTAGTTTTTAGTTTTTAGTTTTTAGTTTTAGTTTTAGTTTTTAGTTTTTAGTTTTTAGTTTTTAGTTTTTAGTTTTTAGTTTTAGTTTTTAGTTTTTAGTTTTTAGTTTTAGTTTTTAGTTTTTAGTTTTTAGTTTTTAGTTTTAGTTTTTAGTTTTTAGTTTTTAGTTTTAGTTTTTAGTTTTTAGTTTTAGTTTTTAGTTTTTAGTTTTTAGTTTTTAGTTTTTAGTTTTTAGTTTTAGTTTTTAGTTTTTAGTTTTAGTTTTAGTTTTTAGTTTTTAGTTTTTAGTTTTAGTTTTAGTTTTTAGTTTTTAGTTTTAGTTTTTAGTTTTTAGTTTTAGTTTTTAGTTTTAGTTTTTAGTTTTTAGTTTTAGTTTTTAGTTTTTAGTTTTTAGTTTTTAGTTTTTAGTTTTTAGTTTTAGTTTTAGTTTTAGTTTTTAGTTTTTAGTTTTAGTTTTTAGTTTTTAGTTTTTAGTTTTTAGTTTTTAGTTTTAGTTTTTAGTTTTTAGTTTTAGTTTTTAGTTTTAGTTTTTAGTTTTTAGTTTTAGTTTTAGTTTTTAGTTTTTAGTTTTTAGTTTTAGTTTTTAGTTTTAGTTTTTAGTTTTTAGTTTTAGTTTTTAGTTTTTAGTTTTTAGTTTTTAGTTTTTAGTTTTTAGTTTTTAGTTTTTAGTTTTAGTTTTTAGTTTTAGTTTTAGTTTTTAGTTTTTAGTTTTTAGTTTTTAGTTTTAGTTTTTAGTTTTTAGTTTTAGTTTTTAGTTTTAGTTTTTAGTTTTTAGTTTTAGTTTTTAGTTTTTAGTTTTAGTTTTTAGTTTTTAGTTTTTAGTTTTTAGTTTTTAGTTTTTAGTTTTTAGTTTTTAGTTTTAGTTTTTAGTTTTAGTTTTTAGTTTTTAGTTTTTAGTTTTTAGTTTTTAGTTTTAGTTTTTAGTTTTTAGTTTTTAGTTTTTAGTTTTTAGTTTTTAGTTTTTAGTTTTAGTTTTAGTTTTTAGTTTTTAGTTTTTAGTTTTTAGTTTTAGTTTTTAGTTTTTAGTTTTAGTTTTTAGTTTTTAGTTTTTAGTTTTTAGTTTTTAGTTTTTAGTTTTTAGTTTTTAGTTTTTAGTTTTTAGTTTTTAGTTTTTAGTTTTTAGTTTTTAGTTTTTAGTTTTTAGTTTTTAGTTTTTAGTTTTTAGTTTTTAGTTTTAGTTTTTAGTTTTTAGTTTTTAGTTTTTAGTTTTTAGTTTTTAGTTTTAGTTTTTAGTTTTTAGTTTTTAGTTTTTAGTTTTTAGTTTTAGTTTTTAGTTTTTAGTTTTTAGTTTTTAGTTTTTAGTTTTTAGTTTTTAGTTTTAGTTTTTAGTTTTTAGTTTTTAGTTTTTAGTTTTTAGTTTTAGTTTTTAGTTTTTAGTTTTTAGTTTTTAGTTTTTAGTTTTTAGTTTTTAGTTTTTAGTTTTTAGTTTTTAGTTTTAGTTTTTAGTTTTTAGTTTTTAGTTTTAGTTTTTAGTTTTTAGTTTTTAGTTTTTAGTTTTTAGTTTTTAGTTTTAGTTTTTAGTTTTAGTTTTTAGTTTTTAGTTTTTAGTTTTTAGTTTTTAGTTTTTAGTTTTTAGTTTTAGTTTTAGTTTTTAGTTTTAGTTTTTAGTTTTTAGTTTTTAGTTTTTAGTTTTTAGTTTTTAGTTTTTAGTTTTTAGTTTTAGTTTTTAGTTTTAGTTTTAGTTTTTAGTTTTAGTTTTTAGTTTTTAGTTTTTAGTTTTAGTTTTTAGTTTTTAGTTTTAGTTTTTAGTTTTTAGTTTTTAGTTTTTAGTTTTTAGTTTTTAGTTTTTAGTTTTTAGTTTTTAGTTTTTAGTTTTTAGTTTTTAGTTTTTAGTTTTTAGTTTTTAGTTTTTAGTTTTAGTTTTTAGTTTTTAGTTTTAGTTTTTAGTTTTTAGTTTTTAGTTTTTAGTTTTTAGTTTTAGTTTTTAGTTTTTAGTTTTTAGTTTTTAGTTTTTAGTTTTTAGTTTTTAGTTTTTAGTTTTAGTTTTAGTTTTTAGTTTTAGTTTTTAGTTTTTAGTTTTAGTTTTTAGTTTTTAGTTTTTAGTTTTTAGTTTTTAGTTTTTAGTTTTTAGTTTTTAGTTTTTAGTTTTTAGTTTTTAGTTTTTAGTTTTAGTTTTTAGTTTTTAGTTTTTAGTTTTTAGTTTTTAGTTTTTAGTTTTTAGTTTTTAGTTTTTAGTTTTTAGTTTTTAGTTTTTAGTTTTTAGTTTTTAGTTTTTAGTTTTTAGTTTTAGTTTTTAGTTTTAGTTTTTAGTTTTAGTTTTTAGTTTTTAGTTTTAGTTTTTAGTTTTTAGTTTTAGTTTTTAGTTTTTAGTTTTTAGTTTTTAGTTTTTAGTTTTAGTTTTTAGTTTTTAGTTTTTAGTTTTTAGTTTTTAGTTTTTAGTTTTTAGTTTTTAGTTTTTAGTTTTAGTTTTTAGTTTTTAGTTTTTAGTTTTTAGTTTTTAGTTTTTAGTTTTTAGTTTTAGTTTTTAGTTTTTAGTTTTAGTTTTAGTTTTTAGTTTTTAGTTTTTAGTTTTTAGTTTTTTTTAGTTTTAGTTTTAGTTTTTAGTTTTTAGTTTTTAGTTTTAGTTTTTAGTTTTTAGTTTTTAGTTTTTAGTTTTTAGTTTTTAGTTTTTAGTTTTTAGTTTTTAGTTTTTAGTTTTTAGTTTTTAGTTTTTAGTTTTTAGTTTTTAGTTTTTAGTTTTTAGTTTTTAGTTTTTAGTTTTTAGTTTTTAGTTTTTAGTTTTTAGTTTTTAGTTTTTAGTTTTTAGTTTTTAGTTTTTAGTTTTTAGTTTTTAGTTTTTAGTTTTTAGATTTTACGTCCACAAAGAGTATAAAATGGATTTTTAAATCCATTTTGAAAAATTACCCTCACGATCCTTCTTGACAGAAAAACTCCTACTTGACAGCTCGTTCCAAGGGGACCATAGTTAATCGATCGAAAAAATGTTGTCTTGTCAAAAAAAATTGTGCATTAAAATGAAAAAAAAAGTGAATAAAATTGATTTCAATCGTGTTTTTTACCGTTGTACATAAAAATTGTCAAAGGGGTTTAGTACTCAATTCGCACCAAACATTGAATTTCTTTTAACTATTGCAGAACATTCCTAACCAAACTTTTCGGCACCCTCAGCAAACGTCAAAACAATCCAAATCGCTGCCGGATCTTTTTCCGGATATCTCCCGGAAAAGAACCGGCAGCAATTTTGTATGACTTGACGTTTGCGGCGGGTATCAAAAAAAGGTAAACAAATCACTTGGTGCATCAGCCAATTCATTGTAAACGTTCCCTTCAAATTTGGTCCAAATCGGTACCGGTCGAGTTCATCCAAACTAAACCAAACCGTCAATTTAAATTCTATTTTCTGTTATCCACAAACCCAGCTGCCACCTGCACGTGACTTTCTGCAACTTTTTTTTTCACGTGTCACCCCTCTGTTTTTTACGTCTTCTCTCCCTTTCTCCTGTCATTCGCGCGCTTCTGTCAACAATCTTTTTTTTGCTGTTCCTCCCTCTCGCCCCAGCACGATTCATTCAGTACTTTAGCTCACTCCGGAACGCCACGGTCGGCCATCGTCGTCACCGCGCGAACAGATTCCGCGGAACACCTTCACGACTCGACCCTTCGCTCATCTGTGTGTTGGTGTGCGTGTTTACGTGCGCGTCACTGTGTGAGGGCATAGTATTTTCCCCTCTCTCTCTCTCTCTCTGCCTCTCCCTGGCAGGGCCTTGAATCAGCCCACAAGTTGGAAGTGTCACTTTTTTGGAACGGCGGAGGAAAATTTTAGCTTCGCGGAGAAAAAAGTGGTTCCCGCAGATTGGCTCTACTTTGATACCGATTCCGGGCGGGTTTGTGTCGTGCACGATGGAAGTGATTTAGTGTCGCCAAAGTGGTTCTATTTTAGGGCGAAGAATTTGTCGAAAAAGAGCAGTGAAGTTCTCGAGAATCGAGTGATTGGAAGTGGGGAGTGAAAATCGTCAACTATCGGAAGAGTTGTCCGGAGAAGGAAGAACCCCGCGCGGGGCAGAACCAGCAGCACAAAGCGTACACGGGGTCGCAGCTTAATTTTATGGCCTCGGCCAGAGCTTTGGTCACGGTTCAGTTGCTTCCAGCAGCTTGGTGAGAATTTTTCGTCTGACGAATCCCTGTGTGGCTGGCCTACGCCCCTTTTTCACCCCGGAGACCGCGGGACCTGGTGGACATTCCCGTGTTGACGACGTTGGAGCAGGCGGACGGGCAAAGCCAGCTGCGGAAGTGTCATGAACTCTCGAATCAAGTGAGTGCAGTTGTTTACAATCAATATCCAAATTCGAAAAAATCAGTAAGAATTCTGGGAAAGAAGAATGCTAATTAAAAACAAGCTCAAAAGAGAGGTCGGAACCTCTCCCCTGCTCAACCCACCCACACATGGGGAAAAGGAAGCTGAACTGATAAGAGCAATCAACCAGCGTTGAGTTGAGGAAGATCAAAAAGTCCAACTCAAACACAGCAGTTCAGGGTAGAATTTTGCAGACAGAAGTAAAGATGAATGAGAATGTGTCCCAGTGCCACCCACCCCCCGTTCTGTTTGTGTTGTGTAGCTCTTTGCTTTTAGGTTTGTTGGTGGCAGAGGCCTTGAACGCGTTCGTGATTGCGATGCGTCTTCGGGTCGGTCGGTTTGGTTCTTCTTGGGCCAGGGCAGGGTAGAATGGCTTGGTGGTTTTTTGTCAGGAAGAGTTTAGTTTCAGTTTGGGTAAATTTATTTGTGGGAATTTTGCGTGAATCATTGAATTATAAGGAAGTTGGAAACAAGAAAGCTTCAAATAAAACTAAATAATTCCTCGCTACAATTCCTTAAACATTTATCTGATGAAAAATAATGCCCCTAATTGAAAATTGGTACGGCTTTTATGCTTTTACTAATTCCGAAAATACGCGTTTTAGTTTTTGTTGCCAAACCTTTGTCAAAGCAATTTTTTGGAATGGCATATTTGCCGTTTAATTTTTCGCATCTGCAGCCAAAATTAGACACTAAGCAAACTAAACTGTTTGTTTACACAATCTTTACCCCTTTAACATTGTTTAACATCATATTAACATTACCGCCATTTTGGCCGCCATCTTAGGTTTGAAATTTCCAATTCATTTAGAGCCTTTTTGGGGTCATGTTTGAGCTCAACGACCTGAACCGAAACAACGAATAAAAATCAGAGATTGTCAAACTTGGTCATGACTTTTGCAGGGTAAATAGTCACGTTTCCAAAAAAGTCAAGATTTTTTACCATAAATGAATAAATTTGTATCGAGACCCTTTTAAATTGCACCAATCAATGTAGGTGGCTATAACAAGAAAGTGGAAAAAGTCAAAACAATTGTTTCGTCTTCTTCCATGTTAAAAAAACAAATTGGCCTTTCTGCAAATGATTTTTTTTTAACTCAAACCATGTCATTTTTCGACAAAATATGAATGTTTAAAAATTGTTATATTGCGTAATCCTTTTTTGTGAAAAGTCCAATTTAGAAAGGAGATATTTTTGGTGTAAATCTATTTTATCTGAAAAGTTCAAAGCAATACCCACAACTTTGCCCAAGGCATCAAATCGATCAGAAAAACCGTTTTCAAGGTACAGTTTTTTTTATATTTGAATAGCTTTTCGTTTGGACTGTTGCCAAAATTGTATGGAGACTTGTATGGACAATTGTAAGCAATGGTGAAATTTACTTCTTTGATTTTGAGTTACCTGAACTCGACCACATTTGTTTTGCTAGCCGGTACAAAATTTAGCCTCAAATTCAAATAAAAAGACAAAAAATAAATTTAAAAAAATTCCCTGGGCTTTGTCATAATGAGTGTCATAGGTTTGATGCTTGTTTGGCAAAGAGTATGATTTGATTCGATGTGGAATTAAAATCGAAGTGTTCAGTATATTGCTGAAGCTTCCATTTTTACACATGGACACCACTTCATGCTGCGAGAACCCACTTTGGCGTAGTCTCAGGGTTTTTTTTTTTTTTTTTTGGTTAATAATTAAAATGTCGGGGATTTGAGATAAGAGTAGCTTTCGGGTAGGTTGCTTTAAATCTTGTATTCAATTCAAGTTAGGTAGTTATCCGCAAATGAATATTTGGACTTATATGAATAATTGAACATTTTGGACTTATGAATAACACACAACTGTGCATTTATTCTAGAGTCAGATCCATACAGCGTCAGTGTTTATTTGGTCGAAGTGTACTAATTCATTGGCAGATCTGATTCTAGTTGTAGTGTACGACAAGACTACTGACGGACGTGACAGGACGAGGGCCCAGTTTAGAGGTTTCGACATCAACGATGTGCGGCTGGATCACCCTCCCAAAAAAAAAAAAAAAAAAAAAAAAAAAAATTAAAAAATTATCATTGTTGAAACAATAGCCCAAAACAGATATGGGGAATAAGAAGAAGGAATTAATGCATTTCAAGCAATTTCTGGATTGTATGCAAGTACGACGAATCACATTTATTCTACATACAAACTTTAGAGAGATCCCATTAGGCTTTGTCTAAAAAAATATAATTGCACTTCAAAAAATTTCAAAAAGAAAACATTCTCGTAATCGGATGGCTGGTTCTAACTTAATTTTTCTTTTTTTATACATTTTTCTTCGGTATTTTTTAAATGCATTTATCTTGTTTAAATTCTGTTTTATATTTGTAGTTACAACTTTCAATCCTTTCATTTGCTTAAATCAGGCCTAACCAATGTCCGGCCCGCGGGCCAGATCCGGCCCGCGATGACATTTTAAAAATATGTAGTTCTATGACCGGCCCTAAAGCCTGTTTATGAAAAACTCAAGAAATAAATTGAGTGTCAAAATTAGAAAAATAATCTTGAGGTTAAATTTTCAGATACAAAGAAAACATTTATTTGTTTTTTTTTGCTTTTTACATAAAATTTGGCCAATTCATTGTTTTGTTTGGATTTTGCCTTTGTATTTTTTAATTATTTTATTTCACATTTAAAAATTCTTGATGTTTAAATTTAATTCTTATCATTTCTATATAAATATTTTCAGAAACAATTACTTAATTTGAAAAATTTGTAAAAAGACTGAAAGACACTAAATTTAAATTTCTCCAAGTTTTGGCTTTTTATTACTTCTAATTATTTTTTTTATTTTTCATAAGCAAAAATAATGTTTTTTTTTTAGAACAACTTTTTAACGATCAAGTTTTGCTAAAAAAAAAGCTTTAAAAAATCAAATTGATTATGTCAAAAATAAAGATCGATACATTTTTTTTAAATACTAATAAATCTTCAACATACGTCAAGAAATCCAATAGATTTTTTTTCATAAATTTAAATCATAAATAATAAGAAATTTGAAGAAACACGAATAAAAAACTACCAGAAATATATGTTTCTACACTGTTTTAAATTTCGTGTCTTAAAAATCATTTTAAAATGTTTTGTAAAATATTTGAATAAAGGTGCACAACAACGCAACAATTGCATTTTTGTAAAAAAGATTTGTATCCAAATTTCGATTCAATAAATTTTATCTTGTTTCGTTGATTCAAACTTGAAAAAAACTTGCAACGACGAAATTAGAGTTTTTTTGTCAATGATATCAGCGTATTTAATTTCAATGGACAAAACAATTACAATACGATTTAAATCTAAACAAAGAAAAATAAATTAAATAAACACCTAGTTGAAAGTTATCTTTGTTTTTCTTCCTAAAATCAGGATATATGAATCTTATTTGCAACACTTTTTGTTTTTTGTTTACTTGAAACAACCTAACAAAATAAACCTTATGAAAAAAGTTTACTTTTACCAACATTAGTTCCAGCCCGCCACTGCATCAGAAAAATCAGATCTGGCACACAGGGCCAAAAGGTTGGGCACCCCTGGCTTAAATGCTGTTTTAATTTTGTTTCATTCATTTTTTCAATTTTTTAACGTTTTTCCTTTATATAAACTTAAACCATTTGCTTTAAAGTCGCAACAAAGTATGTAAGGGACAAAACCAAAATTACTTCATACTTCAGGAACCAGGAAAAAGCCGGGTATTCTACTGACAAACCAGAAAAATATTACTAAGCTAAGTTAAAATAAGACAAACTCCACTTAAATAAACTCAATATCCTTTTTCCCTATAAAAGGAGAGAGATTTTAATTATTTAAAATTAATTCTGGAATTTATTTTACCAATATTTTCAATTACTGAATCGATCATAAAAGAAATTAAGAATATTTGCATAAATGTTATCAAGGGTCCTGATTTTCAGTTCGAAGATCAGAAATCACACACTCATCACCAGGGATGCCAGATACACAGATTTGTCTGTGTTTCACAGACATTTGAGCTCGCGTCAGACATTGTTTGAGGTACACAGACTTTTTAAAAACTTCATTAAATTGTTATTTTGTTAAAATATCAATCGAAACTTATTTCGTTAGTCTCTTAAAAACACATTTTTTGATAGACTTCTATGACTGTAAATTGATTTATTTGAATTTTAGACAAAGACACAGACATACACAGACTTTTTCACAGACATTTTAAAAAATCATGTGGCATCCCTGCTCATCACCGAACGAATCATTGCCGAATGGAGCAGGCAACCAATCGCGAGCGAACACGACACGCTGACTGTCAGCGGCTTGCTCAATCGAAGCAAATACTTCGTGAATTTCTTTCCCTACTCCGTCCGTCAATCCGAGTCACACACGAATATGCTCAGGAGGGAGTCTGAAAAAAAGACTAGCGCGGCGCTCACTTGGCCTGCACTACCACAGTTTGCCGTTAATTAGAATTTGGAATGTCTTTGTGTAAACAACGAACTTGCAAAATGTTATTAGGTCTATTCCCGTACTGCAGAATTCTGCAATTCTGCACGAAATCGGCAGCAGAGCGTTCCCGTACTTTTCTGCAACAAAAGTAACTTTTCTCTCAGGCAGAACTTCTGCAATGAGAGAGACAGAAGTTGCAGTAAAACCGTTCCCGTACTTTTCTGCAAGCTCTCTCCTCTCTTTCGTGCTGAAAAGTATCTGCAAGTTGGTGTGATGGATATTGAGTACACGCTTACATAAAATTTGCAAGTTGAGTGAAATCAAGCATTTTATTACGAGTTGTAGTAAATTTGATGTTTTATTATTACTAAATTGAAGTAGTATTTTTGAAGGGACATTTGTATATTTTGAATTGATGGATTTTGGGGTAGTTTTTTTTAATGCCTGGTTTTATTGAGAACGATTATTATTTTTAAGTGTTAATAATTTAACCTGATAAAAAGTCGATAACTAATGCCAGTATTACAGCACGGCTAATACCCAACAAACAATTTGTATCATAAAAACAAATAGTTTGCAAAATTTTCAAAAGACACATTTCTTTTGAGCTGAATAAAATTTCAAAAAAATATTCGTTTAAAGATTAGTTTTTAATCTTCAATTGTTTTTGAAAAGACTTTATAACAGATTACATGTGTTAACATAATAGGTAAATTTAATTGGCAAATAATAAATTATACCTAAAACGGTGCTACCAATTTGATGTAATTTTGTCGAACGAAGGAGTCAACAAGGAGGTATTAGGCTATATCAAACAAATAATAAATATAAATGATTATATAATTGATGAACATAACATTTTTGCTGAAACAATACTTACGTTGTTTACACATCATATTTTATATTCTTCAAAATTAAAATACATTTTATTTAAAATTCAAACTTTCGGTATACTTTACACTATATTTTTTCATTATTGTTCTTAAATTCATAAATTGTTCAATTCTGAAATTGTTAAATCCTTGAATTCCTAAATTTTTAAATTCCTACATTCTTAAATGTCGCTATCTTGAATCATAAAAAATACACATTGGAGTCATATTTTAGGTTAGAAACTCAAATGTAGAAGATTCGAAATTTTGGATTTACAATTTTTTTTTAATTTATTTGAAATTATAATTTCTTAGATTTTTTTTAACTATTAAAGGTTTATGCATGTCATTTTTCAATTATATTAGTTAAACGTACCTGCAACTCTCTAAAATTGTTTACCTAATGTCAAAGTTTTCAATTGTTTGTATAATTTCTATCTAAGCATAATTAATTTCTAGTTACTAAAAAAATGGTACATGTTTGATTTTTTAAATAAAATGTTGAGTTGCATAGAACAATAAGTTCCAGAAATAAACTTTTTAATATCTGAAAAAAAAAAAACCTAATTTGAGTAAATCCACTCAACTGTGTACAATATTGCAGAAAAAGTACAGGAACGCGATACCCAGGCAAAAGTTTTGCGGCTTCTCTCCTTGCAGAACTTCTGCAGAAGAGAGAGAAGAAAAGAGCGAGCTGAAAAGTACGGGAACGTGCTGCAAAAAAGTGACTTATGCTGGCTGCAGAATTCTGCAGAAGCTGCAGAAATTCTGCAATTCTGCAGGTACGGGAATAGACCTATTGTTATCGTTGGTTTTAAGCAATTTCTAAAAATTGTAGAAAATGGTCAGAGCAGTTTTTACTCGCGCTAGATTTGTGCTCGCGAGTGAGTGAGTCTTTTTGGAGCAATTATGACCCTTGAGTTTAGTTTTTTTTCTAACCACATGAAAATTATTTTCAAATCGTCCTTGTAGCCATTTCATGCCTTCCATGAATTAATTCACATAATTTTCTAAAAACAAAACATAGATTTGTGAGTATGTAAGTAAAAGTAAGGAATACAAGGTAAAACACATCAAGGGTTGATCCCAAAAAAAAAGATCATTTTTGTTCAAGCAGTTCACTGCCGTTCTACGCATAATTGTCCCACGTTCAATAAAGTGCAACTGAGAAAAACGCGATTGAAATTTTCTGCGATTTTACGCATAATTGTCTCGTGAGTTCCTATTCACCCTATAAGTTCCTAATCATCCCAGTTAGCAGTTTATCACTTTAAACAAGACATACCTCTTAAAACTTATGAAGTGCTGTAATGGATGCTGAAAAGTTGAACTTCTCAACACTAGTTTCGAAACGTAATACTTTTTAACATTATTTTGCTTTAAACAATTCATTCACAAAATTTATGGACATTTGACTTACAAAACCATTCAAAGATTGTTTTTCGAAATTGCAAAAAATGTTGTATGGAACTCGTTGCAAAACTTGCATTTTTCAGCACTTGGCGTATTTATCCAACTAAATAAAGTAACATAAACAAAATCTCTAGCATCAGCGGTGTCTGTTTATATAGCCCTGCCAACCTGTCAAATAAAATACTACATGAACCTTGCGACGAAAAAAAATGTGGTGAAAAAGGCGCCATGTCCGTTTGCCGACGAAAAGCGAATCATAACAAAGCGCTCCCCCCAATGACAGTAGGGTGATATAAACGTTGGTGGTTTCATAAGAAGGTTGAGTTTTGGCTTGTAGAACAAACAAAAAGTGAAAAGAACTCATATTTAAAATGATTTCAAATTGTTAAATGTCAATTTATTCAAGATGTGTCCGCCTTACGAGGTCATTTTCAACATAAAGATTAGGGGAGATGGGGGTAAGACGGCCACCCTAAGGAAGAAGTCTAATAAAATTTACACAACAGATTATTTTGATCTCAAATTACGTACATATTGTTCTACTACTAGTCCATTATAGAAATGACATAAATTAGTTGGTCTAAAAACCAATTTTCAATACTTTTCAGCAATTTTAAAAAGATAATTGAAATCGTATATATATGAAATACGCGGGGTAAGACGGCCACCCATGTGGGGTAAGACGGCCAATGCTATAAATTAACTTAATAACTTTGCTAAATCCACCCAAACACCTACATGGTTGGTTCAACAGACTTCTCTGAACATCATAACTATTTTGGTTGAAAAAAATCAGGTTTCAAATGTGAAGAAAAATGCTGTTTAAAAAATGTCATAATTTGGCTCAGTGAATTTCATATTATTGCGACCACATTTTATAAAAAAAAAACTATGAATTTTTACTACAAAACAAACACAATTTGAAACAAAAAAATAGTTTGTGTATTTCGATTAGAATAAGTAAATCAAAATAATGTAAACAATACAGATTTTTATGAAAAGTTTGATAGGATTTCATACTATTCAATGAGTTTTGCTATATCACAGTAAAGAATGTTGTCAAAACGGTAGTTAACAGCATTTTGATTAAAAATGGACAGTTTTATTGAAAATGCTTTTCCTTTATCTACCAATATGTGCTAATAGTCAAAAACCGTCAAAAATATAACCTATATCAAATAAAATCTACAAAATACGGGTGGCCGTCTTACCCCCGGAGGAGTTGGCCGTCTTGCCCCCAAATAAATTATTTTTTTTAACATTTTTTGTAAACAGTTCATCGCATTTTTTGTACTTTTTCGAGGGACATAATCTAGGGAAAACTTCAATTTAACATGGAAAAATATTTGAAGACAGAAAAACATATCTGGAGTTTTTTTTTGAAAAGGACCAATAAACCAAATTTCCAGTTTTTGCTTTTTGGGTGTTTTTGAAACCGCATTGAGTCAGGGGTATTAAAAACACCCAAAAAGCAAAAACTGGAAATTTGGTTTATTGGACCTTTTCAAAAAAAACTCCAGATATTGTTATTTAACAAAAATGCCTAAGTTGTAATTCATGAAAATTGCATCCAGTTTCAAGTTCAAAAATTATTTGTTTATTTTGAGCTATTTTTAATTTTTATACTATTTCAAACAATATTTCTGGCAAAGGTGACTCCATATGCATTATTTAGCATGAGGAACAGTATTGCTGAACATTTTAGTAATATTCATTAGTATACTTATTAAAACAGTGGGGTGGCCGTCTTACCCCGCCTGGCCGTCTTACCCCCAGCTCCCCTAACTATAAATCTCAAAATTCGAATCGATATTATTTCAACTTTTCCAATCTTTACTATCGGAGTTGAATGACAGCGCCAAGTGACGTGTGCACAGAGAGATATAAAAAGTACAACGACTCTACAGTAGTCCACACATCGTCCACAAATCGTTCCTAAATCACATACCCACACGGGAACAGGCACGACGACGACGACGACGACGACGACCGTCAGTCAGCTGCTGAACGAGCCCAACAAAGCTTTGAATGTACCTATCACAAGCCGATACGATGGCCATTTGATGAGGTGAGGAGTAAAAGCAGAAACAGCAAAACTCCAACAAACTTGCCACAGGCAGGCAGTCAGTAAACGTGTGTTTGTGATGGTTTTTGTTGTCTTTGTATACAATACAGAATAACACGCGTAGGTACCACATACATCGTAAACACAACCACAACAAAGGCAGAAAGGATTTGGGTTGTTCAACTAGTGGATTAGGTCTTTTGTTATTGTTCAATTTGTAATATTTTAAATTAAATGTTGTTAAATGTATTTTGGTTTGTTCAATCCAAGTGTTCAACAAAATCATCTAAATAATCAAAAGAATACAAAACTCTTCTCTCTACAAAAAAAGAAAAAGTCAAACGGGAAAAATCAAGCAGCTGAGACCAACCAGGACTTGGTTGAGCCTTTTCCCATCCATTTTCTTCTCCGCCTGGGGCAGGATTTTCCAGACTCTGCTCTCATGGGAATTTTGGAGCATGGAAGGGGGAAGAAAAAATGAAAATGAGCTCAACAAAAAAGAAAAAGAAGAAGGAAAAACAAGGTGTGCCCTAGAGAGATGCTATTTTCGTTTCTTCAGCATCCTTTCCCAAATCTTAGCGCCTTATCACCCGAGGGATCGTATTGATAAGCAACCCCAATTTCGTTTGAGGGGATGGGGAAACCCCATCCCGGCATCGATTTTCCGTTTTGCGCCCTTCCCCAACGTGACACAAATTGGAATGCTTCTTTTTCTTCCTCCTTTTTTCCAGGGAGGATGTCAGCCGACTTTTCGAGTACTGGTGCGAGATTGCTCCCGGGAGTGCGGCCTCGTCTCCGGCTGGCACTCCGGAGGACAAGGCGGCGGCAGCGAGGGGCATCGGCGGTGGACACATTGTGCAGAGCTTCCCGGAGTCCTTCAAGGATGCGAAGGTGATCGCGGACATTCCGTCGTTTGCGTACCCGTGCAGTTTTGAGAGGTGAGTGATTTTTACAAAAATAAAATTAAGAATATTTTATAAGACAATTTTAAACAAAACATTAAGCTTTTTACTTTTCAGATTCTCAATAAATTTATATACTTTTATTTGTAATAGTAATACAAAAATACAAAAATACAAAAATACAAAAATACAAAAATACAAAAATACAAAAATACAAAAATACAAAAATACAAAAATACAAAAATACAAAAATACAAAAATACAAAAATACAAAAATACAAAAATACAAAAATACAAAAATACAAAAATACAAAAATACAAAAATACAAAAATACAAAAATACAAAAATACAAAAATACAAAATACAAAAATACAAAATACAAAATACAAAAATAAAAAAATACAAAAATACAAAATACAAAATACAAAATACAAAAATACAAAAATACAAAAATACAAAAATACAAAAATACAAAATACAAAAATACAAAATACAAAATACAAAATACAAAAATACAAAATACAAAAATACAAAATACAAAAATACAAAATACAAAAATACAAAATACAAAAATACAAAATACAAAATACAAAAATAAAAATACAAAAATACAAAATACAAATACAAAAGTACAAAAGTACAAAATACAAAAATACAAAATACAAAAATACAAAATACAAAAATACAAAAATACAAAATACAAAAATACAAAAATACAAAATACAAAAATACAAAAATACAAAAATACAAAAATACAAAAATACAAAAATACAAAAATACAAAAATACAAAAATACAAATACAAAATACAAAAATACAAAAATACAAAAATACAAAATACAAAAATACAAAATACAAAATACAAAAATACAAAAATACAAAAATACAAAATACAAAATACAAAAGTACAAAAATACAAAAGTAAAAATACAAAAGTACAAAAATACAAAAATACAAAATACAAAAATACAAAAATACAAAAATACAAAATACAAAATACAAAAATACAAAAATACAAAAATACAAAAATACAAAATACAAAAATACAAAATACAAAATACAAAATACAAAAATACAAAATACAAAAATACAAAAATACAAATACAAAATACAAAAAAAAATACAAAAATACAAAATACAAAAATACAAAATACAAAAATACAAAATACAAAATACAAAAATACAAAATACAAAAATACAAAAATACAAAAATACAAAAATACAAAAATACAAAAATACAAAAATACAAAAATACAAAAATACAAAAATACAAAAATACAAAAAGTACAAAAATACAAAAATACAAAAATACAAAAATACAAAAATACAAAATACAAAAATACAAAATACAAAATACAAAAATACAAAAATACAAAATACAAAAATACAAAATACAAAAATACAAAATACAAAAAAATAAAATACAAAAATACAAAAATACAAAATACAAAAATACAAAAATACAAAAATACAAAAATACAAAAATACAAAAATACAAAATACAAAAATACAAAAATACAAAAATACAAAAATACAAAAATACAAAAATACAAAAATAAAAATACAAAATACAAAAATACAAAAATACAAAAATACAAAAATACAAAATACAAAAATACAAAATACAAAAATACAAAATACAAAAATACAAAAATACAAAAATACAAAATACAAAATACAAAATACAAAAATACAAAAATACAAAAATACAAAATACAAAACAAAATACAAAAATACAAAATACAAAATACAAAAATACAAAATACAAAATACAAAAATACAAAATACAAAATACAAAATACAAAAATACAAAAATACAAAAATACAAAATACAAAATACAAAAATACAAAAATACAAAAATACAAAAATACAAAAATACAAAAATACAAAAATACAAAATACAAAAATACAAAAATACAAAATACAAAAATACAAAATACAAAAATACAAAAATACAAAAATACAAAAATACAAAAATACAAAAATACAAAAATACAAAAATAAAATACAAAAATACAAAAATACAAAATACAAAAATACAAAATATACAAAATACAAAATACAAAAATACAAAAATAAAATACAAAATACAAAAATAAAAATACAAAAATACAAAAATACAATAAAAACAAAATACAAAAAAAAATACAAAAATACAAAATACAAAAATACAAAAATACAAAAATACAAAAATACAAAATACAAAATACAAATACAAAAATACAAAATACAAAATACAAAAATACAAAAATACAAAAATACAAAATACAAAAATACAAAATACAAAAATACAAAAATACAAAAATACAAAATACAAAATACAAAAATACAAAATACAAAAATACAAAAATACAAAAATACAAAAAAATACAAATACAAAATACAAAAATACAAAATACAAAAATACAAAATACAAAAATACAAAAATACAAAATACAAAAATACAAAAATACAAAATACAAAATACAAAAATACAAAAATACAAAAATACAAAAATACAAAATACAAAAATACAAAAATACAAAAATACAAAAATACAAAAATACAAAATACAAAATACAAAATACAAAAATACAAAATACAAAAATAAAAAAAAAATACAAATACAAAAAATACAAAAATACAAAAATACAAATACAAGTACAAAAATACAAAAATAAAAAATACAAAAAAATACAAAATACAAAAAAATACAAAATACAAAATACAAAAATACAAAAATACAAATACAAAATACAAAATACAAAATACAAAATACAAAATACAAAAATACAAAATACAAAAATACAAAAATACAAAAATACAAAATACAAAATACAAAAATACAAAAATACAAAAATACAAAAATACAAAATACAAAATACAAAATACAAAAATACAAAATACAAAAATACAAAATAAAAAAATAAAAATACAAAAATACAAAAATACAAAATACAAAAATACAAAATACAAAAATAAAAATACAAAATACAAAAATACAAAAATACAAAATACAAAATACAAAAATACAAAATACAAAAATACAAAAATACAAAAATACAAAAAATACAAAAATACAAAAATAAAAATACAAAAATACAAAATACAAAAATACAAAAATACAAAAATACAAAATACAAAATACAAAAATACAAAAATACAAAAATACAAAATACAAAAATACAAAATACAAAATACAAAAATACAAAAATACAAAATACAAAATACAAAATACAAAAATACAAAAATACAAAAATACAAAATACAAAATACAAAAATAAAAAAATACAAAAATACAAAATACAAAAATACAAAAATACAAAATACAAAATACAAAATACAAAAATACAAAAATACAAAATACAAAAATACAAAAATACAAAAATACAAAAATACAAAAATACAAAAATACAAAAATACAAAATACAAAAATACAAAAATACAAAAATACAAAAATACAAAAATACAAAAATACAAAAATACAAAAATACAAAATACAAATACAATAATACAATAATACAATAATACAATAATACAATAATACAATAATACAATAATACAATAATACAATAATACAATAATACAATAATACAATAATACAATAATACAATAATACAATAATACAATAATACAATAATACAATAATACAATAATACAATAATAATAATACAATAATAATAATACAATAATACAATAATACAATAATACAATAATACAATAATACAATAATACAATAATACAAAAATACAAAAATACAAAAATACAAAAATACAAAAGTACAAAAATACAAAAATACAAAAATACAAAAATACAAAAGTACAAAAATACAAAAATACAAAAATACAAAAATACAAAAATACAAAAATACAAAAACACAAAAATACAAAAATACGAAAATACTAACATACAAAAATGCAAAAAAAAAAAACAAAATACAAGATACAAATATAAAAAAAAAAAATAAAATATTTGAAAAAAGCAAAAATGCAAAAATATTGTAAAGATTTAAAAATACCAAATAAAAACTACACGATTCAAATAATATTTTAAAAAAACATATGTCTTATGAATTAAAAAAAAAAAACAAAATATTACAAAATACAGAATAGCACAATGTAGATAAAAAACACAAAAATGCTTAAGGATCCACTACACGCGAACATTTTTTGCTTCGACTTTTTTACGGAAATTGTCATAACTCTGAATAGAAATAGTTAGAGTCACACTTTTTGTATTAGGTCCTGTAGAAATGTTATGCAAAGTTAACAAGACCTAAACTGATATGATTAGTTGAATAGTTTCTTCAAAAAGCCAAACAAATAGCTACTATATAATATTATTTTTTGGAAGAAACTATTAAAACAATCAGATCAGTTTAGGTCTTGTTAACTCTGCATAACATTTCTGCTGGACTTGATACAAAAATTAGGACTGTAATTGTTTTCTATTCAGAGTTATAATTATGACAATTTCCGAAAAAAGTCGAAACTTAAAATATTCGCTTGTAGTGGATCCTCAAATACAAAAATATCTTAAAATTTGAAAATACTTCAAATGTTATTATTTTTGAAATATATTAAATATTAAAAATATTAACACTTAAAATGCTTAAAATATTACAAAAACATAAAATGCTTTTTGAAAGCAGCTTTAAATACTTTAAATACTTTAACTACTTTATATACTTTAAACACTTTAAATACTTTAAAAACTTTAAATACTTTAAATACTTTAAAAACTTTAAATACTTTAAATACTTTAAATACTTTGAATACCTTAAATACTTTAAATACTATAACTACTTTAGATACTTAAAACTCTTTCTTCTTCGCCATGATTTTTTTAAAGGTTCACAATAAAAGGACCGCGGTTTTTTTTAAACTCCGGTCCTTTGAAAGAACCGTTTCAATATGGCATGATTTTTGTTTAAATATAATTTATTGTATTTTCAAAAAATGTAGTATTAAATTTGTTTTTGAGAATTGAAAATGCAATTTCATTTTCTAAACAAAATGAAATAAACTTTTGATTGTACTACTGAGTGTAAATTAAAGTAATACCGGAATACAAATTTGAGCATTTCAAATAGCATAATTTGTCAAATATGACCAAAAATCTACTAAATATTTGAGAGATTTTGGAAAAAATAATCATTTTGTCCGATTAAAATTTAGCGTTTATAGACTTTATCTATTAAATCAGAAGAAGAGTTCACAGAATATTTAAGAATTATTAAGAATATAGAAGAGTTAACAGAATATTTTCTCCAAATAAAATATCAGCATTAGTGCAATTCTTGCAAAAATAAACGCAATTCTAAAATTAATTGCAATTTTTTCAGCATCCTAGATTTAGGTATGGATGCCATTCCATTACTCGAATGTTTAGTTTTGAGTAGAAATCTTGACATAGAGACCACCAAGACCTATGGTTTTCGAGGGCATCTTCTCCTTTTCAGTTTTTTTTTATCAAATATGGCCGTTACAAATATTTATCAAAGTTTATGTCTTCCCTCCCCTTCAAAATCGATCCGAAAAATCAGGGGGCAAAACAATATTAATGCAATACAACTGGGGATGTCTAAAAGGCATTTTAAAACTTTATTTCATTTAAATGTTTATACCATGGCTTTTTATTTAATTTTATTTTTATTTTTTGCGACTTTGGCCAGAGTTGAGGGACATAATCTTGAAAAAAAATTGGTACGGCTTTATTTATAAAATTACAATGTGAAATAACTTATAAAATCACACTATTCTTGAAATTAACCCCTTTTTCATCTTAAATTTGAGAAAGAGCTGTTCAAAAGAGCGGTTCTTTTTAAAGAGCGAACGAGAATTAGCGGCTCCTAAAAAGAGCGGTTTTGCCCACCTCTATCAAACACCAAAAAAATAGAAAAAAATGGTTTCGTAAAACAGAAAAGGTCGATATAGCCTAAGGGAGACCATTTTAGAATTTAAGGAAGGAAAGTATACCTACTTGAGAAAACTCAAATAACTTGGGAGCAAGACAACAAATTGTTTTGAATTTGCTAGAGAATGTATTTTTTTCTTAATCTTTGTTTAACTCAAAGTAAACAGTCTGGAACCGTACCTGCAAATCCCGTTACAATTGATATGAAATTTCAAAAAGACTATAATGACACATTCGGGCATGGGGTCTAGATTGTTAATGGGATTTACTCAATAATGGATTAGTTCAATAATATCTTTATTTTTTACGTATCCAATTTCTGCTTTAATGAAATGTTAAGCCCGATTTCCACCCATTTGCTAATGATCTAACCTGTAACGCTTTCCGCAATCGCTTCAAGAAAACAAAATAAAAACGTGATAACTAAACCGGCCTGACCGCACAAAGTCAGCGCGCGCGCCCTGCGCGCAATAACTTATTAACCGCGGTGTACAAATTAGAGCTGGAAATTCCCACCTGACTAACTCTGCTGTACCTGGGTGGTTACCGATAGTTTCACCGAACGTTCTGTGGAATGTCATGGGGCAAGAGAGTACCGACAACGGTCGGTCAATCCGCGTCCCTGGAACGAAACGAAGATCGCGCGGAGATACTTCCATAAACCAACCTGCTCACTCTGCTGGAGCTGCGAGCTTATCCAGAAAGTGTATAATTATTTATGATGTCACACGATACGTGGTCGCGGGCAGAGAGTTTCACGACACACTGACAGATCTGCTACCTTGGTGTGAGTACCTAAACGACCTGTTATGTACGGATTGTTGTGCGCTACCGTGCTTTGTAGACTTTTGTGAGTCAAATTACAGCGGATTCGCATTCGTTCGGTCAAGTGCGTTTGCGTGGCTCGCTGCTCTGACGAACGGAAGTTGGTTCTTTGTTAGTTCTGGCCTGGTTTGGACGATAAACTGATAACAACAACGGCGTACTTACATGCTAATTGCCAATTAAGATGGAATGTATCCAAGTCTTGATTTCAATTTTGTACTGGATTTTTTTCTTCCGATCTCACACATATTGACGCAGTGATTGTCAGCTGATTCCAGCAAGCAGACCTAGCCCCAATACCTTCCAAGCAGTTCAGTATCAATATCCCGTTCAGCAAACCAACCCCACCTCAACTTCCTCAAGTTCCACTTCAGCGCAGAGATCAACGGTCATGGCTAGGTAAACTCTACCGGTTGAGCCAGCGCGGAGTAAAAACGCAAATTTAATGTAAAAAATACCAAATTTAAACTCTCATGACAGTGTTGCCAGATTATTAATAATTAAAATAATTTGAAGAGTCGTTTAAAATACAATTTAAACAAGATTTTTAAATTTGTTTTCAATATGAGCAATTCTCTACCAAAACCGGAAATGGATTTTATTTGTATTTTTTGATTTGGCTCAAAATTTGTGGGGGCCTTCCCTATGACCAAATAAGCTATTTTGCGTCATTGGTTCACCCATACAAGTCTCCATACAATTTTGGCTACTGTCCATACAAAAATGGTATGTAAATATTCAAACAGCTGTAACTTTTGAGTGAATTTTCTGATCAATTTGGTGTCTTCGGCAAAGTTGTAGGTATTGTTGAGGACTTTTGAGAAAAAAATAGGTACACGGGAAAAAAATTGCAGATTTTTTTATCAACTTTTTTTTACTAAAACTCAATTTCCCAAAATACGTATTTTTTGATTTTCGAGATTTTTTGATATGTTTTAGGGGACAAAAATCCGCAACTTTTGAGCCATAGAGAAACATGGTCAAAAATCTGCCGCCGAGTTATCCTTGGGCCTTGCCAGAGGAGTATTATAAAGATCGTTATAGTACTCATTTTGTCAAGGGGTATGGATAGATCCGTCGTGGTAATGAAATTGATGGTTTAATTGTATTGTTCCAAACACTGTTAAAACTTCCATTTTATTAACACAATGGATATCGTTCCATGCTGAAAAGAACCCGCTTTGCCGTAGCACCAAGGCTTATCGATGTCTTTTAGCTTAACCATCTAGAAGTCGCGTATTTTGGACACTTTTAAAATGTCCTTACAACATGTGTACAATGAATACTAACGCGACTGCTGGTGAGTTAAGCTGGCGTCGAGACCAAGAGGTTCTCCGATAGTGGAAATATCACAAATGTACAACAAACCGCTACATATGTGACTTTTCCCTATCGAATGTGGGAGTTAGGTTAGGACTTAGTTTTCAAAAAAATAGTTTTGCATTCGAATTCCAAATTAAAATTAAAATTGGGTCTTTGTTTATTTTACATTTAGTAATTTTAGGAATTAGATTAAAAGACAACAATTTTCAGAAGTACGTTAGGCAGTCAGCGGGGCAAGTAATACAGCCAGAATAGTTAATTTTCATTCATGATTTGTCAAAGTTGCCATAGCGTCTCGATCAATCAATAATGAAATGATATCGGACAAAGTTCGTTAATCTGTTGAACTAACGGTTCTCGGATTATGGTTGTATCGACCATTGTTGCGAATCGAGGATCTACTGGAGTTTTGACGATCAAATGGAGCCTAACATTTCAAAAGGGCGCATGGGTTTGGTGAGCAGGAGTGTGTCCCTTTCACTTAAATGATAGTTTACATAAGGTATACACTCTTGTTTGCAGAGCTTCTGTGCCCTAATGGAATGGAAGGCACGAGTTAGTCTTCTAAACAACGAGTGTTCAACTTGTAAAGTATGAACTGTTTGTTTATGTTTATTGGTTTAAAAACAAGGTAAAGGAATGTTTGGCTTTGCAATTAAAAAATCGGGAATTTGAGATTCAAGTTACTTTCAGACAGTTTAGTTTAGGTTGTTGATAAATGTTAGTTTCCCGTAAATGATTGGTTGAACTGGTCGAAGTGTACTATTTCATTGGCAGATCTGCTTCTAGTTGTAATGTACGACAAGAATACTGACGGACGCGACAGGACGCGGCCCAGAAAAAAATGCATCAACATTTACATTCTATAGACAAGTTGGTTTTCATCTTTCGATATCCAGTATTTTTTTAAATTCCTTTTAAATTTGATTTTTTTTTGTAAAAAATCTCCGATTAGTTACATTTTATTATTCAATTAATCAATAATATAATTTCTTCTGGGCCTTTTTACTTTGAATCATAATTTCAGATTTTCTTTATTCAGTGTTAAACTTAGATTACCGTAACTGCTCAAGTCATCCAAGTTCTTACTACTCACACCTACACTAATTTTCTTTCACCTTCCCCCTCCTGATCCCCTATATCTTCCGGTGGTGTTCATTTGGTATGCAATACTAGTTCGGCCACTACCCTTTTTTCCACAAGAAACCGGACTTGGACTGACTTGAGGCCGCGTCCCCCACCTTGCTCCGTAAAACGAAAACGAAAAACGAAAAATCTGCCGCCGAGTTATGAATTTTTGTAAAAATAGTGATTTTTGGAAAAAATCGAAGTTTTCTTCAAAAACAAGTTTGACATTACTTTTTAATGCAAAATTGAATTTGCAATCGAAAAGTACTTTACAGATTTTTTGATAAAGGGCTCCGTTTTCAAGATATAGCCACCGAAAGTTTGATTTTAGCGAAATATTTGCAGTTTTTCAATTTTTAATAATAGTGACCATGAGTGACCATTACTATACCATTAGCCCCACAAAGTTTGAGTCAAATAAAAAAATACAAAAAATAAAAATGGTCGAAATCGGCCGATTTCGTAGAGAGTTGCTCATATGGCATTCAAAAGATTAATTTTAATTTTCGTAGGTGCTCAAATCAATTAACAGGGTTGCCAGTTTTAATATTTTGTCAATAAATTGAGATATTTCCAACAAATTAATTGTTTTTTTATTTATTTGCGCACAAATTTTTCAACTGTGCACCATTCCATTCCGAGCAATTTCAACCGACTTCTGGTATGATTCACTTTCTGGTCTTCTTTGTTTTCATCGTCGTCGTCGTCGTCTTCGTTGCAGCGCCGCCGGTAGGTGCGTTGAACGGCATTTGCACTCACTCATTCCTCACTTTGCTCACTAGCAAATTGCCAATCTCGTTGATATATTGCATAGGTAATATCGCTTTCGAGGAAGTCGTTGCTGTTTCTGCGATTCCCCTCCATTCCTTATGCAGTACGGACTGCGTTGACCCTTTGGAGGGCAGCTTGTTACAATCCGTATGATGAACTTTGAAGATAATTTAAAAAAGTCAAAATTTGTAAACAGAAGAAATCGAGACAAAAATTCAAAAATATAAAAAAAGAATCAATCAATTCGAAGATTTGCAGGGTTCATCTCTCAAGAACCGGCTTCAGGGGTTGACGTGCTGATGTGCTTTTACGACCCCCCCGTCGACGATGATCCGCAGCTTTAAACTCACACATGCGTCCCAAGTCGTTTGAACATTTCATTCACGTTCTCCGCAAGTCTTCAAATCGACAGCGGCTCCAACTCGGGAGGCCATCAAATCTGGTCGAGGTCGTCGGCGGATGCATAAAAATGCAAACGATGCAATTTAGAGCGCAGTTTCGTTCGGTTCGAAATGGAATCTGTTTATGTTTGGAGCCGTCACTCAAAATTGAACGGCTGATAAGGTTCCATTTTGCCCCACCCCGTAGTAACGTCCCCCAGGAAGTTCTGCTCCAGTTTCACAGTTTACAGCTTGGAGGCGATAGAACGGTGCATTTGCGGACGGTTTCTTCCTGTGTTCGTCTTCAGTACACACGCTGGATGTCTTTAAGTCGAGTTTCTAAGCATCTCCGCGCAGTAACTGTAACGACCTGCGAGCGCCTCAATAAAAATTGAATTAAATTATTAGTGGGCATTATCGGCGGTGGTGGTCGCCAGTTGTGAGTGTGTAACCAGACCAAAACATCGTGTTTGGTGGTGCTGTACATTATTGAGAATCATGGTGTCGAATGAACTACAACGCTAAATCTAGAAAAAAAAAACAAATGTTTTTTACAGTAATTAGAAATTAAAACCTACGAAAAAAAATTAAGTTGATCAATAACAAATATTTATATATCTTGGTAAGACATTTTCTAACCGATGTTGGCGTATTAAGCAAAGTTGTAGGTTTTGATTAAGACTTTTCATAAAAAAATAGCGCACGGAAAATAAACAATAATTATCGAATAATTTTCTTTTTAATCACAAAAAATTGAATTCCCAATTTTTTTTTTATTTTAAAGATTTTTTTATATTCTTTATGCACTAAAAAGTCATATTTTGCGCCACAAAAACTTTCCCCATAACCCATGCTGGGTGGCCACTCAAGTCGGGAAATTGGAAAAGTCGGGAAAACGTAGGGAATTCGACAAAATCCGCGAAAAATCGGGAAAAAGTCGGGAATTTACGATTTTCGAGGTCGGGAATCCCAAGCATACTTGTCAGAAAATTATTTTCTATCTCTTGAATAATGATGAAGATGGCAAGCATTTGACACAGATTTTCTTAATATTTTTGTATGAACCAATTTTATGTTTTAGTTTTTTTTATGACTGAGTTCATCATAAAAAAAATCCAACTTTAAACAACAAAAAAGGCTAATGCAAAATCAATATGAAAATAAAAGTTAATATCAACGATCATGGCCAGCGTCAAGTTATGTTTCAGTTTCATCTTGTTACATTTTATGAATATTTGGAATATGGATATGGACTACACTGACAAAAATGATACACGGTAAAAAAAATTTGGTGATTTTTTTATTTAACTTTTTATCACTAAAACTTGATTTGCAAAAAAACAATATTTTTATTTTTTTTTTTTAATTTTTGATATGTTTTAGAGGACATCAAATGCCAACTTTTCAGAAATTTCCAGAATGGGCAAAAAATCTATGACCGGGTTATGATTTTTTTAATCAATACATTTTTTTTTTCAAAAAATCGAAATATTGATCGCAAAAAATTTTCAATTTCATTTTTTTATGTAAAATTGAATTTGCAATCAAAAAGTACTTTAGTGAAATTTTGATAAAAGGCACCGTTTTCAAGTTATAGCCATTTTTATGTATTTTTTTTTTTCAAAATAGTCGCAGTTATTGATATTTTAAAAATAGTGCCCATGTTTGCCCACTTTTGAAAAAAAAATTTTTGAAAAGCAGAGAAAATTCTCTATATTTTGCTTCTTTGGAATTTGTTGATACGACCTTTAGTTGCTGAGATATTGCAATGCAAAGGTTTAAAAACAGGAAAATTGATGTTTTCTAAGCAGGCCCGTAGCCAGGGGGGGGGGGCTTCCGGGCTGCAGCCCCCCCCCGAAATTTTTTCCAATTTTTTTTTAAATTGAACTACCTTAAAAAAATCTTAAATCAATGATTGTGTGTTCTCTTCCCAGAAATAATTTGTAAGATAGAGAATCAAGAATTGATTGATCAAACTAAGTAATTTGCCTGTCCATTCCCGGGCTCAGTTTTTGTAGATTATGGATCCAAAATTTGGATATCTAAAAATTGAGCTGCAGATTTGAACATTGTTCCATTCAGTAACATCTCATTTATCTTGTAGTTTTAGCATTACATTGGTTAGGATGGTCCAAATCTGGGCTTACTTGGGGCTATTCCCTGAAATCAAAGATTTACGCATCACTAGCCTAAGTTCCAAAATTTGAGCTTTTTCTGACCACTGACCACCAATTTTGGGCAAAATCGTCAAATTGTATGGAGAAAAGCAACTGTTTCAGTTTTTGACCAATGGAAGGCGCAATAACTATCCAGTTCTTATCAATTTTCAGAACTTATATCTTCTTTAAATTTGGAAAAACTTTCCCGAAGACACCTTATTTTTTTGGGTTTTTTGCTAAAAAGTTATTAACCTTCGAAAATAGCAATTTCCGAGCGGACTGCTCTAAGGGGCTACATAGAAATAATTACCGTCATCTGGGGCGAATCGGGACTACAGTCTGAATAGGGACAGCAAAAATCCTTAGATCTTGTTGTCTTATTTTTGATTGTAGAACTTAAGTATGACCCCTGAAGAACCATAAAATAATTTAGAATTTTTGGATTCAATGTGGCGGTCAAAATGGAGGTCAAGAAATATTTCTGGTGTTTTTTTTTAAAGGTCTAATAAACCAAATTTCCAGTTTTTGCTTTTTAGGTGCTTTTGAAACCGTCAGGGGTATTAAAAAACACCCAAAAAGCAAAAACTTGGTGTATTGGACCATTAAAAAAACAGATGCCGAATTTGATGCTAAAAACAAGCAAATAAAACATGCCGATTTCATTTGTTCCTGATTCGGTTATTCGAAGTCCTTCGAACTTCGGATAATCGAAACTTTGGATAATCGAGGCTTCGGCTAGTCGAATTTGGATTGTAAAATTAATAGCCCTCCTTTATTTGCATTAAAACCTTTAAACTGTTAATACATGTTTTTTCTGTACATTTTTCAAAATTTATCATAATTTCTCAAAAATATTTAGATTTTGTTTTCAAAAACGAAAGCATTTAATATGAAAAACATTTGAGTGAATTTTGACTATTATCAGAAATACAATTCTAATTTTATCGTTTTGGTTTTAAGAATATGGTTAGTTACATATCTAAGACCTTAGAGAAAAATGCTTGAGAAATATCTGTGTGTATTTTTTTATTACTTTTTCGTAAACCTTTTTTCCGAAACCACTCGTCCAAAATGCTTTCTTTTGGTCACATTTTTTTAGTTTCCACCGTGGCCAATCTTCAATTTTTATTTAATATATCAAAAATCGGAAGATCAACTAAGTGAATACTTATTATCAACTAATTTTCACTTTGTGCAAGAGCTTGCGATTTTTAAAGGAAGAAATAAAATGATAAAAATATTCAAAACGTAAAAAAAATTTAAGCTTGGATTCAAAAACTCTGTAATTAAATTAATTAAACATCACTTTCAGATTATATAATTTCTGATCAATAATTCATTTTTAAACTATTTAATTTCTATTTTTTGGATTTTACAGATTAGAATTTGCATTTTGAAAATTTTAAAATTTCTTTATTATTTTTTTTATAATTTCTTATTTCTGAATATCAATTGTAAATATTTTCCAAAGTTTATGTTGCCACCTTTTCAAAATGGACCAAAAAACAGAGAGCAAATACAATATTTAAAAAAAAAATAGCTTCACAATTTTAATGGAAATAACTAATTTCGATTAAGTTTTTTTAGGACCAGCGACCAGGTCGGTCCGGAAAACAGATTTGAAATGTTTTTCCTGCTTTGATAATCATATACGACATGTTTGGGCTCGTTTAAAAATATTTAGAATTTTTGTAAAATGTCGCGGAACCGCGGAAAGTTTTTTCTCACGAAAAAAGGATTTCGCCATCAGCTAGATATTTTGAAAACTAATGATGCAAAACAACTGTACTGATTTAAAGTGTGTTTTGAACACTTTTAAAATAATAAAACCATAGCTTGTAGCTTTGATTTGTAACCCTCTCAACTTTGGTCAGAGTTTAGTGACATAAACTTCAGAATAATATTCGCAACGGCTAATTGAAGATTTAAAAATTTTACACTTTCAAATTTCACTTTCAAATTTCTAAATTTTCATAATTTTTGATTTAAATTTTTTTGGTATAAGACAAAGAAATGCCAGAAATCAAAAATAAAAATAATAAAAACATAAAAAATTTAAGATAACTATTCAACAGAATAATATCAAAAAATCTGAAATTCCAAAAATTAAAAAATCTAAAACTGAAAAATTAATAAAATAATTGATACTTAAGAAATCCTAAACTAAAAAAAATATCATTTTAAAATTAAGTTATTCAAAATCCTTTAAATTATGTTTTTTCAATCTTAATTTTTGGATGCTTTAAATATTTTTATGTTTGAATTCTAGTATTCCTAAATTAATTTATATTTACCAGAAAATTAAGTGATTTTTGTAATGGCTTTTCCCTTATTTCAGCATTTTAAGATTCAGCGTTTTGATAGTCAGCTTCATGAGGCAATTCTTCAATATTATTTAAGCGAATACATTATTTTCAAACGTTATTTTCAGTCGCATCCAAATAAACAAATCAAAATCTCATCAACACATATTGCTCCCGAAGAAATATCAAACGACGCTTTTGTTTCTGTTCCTTTTCAGCTGCGTACCGCTTAAGAGAAGTCTTTTCGTAAACCTTTTCTTGACCGTTCCTTGAGATTTTTTGTATGGAGTTTTAAGAGTCTCCGTACTACAGGACATTTTTAAAATTTTCGTTTGAAAGTAAAAATAGTTCTTGTAGCAAAATTCAGACTAAGATTTGATTTACAGGAAAAATGTAATTGATTTAAGAATTCTTACATAAAGTATTCTTTACTTTTAAAACAAAAATTTAAGATAATAATTACACATGATAATTTCAAAAAATCAGAAATTCCAAAAATGAAAAAATCAAATACATAAAAAATATAAAATATTTACAACTAAAAAATCCTTAAATTATAAAAAAACATTTTTATCATTTTTAAATAAAGATATTCAAAAAATAATTTTCAATCATTTCAATAAATTATGTTTTAAGAATCTTATTTTTTTGATGCTTCGAATATTGGTATGTTTGAATTCAAGTGCAGACTAAGATTAGATTTACAGGATAAAACTAATCAATTTATGAATTCTTACATAAAGTTTTCTTTATTTTAAATTTAGCAGCGTTTCGTAAATATAAAATTTCTAAACCATAAAATGTGCAGGATTTTGTTCCTAGAGTCAAGATATTGCTTGAACAAACATCGATTTTAATAAATGGTTACAATCCTAAATTATTAAACATGAATATAGATTAAAATTTTATTAAAAAATTATCTTTAGAATTAAGATCTGATTAAATTTTTTTGTCATGTTTTAAAATTTTATTTTTGCTCAAATTCTGGACCAATTTTCAGAATACAATGAGTAATGAATTTGAAAATGGCGTTTAGTCGGAATATTAAAGTTAAACATGATTCGTTTTAATGTTTGATGCAATCGAGGAAAATTTTAACGGTTACATATGCATTTAAAAATGGTTACATATGCATTATTAACAACTCTTCCAGTGAATATTTTGGCGTTCAAAATTAATATAATACATTTTATCTAAATTTTTTTACACATTAAAATTAAACACAGGCACTGATTTTTTTTCTTCAAATATATATTTATTATAGGCCTACACAGAAAAAAATGTGAATTTACTCGACACGAAAAAAATGAATCACATGTAAACTCAGTTGATGTAAACTTGAGATTCGACGTATTTTTTTTTTGTTGCCATGGAGACACTTCAGAAGCTGAAATTTCAACGATTATATTTTTTTGCATTTCATTAAAATTATTTATTTTTGAGAGCACCAGGAGCTTCGCAAAATATAAAATGGCTTCAATAGCTTAGAACAAGTAAAATAAAACATTGTTTAAGTTTGTTTATAAAATTTTAAGAAAAACAAATATTCCAGTTATGAGTTTTATGTTGTGCTAGAAAAAATGAAAAATGTTAGATAAACCATCACAATTATCACACAGCTGAAAATGTAAATTTCGGTTTAAAATTTCTCTCAGTGTAAAAAACAGAAAACATAATTCTTATGGTTAGATAAATCGATATTTCTTTTCAAAAAAATTTATGCTTTAAAAAATTTAATTCAAGTTAAGTATATTTTAAATTTAGCGACGTTTATCACGAAATTGGATTACAATTAAACAATTCAAAAATCAAAAAAAAAATCAAATTATTCGCTCTACAGCATTGCCTTGGCGTTCTCGATTGCGAGATTCCTACTCGAAACTAGGTGTCCGAAGGCTCGATTGTTGAGACAATTGCAAACCTCTTTTTACACCTTAGCTTCCATCCACCCCGGGATTCGAACTGATGACCTTTGGATTGTGAGTCCAACTGCCTACCAGCGACTCCACCAGGACAGGACCCAGGGAGACGACTCCTACACCTGGACTGAGCTAACGACCTAACCTTTTTAGGTTAGTCCGGGGCCAACATTTACTTCCCGTCCGACGGAAGGCGTGGTCAGACAAATCTCGTCTCAAAATTTGCCACCAGGACCTTCTGGGATCAAACCCAGGCCGACTGGGTGAGAGGCAACCACGCTTACCCCTACACCACGGTCCCGGCCAAGAAAATGTTAAAAAAACACTTTCTCTACTTCTTTAATACAAACTAGCTGTTAAAATAAAGAAAAAAATGACGAACGAGTTTCTTCAATAAATACATTGATAACTTAATATGAAAATCTTCGAAAACTTTTTTGCATACATTAAATTAAAATTTTACAATTCATCTCAATAATTATACCACAAACCAAGTGATGGTATAAATGATTTGCTGATTTTTATACTCCTTGAATTTTTGCAACCAAGCCCCCCCCGAACAAAAATCCTGGCTACGGCCCTGTTTCTAAGTCTCACCCAAACAGCCCACCATTTTTTAATGTCGATATCTCAGCAACTAATGGTCCGATTTTGAATATTAATATATAAAACATTCGTGAAATTTTCCGATCTTTTCGAAAAAAATATTTTCAAAAATTTTAAATCAAGACTAACATATCAAAAGGGCGTAATATTGACTTTTTGGTCTTTTTAAAATGTTAGCCTTGATTTAAAATGTTTGAAAATATTTTTTTCGAAAAGATCGGAAAATTTCACGAATGTTTCATATTTTAACATTGTAAATCGGACCTTTAGTTGCTGAGATATCGACATTAGAAACTGGTGGGTTGTTTGCGTGAGACTTAGAAAACATCAATTTTCTTGTTTTTAAACCTTTGCATGGCAATATCTCAGCAACTAAGGGTCGTATCAACAAAGTCCGAAAAAAACAAAATGTAAAGAATTTTCTCAGCTTTTCAAAATTAATTTTTTTAAAGGTGGACAAACATGGGCACTAATTTAAAAAAATGAAAAACTGCGACTATTTTCAAAAAAGTTACCTTAAAAATGGTTATAACTATAAAACGGTGCACTTTATCAAAAATTCACTCAAACTCTTGTTGATTGCAAATTCGATTTTACATCGAAAAATGAAGTTGAAAATTTTTTGCGACCGATATTTCGTTTTTTTGAAAAAATCTGTATTGATTCAGAAAATCATAACTCGATCAAAGATTTTTGGCCCATTCTGGAAATTTCTGAAAAGTTTGCATTTGATGTCCTCTAAAACAGCGATTCTCAACGGGGGTACCGGGCCTACTTGATTTACATGGCAGGGGGTACCAGCCTAGAAGAAGGTTGAGAATCGCTGCTCTAAAACATATCAAAAAATAAAAAAAATTAAAAATAGTGTTTTTTTGTAAATCAAGTTTTAGTGATAAAAAGTTAAATAAAAAAAACAGCAAATTTTTTTTACCGTGTATTATTTTTTTTCAGTGTAGTCCGTATCCATACCTACAACTTTGCCGAAGACACCAAATCGATCAAAAAATTCCTTCAAAAGATACAGATTTTTGAATTTTCACATATCATTTTTGTATGGACAGCTGCCAAATTTGTATGGAAAATTATGTGGACAAACTAATGATGCAAAATGGCTTCTTTGGGCTTACCGAAGGCACCAAAAAAGTTTCAGCCGTATTAAAAAATACAAAAATCAAAATTAAAGAAAAAAGACCGATTCCGTAGAGAACTGCTCCATTATAAAAAATATTCACATATGTTTGATTTTCTCAAACTTTTTTGTGAGTTTTGGTAAATAACTAAAAGTTATTAACTATAGATAAAACTTTTCTGGTATCGGAAAGATCAAATAACGAATAAAATCCATATATTTTTTGTTCTTAAGGCCGTTAAAAATTGAAATTACAAGGTTTCAACATTTTGATGAAAAAAGTGTTAAAAATGCTTTTTACAGGTGTACAGTTGCTTTCCAATCATTAGTTTTGAAAAAATCAAAGCGTTGTCGGATTTTTTTATTCCCAAAAAAAAAGGTTTTTTTGTGGGACTGTACATTGGTATTTTATGAAAATTTAAAATGTTTTCAAAGGAGTTCAAACATGCTAAATATGATTATAAACGCTGGAAAATGCATTTTAACTGGTTTTCATTTAGTTAAACTTTGATTTTTATTAAAATTTTGAAGTTTTTCGAAAAAATATTTTTTGCCCCCTGATTATTCAGGCCAACTTTGAAGGGTGGGTGGGGGTGGGGCGACATAAACTTTGAAAAGATTTGCAACGGCCTACTATAATAAAACATATGAGCAACTCTCTACGAAATCGGCCGATTTCGACCATTTTTATTTTTTGTATTTTTTTATTTGACTCAAACTTTGTGGGGGCCTTCACTATGACCAAATAAGCTATTTTGCGTCATTGGTTCACCCTTACAAGTCTCCATACAATTTTGGCTGCTGTCCATACAAAAATGGTATGTAAATATTCAAACAGCTGTAACTTTTGAGTGAATTTTCTGATCATATTGGTGTCTTCGGCAAAGTTGTAGGTATTGTTGAGGACTTTTGAGAAAAAAAAAATGGTACACGGAAAAAAATGCAGATTTTTTAATCAACTTTTTTTTTACAAAATCTCAATTTCCCAAAATACATATTTTTTGATTTTCGAGATTTTTTGATATGTTTTAGGGGACAAAAATTCGCAACTTTTGAGCCATAGAGAAACATGGTCAAAAAAATCTGCCGCCGAGCTATGAATTCTTGAAAAAATAGTGATTTTTGGAAAAAATCGAAGTTTAATACAAAAATAAATTTGACATTATTTTTTTATATAAAACTGAATTTGCAATCGAAAAGTACTTTACAGATTTTTTGATGAAGGGCTTCGTTTTCAAGATATAGCCACCGAAAATTTGATTTTAGCGAAATATTTGCAATTTTTCGATTTTTAAAAATAGTGACCATGAGTGACCATTTCTGAAAATATTTTTTTTTTGAAAGGTTCAGAAAATTTGCTAAAAATATGTCTAAGAGACATTGAAGATTGGACCTCGGGTTTCTGAGATAGAGTCACTTTAAGAAAAAGAAACACGAAAATTGAAGTTTTCTAAATCTCATCAAAACAACCCACCATTTTTTAATGGCGGTATCTCAGCAACTAATGGTCCGATTTTCAATGTTATAACATGAAACATTCGTGAAATTTTCCGATCTATTTGAAAAAAATATTTTGAAAATTTTTAAATCAAGACTAGCATTTTAAATGAGCGTAATATTCAATGTTTTTTTTCATGTGTATTTTTTTTGAACAAACAGTTTAAATCATACATCAAATCGATCAGAAAATTCCTTCCTAAGATACAGATTTTTGAATGTTTGCATAGCCATTTTGCCAATTTTTATAGAGACTATACTGACCAAGCTCCCACTCTATTTAACCTGTTCTCAAACAAAATTGCATTGTAACTTGACAATTTCGGCTGGTTTCGTAGTTTATTTCAGCCTGAAAATATAATAGCAAAGGATGGCAAATCAAAACTGCACAGTCAGTGATCATTTGTCCCTATTTTCGACCCAATCATGTCATTCATGTATTCGATTTATTCAAATGTGATTATTTCGTTGAGATTGGAGTGGTAAAATCTTGATAGTTATTTTTAAAGGATTTTTGAGCAATCAATCGCGAAGAAAAAAAACTTTTCAACATGAACTGATTTAAAATCACAAACAAATAAGTGTCTTCCGAATTCACAATACTTCGACGTTTTTTAGTTTTTTTTTTATTCAATTTTGGCTAAAAGCAATCTTCACTGGAGTTGCCACCCTCAAATCCCCTGCACCGAAAAAAAATAAAAGTAATTGAAAGTAAATTGGACGACCACCAACCAATTGCATGAGTCAACGGGAGTCCGCGGCTAAAGAGGAAACTCCTGCAAAAACGAGGAAAGGAGGATTGACCGGAGCGCTGGCCAAAGACACGGTTGGCGTGCGTTATAGGTCACACGGAAGAGACTGAAACCCCCTCCCAACTAACGAACCAACTAATCCACACACTGGGGCATCAAGCGAGTTGGCCCGCAAGTTAGGAAGCGAGAGGAAAGATAAATGTCACTAGCAAGAGGAAGAAACCCCGGCTGGTAATCACCACTAATCGAATCAGCGAAGCTTTGTGGATGAGACAATGGTGATGATGTATGGAACTGGAACTTAAAATGAGACCACTGAGTGGAGCTGGAGCGCCATATTTAGTCTTTGAACAAGGTCGTCAACGTTTCAAAAGTGTTGCTAAAATTGTTTATCGGACACCTGGCATTGATGGTGTTTCGATGGCGTGATAGTGTCATCATTTTTAAGGATCCAATTAGGAAACTTTACTTGTTAAAAAAAAAGAAATATCAATCTTTCCAATTGGAGTAATTATTTTGATTTTTTTATTTTTTCTTTAACTTTGTAAAAACTAAGTATGTTTCAAGTATGACCTCAAGGCACCCAAACTAGATAATTTTAGACCGCTTACAAAACAATTAAAACATCCAAGTGTCGTCACGTACCGTCACCACATACCGCCATCGGAATGCCATCCTATCCACTATCAGCTGGTCACGACGACGACGACGAAAAAAAAAAGTCGGCGTACGAAATTGTTGTAAATGCGTCAAGCCGGAGTTTTGCATAATCGTCTCGAGCGAATGAGTGGAACAAAACTTCAACAGCAGCAGCAACTGGTTGAATGGGGAAAAAAGCAAACAGAAAAACCAAACCAAACACCCATACAAAGGTGCGATTTGTTGCTGTTGATGATGTTGTTGTGTGTATTGCGCATGTGGGCGAAAACAGAACGAAAATAATAATACGCCGCTGTACTGACGTGATCGGCAAAAACTATAGTAAATGAAATCGATTATCACACATCGCCGCACACTTCTGGCACACACTCTGGCACTGGGACTGCATTGTATGCGACCGGTGTCATGTTAGTGAATGGTTATACCAACTTTACTGTGTGTAACAATGTGAAAGGGTCTCAAACGATGAAAATATCGAATGTTGTGCTTCGATCTTCTACAATCATACAACTTTGGTATTTATTTTTAACTGTTTATGATTTATTGTTTTTTATTTCTTTTTACCAATTTACACACTCTAATTCACACTTTTTTTTCTGCGAAAAATTTGATATATTTATTGCTTTTCTTGTTCCGTTTATGTATTCTTATTTGCCTTTATCTTCTTTAGTTTATGTTTGTTTCTGATAGGATTTGGTTTATTCTACCACCTCTTATACCGGAACGGAATCGACGTAACACCTTATAATGTGGCCCTCTTAAACCTTGCGGTTTCGTCAACGGATCCACAGGCGTGTATCGTTCTTTTTGCGACAAGACTCCGCCTCCCGGGTCTCCTAAGTGTGAAGGTATGGGCACGGGGAGAGGGCACCGAATACCTATATTTACACTTAGATTTTTTTGCGTCCACCCCGGGATTCGAACCGGCGACCTCTGGATTGTGAGTCCAGTGCGCGGTCCGATTGATCCACACAGGCTGACAACCTCTTATACCTTTATCGTTTTTCATGTCACTTTTTAAAAAATTTGCTTATTTTCATATTTTCTACTACTGATATCATTTTCATTTAAATTATAGTAATACCTCGGTTCAGCACCGCATATGGGGAATGCTAATCCGGGATTTTTTTTTTTAATTTTGGCTATATGGAAGACATAGCTATAATCCTATGAAAAATCATCCAAAAGATCAAAGAACTATATTGTTCTAGAATCGGGATGATGTCATTTATCCATTTATCCATTTTCACAAAAATACGATATTTCTTGTATTTTGAACATGCATTTTTTTCTCGAAAACATTGATTTTGCTATATGGGTATCAAAAGATCGGGATTTTTTGATAAATACTAAAAAAATCAGTTTTCAGAATGCACAGCGGTCCGAAACCGAAATCTAGCGTGACAAAATTGATAGCGGCCACACGTCAAGATTTAGAGCTTTGGTGTCTTCAAGACAAATGATCAGGGTCAAAAGGGGCATCTTTTGGTATGATGGACATTAGAGTGGTCCAAATTTTAGGGTGGTTCAGAATTTTTATTTTGGCGATGACGAGATAGCGCTTTGGTATCTTAAAAAAAATGTAGAAAACACCATTTTGAGCAACTTTGCTCAAGAGCGCAAAGCTCTATCTTCAAACGGGAAGTTTCTAGAGCCATTTTTGTAATTTAGGTTGAAGTATTTTTGAAAAAATGAGTTTTTTGAATTTATTAACTCAGGCTTATGTCGAAGCGAGTTGGTGTCTTTTAGACATTTGTAGAGCTTATTAAAACACACATTTATTTTCCAAGAGAACGAAAATCGGACTTTTTGAACCAAAGTTATAGCCAAAATACGACGAAAAAGACGCAATTTTGAAATTTGAATAACTTGAAAAGGTGGTGGAGTTTGACCTCACTCTTAGAAGCATCTGAAAATACACATTCTAGAGTACATTTGCTGAAAATATCTCGGAGGTCTCCTTTAATCTCAATTTGAAAATGAGCATTTTTAAATCGTTTTTTGACCAAAATTCTTTTTTCTAAGCATAGGAATGTTCATTTTGACATTCTCTACAATTGTCTAGAAGGGCCCAAAAAAGTACAAAATGATCTATTTCAGGAATAAATGTTATTAATTTGGTTGATTCCGGAAATATTTCAGCTAAAACTTGTTTCTTCTTTTAGAACCATTAGATTATTTTGTACATTTTTGAGTTCTTCTAGACAATTGTAGAGCTTGACAAAATGAACATTCCTATGCTTGAAAAAAGAATTTTGGTCAATTCTATCAAAAGTTGTGGACTTAAAAATGCTCATTTTCAAATTGAGATTAAAGGAGTTAAATAAGAGATATTTTCAGCAAATGTACTTTCAGATGCTTCTAAGAGCGAGGTTAAACTCTACCACCTTTTCAAGTTATTCACATTTCAAAATGGCGTCTTTTTCGTCGTATTTTGGCTATAACTTTGGTTCAAAAGGTCCGATTTTCGTTTTCTTGGAAGATAAATGTGTGTTTTAATAAGCTCTACAAATGTCTAGAAGACACCAACTCGCTACGACAAAAGCCAAAAAACTTCAAAAAACTCAAAATTACAAAAATGGCTCTAGAAACTTCCCGTTTGAAGTTAGAGCTTTGTGCTCTTAAACAAAGTTGCTCAGAATGGTGTTCCCTACAATTTTTCTGATGATACCAATGCGCTATCTCGTCATCTTTCCAAAATAAAAAAAAATCTGAACCATCCTAAAATTTGGACCACTCTACTGTCCACCATACCAACAGATACCCCTTTTGACCCTGATCATTTGTCTTGAAGACACCAAAGCTCTAAATCTTAATTTTGTCACGCTAGATTTCGGTTTCGGACAACTGTGGAATGTGGGTATCAAATGATCGGGATTTTTCATACATTCGCAAGTAATAACACAAATTTTATGGGAGACATTGGCAATAATCCTATCAAAAATCATCCAAAAAATAAAAAAAATATAGTGTTTTCAATGTAGTTTTAATTGCATAAAAAATTTCCCAAAACCACGTATTTTTCTTGTATTTTGAAAATGATTTTTTTTTCTTGAAAAAATACTCAAAATTATTGGTTATGCTTATCATCTCATCAGGATTTTTTCATACATATCGATTGGTTTAAAACAATTTGGTGAAATGCTCAACATTTTCACAAAACTACGTTCCTTCGAAAAAAAAACTGAAAAAATAAATTTTTTTAATTATGGGAATCACATGATCAAGTTTTTTCATTCATTTCGGTAGTAATAATATTCAATTCAATTCAATTCAGTATTTTTTATTTGTACTTATCAGATTACAGAAGATGTATCTTGTTTACAAGTTTTAGTGTTATGGGATTCCTTGCATCTAATTTTAAGTTCATTTGCATCATAGGATGTTTTTAAAGTATGAAAAAGGGTTAACGGAAGCAGGAAAAAAACTAATAATATTTTTGTGAAATACTCAAAATTTTCACAAAACTGCGCCTTGTTGAAAAATTACTAAACTTATTTTTTTAAATGGGTGTAAAATGATTGGGTATTTTCCATACCTTTCGATTTATTTTTTATTTTAAATACTAAAAATTTTCGCCGACTTACGTACTTTTGAAAAATACTAATATAATATAAAGCCAAAATCCCATAAGCTTTGTGCTTCAGTTAAGCACAGGGTCCACTATGGGCTAGCAGGTGGCCAAAAAAAGAAAATGTTTATGAATATTTTTTTATTGATGTTAGTTGATAGCTGTCGGTGCTATAGTTTCCGAGATAAACGATATTAAATTTAAAAATGATTGTGAAAAGGGTATTTTTTCCAGATGTGTTATTTTCAAATGGTCAAAATAAATGGATTTTACCATGAATTTAAATATTTTTAAGAGTTTTGGAAAGGCAATAAGCTGAACTTTCCCAGCTGGTATTAACATTCACATTTTTTTATTTTATGTTTGAAAAAAAATAAAATATTTTGCCAACAAATTATAAATTATCAACTTTTTTTACTTCACTTACTTCTGCACTTAGAATTTGGGGCCGAATGGGTTTTCTCAAAACTTTGTATAGAGAATTAGGGCGTTTCATCACTGTTCCATACAAGCGAAAATTGCATGCAATATGTGGGAGTAGCCAACAGCACTTGAAACCTACGAAATTTGCTTTTGGAAAAGGATATAAATAGATTTAATCTAATCTAATCAAATCTAATCAAATCCTAGCGCAGCCAATCTTTTGAAGAAATCCTGGAGAGTGCCTTAAGTTAGATTACGCCTAGCCTCTTCTTGTCATTTATTAACATGTGTAGTGCATTGTTAGAATGCATTGAAACATCGAAAACGAAACTATTGGCACTACGCCCCCCGGGGCATGGCCTTCCTCTAACGTGGGATTTCTGCTCCAGCGCCTCTGACGAGACAGGAGAAACCGGGACCGACGTTTTACTTCACCATCCGATAGAAGCTCAGTGGATAAGGCGGGAATCGAACCCGCGTCTCATAGCATCATCGGGATCGGCAGCCGAAGCCGCTACCCCTGCGCCACGAGACCCACACGTTGAAACATCACAAAACGTTAAACCGGCCAGGCCTACTGCGTAAAGTTTACCGCAGAGATGATTCGTTGAATTGGATTGAGTTTGAGCACGGGGTGTTCAAACAACAATACATTGCTGTCTCTACAGGGGAGGAAAAAGCGTGGGGACACACCACCATACGCTCCGAGTTTTGGGAGCACCATGCTAAGAAGTTTTGGTGCTCCAGGACCCTCGAGGATGGGACATTGTATTTCCACAAATGCCCAGGACACTATTTACCGTGATTTTAGCGCCACAACTTGCTCAGCTAAGGAAAAGCATAGAAATTGAGCAAATAAACCGTAAAACTAAATCACAGTTTGTTCTGTCTTCTGACGTTGAAAAACATCGCTGCACGAGACGGCTTATCCGTTGTAGATGTACTTCATCATCAGCGCACTGAGCGCATGGAATTGTTTTGCCTTGTTTCGGCGGCTCGGAAGCACGTAAGCATCGGAAATTTGTCATGTGCTTACCACCACAATTCACGCACTTGACGCGCGCCTTCCCTCACCCGGAGTCTTTTTTACAATTATGTAAAATTAATGGTGGGTCTCGTGGCGCAGGGGTAGCGGCTTCGGCTGCCGATCCCGATGATGCTATGAGACGCGGGTTCGATTCCCGCCTTATCCACTGAGCTTCTATCGGATGGTGAAGTAAAACGTCGGTCCCGGTTTCTCCTGTCTCGTCAGAGGCGCTGGAGCAGAAATCCCACGTTAGAGGAAGGCCATGCCCCGGGGGGCGTAGTGCCAATAGTTTCGTTTTTTTTCGTAAAATTAATTAAAAATACTTACACATATACATTCATTCTCATTAAACTTGCTCGATAAGAAACAAATTATACTGAATCTAAAATTATAAATCATTATTAATATACCGTAAAACGGGGTGACTTAGATTGAATTTCAAATATTTTTAAACTTTTGGCCTTGCGGGCCAGATCTTATTTTCTTGACCCAGTGGCGGGCTGAGAAATTGTTTGATAAAAATTAAACAAAAAAATAATGAAGAAGTATTGCAAAAACACGTTCTAGAACAATGTTGAGCACGCGGTATCTTTTTTTAGGAACAAGTAAACGCCATACTCTCTTCGCACCTTCCAGAGCATCTGAACATGAACCGGTTTTAATAAAGCGTGTTTCACGGATTGTTAAAATATCAAAATCCAAAAAATACACGAAAATTCCCATAGAAAATTGATTCAATTGCGAAAAGTGTGGTTAAAACCAATCATTCCAAAACATTGGCGAGTTGTTTAGGACTCTTATAGGAACTGATAAATTGCTGCGCTGAAAAATTGATTTTGATATTACGCCCTATTGGCACACAAGCCAACGTCTGATTTGAAATCAAATGTTGGTTTCGGCCTGAGCGTTAAGTTTAGATCGCTAGGTCGTTTCCCTAGAGTTGGTTTGACAATCAAAAAATTGAAAAAAGTTTAAATCTCAAAAATCACATGTTTTCCAATCGATTACGAAACCCACTTTGCTCGTACACTCGAAGTGATTGATGCTCATTACTTCTGCATGCAGGCAAAAATACACACAACTTTATTAGCAGAACGCTATCTCCCTACAGTGTAAAGGGTGTGTTACACGTTATCTTTTACTTCTACGAAGCGTTCTGCTCCCCGCCGAGACTCGCTTCTCGCGAACTAATCAATGAATCATCGTCCTTCGATTCGATTCGTACTTATCACCTCTTCATCTTCTTCTCCTTCTTCCAGGCGAACCATTCAGGTGCACTCGTTCGTGCTGACAAACATCGACTCCAAGTGGCGGTTCGGGTTCTGCCGGCACGACCCCAAATCCCCCACGGCCATGGTCATCGTGACGTACCTGCCCTGGCACGACACCTTCATCCGGTTTCTGAACGTGCTGGCGGACGTGCGGAAAAACTCCCAGCAGGAGTTTGAGTCCTTCCTGGCGGAGGCGTACAACCGGGGCGTGCCCGAGCCCGGGGGTTGCCTGAAGCTGCAGTACGACCGGCCGGTGCAGACGTTTAGCTTTCAGCGGCCGCAGCAGTTTCTGCTGCCGAGCATACCGGAGAATGTGAGGATGGGCGCGTTGATTTCCGTTGGTGGATGGGGATTGAGCTTTTTTCTTTTCTGTAGCACAACCTCAACCTGTACTACAACTTTGTGGAGCCCAAGGCCATGATCGGGGTGTTTGCGGCGATGCTGGCCGAGCGGCGGATCATCTTCGTGTCGCGGCGGTTGGACATTCTGTCGTCCTGCATCCAGGCGGCGAACGCCTTCCTCTACCCGATGGTGTGGCAGCACATCTTCATTCCGGTGCTCCCGATGAAGATGCGGGACATCCTGGGCGCACCGATGCCATTCCTGATCGGCGTGCCGGAAGCCGTGTACGAGTCGCTCCGGCGGGAGGAGATCGGCGACGTCGTCATCCTAAACTGTGATAAGCGCACGCTGGACACGCCGTTCGACGACGTGAAGAACATGCCACCGGAGCTGGTCGCCTCGCTCAAGAAGCACCTGGCCAACTCGGCCGAGCACCGGGGCGACCGGGTCTCGAAGATATTTTTAGGTATTTTAGTGCAATTAATCGGCGGCTATCGGGACGCGGTCAAGTTCAACGACAAGATCACGTTCGACCCGGAAACGTTCATCGACACCCGGCCGTCGCACCTGAGGCCATTCCTAGCTAATATGCTGCAGCTGCAGATCTTCCAACAGGTACCGTTCATCTCTTCAAACTCTTGTTTTTCGTGCAACTAAATCCCCTCCCTCATTGCAGTTCATCGAGGAACGGCTCGACATGCTCAACACCGGCCAGGGCTTCTCGGACGAGTTCGAGGTCGAGTGCTTCCGGTACGCGGAAAAGTCCGGCCGCAAGGTGAAGCAGTACAAGGACCTGCTCAAGAACTTCAAGGACAAGGTACTGTCTACGCTTCGCCGCAAGCAAGCTTAAGTTTATTTCCCTCATCTCATGACACTTTGCTGCTACCTTTTCTGTGTGAGAGAGTGGAGTGTTTTTACAGTTTTCATGTCATTAAAACTACATTCCGGGTACAAAAGGGAAGGGAAGGTGATGGGGTTCGCCGCTTTTGTTCGAACTGTCTGTCTGGGATTCATCGCGCACTTTTTATGTTTGTCTCGGACATGTCGTTCATGGGGGGTGGGGATTTTGCTTTCGTTACTGATTCCGAGAAATTCAAGATGAGTTCATCTTTGCGATAAATTTCTTATAAGTACAACAGAGCTTAAATGTTGAAGTCAATTTTTTCATGGATTTTTTTTTTCATTCAAATCAAATTCACTGTCCATTTAAGATGCATTTTAGATATGGCCTTCGAACAGAAAAACCTATTATAGCTAGAACGGAGCTCAGAATAAATAGTTCAATTAAATATTTTCAAGCTTGACATTTTTTAAGTATTAAAATCCTTAATTTTTAGACTCTTTCATTTTTTTTTATTATTTTGCCTCGAAACTTCAAATTTCTAAAACTCAATTTATGAAAAAACGGTCCACGCACGCACGCTTATTAGAAACCCAGGTTCTCAGAAGGTTACTTTAGAGACATTGTATAATTGCATCAAAAAATCAATCACTTTTTTTTTAATTTCTGAAGTGAAATTTAGTTCAACCACCCCTAATAAATTAAAATCCAAGGTTTGTGTTATGTTTTGGAATTTTTTCTTCCTTCACAAAAAAAACTCTGGGAATCGCTAGAGTCAGAGACATTAAATTTTGGCGAGGACTTCAAAAATATCAAAATCAAGCCATCAATATTTTGGAAGTCGAATCTTCACTGTCCAGAATACTGGGCTAGTGACAAATCGACATCGTACCGAAAGCTCCGATCACCTTTCCCATGACTGCATTCAAAACGGTTGCTGTCACCGCGCAGCAACGCACGAGCGAAAAGAGTGAGAGAGGTCTGAGAGGGAACGCAAGAGAGAGCATGTACCGTAGGTATGTAATTTGTTCGTTTCAACTTCGTGTGCGTTCACTGACGATCGATCATGAGTGCGGACTGCAAGCACATTTGAATGTCGCTCTGGTCCAGAAAATTCAGAATGCTTGTGTTTTGTAGCTAAAATATTTTTAAACCGGTTGAACAAAAAAAGAAAAAGGCACTTTTTTCAAATATAAAAAAATCAGGCATTAGAAAGTAGAAAGTTCTACCTTCATTACCTTCTTAAGTGTTTTGAATTCCGTAATTAATTTGAAATTTTTGGAAGGCTAATTTTTTTAAATTTTGAGATTTTTTATTTTTTTAGTTTTGTAATATTGAATTTTTTTTTGTTTTCAGAACTTTACAATTGAAGTGTTTTTTTTTAATTTTCTAATTATGGGTTTGATTTCATTCTCCATTTAAATTTTTCGAATATTACTTTTTTTATTTCCAAGGCTTTTATCTTTTACATGTTGAGAATTTTTATTTTGTTTTACTTTTGTAAAATTAGAATTTCAGAACTTTAAAATTTGAATGTTAGATGTTTTTATTTTTTGATCTTCAATTTCCCTTTTTACAAATGGGACGGACTCGATTAGAGCGGCAACACAAGTTAAAACAGTTTTTAAGTTTGAAATTTTTGAATTCGTTAGTTTTAAAATTTTTGACGACTGCAATTTTTAAATTTTACATTTTTATTTTTTTTATATTTTGGAATATTTAATTAATTTATTTTACTTTCGGAATTTTACAATTGAAGAATTTATTTTTCTTTATTTTCTAATTTATATGGGTTTTAGTTTTTTCTCATTTTTTTATATTACCTTTTTTACTTCCATGCTTTTTTAGCTTTACATGTTGAGATTTTTTTTTTAATTTGTAATATAAGAATTTTAGAATTTCAGAACTCTAGAATTAGAATTTTAGATCTCTTTTTTATACTTTTTGGGTTTTATAATTTTTGTTTCTAATTTTGGTGTTTTAATTTTAGTTCTTTGATTATTTAGAATTTTTATATTCTTGGTTTTTTGTTTATTTAAAAAAAATCTTAAATATTGATTTTTATAATTTTTGAACTATTTAAATTTTAAACTTAGGCATTTTTAGCCAGAAATTTAAATCATTATTATTATGACTTTTTTAATCATAATTTTACATTTCTAGAATTTTAAAATCTTGCTTTTTTTAATTTAAGATTCCAGATTTTATAAATTTAAGATTTTCAAACATTTTAATTTGAACATTTTCTGGGTTCTAAAATTTTGATTTTTTTTTAATTTGTGACATTGGGATTTTAAAATTTCAAAATTTTATAATTAAAATGTTGGATCTTTTTATTTTAAGAATTTTACAATTTTGGCTTTTTATTTTGGTGTATTTGGTACTTTTAATTGGTATTTTTAATTTTGAAATTTAGTAATGTTTGAAATATTTGGAATTACAATTTTAGATCTTTAATTTTTTCAAATGTTACAATTTCTGATTTTAGGAATTTAGTTTTTTTAGAATATTAGCTTTCCAGAATATTTCATTTTAGATTTTTTTTTTTTTTTGAAATGTTGAATTTATAAATGTTTGAACTAAAGATTTTTAAATATTACAGTTATTGAATTGCTGAATTTTATACTTCTGATTTTTTTTATTTGCCATAAATTTAAATCATTATTGTTACGACTTGGCTCGTATTTGGCCCAAAGTCCTAAAATAGATCAAGAAAAAATTTCCAGCTTGTGGAGCGAGGTTTCAGAAAAAGTTCCATATTCTGGGCACTCTAATGGTCATTGAAAAGATCTCCACACGATCTCAGCCAAACAAAAAAAAGTCTGTGTCAATTAAATAATACAAAAATTGCATGTTTAAAGAAATCTCACTAAACTTATTTTGCTTATCGTTAAAAAATATTTGAAAGATTTGATATATTGAAAATTAGTGAACATTTTTTATAGCTGTAACCGACTTTTAACTTTAAACATTAAAGTTGACATTGAAGCGGCCAGGCCTACTGCGTAAAGTTTGCCGCAGCGATGATTTGTTGCACTATGAAAATTAATTTAGCTCCAGAGGTATTCAAAAAGTAACACAATCCTGAATCTTTAGAGGAGAAAAAGCATGGGAACACAACAAAAATCGTCATTTAAAGAGAATCCTTAATCCATCTTTAAAAATGTGATAAATTAAGTGTTAGAAATAGTTTTAAGTTTGAAGTATTTTTTTTCAGTACACTGTAACTAACATTCAACAATGTACTCATATCAGTATTATACAACGCAAAAGTAAACTGTAATTTAATTTTAAGTTTAATAAATCACAATAAAATTATAAGCTGCTAAATTTGATTTATTCCTGTGTTTATTTTACCTTCTCACCTTAAAATCATGTTTTCTCATTTCATCTTCAAAAAAAAAATCAAACGCACAAACCGACGTCAAAATCAACGCAACACATCATTTCGGCCACTGCGACAACATTTGACTACGATCATCACCCTACACGATCACCCGACCTCTTGTGGCTTCTAACGCTGTTTTTATTGCCTTCTGTGCGCCTTCCGCAAATCCTGCGTGCGTGTGTTCGTCCCTTCGTGACCGTCCTACCGCCTCTACAGACCAACCCGGCCGTCCGGTCCGCAGTCAAATCGGTAAGCCATCAGCCGCTTCCTAGCTTAAGTTTGTGTGGATTAGGTGAGATATTGATTCGCGTTTTTATATCTCTCGTAACAGGTCAAGGAGGGCGGCAAGGGCGTCAAGACGGCATACAAGGGCCTGCGGTCCAAGTTCCGCGAGACGACCCCGCCCAAGTCCAAGCTGGAGGGCAGCGGCGTCGGCATGCACTCGCACGTGTCCCAGTACGACATGGGCCACCACCAGTCGGCGCCCAACTCGCCGGTCTTCAACAAGCGCCCCCAGACGATAGCCCTGCCGGACGACGCGTCCTACCCGGGCCAGCACAATCACCACCTGCACAACCATCACGCCGCGATGCTGACGCCGTCGAGTACATCGCTGTACAACTCGCCCCACTACCTGGTCAGCAATAACGGCGCCAGCCACAACAACTACAACACCATCACGGCCGGATGTGCGCCCAGTGCGACCGCCCTCAAGAACCAAACCAACAACAACAGCCTCCAGAACCACTTTAACAACGCGACGACGACGACGACGACGCCGGCCACGAGCAGTACCAGCGACGTGCGGAGTCCCTCGCTCAGCCTCAGCCCGACGAGCTCGAACTCGTCCTCGGAGATGAATCTGCTGCAGGAGTTGCAGCATCTGGCGCTGTTCAAGTCGCCGGCGGTCAACCGGAACGTAAGTACCTTCTGCTGTAGCTAGGTTGTAGCAAGTAGCGAGTTGTGTACTCCTGGTATGGGTTTTTTGATTTTCTTAGTTTACTTGCGAGTGATTGCTTGGTTTGATACAACTTATACTCTAGTTTGTACGGAATAGTTTGAACGACTTTTTTTTTGCTTGTTTTTCTTTTTAAGTTTGCCACAAAACACACACAAAACCCTTTTGTTCTATTGCGAGCTTCTTAATACCTCTCACACACAAAATAAAACTCAATTGGACGGAACAAAACAGTGGAACAAACACACTTTTCGGCACAACACTAAAGAGCATCAAATAAGCATACCTTTATACCTCTATTCTTAACTTATGTATACAAATACTGCAAAATACGACATGGCGATATGAAATAAACCGTTTGAAATATAATCCTAATCAAATAGCTCCGTTATCTATAACAACTCTGCATGGCTGACGAAATCAGCAAGTAGCACGCGCTATGGATGAAGTAGTTGGAACTTCCGGGTGGAAATTGGCAAAGCCAGAAACGGTTCTTTTTCAGGTGAAGGTTGTGCAGGTTGGATTTCGTGGGCATGTGCTGGTGATCGTGGATCTCAAAACAGTATTCTGGTTAGAAAATATGAGCTTCGTGCGTTGAGTGAGTGCTATAAAGTTGACTTTTCAGCACTTCTATCTTAAAGTAATACTTTCCAAGATTATTTTTATTTTTGTCACGGTAAATGGCGAATTGACTGAGCACCGTAAAATCGCATTCAATGGGTTTTTTTTTAAACTACAAAACATTGTATAAACTCGTGCTGAAAAAAAATCCTCATATTGCAACTTGTTGCATACTTTTTTGCAATTAGTCAATCCGGCTGAAACTTTTTGGGTGCTTTGCATTAGAGAAATTCTCTGAGATTTAAAAAATTATACATGAAAAGTTTAAAATCTATATCTTTTGAAGGAATTTTTTGATCGATTTGGTGTCTTCGGCAAAGTTGTAGGTATGGATAAAAATTACACTGAAAAAAATGATACGTGGTAAAATTTTTTTTTGGTGATTTTTAATTTCACTTTTTGTCACAAAACATGATTTGCTAAAAAACTTTTTTTTTTCTTTTCTGATATGTTTTAGGGGACATCAAATGACAACTTTTCAGAAATTTCCGGATCAGGCAAAAAAAACTTTGTCCGAGTTATGATTTTTTGAGCAGTTCTCACAGATTTCGGTCATTCGATTTTTTTGTATTTTTTTATTTTTTTTATTTTTTGATATGTTTTAGAGGACATTAAATGCCAACTTTTCAGAAATCTCCAGGTTGTGCAAAAAATCTTTGACCGAGTTATGAATTTTCGAATCAACACTATTTTTTTCAAAAAATCGAAATACTGGTCTCAAAAAATTTTCAACTTCATTTTTCGATGTAAAATCAAATTTGCAATCAAAAAGTATTTCAGTGAAATTTTGATAAAGTGCACCGTTTTCAAGTTAAAGCCATTTTTAAGTAACTTTTTTGAAAATAGTCGCAGTTTTTCATTTTTTTCTAAATAAGTGCACATGTTTGCCCACCTTTGAAAACAATATTTTTTAAAGGCTGAGAAAATTCTCTATAATTTGCTTTTGTGAACTTTATTGATACGACCCTTAGTTGCTGACATATTTCCATCCAAAGATTTAAAAACAGGAAAATTTATGTTTTCTCAGTCTCACCCAAACAACCCACTATTTTCTGTCGATGTCTCAGAAACTAAAGGTCCGATTTTCAATGTTAAAATATGAAACATTCGTGAAATTTTCCGATCTTTTCGAAAACACTATTTTATTTTTTTTAAACCCAGGCTAACGTTTCAAAAGGGCCTATCATTCAATATTACGCCCTTTTGAAATGTTAGTCTTGATTTATATTTTTAAACATTGTTTTCGTTAAGATCGGACAATTTTCCTGTTTTTAAACCTTTGCATAGCAATATCTCAGCACCTAAGGGTCGTATCAATAAAGTTTATAAAAGCAACATATAGAGAATTTTTTGAGCCTTTCAATTTTTTTTTTCAAAAGTGGGCAAACATGAACACTATTTAAAAAAAAATAATGACTGCGACTATTTTCAAAAAAGTTACGGTGAACTTCATCAAAAGTACTTTTTGATTGCAAATTCAATTTTACATCGAAAAATGAAGTTGAAAAATTTTAGCGACCAATATTTCGATCAAAAAAATCCTTAAAAAGATGCAGATTTTTTAATTTTCATACATCATTTTTGTATGGAAAGCTGCCAAATTTGTATGGAAAATTATATGGACAAACTAATGATGCAAAATGGCTTCTTTGAGCATACCGAAGGCACCAACAAAGTTTCAGCTGGATTACAAAATACATAAATAAAAATTAAAGAAAAAATACCGATTTCGTAGAGATCTGATAATCTATTGAAAGAATTTTTTGATCGAGTTGGTGTCTTCGATAAAGTTATAAGGATGAGGACTACACCGAACAAAAATGATAGACGGAAATTGTTTTTAAAAATCATGAATTTCAAAAAGAATAATATGTTTATAGTAGTTTATGCAACAAGTTGCAAAAAGAGGTGTTTTTCAGCACGAGTCGTACATTTATCCAACGAGGTTCACCGAGTTGGATAAATACGAAGATTGCTTAAAAAAATCAAGTTTTGCAACGAGTTCCATACAACATTTTTGCAATTCCAAAAAACACACACTGAGTGAAATTTTATGTGAAATTTTCATGTATTTTGTCAATAAATCGTTTAAATGAAAAAAATGTTGAAAAGTGTTACTTTTCGAAACAAGTGCTGAAAAGTTCAACTTTTCAGCACCCATTTGAGTGCTGAAAAGTACAACTTTTCAGCATTTATTTTGAAAAGTGTTGCTATTCGATTCTGTTATTTTTGGTACAGAAAAGTAGGCTATTTCGTCGTTCAAGAATGACAGGAAAAGTAAGTAGTTTCACGACGGAATTGCAAAAATATTTTTTTATATGTTTTCTGGGACATGCCATTTTTTCAGATTTCCACAAATGGAAAAAAAATCTTCAACCAGTTATAGTTATAGTTTTATTTTTTTAAATAATAGTGATTTAAAAAAATCGAACAACAAAAATAAATATTCAAAAAGTGCACCGTTTTAAAGTTGTAGCCATTTTAAGGTAATTTGAAATTTGATAATCAGGAATAACTGGGTCTCGTGGCGCAGGGGTAGCGGCTTCGGCTGCCGATCCCGATGATGCTATGAGACGCGGGTTCGATTCCCGCCTTATCCACTGAGCTTCTATCGGATGGTGAAGTAAAACGTCGGTCCCGGTTTCTCCTGTCTCGTCAGAGGCGCTGGAGCAGAAATCCCACGTTAGAGGAAGGCCATGCCCCGGGGGGCGTAGTGCCAATAGTTTCGTTTTCGAATAACTTTTTAAGGGTTTACTACACGTGAACATTTTTTGCGTGAACTTTTTTACGGAAATTGTCATAACTCTGAATAGAACACAGTTACAGTCCCACTTTTTGTATTAGGTCCTGTAGAAATGTTATGCCAAGTTAACGAGACCTAAACTGATCTGATTGTTTCAATAGTTTTTTATCGTGTAGTGGACCCTTAAAATTGCTAAATATCACTTTTTTGCAATTACGTCGTGAAACTACTTACTTTTCCTGTCATTCTTGAACGACGAAATAGCCTACTTTTCTGTACCAAAAATAACAGAATCGAATAGCAACACTTTTCAAAATAAATGCTGAAAAGTTCTACTTTTCAGCACTGAAATGGGTGCTGAAAAGTTGAACTTTTCAGCACTTGTTTCGAAAAGAAACAATTTTCAACATTTTTTTGATTTAAACGATTTATTGACAAAATACATGAAAATTCGACTTAAAATTTCACTCAATGGGTGTTTTTCGAAATTGCAAAAAATGTTGTATGGAACTCGTTGCAAAACTTGATTTTTTCAGCACTTGTCGTATTTATCCAACTCGGTGAACCTCGTTGGATAAATGTACGACTCGTGCTGAAAAAATCCTCTTTTTGCAACTTGTTGCATAAACTACTATTTACACATTCCAATGTTGGGCTGGATTTTAAATATTTTAATCATTTTTTTAATGAAAAGACAGTAAATTTCACAGCGCTCTGGTCCATTCGTCGATTCGACACGAAGAGAGCAGAAGAGAGATTTGCATAAACTACTGTTTTGACACTTTTGGTTAGTTCTACCATTGCGAACTTGTGAGTCTCGTTCGTTTTTGCACCAGAAAGACATGATACGCAACGGATCAAAATGTTAGCAAATTGAGGTCGATAAATATCAATCGTGAATGTTGAAATTCTAATTTAAATGTTTTAATGAAAAGCTTCAGACATTTGAATATTTAGAAGAAAAAAATAGTATCGTGCAATGTTGTCATTAATGGATTTCAAATCCTCTTAGCTGGCATGTATTTCCAGATTATGGTTATGGTATTAGGTACATTATGTCCATTATTAATAAGAAAAACAATAAGTGGCAGCCATAATTGGTCGGTGATTGGGATTCTACAAACTAACTTTTTTGATGCTCTACAAAATTCAAAATTCTACTCGAGAGGTCCAAAAAACATAAATTTAACACAGATCAAAACACCTTCTCTTCCGTGTGTCTAAATCTTATTTTTATACCTCTTTCTGCTTTCCATTCTCTTTTCAAAAACATGTCAACATGCCAACATTACACACACATATTCGTTCTGTGTTGCCATGAATCTAAACAACAAATCAACCCAAAATCTACCAAAACAAAAAAAAAATATCAATCATTTCTCTACGTCACATAATCCAACTTTCCAAATTCGATCCATGCATCCACATGTGCCTTCTCTCTCTCAATTTCACGACCATCTGTGTGTGTGTGTCCTGCGCGCCTCATGTGTGTGCCAATATCACGCTCGAAATCATCAAAAATTGCGCGCTCGAATCCCAAAAAAAAAACGCGGCCAAAATCTAGCTCAAGCCAACGTTCAGTTTGGACTCGTCAACGACGACCATGAATCGACCCTCGAGTCGAACCGGTGCCCCTCTGAGCCCCCCCGGTGGAAACCAAACGCTGCCCCGAATTCAGGAGCTGGTTCCTTCTTCGTCCCAGCCGCAGCAGCAGCCACTGCTGCTTCAGCTTGATCTGAACGGGTCCTCGCCGAGGCGGAACCACAGTCGCAACCACCGAATCAACAACAACGACGGGGACGACGACGGTGACGAGGACCGGAACTTTGATCTCTCGCCGGACATGCCGTGTCCGCCGGTGCCACCTCGGCGCTTCCAAACCGCGGCCGAAGCCCTCGCGGCCATCCAGATTTCACCCCCGCCCATGTCCCCACCCTCGTCTTCCTCGTCGACGTCGGCTTCGCCGTACCGCAACTACACCCACTTCCTCCAGCAAGCCGCAGCCGCCGCCATGCAACAATCCAAAGCAACGACCCCGCCGGCGCCACCGCCCCTGAAAGCGTCCCGAAACGCCACGGCAGCCGCGCTTCTGCTGGACGGCGGGGACGATGACCACCTCATGATCACCTTAACGCCAAATAACTCCAGCAGCAACACCGCCATCTCGAATACCAACCACGCTAGTAGCCAAATTGTACTCGAAACGACGTCGGGCAGCAGTGGGATCGTCAGCGCCACGTTGCCACGGCCAACATCCAACAGCCATCATCAGCACCATAAGCCACCGGCACCGCAACCGCCTCAACGGCCGCCGCTGGCACCAAAGCCCACCACCCTTCTGCGCAAAGAGGTAACCGCTTTTCTACCAACCAACCAACCAAACCAATCAAATTCAACTATACATGGTTTATTGTACTGTAAAACTTCATTAAATGCCCTTCATTGTATCACCACCATCATCACCACCTACTACTTCATCCATATTGCTTGTGCTTAGTATATTTCCGCTGCTCATCGTTTACTATTTTCTTACTACTTACTATATTTTTAATCGCTTCTGACTGATTAGCAAACACAATTGGCATATACTTACCCGTAACAACCAATTTTGATTATATTCTCCACTGTTTTAAATTGTTCCTGAAATCAAAGGTTAGGTACTACACTGAAACCCCAATGGTATGACATGGATTGTTGTCTAGCCATCGAGGTCCTTTTTTAGTACTTTCACACGGTGCTATAGACACTTCCAAACGTTTGTTTTGACAGTGGGAGTAAGGTTTGACTTTATCAAACCAGCAGTGTCAAACGAAAAAGTGACCAACCACCGGGGGTTAATGGTATTTCAGAAAAAGACAAGTTTTATTTTATTTGTATTCTTTCATTTGGCTAAAGCTTTTGAGGTGATCCCTATGACTAGGGCTAGTGATTTTTCGCGATTTCACGGAAGCCGCATGATCCTTGAAATTTGCCCTTGTCCGTGAAATCTGGTCAACACTGTGAAATGCCGCGAAATTCGAAACATCACTTGAAAAATTGCTCCTCATTGCCTGAAAAATTTATTTTTGAATTGAAACAAACCACAAGACGAGCATTTTGGAAGCTGCCGTTAAAATAAATTAAAACATTTTGCATGGCAATTTATATTTATATCATATCATTTATTTGAATTAATCGAAAAGCTGATTTCCACATGTAAATATACAGCGAAATGACATTTGATTGTAACATGCCATGGATAACACAATGTGAAATTCAATTAAAGAAAGCGCAAAAGATGTTTTATTTTTAAATTTCTTTTAAATTTGTATGAATGAGGAAAATTCAAAATGCTTTTATTTTTTTTAAGGTAGAAATTAAGTTTTTATTCAATTTTTAAATATAATACATGTTCATAAAAATTGCAATTTTTTAAGCAATTATAATTTTTTTATTATTATCAATACTAAATGCTGCAAAAACTATTATAAATGGAGCTTTGCCTAAACTTATTTGAAATAATCAAATATTCAAATTCTACTTTTACTGAATTAATAATTCTTACCATTCATAGTTTTTGTTTGGTGAGACTTCAAAAAATTATTTTGATATTTAAATTTTAAAGTCTTTCAGATGTAAAACTGAATAAAATTGAACTCATATAAAAATTGCAATGAATATTTTGTTTCAGGGGGTAATATTTTGTTTTTTGAACTATTGTTAATTTTCAAAGTAACTTTCCTCTATACAATAATACTAAATTAACATATTTTATCATTTTCTTTCAAGCAGATTTTTGAGTACCGTCAAACTTCCGTGAAGTTCCAAGGTTTTAGTAATTGGCATGCCGCGAAATTTCAATTTTTGAGCCGTGAAAAATCGCTAGCCCTACCTATGACCAAAGAAGCCATTTTGTTTAGTTGGTCCACTTTAGGGAAAAACAGAAATCTTACTCAAAATAATTTGTTGACTACAGTTTTTCATGTAAAATCGGTTTGTACTTAAAATAAATTTTGACGACGATTTCAAGAATGGCTACTTGAAATTTGATTTTTATGTCGATTTTGGCATTTTTATTTTTTTTAGAGAATAGTTTAGAAAATTACATATAAGGAAACAATGAAGATTGGAACTCTGGTTGCTATAATACAAACAGAAAATTGAAGTTTTCCAAGTCTAACCCAAACATCCCGTTTTTTTTAAAGCAAAATCTCAAGAACTAATGGTCCAATTTACAATGTAAAAAAATAAAACATTTGCGAAATTTTCTGATCTTTAAAAAAAAAATATTCTGCAAATTTTGGAATCAAGACTAAAATAAAAACACGTAAAATAAACATTGGCTCAAAATTTTAGTCTTGATTCCAAAATGTTAAATAAACAATTTCGAAGATAAAAAAAAATTCAGATGTTTTTTTTATATCTTTAATGTTTCTTAGACGAAATCTTAAGAAATTGCAAATTTTCAGTTAAATTTAAACCTTGAGTGGATACATCTTGAATATGGCGCTCTATATTAAAATTTCTGTGAAGTACTTTTCGATTGCAAATTTGATCATGTTTTAAAAACTGATGTCAAAAAAAATAGTATTTTTTTCACGAACCACATTTTTATAATCAGTTCTAACAACTTTGCTGTATTGATGTCTAGATCGATCAGTAAATTCTTCTAAAAGATAAATATTTTCTCAAATACTGTTCTATATTTTTCCTGATTCATTTTCCAGTAATGATAAAAACTAAAAAATAAAGATGTGTTTTTCGGTTGTTGTACGAATTATTTAAAGAAGGGTGAAAAATATTAAAAGTGTTCTAGGATGCCTTTTGAGTAATTCTGGAAAATCTGGAAATAGATTTTCTGATTGATTTGGTGTCTTCGGCTAAGTTGTGAGTAATGATAAGGAATTTTACGAAAAAAATGGTACGCGGAAAAACCCCGTTTTTTTCTTTAAACACTAAAATTGTAGTTCTCATAATACGTATTTTTTACATTTTGAGGGATTAAAAATTGGTTTTGGAAGGTGGAATTATTTTTTGAAAAATATGTAATGTTTGGAAAACATCGAGCGCACTGCAAAAAAATAAAATTAATCTTATTATTTTTTTATTTTTGCAATTTAAAAAAGACTTCGTGTAGGGCAAGCAACCCTGTAGAAAAAAAAAAAAAAACATTATAAACGCTGAAAAAATGTTCTGAAAAATACTTTTTTGGCTTTGTTGATTGAGCTGTTGAACGCTGAGATACAGCTTCTTAATGTAATGTTGTGAAAAATTAGTTTCCTCAGTGTCTCCTAATTAGCCCTTATTTTTCAATGGGCGATGGCTCGTAAACTATTGGCTCGATTTACAGTACAGTCAAGACACGTCTTGTCTCTAAACGAGGGGGCAAAATGCTTTTTTATATTTTTTTTTCAAAAAACTTTAAAATGTTGATAAATTTTAATTGCAAAAAGCTGAAATCATTTTAAAATGAATTCTTCTGCGTTTAGAAACATGCTTAAGCTTGCTTTAAAAAAAATCAATTTCATGCAATTTTGTTTGGATTTTTTTTTTTCAATTTTTCAAATCTTAATTTTTTTTAAACCAATGATTGCAAATAAACTGTACGGGTGTATAATGCATTTTACAACAATTGTTTCATTGAAATGTTGAAATTTTGGCTTGTGATTTCAATTCTAATAATTTATTTATTTTTTCAAACATTGGATAATCGATCCTGGAAATCAAAAAATCATTTTTTTCTGCTCCTTTTAATAACAAAAAAAAAATCCAAATTAAAAAAATCAGTAACTACACCCAACCGGCGGTCGCATGATTTTGATGCATGGCAGCATGAAAGTATATCAGAATCTGCATGAAAACTGTCCTCATGCATTTTTTGCGATATAGGGGTATGACATTTTTGCCCGTTACCGACAATCATCGACATTACCGACGGCAGATTGATTGTATTGCAGAAAAAAAAACCTTAACAGAACGAGGATTGAACCATCAACTTCTAGGTTGCTGATCCGACACGCTACCACCGCGCCATGGACGCTTGATGAATGGTGAGGGACAGAGCGCGAACATAATGTTCTCTCTAGATTGTTGCTCGGGGACGCGCCAGCATTCTATGTGTTGGTGAGAACTGCAGATCGCTGACGTGTTTACACGGGGGCAAAAATGATCTGTGGGCTTGCTGCAAAAAATGTAATAAAATATAACATTTTCTGCAGCAAATTCACTGTTGCAGATTTTGAGATATATTTTTCGTTTGGGTGTATTATTGGTTTTAAAAATATGAAATTATTTTTATTGGAAACAGCACAAAATTTCACAAACGTTTAATTTTGACACATTGAAAATCGAACCTAGGTGGTTTCCGAAATATCTCGAAATAAAAAATGACAGATTCGAACCGGATTTTTTATTCAGTGTGCGGCTGATTGATCCACACAGAAGATGGTGAAAGTTACTAGTTATTGGCATTTGTTTATCATATAAGCCACAAAAAAGTAGGAAAGGAAAAAAGTACCAGGCTTTAGATGCTCGAGTTTTCTTCTGATCGGGCTCATATTCGGTATGTGAGCTCAATACACTTATAAAATTCAGGACTGTCATGGACGGCGAAAAGTCAAAAGAAATCGTTTGTTATCAGTCAAACCCCCATTTTTTCTAGATATAGTATAAATCTCTAGCCTTATAAATATTCTTTTCATCTTTTAAATCATAATCACTTTTCGCTCAACTGCCATCACTTTTCTAGTCCTGTAGTTTAAACAAGTTTTCGCTTTCTCTAGCTAACATTTTAAAATTTAAAAACAATCCTTCTTTCTTCCTTTTATGATTTTAACACCATCACCAACCAACCAACCAACCCTGTCTGACCCCGTGTTTTCGGCCTCCCCAACCTTCAAATGCAGTCGAGGTTCCGCGTCGAACGAAAGCTCAGCATGCAGCCCGTGGTGAACCACGATGTTTGAAGAAGCAAAACTAAAATCTCTAACGTCTTGTAATATATTTCTTCCCCACCATCGTCTTGCGCGATTTTGAACAAACAAACCCTCGAATGCCAACAAAAAAAATCGTCTCCTAACCATAAAACGCGTCGAAACTACGTGCCAAAAAATGTACTTTTTGTTTCAACGAAAAATTACGTGGCTCAAAAAAAAAAGATGCCAAAGATTGCTACCAACGTCAACGAAAACGGAACCGCTGCCGGAAAGCAGTGAAAAGCCCCGAAGGATGCCCAAACGAAACTAATCGAACTTAAACCCAAGCTTTACTTTAGCACAACTACACACGTTCGAGTAAGCGTTTGAATTTTTCTTTCCTAACATATTTACTAGCTTTCTAGCTTTCCTGTGCGAACTTTTTTCAATCAGCTGAATTGAATCATCAATTTAGTAGTATAAATGTTACATTTCAAAGTCATCATCAGCTTAAATTTCACGCAAAATCAAAATCAAATTCCATTCGCGGGTAAGAAGTTTACTCTCTCTCACACACATGTCATTCATTCGCACGGTTCACGCGAAATCTCAATCATTCATCACCGCTTCACCTCAAGTAATCGCTGTGATGGACAAAGTATTGGTATCTCTCATCCCTGCTCAAGTTCACTGTTTTACTTTCCTCTACCTCAGCTCAGTGTGTATTCCCTACTCTCCCTTTGGTTTGTCCCCTCGTGATAACGTCAATTTACACTTTGGTTTTCTTTTTTAGTTTAAAAATATTTATTTTAAGTTGAACAGTTTGCAACTTTTGCTTAAAATTTTTTTTGCTAGTCTTAACTCTGCGTGTGTTTGTGATTTGTATTTGAATGAATGAGATTACTTTTGATCAGTGTGTGATTTTGAAGTATATTGAACAAAAATGCACGTATTTTGTACACCCTTTTTAAATGTGTATTTTTTTACTTTAAATCAATTGCGTCAATTGGGGGCTATCCATAAACTACTTGGACACTTTTTTGGAAATGTTAGATTTTTTTAAAACTATTTTTTATACAAAAGAAAAACCAACCCAATCTAGCTCCCACCCCGTAAAGGTGTTCACGTAGTTTATGGATGCTTCCTTGTTACTAATACTGTTACTATTCTAGGGAAAATATAAAACAGCCGAAAATTTAATATTTTTTGTCAAATCAACTTTATCGATCTTGGTACTGAAATGTGTTCCTCCTTTGACTTACGATACGAAGAACAACTATGTCTTTTTGTTTTGTTTTTTAAACTGTTAAAAAAAAGTTACAAAAATCTTCCTACACATTTTTTGATTTAACCTTGTTTTAGGTTACTCATTTGCTTATCGCTTGTTTTAAATAGTTTTCAAATAATAGATTTTAAAGTGTTTATTAAAATAAATATTTTTGAAAAACATTCAACTTATTTTCTGATTTATAATTATTGATGTCGTTTGGAATAATAAGCTAACTTTTTTTTAATTTTTAATGTCGAATTCTTTTGTTAAAACAATTATAATTATGTCGCAAATGCAACGAATGCATAAATGCGAATAGATTTCATTTCTTAAAATGGTTTCAAAAGATGCATTCAAATTTAGTTCACAATTAAAAAAAAATTGTTTTATCACGAACATTTTTATTACTAGTACCAAACTTCACTTCTACTAGATTTTTTTTTTATTTTTAAGTCCAAAGGGAGCGTTCTTTTATTACGTAATGCAAAAAATCATATTTAGCCTGTTTGGGCTTGTTTAAAAATGTTTTGAATTTTTATGAAATTCCAATATACAGCACCGCAAAAAATAAAATTTTGGAAACTAATGATGGCAAAACAACTGGACAGGTGTAAAATGCATTTTAAAACACTTTTTTCATTAAAATGTTAAAACCATGGCTCGTAATTTCAATTTTTATACTTTTTTATTTCTCAAAGCCGTTGCATCGTATCAAAAATAGTCGATTTTTTTTTGTCCAAAAATCTTTTGTGGAAACAACAACGAACAAAAAAAGCGCAAAGCACTTAATTTTTCAACTTCAAAATCAACAGATCCAAAATGTTTCAAAACAAGTCACTTCAGCAGCAAAAAAAAAATGTCACGCTTGAGCTTGAACATAGCCTTCTACTTTGTTTATGTTTACAGCTGTAGTGCAATTGTATTAGTGAAGAGCAGTAGGGATCATTCGGGAATCACGTTACGTATTCTGTCTTTTCAGCACCCAGGTCTTTAATAAAAAATTATAAGAATAATTTATTAAAACTGTTTTTCAAACGCTGTCTTGACCTCAAAATTTTCAAAAAACGATTCCTGGAATCTATTTTTAGAAAATTTTACATAAAAGTTGCCATAGCTGGATTTTTTTTTGTTGAGAAGGTCCAATAAACATAATTTTCATTTTTTTTTTGTGTTTTTGAATACCCCTGAGGCGAGGCTGTTTCAAAAGCACCCAAGGTGCAAACAATAAAATAAAATTTTGTTTACCGGACCTTTTTTTTAAGAAAAAACTCTCTAGATAATCATCATTTTCCTTAATAAGAGCGACTTTAAAAATAAATCTGTGGAAAAAACCAGTGCGAAAAAAGCTTTAGGCAACTTCTCTAATTTTTTATCGAAAAATAAATAGCGGCTTCAAATTTGACTTTAAACTGTTAAATTCAAAGATTTTCATAGAAATGGCGTGTTTTTCTTTCAGTGTATTTTTTCAGAAAACTCGTCAAATTTCCTACGAGTTTGTCTTTGACCAAGTTTTTATACGATGCAAAGGCTTTAAGGTTCCGCAAAATTTAAATAACGAAATTTACATTTTTAAATAACTTATGCCCTTTTCAAATGTCATTCTCGAGTTTCATTGATTTCGGAGAGCTTTGGTTACGACCGTTTTTCTATTTGACATGGAATTGCTCTACTGCGGATGTGTATTGAATGTGGGATCGAAGCGGCAAAAGTTGGTGCTGTGAAAATTTAAACTGTTGTTCTTCTGAATAGAATATTTGACTTTAAAATGTGAACACCAAATCTGGGATACTCTCTTTCGACGAAGTTCTTCATCACCCGAAAAAAACCGTTTTACCGATCGAAATAAACAATTTTACAGCAAACAATGTAAAAAAACGAAAAAATAAAACAGCTCATTTACCCTTAAGATAAAAGTCATGCTTGTGCTTGAACAGCCTTCTACTTTACAGATGTAAACAAAGTGGGATCATTCGAAAATCACGTAACACATTCTCTCTTTACAATACATAGGTTTTCAGTTTTCAAAAAAAAAAACTCCCCTCCAAATATTTATAAATTATATCTAGAGTGCTTCTACAAATTAACCCTACCTCTAAATCTAAATATTTAAAAATATATATTTAAATTCAAAAAATTATAAAATAAAATAAAAAATCAATCAAAACAGAATTGATAAAGCTTAAGAAAATTTTGGGTTTTATTTTTTATTTTTTTTTTGTGACTGTGTTAAAGTTTTGAAAAATGTGTTTTTTTTTTGTTATTTCTCAGATTATATTTAAACGCATTTTGTTGCAACTAACAAGCAAACATTCAAAAAGTTACTGGAGAAATGTAAGAAACACAAAACAAGAAAAAGATAACGAATTGAGATTGTAGAAAAAACCGAGGTTTAATTTAAATCTAGAGTTTTTTAAAAGTTCCTATAAACATATGAAACACAATAGTTTATAGGACCTTTTTTTTAAAAAAAAAACAACTCCAAAGTTGTACAATATTTCAATGACAGTTGATGTTAGTTTCTATGAAAATGATAACCTAAAAAATAATAAAACTCGTTTGTAGCTTAAACCTTGTTAAAAACTGTCTGATTTATGAAATGTATGATTACCTGACGACACTGTCATGGGATAAAAAAAGAAGAATGATTAAGAGAATTTGAAGAGCTTTTCAAGGCCAGACAATACATTATAAACCTGTGATAGTGTGATTTAAATACTTTAGTGAAATTGATAAACCTTTTCAAGATTTTGTGCATATGTTGTAAATTTCGACAAAAGTGACTTACAAAACTACTTTTCTTACAACGTTGGATCTGGTATCACTGAAATAACATTCCAATTCCTGCTCAATTAATTGAAGTTGCTAATTTGATTTAAAATAACTTCCTGAGCCTAATTTTTGAGAATTGTTACAAATGTTTTTTTTTTGTCTTGTTTCCTCGATCCTCGTTATACAGTGCAATGATTTGACAAGTTGGCAACACTGTCATGAGGCAACGAGAATAGTAGGGGAAAGTGGGGAGACTTGATCCCCGGGGACACTTGATCCCAAGCCTGTATCTCGTTAGCATGTGGGTAAAACAATTAGCTTTGTTCTAGAAAGTCGTGCGAAATTAACTAAAACTCATTATAGAAAACAAAGAAAAAAATTAAAAAATGTTTAGATTCAGTTACACACATTTTTCTAAAACGAGCTGCAAAAAACTTCCAAGAGATCTTTTTTTCTTTGTGTTGATATGTATAGAAAACACTTAAAAATTATTCAAAAAAATATGTTTTATACATGAATTGTTTGATAAACTTATCAACTCCAAAACCCTTACGCATTTGATGTTAAATTTATCGTCATAATATTTTTACAATCAATTGTTTAAAAAAGTGCGTTTAGGGAGACTTGATCCCTGCATTTTTACAGTCACTGGAATCAGCCTCAAGATTAATTAATTGAGCTGGGTTTTCATACATAGTTTCCTTTAGTATAGTTGTACATAACTTACTGCAGTTTGAACCATTTTTCAAAAGTTTCGTAAACAAAAATTTCCAGCTTTTGTAAACATGCTTAATTTTGGTCTAAAAAATAATATTTTAAGTTTTTAAATATTTAACATAATAAACTTGTTATATTTTGAACACAAACGTACAGGTTTTATGTGAAATTGCTGTAACTTATAGAAAATTAAAAGTTTGGATGAATAAGAAACATTTTGCTTAAGATTTCTTCAAAATGTTGAAAGGGGGATCAAGTTACCCCTAACATTTTTAAAATGCCGGTTTAAAATATTTTTTTAAAACGCTTGGCATGATTCGAAGAGTTCATCTGATGAAATACCCTTATTAGCCAAACATAGATGAATGTTTAAGCTTTCATTTCATGCAAAAAGTTTATAGTTTTGTGAGAAATTGACAGAGTTATGTGCGATACAAAAAAAGGGGATCAAGTCTCCCCACTCTCCCCTATGGCAATTTCATATTTATTTAATGTCTGGGTAATTCTCCGCCAACTCACACAGCAGTTGCCCCGACCCCTCTTCGATTAGCGTGAAACTTTGTCCTAAGGGGTAACTTTTGTCCCTGATCACGAATCCGAGGATCGTTTTTTGATATCTCGTGACGGAGGGGCGGTACGACCCCTTCCATTTTTGAACATGCGAAAAAAGAGGTGTTTTTCAATAATTTGCAGCCTAAAACGGTGATGAGATAGAAATTTGGTGTCAAAGGGACTTTTATGTAAAATTAGACGCCAGATTTGATGGCGTACTCAGAATTCCGAAAAAATGTATTTTTCATCGAAAAAAACACTAAAAAGGTTTTAAAAATTCTCCCATTTTCCGTTACTCGACTGTAAAAATTTTTGGAACATGTCATTTTATGGGAAATTTAATGTACTTTTTGAATCTTCATTGACCCAGAAGGGTCATTTTTTCATTTAGAACAAAATTTTTCATTTTAAAATTTCGTGTTTTTTCTAACTTTGCAGGGTTATTTTTTAGAGTGTAACAATGTTCTACAAAGTTGTAGAGCTGACAATAACAAAAATTTTGATATATAAACATAAGGGGTTTGCTAATAAACATGACGAGTTATCGTGATTTTACGAAAAAAAAAGTTCGTGTGAGTTGGTAGAGAATTACCCGTCTGTATTCTTTCAAAACCACGAAAATGTGTAAAAGAGAAATGAAGCTAAATATTATTTCTGACAAAATAAACTGAAATGTCCATTGCGAATGCCGTGGTCAAATAGTTATTGTGGTTTTCGAATTTGTTCCAATTTTAATTTTCCTTAATTTTATTGATTTTTGTATAGGATCACATTACAAATTATCATTTTTATGTCGCAAATGAAACGTTGAAATAACTATTCCTATCGATAAAGTTGGTTTGAAATTTCTTTATTTAGTATTAAACTAGTTTTTCCTAATGATTTATGGACCATGAATTTTTCACCGATTTTCTATTTAAATTTCTTAAAACAAACCCATGGAGTTACTTGATATCTTAACATATTCCTTTAAATTAATTAATATCAAGGGTTAATGTTTTCCATTTTCAGAAACATAGAAATATTCTGAATTAGAAACGGTTGCTTACGGGAACCTTTTATGCTAGCAATGCTTGCCCTTCGTTGAATTAGCTCCCTTTACCAAAAAAAAAAACCGCAAACCCCTTCAAATATCTAACGCACCCTTTGCTAACACTCTTTATCTCTCTATTTGTTGTGTTCTACCCCTTTTTTATGTACCCCTCACCCAACACTCCACAGTCCTCCTGTGTCGATGTGGCTGACACTAACGCTAGTACCGCCGCCGCTGCCACCGCTTCCACGTCATCCCTGGACGAGCCGGACGCGGCCGCCGACCTCATCAACCTGGACACGACCAACTCCAGCTTTGAGCTCGAAGACTTTGATCCCCTGAACGACCGCGCTAGACCCATTCCCTCGGCGGCGAAACCGCCGCCGACGACCCCCAGTGCACTAACAACGGCCACGGCAGCGATTGCACCCTCGTCGGGTTTCAATAATCCAATCTACCCTTACTTTACACCGACACATCTCCACGCCAAAGCACCACAACACCACCAGCACTCACTGTCGCAGGGTGGCAACCACTTCCACCACCAGCACACCAACGGTGGTTTGGGTTCTGGTTCCGGTGCCGGTGTCGGCAGGGCAGCCAGCGTCCAGGACGACTTTGAGCTGCTACGAAACTACGGTCTAGACAAGTTCTCACTCGTAGATGGTGCTGGGGGTGACGGCGGGCAGGAGAAACAACACCAACACTTGGCAGCTGCTCTGCTGGGCAGTACTAGTCCGGTGGGAGGAGCGATGGGAGGTACTAGCAGCAGTAGTACTAGAGCTGTAAATAGTTTTGTGAACGGTGCGGGGAGGGCGAGCAGTAGTAGAACGGCGGCGGCGTTCAGCAATTGGACCACGTTTGACTGATAGATGGCGCGCGCGTGTGCCAAGTATTCACAGTTTGTTTGTTTTCTTGCGTAGGACAGATTTGCGTTTATTTTGTGTTACTTTTTTTTTGTTATTTAGATATTAAATTGTTTTGCCAATTCCTTTCGTCTTCTCCAAAGTGTGTGACTTGTTTCCACTAGCTAGCGCGAGCGCTAGACAGCAAAGATTCACCTGTTATATAATTTATATATATATGTAATTTATCTTTGTCAGGAAAGTATAAACAAAACATAGCGAAAAAAGCGATTTAGGGTGTGCATTTTTCTTTTGTTAATTTCCCTCATCATCTTCCAAAGCAGTGTAATGAGTGTTGAGAAATAATAAAGCATTGCAAGCTAAAAACACAAATATATAAGCATAACTAGTAATTACAACTATAGGGAACCAGCTACCAGATAGGACGAAGACATATATATTGAAAAAGCGAAATCGTTCGTGTTGGGAAAAGCAATTTGAAAAGGAAAGAAATGTAAACCAGATACATATTTATGACGAGTTAGTGAGCCGCGGGAAGCGAGGAAATTTTAACAAACAGATGAAAGATTAAAAAAACGGTATAGCTTCAAAAGATATTACTGTGCGTGTGTATAGGATAACGTTGTTGAGAAGATTTTAAGAAAAAGGAACCGAAACTAAGAAAGGCATAAGATAAAAAAAGACAGCATCGTGTGCGTTGTTTAGTAAAGAAAGTTGGAAATATAATCACAACTCTATATGATAAATCATTGCAGAAAAACACACTGACACAAACAATTCTACAACAAAGCGTCTAACTCGGCAATATTTTCGATACTCATTGCTAAAAAAGAACAATTAGAAAAGGGTATTTTCCAAAACTGCAGAATTTTTGTTTTGATGAAGTACTAGAATGTGAAATTTTAATATTTTTTTTATTTAAAACGTTCTATTTAACCTTAAAGAGCATTCTGAAATCGTGGTTATCTTTACATTCAAAGTTTCTTTTACAATGAAGTACTAGAACATGAATCAAAATTTACTAGATTACAAAATAATCAATATTTGCGTTCTCCTTTTTTTATTTCCAGAGGTTTAACGCATAATAGGTTTGGGCAACCACCTTTTGAAAGTTTATTTTTGTTAAATGAAGTACTAGATCAAATTTTTATTTAGGTTTTGAACTAAAAACCCGTATTAATTTTTCTTCTACTGAATTTTTAATAGATTTGCAGTAATACATATTTTTGAAGTACTAGAATCGAAATACACTAAAATCAATTTCTTGACACTTCGATTTGAAAAAAAAATCAAGAATTTTAAAACAAAACGTTATAAACCATTATCTTCCTGCCTCTCTTTAAGTTTTATTTTTTTACTGAAGTACTAGAACCCAAACTGGTTTATTTGTTGTGTTTTAAAATCTCTTTTATTGAGTTTTATTTCGGAATTGTCAGTACTGAAATAGCTAAATTTGCGTCAAAATTGATGTCTATAATCAAATAGATCTCAAAACAACTAGATTTTTCATATATTCAGCCAGCAAAATGCAAAATGGTTTCTATCGTACTACTTTATAAAGAAATATTTGAACAATTTAACCAAAATCTTTGATTTTCATTGTTTTATCAAATTTATCTTACACAAATAATTATGGGAAATATACCCATTTTAGGCCTAATAAACGGTCGTGTTTGAATGATGCTGGATAATCTGGAGCGTTCCTTTAAATTTACTAAAACCAAGTACACCAACGAGTAAAGCAACTTTTTGTTAACATTTCGGTTTATTTTCACTTCAACTAGAAGTTATTCAATTCCTTTTACAAGCATTTAAAAAAAATATTTCGCAAACGTATTCTAATCACACGAGAATGCATTGGGCCACGCCCATTTTTCTATTTTCAGCTTAGTTCTGTTTCCTTCCGGCGCTCTTTTGGGTCTGCTTATTGCTGCCATTTGTGCCGAAATTTTAAGCGAGCACTCACGAAAAGTAGCATTTATGGAGAACATTTCTGGCATCACTGGCTCACTCCAACGGGCGCTGCTGGTGGTGTTGGTGGCCTTCGATTGGAATGGGTCGACAAAAGTCAAACGTCAAAAGACTTGGCGCGTTTGTTTTTTTGATGGCGCTTGCTAATTATTTACTTGTTTCGGAACTATTTTTCAAGTGAGTCACTAACTAATGTTCAAAAAAACATGTTACCGGTAGTTGGAAGCAATTTCATATCTTAAGCGCTTTGACATCGTTAGCGCATATATTTTTTGTTTGAGAGTTGCAGTTTAGGAAGGGAAATGGGCATGTAGTTCGAAGTAAGACAATCTTGGAAAACTATCAAAAAATAATTACATTTATTGAAGTACTAGAACAAACTTGAAAACACATTTGCAGTTTTGGAAATTACCCTTTCGATGGCAATTGACAGCAATTACGTAACTTTCCGATCAAAATGCTCAGATTGTGTACCGTAATCTAGTACTACATCATCATCACACTAATGTTTTCTTGGAACCAACCTATTTTCATCTCTTTTAAGGCCGTCATTTAACTAAATGCCATCGCGGAGGATCAAAACCGTAGGTTTTCTAAAACAAAACAACAATAAAAACAAGCATTCTATTTAATAAAAATAAACAAGTAAAACAACGTATAGTGAATCAATAATTTTGATACTTGGATTTCTCTAGCTAGAACCGTATTCGATTGAATTCATTTCATCAAAAAACAAAATCTCACATCACAATACACATTGCAAACAACCGACACATATTCACTTCACGTTGGGATCCGAACGCGCGACAACCACAACCTACATCATCAATTTCGTACACGTAATCAGAAAAGCAAATAAGATTTAAAACAAAAGTTACAACAAACGCAAACAATAATAGGTTCGATTTGTAATTGTATCACGAAATATTCTCTTCGATGAGTGAAATTTTTACTCTTGTATCAAAGAAAAAGGTAACTAAATATATTAAAATTACTCGCAATTTTTATCATTATAGAAATTTTTAAAAAAGGAAAACCGAAACCGATTAGTTCTCGCAAACAGTAAGATCAATCAGACTCGCACTAATTTTTAAGACGTGGCGTCCCTCTCCTGCATTTTGATATCATTTCTATCCACCTTAAAACTTGTCCAAACAATCCACACACAAAAAAAAGCATTTTAAACTCTATCGGAACCACTTTTACAATGAACTGTTTGTATTTGAAGCTAGTGTTTTTTGAAGAATATTTTTTCCAGTAGCACAACACGGACTAACACACAAATACACAAACACTCACACTAAAACACAGTCTGAATATGAATTTGAAGACATTTTAGCGAACTAAAAAATGAGGTACTAGAACAGAATGAAACGTTATATTTATAGTGGAAGAAGAAAAAGAAACGGATGCCAAGCTGACGAAGACAGGTTTTAAAAACTATCTGAAACTGTAGTTGAGAGTAGGAAATATTTAAACGAATGAAGCAAAACCAAAACCCAAATGGATTTTAACTGAAACGACGAACAGAAAGTGTGAAGGTTGAGACAAATTTAAAGAAAAGGTATAAAACTAGCCTAGAATAGTGACCGTTTGTCAAACAAACGGGAGAAAAAAAAAACACAGTGTGAGATGTTGTTCTAATGCTCAAAAAAGGAAAATTTTCGGTTTGACCAAAGCCTTTACTTCTTTACTTTTAACCCTCTCTTTTCCCAACGAAACTGTCACAAAACGCACAGAGCCGACGAAAATGTGCTCAAATTTAGTGTCTCTACAAGTCTATCATACCTCTAGCATTCCACAAAACTTTCCTCCCAAGCCTTTTGCTTTTGTAAAAAAAAAATCCGCTTTTTCTATCGTTAAATCTTAACCCACACACACATACACACACCAACGAGCAAAAGTATTGAAAAAAAATATGTTTGAATTTATCGAGAAAAAAAAATTATTCAACCACAGTTTAAAAAAAGCGCTTTATCATAATGATACAATTATCCATATATTTTGCAAAAATATCCAAATATATTTAACGGAACAGTTATATAGATCAGTTATCTAATTGCCGGCGATTGAAAAAATGATAGAAGTTAAACCACATTTGCAACATCACAGCAAAAAAAAAGAAACCATTTCAAAATTTGACGTTGACAGCAAAAAGAAAAATAGCGTTAAAAATATAAAGAAAACAAAAAGCAGCAAATCAACTCTATATATTGAATGTTTGGCGATGAAAATGTTTAGATTACAACTCATAACAAAGAAACACTAAAATTTAAAAAAGAATCCATACAGGCAAACAAAAAAGCAACAACACCGACTATATTGCGGGCGCAGTTAGTTAAACTTTGGAAATCTAGACACTGGAGCAGAAAAATCAGACAAAAAAAACAACAACAGCTAAGTCATGTCATGTGGGAGAAGGTGGAAACAGAAGAGAAATAAAAACGACAAACCATTTAATGTTCATCGATGCGAAGTGTAGGGTTTTTGTATTTTATGAATATCACAACTTTCCTTAAAAATTTAATTCAAGTACTAATAATAATAAAAATATACAATGTTTCTTGAAATAAAAGCCAAAATAAAAAAAAAGATTTTGAATTGCTATGAATCTTGTTTCAGATTTTCATCGACTTAAGTTTTGAATCAGAGTTTTATTTTTTCATAACATTAACTTTTTTTTAAACTGTGATAATTTTTTGAAAAATCTTGAAATTTTGATTCTTTTTGATTAATCAGAATGAACATCAAAATTAAGAGTTTTTATAAAATTAATTTGGCCGAACTTGTTGAGGGCTTCCCTATGGCCATAGAAGGCATTTTACTTAATTGGCAAGTTAATTGGTTCGTCCATGCAAGTTTCCACTGGCATAAATTTTTGGCAACTTTTTCGATACAAAAATTGTATGTAAATATTTCCAATGAGTGATAGAAAAAACTATCCTTTGATGATTCATCAAAACATCACAGAATATATCGACCGCCACTACAGCTTGTGAGTGCTCTTTCTCGGTCTCGGTATTCCCAGAAAAAGCACTCTCTTTCCACAACCTCTCCTCTATTCCACGACCACGCGTCGAGTCTTTCGTTCTCTCAGCAAACCGCAATGAGAGAGAGATAGAAGGAATGTGTAAACACAAAAACTTGGTTGGCTGAATTCAGCACTTCGAGTGAGTATCAGGAATGAGAGTAAAGATGACACATGATTTAGAAAAACAGCACTTCGAAAATTTTCAAAAAATATTTTAATGGTTAAAAGTTTAGTTTTTTTTTATATAAATGCACCGTTGAATTGATAGCCGTTTGGGAGTTATTTTATTATTTTTTTTTTTCAATATATATTTGAAGAGCGGAAGACACAGGCCGGTCCTTCCCTTTTGGCATTTTTTGTTAGCAAATGTCTGTGATTTTTTTTGCAAAACATTATTTCTTCTTTCTTTTTTTTTACATGCGACTTAATATTGATTTTTTTCAATCTTCAGTCTTTTCAACTAGAACTAGTGATTTTGTCGCAATGTCACGGAAAGCGAAATATATTTTTTTATTTAAACGCAACACAGGATTATAAACATGCATTTTTGAGGAAGTTGTAAAAGAAATGCATGGCAAATTTAGATCTGATATATAGAATTATTGTTCATTATAACTTTCAACACAATGCTCATAATTATTTGTAAATTTCTAGCTTTATTTGTAACGTGTCATAGAGTCTACAATTTTAAATAATTTGATTTGTTTTATAACACATTAACATATTTTTTTTATTACAAAAAATTCAAAAAAATGTGGAAATACTTAATTCAATACTTCAATAAAATAAATGCAAAGCAGTTTGAGCAATTTTACTTTTAAATCTCCGTATTTTTTTTCTGATTATTATATAAGAGACGTAAACAAATTTCATAAAACGTGAAACAATAAAAAAAACTTTAAAATGATTCTTTTTAACTTTTTTTTAAATATGTCCTGAAATTTCTCTACTGAAAAAAACATGACAGCAAACACAACATTTATTTCTCAAATTTTGATGTTTGTACTTTTTTGCTTCGTTTTGAAGATATTTGAAGCAACTGATGAAAATTCTACAAAATTGAATTAGGAATTTTTGGTTTTGCGAACTCTTTTTTTTTACATTTTAAACTTATTTTGAAAATAAATGGCAATTTTCTCCCAAAAATTAAAAAAAAAGAGTACACAAAGCTGGTTTTTGGAAAAAGAAGTGTACCCGTTTCTTCGGCTCAAAAAATGTATTTTTAGTACCTTTGGTATCACTAAATTTCTGTTTAAACAGGAACAAAGATGCGCAAAGTCACACGATTCAGGTGAAATTGTCAAACCAAAGACATTCAGCATCGGTTTAGCATTTAAAGCATGATTTTTGGAATTTTTTTAGATCGAAGCCCGTCTAGAGGCTGATTCAGCTGTCAAAATGCTCTTTTCTAGTGTTGGTCCAGATTTGAGCAGCCATTTCAAAAAATATTCTTTTAAAAGAATTAATAAATTATTTTTGGATGCTAGTGTAAATCTGGCTGCGTTCTTTTCTTCTGCTACCCAGTTGGAAAGTTTACATGAGTCTCAAGGGCACATAGCTCTAGATCGAGTCAAGTTGGCTCTAGACTCGAGCCAAATTTCTCACTGGGTAGTCAGCTTGCACGCACACACTCTCACACACAAAAGATTTCTCGTGAACTTTCCGACCAGAGCTGCCACACGTACGTAAATGTTCTGTAAATGATGTTAATACAGATTTTTGTTGATTCATACATATTAAGAAAAGTTTTACCAAATTTAATAACTTCTTTCAATTGGGTCCTAAAATGAAGCTTAGATTGCTGATATTATTGTTTACAGCGATAAAGCTTATTTTTCTGAATACAATGACCTTTTGTACGACCACAAAGAGTTTAAATAGGATTTTTAAATCATTTTGAATAATTAATCTCGCGGTTCTTGTTGACAGAAAAGCTCCTACTTGACAGCTCGTTGCAAGGGGACCATAGTTGATCCATCGAAAAAATGTTGTCTTGTCAAAAAAAAAAATTTGCATAAAAATGAAAAAAAAGTGACCAGAAATGGTTTTAAATCGTGTTTTTTACCGTTGTACCTACATAAAAATTTACATAGGGCTTTAGTACCCAAAATTTTTTGACATGTTTGATGACAAATGTTGCTATCCGTTACACTCGTATTAATTGGGTACTAAAGCCCTTTGTAAATTTTTATGTACAACGGTAAAAAACACGATTAAAAACCATTTCTGATCACTTTTTTTCATTTTAATGCAAAAATTTTTTTTTTGACTAGACAACATTTTTTTGATGGTTAACTATGGTCCCCTTGGAACAAGCTGTCAAGTAGGAGCTTTTCTGTCAAGAAGGACCGCGAGGTTAATTTTTCAAAATTGATTTATAAATCCTTTTTAAACTCTTTGTGGTCGTACAAAGGGTCATTGTACTCAGAAAAATAAGCTTTATCGCTGTAAACAATAATATCAGCAATCTAAGCTTCATTTTAGGACCCAATTTACCTATTTTTCAAAATAAACAAAAACACAAAATACCACACTCTCATATGTTTTCATGTGTGTTTGTAATTTAGTCTTTGTTTTAAAAAGTATTGAAAAATGTTAAATACTGATTCTAAGCTAATCAATCAATACAGACATTTTCCCTTTTAATACAGACGCACAGCCCGACTTGACATTCAAAACTCAACTCAAACACAGACTTCAAAACGGCAACCGGGTGGCAACCCTGTTCGGCTCAAGCTCGGGCCTCGGCCCGTTTTCGTCAGTTTCATTTCTGAGTTCGTGCCGAGTGGATGCAAAAGTCCGAAGCGTCCTCGTCGCGAAGGAGAGTGTTGCGTTTCGTTTATTTTTTCCTGCCCCGTGTCGTCCACACAACTCCGTGAGTGTGAGTGAGAGAGAAATATAGTGGTGTGTGGTGAAGCGAAAAAAGGGAAGTGTGTTCGAGGGGCTCACCTTGCTGCTGTAAAAAGCAAGGAAAAGAAAGATTCTAGCCTTTTCGAGTTTGAGAATTGTGCAGGTTTTGTGGGGGATTGTCGGGAATTCAAGTTTGAAGAAACAAAAAGTTTGGGATAAAACGGAAAAATCTGTGCAGAAATTTGCGTGAAAACGGAGGAAAAGAGAGAGAGAGAGGGGAACCATTTGATTGGGTGTTCCGTTCTTTTCCGCTGAGTGCCCCGTGGTGAAATTTTGAAAATTTGTGCAAAGTGGAGATCTAGCCGGAAGAGAACCCCGCCAGGAAAATGGCCAGCTGTAGGAGGGCACTAGCTTTCACTTCGGTGCTGGTCCTGACCATCCTGAAATTGGTATGTTTGCTTGAAAATACAGAAAATTTTCCTCGAAAAAAAAAACTTCAAAATCATGGGAGTCGACTCGTCAGCTGGAAAACACACGCACACCACCGCAAGCCAAGCAAATCGAACGATGAGTGACTCAAAGGCGTCACCAACACTCACGCGAAAAAGTGACAGTTCCGCCCGATGGGTGGTGGTGGTGTCTGTTTGTAAACAGACAGTCGTCGAGTCGCTGCTTCTGGTGTGTAAAAATTCGACCCAACGAAACGGGAGGTTTGACGTCATCAATCTTTTTTTATTGCACACACAAAGAGCTGGCTGGCGCTGCCTCCAGACAAGAGCTAGGATAGGATGCTCTTCAAACGCGGCAGCGAAATTTTTTTGATTTACGGCCGCTGACGGTGTGTTGAGGAAAATTGCCAGCATTTTCTCTTGATTTTTATGATTTTTATTGTGCGGGAGGAATAAGGTTTGATTTAAGATCGGTTTAAATTTGGGAGGATGAGCTTGTTGAATGTGTATTGGGGAATAAACCCAGAAAACTTCAAAGTCAATTAAATTTTTCATGCAAAGAAATTTAACTAGACTTATAATTGAAAATTGACGCCAAATCACTTGGAAAATTATTTTTATATATTTTTGGCTTCAAAAAGGGTGTTTACTTTTAAGTCGGTTTTTAAGAAGCAATTGTTGTGGCAAAAAAAAATCCTTAAAATAAGATTTAAAATAATCACAGTCCATACTCGATTATCCGAAGATTCGGTTTTCTGAATGTTTCTTTGGACCTTTTTATCTTAGCATTGAGTTTTGACATTCACCTAAACAGTTACAAACCGAGTGAAATTGTAGGCTCGATATAGGTCTAATTATCTTGAGGATCAGATCTGCATCGGCCCTACATTTCTTTCAAACATAAAACTTATATTAACTGTTCTTAGGACCTTTTGCCCTGGGCTTTGTCATAATGAGTATCATAGGTTTGATGCTTGTTTGGCAAAGAGTATGATTTGATTCGATGTGGAATTAAAATCGAAGTGTTCAGTATATTGCTGAAGCTTCCATTTTTACACATGGACACCACTTCATGCTGCGAGAACCCACTTTGGCGTAGTCTCAGGGCTTAATCGATGGCCGGTAAGCTGTCATCGAGACAAGGAGGTTCTCTGATAGTGGAAATATCACATTTGTACAATGAACCGCTACATATGTGATTTTTCCCTATCTTAATGTGGGTGTCAGGTTAGGATGCGGGTTTAAAAAATAGTGTTTGTAGAATTTAGGATTTTAACTATAAATATCAACTTTTTATACTTTGCCTTTAGTTATTTAGGGACAAAATTAGTAACAGTGAATTTAGTAATTCTATCTTCATTCAAGTAGCATAAAAACCATTCTGATTTGTCAAAATTTCCATAGTGTCTCGATCAATCAATAGTGAAATGATATCGGACTAAATTCGTTGATCTGTTGAACTAACGGTTGTCGGATTATGATTGTATCGACCATTGTTGTGAATCGAGGATCTACTGGAATTCTGACGAACAAATGGACGCTTTTTCAATTCACGACTTGTAAAATATCAACTGTTATTTTTTTTTGTTTTTTTAAAAGAAGCCAGACAGGTTTTAAAAGAAACGTTTTTTTTTGGTCGTCGGGGATTTGAGATAAGAGTAGCTTTCGGATAGGTTGCTTTAAATCTTGTATTCAATTCAAGTTAGGTAGTTATCCGCAAATGAATATTTGGACTTATATGAATAATTGAACATTTTGGACTTATGAATAACACACAACTGTGCATTTATTCTAGAGTCAGATCCATACAGCGTCAGTGTTTATTTGGTCGAAGTGTACTAATTCATTGGCAGATCTGGTTCTAGTTGTAATGTACGACAAGACTACTGACGGACGTGACAGGACGAGGGCCCAGTTTAGAGGTTTCGACATCAACGATGTGCGGCTGGATCACCCTCCCAAAAAAAAAAAAAAAAAAAAAAATTAACTGTTCTTAGGACCTTTTGAAAATTTTAATCTGGAAATAATCTTTTTTATCAATGTTTTAATAATCATAGTAAACTCACTTTACAAACTTTTCAAAACTTGTTGAAAACTACATCATGAGGTCTCTTCTTTACCAAGAGCAGTATTGTTCCGTACAATACCGTTTGTATTTATTTCATAATTTTAATTTTTCTAACAAATCTTTAACCTATCAATCTAACCCCGGCTATCAAAGTCACCCCGGTTTACAGTATTAAAAAAAAGATTTAAAAAAACTGAAAAACATTGTTAACAAAATTTTAAAAATCAGTTCTAGATGCAAAATCGAATATGCAATCAAAAAACGATTTGTTCAAAAATGTTAAAATTTTTACAATTTAAAAATACTTTTGCACGACTATGAAAAATACTTTTGAAAAGCTGATGAAAATTTCAGCAATTTAAATTTTTCAATTTATTGATCGGTAAGTTTAGTGAAAAATAACTTTTGTTTGTGTCAAGAAATTAGTCCTAATTTTTCAACAAGAATAACCATTGGAAAGGACTAATAACACTTATTTCAAAAAAATTAAAATGTTGACCTTGATTTTTAAATTTTGCAAACCCAGGCCTTTGCTTAAACTTTCATTTTCATTAATATTTTGAAGTTTATAAAAAAAAATTGTTTGCCCCCTGATTATTCAGCCAAACTTTGAAGGGGAGGGGGCGACATAAACTTTGAAAAATAATTGCAACGGCCTAAGGCAGTTGAGCAATTCTCTACCAAAACCCGAAATGTATTTTATTTGTATTTTTCAATGATTCAATGTTAAAACATAAAACATTTGTAAAATTTTCCGATCACCTCGAAAAAAATATTTTCAGATTTTTTAAATAAAGACTAACATTTGAAAAGGGTGTAATATTGAATCTTTGGTTCTTTTGAAATGTTAGTCTTGATTCAAAAAAATTGAAAATGTTTTTTTTTCGAAAAGATCGAAAAATTTCACGAATGTTTCATGTTTTAACATTGTAATTCGGACCATTAGTTGTTGAGGGCAACCAGAGGTCCAATCTTCAATGTTTCTTGGACAATTTTAAAGCAAATTTTCTGTACTTAAAATTTTTTTAGAAATGGTCACTTATGGTCACTATTTAAAAAAATAAAAAAAACTGCAATTTTTCCCTAAAATCAAACTTTTGGTGGCTATACCTTGAAAACGGAGCCCTTTATCAAAAAATCTGTAGAGTACTTTTCGACTGCAAATTCAATTTTACACCAAAAAACAAATTATGTCAAATTTTGTTTTGTATAAAATTTAGATTTTTCAAAATTTACATGTTTTTCAAAAAAATCATTACTCGGCGGCAGATTTTTTGGCCATGCTTCTCTATCGCTCAAAAAATGCGGATTTTTGTCCCCAAAAAAATAATAAAATCTCTAAAATCAAAAAATACGTATTTTGGGAAATTGAGTTTTTGTGAAAAAAAAGTTAATAAAAAATCGTCATTTTTTCGGTGTACCTATTTTTTTTTCTCAATAGTCCTCAACAATACTGACAACTTTGCCGAAGACACCAAATTGATCAGAAAATTCACTCAAAAGTCACAGCTGTCCAAATATTTACGCACCATTTTTGTATGGACAGCCGCCAAAATTGTATGGAGACTTGTATGGGCACAAAATAGCTTCTTTGGTTAAAGGGACACAAAATAGCTTCTTTGGTTAAAGGGAAGGCCCCCACAAAGTTTGAGCCAAATCAAAAAATACAAAAAAATGAAAATAGCCGAAATTGACCGATTTCGAAGAGACTTTTTTAAAAAACTTAAAATTTTTGGCCCAGAACTAAAAAATACTATCCGAGATAATTTTTCACCAAATTTTATCTTTAAGAAGCAGTTTTTCCCCTCCGCACGGCTGGGACCTTGCCCCCATGGAAAGCATGGGACGGTCGGAGGGCTTGTAATGCACTTTACCAATACGGAAAGAGCAGGGGAGCATTTGTTCCCCATACTAGCGCCAGTCAAAGATGTTACACATTGATCTTTGCCGAGTGGTGTCTGGAAATATTAATAGTTTTTTATTAGTTATTTGAAGAATATTTACAGTGCCACAGTTTTGAAGAATAAATCCAGACGGAACCGAATGATCGAATGCTGCCTGACGTCGGAAAATTCGGAGCAACTGGAACGTACCTAGCGGCCGGGTTGCGTAGTGTAATGGAATTCGGATTTCGATATGATGAAACCCACCGCGGAGCTGGTCAAAGGACGACCAGGACAAACTCGTGGCCAATTGCGACTTATACTGGCGAAGGTGATCGAGGACATCTGACGGCGGTTGCGGAGTCGTCCTCTTTAAAGCTAAGTACTCATGCATGATAATCGTATTACAGGCCTGCCTTTTCTGGTCATGTTGAATACGAATAACTGCAACACTAACCACTTTAATTTTCAGCAAAATTGACAAGACCTTTGACGAACGTGACAGGACAGGGGACTGCAAGACTGTAAAACATTTTATATAAGTCCTTTTTATGTGGGAAAATTTTGCCCGAGGTGTGTTTCTTTGCTTCTTTTAAATAATGACCTTTGCTAATTGAGTTTAAACCTCAACATATGAATTCATTTTAATAATTTTGCTTTTGTTGGAACAGTTAAGGGTCACGTAGTAAAAGTCCGTTGGTGCGTGGATAGTGTACCCCGTTTGCTCGAGTTCCTTGGGGCCAGTTCTGTAGGTTTTAACAGTCTCGACAGTTCAAACCTACAGCACTGATTTTGGGAAGCTTGTGCAAATGGGGTTTTTAATGAACATTGGGGGCGGCGATTGAGCACGAAGTTTCGATTTAGCTAATTTACATCACTACACGATTACATACTCTCACAAACACAATCTCATTTTAACCTACCCAATCATGTCCTCAATCCCCGCTCCCATGGAGTGCGAGCGATCCGCATGTGATTGACACGACCATTACCATTCCTTTACACAACCGGACTTGGACTGACTTGATCCTGGCTATCCCACCTCGATCCGCAAAAAAAAAAAAAAAAATATCTTTAAGAAGCAGTTTTCCCTCATTTTAAAAATACTTCAGCAAGATTAAAAAAATGAAACTTTTTGAAAAAATAACTATCTACAAATACCTAAAACTTTTAAGCAATGAACTTTATAAAAAAAAATCATTTTCAGTTGAAAATTTGATCCTGCATCTAATTGTTTTGATGTTTTGTTTGGAACAGTTTAAGATTTTTTTTTCAAAAAATCTTTTTTTTTTCTTTAAAAACCATCCTAAAAAAACAAAACCAAAATGACGTATGGTGGGAATTCACCATGAGATGAAAAATGAGATTTTTTCCATGTATTTATTTTTCTGGAAAGTCCATACTTTGCCGAAGACGCCAAGTCGATCAGAGTGTCCCGTCTTAAAATATTTTTGTTTTTTTTTGGAAAACCTAATGATATGAAAAGGCTTATTCATATTTCCGGACAATGTTTCATACAAATCAAATGATTAGAGGAAATCGATAAGTCGATTAGCGAAATTGTAGAAAATTCCGTAGTAACTTTTCAAAAGGGCGGAACTTTGGATGTAAACAGACAGTCGATCTATTTTGCTCTAGTGACAGTTCACAGCAAGTGTAAGTGGGACAGGCTGCTTGTCGAGAAAGAAGATTGCATGATAGAAGAAGCAATTAGCAGGGAAAATTCTCGTATTAACTATTAACTTTTGAAAGAAACTTGCTTGCTCACTTTCCACTGAGCTATTTATTAACAGATTTTGATTAAAACGCTGTAATTGAACGTCAGAGTGCTGATATGCCAACATTAGGTGCTGACGCTATACATCATGAAGTTGGAAGACAAATATAACAAAAATGTTAGTTTCTCAGTTCCAACATCAACAAACAAAACTGCAAAACGAAACGTGCAAGAAGCTAGCATATGTTCAAAGTCACCCCATTTTACGACGCTGCCCGTTTTATGCCCCGCACTCTGCGCTCGTAAAACGATTCAATGTATACGTCGTATAACGCCGTGCTTTTAGGGATTTTTGCGTTTTATCATAAATCGTATTAAAGATATTAAGACAGACTCTGGTATGTTGCCAAGCAGAATCGACCACCTCGAGCAGAAACCACAGCTGTTTACCTATTTGAGCTTCCACTTGAATCCGCGATGACGTCACTCGAAGGTGGGGGAAAAACACACACCTCCACTGGGATATCCCGGTACCGTTCCAGAACCCGGCACTGCGCACCTTTGTCGTCTTTCAGAGGACCCCATTACTTCTCGCCGCTGAAGGGATTCCCAGAGCGCAACCGCGTGGCCGGCCCCGGAGTATGAGTGCAATCTTTGACATCGCTCTTTTGCTTGGCAAATCGATAGAGTGGTTTCACCGAGGAATAAGTGTTGCGAGCAACACGTGCCTTCTTGTATTGAGCAAGTTGCCAAAATGACACATTGTTTGAGATTTTCAATTAGGGTCACATAATGCAATCAACGAATTAAGAATAGATTAAGTACTCCATCAATCAGCCGGTAAAGCAACACACAAAGCAATGATTAATAGCTCAGCTTGGTGGGTAGTCCGCGCAGCTACCGGTAAAGTCTTCACCTACACACACACGCTGACCGGTTCAACGCTGGTCGCGTAGCTGTGACATCAATTAGAGAAACTCTGCGTCAACCGGAAACCGAACCAGAAATGGTCGTCCAGATCCTAATCGCGTCCATTTTTGGCGGCCAGATCATCACAATTTTCCGACGTGATGATTCCCAAATCGATTCGATTACGCATTTCCCCATGGATATTGTGGTCCACAACAAAGTTTCAGCCCCGGCAGTGTAATTTAGAAACACAAACACAGTTCGTAATTATCGCGTAACAACAAAGCATGAGTCAACAAACTCCAACTCTTTCCACGGCACGGCGTCGAGACAGATTATCGATTTCTAGTCGCAGCGAACTCCGTGGTATAAAGGACTACAACGCATTATCATTCCGGTTGGTCTTTGTTTGGTTGGTCACCGAGCGATTAGTATTCCGAGCGTTGAAGAGAGTTACTCCGCGGAATCTGCTCGAACGTCGCCGCACGCAGACTACCAAATTAAATTACAGCGCTCGCCAAGAAAGAGTCCAGCGGACTTCCAAGAAGAATCCCTTCAAGTGCCCCAGACTATAATCACGTGTTTCACGCGGTTTCTGGTCGGACTTGTCGGTGATTGGTCGTAATTCAATTAGGGAGTCTGAATTGGTGTGGTGTGGGATCGTCCCTTTTGGCTTGCTCTTTCTTCGATTCTCGTCTGACGAGAGGTTACCCGTTCAAGGACGAACGGCGGGGAGTGTCTGCTGTATCAGCTGCAATCTCTGAAGGGATTGCAGACTTCAACGTTCTTGGGCGATGGTGATCAAGAGCCTACCTCGCAAAGAAGTGAGGCAAATTAAATGGTCTTTTTGAACCTTCGCGTTTCGTTTTAATCTAATTACGCGATGCATCCAGCCCGTCCCAGAATGAAACTCGGATTACCGCCTGGGGAGCGATTCGAAACGACCACATTCTTGTGTGGCATCGCACACGCAACCTCGCCATCGATTCGTGGAAATTGCTCCCACGGCCAGCATTATTTTTATCGTATACATGATGTCCTGCTTCTTGTTCAGAAATGTCCTTCGGCGGCTTCGCCGCCCAGCGACCCAAATTCTGTACCCACATATGGCGGAATGCGTCTCGGGATCAAGATAGCGAAGCCCGGATTCGATGCCATTGATGAATCGACGTCAGAACTTTTCCTTTTTTTTTGCGGTGAAATCTGAATCCTTGACCCACTTCCTGCCTATATCGGCAGGACTATTTTGGCAGTTTCATCATATCGCGCAAAAAAGGATGGGATTCTTCATACTCTGAAAGGGACCTGGAAGCTTCTACGAATTGAGGAATGACTTGCCCGACGGGGCCCTCTTCAAGGTTAATGTTGGTCGATTCTCAAGTGGTTGTGTGTGTGGGCTACACATCGAATTAATAAGCAATTAGCATTTTGATTCGAAAACAACATTCCAAACGGTCCAGAATACGCCGCGCAAAAGGTTATCAGTATGCTTTCTAAGGCAGGAATGTTGAGTCAAGTACGAATGAATGAAGTACGAAAAAATATAGTAAAACAAATACCAACACAGCTTGACTGACTTGATCAGTCAATTTGAAACGCTGCGCAAACTTGCCGGGCCTTCTATGTCGTCGTTGGCGGGAGTACGCGGCAAGAATTCCAAGGTCGACCAGTTTCGGAACTCACTGCTGACTCTGCTGTCTTTTGCGGAGAACCCCCGATTGATGCGTGGATCCGACTTACGATAATCGCTTGAGTTTTTTTGCGTCTTTTTCGAGAAATCAATCGATTAGAGTTGGTTAAAAAGTCTGCCTCAAAAAAGAATTCCCTCGTCATTCGTCGTGTTTCGAGTCAAGTGGACAATTTCCGGCTTGTTCAATGGCGTGACCATTTCTGGACTGACGAACACTGATTTCAAACTTATGAATGAATGTTTGATGCTGAACTAGTTTTGGGTCATTACCCTGTACGAGGGGAGTTGAACGTTCACGCGACATTTCGCCACGTGCGTCGTTTGAACCACTTTGAGATGTCAGGGTTTCATGGATTTTGAAAGTTGATAGATTGTCTTGATATGAGCTAACTACGCAATTTTGTAATGCTTTCAAGACTAAGTTATTCGGGCTTTACTGGTCTAGAAAAGTTCAGATTTAGATTTGAAAGATGCAATTGAAACAAGAAAACTCTGTGCAATGTTGCCACACGTCATACAATATTAACTCTATTGAATTTTTGGTTTATTTTTTTCTACCAAACCGGAAATGGATTTTAATTGTATTTTTTTATTTGGCTCAAACTTTGTGGGGGCCTTTTCTATGACCAAAGGAGCAATTTCGGGTCATTGGTTCACCCATATATTTTTGGCAGCTGTCCATATAAAAATGTTAAAGGTATTGATGAGAACTATTCAGAAAAAATAGGTAAATGGAAAAAAAACATTTGCTGATTTTTCAGTTAACTTTTTTGCACAATAGTTCAATATCCCAAAATCCGTATATTTGAAATTTTTAATATATTTTAGGAGAAAACCCCCCGAATATTTTAAGCCATTCAGAAGTATGGTCCAACACTTTGCCGACGAGTTATGATTTTTTTTTACAAAATCTTGTACTTAAAACTCTTTGACCTTATTTTTTATGTAAAATAGAATTTGCATTCGAAAAGTACTTTTAAAGTAAATTACAAGAGCACCGCTTTTAAAAATATAGCCATTTAAAGTTAAATTTCGTACGAAAAATTCGTTTTTTTATTTAAAAAAAAGTTCCCATGATTGTACATTCCTGAAAATATTTTTTCCGAAAAGTTCAGAAAATTTTCGCCTTAGAGCAATTCTCTACGAAAACGATCTTTTTTCTTCAATTTTAATTTTTGTTTTTTTTTAATCCGGCTGAAACTTTTTTGGTGCCTTCGGTATGCCCTAAGAAGCCATTTTGCATCATTAGTTTGTCCATATAATTTTCCATACAAATATGGCAGCTCTCCATACAAAAATGATGTATGAATATTTATTCAAAAAGATGTATCTTTTTAAGGATTTTTTGATCGATTTGGTGTCTTCGGCAAAGTTGTAGGTATGGATACGGAATACACTGGAAAAAAATGATACACGGTAAAAAAATTTGGTGATTTTTTATTTAACTTTTTGTCACTAAAACTTGATTTAAAAAAAACACTATTTTTAATTTTTTTTTATTTTAAAATATATTTTAGAGGACATCAAATGCCAACTTTTCAGAAATGTCCAGGTTTTTTTGACCGAGTTATGAATTTTTGAATCAATAATGATTTTTTCAAAAAATAGTCTCGTCAAAAAATGGTCTCAACAATTTTTCAACTTAATTTTTCGATGTAAAATTAAATTTGCAATCAAAAAGTACTTTAGTGAAATTTTGATAAAGTGCATCGTTTTCAAGTTAAATCCATTTTTAGGTGACTTTTATGAAAATAGAAAACTTTTTCATTTTTTTAAATTAGTGCACATGTGCAAGGTGGGCACCTTTGAAAAAAATCTTTTTGAAAAGCTAAAAAATTCTCTATATTTTGCATTTAAACTTTGTTGATACCTTAGTTGTTGAAATATTGCCATGCAAAGGTTTAAAAACATAAAAATTGATGTTTTCCAAGTCTTACCCAAACAACCCTTCATTTTCTAATGTCGATATCTCAGCAACTAATGGTCTGATTGCGATGTAAAAAAAATTAAGCATTTGTGAAATTTCCGATCTTTTCTAAAACAATGTTTTAATGTTTTAAGAATGACTAAAATTTCAAAAAAGCGTTAAATTGAATGTTTGGCACTTTTAAAATGTTAGTATTGATTCAACAAACTTGAAAATATTTTTTTCGAGAAGATTGGAAAATTTCAGGAATGATTGATTTTCTAACATTGAAAATCGGATCAATAGTTACTGAGATATCGACATTAGAAGGGTTGTTTGGGCGAGACTTGAGAACGTATTAGACTACGACAAACAAACATACTTGCAAACAAACTTTTTGACAGTTTGCCTGCATTTGTTTGCAGATACGTGAAAGTGCGAGTTTGTTTGTTTTTTTTTTGCCATAGTCTAATAGCTTCTTTAGAAAACATCAATATTCCAGTTCCTTTTTCCTTAGGCCGCTGTATCTCAGCATTCAGACGTCCAATCTTCAATTTCTCTTAGACAATTTTACAGACAAATATTTCAAACAAATATTTTCAAAAAAGATCACTCATGATCCCTATTTTTTTAAATTCTAAAACTGCAATTATTTCGCTGAAATCAAATGGTCGGTGTCAATATCTTGAGAACGAAACACTTTATCAAAAATACTGTAAAGTACTATTCGATTGCAAATCAATTTTACATGAAAAAATGAGGTCAACAAAAATGTATGTATAAAATTTAGATTTTTTCCAAAACTATTTTTTTTTTTCAAAAATGTATGACTTGTTGGCAATATTTCTGACCATGGCTCAAAAGTTGCAGGTTTGGTCCCCTAAAACATATAAAAAATCTTGAAAGTAAAAAAATACTGATTTTGAGAAATTGATTTTTTGTGAAAAAAAGTTAATTATAAAATCAGTAAAATTTATTTTTCCGTATACCTACTTTTTCTCAATAGTCGTCAATAATCCCTACAACTTTGCCGAAGACTTGATCAGAAAATTGCTTCAAAAAAAAAAAACAGATTTTCAATTATTGATGTGCCATTTTTGTATGGACAGAAATTGTACGTATGGAATCTCTATTGGTAAGCCCTTCCAGGAAAACTTTGAGTCTACAACCGTAACAACAAGATTTTAGCAAGTTTTTGATCATGATTTATATTCGGCGAAGTCCCTTAAACCATTTGGCATCACCAAGTTCAATTTGGACCACTTTTGGGATGTTTTGAGTCCTGGAATACAAATCATGGAGTCTACCATCGCAACAATATGATTCTACCAAGTTCACAACTCTGGTTTACATTCATGCGATGTCCCTGAGGCTCTTTGGCATCATTCTGAACTCTTTTGAGCATCACTGAAAGTGTACCATCCAAAAAAACTGGTTAGAATCATGTTGCTACGACGGTAGACTTCAAGATCTGTATTGCAGGACACTTTTGATGATCCGGAACAACCCAAAAGTGGCCAAAAAAGCTCGTAGTGTTATCAGGGATTTCAATTAATATAAACCGTCATCGAGAGCTTGATAAAATCTCGTTGCTACGGAGGTAGTCTCCGAAATCTGTATTCCAGGACACTTTGGATGACCCAGAACATCACAAAAGTGGTTGGTTGAGTGGTGGTGACAAGTCTTATAAGCGAGAGATTGCTTTTCGAATAAGTTTGTTTTTTGAATAGGTCACCGCGTAAACCTTAAATATTCATCACTATTTGCCCTAACAAACAGAAATGAATCCCTTTTATACACTGTCTCAGTGACATCCTGCCTAATATAAACACTAGGCACCGCTCAATAGCTGATCCGTATTACTCATGCAGGGGCTGGATTATAATCCAGTCTGAATAATTCACGCCCCGCGGTATTGTAGTACCCTTTTGTCGCGGAAATTGAACCAAGTGTTAGGAATGTGATTGACGCGTAGCTTATCAAAAGCGCGACTTGGTGACGACTACTTGCGGGGAATGGCTTATCAACGACTTGGTATCACGATGGGGGGTGCTGGTGACGTTGACCACGCCTCAGGGTGCCTACAGAGTGGACGCTACAAGCGATGCTACAAGCGACGCGACTAATTTGACAGACCAAGCGACTATACGCGACAACGCGCGACTGGATTTTTGCCCCAGAGTGGACGCGACTAGAAGCGACTCCAAGCAACGCGACTGAAAGAAGCAATTTCGATGCAAACATAATATCTTTTGATGTTAAATGCAGTATTTGTTGTGCTCTAGTTACAGAAATGGTTCTCCGAAATAATTTGGTGGCCACTGGCCACTCCAGAACCGATACTGAATGTCCCCCGGGGAACCACCGAAGAGGCCAATATCTGATCAGAGCAACCCTGTCATTATTGGAATCTTTTTTTTTTTCATTTTGGAAGGACATCTCAGACATGGACAACCTAAATAATTGAATAGCCACTGGCCACTTTGGAACCGGTTCTGAATGTCCCCCAGGGAACCACTGATATGACCAGTATCTGATCAGAGCAAAACCTGTCAAAATTGGTATTGAAATTCTTTATTTTAGAAGAACATCTCAGAAAAAAAAATTTTTGGAAGAACATTCTGAAAATTTAGATTGACCTGGCCACTCCGGAACCGGTTCTGAAACACATAAATTTAGAAATTCAAAAATACAAATACAGAGCAAATGTTCGCTAACTGAAACGAATTCGAATTAAAAAGCACTCAAACGTTATAACCAGTTGTCATACTGGCTTCGACATTTCAACCCCATTGTTCGACGATATCCGAGCACGTTGTTTTGCTTTTTAATTATCTGCACAATCCGTACTATCCGGATATTTGTAACAAAACATAATAGTTTTGGAGATTTTGCCTAATATTTTTTACTTTAATCATTATCTGGGGTGGATATGGTAGAGCACCCAGAAATCGCCATGCTCCAGTATTCACCCACTTACAGAGTTTAAACTGTGTTTAACTAACTTATACCATTTTTGGATAGAATGCAGGTACTTAGCCGGGTCCGGTGGCGCAGTGGTTAGCGTGGTAGCCTCTCACCCCAGTATGGCCTGGGTTCAATCCCAGACGGACCCGGTGGCATTTTTCGAGACGAGATTTGCCTAATCACGCCTTCTATCGGATGGGGAAATAAAACTCACCACACATAACCTTCGGACGCCTAGAAATGAGTAGAAACTTGCAACAGAGCCTACAAAAGACCCGGGGGTCGTTAAAGTGGATTGCTTTTTTTTTGCAGGTACTTATTTATTGATTTCCAACACTTATCAAACCTGAACTAATTAATTTATTCATGAAACTGGTAGAGGGGTAATTCATGAAACTTGTTTTATGCAAAAATGGATATTTTATATCGAATTAACACAGCGTTGCTCAGTGGGTCAAAGTATCTCGAAAAGATTTTACAGACTTTTAAAATTTTATTTACTCCACTTAAAGTTTTTGCTTTGAAGGCACAGTCTACTGTATTTTAAATATTTTTTTAATTTTTAAATTTATAAATAAAAAAATAAAAAAATATTAAAAGAGGAGCAAAATAATCAAAAGTTTAAAATTTTCAAAAAATTATAGGTTTAGAACATTAAAATTAAAATTTTTATCAATGCTATATAAGAATTAAAAACGAAAAATTATAATTTCAAAAAAATAACTTTTAAAATCAATATTTAAAAAAAATTTAAGTACATTCAAATAATAAGAAATCTCAACGTTTCGTACTACGTAGTTAATTTAAGAATTTAAGAATTTAAGAATTTAAGAATTTAAGAATTTAAGAATTTAAGAATTTAAGAATTTAAGAATTTAAGAATTTAAGAATTTAAGAATTTAAGAATTTAAGAATTTAAGAATTTAAGAATTTAAGAATTTAAGAATTTAAGAATTTAAGAATTTAAGAATTTAAGAATTTAAGAATTTAAGAATTTAAGAATTCAAGAATTTAAGAATTTAAGAATTTAAGAATTTAAGAATTTAAGAATTTAAGAATTTAAGAATTTAAGAATTTAAGAATTTAAGAATTTAAGAATTTAAGAATTTAAGAATTTAAGAATTTAAGAATTTAAGAATTTAAGAATTTAAGAATTTAAGAATTTAAGAATTTAAGAATTTAAGAATTTAAGAATTTAAGAATTTAAGAATTTAAGAATTTAAGAATTTAAGAATTTAAGAATTTAAGAATTTAAGAATTTAAGAATTTAAGAATTTAAGAATTTAAGAATTTAAGAATTTAAGAATTTAAGAATTTAAGAATTTAAGAATTTAAGAATTTAAGAATTTAAGAATTTAAGAATTTAAGAATTTAAGAATTTAAGAATTTAAGAATTTAAGAATTTAAGAATTTAAGAATTTAAGAATTTAAGAATTTAAGAATTTAAGAATTTAAGAATTTAAGAATTTAAGAATTTAAGAATTTAAGAATTTAAGAATTTAAGAATTTAAGAATTTAAGAATTTAAGAATTTAAGAATTTAAGAATTTAAGAATTTAAGAATTTAAGAATTTAAGAATTTAAGAATTTAAGAATTTAAGAATTTAAGAATTTAAGAATTTAAGAATTTAAGAATTTAAGAATTTAAGAATTTAAGAATTTAAGAATTTAAGAATTTAAGAATTTAAGAATTTAAGAATTTAAGAATTTAAGAATTTAAGAATTTAAGAATTTAAGAATTTAAGAATTTTAGAATTTTAGAATTTTAGAATTTAAGAATTTAAGAATTTAAGAATTTAAGAATTTAACGGTGCACATCAACCAAAGCTTTTGCACCCAGATTTTTGTTACAGACATTTTAGTATCTTCAAAATTACGGGTACTATCGACATATTTTTTTATTCATCCCCTAAAGTACTGTCCACAAAGTAATTTACAACAAAGTTTGACTAATTTGACAAACGCGTTTTTGCAGGATTGGGTCCGTAAGTTTGTCAATTTTGGAATAAGAAGACAACAACTTCCTTCGTTGCTGTGTACCCTTAAGAATTTAAGAATTTAAGAATTTAAGAATTTAAGAATTTAAGAATTTAAGAATTTAAGAATTTAAGAATTTAAGAATTTAAGAATTTAAGAATTTAAGAATTTAAGAATTTAAGAATTTAAGAATTTAAGAATTTAAGAATTTAAGAATTTAAGAATTTAAGAATTTAAGAATTTAAGAATTTAAGAATTTAAGAATTTAAGAATTTAAGAATTTAAGAATTTAAGAATTTAAGAATTTAAGAATTTAAGAATTTAAGAATTTAAGAATTTAAGAATTTAAGAATTTAAGAATTTAAGAATTTAAGAATTTAAGAATTTAAGAATTTAAGAATTTAAGAATTTAAGAATTTAAGAATTTAAGAATTTAAGAATTTAAGAATTTAAGAATTTAAGAATTTAAGAATTTAAGAATTTCAGAATTTCAGAATTTAAGAATTTAAGAATTTAAGAATTTAAGAATTTAAGAATTTAAGAATTTAAGAATTTAAGAATTTAAGAATTTAAGAATTTAAGAATTTAAGAATTTCAGAATTTCAGAATTTAAGAATTTAAGAATTTAAGAATACGACCAAAAACGTTTTAAAATGGATTCGCAATACTCAAAAATGCTGATTTCCTGAAAATTTTCTATTTTTAGTATTATTCTCAACTCCATGATTTTTTGGCATATTTTTTAAGGGTGCAGTTGAAATTTCTATAGCCTTTTTTAAATCGATCATAAATTGCAGACGGCGATACACTTGTGTTTTTTAAGATTATAATGTGGAATTGTCTCAGATTAGGTTTAAATTTGTCGGTTTCTCAGTAAAGCGGTGCGCTTGTTTTCAAAAATTTACTTATTTTGAAACGATTGTATTTTTTGGCTCAAATTGGTATATAACGGTTAACGGTTAACAAATGTATTTGAAATCTTTTCAAACCCTTTCTAAAATTACCCAAAAAATTATCGAATTTATCAGCATTTTTCTAAATGTAAAGCAGTCAACAAATGAACATTTTGAAAAGTGTTTCAGTTTATATTCGCTAAATCCTGATCTACAATGGCAAACCACAGAATGTTGCGTTTGAAAACTTGACGATTGTTTTCGCAAGAGTTTGCGTAAGTTTGATTGTAGATGAAGTGCTATGGGAAAAGTACATTGGTTTTGTTTTTGGAACAACGTTCACAGATAGAAATTATATGAGCAAACCCGTAAAATCTATGTAAATCTTGTACTAAGCTTACTGATTTTCCTAGAGAGCACAGTGGTATAGATAAAACGTTGTCGGATTTAGAAAAAATGCATCTAAATTCAGAAAATTGTAAACGATTTTGTTAAAAAAACTTCAGCGATTTCGAAAACAACAAATGTTTTTGAACTTTTTATGGATTCGCTTAGAAGAATTCTATCCGTGTGTACAAACAATGTTCGATTTAAGTTTTAGATATTATTTTCAATTATTTTTGTAATTTTTTATATTTGATATAAGAATATTTTTCTTCCAAAATTTCTGGGGGGGGCACAATGTATGGGCTGCCCCCCCAGCCCAATTTTAGGGGGGGCAAAAAGTACCGTGCCCCCCCAGAGTCGGCGCCCCTGTTGACTGGTTTTGCTCTGATCAGATATTGGCCACTTCGGTGGTTCCGGAGTGGCCAGTGGCCACCAAATTATTTCGGTGGACCATTTTTTAGACGTTCTTCCAAAATGCAAAATTTTGATACCAATATTGACTGATTTTGTCCTGATCAGATATTGGCCACTTCGGTGGTTCCCCGGAGGACATTCAGAACCAGTTCCGGAGTGGCCAAAATTAAGAATTTCGATACCAATATTGACTGGTTTTGCTTTGATCAGATATTGGCCACTTCGGTGGTTCCCCGGAACACATTCAGAACCGGTTCCGGAGTGGCCATTGGCCACCAAATTATTTCGGTGGACCCTTTCTGAGATGCCCTTCCAATATGAAGAATTTTGATACCAACATTGACTAGTTTTCTTCTGATCAGATATTGGCCACATCGGTGGTTCCCGGAGGACATTTAGAACCGGTTCCGGAGTGGTCAGTGGCCACCAAATTATTTTGGTGGACCATTTCTGAGATGTCCTTCCAAAATGAAGAATTTCGATACCAATATTGACCGGTTTTACTTTGATCAGATATTGGCCACTTCGGTGGTTCCCGGAGGACATTCAGAACCGGTTCCGGAGTGGCCAGTGGCCACCAAATTATTTCGGTGGACCCTTTTGAGATGTCCTTCCAAAATGAAGAATTTCAATACCAATATTGACTGATTTTGCTTTGATCAGATATTGGCCACTTCGGTGGTTCCCCGGAGGACATTCATAACCGGTTCCGGAGTGGCCAGTGGCCACCAAATTATTTTGGTGAACCATTTCTGAGATGTCCTTCCAAAATGAAGAATTTCGATACCAATATTGGTTTTGCTTTGATCAGATATTGGCCACTTCGGTGGTTCCCCGGAACACATTCAGAACCGGTTCCGGAGTGGCCATTGGCCACCAAATTATTTCGGTGGACCATTTCTGAGATGCACTTCCAATATGAAGAATTTTGATACCAACATTGACTAGTTTTCTTCTGATCAGATATTGGCCACATCGGTGGTTCCCGGAGGACATTAAGAACCGGTTCCGGAGTGGTCAGTGGCCACCAAATTATTTTGGTGGACCATTTCTGAGATGTCCTTCCAAAATGAAGAATTTCGATACCAATATTGACCGGTTTTGCTTTGATCAGATATTGGCCACTTCGGTGGTTCCCGGAGGACATTCAGAACCGGTTCCGGAGTGGCCAGTGGCCACCAAATTATTTCGGTGGACCCTTTTGAGATGTCCTTCCAAAATGAAGAATTTCGATACCAATATTGACTGATTTTGCTTTGATCAGATATTGGCCACTTCGGTGGTTCCCGGAGGACATTCATAACCGGTTCCGGTGGCCAGTGGCCACCAAATTATTTTGGTGAACCATTTCTGAGATGTCCTTCCAAAATGAAGAATTTCGATACCAATATTGGTTTTGCTTTGATCAGATATTGGCCACTTCGGTGGTTCCCGGAACACATTCAGAACCGGTTCCGGTGGCCATTGGCCACCAAATTATTTCGGTGGACCCTTTCTGAGATGCCCTTCCAATATGAAGAATTTTGATACCAACATTGACTAGTTTTCTTCTGATCAGATATTGGCCACATCGGTGGTTCCCGGAGGACATTTAGAACCGGTTCCGGAGTGGTCAGTGGCCACCAAATTATTTTGGTGGACCATTTCTGAGATGTCCTTCCAAAATGAAGAATTTCGATACCAATATTGACCGGTTTTACTTTGATCAGATATTGGCCACTTCGGTGGTTCCCGGAGGACATTCAGAACCGGTTCCGGAGTGGCCAGTGGCCACCAAATTATTTCGGTGGACCCTTTTGAGATGTCCTTCCAAAATGAAGAATTTCAATACCAATATTGACTGATTTTGCTTTGATCAGATATTGGCCACTTCGGTGGTTCCCGGAGGACATTCATAACCGGTTCCGGAGTGGCCAGTGGCCACCAAATTATTTTGGTGAACCATTTCTGAGATGTCCTTCCAAAATGAAGAATTTCGATACCAATATTGGTTTTGCTTTGATCAGATATTGGCCACTTCGGTGGTTCCCCGAACACATTCAGAACCGGTTCCGAGTGGCCATTGGCCACCAAATTATTTCGGTGGACCATTTCTGAGATGCACTTCCAATATGAAGAATTTTGATACCAACATTGACTAGTTTTCTTCTGATCAGATATTGGCCACATCGGTGGTTCCCGGAGGACATTAAGAACCGGTTCCGGAGTGGTCAGTGGCCACCAAATTATTTTGGTGGACCATTTCTGAGATGTCCTTCCAAAATGAAGAATTTCGATACCAATATTGACCGGTTTTGCTTTGATCAGATATTGGCCACTTCGGTGGTTCCCGGAGGACATTCAGAACCGGTTCCGGTGGCCAGTGGCCACCAAATTATTTCGGTGGACCCTTTTGAGATGTCCTTCCAAAATGAAGAATTTCGATACCAATATTGACTGATTTTGCTTTGATCAGATATTGGCCACTTCGGTGGTTCCCCGGAGGACATTCATAACCGGTTCCGGAGTGGCCAGTGGCCACCAAATTATTTTGGTGAACCATTTCTGAGATGTCCTTCCAAAATGAAGAATTTCGATACCAATATTGGTTTTGCTTTGATCAGATATTGGCCACTTCGGTGGTTCCCCGGAACACATTCAGAACCGGTTCCGGTGGCCATTGGCCACCAAATTATTTCGGTGGACCATTTCTGAGATGCACTTCCAATATGAAGAATTTTGATACCAACATTGACTAGTTTTCTTCTGATCAGATATTGGCCACATCGGTGGTTCCCCAGAGGACATTTAGAACCGGTTCCGGAGTGGTCAGTGCCCACCAAATTATTTTGGTGGACCATTTCTGAGATGTCCTTCCAAAATGAAGAATTTCGATACCAATATTGACTGGTTTTGCTTTGATCAGATATTGGCCACTTCGGTGGTTCCCCGGAGGACATTCATAACCGGTTCCGGAGTGGCCAGTGGCCACCAAATTATTTCGGTGGACCCTTTCTGAGATGTCCTTCCAAAATGAAGAATTTCGATACCAATATTGGTTTTGCTTTGATCAGATATTGGCCACTTCGGTGGTTCCCGGAACACATTCAGAACCGGTTCCGAGTGGCCATTGGCCACCAAATTATTTCGGTGGACCATTTCTGAGATGCACTTCCAATATGAAGAATTTTGATACCAACATTGACTAGTTTTCTTCTGATCAGATATTGGCCACATCGGTGGTTCCCGGAGGACATTAAGAACCGGTTCCGGAGTGGTCAGTGGCCACCAAATTATTTTGGTGGACCATTTCTGAGATGTCCTTCCAAAATGAAGAATTTCGATACCAATATTGACCGGTTTTGCTTTGATCAGATATTGGCCACTTCGGTGGTTCCCCGGAGGACATTCAGAACCGGTTCCGGAGTGGCCAGTGGCCACCAAATTATTTCGGTGGACCCTTTCTGAGATGTCCTTCCAAAATGAAGAATTTCGATACCAATATTGACTGATTTTGCTTTGATCAGATATTGGCCACTTCGGTGGTTCCCCGGAGGACATTCATAACCGGTTCCGGAGTGGCCAGTGGCCACCAAATTATTTTGGTGAACCATTTCTGAGATGTCCTTCCAAAATGAAGAATTTCGATACCAATATTGGTTTTGCTTTGATCAGATATTGGCCACTTCGGTGGTTCCCCGGAACACATTCAGAACCGGTTCCGGAGTGGCCATTGGCCACCAAATTATTTCGGTGGACCATTTCTGAGATGCACTTCCAATATGAAGAATTTTGATACCAACATTGACTAGTTTTCTTCTGATCAGATATTGGCCACATCGGTGGTTCCCCAGAGGACATTTAGAACCGGTTCCGGAGTGGTCAGTGCCCACCAAATTATTTTGGTGGACCATTTCTGAGATGTCCTTCCAAAATGAAGAATTTCGATACCAATATTGACTGGTTTTGCTTTGATCAGATATTGGCCACTTCGGTGGTTCCCCGGAGGACATTCAGAACCGGTTCCGGAGTGGCCAGTGGCCACCAAATTATTTCGGTGGACCCTTTTGAGATGTCCTTCCAAAATGAAGAATTTCAATACCAATATTGACTGATTTTGCTTTGATCAGATATTGGCCACTTCGGTGGTTCCCCCGGAGGACATTTAGAACCGGTTCCGGAGTGGCCAGTGGCCACCAAATTATTTCGGTGGACCCTTTCTGAGATGCCCTTCCAATATGAAGAATTTTGATTTTTTTATTTTTTTATTTACAATTTAAAATTTATTTCGAACCATTTTGCAATTTTTTAATTAAATGTACTTTATTTATTGCATTAAACAATTCTTCTGCTCATTTTGTTCGAAATTTTGAATTGCGAAAAGCTGAACAAAACATCAGAATCAATTTAAATCGCTTGATTTGCAAGCGACTGACCTCGGTTTGCACAGGTCGGTCGCGCGACCAATTTGACAGTTGCTTGTTCGTCGCTTGTAGCGCAGCGAAAAATCGCTTCTACTCTGAATAGGCGAGCGATTTCTGCTGGCCGCAAATGAGTCGCGCGTAGTCGCTTCGCCTGTCAAATTAGTCGCGTCGCTTGTAGCGTCGCTTGCAGCGTCCACTCTGTAAGGGCCCTCAGATGGGTGATTTATTATTTTTAAAGGAATTTTAAGGTTTTGTTGGGTCATTCCGGTAAATAGTAGAATTTGCTCGGCTATGATTCATTGAAACACTTGAATTGCTTTTGTTTTACTTGTACCAGCTGTTGATTCAACCTACATCGCAAAGCGAACTGCTTGGGGTAGAGTTCAAAAGCTGCAGTCTTATCTTTTTCCTAGCAGAGTACGTGAAGTCATTTGCGGTACCGACTTGTTTTTATTAGCTTATGGCTTCGCCATAATTTACTCGGATTACTTCGCCACAGTTTGATGCGATTTGGGTCGCACAGTTCTCCAATTTATGCGAACATCAAATTAGGAAGCCACACAAAGATTCGCGTCATGACGTCTTGAAGACGTCGATGACGCGTGACCAAAATGTGGTGACCACTCGAAATAGTTACGCAGGGAAGATGCAAAATCCACGCCGCACTTCGCACTGAAGAACGTGTAGAAATATCGATTTTCTTTCCATGTTTGTGGAGGACTTCACCGCTAACAATCTCCTTTCTTGGTGAGGTTCTCCTTTGTCTGGGGCTCACATGTTTGGACGTGTTACAGCTCGTGTGGTGACATTTTGACGTTGGCTTATCAAGCGAACCAGATTTCGCTGGAAACTGTTGGCAAGTCATGATGGACTACAATTTGATTAGGGACACTGTCCAACTAGCTAGGTCGCACCGTATCCTTCTTCGTGTTGAGTCCTACCCCAGGCGGGATGATGTAAGTCCTCGTGATAGGTTTACTTTTCGTTAGACTCGCCGTCGGAAAAGAAAACACAGTTCGGACTCAATGTATTGTCTTTGACCGATGGCGCGTGATGGTGGAATGGGAAGGGCACAGTTGCTGTAGTGACTCATCCCGGTCCGTGTTTGCATTACCGTGAACCGCAACTGGTTGATGCGGTCGCAGTGGATGACCGGCGTAGACACAACATGATTCTTTAAAGTTTTATCGAAATTCTTGAACTTCAACCTGTCAGACCAATTTGAAATCAACAAACGCAACAGCTTTTGCACTTTCACATTCACGGTCAAGTCCGGCCTAACCCCATACAATCAAATACCAACTTGAGCGAAAGCCTAGAACGTTCATGAATATTTTACGACCCCTCGTAGAGCAAGGACGCACTCTATGCACGGCGTAGTATTATACAATCCGAAAACTATACCTCGCGGCGATAGTCCGGACTATACGGCAAATTGCTTTATCGATCCAAATCCCCAAACCACCATCAACGTGATATACTCGATATGTATGCTGTACGTGTGCCTAACCTCACATGCAAGCGCGACCTCTACCGATGCGGTCACCAATTAAGCATGCAATACACAACGCAGCTTTCCCCCCCTCCTTAACTGTGGGGATGGCGCCACCATTGTAAAGGACGTTGGAAATTCGAGTCCTGCCTGGCCTGGCCGTCCAGTGGCGGTGGTAATTGGTCACGCGGTCATCGGTGACCAGGCCGTGTGTGTGACAGATTGCATGATGCAGTTGTTGAGCGATTGAGGAACCTGTGGGAAGGATCTTCCATCAAGCACACTGTCAAATACTTCAGATATATCTTGTATACCAATTTATACATTGTGTTGATAGTTCCCAATATCGATTGAAATCTCAGTCCTGCGACTTCACTTCCTCTTTACAACTTCCTTAGTTATTATCGAGGAAGAGATGCAAATTGCAACAACCGCTACAACGCATGAGCAACGTGACCTTGGACGCTAGTAGTTGTACTACACAATCCCCACCCCCTTCAAACCATCGTCCTTTGCCCCCCCTTCTTCAAATCCAGGCTCCGCATCAAATTAGGTTAATGATAGTGCTTCTGTTCTATCCTTGGGTGATAAACTGCCACTATGGCGAGGGGGGAGGTTCATTTTAAAAGTGAAAATTAAATTATCTAGCCAAGCCAAGCGCTTGGAATGGCTCCAACGGGAGCTGGATTTAGTAGGCCAGGGTCCTGCGGACGCCGATCTGGCGTCGGGTCGAGGACATCCGAGAGGGAAACGTCTGTTTGCATATCTTTTGACGCCACCATCGACTCACTCCTGGAGCAGTGATGTTCTACTTGGAATGTTTTTCACCGCACTTTAACCTATTTTTAGCCGTTGCAAGGTCGAACAGCGTGTTATCGAGCTTCAGCGGATATCTCGGTCATCGCCGTGACGTCATCGTGGAAAGTTCCAGTCTGTTTGCACAGAGTGCTTCAGTTTAGTTTTTCACTGACCCTTGCGCTCAAGGCTCGTACCCAACAAGTTCATTGAAAGCAGAGTTCACCCCGGTACAACGTGGCCCGACAAGGACTTCCTCAACTGCCAAGTTTGTCCCAGTCGTAAAAATGGCAAACTATTTAACCGCGGTCCATTTCGTTCCAATTGGGCGAAGAAGACGTCCTGGCTGGGTCGCGTGACTCTACGTCGCCGGTCCAAGGGTTTCCACGGTTGGTCCGCTTACTAGTTGGTGTGGATCACGCGACGCACACGTGAGTGGGACACGAGGGCTCGGCGGCGGCTACAGCAAGACGTAGGCTTTGGGGGAAGAAAAGTTTTTCCAAGCGGTTCATTATTCAAAATGGAGTTGCATGGACAATTTGAGGGCTGAACGGTTGGACATGACCATGAATAATTTAAATTGCCAAGGGTTTGGATAAGTGGAAAGCGGCACTGTTGATGGCAATTTGTGGTTAACTCAGTGTCAAAGGCGAGTCCTTACCCGCATAATCAAAAACCATCGGGGGAATAGTCCAAACTATATTACTACTAAAAGAGATGTAGTTACCACATACTTAACCATTATCATATAGTTACGGCACTATACAAAACCATAACGAAACTGATCGTCAAATGATGACGTTTTTATTGAAGTAAATCTAATGATTCTAACTATTTTTGAACTATTTGGGGTACAATAACCTTACACTAAACAGTTCGGATTGTTTAGACAACGTGACTCAACAAAAAAATGTACAAGTCCAAAAAGTTCAAACAATTTATCAACTTTATTGAGAACAATATAGCAAAATTCCACAGATTTTAGATTTTTATAGTCAGAACCTGTAAGAACTAAAAACCTACTATAAATGCTATAGTAGAACACAATTGATGGCGGCCACATTTTTTTCGATAAGTTTGTATAATCCAAATAATTTGTCAACTTACATGAAGTAAAATTACTATACACCATACTATTTTGAATTAAAAATTTCTATAAGTCCAAATAGTTCAAACAATATTTCAACAGTATGGAGTACAATTACAGTTTGTTATATAATCCAACTATATGTTAAACGATTGGTACAAAAATTTCAACTTTTATCAAGTAAATTGATCACAGTCGATTCCTCTGGATGATAGAGAACCTTCAACACCCCCACTTCTCCTCAGATTATCAGAAAACTCCCCAAAAGAAGAAAAATGTTACGAGGGCTCATGAAATTGACTTTCACTATTCTAGAAAAAGTAGGCATGCTGTTCTTACCATACACCAAAAATATGTGTACTACATGGTGGACTATTACTGTTCACTATAAAATGAGTCAATTGTTTGGACTACTTGGACTTATCGAAAAATACTTGCCCCCGAGCTTGCTCCCTTCTAACACAACATGTCACCAAAACCACTGAAAAACCACCAACAGATATAGATCAATCGGATAAGGCGGCAGCAGTTCGGCAGCAACGTAAATAACATCACATACACACTTCGAAAAAATCGTGTAATTTTCTGTCTTATATGATGCACATAACTGGAGCGTCACATAAGACGGAAAATTACATCTGATTTGAAAATTACACGACCAAACCAGCGACTGGTATGGTCGTGTAAAATTACAATCAACGCAATGCATTGGAAAGCATTCCTATTAGAATCTACTTTTATTGGATTGGATTTTTTGGACAGAGAAAGAAAAACACATTCTTACTGAAAAAAACATTTAATTTGATATTATTATAATAAAAAGGGTATAACAAAGCACGAGTGTTTTTGCCGTGGCGGAACGAATAATCAATATCATCGCGCTTCCGGCTTCCGGTTCCAGTATGATCCAACTCACGGTGGTCGCGATGAGCGAAGTGTCCTACGATTTTCCTTCTTCTGTCACTACCGGAACGCCCGGCTGTGCCAGGAACTGTCCAACTACAGAAGACTCTTTCATCGCGTTCTGCACAACGAGCCACAACCATCCAGCCGCGCCGGATATTGATCCGAGCTCGTCTCAGATTGTCGTACGCGTCTATCAGCTAGCTGCGGTTGTCTAGCAAGGCCCCAGCCAACGGCTTCCGTCCGTTTTTGTCCCACCTGTCCTAAAGAGTTAAGTTGAAGTGTCGATGGGCCAGTACCGGAAAGCGGCCTCCTTGGCTAAATGCCGCCGTCTGCATCAATCACAAACCTCCGCGGCACTATCAACCGTGCGTCGTTGCTGGGGCACAGCTTGAAGTTTGCTTCGCACTCCAGTTGTCCGTCGCCAGCAGCCGTCTCCGTGTGGTCGTTTGCTGGATAACCTTGACCAGCAGCTTGAACATGAAACGGACCGGTGCGTCATCGTCCGGAAGAAGGAGGACATTTTTCTGACTGAAATTAAGAATTCAGAATTAAAATGACAGGAAAAATATAAACAAAAAGTCATTAAACCTACCTTAAAAATTGATTTAATATCGCTTTTCAGCTCAATCGTAATAAAAAACCTGTACATTTCTCAACAATTTACCGAAAAACTTATTCGCGACCTCGACCGATTTTCTTGAATCTCAAACATGTCTGACGTTTGCAGCACCACGCTGCACTGTGAAGTGGAAAGACAGCAAATCAGCGTATAATTGGGGTATTCTAATGTAAAATTAAATCATCGCACAGAATATTACACGACAAAACACGCTCCAGTCATGTGCATCATCTTAGATGTAATGTTCAGTTAAAAATGATTTAATGTTACATTTTATCAGATACAATTTTGTTCTCTATTTTGTGACGGTGAATTTGGTTGTTCAGCATCAAACCAAACATAATATTACGTTTGATTTTTGATTACATGATGAGTTTTTACGTCTGGTTTTGAATTCCGTTTGATGTAAAATTCATATTTTTTTAGTGTGTATAATGGCGGTAAACATTCACCAACTATCGATAGAACTTAAAAATCAAATTTGATTATATCCGAAGTAGTTATCACAACAATTGTAGGGTTCATTTTTGCGGTCTTTTTTAAAGTGTCGGCAAAGTAGTGTCGGTAAAGTAGTTTTTCAGAAACTATATAGGGAATAGTCAATTTTTGGGCAATGACTATTTGACGTAAAATCCAAGTTTATAAAAATATTTACATATGTATGAAAACCTCATATAGTTTTCTGCCTAACAACTAATTTCTCATATAGTAAAATCGACCAAAACTATTTTGGGAATGGAATTAATGGTTTGATATATCGTACATATATAGTTGGGTTACAATTTAATGAATAGTAGAGACCATTTGATAAATAGTTGAGTAACTATTTGTCATAAAGTAGTTATATAGTTCATGACTATGCGGGTGGTCTTTTCGTTTCTGACATGCAGCCGCCCAAACATAAAAGAACATTAAAATTGAAGTAATTTAAGTGACACCAAATCAACATTCAGTTTCTAAATGCCGATATCACAGAATGAATTAAAAATCCACAGTTTCAGCATTTGCATGGAAAAGTGTTTTACAATGCATTTTACCCTAATTCAGTTGTTTTTGCAATCATTAATTTTCAAAAAATGAAAGATTTTACGAAAACAAAAATTTTTGCGAAAAAAAAATTAAACATCGAAAATTTTTAAAAATCCAATGGATTTTTAAATCAACTTAAACATGCTAAAAGTGATTTTAAACGCAGGGAAACGCATTTTAAATTGATTTCAGCTGATTGTACTTAAATTTCCATTGAAATTTTGAAGTACTTTGTTTTTTTTTTGTTTCCTGATTTTTCCATTACTGGTTAGCTATCTTTGAAATTTTTCCAAAATATTTTCTTGATTTTGATCAATTTGTAGGATTTTGAGAATATTTCAAGCTATATGAATATGAATTTTTCTAATTAGGAAAATATAGTTTGTATAAATATTGCCAGAATTTGACGAAGTTTTATAAAACCTGCCTAAACGCCAATCCTTAAAAAATTGAGCCAATCTCGCCAAAAGAAACAAAACATGATGCTCAAAAGAAATAGTCAAAAGTTCTTTCCACACAGCAAAAAATCCGATGGTAAAATCGCATGCAAACGCATGCATATCACCTTCGTCAAAATAAACACTTAATATTACACACTGTATGTGCAATTTTTGCAAACACAAAAAAAAGTTGCAACCAACGGGATTCAAACCCAGCACCAACAGTAAGGACTGGCGCCTTAGCCCACTCGGCCATCAGACCGATGACAAGTTGTTGGGATAAACGCATATTATCAGCTTGACATTTCGGTCAAGTAGGTTTCCCATAATGATGGGCTACATATTTCAGGGCGTAAAATTACATACAATTGCATAAAATAATGGAATATTTATTTTACAGCTGGATTACTGCTTTTTAAAGCTGTGCAGTGTAACTTGTTCAACGGAATCGTATTGATATGTAAAGTTGATTGAGTTTTCGAAAGGTAAAGTTTGACCAAAAACGTAGCTCAACATTAATCAGCTGCCAAAATGACAGCATTTGTCATAGGAACGCTTAAGGCTCTGGAAGTCCATTTGGTGGCCATTTTTGTGTTAGAAAAACATTAAAATCTTGATTCAAAATGTTTCAACCAAAAAAAGGTTTTTTTTGTGTTGTTTGTAGAAGCATTTTACATATAGTGATTATTTTTTTCATTTCAATTTACTATTTCTGGACCCTGAATTCAGAACCATCATTGGCCCAAAAGTGAAGGACACCACCTTAAAAATTAAACCTTTAAAAATCTCAGAATTGTAAAAAAAAACAAGTAAAAATAACTTTGACCCAATCTCACCTTCACCGACGACATTCAAAGATCATAATCGTCACGCAATCTGTTCGATTCCTCACAAATCGAGAATCTTCCAGCGATAATCACAACCATTCTTCCTAATTGATCCGACTCTACCCCGATCCAGTTCAAACTTCTTGTGCAACGTCTCTAACCAGCCAGCCCAGTTGCTGCTAATTTTTGCATCTCTCCAATCACGCTAACCACAATTGCCTGCGTAACCGGAGCGCATAACGCGCCGGTCACGACAATGTTCGTACCTCGTACCTACAGCACAAAGTTCGAGTTCCAGCGCTAATGGGAGTCAGTCCGTTTCAATGCACAGACCCCACTTGACGGAGCCTGACCCAACCAACGTCAAGTCAACGTGTGTGTGCATCACACGCGTATGATATTTCATCCTTCTAGAAGTTTACCTCAGTGTTGCACAAAGCGACGGCAATCAGCTAATGCCTTGGAGCCACCGCCGGCGACCGCCCCGGTGGCAATTGCAATGTGGTCATCGTTGTGCTCTCTTGTCACATTTGTGGTTTCGATTTGTTTGAAAATCCAAGCAATTTTCAAAATGCAACAAGATGGCATGACTTCATCGAAGTGCTTAGAAGGTGTCATGCGATTTTTCTCCATCAGACTAAACACGGTTGAAGTAATTCTAGTACGCCTTTTCTAATGCAAGGTGTTGAAATACCAAGCATGACTGTGCCGCCCAAAAGGTCGGATGACCTTTTGCGCGAATTACTCGCCAGTGACTCTCGCTTATCGGCATTCCCAATTCATTCAATCAACCAGGTATTGGCGACCTTATCAGCGCTCTTCAAGCCATCAATCGAATTCTCCAAATTTGGACCCGACCGTGACACCGAAAATCAGTGTCAATTGCGACAAGTGTCACCAACTCGACTTCAACAACCGCCGCCGCGCTGCGCCTATTTTCGCGGTCTTCTTAAAACGGGGGTCGGACTAGTAGTAGGACGAGACATTGTCACTGAGACAAACAAATCGTTCGACGTGGCCTGCCACCTGTTCAAAAATGCCACACACAAAATATTCAATCAAAACACACACAACTTTACAAGCGCACGTGTTTAGGAGCTGGCTCGCTACGGTTGGCTGAAGATGTGTGCTGTTGAAATCCTGGCCTAATAGCAATTCAGACAATGAAAACATTTGGCGTGACGAGTGCGCGATTGCCACCGTGGGTGTGGGTGTGTGAGGGGGGATGTGGATGCTTTCGTGGATTGCGATTTTGCTTGAAGAGGTACTGGAAAAATAAAAACATGCGAAAAGCGAAAACGGATGATCGCCGCTTGATGCGTTTGCGATTGCAATCGCTATCGCGATTTCTATCCACGATTTGATGAGGGGAGTGATAAGCAGTATAGTAAACGGAAAGTTTATAAGTTTTTTGGATGAAAGAATAAGAAAGGAGGAGTGCTGGCAGCACTGAACGAAGTAGATCGGTCGTCTCGTTGCTCCGCGGATTTTTCGTGTTTTTCAGTGTATAATGCGTCAATCAGCTTTGAATATATTTGCAATTGTTAATTAGAGATGTGCCGTATCGGTTTAAAGTGAAGTTTATGTAAAATTTATGAAATTTCTTCGAAAATAATTGATTTGATTTCATCAACTTAAGTTATTTGTTTTGGTTTGAAGAATTCGCGTCGTTTCTTTTCCGCCTGTTCCTTAGAAGAAACGTCAAACGAAAAGCTCTCACGTGGAGCTTTTTCAACGCACTCGGCTGCAGTGTTGAAGTGTTGAAAGGAGGAAAGGCAGGGGTGTATTTCGCGTTTGTTTTTCGGTTCTGCGAAGTGTTTGGGGAAAACATGAAGTTACGGAAGTGCCGATGTTGTAAAACGTTGTGGATTTGTGAGATGGGTGGGTTTTGCTACAAAAGATTGTTTTGCATGAGAGAGGATTGATTTATCAATTGTCAAGCGGGGAAAAAACAAAAATGAAATGTTAGCTAAATCGGTCGGCCTCGTGCTGATATTTGAAGTGACAGTAGATTTTTCGTCGAATTTCGCGGAGTGGTAGTGCTTTTACGGTTCGGCAGGTTGTGAGGAATTCAATTGTGTGCGTTGGCAGCGTCGGCTGAGAAGGGTGCTGTTTTGATAATAGCCAAGCAGGTCTCCGCTGGATGCCGTCACAGTTTTGACGTTTCTTTAGGCTTCATCCATAAAAGCGTGACATACTTTATGGATGACGCCTTACCAGAGTTGGTAGAGTTGCTTAAAGGGTCTGTATGTAGTGTACAAAAAATCTGCATCAAGAGCGCAAATTGCGGACGGAAGGCGGAATTTAATTTGGTGAGTTTGTTCCGGTTAGCGCATTTAACTTCGGGACCATCCACAAACTACGTGGACATTTTTTGGAAATACAAAAAAAACTTTTTTATATGAAGCGTGGACAATCGCCATACCCCCCCCCCCCCTCCCCCTAAAGTGTCCACGTGGTTTATGGATGGTCCCTTCCTAATAGGCAGATTTCTTTTGGTCAATATTCATTCAGATGACTAAAAAATTACATAAATTGTTTTGTGATTTCAAAAGCCCTTCCTATATCACCGTTGATCGGAAGGTACGGCGTCGGGTAAATTGTTCAATTATCTTCAAATAATGTGTTAAATTTTCACGGTGAAAACCTCATTTCTATAGAATCGTTTATCGAAAGACACGCTGACATTTAGGTTAGACCATTAGCGCGCGTTTTGATTCGATTGTTTTTCGGAGCCTTATATGTGATTTTTTTTTTCTTAGGTCCCTCTTTTATAATCGTTGATTGGAAAGCACACCACCGATTTAGTTCGTTTAAGTTATTATTTTAATTTCATTACAATCGGTTACGTGGTGTCCTGTTTTATTTTCGTTTATATTCGTTGATCGTAATAATTTATGCCTACTAGCTGCTTCAGTATTAACTCATAATACTATCGATTTTATGAAGAGTAAAGCGTATTTTATTTACTTTTTTTGGCATTTGCTCGCGTTATCTAAATTGTTCAAACAGTAAAAATATACTGATAAGTCCAGCCCATAGCACTACTGCTCGGTTGGCACGCGTTCGATTAAAAAAACTTTCTAACTAATCAATAATTTATCTTTCCGCAGCCGGCTGCCTAAGATTTAAATTTTTCAACCGATAAACAAAATGCTCATGGTCACATCACTGCCACTCGTGAATCCTGACCTCATACCCATCTACTAACCCCTCAAAACTCATGTGATACTTTGTCGGAGAAGCAGTCGATTGGGCGGTCTCTATCACTCAAGTATCGGACTAACATTCCCATCCACTTCCCCGTGACTCTACCACTGGTCGTGGCCGGCGCCGGTATTGATCAGCATGATAGGGGCCTTTGAGAAGTTGCGAAGCGAGGAAAGATAGCACCCACTCATCTTCCACGGCTCGTGGATGTAACTTCTGGAGGTCCTGGTCAATAACGGAGTAGCAACTGCGGGTGGGCACCTATGCTTATGCTTATGCTTTTGGATGAAAGAATAAGAAATGTACTTTGTGGTTAGATCAAAATATAACAGAACTAAATTTTTAAAACAAACATCGTTTTGGTAAGAAAAATTGTCTTTTCAAAAAATATAAAAAGATTTTGTTATCGAATGATGATTTAGGAATCTCCAAAAGAACTTAAATGAAAATATAGCCAAAAAATTATCGAAATCCACCTGATTTTTTCAATTGTAAATTCTGAAGTTTTTTTTTTTTTTTAAAGTCCAATAAGGCGTCATCCATAAAGTACGTCACGCTCTAGGGGGAGGGGGTTGTCGCAAGCGTGACAAAGTGTGACAAGGGGGAGGGGGTCCGTGAGTGTGTGACGTCACGCTAGACTATTTGTTGAATACTGAAAATTGACTGAAAATTCGGTCTTAAAATATTTAAAAAGGGGGAGTTTCGTCAATGCTTAGATATTTTGGAAACTATTGATTGCAAAACAACTGGACAGATTTTTAAAATACTTTTTTCATTCAAATGTTGAAACCATGGCTCGTAAATTCAATTTATAAACTTTTTTATTTTTTGCCCTCTCCCCTCGACTTTGGTCAGAGGCGAGGGACATAAAGTTCAAAAAATATTTGCAGCGGACTAATAGATTTAAATCATTAATAATAAATAATAAAAAACTTCCTCGATTGAACTCCAAGTTAAAAAATAATCCTACATTTAGAAATCATGCAACAATTGCTAAAGCAAATTTTTATGCCGATAGGAACTTTTGAAAATTTAATCTTGAACAAAAAATCAAGATGGGGGGAGGGGGTCCGACAAAGCGTGACGTACTTTTCGAGGGGGAGTCAGAGTCAGCGTGACAAAGTGTGACATAGGGGGGAAGGGGGCTTAATTTTAGCCGATTTTAGCGTGACATACTTTTTGGATGACGCCTTAAACGGAATTTCCAGTTTTTGCTTTTTGGGTGTTTTTGAAACCGCCTATCAAAAACCGCGGTATCAAAAAACACCCATAAATAAAAAAAACTGAAGATTTGGTTTATTGGATCTTTACAAAAAAAAAACTCCAGAATTATTTTTTATGTTGTACAGAAAATAGTCACTAGAGTAAAACTTAGTTACTTAAAAAACTTACTTTTTGGCGATTTATCATGCATATTAAGTTAAGCAGCGAAGCGAAGCGATTTATCATGCATATTAAGTTAAAACTTTTCTAAATACAATCAAATACAAGCCCCCAAAAAATCAAATAAAATTTCTATTTGATTTTATTTTGGACCAAGTTGTATTGCAGTTTTTGTTATTCTATTTAAATCAAAATAATTAATTCTTGGTACAAAACAAAAATATACAACTGAAACCATTTTCCAACAACGTTAAATCTTCAAAAATCACTTTTTTGAAGATCTTATATCTGATAATTTAACTCGGTTTTTTAAGAAAAAGTATTCTAAGGTCAAATTTGCAAAATTCCATAAAACTTTTTAAGTTGTAAAATCAAATTTGCAAGGCATACTTATGGGAATTCGGACGAACTTTCCGGCAAAAATATTTTCGAGACTAAAAAATTAAGTCTCACATACTGAAATGGGCAAAAACCATCAATAAATGGTTAAAACCAAGGTTGTTAATCGATAGAATTATCGTCGATGATATTATAACGATAACGATAATGGTCCATCGTTATCGTTATCATTATCGTTATACCGATAATTCTTTCGGCGATAATCTTATCGCCGATAACGGACGATATTTCGTTTTTTAAATCATGCTTAAAGTGGCTTAGTACATTAATATCATGTTATATTTTCAATCCATTTGCTTAAAATAAATGCAAACAAAAAAAAAAAACACAAAATTCCGTATTTTCTCGAAAATACTAAAATTTTCACAATGTAACGTATTTCCTAGAAAATAATCAAATTTTTATAACTGTCAAACGATTCGAAATTTTGCATGCATTTAATACTAAACCTTTCACTAAATACCGTATTTTCTTGAAAATACTAAAATTTTCATAATTTGCAATATGGGTATCAAATGAAGCGAAATTTTGCATGCAATTTCACTGTTTAAAAGTTTTTTGTATTAAATACTTTATTTTCTTACAAAAAACCGTATTTTCTCAAAAACACTCAAATTTTTATAATTCGTAATATGGGTATCAAACGATTTGAAATTTTGCATGCATCTTCACTGATTTAGAGATTGTTGTATGAATTACTAAAATTTTCACAAAATATCGTATTTTCTAAAAAATACTAAAATTTTCATAATTTGCAAAATGGGTATCAAACGATTCGATATTTTCCATGAATCATCACTGTTTAGAGATTATTGAATGAATTACTAAAATTTTCACAAAATACCATATTTGCTCAAAAATACTTAAAAATTTATAAATCGCAATATGGGTATAAACGATTCGATATTTTGCATGAATCTTCACTGTTTTAGAGATTGTTGAATGAAATACTAAAATGTTCACAAAATACCGACTATTTTAGAGATTGTTGAATTAAATTCTAAAATGTTCACAAAATACCGTATTTTCTTGAAAAACCTAAAAAAAATTTTAATTCGCAATATGGGTATAAAAAGATTAGAAATTTTGCATGCATTTTTACAGTTTTAGAGTTTTTTTTAAAATGAAATCCTGAAATTTTCAGGATGACATGATATTGATGGATTAGGCCAATTTAAAAAAAAAATCTAATTATTCGCTCTACAGCATTGCCTTGGCGTTCTCGATTGCGAGATTCCTACTCGAAACTACACGGAGAAAAAAGAGTTCCTAAAATCGTGAACAAGCGTTCATGAAAATGGGAACCACGAACAAAGTGTTCAAATTTCATGGTACGTTTTTCGAAATCGTACCATGAGATTTGAACACTTTGTTCGTGGTTTCTATTTTCATGAACGCTTGTTCACGATTTTGGGAACTCTTTTTTCTCCGTGTAGGTGTCCGAAGGTTTGATTGTTGAGGCAATTGCAAACTATCGTTATCGTTATCGAACCTCGATAATTTTATCGTTAACAACCTTGGAACACTTTTGATTTGGACATTCCCTGTTTGACGTGGAATCGCAGTACAGATTTGAAGTTGTATAGTAGACTAAAAACTTACAGATATAAGCTTAATTACATTGCTCATAACTGAAAACAGAATATTTTTTCAGTGTGGTAGAAATCTGGATAGTAAGTTATCTTACGGAAATATTAAAACGAAACAAATTGAAAAGCTGTCAAAGGCACACTTATGGGAAATTGGACGACATTTCCGGTAAAAATATTTTCGAGACTGAAAAATCAAGTCTGTCATATAGAAAATGCTAAAAACCACCGAAAAGCGCTTTTTTCAACATTTTTATTTTTAAAACCGCTGTATCTTCGCAAGGATTGGACTTAGAACAATGGTTTTATGTTAAATTGTCTGGAGAATCGATTCCCACTATCGGTTTTTGAAAATTTTGACGTTTAGACCACTTTTCAAAAAAAAAACAGTTGTAGTAAAAGATTTTTGTATTTTTTAGGAGAGACATACCATCCTGCATTTTTCGTGAGTCTTTTTGTAACATCTTAGGCTATTATCACAAAAATTTTGAACGAAAAAAAATTGTGACATCATCTTAAAATTTAACTTTTAAACGTAATAATTGAAAAATCCCATAGAAAAGGCGTGTATTTTTCGTTCAGTGTACTTTTTCAGATAGCCCGTCCAATTTCCTACAAGTTTTTCTTTGACCACTTTTTGATACGATGCAACGCCTTTGAGATACAGTCATTTTTAAATTACAGAATACAAACATATCAAAGTAACATACGCCCTTCTCAAATGTCATTTTCGAGTATAATTGGCTCCATCTACACAAAAATGGCTTATATAGGCCTAGGATAGGGACCATCCATAAACCACGTGGACACTTTAGGGGGGGGGGGGGTTATGGCGATTGTCCATGCTCCATACAAAAAAGTTTTTTTGTATGGACAATTGTCCACGAGGGGGGGGGGGGGGGGGTTGGGATTTCCAAAAAAGTGTCCACGTGGTTTGTGGATGGTCCCATAACATGTCTACAAAGTTTCATTGAAATCGGAGAGGGTCACACCTGTGTATGGCTCTCCATAGAAGTGTGTGATAGTTGCTCATAGAACAAACACGGCCGTGTCATCGTCATCGTCCGATGACGAAGCACCACCTTGAGGAATTACTTCAAAAGAGCTTCGTGCGTATTTGTTTGCCGTACAGTTGGTAGTTTGCAAAGCAGCTCTCTAATACTTGCAAAAAAAAAATGCCACCTTCTAACCTTGTGCTCACTAATACTAGCTTTAAAGTGTTGCACGATTAGGAAAAAGTGTGGAACCTGCATAATTGGTTGTGCACTCAGTTTATAATGACGTGAGGAACAACCGTTCACCATCTTACCTAAATTGTCATTGATTATTCAAATATTGGACCTCAAAATTGAATTCCTTGCTGTTTCCAAGTGATTAGTCTCCCAAAAATGTTTAAAATTATTTTGCACCAACAATTGTGTTCCTCAAAATTGAAAACAAAACGTGACCAATCCAACCAACTCGTTGAACTCGATCAAACCTAGCGCTGCAACGGGGAAGTTTCGGTTCAACGACGACGTAACCGGACGACCTTGCTCGGTATGCTTGATGTCGACTCAAGTGTGTAGTTCCTTGTATAGGGTCCCCGGCTCCGGGTAGATTTGCTTTGCGGTCAACAGGTCAGTAGTCCCCACAGAGGCCTGCTCTCTTTGAGCTGGTCAAAAACCGCCTCCAAGGTTCCTGCGAACTGCACCTCCCAACGCAAGTCATTATCCGCGAGTTTATTCACTCTGACAGGTTGAATCATCCTATTACCGCGTTGGTTGAGCGAGATTAGGATCGGGGACGGGGGTTCAGTATCGTCTTCGCTCTGCGGGATGTGTATATCGTAGCATTGACATTGAAACTTGCAAAGCTCTGAAATCCCAACAGCGCGGAGTTAGGAATCCCACAGTCGGCGTCATCTTTTGGGTGCGGGGGATTTGTTTTTGCCGTGAATTTGCTTCATATCGTCTTTCAAGTTGTTGGGATTTTTTTTTCTCTTTCTGCGTCTGCCAATTGAATCTCTAAAAATAAAACATAAACATAAAGTTTTTTTTTTGCGGTGGAGCACTTTCTGGTGGTGGAACGTGCTTTAGTTTCAATTTCGTATGTGCGCCAGCATTTGGTCATAATGTCACCGAAATTTGTGCAAAAATAGCTCCATAAACCGGGAGCGCGGAGCAAACTCGCACAGCATGTTGGGTTGTTTTGATTTCTGGCTTTCCCGCCGCCGGTGGGGGTTATTTTTGTTCCGATGCAATATTTAACAAGATTTCTTGGCAACCCCAAGGACATGCGTGACCGTCGTCGGAGTGTGGTGTACTTGAAGGGCGAAAGTGCCGGGAATCGGCGTTTGTTGAATGTTTATGTATTGGGAAGTTTGAAAATCATAGACAAACAAACGTAAATCTCTTGAAAAATCCAGTAGTCAACAATTTAACGGTCGATTTGAACCACTTCAAAACTTATTCAATTAGGTAGGGTGACCTTTTTATCCATTTCTCCCTTATACAGTTTATTTTTTATAATAACAATGATTGCAGTTTATTGTAGACATTGAAGATCTGTAAAGCCTGGATCATAATATTAGTTCTTAAGCTTTTGGTTTGTAAATAAGCAGTTCTCTAGGATTTCGGTCATTCGATTTTTGTTGTATTTTTTAATCCAACTGAAACTTTTTTGGTGCCTTCGGTATGCCCAAAGAAGCCATTTTGCATCATTAGTTTGTCCAAATAATTTTCCATACAAATTTGACAGCTGTCCATACAAAAATAATGTATGAAAATTCTAAAATCTGTATCTTTTGAAAGAATTTTTTGATCGATTTGGTGTCTTCGGCAAAGTTGTAGGTATGGATACGGACTACAATGGAAAAAAATGATACACGGTAAAAACAAATTGGTAATTTTTTTATTTAACTTTTTATCACTAAAACTTGATTTTCGAAAAAACACTATTTTTTATTTTTTTTTATTTTTTGATATGTTTTAGAGGACATAAAATGCCAACTTTTCAGGAATTTCCAGTATGTGCAAAAAATCGTTGACCGAGTTATGAATTTTTTAATCAATACTGATTTTTTCAAAAAATCGAAATTTTGGTCGCAAAAATTTTTCAACTTCATTTTTCGATGTAAAATCAAATTTGCAATCAAAAAGTACTTCAGGGAAATTTTGATAAAGTGCACCATTTTCAAGTTAAATCCATATTTAAGTGATTTTTTTTTGAAAATAGTCGCAGTTTTTCATTTTTTTAAATTAGTGCACATGCTTTCCTTTGAAAAAAATATTTTTGAAAAGCTGAGAAAATTCTCTATATTTTGCTTCTTCGGACTTTGTTGATACGACCCTTAGTTGCTGAGATATTGCAATGCAAAGGTTTAAAAACAGGAAAATTGATGTTTTCTAAGTCTCACCCAAACAGCCCACCATTTTTGCAAATTTGATTTTACAACAAAAAATGAAGTTAAAAAATTTTTGGGACCAAAATTTCGATTTTTTGAAAAAATCAGTATTTATTTAAAAAATTCATAACTCGGTCAACGATTTTTTGCACAACCTGGAAATTTCTGAAAAGTTGGCATTTCATGTCCTCTAAAATAGTGTTTTTTTCGAAAATCAAGTTTTAGTGATAAAAAGTTAAATAAAAAAATCACCAAATTTTTTTACCGTGTATCATTTTTTTCCAGTGTATTCCGTATCCATACCTACAACTTTGCCGAAGACACCAAATCGATCAAAAAATTCCTTCAAAAGATACAGATTTTTGAATTTTCATACATTATTTTTGTATGGACAGCTGCCAAATTTGTATGGAAAATTATTTGGACAAACTAATGATGCAAAATGGCTTCTTTGAGCATACCGAAGGCACCAAAAAAGTTTCAGTCGGATTAAAAAATACAAAAATTAAAATTGAAGAAAAAAGACTGATTTCGTAGAGAATTGCTCAAATGTGGTCGCCACTTGTCTGTGACAATAATTTACTGTGGATTTTTTTTTCAAGCTGTCTTAATTCGCCATTTAGTTAAAATTATATCACCAAAAGTCCCAGAATGGCTGACGCACTAAGTAAATAACCACCATTACCGCATGTTTATGGCGACCCAAGAATCTACCAAATTGTGGGGATGTCACTGAAGTCAGCGCCACATGAGCCATAAGTCGTCGTGTGATTTGCTCTATGAACTCGCTGCGGGTCTGCTCCCGAGCAGCTTGAATCAGTCACTAATTGACATTTGTTATATTGTTAGTCCGTGATACGCCGGCTGGCCGCCGGAGGCGGCGTCACAATTTCCCAACTAATTTAATTCAATAAAGTGACGGAATTCGAGCCTGACATGAATCTGTGCAAGTGCCGGCGGCGCAGCCGCGACGCTGAAATTGATACACGAATCTAGCCCGGAATTTCAGCTCACTGGCCACATTTCTGGCAATTAAATCATTCCGCACGCAACCGTAAGCGTATTTAAGGTTGAGATTTGCTCGTCCAGATGAGCTGCGCAACCCTGGGCGCAATTTCCGCTCGTTGACCTAGATGGCCCCACGCAATTAGAACTTGTTACGGAGATGTCCGTAAGGTATCGTCGTCGCCGTCTTCTTGAACAGTCGAATTTTTGTTTACATTTTTGCCAACCTCTCGCTAGCGGGGTAATATCCGTGTACGCCACGGTGGCGTCGTCGTCGCAGTTGTTGATGGTTATAAAATAGTAACTTCAACCTTTTGGTCCTGTGCCAGACCAGATCACACCAGACCAGAGAGGTGCAGACGGAGTCGAAAAGTGCAAATAAATAAACCAAAGTGATGGCCGGTGATGATGACGATGGTGTCAGGAGATGGGATTACCCAGGGTGGTCCTATCGATCTAAACAAATCATAAAGTTGCTTTCAAAACTGGATCAACACTATAACGGCGATTGTTTATTTGAACTTCCCCCCAAGTAAATAGTTCAAGAGTGGCGCCACACGGGACCACCTTTTTCAAGGTCGTCACCCGATCCAACACTATTTCATAACTAAACACACACGTTGACGTCGACTGCCTGATAAGAGATAACGGATCGTTGATCCCCGTCCCATCAAACACTATACCAATTACTAACCTGATTTCTTCTTCTTGCTCCACAGTCCCTCGCACAAACCACAATCGCCGATGATACGGGAGGAGGAACATCCCCGGCACGGACCGGGGACGGCACGTGCGTCTGGTACGGCGTGTGCAACGTCGCCGGCTCGCCCAGCCTGCAAACCAGCCAGTATTGTCCGTACAACGGAACCGCCCGACCGGTGGACGACCGGACGCGGGACCTGCTCCAGGTGTGGTGCAAACATCTGCTGGTGGACGACGCCGTCACGTGCTGTGACGCACAACAGGTCAGTATAGCTATAGACGGATGGCGGCGGATGGAAAACTACCGTGAGAAGTCGCGTTAGGCTTGAAAAATCGCTCGACTTGGACACAACAATGAGTTGCATTCTAGTTAGCAAGCAACGACTTCAGAGAGAGAGATCTCTCCCTTGGCAATGAAACGCAAAACTGCTTCCGTCTGCGTTCACAGTAGTGGTCCGATGTGGTCAGACGATGGGGACGTAAACAGAAACGCTCCCCTCACCGCGCTCCTTCCACTTTGATGATGATGATGATAGGGTGGAATAGTTGTTTGGTCACACTGGCTTTCTAATTAGTACAGTCAGTGTTTGGGCTGTGCCAATTATTTATTTTGGGGTTGCCTACTGTTTACAATGAGGAGCGGACAAGTTCAACGACTTGGGGTATTTTTGTCTTGCGTGATTGGATGACTGATCCAAATTGGTTAATTATGAATTGATTTGACTCGGGAATTGTTACTTGTTGCTAAGCATATGTGACTCTTATAGATAAAAAGTTGAGTACTGAAGAGTTTTTGTCCTAACTTTTAAAAAATCTTGTTAAATTTGTCACTTTTTGATGAAGCACTAAAAAATGAACTTATCAGGTTGAGAATAAAATCAGGGTGGCCACGTCGCAAAAAAAAAAACAGGAAAGCAAAAAAAGTACCACGTTTTCGGAAAATGCATATTTCTTCGAAAATTCGCAGATCTGCGAAATGAATGATTTTCAGTAGTTCTTCCAAATAAAATTATTTTCGGATTAAAAGAAAATGTTTGAAACGGTTTATTTTTTATTGACTTAATATTTTTTTTCTAGAATTCTTCTCATCATTACATACAGTGCATGGTGCAAATCTAGAGTTATTTTTGAAAAGGTTCTATAAGCTGTTGTGTTTCATATGTTTATAGGACCTATTAAAAAAAACTCTAGAAATTGTCATTTTTTGGTTCAAAAAGAAAGTGCTCAGAAAATTTTAGCAAATTTCATAGGAAAATCAAAGAAGTTTTTATTTTAAAACGTCCTGATAACCAGGGGTCATACCTATGCTCAACAATCAGAAATTAGACAACGAAATTTTTTTTTCGTGATTCGATTACCGTTGGTAGCCGGAGTGACTTTGATAGGATTGCGATTTTTCTGCAAAATTAAGAGTACAATTGAAATACGTACGGAATTGTTTAGAACCATACTGACCGTGGTAGAGAAGTGTTCAAAGTACTTAAAAAGGAACTTTTCAAAAAAAAATTGAAATTTTTTTGAAAAGTTTAAAAAGTTTGTTAACTATAGTTAAGAAAATGTTGATGAATGTCATTATTTTAAACTTCTCAAAATGTCATGATTTTCTCAATGAACATGATTTTGAATCGGAAAACGGAATTCATTTTCGGATTCTTTGGACAATTTTCCGCTAGGAGAAGGGTGAATAAGTTTAATAAGGCGGTGTTTTTGAAATACATTTTAAAAAAATCTCCAAATTTATAGGTAATTTCAGTTGAACTAATTCCATGTAAAATGTGAAAACTTTTGATTCGTGCTTAGAATTCAGTGTAAAATTCAGTAAGAAACAATAATTTTATAAACAAAGCCAGTTTAACAAATTTCACCCCAAATTCCGTCTTTTCAACAATTTTAACCTAAAATTAATATGTATTTTGTTATAAAGCTTATAAACTTAGTTAATTAAATGTAAACATTGATTTTTATTCTTAAAAACTATATCAGCTACTCAAGTGATGGTACATCTAATGTAAAAATAAAGTTTGAACATTTTAAATATGATTTTAACAAGAAAAACTATGAATATCAAAGTCACCCCGGAATTTAAACTAAGAATTTTTTACGTAACTATTTTTCGAAACACTATTGAAAAAACTTTATTTCCAAAATAGTGCAAGGCCTACCCCAGTACATGTTTTAAAAATAATAATCTTGAGAAAAACCTTACCTGTTGTGAAATATTCCAAAAACAAATTGAAATCCTATCAAAGTCACCCGGTTTACGGTATCCAAAGTGAAATTTTTCCGAGGCCTTCGGATAATCGAGTGTGGTCTGTATCATTCTTGATAGAAAATAAATAAATGTAAAAGTGGCTGTAAAAACATAAAAAATAAAATAGCATCAAACAAACATTTATTAGGTGTAAATTAAAATACTAAAAATGCAACAACAACAAATATCACTTCGGATAATCGAATCCCGAAAAAAAAATTTCGTTGTTTTTTTTTATTGTAGAGCTAAGGTTTGGCTTTTAAATTATTCTAAAGTGATTTAAATTTTGTGAATCCAAGATGGCGGCCAAAATGGCGGTGATGGAATGATGCTCTCCCATTTTAAAGCCTCAAGTTCCTTGAGACCTTACACAATTGGAAAATAAAATTTTGATTCTATTGTGTAGAAGATGAAGTATCTGTTTTTTTTTTCATAATGCTTTGCATGATCCGGCTTCAAAAAGAACATCAATATCATTAAGTAACAATATCTTGAGATGGATGGATCCGGACAAAGTTTTCATACAGATTAGTGAGATCCGTCTTAAATAAAGTACATAAATATACCTTATGTGGTGATAACATTAGATAGGGTTGCCAGATCTTCAAACTGTATTATTCGTGGGAAAAGTCTTTTTTAATTACCTATCCAGCGATGAAAGAATAGAAATTTGTTCAGTTTTTGATGCTGAATCGATTGATATACATGAAGGTGGTATGTTTCAAAATGTTAGTGTTTTCAAGTAAAATTCAGCTCAGGGATTGAGTTGAGAATGTAAAGTTTTCCTGTTTTACTATATTTTTAGAATTTGAAAGATTGTATAGAAAACTTTATCTTCCCATATCAGTGAGTTAATGTCGACCGATTTTGCCCTTACCTAGAGTACATCAAGGAACAAAATTGAGCTTATGGTTTCAGAAAAAAAAAACAATATTCTGTCAAATTGATTATACAATGCTTATAGACTAGACAAGTTCTGCAATTTGTGAAAATTTCTTAAAAGTATTTCACCACATAGGTATTAATTTAGAGCTTTTCTTTATTATCCGGTGAATAGTCTCAATCTTTTTTCATTTTTTGAATACAGAATTAAATTAAAATATGTATGTTGACTGAGTAAGAAAAATAAAAGGTCATCCGAATTCTAACATTCATCGCATAAAAAATTGTGCTATGAAGGTAAGCATAGGTTAAGCATCATAACTTGCCCTTATGTCGTCCACCTGAAATGCTTTGTTATCATGCACAATTGGCATTTAAAATGGAGAAAAATTAGAAATCAAAAATCTTTTCTTATCTTCATAGATTTGGTCATTGTTAGTCTTGTTTTTTCAGCATTCTTTGATTTTTGATTCACTTTTGAATTCGTATGTTTTTCAATTCAATTGATTAATTCTTGTTTGGAAAAGTTTTTTTTTGTTCCAGTAAGAAAAAACTATCCTTTATTTCTCATAGATCAAACACGTTATTTTTAATTTCCATGATTATAGTTTGTGATATCAGGTTCTTTCTTAATTGTTAAAATAATAATCATTTGTATTGTCATAACTTATCTAATTTTGCACGTTCCTGTCGTATTGTGCACCCAGAAAAACCAATTTATTTAAACATTTGATTGATTGATTTTTTCACATTTCCATTTCCTCCCTCTCTCACGCTCCAGGTCGACGTCCTGAACCAGAACGTCAAGCTGGCGGCCAACTTCCTGGCCCGCTGTCCGTCCTGCATGGCCAACCTGGTGCGGCACATGTGCGACTTTACCTGCAGCCCGCAGCAGTCCAAGTTCATGGAGATCAAGGCGACCGAGATGAACACGGACACCAGTAAGTTTTTTTTTGAGGGGATTTTTGTCGACTTGACATTAACAAACCATTTTCACTGTTTCCAGAAAAAGAATACATCACCAACATAGACCTGCACATCACGGGCCAGTACATGAACGGAACGTACGACTCGTGCAGTGCGGTGTCGAGTCCGTCGACGGGAAGGCGCGCGCTCGATCTGATGTGTGGCTCGTGGGGTGCGTCCAAGTGCAGCGCCCGGAAGTGGTTCACGTACATGGGCACGACCGAGGGCAACCCGTACGTCCCGTTCCAGATTAATTACATCGAGCATGACGAACCGACGGTGCCGGCGGCGGAGGAGCAGGAGCTCGTCCCGCTGAACCCACGGGTTGTTCCGTGCAGCGAAAAGCTGGACGTAAGTTTTTAATTAAATTGCGAAACTGTTCTTGACCACAGCAGAGGATGACCTTTCGACGGTTTGGTTTTTTGCTTGTTCACAGGCCAAAACGCCGGCCTGTTCGTGTGTGGACTGTGAGCTGTCGTGTCCGCGGCCACCGCCCCCGTCGCCGCCGCCCCAGCCCTTTGTGATCTACGGGTACGACGGGTACGCCGTCGTCATGTTCGTGGTGTTCCTCGTGTGCAGTGGGTTGTTCGTGATTGGTGCGTGCCTGTGCCAGTCCGGCGGAAATGGTGCCGGTAAGTTGAGATTTGTTCGATTTTTTCGGGTTTTGACGCATTCCATTCCATTCATCCATCCGTCCATCCATCCATGAGAAAGCAAACTTCATGTCGCGGTCATTTTTTGGGAGTTAGGGAGAGTGAGATTTTTCCATAATCCTTTTTTAGAATATTTGTTTTATCTGGTTTTAACGAGTGCGCGTGTGGTTTACTAAATGCATTTTTTTGTAAAAGCAATCATTCAGAGCGATTTGACTAAACGTGTTGAAAAAATTACATGGAAAATTTACTAAAAATGCTCTGACTCTAATCTAGAAAAATAATCAATTTAAAAACGTAACAAATAGGCATCTCTTAGGCAAACAAGGATTTCAGGGTGGCTACACAGCTTGCGAAACAAATAATTACCGACAATGTTGAAAATCTTAGGTCGAACATTTGCTTTTTTATGAAATATGGCCGTTACTAATTTTATTTTTGGTTTTTATCTCCCCTATTTCCCCTAAAAGTAAAGTGGCAAAAAAACAATCATTGACTAAAATTGTAATTTCCATTGGAAAAACTTGTATTGTACTTGTTTCAGTATATATAAAACACCGTTTTTTGTAAATTTTAAATCAAATAATGCCTTTTCAAAATATTTTTAAAAATTTTGAATTTTGAAACCAACAGGTACAAACCGTTTCACGTCAAATTTTGTTTCTTAAGTTCATTGATACATTGATTTTTGATAACAGCATGCAGTGATGGAAGAATCCAAAAAAAAAAATTAAAATATATTGATGCTCATCAAGAAAATTCGGAAGGAAACATGTCTCTTTTCGCTATCCCACGAAACATAGATAAAAAATAATCATCTGGATTATTCGGTGAAACATCGAAGTCACTACTACACTTGCAGGTGTAACGCCACACGTCGAAAAATTGCTCGTCACTTTTTGTAGATGAACAAAGTTTGTAAACAAAACGAAATAAATTGATTTAAGTGGTGCTAACAATGAAAATCACAAAAAATCTTCAACTGGTTGATTTTTTTTTCTTCGAATGGTTCGGGAGCTATTTTCTTCTGCGTGTTTCGCCTCCTCTCTTTTTCGCGGGAAAAAAAAATATTTGAGAGAATCAAATTAGGCAGACAAGAGAAGCAAACTAAATTCTTTCAAACTTGCTTAGTAAAAATGGCAAGGCCATTGACCATATCAAGTCGTTAAATAAAAGTTAAAAAAGAAAAAAACATTCAAATAGTTGAATTGTTTTCTTCATTTTACGACGACCCCTCAATAATTTGTTTTTTTTAACGTTTGTCTCATGCAGCTAAGTTATCAGTACTGAACAAGTACTGTAACTTTCATTTTGGTTTTTATGTTTTTTTTTTCATTATTATTTAGAAGAAATGTCGATTATTTTCTTTATATCTATTGCATTTAATCGTTTTTGCAAGCAAGCAAACACAAATTTCAATTTTATTTACTATAAATTTGGTAAATTTGAAATATTATATCTAATTAAGAGTACTCAAGTAACAATAATTTAAACCTTTAAAAATAATGCCTGAAAATCTATATGTTGATTTTTAATTTGAAGAAATTTTACATTTGCCAAGTGAAGACTTGATTTATGCAACTTTAAGGAAAACAAAAAATCAAAATATATTGTTTATGGAATGCTTATAACCGTTTTAGATTTACACTTTCAATGGTATCAAAACAGTCTTAAAATGGTTATTCCTATGTTCTTAAATTTAAGAATAACTTAAAATTAATGATTTCATTTTCATCCAGTTTAGTATGGAAGTTCAGTATTATGGAATTTTAGATATTTATTTTTTACTTTAAAATTAACGTTGCAAAATATTCTTTATCAATTTAATGAAACAACCAAATTTCAAATAAAAAATATCAATTTATTTATTCTGCTTCACGATGTGTATGAAGTTTGGCTTAGGGGAAGACAATGTTTGTTATGCAAATTGTATTTTAAGTTTTCGTTTCCTCACCTTCAGAAATCTCTTTGAAAAATTCTAAAAATTACATTTCATTGAAAAAAAATCTTGTGCAATCGATTGTAATCGATACAGAATACGTTGTTTAACGTTTATTTTATTATTAAAATCAATAAAGAGCTTTATTTGACGAATCAGATTGGAAAAAACGTGAAATTTGAGGTTATTATTTTTTCATAAATTTATTGATATAACAACTTGACATTTTTGAACTTGATGTCAGTAAACGCCTAATTTTCGTTAAGGTATGATAGATTTTGGCCCCCTGACTTGCTCCAATCAACAGAAAGAAAGTTCATTTCCTGCCAATAAATCCCAACCCCATCCCATTGTAAATTTCGGATACAGAAAGGATGGAATCATGTGCGCACCCACATTTATCTGTGCGGGGTAGCAAACAGAAAAGGAAATCAGGAATTTTTCTGGTACTTTTACACCCGACCCTCTCTGATTTCAATGAATCTTTGTAGACATGTTATCCTAGGCCTATATGAGCCATTGTTGTGTATATGGAGCCAATAGAGTTATCTAAGGTCGATGTCACGCACACTAGCACACCATTTGTTTTGCTGGCCGGTACAAAATTTAACCTCAATCTTTTTCGTGTACGTGCACGCAATACATGCGCACGTAGATAACTCTATAGTACTCGAAAATAACATTTGAGAAGGGCGTAAGGTTTTTAAATATTTTTGTATTTTGTAATTTCAAAATTACCGTATCTCGAAGCCAAAAAATCAAAAAGTGGTCAAAGACAATAAGTATGCCTTTGACAGCATTTCAATTGAAAGTGGGAAATTGGACGAGTTTTCCGATAAAAATATTTCGAGACTGAAAAATCAAGTCTGTCATATAGAAATTGTCAAAAACCACTAAAAAACCTCTTTTTTCATCATTTTTATTTTTAAACCCGCTGTATCTTCCCAAGGATTGGACTTAAGACAATGGTCAATATGGAGACTTTCATGTAAAATTGTCTGGGGAATCGATTCCCACTATCGGTTTTTGAAAAAATGACGTTTAGGTCACTTTTCAAAAAATAGTTTTAGTAAATGATTTTTGTATTTTTTTAAGAGAGACATACATACATACATCCTGCATTTTTCGTGAGTCTTTTTGTAACAATTTAGGCTATTTCCTCAAAAAATTTGAGCGAAAAAAATCGTGACATAACCTTGAAATTTTACTTTGAAGCTCAAAAATCAAAAAACCTCATAGAAGTGGCGTGTATTTTTGTTTCAGTGTATTTTTTTTTTTCAGAAAGCCCGTCCAATTTCCTACAACTTTGTCTTCGACCAGTATTTTTTAAATTACAAAATATAAAAATATTTAAAAAACCTTACGCCCTTCTCATTTCTTTTTTTCACGTACTATTGGCTCTATATACACAAAAATGGCTCATATAGGCCTAGGATAACATGTCTACAAAGTTTCATTGAAATCGGAGAGGGTCGGGTACAAAAGTACCAGAAAAAAATCGGATTTGAGCTGGAATTGCTCTAATATGATTCCATAGCATTTATATCATGATCACTGTGAGTTGTTTAAATTATATTGAGTTTTATTTTCCTCAATTGGTCAAAGCAAAGAATAATACAAAAAAAAATCTGGAAAGTAAACAAATTTAATAATAAAATATCCAAGAAATTTACAATACTACGAAAAAAAAGTATTTTGACAACTAGCGAAAAGTAGCCACCCTGTTAGCACTGGAATACCCAAGACATGTTTTACTTACACGAACGTCCAAGACTCCAAATAAATTAGGAACGATAACTTTAACTTGCTGGTTCTCGGTCACTACTCAACCTGTCGGAATGATTATTTTATCCTTCGATTTGTACGGATATCTAGATTTCTTCTTCTTCATCTTCTAAAACGTTATCAATCATTGAAATCAAACCTTTTGATTCACCTAGTTTTTAAAAGAAATCCCACTCGTCTGCCGCATTTTTTTTTACTTTTCTAGCCAGATAGTAGATAGTGGAACGTTTAATTTATTTTCCTTCTAAATTTAGCCGAGTGTTTTTGTTACATATTCCCATAGCATTTTTCCTTTATCATTAGGGGTTCAAGATATCGTGTGCGCGCGCGCTTATCAGTAGTCAATAAAAGCGTGTATAAATTCCCATTTAGTACTAGTACGCGTTCGTACGTTCCTTGCGCGATTCTTAGTCAACGCGTTCCATAGAATGACGGAAGAAACTGAAATAAAAACAGACACACTCGCCGATGCCGATAATATCGTTCGATACGGGGAACGTGATTCAACACTGACTGAAGCTATTTTGCTGCAGCTGTGCAACCCTTCGTCGACGATGAGCTTCTCCGTGGTGCGGTTAGATTGAGATAAGAAAGCGCTCGATAAGACCTTCCGCAGATTAAGCTGACGCGAGCGATTTTGATATATTATTGTTTATGGCGGGGCCAGATTTCTTGGAGGTTTTGCGGTGTGAATCACCGGAATCGTGGTTGCATTTTGTAATTCGATACGACTTTATTTGAGCTGGATTAAAATTTGTGAGGTAATGATTTTCAGTTGAAATTTCCTTAAAAGAAATCTAGAAAACTGAACAATTGTCAACACGGTTCAACAAAACGAGCTCGTCCCTGATTTGTCTTCCTCACTTAGCGTAACGCTAATTGAAGTATTGCTGGACAATTTCACCTAAAGTCCTATTTTCATCACTTTGCTCACAGCCTGGACGGTGTACTTCGTACAGCAATTCGTCGAATTCGAGTAAATAACACGAATAAAATTTGCATGTCGTCACTCTGGCCACCACATCTCGGCCGAATCAATCAACTTCCAAAAGGTGACCCCTTGAGCAAGAGGGGAAGGAGATTTCACATTCAAATATCTAGATACGTGTATTTGAACGAGACGACGACGACGATGAAAATAAGTGCTTGTGCTCCATTTTGGGGCTTGATCACGCAGACAGGCAGCGGCTCGGAATCATTTCATGTGAATAAATATTTATCGATATCGAGAGGAAATCGACACAACCAAGATGGGGCGCAAGATTTACAATTCGAATTCGAGTTTGAACTTGAAGTGGCATTCAGAAGTTCGAATTCGGTTACCAAGAAGAAAAGAAGAATTGCGAAAAAGGGCAACAATTTCCCGCCCAAAATTTCCCACTGTCAAGTTCAGTGCAATCCCATCGATTTTCCCCGATGTCACACACGCTAGACGCTATTTGTCACGACCGGGGCCGAAATGTTATAAATATCGGAGCAAAACAGAGAAAAAACGCGAACACCGTAAAAAGGCAGGAAGTCACGCGGAAATTATGGGATGTCCTTCCCGGACGATGTCGTGAGGCGATGGACGGAACACGCGATTTAAGAAGCAACTCCTTCCGCGGGAAAATGGGGGTTGTTGTTAAATCGATGCAGTTTTGAGTCGTCATTCGTACCGGGCTCTGATGTACGGCTTATCAAAGTTTTAGTAAAGAAAATGCAACAGAGTAGAATTTGCTCTTTTAAACTGCGCAAGTTGTTGATCAAAGTGCATTTTTCCTAAATCAATTCAAATGAGAAATAGAAACTTTTTTTAGTTTTTTATTTGCTATGGTTTTTTTAAATAATGTCCAAATCCAAAATAAATGATTTTTTAAATAATATTTGATTTGAAGTATAGAAAATTCATTAAATAAATATAAAAATAAATAAAGGGACCATCCATAAACCACGTGAAAACTTTTTTTTGGAAATCTCAACCCCCCCCCCCCCCTCCCGCTTCGTGGACAAGTGCTCATATAAATAATCCCAAATAAATAAAATATACATACTCAGATTTAGTCTGCCATGAATGTATAATAAACGAGCTAAATCAAAATACCGTAAACCGGGGTGACTTTTATAGGATTTCAATTTGTTTTTAGAATATTTTCCAACAGGTAAGGTTTTTCTCAAGATTATTATTTTTGAAACATGTACTGGGGTAGGCCATGCACTATTTTGGAAAAAAAGTTTTTTCAATAGTGTTTAGAAAAATAGTTACGTTCAAAATTCTTAGTTTTAATTCCGGGGTGACTTTGATAGTCATAGTTTTTTCTTGTTAAAATCATATTTAAGATGTTCAAACATCATTTGTACGTTAAATGTACCATCACTAAAGTAGCTAATATAGTTTGTAAGAAAAAAAATCAATGTTTTTGTTAAGTTAACTAAGTTTATAAACTGTTTAACAAAATACATATAAATTTTAGGTAAAATTGTTAAAAAGTCAGAATTTTGCCTGAAATTTGTAAAACTAGTTTTGTTTATAAAATTATCGATTTATATTGCATTATATACTGAATTCGAAGCACGAATCACAAGTTTTCACATTTTACATAAATAAGGAGTTTTTTTAAATTGTGTTTCAAAAATACATATTATTTATTATTTACAAACTTATCAAATCTTCTCCTAGTGGAAAATTGTCCAAAGAATCCGAAAATGCATTCCGTTTTCCGATTAAAAATCATGTTCATTGAAAAAATCATGACACTTTTAGAAGTTTAAAATAATGACATCCATCAACATTTTCTTAACTATAGTTAACTAACTTTATAAACCTTTCAAAAATTTATGAAAAGTTCTTCTTGAGGTACTTTGAACACTTCTCTATCACGGTCAGTATGTTTCTGAACCATTCCTTACGTATTTTAATTGTGCTCTTCATTTTACGGAAAAATCGCAAACCTATCAAAGTCACCCCGTTTTACGGTACCTTCAAATAAAAAGAAAGATTAAATTGTGAGAAGAGCTAACGACGAGAATAAAACAAAATTAAATTATCAGTCAAAATCAATTATGAACTGAACTGTATTTTGGGTTGAACTGTAATTTCTTATTTGAATAAATGAACAATTCAATATTATTTTTATGAAAAATCTAAACATTATTTAAAATTGGACCGTTTTTAGGCTTGTTTATCAACTGTCAATAATACACAGGGTGGCCACCCAAGAGGGGAAATCGATTTAAAAAACATGTTTTTCAGGATTTTGATAAATTTTTAGGTATTTTTTTAGAACTGGTTTTGAGAAATGTATTTTGAATTCTGGGTTCCTTTCTCAATTAAATTATGTTTTGTAGAAGAAAATGTGGATTTTTTCCAAAAGATTCTATAAACATATGAAACAAAGAAGCTTATAGCACCATTAAAATAACTCCAGAAATGATTTTTCGGTTTCTATTAATCTCACTTCTCACAAAAAAAATGTTTTTAAAGGAAAATGTCCACGAGGGGGGGAGAGGGGTGGGGGGGGGTCCTGAGATTTCAAAAAAGTTTCCACGTGGTTTATGGATTGTCTCCTATAAAAAAGTAAAGAAAAAATCTAATGTTATTTTGTTGAATTGAATATCCTTTTCATTATTTTCATAATTGATAAAGTTTTTATTATATAAAACACTTTTAATTTCGCTACTGCCTTTTTAAACAAAAAACTTGAAACAGAGTTTGTCAAGTTCATCACAAAAAGTGTTTGAATATTTTTTTTTATGCTGTGATGAATTTTATAACAAACGGTAACTCGAAATGAAATTTGTGACAATTTACAAAATTATTAATTACGTTTTTTTTTTTCAAATGAGAAATTCGGGAATATGCCGAAATCCACAAAAAATCAAGAAAAAATTTGGGGAATTGTTCCTTTTACTATTTTAATCTAGGGGAAAGTGGGGCAAGTGTAACAAGCTAAGGAAATCCTCATTAAAACCCATTAAAACGTTAAAACATCTGTCGGATTTTTTCATAATCACCTTATTTCAGGTCTTGACTAAGACTTTGACAGAACAAATTTTGAAAAAATCCTGTTTTTCAATGTTAAAAATTGATTTTAAAATTTCTGATTTTCCGTACGTTCTACTCAACTAGTGGGGCAAGACGAACAACCCGTTGGGGCAAGAGGAACGATGCATGAAACAACATGTTAATTTGCTAACAAGTGAACTGCTATCACTTTGAAACATCAGATTAGAATGTATTTAAAACGTTTCTTTCACTTTTAGGTTTAATAATAATATTTTACTAAAAATTTGATCGTTTTTACGAAAACAAATTATTGCTTAGATGATAAATAGTAAATTTTCATAGTATCACTTTATTTTGTAGGAACTTTTTTTTAAACAATTGTTTATCAGTTTTTAAGAACTTTTTTGTATTTATTTCCCAATAAAATATGTTGTTGCAGAAATTCGTATTTTTTCCATACTAAAAATCCATATGGTACACTTGCCCCACCTGAACAAGATTTCTAAAAGCTCTCAACAAAAAAAAAACCAAAAGTTAAATCATACTTTCTAATAGGTGCAAATCATTGGTTGGAACACTACTGATCTAGGAAAAATAGGCTTTTGATAAAATGAGCCTTTAAACGAACCGTAAGCCTTATTTTGTACTTTCCAAATATTATAAGAAAACAAAAGTTTTTAAAAAACTTCATTAAATCTTATGCTCCGTGGCGTTTACGTCGTTTTGGCGGTTACGTGGTAGTAGAATTAGTTAATTGCACTGCTAGCATCAATTCCTCATACTGGAAATAATCAAAATTGTAAAAATTACGGCCGTACGAGCGATTGTTCCTCTTGCCCCATATGGTCGTCTTGCCCCACCTTCCCCTATCTATCCTAGTAGTCCTCAGGAATCCTGCGAACTTTTATATCAAAATGGGTAAAAAATGTGGATTTTGCTTTTTTTAAATCTTTATTAATCTTAAACTTTATTAAACTTTTTTATAAAAATATAATAATTTCATTTACATGTCAAGTAGTATGCCTAAATGCTTTTCATCTTTGTTATGCTTTTCGTTTTGTTACCTACTGTTCACATGTTTGGACAACTTTTTGAAAATATTAAAAAGTGATAAAATTGTAAAACTGTCAAAATAAGTTTAAGAATTTGTTTTGAAAATGTTTCGAAAATGTGTGTTTCCACAAATTTCGGATAAAAAATGAAGTATAAATTCTTTTAAAAAACATTAAAATATCAACAACTTGATGTATAAACATTGATTTTCAAAATTAAATCTAAAAAAATAATATATAAAGCTTGATAAATCATATTTTCACACGAATACTAAGATTTTTTCTAAGATTAATGATGGGTAAAGATTATAGTTAAGAGTTAACAATTCCTATTATTGAAGATACTAGAAAAGGTGGGAAAAGTAATGAATTTTAAAATGAGATTTGAGTGGCCACCCTGTATATCATTTTTGTTTCCTACTTTTTAATATGAATGTTGACATTTTATATGCATCATCAATTTTTTTTCTTAATGTGACATTATTCTTTTTATTTTCTCTGTTTACAAAAAGTTACGAAGCATTCTATTTTATGATTTTTTTTCAAATTAAAATCCAGCGTTTTTATTATTGAAAAGGTGAAGCATAAATGCTTTAAAAAACATTAAATTATTAACAACTTAATTTTCAAAATTAAATCCAAAAAATAAAATAATAATCTTGTTAAAAATATATTTTTACGCGAATACCTACTAAGATCTTTTCTAAGAATAAAAATGTTTTTAGCGTATTTTGGTAGAGATTAATGTTTTGAGTAAAAAATCCTGTTATTACAGAAAAAATTAAGAAAAGGCGGGAAAATGTAGTTTTTTTTCGCATTCACACAATTCTTTACAAAATTGTATTCGAAGATTTGCACGAATACTTTGTGCATGGTAAAACATGCTCGATATAAAAGTTCTGAAAATACTGCGAAGTTTCGAGAGAAATGAAAAATTAATAAACAGAATTTCAAAATGGGATTTGAGTGGCCACTATGAATGCTTTGTTATTGATCTTTTTTTTTAGCCGTGGTTTTCAATTCTTGTTAAAAAAAATGTTTTATAAATTGATAAAAATATATATTTTTTAATAAAACATATTCCTTTGAAATGTTTTGAATTTTATTTAACTTAGACGTTTGTTATTGACTCTTATTAAATGATTTTATTTTTTTTAGAAAATTCATGGTTGCTATGAAATTCAAACAGCGATAGTTTCAGCATGTCCGGAAAAGGTTATCGCTGTCCATCACACCACGGCAAATTTCGTGAGACAAAGCCAGTTTTCCCCCTTCCCGTCATGGATAAAATCTAAACCAGCTTGTTTACAAAGGCTTTGCTGGTTGGACCAAACTCAAAGGTCACGACATTTTGCAGCCGAAAATTGCATTCTGACGTGGGGCTTTTCTCTGCTGCTAAAAACCGTATCGACACTCTGCCATCATAAAACAAGTCTATCGATTTTTTTTTGTGTGTTCGCGTGTAATCCACACCTGGTGTAACGAAATTAACTTCCGCTACTGGATTATAGAACGATTAAGGGGCCTTGGGTGGTCGGGCTGGAGGCTAAATGAGTTATCAATCAAGGCTGTTTAGTTTGAGCTTGCCCTCTCTTTCCCACGCCATAATTGAATCAATTTCCATTGGTTCCACATGGCTGCGCCACGTGCAAATCTCTCGTATTCATTTTTTTTTTCGCGGGTTGAGCGAAATTTCTCATCGTGCATCGGCGAGTGCGTTTAGTTTAGTGTTTTTTTTCAACAGCTTTTAGTGCCCAATTAAAAACCCTGTATAAAAAGCGATCGGCTGTAGCGATACCTTAGAAAGAGATGGAGGGGTAGCTCGTCAATTGTTGAACAGTTTACAAATTTTAGTAAGATTTTGTTCAACAATTGGTGAACAACCCTATAGCTGCGGTGGCTGCCCTTGTTACTTTCCAGCATGTTTAAGTTATTCGCAAAAGTGTGTTTAAATACTTTATCTATCAGTTCAGTGAGTGGTTGATCTTGAAAACATAACCTAGCATAACTACACGCGCAAGCACACCGGGTCAAAGGAAGGTCCTTGGTAGTGGTAGCTCCGACTACGCAGTATGTGACTAACCTAATCTTACTCTTAACAGTTTTAAGCTGTGCACGGAAAGAAATTTGTTCAGAAAGTGGCAATTTTTCATCAATAAATGTTCGCCATTTCTTCGAAGGAATTTCTCTCCGTGCAAGCTGCGTTTTCTAGAAACAAGAATTTGGGAAATACTCGATCATATTGAGGTTAGCTTTTCTTCGCGAAGTTAAAAACCATCATTCATTTCGTCCATTATCGCCACTCAACAAAGTTCAGCAAAATTCAAAATCTGATCAACTTTTTTTTCTCTCTTTTTGTTTCATATTCAAATTATTCTCGTTTTTGGATAATCATTTGGTGTCACACACACCTTAAACAACACCCCAACAACAACAATCAACAAAATAAACAAACCAATCGTGCATCATTGGCCCTCACAAATTTACTAAAACGAAAATCGCGCATCCTGAATCCTCTCCCCCCTCCTCCAAACCTCAGAACTACTGGTGGATGGCGACACTTTGCACGCGGACCTGCGCTCGGCCGTGGGCCGCCGGTTGGCCGGTGGGCTGTCTAATAACAACAGTGGCGATTTGGGTGGTACCGATCGGGAAGATTCGCCCCTGCAATCGAAAAGATCGAGTAGGTTAAGTTTTTTTATTTTATTTTATCCACTCTTTTTGTTTGTGTTGTTTGTTTTGTTATCTATTTGTGTACTTACAAAAATCATTTCTTTATGTGCTAACACAATCAAGTTGTCATTTGTTTTGCTAAACAAAACTGCACTACTAAATTCACACACATACACTATTCATGCAAATCATCACCTGACTTGAGAAACATCACCACCATCACCGCCACCACGCCATATCGTCATCACTCACATTGAATTGTTAGCGCACTAATCATCGTGTGTTTGTAATTCAATTCTCATCATTCGACACTGTCGTTAACATTGTTGTTTGTGTCCACGTGACTAATCGTCTTCTCTGTCCTTTATGTGTAGTGTAAACTTCTAAGAATACTGATTTATGTAATTTTTCGTCAAGTAATCAACCAGATACATAAAAAAGAATTTAAATGTAATTCGTTAAACCAGCAGAAAACATTGAGTTGTGGATGACAGCTGCTGATTTGTACCAATTGTTTTCCACTTCCAGTAAAGTTATTTGTTTAAAAAAATGTAAAGCGGATTGAAAAAAAAAGCATGAAAATCACCATGGACTTTGCAATTAATAATTTTAAAAAATACTCTTATCACCATGCGAAACTTAAAGGCTAGAATTGGAAAATTAGATATTTGGGTCATCAGGCCAGAAAAGGTTAAGGAGTTTTTTTTAAAAAGATCCAATAAACCAAATTTTCAGATATTGCTTTTTGGGTGTTTTGTAATACTCCTGACTCAAGGCGGTTCCAAAAACACCCACAAAGCAAAAACTGAAAAAATTGGTTTATTGGACCTTTCAAAAAAAAAAAAAAAAACTCCAGAAATGATGTTAAAAGACACAAACAATAAGAAGAATGTCCTAAAAATTGAAATAATTTATTCATGCAATTTTTAAAACATGAAAAAATGTGGTCATGCTTTTTTCAAACATCTTTCTTGGTGATACACCATTAAAAAGTGATATTTTACAAGATGTAGTTCATTAAAAACGCTGAAATCCAACATATCTATATTTTGACTGCAATTGATTTTATTTAAAATTAATTCCATAAACTTCGAATTTTTAAAAGTATTATAATTTTTTTTTATTAAATTTTTAATAATTTATTATTAATGAATTTGAAATATGTTTAAATTTTATATTGATTATTTTTTACCATTCAATTAAATTTAGAAAAATACTTCGCGTTTTGGCAAAATATAAAAAAACATCAGAGCTATTACGATTACATTAAAAAAAAACTTCAAAATTAACAAAAAAAAATCTTTTATAACAAACTATTTTTTTAACCTTGTGAATATAAACATTAGTTGCATTGCATTGAAAACTATTTTAAATTACGTCTTCATTTACTATAAATAAAGAGATTTATTCAAATTTTGAATAAACATGATCTTTGAATTTTTCCTCAAAACTATTTTTTAAACTGTTTAAATCAAGCTTCGCGTTTTAAAACTATCCAAAATCAATTCCTTTAAAAAATATGTTTTATTTTTCAAATTAGAATATATTTTGCTAAAGACCTTTTAATTGCACAAAATTGCCGCAACACTGATGTGAAAATGCTGTGTTCTGTGTGACACTTCACACCACTACTTTACTGGTTCAATCCAACTTTCGAAAATAAAAAAAAACATGTAAAAAATTAAATTACAAGCCTTGATTACGTTTCATTTTTTTCACGCGTATAGATACTTTACATTCATTAGTTTTCAAAATATCGCGGTTTTGACGGATTTTGTTTGCCGGAAAAAAGTATTTGTGGGACTGTATGGTGGTAGTTTAAATGTTTTAAAGGAGTTCAAACATGCTAAAAATGATTATAAAAGCAAGAAAATGAAGTTGAAAATTTTAACTGGTTTTCAGTTGATTAAACTTTAATTTATTTAGGCCGATTTCATCTTTTTCAACTTTTTTTTTGTTTTTATCAGAATCAGGATCAAAACAGTTTCTAATAAGCTAAAAAATTCCGCTAGTTTCCCGGGAAATCGGTTAAAAAGTTCCCGTTCTCTGAGATTGTTGTAGGGGAAGGTGGGGCAAGACGACCATATGGGGCAAGAGGAACAATCGCTAGTAAGGCCGTAATTTTTACAATTTTGATGATTTCCAGTATGGGGAATTGTTGCTAGCAATGCAATTAGCTGATTCTACTACCACATAACCACCAAAACGACTTAAACGCCACGGGGCATAATATTGAATGAAGTTTTTTTCAAAACCTTTTCTCCTTATAATATTTGGAAAGTACAAAATAAGGCTTAGGGTCCGTTTTAAGGCTCATTTTATTAAAATGCTATTTTTCCTTGATCATTAGTGTCCCTACCAATGACTTGCACGTATTATAAAGTATGATTTATGTTTTGGTTATAAAGTATGATTCTTGTTTAGGTGGGGCAAGCGTACCATATGGATTTTTAGTATGGAAAAAAATACGAATTGCTGCAGCAACATATTTTATTGTGAAAAAAATACATAAAAGTTGTTAAAAACTGATAATCAATTGTTTAAAAAATTGACCATACACGAAAACGATATAATAATATCATGAAAATTTACTATTTATCATCTAAGTATTTTTTTTTGTCAAATTTTTAGTAAAATATTATTTTTTTATCTAAACATGAAAGAAACGTTTCAAATACATCCTAATCTGATGTATCTAAGTGGTAATAGTTCAATTGTTAGTAAATTAGCATGTTTTTTCATGCATTGTTCCTCTTGCCCCAACGGGTTGTTCGTCTTGCCCCACTAGTTGAGTAGAACGTACGAAAAATCAAAAAATTTAAAATCAATTTTTTACATTAAAAAACAGAATTTTTTAAAAACTTGCTCTACCAAAGTCTCAGTCAAGACCTGGAATAAGATGATTCTAATAAATCCGACAGATTTTTTTACGTTTTTAATGGATTATAACGAGCATTTCCTTAGCTTGTTACACTTGCCCCACTTTCCCCTAACCCCGGGAAATTGGACGCTCTAAAACATTGACTGTATTCATTTCATGCTATTTTTAAAACAAAAAAAAACGTGTCATGGTTCATTTTTCAAAATCATTTGTGGACAAAATACATTGACAAGATATACAGTGAATAATGTGTAATTTTACAAGGTTGAAAAAGTTGATGCAATACTAACCTTAACTTACGTGGCAACGAAAAAAAAACACATTAAAAAATATGAATTTACACATTTCCTATAGACATAATTGATTGCAATTCATTTTTTTTACAAATTTATAACTATTTTTAATCAATTTATTGATATGGATTATTTTTACAATTAAATAATTAGATTATTTTTAGATATTTCCAGAAAAACTTTTAACAAAAAAAAGTTTTTTGATTTTTTTTGAAAACAAAAACCAAAAAAGTCTTAATCATATTTTCATTCACTATTCTTTTAATTTATTTAACTCAAATGATTCAAATTTTAAAAAATAAATAATGTTAAAGGTTTAACCTCAAAACCTTTACAATAAAAATATTTTGTGAATTGTTGAAATCAATATTTTTAAAACAATCCAATTAATGCCTTTAAAAAATAATAGGTTTAATTCTAGTTATTACAATATATTTTGCTAAAATAACTCAAAATTGCACATGATTGGCGTTTAAAATTTTGTGTTTTTGCAACATTTCAAAGCACTGCAAATTAAAAAAAAAAACATGGTAACATTTTATCTGGGTACATATTTTACCTCCAAAAATTTGTAAATTTACCACTATTTTATTGTTAGGTAATTCAGTCTAAATTGAGGTAAATTAAACATTAAATTAAAAGAATTAAAAATCTTTAAAGAGGTAATATTACACCTTCCAAATTTACACAATGTTTTACTGTGTACTGGTCCAATCTTTGGAAAAATAGTTTTAGAGAAAAAATAAACAAATTGAATAATTAGATAATCGTTATAGTGTGACTTTTTTTACATTATAAGAGTTTACCTCAGACAAAAAAAAGTGTAATATTACACATTTTCTGAGATGAAATGACATCTAGGAATTGGTACATATTTTCTGCCACAGTTACTGCCGTTCTACGCATAATTGTCCCATGTTCAAAAAAGTGCAACTGAGAAAAACGCGATTGAAATTTTTCGTCAGATTTCTGTGTTTCTACGCATAATTGTCCCGTGGGTTCCTATTCGCCCTATGTGTCCCTAATCACCCCAGTTAGCAGTTTATCACCTTTATTTGTGATTCTCTTGCTTTACAAAAGGTAAACAAGACATAATGTTTAGTAAAACTAATGATTCCGTGTAAGAAAATACTTGGTGGGACAATTATGAGTAGAAGTTTAACGATGGGACAAACAGACTTGGTGTTGTTTTTAATGAGTTTCCGAACAAAGTACCAGATTTTATGTGTTTTTCTTAAAGTACACATCAAACTAAACTTAAAAATGTCATAAAGTCAAAATCGATCAAAACTGACATGGGACAATTATGCGTAGAACGGCAGAGTAGTTCAGAAAAGGTATACCCATTCCAAGATGTATTTTTTATCAGAGAACGTGAAATATCACACATTTTCGTGTAATTTTACCTTTTATAATGTGTAATTTAAATTTTCCAGTATAATTATTGTAAAAATAGATCAAAAAGAGGTTGTTATAAACTTCTTAAAGGAACATTTTTTTTAAATGTAATAGCTATACCACCCTGTATAAGGAAAACAGAAACAAATTTTTGCTGAAGATGTAAAATTGGTCCGATCCGAATTCATAGCTGTCGAATATTTCAACGGTTTCAAACAAAATAAAAAAATAAATTTGAAATATACTGTACAATATATCAATATTTCTATCTTTATATACTGATTTTTAATTAAGTTGACATTTCAAACCATACATTGAACTCACATTTTGACATTGTTTACCAATTTGAAAGTGTTGGTGTCTTAGGCAAATGTTACAATTGATGATTACAGAGAGTTGTAACAAGTTTTTACAACAAAACTTCAAAACATATAACTCGAAACTATTAGTATGAATAAAAATTGTGAACAAAAAAAAATAACTATGTGTAATTAGTTTTAAACAAGCTTCTCTGAACAAAAATAGCGTCCAAGTATTTCTTTTTGTAGAAATAAACATACTGCACAATTCCGATATGTGAATGCGTTACAGCTTGAATCTTAGTTAAGTCTCAAACAGCAAAAAAAAAATCATCATTTCCATCTGTTATCATCATCACCGTAGATTAAAATCATCGAACTAACATAAATCTTCTTCGCATGAAGAATGGAAAGTGCACTTCAATTTTATAAGCTTTTATAAATAAAGAAGTATTATATCTGTTAGCTTTTGTACCACTTCCACGTCCCGTAGCGCAAAACTGTTCCTAATTTGTTGCTTCTGTCCTACTTTTACCATGTTGTCCTGTCCTTATGAATTTATTATTGAATCTCTTCCAGGTTTCTTGTATAACCTGTCAAAAATCAATTTTTTTAATCCAATTTTCCACCCTTTCAGGCGCCACCTGGGACGGCGAGCAGGAACTCCGACCGCACCCTTCGGCAATCCACGGCGATGACGACGCCGAATCCGGCTACTTTGAGCGTCTCGGAGCCAAAACGGAAACCGCCCTCGAAAAGTTCTTCACCACGTGGGGAACGACCTGCGCGAGCCATCCCTGGATCGTCCTCCTGCTCGGTATGATCTTCATCGTGACGATGGGCTTCGGCATCACTTTCCTGCACGTCACGACGAATCCGGTTGAGCTGTGGGCTTCGCCCAACTCGCGATCCCGCATCGAGCGGGAGTACTTTGACGCGCACTTTGAGCCGTTCTACCGGATCGAGCAGATGATCATCCGGGCGGAGAACTTGTCGAACGTGGTCCACAACACCTCGAACGGGGTGATCGAGTTTGGGCCGGTGTTCAACAAGCAGTTTTTGCTGGACGTGTTTGAGCTGCAGGAGGCGATCAAGGCCATTGAGGTTAAGATTGGGGGGAACAGGACGGTTGGGTTGAAGGACATTTGCTACGCGCCGTTGAGTACGGACGAGGCGACGGTTGAGCCGGAGAATTGCGTGGTGCAATCGCTGTGGGGATATTTCCAGGACGATATTGATAACTTTGACTCGGAGGACGACGATCCGCTGGGATTCCAGACGAACTATTTGGACAACTTGGTCAAGTGCTTTGGAAATCCTTTTAATCCTGACTGTCTGGCGCCGTACGGTGGGCCGATCGAGCCTGCGATTGCGCTGGGTGGAATTCCGGTGACGAAGTCGGCGCTAGACAAGCCCAAGTACGAGCAAGCTACGGCTGTGATATTGACATTCCTGGTGAAGAACTACCACGACAAGAGTAAGCTCGAGGGAGCTCTCCGCTGGGAGGAGAGCTACGTTGCGTTCATGAAGAACTGGACCAAGGCGAACATGAGTATCGCGTTCACGTCGGAGCGATCGATCGAGGACGAATTGCAGCGGGAATCGCAGTCGGAGGTTTCGACGATCCTCGTTTCGTACATCATCATGTTTGCGTACATTGCGATCTCGCTGGGCCACGTCAACCAGTGGAGCCGAGCGTTGATCGATTCCAAGATCACTTTGGGCTTGGGCGGTGTCGTGATCGTGCTGGCTTCCGTGGTGGCTTCGGTCGGAATATTCGGGTACATTGGAATCCCGGCGACGTTGATCATCGTTGAGGTTATTCCGTTCCTTGTGCTCGCCGTCGGAGTTGACAACATCTTCATTCTGGTACAAACGCACCAGAGGGACACTAAGAAGCCAACGGAGACGCACGCGGAACACATCGGACGCATTCTCGGTCGCGTTGGACCATCGATCCTGCTGACGGCGGTCAGCGAAAGCTGTTGCTTCTTCCTGGGCGGTCTTTCCGACATGCCTGCCGTACGTGCCTTTGCTCTGTACGCCGGAATGGCTCTGCTGATTGACTTTTTCCTGCAAATCACCTGCTTCGTAAGTTTACTAGCGCTGGACACGGCTCGCCAGGCGGACAACCGGCTCGATGTCCTGTTCTTCCTGCGAGGATCGAAAAAAGACATGCCCACCGGAGCCAACAAGGAAGGACTGCTGTACAAGTTCTTCAAGAGCATCTACGTGCCTTTCATCATGCAGAAGCCGGTTCGCGTCGGCGTGATGGTCATCTTCTTCGGCTGGCTGTGCTGCAGCATTTCCGTCGCGCCCCACATCGACATTGGCCTGGATCAGGAACTCTCGATGCCCGAGGACAGCTTCGTTCTGAAGTACTTCCGCTACCTCGGCCAATATCTCAGCATCGGCCCACCGATGTACTTTGTCGTGAAGAATGGCCTCAACTACTCGCACGCGTACGATCAGAATCTAATCTGCGGAGGTCAAAACTGCAACCTGGACAGTCTGTCAACCCAAATCTACATCGCAAGTCGACGACCGGAGGAAACGTACATCGCACGCCCCGCCTCCTCCTGGCTGGATGACTACATTGACTGGTCAGGAGCGCCAACCTGCTGCAAGAAGCGCACCGACGGCAGCTTCTGTCCCCACACGACAGCCTCGTGCAAGTCCTGCCAGATGAACCTAACCGATCTCAACCGACCCAACCAAACCGACTTCCGGCGCTACGTTTCGTTCTTCCTGCAGGACAACCCGGACGATCAGTGCGCCAAGGCCGGTCACGCCGCGTACGCCACCGGCGTCAACATCCTGCAAGACAAATCCAACGCTATCTTCAGCGACGTGCAAGCCTCCTACTTCATGGGCTACCACACGATTCTCAAGACCTCATCCGACTACTACGAAGCGCTCCGTTCCGCCCGAAAAATCAGCACCAACATCACCAGCACGATCCACGCCAAACTCCGGCTGGACGGCCGTCCCGAAGCGGAAATCCAACAGATCGAGGTGTTCCCGTACTCCGTATTCTACGTGTTCTACGAGCAGTACCTCACCATGTGGCCGGACACGCTCAAGAGCATGGGCATCTCCGTGCTCTCCATCTTCGTCGTAACGTTCCTCCTGATGGGCTTCGACATCCACTCGTCGCTCGTCGTCGTCATCACCATCACCATGATCGTCATCAACATCGGTGGCCTCATGTACCACTGGAGCATCTCGCTGAACGCGGTCTCCCTCGTAAATCTCGTGATGGCCGTCGGCATCAGCGTCGAGTTCTGCTCGCATCTCGTGCACAGCTTCTCCGTGTCGTTGGAGGAAACGCGCGAAAAGCGAGCCGCGGACGCCCTCACCAAGATGGGCAGCTCCGTCTTCTCCGGCATCACGCTCACCAAGTTTGGAGGCATCCTCGTGCTGGGCTTCGCCCACAGCCAGATCTTCCAGGTGTTTTACTTTAGGATGTACCTCGGCATCGTGCTGTTCGGTGCCGCGCACGGTCTCGTGTTCCTGCCGGTGCTGCTCAGCTATATCGGTAAGTCAGCTTCGAGAGTGAAAAAATACTTGACAAATGTGTCGATATAAATGTCAACTTGCGCGAGATTGGTGCGCTTGTTCAGCGCTGCTACTCATGCTAGATCTCATCATCCGGAACCACTAACCGTAACGATTTAGTTGTTTGTTTTTTTTTTTTTTGCATGCTTTGAATAGTTTTGAATTTGTGTTATTGTGTTGTGTTCGTTTTTTAATTTGTTTATTTAAATAAATCAGCAACACAGTGTAATACCGTACGATTAAGTCGATTTATTTCTTTCCAGCTGATTTTCTAAGAGTAATTTTCAGTTTAACAATATCCAACAATATCGTCACTCAATACTTCAAAGTGTTGTTAGCGATAACCTTATTGTGATTCGATAACGATAATAATATTATGTCGTAATCGTAACCAAATTAGGATAATTTTATAGGCGCCAAACATCGATAACTCATTCAAAACTACCTTATTCATACAAAATCCTCTCAAGATTAATAAAGCTGTTGATGAAATTTATTTTGATCAATTGACGCGAAAACTGGTGTATTTCTTTACATAAGAGTTTTACGTGTTAAATACCTTTTTTTAGCGAATGATCGTTTTTTCGATACTACTACTAATTTTTCAAAACAATGAAAAATCGAAAATTTTCGAAAAAAAATACGGATATCTATGAAAATTTTTATATTTTAGCCTGCCAAATTTTGCTTCGTTTGATACTCTTATTGCAAGTTGTTCAAACTTGAGTATATTCGAGCAAAATGCGGTATTTTGTAAAAAATAGTATTTTATTTAAAAAAGCTCTCGTAAAATAAAAACGCATGCAAAATTTCGCTTCGTTCGATACCCATATTGCAAATTATTAAAATTTTAGTATATTAAAAAAAAATACAAAATTTAGGGAAAATTTTGTATTTTAACATGCAAATCTAATAAAGCATAAATGCATACTAAATTTCGCTTCGTTCGATGCCCTTATTGCAAATTATGAAAAAATTTATACTTTCGAAAAAATACGATATTTTGTAAAAAAAAATCATAAAAAAACTCGTAAAGCAAAAATGCCTGCAAAATTTCGCTTCGTTTGATACCCATATTGCAAATTATGAAAATTAGAGTATTTTCGATAAAATTACACAGCTTTGTTAAATTTTATTGAGCAATTGTTCTTTGAACCTTAGGCCGTTGCAAGTATTTTTAAAAAGTTATGTCGCCACCCCCTTCAAATTTGATCTGGTAAATCAAGGGGCAACACAATATTTTTCCAAAAAACTTCAAAATTTCCATGAAAATAGAAGTCTTTTATGCACTGATAATCATATTTAGCATGTTTGGGCTTGTTTAAAAATGTTTTAAATTTTTATGAAATTCCTATGTAGGGTAGGGTAGTCATCAATGAGACACTTTTGGTTTTCAACTTTCAACGATTTTTCCATTTTTTCATCAGCATGTTTTAATGAGCTTTTTGTTGCATTTTCTTTCTTTTAATGTGTTCTAACATTGACCAAAATATGAGATCGATCCGACATCTACAGCCAGAGTTATTCAACTGTCTCATTGTAGACGCACTTGGCAGGAACAATGAGACAGCTGGGGAACAATGAGACACACTACGAAAATCAAGATTTTTCTAGTAACACATCATGTTTTTGTATTGTTCCATTACAGGTAACTTGCCTTGAACATTTTAGAGCAATTTTGCCAACATGAAACTTTAATTAACAAAAGTTATACTAAAAAGTATTTAAATTTTGTAAAATTCGTATATTTATACCAAATAATTTTATATTTTTGTTAATTGAAGTTAAAACTCTATAAATATGCCAAAAATCACTTTTAATTCATGTTTTGAAAGATTTCCATAGATTTTGAAAAGTTTAATGAAGAAAAATCATAGTGTCTCATTGTGACCCATGATCTGAAATGAGTGGGGAACAATGTGACAGTCCTGGATACTGGGTATATTCTAAATTTTGGCCAAACCTAATGAAAGGACATTGTAGCCCAACTCAATCCCTATGGAACGTCGAAAGAAATTTGAAGAAATATTAGTTTTGGTGTTAATAGCAGCCTACGAGCGAAAAAGTAATTTTTGTCCATAATTTACTTTTACACCCCAGAATCAAACATTTATGAATAACTTTTCAAGGGAGCGTCCATAACCAAAGCCACTATTATGGCAGACGTGTATCCAGTAGACACACCTTTCCCCCAAATATGAGCCTGATTGGTTGAAACTACGACTTGTTAGAGCCATTTTATCATTGTTCCCCGTGTCTCATTGATGACTACTCTACCCTACAGCACCTCAAAAATTTTATATTTCGCAAAAAATAAAATTTTCGTCAATATTTAGATATTTTGGAAACTAATGATGGCAAAACAACTGCACAGGTGTATAATGCATTTTTAAACACTTTTTTCATTAAAATGTTGAAACCATGGCTCGTAATTTCAATTTTTATGCTTTTTTTTTGCTCTTTTCTTTAAACATAATTTTGAAATATTGTAATCAAGAGTAACTATTTGAAAGGCCAAAACATTTATTTTCATCATTTTCAAAATTTGGGCTAAAGTTAAGCATTTTATCTTAATTTTTTTCTTGTGATATCTCGAAATAAAACACATTCCTTGAAAAATGCAGAATTGGTGGAGAAATTTTCTACGCAAACATTGAATATTTTAAAATTTTAGGCCGATGTAAATATTTTTCAAAGTTAATTTTAAAATAAATCTGGGGTTTTTTTTGGTTTATTGGACTCTTTAAAAAAAAAACTCCAGAAATGTTTGTCAAAAATTTACCGTTTATAGAAAGTTATTTTACAGGAATTTTTAAAACTAAATTTTTCCAACTTATTTTACAAAGTAATTTGTTAATTCGTTTAATCTGTTTATACCTCACTTTGCCATAACAAGGCTGTTTAGCAAGATTTAAACAATGCATTGATGTGATCTGACTTAACTAAAAATTCTAATAATTTTGATACTCGACAACAATGTCTGACCTGCATGATCTGTGACGTAACATTCTAGTACTACACGGCAACAATTAAGCTTTTGTTTCATTTTCATTTGTTTTTATTTCGATTGTTACAACTTGTGGTTTCCAAAAAACTGTGCGTTTTGTGTGTTCTAAACTCTTGGATTCTAAATTACGTTCTCTCCATTGTCTTTTTATCCTTCTCTTTTTGGCATCGCGAAATTGAAAAAAAAAATCACAAATATCCTAACCTCAACCGTCGGACCCCATCGCGTAAACTATCCAAAACCATTTGCGCCCCCCACCACCATCAAATCAACAACGCCACAGGTGCCCCCATCAACAAGGTGAAGCTGGCCAACTACCGGCGGCAGGTGATGCAGGACACCCAGGAGACGTCACTGTCAACCGTAAGCAAACCCAAACCACCACCACCACCAACCGCGATCATTCGCTGTAGCTCTTGTTGCTGTCGTGACTGTTGTACTAGATTCACGCGCCGCACTCGCACCACCACCACCAGCAATAATAACTCTAGTACTAGCACGGTTCTGGGTTGCACCCGGTCGGCTTCGTTTGTGGTCGCTAGTGGGCGAGGGTTTGACCAGCAGCAGCGCCGCTACTACTTTGGCATGGTTCCCATCGAAACGTCGTCGCCCGAGGCGGTGCTACCAGTTAAGGGTGGTAGTAGAAGGGGGCGGAATGTTGGAAGGGAGCGAAGGAGCTTCTGGCGGTGGATCAGCGGGTGGCGAAGGGTTAAGCAGGACTACGATCCGGCCAGCACCAGCTCCACGTTCTACTCCAACCCGGACTACTGCCTCGGGGCGACGTTGAAGCTTTGAAACGCTTGCCGCTTTGTTTTGTTTGAATAGTAGCTTAGTACTAGATTAGTGGTTTGTAGAACATTACTTTTGCTTTTAATTCATTGTGGAACAACTAACAAACGCGTGACATTTGCATGCATAATGTTGGGATTGTTTTCAAATGGTGTCATGGTGCTCATTGTCATTCTAGCGTGCGTTTTTCTACACCAGGTGTAAGTTATAACTAGCTGAATCTAGTACTTCATTTTTTAATCCATCAAATATACTGCGTTGAATCAATTTGTTTGTTTTTTTTTTTCTTTAAATTTTTCAAATATTAGATGCTTCATCTATTCCCCTCCAATTTTCATGAAACTTTTTTCTAATATTTTTTTTGAAAGCTAAGAGGTTCAAAAATTCTACTCGTAAACTCGTAAACAGATTCTAATATATTTGAAAAAATATGACAATACATGTAAAAATTTGGAGCAAACATATTTTTTTATTTCTTGACAAGTTTGACATTTTCCTACACCTTTTTTTCTGCGTTGAAGAATAAGTCCTAACATCTTTTTTAAATAGATCAGATTTTAAAATACAAAATATTTGTTTGTCAAATCGTTTTTATCCATTTAGTACAACACTAATTCACCCTTTTATGTTTTTTTTTCGTTTGAGATCAAGCCATAATATCAATTTTAAATTTATTAAAATATATTTAAAATTTTATAATATTTTAGTTGGTCTAGTACTGCACTGATTACCTAGTTATTAGTGTTTCGCAAAACATCGAGTAAACGTGTAAATTGTGTAACCAAAATAATGTTTTCCTTTGTGTCTTATAATAATTTTGAAATCTATTTTTGAACTTTATTCAATTTTTAAAAAATATATAAATATTCTGATTTAACCATGAAAGAAATTTTTTAATCAAGTACCACAAATTTAATTGTTTATTTTTAATTGTTGTTTTGTAATAAATAATAATAAATTTGAACTGCGAATTTGAAGGATGCTTCCAACAAATGTGTTTATGATAAATTAGGCCGTTGCAAATATTTTTCAAAGTTTATGTCGGCCGGCCTTATAAAAAAATCAATCAAACTGATTTCAAAACTGAAAAATAAATATTGTTAGTTGATCTAGTACCGAACCAATGTTAGTGTTTTTGTTGTATAGTACTTGATTATAAAATACTAATATTGATTTACTGGTTTTGTCATAAATCGAGCATGCATTTTGGAACATTTAACTTAAAAAAATCCTGAATATTTAGAGTTCAAATTAAAAGAAGCTACAATTTAGTTAACTTTGTTAAAGAAATTTTAGTGCCAAAGCAAATATTTGGATAAAACATCATCTGAGTGCAAAATTTAAGGGGCATTTCAACAAATTTACTGCTTTTAAAGACAAAATTCTAATATTAATTTCGATATGAAAAATGTTAAAAATCTCAATCAATAAGATGTTTAACGTCATGATTCGAATTCCCGGACGCTTCGAAACCCGGACACTTCATCTTGTTTTATTAATTATTTGGATATAAGTTCGTATTATGAATGTCAAAACTGTGTTATTTGATGAATTTCAACATCAACTTTCATTTAAAGTTTGTTTAAACGCTGTAGTCAATGCCAAAACAATTAAATACAATAAAATAATAATTTTACCAAAAATGCGAAACATTTCACTTGAAATATTTCATAGGCGTTCGAAGCACCGGGAAGGCAAAGCAGAAATTTATGGTTTCGATTTCCTTAAATTCTAGCAAATTTTTATATAAACTATCGATTGTTTTGATGTTAACAGCTTATTTGATATCTAAAGAATGCCATTCACTAACATTTCAGTCCAAATTTGTGCGATTCATAACTAAAATCGAGTGTCCGGAATTCGAAGCAAAAGTGTCCGGATTTCGAATCAGCTTTTATCAGTGTCCGGGAATCGAAGCACAACAAGTCACTTTAATTTTAAAATTCTGATGAAAAATGGTTTGAAAAGACATAGTTTGCATGCATTTTCTTGAAACTGACTGTTTATACTACATTCTGATGATATTTCTACATTTACAACTTATTACATGATTTTTTGCCAGCTATAACAAAAATGATATGCTACTAAGTGTCCGGATTTCGAAGCATGACGTTAGATGGCTATTAAATCGTTTTTTTTTTATTGAGTATATATTGTGGTTGATCTAGTACCGCATTATTTTCAGGTTTTTGTTTTATAATTGAAATAAAAAACACAAAAATTAAGAAAAACAATCAAAATAGTTAAAATAAACTCAGGGTTTAAGCGTTAAGATTAAGTACCTTTTTTAAAGAAATCTTTTCTCCAGGAAATTTTAAAATAACGTATGTGATTAAACTTTCAAAATGAAGCGTGAAGCGTGAAATTCGTGAAATCTGAAAAATTCCGTGAAATTTACCAATTTTCTTTTTTTTTTTCAAATCATTGCCTAGAAATAACAACAAACTAATATTTCATCCATGAAGACTTTTTGAGTAAATTTTATAAATTTTCAATTGAAATGCCATTTGAAGAATTGTTAGCAAAACATACATACATTAACATAAAATTGTTACAACTTTTAATGAGAAGTGAATGCTATGTGAATGATGTTAACAAGTATCAGCCAAAATAAAAAATATATTTTCGGAATCATCAAGTTATCTCAAGGATCATCAAGTTATCATCAATAATTTGATTGCAGTTATTCTTACATCCAAACGTTTTTTTTTAACAAATTTTGGCTTTTTCAACCAAAACTTGTTGAAATTGACTAAACATGTATTTTGTAATAAGTTTTTTGAAAGATCGCACAGATTTTTTTAATTGAATTGATTTAATTTTGGAAACCAATTAAAAGACTAAATGAATATTTAGTATTTTTGATGTTTTAACCACCTTTCAAGAACATTTCAGATGAGTCCTGTTTAATTTTGACGATATTTGATTATTTTGGTGAATGGTTTGGTGAAACCTTTTTTTTTGTTTATTTTGTTCTGATTTGGAATAAAAGTATGAAATTTTACGAAATTTCGATTTACATCGAATTATTTTTGGTTTTTTATTTTAGTTTTTGAAAAGTGACATGAAATCCTCAAAAAAAAATTCTGGGCAAAATGTCACAGAAATTTCATGTTATTTTTAGCATTTTGACTGGAAGATTGTTAAATCTTGCTCTGATATAAAATACAATAAAATACAATATTGATTATTAAAATGAGAATATTTAGAGCCCATCCATAAACCTTGTGTCCCGTTTAAATTTAGTGAAGAATTTTAATCAGCTTATTCAAAAATAATATATAATGAAGTATAAAAGTAGTTTCTGGAATTTTAACATATGATTTTTAGGGCCATTTTAACCTTTTTCGCGATGTGTGAAATTTCCGTGAAATTTGGTGTTTTGAAATTAGGGTCCATGTGAAATTAGCAATTTTTGAGCGTGAAAAATCATTAAGCCTATGTATGACCTTCTAAACAAAGTTATATAGAAATAGCTAATCGTAGAACAACTCTTAAAAAAAAAGTTTCATGAAAATTGAACGGGATTGTAGAATCACTAGTACTACTTTTATTAAGCACTGTCTAAGCTGGTTCGTCATTTTAGGTTCGTGGCATTACTAAAATCGTAGTACTAGATCTCTTAATTTATCAGCAATGATTTCTTAAAAGTTGAGAGAATTGCAGTACTAGAGTTATTTTAGTACACTATACATATTTCTGCTAGTTATAACTTAACATTGTTGCTTTAGTTTGTTTTCGTTTTTCTTCGACATTTATACGGCATATTTTCTTTAGGTAAGCTTCAATTCTTCTTACTTTTTTAAATAACAATGTAGTAATAGAGTGCAATCTAGTACGACACGCCGGTAGCGGGACACAGCCAAAAACCCTTCGGTCATTAACAAAGCATTCTTCAATTCTTTTCACCAAAAACAAAACCAAATAAACCAAACAAACTTTCTGTGAATAGAGTCAAAATTTGAGCGCACCTTCTCAAAACCTAGCACTGCTCTAGAAGTGCACCCAAATCACAAAACATAGAAACCAGCAGCAGCAGCACGACCACGACACCGTGTTGCATTTGATTTTTGTATTTTGGCAAATCGCCGTGTGTTCTTTTTTTTTCTTTCTCTCAATTGCAGCGCTGGGATGAAAGAATCTTTGTGTTTGATCACGTTGAAGCCGATATCCATGGTTAATAAGTATATACAATTCTATGTGCGTGTGCGTGTCTGTCAAGTTGTAGGTGTGTGCGTGTGTTAAGTGTCAGAATGCACTTGTACACACACAACCGGAATCGGCTACCTCGAGGAAGTGAAAAATTATCCCCCCACAACCCCACAGACAAATCAATTGGCACACCCAAATACACGTAATTCTTCCAAGAAGATAGCTCCTCCCCCCGTCCATGTGTATGTTTATTTGTTGTCCAGTATAACAAACAACAACAAAGCAGATAAAACCAAAAATATAGATGATAGAAGCCAAACTGCCTAAAATAGAGAAGCAATAAAAAAAATGAAACGAAATGTGATTAATCGTGCGTGAAACGCGTAACACTTGAGACTTGCAAGAGAGAAAAAAATGAGGGATGAAAATAGCAACAACGTCGAAACGCATCTACTGAAGGTGAGAAAAGCAAAATTGGATTTTTTTCAAACAAAATTTAACTAAACCACCACTCACTGGTACAAGTAGAATGCGGCTGTAGGTGAACAAAATAGGATAGAAAAGGCTATTCTGTACACACTATTTTCTGTTGCTGACTATTTACATTTGTATATATTTTCGTTCCTGAACACTAACTAAATTTAATTTCTATTTAATTGCACAATGTACATAAAAAATACAGAACAAAACTGTCATACTATAAAATTAAAAATATTTTCAGATTTTCAAAAAATCCTCATATTTGGATATTGTCAATATTGTCATATTGTCAATAAAGACGTTTTTTTTAATGGCTCTTTATAGCATTTAAGGTTAATATGGTTATTTCTACTCAATTCGTTGACATTTTCACACAACAAAAGTTCATTTTTGATGGCCGCATCAGGCCTCCTTTTATTCAACAGAGAGATTTTAGTGATAATTGCTGAACACATGAGAAACTGATTTTTGTAGACCAAAACTCGGAGCGTATGGTGGTGTGTCCCCACGCTCCTTCCTCCCCTGTACATTCAGAATTGTGTTGTTTTACGAACACTCCGTGCTCTTTTCCGTGCTCAAACTCAACCCACTTCAACGAATCATTTCTGCGTTAAAATTTACGCAGTAGGTCTGGCCATTTTTACGTCTGTGTTGTTTCAATGCATTTTAATGCAATGGCACACAAGAATTGTTGATAAATTTCATGAAGAATTTTAGGCGCAATCTAACCTAAGGTTTTCTCCAAGAACCCTTCGAAAGATTGGCTAAGCTAGGGTTTGATTAGATTAGATTATAGAATTGTAGGTTTTAAATTGTAACTTTCTAACTAATTTCCTGCTTTTTTGTACAGTTAGTTTTTCGGTTGTCTTTTTAACTTTCTGTACAGAAAAGAATCCGTAAAAAGATATTTTTTAAAATAACAGATTTTAAGGTACTGGCCACCAATGGGATTATTTTTTAGCATTCTAAATTTTCAAAAATTCTAAAAAATCCAAACTAACTAAAAACTCCATAAACTTAAAAAATACAAATCAAAAATGTAAAAAAAATAAAAAAATGATAAATTCAGAAAATTAAAATAAAAAAATTCTAAAAATTGAAAAAAAAATTAAAATTTGAAAAAATTAATTTTGAAAATTTTTGAAAATTCTAAAATTTTTAAAATAAATTAAAATTAAAAAAAATCTAAAAATGATAAAATTTTTGAAGATTTCTAAAATTTAAAAAATTTTCAAAATTTTAAAAATTCTAAAATTTTAAAAATTTTAAAAATTTTAAAAATTTTAAAAATTTTAAAAATTTTAAAAATTTTAAAAATTTTAAAAATTTTAAAAATTCTAAAATTTTAAAAATTCTCAAAATTCTAAAAATTCTAAAAATTCTAGAAATTCTAGAAATTCTAGAAATTCTAGAAATTCTTAAAATTCTAAAAATTAAAAAAATATAATTCATAAAATGCTAAAAATTCTAAAAATTCCAAAAATTTCAAAAATTAAAATTTTTAAAAATGCTAAAAATTTTATAAAATTCTCAAAACTTTTAAAAATTCTAAAAATTCTCGAACATCTAAGAATTCTAAAAATTCTAAAAACTCTAAAAATTAGTTCTTAAAATTCTCAAATATTTCAAAATTCAAAAAATGCAAAAAATTGTAAAAATTATAAAAAATTTTAAAAATTCTGAAATTTTTAAAAATTTCAAAAAATTTCAAAATTTCAAAATTTTTAAAATTCTCAAAATTCTAAAAATTCTCAAAATTCTAAAAATTCTCAAAATTCGAAAAGTTCGAAAATTTTTAAAAAATCTAGAAATTCTAAAAACTCTACGAATTCTAAAAATTCCTAACATTTATTCGAAAATTTTTAAAAATTCTAAAAATTCTTAAAGATTTCAATTCTCAATTCTATATGTTCTAAAAATTCTAAAATTTCCAAAAATTCTATAAATTAAAAAAAAATTCTAAAAATTAACAAAATAAACAAAATTAACAAAATTCTAAAAATTCTAAAAATTCTAAAAATTCTAAAAATTCTAAAAATTCTAAAAATTCTAAAAATTCTAAAAATTCTAAAAATTCTAAAAATTCTAAAAAATTTTAAAATTCTAAAAATTCTAATTTAAAAAAAAAATTAAAAATTCAAAAATTCAAAAAAATTTAAAAAAATTTAAAAAATTTAAAATTAAAAAAAATCCAAAAAATCGAAAAAAAAATAAAAAAACCCTAAAATTCTAAAAAAAAAGCTAAAAAATCATTAAAAACTCATAAAAAACCTAAAAATTCAGAAAATTGTAAAATACAAATTCTAAAAATTTGAAAAACTCTAAAAATATTATAAATTCTAAAATTTTAAAAATTCCGATGATTTTAAAAATTCTATAAATTCAGAATATTTTTAAAAAAATGTTAAATTCTCATATTTTTAAAAATTAAATAAAAATCTAGATTCTTAAACGTTTAATTAAATAAAATTTTAAAATTCAAAAAAATGAAAAATTCTCAAATGTTCTTAAAATTCTAAAAATTCAAAAAAAATTTAAAAATCTATTAATCTTAAAAAATTTCTTAAATTTTAAAATCTTAAAAGATTTTGAATTTTTTAAATTTCCAAATAAATTTCTAAAAATAACAAAAAAATTAAAATTTTTAAAAAATCTAACAAAATTTTAAAATTAAAAAAAGTAAAAAAATCCAAACTTTCAAAAAAAAAATGTCAAGAATTTTCAAAATCCAAAAAAATATTAATTAAAAACAACCAGTACTTAGTTCAAGATATCTTGTGGAAATCATTAATTTTCAAAATATCGAAACATCGACGAAAAAAAATATTTTTTTTTCGCGTTAGTCCGATCTTGAGAACGGATTTTGAACCTTCAACAATGTTGTAGGTATTAATTAGAATCTTTCAGCATAATATAGTTACACTCTTAAATAAATTACCCATTTGTTAATTGGACTTCTCACACACAAAAATATCAACTGCGCCAAAATATCATTTTTGGATATGTTTTAGATGACAACAAAAAAGCATTTTTTTAAGCTAGGGCACAATTGGGTACTAAAGCCCTATGTGCCCTATGTACAACGGTAAAAACTTTTTACTCTTTTTCAATTTAATGCAAAAAAAAAAAACACAAGACAACATTATTCGATAGATCATCTATAGTCCCCTTGGAACGAACTGTCAAGTAGAACCTGTTCTGTCAAGAAGGGCCACGATGTTAATTTTTCAAAATTGAATTTAAAATCCATTTCAAATCCCTTGAAGTCGTTCAAAGGGTCATTGTACTCAGAAAATAAGCTTTATCGTTGTGATCAATAATATCACAAAATTAAGCTTAATTTTAGGACCCAATTGGTCAAAACTCATTTGCAGTGTTGACAATTCTTCTTCAACAAGATTTTTTTAAATCGTTTTAAAAATAATTTTAAATCAACCTTGAACCAATGATGCAAAATGTCTTCTTTCAATCAAAAAATGAAAATTGCTCGTTTTCAAATATTTTTGCATGGTTCAGAAAAATGATTCTTGATTTTTTTTTTCCAATAAAAGAATAATTTTAAGTACCGTCATTTGGTGTGAATCGGGACTACAGTCTGAATAGGGACAGCAGTGTTTAGAGCACTTAAAGTTTTTTAATTTGGAAATGGATGTACACATTTTGTTGGTCTAAGTCTGTTCTATCCGAAACCAACCATAAAAATCAAAATATTGTGCTCTAACATGATTAAAACTGCTGTCCCAATTCGCCCAGTTGACGGTAAATAAACCATGATAAGTGTTTAGGAAACATCAAACGAGGGTAACTTTCGTATTCTTCAACTAGGATTCCATTTAGCATAACTAAACCTCTAGATTCACAAGGGTGACAGCACCGAATCGCACACGTTTTCGGCCGATTAGAATTGAAGAAATGCTTTGTAAATGACTCTTTCGCTGCTTTATTTGTATCCTAATAAATCTTCAAAACTTTGGTAAATGGGAAAAAAGCACTGTGATACTGCTGTAGACCCTCAACAACGATGATTTTTATTAAAGTGCTGATTTAACTAACGCAATTTTCTTCTCTTTTTCCGCACTTAAAAAAAACCTTTAAACAATTCGAAAAAATACCTCACCTCAGGCGTGATGCATCGCAGAAGACGTTCCAGCGACGACGTCACCTCCCCCAACACCTACCATGAGATTGAGAACGATGATGATGACGAAGATGCGAACGACGACCACGGCGACGCGGACGGCGCTGGCCAAAACTTCCAGCCGCAACCGGGGAGCAGCCACCACAACCACAACGACCACGACCACAACCAGTACCGACAACTGCAGCACCAGCACGAGCTGCAGCGGCCAGAACAGTCCCATCAACAGCAAAACACGCGAGCCTTCGTCCATTCGGAAGCGCATCCAGAACCAGCTGCCGAGGAGTCTCTTTTGCGGCACGGGCGGCAGCGGCAGCCAGGGCAGCAGCGGTCAGGGCAATCTGAACCTGGCGACGTCGCCGGACGGAACGCAGCCCAGTCCGGCCGAGCTGTAGAATCTACTAGGAGAGGCGGCGGCCACCAGGTGATGCTCGACGACAAATCAGTAGCGGAAGGGGGCGACAGTGAGTGAGTGAGACTGTGTGGTGTTCTCCTGGACGTGAGTGGCTGGTTCTTTGCGGACGGGACGGGACTTTGGACGCCTTCCGGGAAGTTTAGAGAAGATAAAAAAATATATATATTTTTGAACGTGGCAAGTCGTGTAGAACTAGGTAAGAGTCAGTCTGTTTTTGTTGTTCTTTATTTTGTACCAAAAATAGTAGCAAACCATAATCGTAAAAAATGGGAGAAAGGGAGGAAACGGAAATCAATCTTATGAGAAAACATTTTCAAACACAAAAACACAGCGAAGAAAAAGAAGAGGAGAAAAGAATGTTGAGTTAGAAAAATAATTGAAAGGAAAGGAAACAAAATAAAAAAAAATCTTTAGACAAGCTAGATCAGTTGTTGTTGAGGGCGACCGAGTGGAGGTAAGGAAGCTGTTATGTTTGAACAAGAATTGGAAAGCCGTTGGTTAGGAAACGAAAAACATTAAACAAAAAAATACTGTACATGTCTGTCTAGGGAATAATCAAACCGAGAAAATGAAAAAAAGATGAAAAACAAAAAGGCTAGTTTTTAGTTTTGTAAGGAGGGCAAAATATCGTATATCTAAATGTTACTAAAACTGGCTTACCGATGGAATCGAAAGGGGAAAGATGAAGTTCAGACGAGATAAAAATCCATCGGGGAAAATGGTGGCGAATGAAATGTGAGTGTATGTGCGTTGGAATGCTTTTTTATTCCTATAAGTTTCACGATCAACAACTTTGGTGGAAGGGTTTTCACGAGTTTGAGCAAATTTTGCCTTTTCAGAATTATACAAAAATAAACAGAATAACGCGTTGCAGAATTGCCAGTTTGCACTGCGCGTTGAAAATTCTGTATCTCACAAAAAAAAAAAAAGAAATATCTCGATAAAACATTCAGAATTGAGAATAAACTTTCAGAATTCAGAATTGTTGCACTGATTCAAATACAAATTTTAAGTCAAATTGGATAATTATCAGAAATTTCTCTTTTAGAGCAAAAAATCGGCCTATATCGTGCGTTTGTATTTTTTGCTTTTTTTATTATTTGGCTTAAACTTTTTGGAGCCTTTTCCGTGACCAAAGAAGCCATATTGTGTCATTGGTTCACCCACACAAGACTCCATACATTTCGGCAGCTGTACATACAAAAATGGTACGTACAAATTAGAAAATCTCTAACTTTTGAAGGATTTTTTTCGTTTCCTTTTTCTATAAACTTTTTTTTTACAAAATTAAATTCTTTGTAAAAATGTATTTTTTGAAAAAAAAAAAACGGTGCAGAAAATACTCGAGTTTAAGTTCAAGTTTTCGATTTTCTCAAAATAGTGTCCATGATTGTCCATCCATGAAAATATTTTTTTTCGAAAAGTTGAGAAAACTAAAAAAAATAATGCCTGAGAGACATTGAAGACAACATTTTACGATGGATCAACTATGGTCCCCTTGGAACGAGCTGTCAAGTAGGATGCTTTCTGCCAAGAAAGGTAACGAAGTTGTAAACGATAATATCACCAATTTAAGTTTAATTTTTTGGACTCAATTCAAGTTTTTGAAGTCTTATCCGAAGGGTTGAAACCCTACTAACGGAGCGTTCTTTTATTACGTAACGCAAAATGATTTTTGGACCCCCTCACACCCTCCCTCCCATACAAACTTTAAAAAATTGTAAGAAGCGAAAAAAGGATCAATTTTTATGCACTTTTGATCATAATTTCTATTTTGCAAGACCATTTCTCGTCATTTTGATGGCACAAACAGTGACACACGCGAGAAACCCTCAAACGCTTAATAAATGTCGCCAATAGGGGAGATGGGGCTAAGACGGCCACCCTAAGGGAGAAGTCTAATAAAATTTACACAACAGATTATTTTGATCTCAAATTACGTACATATTGTTCTTTTACTAGTCCATTATAGAAATGACATAAATTAGTTGGTCCAAAAACCAATTTTCAATACTTTTCAGCAATTTTTAAAAAATAATTGAAATCGTATATATATGAAATACGCGGGGTAAGACGGCCAATGCTGTAAATTAACTTAATAACTTTGCTAAATCCACCCAAACACCTACATGGTTGGTTTAACAGACTTCTCTGAACATCATAACTATTTTGGTTGAAAAAAATCAGGTTTCAAATGTGAAGAAAAATGCTGTTTAAAAAATTTCATATTTTGGCTCAGTGAATTTCATATTATTGTGACCACATTTTATGAAAAACTATGAATTTTTACTACAAAACAAACACAATTTGATACAAAAAAAATAGTTTGTGTATTTCGATTAGAATAAGTAAATCAAAATTATGCAAACAATATTAAATTAGCGATTTTTATGAAAAGTTTGATAGGATTTCATACTATTCAATGAGTTTTGCTATATTACAGTAAAGAATGTTGTCGAAACGGTAGTTAACAGCATTTTGATTAAAAATGGATAGATTTATTGAAAATGCTTTTCCTTTATCTTCAAATATGTCTTAATAGTCAAAAACCGTCAAAAATATAACCTATATCAAATAAAATCTTCAAATTACGGGTGGCCATCTTACCCCCGGAGGAGGTGGCCGTCTTGCCCCCAAATAAATTATTTTTTTAAACATTTTTTGTAAACAGTTCATCGCATTTTTTGAACTTTTTCGAGGGACATAATCTAGGGAACACTTCAATTTAACATGAAAAAATATTTGAAGACAGAAAAACATATTGTTATTTAACCCTCTAACGCCCAGAGTTGTTTGCTTATCGTAAAAATAGTAAATGGCTTAATTTTAGTACAATAATGCAGGAAATACTTTAATTTGACCCACAAACATCGAATTGGGGCAAAAAAGTAGAATTTGAAGTGGTGCACCAGAGCACCATCAGGAAGATGAGCAACTTTTTTTTAAACCACAAAATCTCGTTTTCTTCAAATCTATTGGTTCATTTGTTTGAAAACGCTTTGAAATATGTTAAAAACTACTTATTCTTTGCTGTAAGACCATATTTCTGAAGTATTAACTACAATTCTAAAATCTCTGCATTTTCAGGTTTCTTTGATTGGCTCATTCAAAACCCACAAACAACCATTTTCATGAAAAATGAGGAAAATAATAAAACTATCGGTCTAATAACAATGTTTTGTCTTGTTTATGAATAGTCAAAACGTTTAAAAACTTTTGTTTTGATAAAATAAGCTTTTTCTGTAATTTAGAAAAAAGTGCTCCTGAATATTTAGTTGCTCATATGCCTAGGTGGTGCTCTGGTGCACCAAATCAAAAAGGTTAAAAAACACTTAAAACCGGTCCAAACTCACAATGTTATTCACAGGGGTTCTTGTCCAAGGTTCAAATGATAGCAAAACATTTTTTGTTTTATAAAATTTTGTGTTTGGTAATTTTTACGGGCTTTCGAAAACAGGTCTTATTTATTTTCCTAAAATTGGCCCATTTTTGTTTACATTTCACACTGTAACTTTGCTTGTGCTTAACCAAATTTGATGAAATTTTAGGAGATGTTAGTATACATTCTACATGAACATCTGCAACTTAAAGCACCGTGAAAAGTTGTGTCAGTTCCGAGATATTTGAGTTCAAAGTTTTGGTGCTCTGGAGTAACCATGGGCGGGAGAGGGTTAACAAAAATGCCTAAGTTGTAATTCATGAAAATTACATCCAGTTTCAAGTTCAAAAATTATTTGTTTATTTTGAACAATTTTTATACTATTTCAAACAATATTTCTGGCAAAGGTGACTCCATATGCATTATTTAGCATGAGGAACAGTATTGCTGAACATTTTAGTAATATTCATTAGTATACTTATTAAAACAGTGGGGTGGCCGTATTACCCCGCCTGGCCGTCTTACCCCCAGCTCCCCTATCAACATTTCACTTTCGCTTACTTTTTCACGGCGCTTTCGATACAAAACTGCCCCCAACTTTCGGCAACATGTTCTTTTGCACATTAGTTGATCACTCACTTGAAAAATAATCCCGAACATGTAAATAACTAGCAAGCGCCATCAAAAAAACAAACGCGCCAAGTCTTTTGACGTTTCAATTTTGACGACCCATTCCAATCGAAGGCTGGCGAAAACCCAGCGAGAAGCGAAGGCAAATTAAGAGCAAAGGGTAGCCACCAACACTACCAGCAGCGCCTGTAGGTGTGAGCCAGTGATGCCAGGAAATTTTCTCTATAAATGCTACTTTTCGTGAGTGTTCGCTTAAAATTTCATCAATTTTGGCAGCACTAAGAAGACCCAAAAGAGCGCTGGAAGACAAAAAAAAAGAATTGAGCTGAAAATAGAAAAATGAGTGTGGCCCAATGCACGCGTTTGATTAGAATACATCTTGGAAATATTTTTTTCAAATGCTTGTAAAAGGAATAGAATAACTTTTAGTAAAAGTGAAAATAAACGGAAATCTTCACAAAAAGTAGCTCTACTCGTTGGTGTACTTGGTTTTAGTAAATTTCAAGGAACACTCCAGATTATCCAGCATCATTCAAACTCGACCGCTTATTAGGCTTAAAATGGGTTTATTTCCCCTAATGTTACCTTCTCCTGGTGAAAAATTGTTCAAAAAATCTGAAAATGCATTTGATTTTTTGGTTCTACTTTAAATATTTCTCTACCACGGTCAGAATGATTCCATACCATTCCGTTGGTATTAAATTTGTACTCTTCAGTTTGCGGAAAAATCTCAAACCTATCAAAGTCACCCCGTTTTACAGTATCTGAAAATGTTGTTTGAACAGCGGCATACTGCAAAAGTGACGAGATTAGGTCAAAAAGCTTGTTGTTTTGTTAGGGGAACTTTAATCTTAGGAGTAATTTTCTCCCGTAATCGTCGAAAAGCTTAACAAGATGAAAATGGGTATGTTTCCCAAAATTTAAATTGGAATATATACATGTTTTGGCCTTTGACATGATTTGCCAACCTTGTTTCAAATTGTTTTTGTTTAATTGATGTTTACATAGCTCCTCAATGCTAATTACCATGAATTTTGATTGATTTTAACGATGAGGGTCTTATCTTTTAAAAACTGGGAACCCTGTCATTAAATATCGTTACTTTAGAGCATTTTATGAAACTTTTAAGATAGGATGATAAATTATTAGATACAAATGTCCTTCGGAGCCTTCCTCATTACATCTTTGGATTGTGTAATGATAAACTTTTCTGGTGATCTAAAACTTCTAGGGTCTTGGCAATCTTGTAGTGAAATATGTGCACTTGAACAGGATTAACATGATTTTTAAGAGAGAGGCAAAATGGCAATTGGTTTCTGAAAATTATTATTATTGTGTAGGTTTTTTTTATTTTCGATTTTTTTTTTTCAAACAATAACTTTTCAACTGAGCAAAATTTTCTCTTCCACAACTCGTGAAACACACTTCCTTAACAACTACAAATATGCCTTACTCCCTTGGTTCCTACATAAACAAACAAAAAAAACGCTTTCTGTGGTGGCCACCACACTTTTCTACGCGATCACCGTGCGGGGAAGGGACACTTTCTGGAAGAAAACAAAAACTAAAAGTTGCCTCATTCCTACTGCAAACACCAAAAAACAAATCCATGAGACAGCGTTTCCCAGAAAGTGACCGTTTCCACTTCTAATCGCGTTTTTCCCGAGAATATCGCCTAGCCGTAGCGTCGTCATCGTCATCGTAATCAATCTTTTAGAGGTTTAGTTGAGTGTATGCGTGCGTGAAGAAAGGGGGGGGAGGGTGCGTTTAGTCAACCACTCTCATCAGCTTAAGTTTGCAGTTTGTGAATAAAGAGAAAATGCAAGCTTTTCGTGTCCGACCAAATCAAGCAGTAATGGTAATCTTACATTTATAATTATTGCAAAAGTAAAAAAAAGAAGTAAAAGATGTACTAGAAAAGTGAGAAAGAGAATGAGAGAGCGAATGAGCTGTCTGTGTAGTGAATTATTATTATCAAATTATTATTACTATTGAAACCTAGCAAGTGGGATCTTCTGTGACTTTTAGCAATCATTAAAAAAACAAACAATTATCTAATTATACATTTAACTAGCGTGTGGGGGAAAACAGTTGCAGAATTGAAGCAAGTTAAAGTTTCGTAACTCTAGGTTGCCTTCTCTGATATTCATCTATTTCTATATTTTACGCGCAGCCCCGCCTCTGTGTAGTAAGAATTGTATTTATGTATACACCTGTATAATTAGCCAGAAAAGGGAAGGAAAGCAAAAAGTAAAAAAAAAACTATTACTATTATTACAAAAGTATGCATTACTTTATGTGCTCACACAATCCGGTCCAATAGTTTGTTCTATATAATTTGCGTTTACGCTAGAATCAATGTGTTAGTTCCGTTTCTTAGTAGAGTTGCGTTGTTTTCTAGTAAGCAAACATGCAAAAAGGTGATTCCATTTATCGAAAGTATTTTTAGACAATAGGAAAACTTTGCCGTGATTTGTGGATTTCGTTAAAATTTAGTGCAGAAAGACTTGTTAAAGCAAATGAGTAACACAAGACGAATCAACGGAAATTTTCTCCCCCTTTTTATTTGGCAAACATTTTTAATTTCTCTAAATTTAAGTGCTCATTATTTTGTCTCAGAAAAGTTGCAATAGCGTTAGTGAAACTGTTGTTGTAATTTATAAACCGTGGAAAAAGTGAAGAATAAACGAACTGAATAGACATTTCTAACCTTTTTTTGTTTTATTTACTTCGCCCCTTATTAATTTTTAAGTTTTCCTCTTTTCTTATTCAACAAAACTAAAGCTTAGAGAAAGGTGTGTTAAAGCTTGGTGGAAGGGAAATAGGAACGTTGCTTAACAAACAACCGCAAATGAGAATGATGAGAAAGGTTTAGCGAAAAAAAATAGTTGTTGAAATGCTGAGAAATAGGATATCGAAACCGCTGTAAAAAAGAAAGTGCATTGCAATGTTAGGGAAAATTTTCACACCACACTGTGTACCAGAAAGAGTCTTATGAAAAGATAGACAGAGAATAAACAAAAGTAAAGTTTGAAAGAGTGCTTTCCTTAAATCGCGCAGAAACGTAAAAAACAAAGGAAGTTTTGAAAGAGTTTTGGAAATCCACACACCAACCGAGCTTTGCGAAAGAAATCAATGGTTGAAAGTATGAGAATCGAATCGAAGGAAAGCAGGAAGTAATCAATCCTACAACTATCGAAACAACTAAATTTCTACAAATGTGCGTGAGTGCGAGCGACGACTTCTGGGAGATTGTGTGTGTGTTTGTGTCTGTGTGTGCGAGAGCGAAAAAGAAAATAACTATAAATACAAACTTCTAATCTGTCTTGTATAACGTTGTACCATAAAGCAAAAAGAACAAGGAAATAAAGTGTTGTTTTTGTAATAAAATAATCAACCATTTAGTGTTTGAGTTAAACAGAAATCCGAAAGCCAACTAAAAATCAGCAATAGTAATTTATTTTGAAAGTGTAATGTATGCATGTATTGAATTAAGATGTTTACTGATCCAAAAATTTTAAACTTTCAAAAAATAACCAGGTTTGATTATTTTTTAATGATTTGTCGATATCTTTATGTTTAATAAAAAAAAAACGAAAATTTTCAATTAAATTATGCGAAATATGGAAGCACTTTACCAAAGTATTTGTTGTAAAAATCTCAAAATACCATATTCTATGAAAATACTGAAATTATCCCAAAATGTCATATTTTCAAAATTTACACTTTTCACTATATTAGAGTTGTTCTGTATGTTTTTTTTTTCATTATGTTCATGAGATTTTGTGAAAATTTCACTCTGCGAACGAGTTCTCCGATCGGGCTCAAAAATTTTCGATGTAATTAGACCCGTTTTTTTTGCCATTAGGGTGACCTACGCTGTGTTAGATTGGTCCGAAAAATTGTCATTTTCGTCATTTTTTGTAAAAAAAAACACATTAAAAAAAAAATCATACCTCCGCACCATTTCAACCGATTTTAGCTGTCTTGAGCGCAAACGAGAGGATATTAGATAAGCTTTTAAGGGAAAACTTAAAATGCTCTTCTGAATTCTCGGGACCAAAAAGCCTATGTCTGAAAATATTTTTATCAGATTTCTCGGAAAATTTTACAAAACATATAAAAAAAAGGTGAAGTTATTCAATACTGCGAGATACAATTTAAAAAAACTTGGTTTTTCGACGAAAAACGGGAAAATTGGTTGAAATGGTGCGGAGTTATAATTTTTGAAAAATTCGGTTTTTGCAAAAATCGACGAAAATAACAATTTTTTGGACCACCCTACAACGGTGTAGGTCACCCTAGTGACAAAATAAAAAAAATGTGGGTTCAATTATTTTAGCTAAGGAATCCCAGGGTGGCCACTCAAGTCGGGAAATCGGGAAAGTCGGGAATTCGCCAAAATCCGCCAAAAATCGGGAAAAAGTCGGGAATTTATGATTTTTTGTCAAAAAGTCAGGAAAAGTCGGGAATTATAAGCATGCTTGATTGAAAATTAATTTCTTAACTCTTGAATAATTTTGCAATATTTTGTACAATTCTCAAATTGAATTCACTGAATTCTGCTTTAATAACATACTTTAAATGTAAGTCACTATTTCAATATATTTGAGTATGGAAAAGCTGTTTAAGACATTCAAAAGCTTAATTAATATTGGAGTCTTTGACACAGATCTTCATAATATTTTTCATGAATCGTATGATCTCTATAAATATTTGTTTATCATACAAGAGGTAAAGTTAATGAAAAACTAATATAAAAATAAAGCCTAATGGCCAGCTTAGAGTTATGATTCTATTTCATTTTGTCACATAGATTGAATATTTGAAAACAGATTCCAACTTGAGTTTGCCAATGGTTTTGTGGTAAATATTTTTAATTGTTTAACTAAATTCTTTAAGTAATTAAAATATGTTTTTTTTAAATGTTGCCGTTAAACTGTTTTTGTGAGTATGGTTAAATTACTACTATACATAAAGCTTGATTTTCAGTTTTCGGAAAACTTAAATATCGAATAAAATCCAAAATTTAAAAACTTTTTTACGTTTTGAAAACATAAAGAAAATTTTGAAATTGCAAAAAAAATAATCAAAGAAATTTAGAGTTATTGCAAGACTGTTTAAAAAAATTGTCTCTTCAAACTTTTTGCTTAAAATAAGTCATAAAACATAAAATCATATCTGTTCGGTCGGGACCGAACTACGGAGCGTGTGGACTGTATTTTTGGCGACGGCGGACTCTCGGGTGCGGTCACCCTTGGTGGACAACGGAGGAACCACTTTTCGGAGGCAGAATCGGAATTGCGGTCGGATCAAACTTAGGCGAAAGCAGGGCAACTCTTCTAAACACTACTTAACTTTATCTGTATTTCTCTACTGGGTCGATCTACAAAGGTTGCGCGGTCGCGGGTTTACTTCCTCGGAAGCCGGTTCGGGGTTCGCGTCGGATCGCGTCGAGGTTGGGCGAAACTTGTCCTCGCGTGTCGTACGCCTCCTTCTCGGACGGGAGGTGGATCAAGAATGCTACTGACTGCTGACGTCGTGGTGTGGAGCAAAACTAGCGGTACTTTTCCTCGACGTTGCACGCGCCGTTTTCCCTCCACTTTGCGTGTGTGGTTTGTTTTGGTTTGCGCTCCCTTCAGGAACGCTCGTGTGCACGCAAAACTCATTCCGGACGGAACATACTCCCCCCGTTGAAGCATCGATTCAACATTTTTGCTGATCAGGTTGGCGTTGATGTCGAAACGGAGTGTTGAGTTGTTGATCAGATGCGTAGCAACGGGAAGAAGTAGACGGATCGAAGTTCTTCGTGGGCGGTCTCCATCGTGAAGGCATGGTTTGAGCAATTCCAGCTGCTTCGGGCGAACCTTCGGTGGTCCCAGGCAATCTGCTGTAGTCGCATTGGCAGGTCTTGGAGTTCATTGTGGTCGATGGAGTGATGCGTGTGGAACCATTATCGGGCAGGTCGCACTGCGGTAACTCGGCACAAACCGTGCAGGCTTGTTTGATCCAGTGACGATGGTCTAGGTGGAACAGCTTGGTGTGATCATCGTGTTGAGCGGTTGGCCGCTTTTTGTTCTCCAGCGTGCGTTCGCCAACGGAGCACTTTCGATGGGCTGGTTCGGAATCGTTCATCAGGCTTCGTCCACCAACGTCTTGGATAATCGGTTTGCGGGGGTGGCATCCTCGTGTGTAGTTGGAATCGTCATCGTAGCGCCGATTGCAGCTTCGGGACATCCGCACTGTGGAGTAAATGTACGGCGGGTTGCTCGGAATCTTGCTCCGCTGCCAGCCTTCAAGCAATCGTAGTAGGCGAACTTTTTGGCTGCTCACAACGCGTCGGTTGACCTTGACGGACTGCGGAGCGACGATCTGTTCGCATGGCCCACGGCCGTTCTTCAGGAAACTGGTTTCACGACCGACGAAGTCGTTCTCGTAGTACTTGGCGTGTATGTTGTGGCAAAAAGCAAGCAAAATTGGAAGCATACTCACAAGTGCGGCAACGGCGGTGCTTGAAATTGTCCAAAGTGATCTGCTTCGTGGGATTTTGGGCTTCGTTCTGGACTCGACGATGGTGGCTTTCAAGTTGGATGTTAGCTTGGAGCAGCAGAGACTGCCGTTTGTTCGATTAAGCTTCAGGCAGGTCCAGAAAACTGCGGCGATAGTGCGTTGTTTCTGCGGCGGGCCGAGTGGTTCGTTCAGGAGTGGTCGATGGTTGAGCGCTTCGCTTGTTGGGGTGCTCTTCTTCGGTGCTGCTCTATGCTGAAGCCGTTTGAGGGCGTGCTTGGAGCCACCTTTGCGTTCAGACTGCACGCACGTCTTCGTCAGTTGCTCGGTCTCGGACTTTCGTTTCGGTGGAGGTTTCTCTTCGTGGTGTTGGTGTGTCACGTTCACGCGATTGGGTTCCGGAGCTCCTGTGTCTCGCAGATCGCCAGAAGTTGAGCAGGTGGGTCGTTGTTCGTGTGGTGCGCCTCGACAAAGCACTGGTTGTAACGGGTCTGGGAACATTGGAGAAACGGCTTCCGTCTTTCGAGGATTGGGGTTTGCGGGTTTGTTGACAGCGTGCTTCTTCCGGGTTCCGTGGGTGTCGTTGAGCGGCGAGTTGGGACAGGCTATGGTTAGGCGTCGTTTATCGGGCGCTTTCGCAGCGGTTGGCAGCGGCGGATTTAGCTCGGCTCTGGTCTGGAGGGTTACAGCGTCCCGCTGGATGGTCGTCAGGGAGCTGCCGTGCTCGACACGGAGAGAATTAACCTTTTCGTTCCGTAGAATCACCGCTGGTAGCGGCTCGCGTTCTTTCGTTCGTGCGTCACCGTCCGTGAGCGAACGTTTGGAGTTGAACAGGTTGGGTTCGGGAATGCTTGGCAGCACTGTTGACATCATCTCGGCTTCGGGTCGGGATCCGCTGTCCTTTGAGCAGCGGTCAGTGTTGAGGAGCGTTGTCACCGTCGGCATTGCGAGTTCCCATCTCTCGTCGGGTTCGACTTGTGGTTCGATGCCGTTGTCTGTTGCGATCAGACTTGCTTCGTGGTTCAGAACACTGTCGGGAGTTGGCGCACCAGTCATGTGGGTACCGTAGTCCGGGAGGACACGGCCGGTTCCGGATTCGTTGGGGTTTCCTTGTGTCGGTTCGAGAGGCACGCATTTGACACTGGTTTCGGTTACTTCGCTGGAGATTGCGGACACTGGGAGGTCCGTCGGATCGGCATTGGTTGCCGGTTGAAGCTGGTCACGCATGACCACTTCGGTGTCCAAGACATCGCTCGCGGATGTGGGCTTGGATGGGCGGATTGGATCGATCTTTGGCGGCATACGACTTCGCAAAGCCGTATCCGCTTCCAGGGTTTGGGACCTGGACCGGGTTTCGGGTGGTGAGCTCGTGTAGCTCGTCGACGGAGAGTGATTTCGCAAAATCACTTCCGTGTCCAGGTTTTCGGGCCTGGATCGTAGGTTCGAGTTGGCAGTTTGTCCTGAGAGCTCCGGATGGGCGGACTCACAGGCCATCATCGGGGTGTCCCAGTAGTTGCTTTCGTAGATCGTCGGCGTTGACATCGTCCAGAGCTTCTGCTGGTGTGCAACGTAGTCCATTGCACTCGTTTTCGGGTTGGCGTTCGTCAGCGCAATGAACTTCTCCTCCAATGGCACGCTGACTGCATCGAAGAGTTGGTCGAAGGCGTCGTATTCCACTTCTTGCTGGGCGAGGTCGTCATCCGGAACATTGCCGACGATGCAGCTGTGGGCTCGGCCATACTCGTCGTACAATGCCCAAAGGGTTTTACGCAGCTTTGTCAGCTGTGCTAGCGTCGGATTCTGCAGATCGAGGACGACATCCCGGAGATTCGCGATCTTCTGCATGGCATGTACTCGCTGTTGGAACGCATCCTCCAGCTTTATCGTAAACATTGCCTTCCACATGGTGAAATTGGGAATCAGGGGGCAACAGGATCGAGGTGGAACGCTGCAGGTCGCCTACAGCGTTGGCAGCGGAATGTGGTTTACGCGAGAGGGATGTTTGTCTTCTCAAACGACGGGTTTGTTTCACTTTTCGCACTGTTCTGCCGCAGCAGGAAGGATCTTCTTATTCTTCACTTTTCCGGAAGCTCACTTCCGGAGCAGCTCTTTTTGGCAGCAACCGTTTTCGCACTTTGCTGAAGTTCCACTGCTCACAGCGAAATGTTTCGCGACACTTTTGTTCGACACTTTATCGGAAGGTCACTTCGGGAGCAGTTCTTTTGTGCACTTCTTACAAGGACCCCACTCGGCAAGCAGCCGAAGGTTCCGAAACGTTTTGGTGATGGTACGTCTCAGGGAGCTCAGTCCCAGAGCTTTTCTTTTTGCGCACTTTGTCGGAACTTTCCTTCCGGATGTCCCCGGGCGGCGCGCACACGGAAGTCCAATCCGGGTCGGTAGGACCATATGTTCGGTCGGGACCGAACTACGGAGCGTGTGGACTGTATTTTTGGCGACGGCGGACTCTCGGGTGCGGTCACCCTTGGTGGACAACGGAGGAACCACTTTTCGGAGGCAGAATCGGAATTGCGGTCGGATCAAACTTAGGCGAAAGCAGGGCAACTCTTCTAAACACTACTTAACTTTATCTGTATTTCTCTACTGGGTCGATCTACAAAGGTTGCGCGGTCGCGGGTTTACTTCCTCGGAAGCCGGTTCGGGGTTCGCGTCGGATCGCGTCGAGGTTGGGCGAAACTTGTCCTCGCGTGTCGTACGCCTCCTTCTCGGACGGGAGGTGGATCAAGAATGCTACTGACTGCTGACGTCGTGGTGTGGAGCAAAACTAGCGGTACTTTTCCTCGACGTTGCACGCGCCGTTTTCCCTCCACTTTGCGTGTGTGGTTTGTTTTGGTTTGCGCTCCCTTCAGGAACGCTCGTGTGCACGCAAAACTCATTCCGGACGGAACAATATCTAACTGAATGTTCATTGAAACAAAAAAACAGTTAAATACTGACCACTACATAAATTAACATTGATTTTAAAAAATAATATCAAAAATTACAAAATTAAATAGGGAGTCAGGCAATTGTTTTATGAATTTCTTGACATTTTTCTAAATCCTTTGAATGAATAATTTCAGCAATCGTGTTTTAATCATTCTTTGATTTAAAATGATGATGAAGTTTAAAAAAAATAGGAACAAAATTTAAAGTTCAGTTATCTTTAACTTTTTGTCATTTCCAGTTGAAACGAAGTATCCAAAACTATACTTTTGCCGATTTAAAAAATAACATGAATGTTATAAGTATTGTTGAACTTTCGATAATTTTTTCAAAGACTAATTGTTTGTGTTTCTACTCTGAATCGTAATAATGAAATTTGTGAAGTTTTTTTCAATTGTTGTTTAATTTCTGTATTTACAAAAGATGCCTATATTTGGATTATTTTTAAATTCATTTAATTTTTTTTTTGGTGGTTAATATTGACTTTTCTTAGAGAAAGTTTTTTGTTTGAAATCATTCTTTAAATAAGAAATGCGTATTATTTGAGCATTCTGGAAAAGTCTGGAAAAGTCGGGAATTTGAAAATAGGATTTGAGTGGTCACCCTGCCCCACAAAAATTTTGGGCCCGATCGGTGATTTAAAAAAAAATATATTGAAATCATTTTTAAGCAAAATGAAAATAATCTCCATTTTATATTGAAAGTGTAATTTTCGATTGCAAATTCTATTTTACTTTAAAATTATTTTGTCCAGCTTTTCAATATTATACAAAACACACTACTTTTTCAAAACATCATTTCTCCTAAATCTGATTTTGCACCCTCACGCAGTATGGCTTAAAAGATATATATTTTTGCCTTCTAAACATATAACAAAATCGAAATAAAAAAATACGTATTTTGGGAATTCAACTTTAAGTCATAAAGTGTTAAAAAAATATGTTATAGCCTTTCCTCAGTGAGGTAGACAAAACCACCGGTTACTTCTTGCTGCTTGTATTGTATCAATTCCATTTTTAATTGATTTCCTTCAATTTTTTTCAAATAAAATTCAAAATACGAATTTCTAGCTTATTTGTTTATAGGGTAAAAAAAAAACCATTTTAAGCCTTATAAGCGGTCGTGTTTGAATTATGCTGGATAATCTGGAGTGTTCCTTGTAATTTACTAAAACCAAGTATACCAACGAGTAGAGCAACTTTTAGTGAACATTTCTGTTTATTTTCACTTTTACTAAAAGTTATTCTTTTCTTTTTACAAGCATTTGAAAAAAAATATTTCCAAATGTATTCTAATCAGTCGAGTGCATTGGAGCACGCCCATTTTTCTATTTTCAGCTTAGTTCTTTTTTTCTTCCAGTTCTCTTTTGGGTCTGCTTAGTGCTGCCAAAATTGATGAAATTTTAAGCGAACACTCACGAAAAGTAGCATTTATAGAGAAAATTTCCTGGCATCAGTGGCTCACACCAACAGGCGCTGCTGGTGGTGTTGGTCGCTACCCTTTGTTCTTTATTTGCCTTCGCTTCTCGCTCGGTTTTCTTCAGCCTTCGACTGGAATGGGTCGTCAAAATTGAAACGTCAAAAGAGTTGGCGCGTTTGTTTTTTTGATGGCGCTTGCTAATTATTTACATGTTTCGGGATTATTTTGCAAGTGAGTGATCAACTAATGTGCAAAAGAACGTGTTGCCGAAAGTTGGGGGCAGTTTTGTACCGAAAGCGCCTTGAAAAAGTAAGCGCGAGTGAAAAGTTGATTTTGGCGATATTTATTAACCGTTTGAGGGTTTTTCGCGTGTGTGTGTGCCAACAAAAAGATGAGAAATGGTCTCGCAAGATAGAAATTATGATCAAAAGTGCTTTAAATTTGATCTTTTTGGCCAGTAAGTGGCATAAATTTGCATGCTTACTCGAGGCGGTGCTGTTGCTGGTAAGTTTATAGCCTAAATAGTATTTTTGGAGCTTTAATCGAGCATCAAACTCTCCATATGACGAAGGTGTTTGATTGGAAAGGGTATATTTCTCCTAATCAGTGTTGGCATTCTCGCACCCTCGCGAGAAAAAAAATCATCTCTCTCGAGTTCTCGCCGCTAGTCGCGAGCTGCCGAGAGCAACTCTCCGCAACTCGCCGAAATTTATTTAAATTAAGTAACAAAAAGCTTGGAAAAAAAAAACTTTGAATTTACATTTTATTTGATTCCCTGGCTTAAACCAATAAAACTTTTTTTTAATAATCGATGGAGATGAATTTTTAAAAAAGTCTTAACAATTCCCTGTTCCGCTGAAATGTTTGATGTAGGTCGTCGTTGTTTTAACACACTCCGAAAAACCCCAAACATTTTTTTTCTCATATACATAAGCTATCAGTTCTAAATGGTTTATTTTCCCTCAGTTTGTTATGAAACCCGCTGACCCAGAGATAACCCCACCTACGTAATTTCTAGTTTCACTGACGATTAGGAAATTTGAGTTTTGCAAAACATAAACACCTTAGATTAGCATTACCTCGCAGTTTAAAAAAAAACTTTCCATTCTATTTTCGGGCAGAAAACAACTGCTCGTCGCATTCTAATCTGCAGAGTGTGTAGATTGCGTTTGACCTACTGTGAGTTCTTTTTTGAACTCAGCACGCGGCAAATCGCCGGGGAATCCACCCGTTGCAACCGCACTACGGACTCTTCCCAGTAACTGCGCCTGTCTGGCTCTTGCCAGATGACGCTGATCAAGATTGACGTCGCTCCGATCACCGATAAGATCCCGATCAGAGTCTGAACGCGCGCCTTTGAGAGAAAGTGTAAACTTTCGCTCTTCTGAGAGCGCGCGCGAGAGAGAGCACTGATAACGCGGTTACGGCGCAGTAGATTCCAGGTTCTCTCCGTGGTGTGTGTCCGCGGTTGATAAGGACTCGGGGCGCGTCCGATCGTACGGTTGTGGTTGTTTGGGATCCTTATTTAAGCCGGCGCGAGGTACCGTGCGGGATTCAGTTGGTTTGCGGTGATCGTTTGAAGATCTTCCAGGAAGAAGTTCCTTGTACACAGAGAGAGATGATGAGTACGCGATGTGGTGAAGATAAGAAAAGTGAGGTGGCGACCCCGTTCAAACTGTGGGGTGGTCGCTACTCGAAGGGAACCGATCACGTCCTGTCTCGGGTGAATAACTCGCTGACGGTGGACAAACGGCTGTACGCGGAGGATCTCGATGGTAGTGTGGCGTACGCGAGGAGTTTGGCCGAAGCAAAGCTGTTGACGCAAAGTGAGTTTAAGGTGATCTGCTATGGGTTGGAGACGGTGCGCGATGAGTGGATCAAGGGTACGATCAAGTTGATGCCACGGGATGAAGATGTGCACACGGTTAACGAGCGCAGGTTGATCGAGATCGTTGGGCCACAGATCGGCGGAAAGTTGCACACCGGACGAAGCCGCAACGAGCAGGTCGTCCTGGACATGAAGCTGTGGATGAGGGACGCCGTCAAGGATCTGCTCAAACAGCTGGGTGAGCTAATCAAGAAGATCAACGAAGTTGCGGAAAAGTACATCGATGTGTTGATGCCGGGTTATACCCACATGCAGCGAGGACAACCGGTCCGCTTCAGTCACTGGATCCTCAGCTACGCTTTCTACTTCAAGGAAGACTACCAACGGGTCGCCGAGTTTCTCAAGCGCATGAACGTCCTTCCCCTAGGAAGTGGCGCCCTCGCCGGCAACCCCTTCAACATTAACCGTCACAAGCTCGCCGACGACCTGGGCTTCAACGGAGTAACGTACAACAGCATGACCGCCGTCAGCGACCGTGACTTTGTCGTCGAGTTCAACTTCCTGTGCACCCTAACCGGCGTTCACCTGAGCCGACTCGCAGAAGATCTGATCCTGTTCTCCACCAAAGAGTACAACTTCCTCGAACTCTCGGAAGAGTACACCACCGGAAGTAGCTTGATGCCGCAGAAGCGCAACCCCGATTCCCTGGAACTCATCCGAGGTATCGCCGGTAGCGTTTTTGGCCAGCATTGCGGCCTGCTGATGACCCTGAAGGGGCTACCGTCGACGTACAACAAAGATTTGCAGTGCGATAAGAGTGGGATGTTTGCGGTGTTTGACCAGAGCTTGCTGTCGCTGACGCTGATGACGGGCGTGATTGGGACGATGCGCGTCGACGAGGATCGCTGTCTGAGCGCGCTCGGGTACGACATGCTGGCGACGGATATGGTGAGCATTTGGGGGAGGGTTTGTTGGGGTTGTTTTAATAAATTTTGAAACATTTTTTAGAACTATAAAATTATTCAGTTCTCTAGAATAATCGAAAATATCAGTTTTTATTCTTTAGAATAATGTTTTTCCTTCACTTGAAAAATAGCTATTATTTATTATAGCAACTAAAATTAAATTTAACTTTTTAATCAAAATAAAGTAGCACAGTAAATTTGAATGCAATGTGCAAATTTTTGGTTTTTCTGAAGAGCACACGATTTTGAATGAAAGTGCATCAAAAACTCAAAAGTGATGAAAATTAATATGGGACTGGTTAAAAAATTTCAACCTAAAACTGTGCAAATGGATTTGATTACGTCAAATTGACCATTAGTTAGTTGACTTTTCATGTTTCTTTGAAAAAATATCAGTAAAGGGTGTACAGTAACCAATGAAGTTATCATCTTGTTATTCCAAAAATGCAACAACCTGATTGTTAAAATAGTGAAACTCTGTTTTTAAATAATTTTGTAGATCGTACTTTAGGGGATGAATCAATAATTATATCGATAGTTCCCGTTTCTGCAAAGATACCAAAATCTGTGTATCGATAATTTGGGAGCAAAATGCTCTGGTTGATATGCAATGCACCGTAAAATGTTTGCTCAACTAAGTTTACCGTCATCTGGGGTGAATCGGGACTACAGTCTGAATAATTTAGAAAACGATGCACTATTTTGGATGTTCTGTGTATGTTCTATCCGAAACTAATCAAAAATACCCAAATATTGTACAGTAACAAGACTAAAACAGCTGTCCCGTTTTGCCCCAGATGATGGAACTAACTTTTATTGAATGCACATAAATTTGAAACACACAAAATTTCAAAAATCGGCTAAAACACTTGTTTTACTCAAAATGCTAATGAATCTAAAAAAAAAATCTGTTTTAAAACATATGAAAATAATTTTAACTGTTCTTAGTGTCAAACTGTCCATATAATCCAGTAGTGCAGTCCATTTTCAGATTCGAACTCATTTTCATTGACAAAAACATGGCATTTTGATGGTGTTTAAATAGTACTAATCATCAATGTTTTCATAATATAGTTAGTTGACTTAGTTTTAAAACTTAAAAAATCGTTTCAAAAACACCCAAAAAGCAAAAACTGGAAATTTGGTTGATTGGACCTTTAAAAAAAACTCCAGAAATTCAATCATAATAAAAAATTCAAAAAAAAAATGAAAGATTTCTGAAAATAATTTATTGTTATTTTTATGTCTAAGAAAGCTACTTTTAATTTCAAAACATTTTTAAAGAGAATCTTGTTTCTTTTATACACAAGGTCACAAGTTGAAAAACAAAACTTGTGCACCGTGAAATGAACCGGTTTTCTCTTTCAAAAAATGCAAAATAATAAGGTGGAATCAAATGACTTTAAAATTTACAGCAATTTGTTACTGTAAAGCTGTTAGAATAAGGAAATTATGATATCGCGTTTTTTTCTCAGATTTTTAAAATTATATTTTAAGTTTCACTCTTTGATAATTTAATTTTGTTTAGTGCACCAGATCAATTTATGTTTATTATAACCAGGTTAATGAACTATAACATATTCAAAAACCTTTATGAACTTTTTAGTGCCAAAGTTATTCAATTTTAAATAGAGAAAATATCAAATTTATTTGCTAATTGCATGACTTTTGTTCATTCTTTTTTTTTTTTATTTCAATAGTATTTCATAAAATATTGTATTTATAGTTGACATTTACAAACACATACAAATACAAATCAAATTGCACCAAAGTTTAATTATATTTTGAATAATATTTTATTAGTTGGTATTAAAATGCAACTTTGCTAAATATCAACTGTAAATGAAATAATTTATGAAGTATTATCGCAGTAAAAAAAAAATGAATGAATTAAACAAGTTTGGCAATGGGCAATTAAATAATTTAATGTTTTCTTTATTTTAAATTGAATAAAATTTGCACTGAGAAGTATCCAAAACAATTTGTTTAGTATTTATGCCATCATAGTTTTTATTAAGCTTTCAGTATTTTGCAATAGGTTTAGAATTAGAAATATCGTGGGTCAAGGATTTTATTTTGCCTTTTTGCGTATTTTTTTAAAGAATGGCCTATGATTTAAAACAAAGCTGTTCTTTTAGTTGAATTTTATTTCAATAACTAATTACATCATTTGAAAATAATATGTAGAAAACAAATACAGCATCTCCAACATTCTTATCGGAATCCATTTCAATCAACCCGATCAATGTGAAAATAAAAATAAAATATATATATATATATATATTTGTTGCTGACGATTTTGCTCAGTTCAGTTCAGTCATCCACTAAGTGTAATTTTGCAAAAAATGTACTATAGAATTTGAACACATTGGCTGTGGTTTTCATGAACGTTTGTTCATGATTTTATGAACTTATTACCTTCGTGTATGAATTAAAGATCAAATTTTATTATTTTTTGCTTTCCTTTGAAAAAAGTTTATTCAGAGTTTTTGTTACCAAAATTACAAAATATTTGAAACATATTATTTTCAAAATATTTGAGAGTTATAGGTATTAAGTATCTTTTCCCGAAAGTTTAATGTCTTTTTCTGATCTGTGGTTCTAATGTTCAGTTTTTTTTCTTGAATGCTTGATAGTGTTCCATTTGTAAAGAAAATGGAAAAAGCATTTTTTTTTTTGTTTATCCCTGACATTTGAGTGAAAATTTTGAAGAGGAGGTCCAAGAACTTTTAAAACATGTAGTTGCCCAACAAAATCCTGAATGCTACAGCAAATTAAAATTAAAAATTTGCTGATATTCATAGTTTCGCAAAAATTCTAAGTGTAAATCTCGGGTGAGTTTTCAAAAAGCCGTAAGAGCCACTGTGACCTCTGACACTAATTTTCGTTTTTCTCGAAAATGAAACAAAATTTAATTTATTTCAAGTATGGGGCACTTGAAGGGCGTGTAGATGAACAATCTCGAGCATTTTTGATATTGGTTTTTCGTAAGTAGGTCAAAAACCGATGCAAAAAGGACTTTGTTTACCAACGGCTCTTACGGCTTTTTGAAAACTAATCCGAGAAATATAGGTTTTCGGTGCCCTCTCCCCGTGCCAAACCATCACACTTAGGAGACCCGGAAGGCGGAGTCTTGTCGCAAAAAGAACGATACATGCCTGTGGATCCGTTTACGAAACCGCATAGTTTCGCACTCTCAACTAAAAAAAAAATCAATTCGTTTCGTTTTTTATACTTTTTTCAATAATAAGAAAAAGATGTTTTTCCAAAAGGCAATAATCATTTTTTTTCTACTACTCCCCAGGCATACTACCTGGTCCGCCGGGGCATCCCCTTCCGGGAGGCGCACCACATCTGCGGCGAGGTGGTCGCCTTCTCCGAGAAGGTCAAGATCCCGATCAACAAGCTCACGCTGGAGGACCTGCAGGACATCTGTCCGTACTTTGACGAAACGGTGAGCGCCCTCTGGAACTACGAGAACAGCGTCGAGCAGTACACGGTGGTCGGCGGCACGTCCAAGATTTCCGTCCAGGAGCAGATCAACCTGCTGAAGGAGTTTCTTTCCGAGGCGGTGTGAGGAAATGTTTGCGTTTTAGGCGTATAGTAATTGTTTTATTTGTTTCGTGTGTATTTTTGTAAACTGTATAAATATCATTTGACCATGTTTTTTTTTGCTTCATATTATATATTAAACTGTAGTATAGAAAAGAGTGTTAAGTCGCTTAAGTATACACTGCAAAATAAACAAAAAAAAAGAAGATCTGTGCTATTTTCCCTGTTGTGACTAATAAAGGACCTTGTACAAATCGTGCATCGTAAGCCTAAGTATAAAAAAAAAATGATTGTCTTTTTATTACTCTTTCTCCCTCGACTCAATCTATCACTCACTTCGCTCACATGCTGAGTCAGATTAGTAGCGCGTTAATGCGGAAAATAAAAAGAAAACACCCTTCAAGATTGTTACGTCCTGGCAAGCAAAATTGATAAACATACTTCTTACTGTAATAATAGAACAAAGCGCTGCGCGCGAACTTCCCTTACTTTTTCGCTCAAGAGGAAGTCCTCTCCAGCTTATCGTTTGACCTTTCGGCTAGCATTTTTTTTTCTCGCAAAATCTCAGTATTTAGTTAGAATCAAACCACACAATAGGAACAAGCAAACACTGTTTCTATACATTAAGCATCTATTCAAGTAAAGAGAGTTGAGTTTCTTTTTAAAGTTTCGCGTTCTGCGGTGCTTTTGCACACAAAAAAAACATCTTCTTAAAACATATCATTTTTACAAAGTTTGTTCCCACAACAAAACTTTTTTCTGCATTCTTCGAGATCCGTGTTAGTAAGTGCTACTAAATTTAGTATACGTGCGTGGGTGTGTTTAAATCACTCTTAATTTTTGTTTGACTCTGTGTTGTTAGTATCAATTCGAATTCGCTTTTTTCTCATTTTCACACAAGTTACAACCATCGATCAACTGTGCTCCCCCAAGTTTTTGACTTCGACGTCCTGGCTTCGAATCTCTGTGGTGGTGTGGTTGTGCTGCTCTCTCACCGGTGATGCTTTCTGGATGATCTGGAATCGTTCAAAGTTCGTTAGGAAATTGGGTTACAAACAAAGAGGTACATGATGGGGATTATTTTAGTCAAAACAATTTGGTTTTATACAAAGAAGCTTTTTAGTTAAAATGGCGCAGTTTAGCAAGAAAGGGGTGGGATTTGTTTTAGCCGGTGACCTGGAACGGATTGGAACACAAAGTTTGTGATAAGACAAGTGGGGAAAGAACAGCCAGATTGCAGTTGCATGCGGTTACTACTGGTTAACGTCGGTTAGTTTACAAAATTGCATCTCTGATGCTGATTGTGGAGATTTGTTGTTAAAACAAATTAGTAATGGCGCGATGTGTTAGATAATACATGAACCTATGGTCAAGCCGTTTGGAAAAGACGTCAATGCTAATGGTTTACACATTTTGCGACGCAAAATTTCAAGCAAACAGAGCAATTTATTTTTTTTAAGTTTACAATTTCTTACTGAGAAATTCTCGACGACATTGGCCGATTTCAACCATTTTTATTTTTTGTATTTTTTTATTTGGCTTCCCTATAACCAAAGAAGACATTTTGTGTCAATGCTTCACCCATAACTTCTCCATATAATGTTGGCAGCTGTCCAAAAATGGTACGTAAATAATCGTAAATATTCGATAATCTGTAATTTTTGAAGAAATTTTTTGATCAATTTGGTGTCTTCGGCAAAGTTTTAGGTATTGATGAAAAAACACGAAAAAAATCGTGAATATTTTTTTTTACAAAAACTCAATTTCCCTAAATTAGTTTTTTTTAATTTCGAGATTGTAAGTTTTTTTATTGTTTAGTAAGTTTTTTTTTTTATTTTTTTCTTACTCTTGGTGACACTTTTATTTACAAGCAATAACTGTTCCAACATGGGTTATGATGTAACACACAGCTGTAAGGAACTCCAAAACTCTGTTATGTACCTCAAAAGAACTTATTGTATCTCGATTATTCACCAATAAAACCGAATTAAAATTCAAATTAATTTCGAGATTTTTTGACATGTTTTAGGGGCACTATAGAGAAATAAAATAAAATAAAGATTTCTGAAATTTAATTCACATAATTTTGTCGACTTAATTTTTTGTAAATAAATTTGAGTGACCATTTCTGAAATAATTTATAATTCAAAAGTTCAGAAAATTTGCTATCTATAACGTTGTCTAAGAGACATTGAAGATTGGACCTCTGGTTGCTGAGAAACACAGCTTAGTGAAAAAAAAATGGAAAATTTAAGTTCTCTAAGTCTTATTTAGAGGTGGACAAAAACGCTCTTTTTAAGGAGCCGCTCATTTTTGTTCGCTCATTCAAAAGAGCCGCTCTTTTGAACGGCTCTTTCGCTCTTTTTCAAAATATGGAAAAACGAAACTATTGGCACTACGCCCCCCGGGGCATGGCCTTCCTCTAACGTGGGATTTCTGCTCCAGCGCCTCTGACGAGACAGGAGAAACCGTTTCAAAATATGGATGAAAAGGATATTTTGTAAGCTATTTAACATTGGAATTATAGAAATTATTTGAAAAAAAAAAAACTAAGAACGAGAAGATGCCCTTGAAAACTATAGGTCTCTATGTCAACATTTCTACTCGAACCTAAACGTCAGCAATCTTAATTCTAATATTTTGGAGAAAATCCTATTAATTTTAAAGTTGCGTTTATCTCTCCCAAAATTGAAATAGTGCTGATATTTTATTTAGAGACAATATTCTGTTAACACTTTTCTTCATTCTGATTTGAACGATAAAGTCCATAAATTTATTCGAGCATGTGGATTTAATTTATTTCCGAAATCTCTAAGCTATTTAGTAGATTTAGGTAATAATTTACAAGTTTAGCAATTTGAAATGCTCAAATTTGTATTCGGGTTATACTTTAATGTACGATCAGTACAATCATCATCAAATCATTTACTTTTGAAATTTAAAAAAATAGAAAACTAAAAACATGAGCTTGACAACTATTAATTTGTTTTTAAATATTGTCTTCAATGCTATTGAGAATCTTTAAATATATATTTATGTGAAAGTTGCTATAGACACCCCAATGAAATATGTATGACGAAACAGCTCTGAAAATGTCGGGAAATAGCCCCACTTTAACTTGTCGTTTTTATTATCCTAAAGTACTCGAAAAAGTACACCAAGGGACAATGTTGGGATCATTTTTTGATTACCATTGAAATATTTGAAATTGTATTTTCAATTTTCAAAAACTAATTTAACTCTATAATTTGTTGTAGATTCAATCATTTATATTTAAAACAAGTTAAAAAAAATTATTCCATCTCGGAACGGTTCTTTCAAAAGACCGGAGTTTAAAAAAGAACCGCGGTTCTTTTTTTGAGAGCCATGGTTCGTTCGCTCTTTTTAATGAACCGGCTCTTTGAGCGGCTCGCTCTTTTTTTGCCCACCTCTAGTCTTATCCTAGCAACCCTTCATTTTCTAATGCCTTTTGTTTCAGCAACTAATGATCCGATTTTCAATGTTATGTAATGAAACATCCGTAAAATTTCAGATCTTTTCGAAAAAAATGTTTCACTTTTTCAGTTGGGCATAATATTGAATGTTTAGCCCTTTTGAGATGCTTATCTTGCACTTTTGCACATTTTCTACGAAAAAAACTTGAATGATTTCAACTCACAGGCAAAATAACGTGCAAAATCTGATATGTAAGACAAGACTTTTTGAAAAAAATCCGATTTTCGAAAAAAAAATCTAAAATATTGTTAAACAAAATTTCGAAAGCAAATTTACGATGCAAAATGTAATAAACGATCGAAAATTCTTGACACATTTTTTGATAAAGCTCATCGTTTTCATGTTATAGGCATTTTAAGGTAACATTTTTCCAAAAATGTATTTTTTTTGGTTTTGATATCTCGAAAATTATTGAGTCAATATTTAATGTGCTATCAAATTATTTTCGGAATTTTAAAATATGGCCCAAAATTTTAAAATGTTCAAAATAAGTGTTTTCAGCCCATACAAAAAGTTTGGTTTGGTTTTGAATCTTAGAAATTATTATTATTATTAATTATTTTTTTAACATTGAAAATCAAACTAATAGTTTTCGACATATGTATCACGATTTGAAAAATGAGGATTTATTAGGTGAAACTGGGATGAACTAATTTTCAAAAAATTTAAACTTTAAGAGGTTGTATCTCAGCAACAAGCTTTCCGATCAACAAAATAAAAAACTGTAGGAATCATTTTCAGCTTATCAAATATATTTTTTTGCAGTATTGCTTTTCCTGTAGGAATTATTTTTAAATTGCAAGCAAAATATCATTTGAGGGCTGACAAACAATTTTAATATTTGTACCAGTCTAATCACATATTTTGAGAATGTCATTTGATTGGAACCCTGTTTTGACAGCTAAAACGAAGTTGACTTTATAGCTGTCGGCCACCATTGCTAGTACCAACCACTAGTGTCTTCCTTTTATCTACAAGGACTTCGCCGCCCTGGGCTCCTAAGTGTATGAAAGTATGGCACGGAGCGACGGCGCCGAATACCTATATTTACACAAAGAATTATAGAGCGCCCGCCGCGGGATTCGAACCGGCGACCTCTGGATTGTGAGTCCAGTGCGCGGTCCGATTGATCCACACGGGCGGGACGACAGCTTAGTGACTTGACAGCTGGCGTACGAAATATTAGCAACAGCTTTACTGCCGTTCTACGCATAATTGTCCCATGTTCAATAGAGTACACATAAGAAAAACGCAATTGAAATTTTTCGAGCGATTTCTATGTTTTTACGCATAACTGTCCCGTGGGTTTCTATTCGCCCTATGAGTCCTTAATCGCCCCAGTTAGCAGTTTATCACACTTATTTGTGATCCTCTTGCTATACAACAGGTAAACAAGGCATAATGCTTAGTAAAACCAATGATTCCGCGTAAGAAAATATTTGGTGGGACATTTATGCGTAGAAGTTAAACGATGAGACAAACAGACTTGGTGTTGTTTTAAATGAGTTTCCGAACAAAGAACCAGATTTTATTTATTTTTCTTAAAATATACGTCAAACAAAACTTAAAAATGTTAAAAAGTTAAAATTGTCCAAAAATTACATAGGATAATTATGCGTAGAACCAGAGAGAAGGTTGAACGGCAGTTTATTGGGCAAAAACATGGCCATTTGGAATGTAACCGAGAATATATATTTATAATTCTGTGGGTTTGCCTTAGATTTTATTTGTTCTAGATTTGTTTAGTAAATTTTGAAACGTTATTTCCTCGGCCGACTGATTGCCGGTTTTAAACGTGATGTAAATATTGCTGACCGATTCTTAGCGAAGCTACACCAAAATGTCACTTTTTTCAATTTTCAATGTGATTTTTTATATGAAAAATTTCATTTTAATTATGAACTAATAATTGCAATGTGCTTTAAATGCGTTTTCTTATCTGAAATGCCAAAAATATTGACCAAATAAGGTCTGCAAGTCATTGAATGGGAGAGGAGTTTTTTCATAAATCTGCTCCTTTCGTTGACCCGTCACGAAAAGAAATGGCTGGCAAAAACTCAAATCTCAACCAAATCTTTCAGTTCAAGGAGCAAAAGATTCGTTTTTCAATTTGTGATAATGTGTAGAAGAGCAAAAGTTTTAAAAAATCAATCTGGCAAAACTGTGTCGATTTTTTTGGTGTGCCTTTTAAAATTCCAGTTTTACGATGTTGTCCCGTCACGCTACATTTTCATTTCAGGAGAAGCACAGGTATAATATTGTTCATTGTGCATGTCATTTCTATGTTGGAAAATCAATTATCTTTTCAAATATGTAATAACATTGGGGGGTTTCTTCTTTAATTGTGCCACTACAGCCTGTGTAGCCGCAAACTGCCTCCAGGAAATCACCCACCACGTGGGAGTGATCACGGACCGCGACGTGCTTCTTGCTTGTCCGCTTGCTGAGATGCGACTGCCCGACTGGCAGCCGCACGCTGTCATCGAGCAGTTCCCTGTTGTCACTGCGAGAGTGCAATAGGCACTCTCTACATAGACTGGCACGCTCTCATGCGTGTGCCCCACACATCTCCCTTCCTCTCTAAAATAAAATAATTTGATGTAATGTTGAATTGCACATATTACATTTAAAACTAACATGGGCAAGTATCTATATAAATGTTTCGGATAAAAAGGTTCCTTTGTTGTGTTCCGAAATGGCGAATACCAATTTAACACTTAGGAGTTTTTTTGTGTTCGCCGCGGAATCTGACTACCACTGGATTATTAGTCCAGTGCGCGGTCTGATTGATCCATACAGGCTGACAATATTTCTACCATCACGCTTCGCATTTCTCTTATCACTCGTTTGCCTAAATACATTTTTGATCAACGCTTGTTAAAATAAATTTCCTTCGCTAAGTTTTCCGAAGACTTCAAATTTCGCAAAAACTAATTCTTTCATCATTTTCCCCTTTTCACTTTTCACAAAAGGTGATCATTCTAACATTTTCCAAATCTCTTTATGGCCGTCGTTTAAGATTCCTTCTAAAATCGGGCAAAATTTTTATAATTTACCTGTTCCGTTTCCTGAGTGATTAAATGATTTAAACATTCTCTCTAACATAAGATCTTGTTTCGCATAACTAATCTGTTCCCTCTCTTCTTTTGAGTGGGATGCCTGAACACACTTTTGTCTTTTTCTTTCCCAATGGTTCATCAGACTTCTCTTTTTATCTTTACCGTGTGGTTCACACAATTCCACACTTCTCTTTTTTCTTCAAATAGCCCGGCTTCTCTCCTTTCCCTTTGACGAGCGGTTCACCTCTCTATTTTAATCTATCTATCCCTCTATCCTTCTAAATATCTATATTTATCTTTCCCTCTTTATCTATCTACCAAACTCTTTCATAAGCTAGCTCTCTCCTTATCTAACCTTCTCTCTATATAATTCCCTTTATATATACCTATCTATCTTTCTATACCTTTCTACTAAACTCTTTCATTCGCTAACTCTGTCCTTATCTAACCTTCTCTCTGTCTAATTATCTCAACCTCCCCTTTCTCTAACACCCAGCACCCAGTTATTGTAAACGATGAACCTAAACTAGTCACGGTAACCTTCGATTGATCTTTCTCAAATCTTAAATTATTTAAACCCACATTAAGGTATTTCCCAGACCCGAAATATTTTAGCAGAGCTGATTTTGCTAGAATGCTGTAAGAATATCCAGCTCTGTGAGAACTCTGCTAGAATTTTGCTAGAACGTGACTGGGTTGGCATGCTTCATTTTCTGCGAAAACCAGACTCCACATAACCAAAATGTACAGCTTAATGAAAACAAAAGTCTAAGAAAACAACTAAGTCATTTGTTACGTTCCTGGTGCACTCTGAGCGATGTAAGCCACTCAGTTGTTCGAAGCACATGTTTGAACATACTCAAAATCCTCATCCAACGATCAGCGACTCTTTTTATTCCCTTTTCCGATCGGCCCCTACGAATGCACTCTTCCTTCTCCGTTTAAGAGTGGGCTTCTAAAATACACCTTTCTTTTAACTCTACAGAGTGGTCTGATCTACCGCACTCTTCTTGTTTATTTTTAGTAGTAAGCGCTAACTTTTCGTTTTCCCTTTACTTAAGACGATCGATTTTTTTAGAAATTATGACTTTGCCTAGCGGTCCTCAGAAACACGCTGTGGTTGTGCGGTCTCAAACTCTTCCACATCTTTGAGTAGTCCCTCAAACTACACTCTTTCTCATTCGAGCAGTCTCAAAACACGCTTTGGTGGCGCGGTCTCAAGCTCACACACACACCTTCAGTGGTCCATCAGACTTCACCCTTTCTCGTCCGAGCGGTCCTCAAAACCTCGCTCTGGCGGTGCGGTCTCAAACTCACACACACACCTTGAGTGGTCCAACAGACTTCACTCTTCCTCTTCCGAGCTGTTCTCAAAAAAACTCGCTCTGGTGGTGCGGTCTCAAACTCACACACACACCTTGAGTGGTCCATCAGACTTCACTCTTCCTTTCCGAAACTCGGTCTCCTGACCTCGCACACATACATACCACAAACTATTCCATGCGTCAAATCTTCTCCAAAGGTGTTCTTTACAAACACTGTGTCATTTCTCAACGACTACTATTTTCTCATCACTAACGCACAACACCAACCGCAATAAGTACGGCACTTACCCAAACAAACAAAAATACCGGTACAGAAACGCAGTGTGGGTGATTTCCTGGATGATTTCAAAGTGAGAACTGCAGGATTTGCTATAAAAAAGTAAGCAAAATATCTGCCACGGTCGCCAAAATGTGTAGCCGCAAACTGCCTCCAGGAAATCACCCACCACGTGGGAGTGATCACGGACCGCGACGTGCTTCTTGCTTGTCCGCTTGCTGAGATGCGACTGCCCGACTGGCAGCCGCACGCTGTCATCGAGCAGTTCCCTGTTGTCACTGCGAGAGTGCAATAGGCACTCTCTACATAGACTGGCACGCTCTCATGCGTGTGCCCCACACACAGCCAAAACGCTGAAAAAACTTGGGAATTTTTTGAACAGGAGCCGAAGAATCGGTCTGCTATTGATTTGTGCTGGCGTCAAACCAGAAAGTTCAACTGTTCAACACACCGATGCCTCTGTGCTCTCTTGTTCTAAGCTTGCTGGGATTTCTATCCAGTTAGCATAAGAGAGCACAAAGGCATCGCCATATGAAAATCCCTTTTTGTAAGGTTTCCTCTTTAGGATTAGCTGGTTACTTAAATATTTGCTTCCATTTCTACTGAAATGTAAATAGTTCCGTTGTAATCAGTTATCAGATTGTCTGTTCTTAGTAAAAAAACAAAAACAAATGAACCTCATAGCCACAATCACGCATTTCAATCGAAGTGAGTAAAATCGCCACGTAACACGCGTGAGCAGTATCATACGCGCAATCACCGCTGATCCACGTGATTGCACTATATATATATATATTCCAAGCCATCGGCGAGCAAGATCAGTCGCAGCAGATGACCTCAATTTCAGGTCCAACTAAAGGGGAACGCCAACGGGGTTAACGACGACGACGATTGATTGTTTCGCTATCGCGGCAAATCGAGCGGAAAGTGCAGCTGGCGATGATCCGGGTATTCCGCGGTGGAGTCGTCGTCGTCGTCGTCGCCGGACAACGGTCAACGGTAAAGTTCAACCCGAGAGAGTTCGAGACTGCAATCTTCTTTATTAATCATTTAGACATTACTATGATGCACGGTTTAGGCGCGTTATCAGACGTTTATAGTTGCGCTAAGATTACGACAAACTATACGGGATGTTGTGAGATTAGCTTGGGCTGGCCAGATGCACTGGACTGCACGTAGGTAGGATCAGGATTGTGAAATTCATTGCAGGGTTGAACTGAAATCATGAAGAGAGGAGGTTGAACAGGTTTAACCGGTGTCGAGTAGCAAATTTGGTGTTATATTATCCGATTTCAGTAGTTCAATCGAACTAAAAGTACCATGCTTCTCCATCGAAATGAGTTCCCTGTACATTTTTCTGGAGACGCACGGTGCTTTATGTTAACTTAATGTTCCGAATTCCGATAACTATTTTTTTTTTCAATCATATCTCAGAATCTTGTAAATAGATATTTACCATCACTGGATATATTACTTCAAATATCCTGAAAAATCATAGACAAATATTTTCAGCTGTGAGCTCTTTAATTCCGAGACCTTCAAAAAAGCTATCAAAGCGGCGAGCTAAAATCAATTCAGCCGTTCCGTTTCCAAACCAAATTTTAGCCAAATCGGAGCACAATTGATCTGAATCTTGCTGGTTTGACGTGGAAATGCTGTATTTTGATTAAAAGGACAAAAGAGTGTAATTCAATTTTTTGTTGCAATACAACATACAGTCATCCCACATATTCGGAACACTCACAAATTCTGAACACTTTTGTGATAAATTGTCAATAGCATGCCAAATGGATCTTTTCTGTCGACCTTATTATTTTTAGGACCTTTATTTGGACATTGCGCAAATAATTGTGGGATGTTATTGTGCCTCCTGAATTTAACTGATATTTTCACAAAAAAAATCATCAAACCATTCATAAAACATAACTAAACTTGAATTTCGTTTGTTTCAGTCCGTGAAGTCATTATTTTTTAAAAAATGTGTACTCATGAGGAGAACCAAAGTTTGTTTACATCCGTAAGGAAAAAGTGTTCCGAATTTGTGGATTATATAAAAGTTAAAATTAGCAGTTGTTCGATACAGCATTCGAAAGATCGCAGAAAAGCTTTCAAATGAAGATGAAAGCTAATCATTAAGGGGCTACATACATGTGGAAAATCTCAATATTTCATATTTCCGAATATTTATTAAATCCTTTAAAAAGATGAATTCCAATCACTCCTGAAAGTTTCATGAAGACATGTCATGATATAAGCGATTAGAAGACGATTTAAGTTCAAAGTTTTGCCATGCGCAAACCGGACTGTCAAACTTTGTGAGCGTTTTTTTCTCGGAACAACGAGTTGATTTACGGGTGCCACGATATCTCGAGATTGGATGGACCAAATTTGCTGAAATTTGGGGTGAAGACTCTCAAGACATATCCCGTGTGCATGACGAAGCCCAATTTTGAAATTTTGCTTTTCGAAAAAAATACAAAAATCAAAAACTGACGATTTTTTATATGAAAAACACAAAAATATTTTATTCTTTTTTTTAAATAAACTTTTTTTTAATCAGCCTTCGTCATGCACACGGGACCGGTTTAGCGAGTCTTCACCAAAATTTTGAGCCGATTTGGTCGAAGCAGTGTTGAGATATCGTGGCACCCATTTATTGAAACTGCTAACTTCAAATAGCTTTATCTCGGCAATGATACGTCTGTACGTCGTGAAAAAAAATAAAAGTACTAAACTCCTAAATTCTAGGAATTTTGGCTCCTTTCCTTATTAAGTAATCCAAAAAAACCCGATTACTAAATAAGGAAAAGAGACAAAATTCCTAGAATAAAGGAATTTGGTACTATTTTTTTATTTCAGTGTTTAAGACACTTTTGATAATTTTTAAATTTAATTAAGCTGGTACGATGTTTAGTATCGCAAAAAGTTTTTTTTTTTGGTTTCGCATTTCCCTTTTTTATTCTTCACAATTCCCTTTTTTTATTCTTCACAATTCGTATTCCATCGTTATTTTTCCGTTCGTCTAAACGATCTTGGGCGAAATGTCTATTAAGCGTATCGACTTTAGGCGAAATGTCCAGCACCAAATTTGATTCCGACTATTCGAGGACAAGTTTTTTGAAATTGACAAAGTTTGATCTACAAACGACTAAAGATTACTTTGTAAATTTATAAAGGTTTTTGTTTCATGATCACTTCCCATAGAAAATGCACGGATTTTGCATAAGTAATTTGAAAATTTTACTGTTATTAAGGAAGAAAAAAGATAAAAAGTTTAACCAATGGGGGTTTTTCTTTTCTATTGATAAAGTCTCTTTTGGATCACATAAAAATATGTATATAATACTGCAAAAAATGGTCTCCGCTTAACTTGTTGAATTTTAGTTTTTTGATAATCTACGAAATCGGCCGATTTCGACCATTTTAATTTTTGTATTTTTTTATTTGGCTTAAACTTTGTGGGGGCCTTCCATATGACCAAATAAGCTATTTTGCGTCATTGGTTCACCCATACAAGTCTCCATACAATTTTTTTATCAACTTTTTTTTCACTTAAACTCAATTTCCCAAAATATGTATTTTTTTTTTGATTTTCGAGATTTTTTGATATGTTTTAGGGGACGAAAGTCCGCAACTTTTGAGCTATAGAGAAACATGGTCAAAAAATCTGCCGCCGAGTTATGAATTTTTAAAAAAATAGTGATTTTTGGAAAAATCAAAGTTTCATGCAAAAACAATTTTGACATTATTTTTTAATGCAAAATTGAATTTGCAATCGAAAAGTACTTTATAGATTTTTTGATAAAGGGCTAAGTTTTCAAGATATAGCCACTGAAAGTTCGATTTTAGCGAAATATTTGCAGTTTTTTGGTTTTTAAAAATAGTGACCATGAGTGACAATTTCTAATTTTTTTTTGAAAAGTTCAGAAAATTTGCTATAAAATTGTCTAAGAGACATTGAAGATTGGACCTCGGGTTGCTGAGATTGAGCCGCTTTAAGAAAAAGAAACACGAAAATTGAAGTTTTCTTAATCTCACCAAAACAACCCACCATTTTCTAATGACGATATCTCAGCAAATAATGGTCCGATTTTCAATGTTAATACATGAAACATTTGTGAAATTTTCCGATCTTTTCGAAAAATATTTTATTTTTTTAAATCAAGACTAACATTTTAAAAGGGCCAAACATTGAATATTATGCTCATTTAAAATGGTAGTCTTGATTTAAAAAAAATCAAAGTATTTTTTTTCGAAAAGATCAGAAAATTTCACAATGTTTCATGTATTAACATTGAAAATCGGACCATTAGTTGCTGAGATATCGTCATTAGTCAGCATGGTCACTAATTTTAAAAATCGAAAAACTGCAAATATTTCGCTAAAATCGAACTTTCGGTGGCTATATCTTGAAAACGGAGCCCTTTAAAAAAAATGTTTTTGCATGAAACTTCAATTTTTTCCAAAAATTACTATTTTTTCAAAAATTCATAACTCGGCGGTAGATTTTTTGACCATGCTTCTCTATGGCTCAAAAGTTGCGGATTTTTGTCCCCTAAAACATCTAAAACATCTCGAAAATAAAAAAATACGTATTTTGGGAAATTGAGTATAAGTGAAAAAAAAAGTTGTTTAAAAAATCTGCATTTTTTCCGTGTACCTATTTTTTTTTCAAAAGTCCTCAACAATACCTACAACTTTGCCGAAGACACCAAATTGATCAGAAAATTCACTCAAAAGTTACAGTTTTTGAATATTTTCATACAATTTTTGTATGGACAGCAGTCAAAATTGTATGGAGACTTGTAAGGGTGAAAATAGCTTATTTGGTCATAAGGAAGGCCCTCACAAAGTTTGAGCCAAATCAAAAAACACAAATAAAATCCATTTCCGATTTTGGTAGAGAATTGCTCTAAAATTAAATTAATTTCAACGATATCGTTATATTTTTTATTTGTATAATGTACTTCGTTTTTCTGGATAGTTATGGCGATAAAAATCTGAATGTGATTTGATAGTGTTATCTTCACAGAAGAGAATTCCACACACCAAATGAAATTAATCCAAAGTGAAACATATTAGATGTAACAAAGACTGTGGTTAGTCCCAGATGAAATGAATGAACGACGTCTATAAACTAGAAAAATCGAATTCACCTATGCTGTTCTTATCACAAAATTTGCGTTCAATGCGTGTTCACCACCGGTTTCCGCTGGTTTGCGGCGTCCTTTGGCCATAGCTCGCGCGCACGTATTGTTTAAGCCAGCGTTTGTCGGATTGAAAGTTTGAGCTTTGGAGGGTTTAGCAGAGAAGAAGCCCTGGGGAGGGGAAGCCGGCAAACAAAAGGGGTCACAATTAACACAAAAAAGGCACACACACAAAAGGAGCAGTTCACCACCCATTGCTTGTAGTTTTTTTTTCTAAGGGGCTACGAGCAAATGCACAGCTCGAGCTGGCTTCGGCGCCGTTTAAGCTTGTTTTTGGTTTTAGTGACATCGGCTCGCAAGCGTGAGGAGTGCCGCCGTACAATGGCACCGGAAGTGGCGGCCACCACCGGCCTCCGCTGGGATCCGTTACGGCGGCGGTTACGGTTACGCCGCGGCGGTGGCACGACAAACGTTTGCAATACGTACGTAGTGGTCAGGACGGACGCGCCGGACTTGGTGCGGATGCGGTGCTGCTGGTCGATGCTGGGCAGGACGCTGCCGGTGGCGGTGGTGCTGGTGGTGCTGACCAGGGTGCCTCCGGTGGTGTGCACTGTTGTGAGGGGTGAGAAAGGGTATATGTTAAGATTTCGGTTCAACCCACCTTCAATTATGCATATCGACTCACAATCAAACTTGCCATATTCTACACAAAATCTATTAACAGATTTTGAAATTATCTTTATTAAAGAGATCAGAAAATACTTTCCAAAACACATATCGTCAATTGAAAAACACAGGCTAATCAGGTGTCACTTAGAAAAACTAATTGTCATTGGTTCGTATTCTTTGTGATGCTGTAGGGAATTTTCACATTTCTTCAAAATAATTTTATAAGGGTGGCTTTCCTTTACAAAGTATTTTTTTTATTTTACGAAAATTTTAGCGTAAAATTTGCAATTTTTTACACATATTTAATATTCTTCCAAAAATTACATTTTTCCAAAAAAAATCAAATCTTAGGAACCAGCTTTTGCATTATCTATCACTATGGTTCAAACGTCGTCGGTTCAAACGATGTCTTCTTGGTCCCTTAAAACATATTACATATTTTCAAAAATTCAAAATCAAAATTTTGGGAAATCAACTATAAGTGATAAAAAGTTAAATAAACAATCTTTTTTTCCTTGTACCATTTTTTTTGAAAAGTACTAATTATAACCTACAACTATTCCCTAGACACCAAATTGATCAGAAAATCCCACCCCCGCCCCCCTCGTGGACAATTGTCCATACAAAAAAAAACATTTTTGTATGGATCGTGGACAATCGCCATACCCCCCCTAAAGTGTCTACGTGGTTTATGGATGGTCCCTTTTCAAGATACAGAAATTCATAGCCATTTTGTATGACCAACCCTCAACAATTTATGTAGGGAGTAACTAATGTTGTATCCAAATAAAAAGAAAGAAAAAACAAAATTTTACAAAAATTAGACTTTTCCTACAAAAAAAAAGAAAATGAGAAAATAAGTTTTATTTTATAATTATCATTTTTTGGATATGGTTTATATGAAAACAAAAATTAGAACTTATAGCTCAAGCTGTTCAAATTTAATTGACAGTGTTTTTAGAAAAAAAAGTCATGATTAAAAAAAACGTTTATAAAAGTCTATTTTTTTCATATGTAAACTAAATTTTGAAATCGACAAATACTTCACATTAAATAGATATCGTGCAATGTTTCAAAGTTATAGCCACCAAAAATGATAATTTGTTGATAAATGCCCACATGGATACTTTTTTTGGAATTTTCAGACTCAGATTAAAATATCCACGTGGTTTTTGGATGGATTCTAACGAGACTTTTTTTTTCACCTGTAGAAGTCATGACCACCCACTCGGAAAATAATCTGGTAAATTTGAGTGTCTGGCGCTGGCGGACGTTTGTCGTGCAGTTCAGACACACTTGGCACACTTAGCCTAGACAAGTTTTGCGTAACGCCAGATGAATCTGGCGAAAATCGGGCGAAAGTTCTGCCAGCTGTCTGGCACAAAAATCAACCGGTTCAATCGGTTGAACCGTGCACGACCGGTTTGTGTCATATTCGCCAGAAATCATGGCAGAAATCTGGGGTAAATCTGGGGGAAATTCTGCCAGATGGCTGGCGCAAGCGAACGCCAGAATTGTGCCCGCCATTTCCGACCGGGCAAGCTTGACCATTAGCCCAGACGGAAAAGGGGGGCGCCTGGCGGACGTTTTGTCTTGGGCGCTGCACTTAGCTGCGCAAGACGTCTGGCAGATTTTCCCCCCGACTGGCCCAAGAATGTTGCCAGAATTCTGGCGAATATGCAACAAACCGGTCGTGCACGGTTCAACCGATTGAACCGATTGGTTTTTGTGCCAGACAGCTGTGTGTTATTCCGCCAGATTTTTGCCAGATTCGTCGGGCGTCACGCAAAACCTGGCTAAAAGAAATGTGCCAAGTGTGTCTGAACTGCACGACAAACGTCCGCCTGCGCCAGACACTCAAATTTACCAGATTTTTTTCCGACCGGGAGTGTGTCCCAAAAAAACACGATGTGGTGGAAATCTTCGGGATCACCCGGATTTTGATGGGTTTTGCCTCAGGAACAATGTTTTCATACAATGAAAAATTCCCAAAAATAATTGAGAACTTATTATTTGCCATTTACTGAAAAATTATCCTTTTCATAGAAAATATTGCACACTTTGCACCAAATTCTAGACCCTTGCAAATAATATCTGCACACTTGAAATCCTACCCCTTCTCCCCCCCTCTCACCTAGAGTGGTGCGTGTCTCGACTGAGCTTTGTTGCCCGGTCGGAAATGGCGGACGCATTTCTGGCGTTCGTCTGGGAGCATGCACCAGCCATCTGGTAGAATTTCCCCCAGATTTGCCCCAGAACTCTGCCATGATTTCTGGCGAATAGGACACAAACCGGTCGGGCACGGTTCAACCGATTGAACCGGTTGATTTTGATGCCAGACAGCTGGAAGAAATTTCGCCCGATTTTCGCCAGATTCGTCTGGCGTTACGCAAAACATGGCTAGAATAAGTGTGCCAAGTGTGTCTGAACTGCACGACAAACGTCCGCTTGCGCCAGACACTCAAATTTACCAGATTATTTTCCGAGTGGGTGCTTTCGACCACTTTAGAACAGTTTCAAACTAAAGTGTGTGTCACTTTGTTGGAGAGCTTTGTCTAAAAATCTCTGAAATCCGCAATATCAAAGTAGTTCAAAAATCTTTAAAAATGCGTTCGAATTGTCCCGTATTTCACTGCAAATCATAGTTAGGAGTCCTACCATTAATGGTCTGTATTCATATTGATCCAAGAAGTCGTTTATTTATTTATTAATTTTTTTGGTTGCTTGCATACTTTGCGCATAGCATTTAAATTTTGTATGGGAATTAGTATGGAAAACCCTCTTTTTACATTTTGATTTATATCATTATTATTTTCCATTATATTTTAAAACTAACACAATAGCGTAGAGAAAATTCTTTCAAACTTTCCCGAAGAAAATATTGTGCTATCTTGCTCCTGTCAATAGATACAGCGTGTTCAAAACTGGTCTAAAACGTGATTTCAGAGCAAAAACACGTTTTAGACCAGTTTTGAGGACGCAGTATCATTCCCGGTCGGAAAAAAATCTGGTAAATTTGAATGTCTGGCGCAGGCGGACGTTTGTCGTGCAGTTCAGACACACTTGGCACATTTCTTTTAGCCAGGTTTTGCGTGACGCCCGACGAATCTGGCGAAAATCTGGCGAGATAACTCACAGCTGTCTGGCACAAAAACCAATCGGTTCAATCGGTTGAACCGTGCACGACCGGTTTGTTGCATATTCGCCAGAATTCTGGCAACATTCTTGGGCCAGTCGGGGGGAAAATCTGCCAGACGTCTTGCGCAGCTAAGTGCAGCGCCCAAGACAAAACGCCCGCCCGGCGCCCCCCTTTTCCGTCTGGGTTTGACAGGAGCAAGATAGCACAATCAAGTTTTACAGCGTGACGTCACGAGTGCACATGCACACTCATTTTTATTGAGACACACGTGCAAACAATGTAAACAGTGCAGCCAAGCTGTCAAATTTCTAACCCAGTCGGCGTAAAACCTAATACTTTCTTCGGGAAAGTTTAAAAAAATGCTTAATATTAACGCTATTGTGTTGTTTGAGATTTCAAAAAAAGTGTCCACGTGGTTCCCATAGTCCACGTGGTCCCATAGTCGATTCTCGTTATGGTTTTTTTTAATTGACGTTTAGACCATTAAATGATTTTTGTATTTTTTCAGGAGAGTTGCTCAATCTTGCATTTTTCGTGACAAAATTTTGGGCAATTTCCACAAAAATTTTGAACAAACAAAAATGGCGGATTCTTGAAGGTGAAATTATTGAAGGTTTTAAATTTAAAAATCATAAAATCTCCTAGAAGTGCCGAGTAACTTTCTTCCACAGCACTTCAAATTTCCTACAAGTTTGTCCGTCAAATTTACTTCATGTTTGTCTATGACCACTGATCCGATGTCATACTTGAGTGCAACTGGGTCCATATACACAAAAATGGCATATATAGGTATAAGCTCAGGATAACATATCAAAGTTTCATTGATATCGAAGAGGGTTGGGCACAACCGATTCTCTAGTTGGTATGGAAATGCTCAAGGGCTTTTGATGATTATTTTAATGGATATTTTTGCATTTATGTTCTGTGCGTTTATCAAACCGGAACTCATAAAATTAAAGTTTGAACCAAACCTACCTTTACTCGATCTCGTCGACGACCGTTCACTCCGATGCGATCGACTCGTCGCCACACTTCTCTGCTCGTCACTTCGCCGCCCCTCGGAGGTCACACTCTTGGCCGAACTCACTCTCTGCTGCTGCTGCCCCGTTGTCGTCGAGCTCGTGTCCTTTTCACCCCCGTTGTGATACCGGGTGCGTCGGGGTCTCCGCGGTGGTTCCACACTCACCACGTTGGGCAAATCCTCTGAGGAGCTAGCGTTCGACGCGTACAGACGTTCCTTGCTGGCCATGCGGGTCAGTCGGCGGGAGTCGGACACGGCCGAGCTCAGCAACTTGCGACGGGTGGTGCTGCTGATGCTACCGTTGCGAGACTCGGACGACTGCGTTGGCTGTTGGTGGTGGTTGGCGGATCGTTGGGACGTGGTTCGCGTTGGCGATGGTCGCGGGAGGCTCTCGTTGGAGGAGGCGGATGAAACTGTTGATAATATTGGATGTAATGGAAATTTAAGTTAGAAAGAAGTCAATGTCTACCTCTCGTCGACGTTCGCTGCTGCAGATGGTGACGCTTCAGACTGTCGTCAAAGTTCTTGGACACCTGGACGCCACACGATCGCATCAGCTTGTTGGTTGTGGAGCATTCGCGAATCGTTCCCAGCGTGACCCCACTTCCGGTGGTTCTGTAGTTCGTTGACGTTTTATCGTTGAGGATGCTTTCGTTGCTTTCAGCATTCGACATGTTGTTGACAACCTGTTCAATTAGGGGAAAGTCAATGAAGATCAACTTGTAGACAGATTGAGTCGTTACTCACATTCAGAATCTCATCAGCTGCGCGCGTTAGCTCCTCAAGGATCTCCTCGTCCCGCTTGAGGTCCTGCTTCCGGTCGTACGGCTTGGGTTCGGATTTGCCAGATTTGACTAGATTTTCGTAGTGTGGCTGCTGATCGAGCGAGGACATCGTGGAAGTGCTTGTCGCCAGCGTCGTCGTCGTCGCAGCGGATGAGCTCCTGGCCGTTTTGAGGATCGCATCGCTGCTGTGCCGCAGCAGGTCCGGCTTGTCGTTGGTCAGCTGCCAGGTGGAGGTCGGCGGCTTCACCGAACTGCTGGTCGAGTTGTTCGTCGAGGAAGATCCAGACGTGGACAGTGGGTGCATGTTGATCGAGTTGCGCTTGATGAAGGACGACGTGAGCGTCGTCGAGCGGACAAACGCCGTGTTTGTGGGAGTTCTGGCAGCCTCTGGCTGCGTCTTTCTCTGGTTCTGGTTCGATGCGACACCGAAGAACGACAGTTCATGCTCGCGGAGTTGTCGTGCGCCGGACGACAGCCGAAGTGAGGCCCGTTCTTCGTTTCGTGCTGTGCCGTTCGTTGAGGTCGAGGTGGTTTGTTCGCTGTTCGGCTTGCCGGCAGCAGCAGCGTTCGGGATGTATCGTTTAAAGTGCGGGGAAAGCAATTGCTGCTGCTGCTGCTGCGGTTGAGGCTGAACTGGGGTAGGTTCGATAGTTTTCACTGGAAAGGGTAAGATAAGTTATAGGATATTTCGACAAGCGAAATTTCCCTCAATACCTGGGCTAGGCGTTGAAAGTTTCTTCGTTGGCGTTGGACTTCTCAGGGCAATGGACATTACGTTGCTGTTCTTCTGCTTCTCGCTGCTGCTCGTCGTGATGGTTGTGTGCGTTGTTCCGTTGGTCGCTGGCTTCAGTATTTCAAATTCTGAAGAGATTTAATTAATTAATCAATATTAAGCTAAATAATTAGTTAGCTAAACCACACACAACGCTCATTATGTACACGTCGGATGAACTATCAAAAATAAGGTAAAACAGTGCACTGTAAGAACCCCTTACCTGACGTCGAGTTGACGGTGATCTTCACGTCCTGATCGCGGTACTTTTGAATGTTTCGCTTCGCCTTGAGTCGGCTCCAGCTTCCGGATAGTTCGCTGCCACCAGATTTCTCTTCACTGCCGCTGTGGCCCAAATTCCCCAAGTAAAGCTTGACCTCTTCGTCGGCTTTTGCGCTGTCATCGCTGTCGTACTGATCGGCGGCGTCGTACAGCCGCTTCAGTTGGGTCAACTGATGGCTCAACGCGCTGGACGTGGTCAGTTTTTTCATCCGCGGAGCCGCCACCGGCTTCGATACGCTCGAGACCATACTGACCGAAGAAAACTCATCCGTACTGGACCGACGGATGCTGTTCTTGCTGATGTAGGCCTCAAAGTCCGACAGGCGAGACTCGTTGGTGTAACTACGGCGTATGCCGGTCGATGGAGCGACTCCGGGTTCGTCCAAATCTCCGTCCAGCGAAGCGGCGTACTTGGCGACCCTCAGTTTGGGTGTCGCGTCCTTCTGAATGCTACTGGCCGAGCTGGACTTGGCGATCGTGCTCGAGATCAGCTGAAACGCCGATCGATGATCATCGCCACTTTCCAGCGAGTCACGGCGAGCCTGTTCCAGCTTTTTCATCGCTTCGTCAAACTGGTTCGCCGAACGCATCGTGCGCATGATCAACGAGGTCGACTTCAACGGGTTCGCGGGTTGTTCAACGGGATCTTTCGTCATATCGATCATGATTTTCGTAGTGGATTTTGGGATCGAGTCTGACGGTTCTAGATTTCGTTGCATCGAAAGGGGGGAGATAGAAAGGTGCAAGAGAGAAAAATGGTAGATTTAGACCAGCACGCGAGTATGACTTTATTACAGAGTTAGTTTACTGGTTTGGTCCAATCAAAAGGGATGCGGGTTAAATTCAAGGTTAGTCGGAATGCGTGCAGCGATAGTTCATCCTTGGAAGATGTAAAGCAAACTACGAATATATAAAAATTCAGACTTCACTTACCGTCAGGTTTCCACGTAGGTTGCGTCAGGTTGATCTTCGTCGAGAATGCCGCTCCGTTCTCCTTCTCGTCCGCGGTGCCGGCCTTCTCGTCCGAGTCACCGTTCCAGTAGTTCAGCTCCGTCGACACCGGTCTCAACTTGACGCCCCACAAACTTTCACTGCTGTCCAGGTTCTCGCCGAGCACGTACGGCTTCGGCTTGACGGGTTTGTTCTTCAGGATGCCTCGCAACGATATCTCATCCGCCGAGTGGCCGTCACTTTCGTCCGACGCCGCCGGTACAGTCTTGCGTGGAGCCGGTTCCGGACGGCCGTTGTTCACCGTGGTGGTCACGGTCGGGGGTGCCGTGTACACCGGGTTCTCCTTCAGATCAGCTTCAACGACACCCTTCTCCAGATCGCCAAAGTGTGTCACGGGAACGCCTGAGTTGATCGCCTGCAGGTACGATGACCCTATAGAACCTCCGGATGATCTGCGCCTTCTTCGGAAATTGTTCGTTGGTGGCGGTTTCTCGTCAGTCTCCACAATGTTTACCCTCCCGGAATCCGCCGTAAAGTGCACCTCCGTCTTGCAAAACTCGACCTTCTTCTTGTTCTTGTTCAGGTCATCGATGAACGTGTGCGTAAACCCATTCACACTAACCGAAGTCTTCTTCTCGAACATGGTTTTCAGGCTATCGCGCACGTAACTCGTTTCATCCACAGCAATCGAGTGCCGCTTGATCTCCTCGTCCCGGTAGCTCGACTTAACACTCTCCTGAGCTTCATTCGTAATCTTGATGACCATCGCTGGATTCGCCGACTTTTCTTTCTGATCTCCCAAAGTCACAATCGTCCCCCTGGGAGCACCCGAACCGTCGTTCCCACCACTAGACCAGCTAGAGCTGAGATCCGTCGACCGGCCAATTCCACTGTCCGTCGACGAGTCCATCTTGGCCATGAACCCAGCCGGTTGGTGCATCCGCTCAAACCCGTACGACTTCCGCCGCGAGTGCCAATCATCCGAATTACTATCCGTCGACCCCTTCCTGTTCGACTCCAAACTGTTACTCTTGTACGAATCCGAACTACTGCTCGTCTGCAGCTGACCCATCCTGGTCTCCACCTCCGTAATCGTCACCGAACCATCCTCATCGCCCGGACTCATATCGTCCCGGTACAGCGACTCATTGCTCAACCGCCTCAGCTTCCCCCGGATCTCCTTCAGCGACTCGGCCGTCAAAAAGCTAGAAGCGGTCGGGGGCTTCCCAGCCGTGTTCGTGGCAGAAGGTCGCGGCGATTCCGACGGGGGCACCGGCGACTCGGCCACGCTCTTCAGGATGTTGTCCAGCGCGACAAAGTCTATGTGGTTGTTGCGCATGGCGGTGTTGAGCCGGCGGCCGTTCTCCAGCTCCTGGCGGATCTTCCACACGCTGACCGAGTTCTCGGGCAGGTCGGCCGGGCGGGTGCTGGTTCTGTGGAAATGAATGAGTTTAGGATTAATGTTAAGAATGCGCCAATGTAAATTATTATAACATTTCGACGTCGTCGTGTTATCTTGTCGCACCCGCCATTTCGACGTTCCGAGAAAAACGCGTTTTAATGTTTGACCTTGAATAAACAGAAACGAAAGCACGCAATGTAACAAACACATTTTGTTTGGCTGACCATTATGTGCATTGTTCCGAAGTTTGGTTGAAGTTGGTTGCTGGAGTTCCGAATTATAATTACAAATGTTTACGGTAGTCTAACCTGTACGTGCGTCAAGCGCGTTCTGACCTGGAATTCCTTTGGCCAGTTGTCGCACTTACATCAATTTTTAGGGAGTGACAAGATAGCACGACAAGATAAAAGTAAAGTGGCAGAAATGCACGGAGTTTTTTCGGATTTCGTTGAATATCTCAGGATTGAAATCGAATTTTGGGGATCTGTGTAGGTCAAAAGGTACGGCATTGTGAGCTGCACAAAATGGCATTCTTAACTCAATTTGGCCCAAAATGCACGTACGACAAGTTAGCACGACGGCGACGATTTGTTGACAAAAATGTTTTGCAGCATTATTTAAAAATAATTTCTTGTAAGCATCGAAGAAAACCAAAAAATATAGAAATCGTGAGAAAATTAGTAAATAAAACTGTAACGAATTTTAAAATAAATTTTAAGCATTTCACAAAAAAAAAGTTTATTGGAATGCATGATTTTGTCAAAAATGCCTCTTAAAAATTACTGTCCAAAGAAACTTGTTTGCATCATACGTTCCATACAAGACTTTGTACAAATTTGAAGGCCGTCCATACAAAAGTTCTGTGGATTAATCGAAAATCTGGGGACTTCGCGATTTACTTGATGTTTTCAGCAAAGTAGGTTATGGGCAATTCAGAAATAAAAATAGCACTGTAAAAAATGCGTTATCTAAAAAAAAAATACACAAAAAAGTTACTTTCTAGTAGAAAAAAGTTGTTAACAAATCCGTACTTTTTATTCATGCAATACACTCCCCTTTTCCGAAGAGTCTGCATTTTTGTATGACACAATCTCAACCCCGCAGACCCAATGTCACCCCTTATGACGGTAATCGAAAATGCATCAAAAGTTTACAACAAATGGATAGTAAAAGGCATTTGAACCTCCTTAAGGAACCTCGAGAACTGAAACAACTTTTACGAATAGTCAACATCCAAATATCCCCTCCAGAATCTGCACTGCAAAACCTTTAAAACTGCCCAAAGCACTCACACCACACCAACTTACTTTGGGGCGGTTTTCCTTGGAAACTGAAGTGATCGCCGGATCTTGCTGACTCGCTTCCACTGCGTGGGCTCGACGTCGTCATCGAAGTTGGTTTCGTCACGTTCGGTGGAGAGGTCTTCGATCGAGATGCTTTTGCCACGGGCAAGGAAACTGCAGAAAAATATAAAGAAAGAGAGAGAATAAGCAAAAGGGAACATTCGAAATCAGAACACGATCGTCACGAGAAAGCTTAAATAAAAGGTTGATTTCTGGATCAAATGTATGCAAATTAGAATTGGTTGACCCAAAAATTAGTGCAAAATTAAACGATTTCCAGCCCGAGGCTACCTGAGTGGACACTTGAACCCCGCGAATTGGTCAAGAGCGTCGGTGGTTTCGGCTAATTATTCTAAAGTGCCTGCAGCAAACAGGCAGCACGGGTTCGTCGCTTGGACGCGATCTTAGCAGGCCTCGGACTGGTTCTACACTGAGCAAATATGCATTCGATCAGTCAGCAGGCGAACGACGCGATCTGAGTAGGCGCCCGCGCACGAGCTGCGAACCAGCCTGAGAGAGACGTGGGTCATAAAACATTCACTTCGCGATCGAGAAAACGCGCGCGCTGGTTTTGAGCTCGTGCCCGAATGTCGCTCTGTTCTGTGGCACGCTGGAGTTTGTCGTTTCAGCTGGAGCTGCTTAATTCTGAACCAAGACACACGTGCACAGAGGTGCCAGTGTTAATTTTTTGAATTTTTTTTATATGTTTTAAACCCGCATCTTTAAAACCATTAAGAAGTATGGATCAAAATTTTGCAGACGAGTTATTTGTTTGTTCGAAAATAGTGATTTTTGTAAAAAAAAAATATATTGCACCTAACTTGTACTTTTGACCAAATTTTTGCCTTCCTCACCTTACTGAGGAAAGGCTATAATATCAGTCGAAAAACGAAATCCTTCATGTATACATATCGACTCAGAATCAATTTTTTAGCAAATGTATGTGTGTGTGGTGAGATGTTAAATAAAAAAAAATGCACTGAGTTATCTCGGCACTGGCTGACCCGATTTGGACCGTTTTGGTATCATTTGATCCGTCTTGGGGTCCCATAAATCGATATTGAAAATGATAAAGTTTAGTTAAGCACTTCAAAAGTTATGCTAAAAAAAACAACTTTAACAAAAGTCCACAAGATTGTAAAAAGGGTGATTTTTGTAAAAAAAAAACCTCGTCATGTCATAAGTTTTTAGAAAGGTATTCGAAAGACCTTTTCAACGAGTTCAAAAGATTGAAGATCTGACAACCCTATCAAAAGTTATAAGCACTTAGGTGTTATTTATAAACTTTTTGGAGGCCGGATCTCAGTAATTTTGATGAAAACGTTGTCCGGATCTATCATGCGTTGGATAGTTATAAGCACATAAGTGCCCTGATTTAAGAAGATCTGACTACCCAATCTGATGGTATGAATAATGAACCAAGTTGATAGACCACTGAAAGGTCCGTTTGATTTTGATTTTAGGGAACAGTTTTGAAAAGGGGAAGGTTAATGTTTAATTTTCTTCTGAGTTGAAAAATTCAATAATTCTTTGAGCGCCTGCATTCTTTTTATTAATTTTTTAATTAAATTACTGAACTGGTTTTATTCTAAAAATATTTGGGCCGCTTTAAATATTTTTCACAGTTTATGCCGCCTCCTTTTCAATATTGGCAAAAAAAGAGGAGCAAGAAATTATTTTATTCTAAAATTGCAAAACAAGCTTTTATTTTGATTGCACTTTTGGAAATGAAACAAGAATTCTAAAAACTAGGCAACCAGTAGTTGTTTATTTACATTGACAGCCGCAGTTTCCACCAAATTATACATTCGCACTTTAAAATTTCGATTGACAGCTTAAAAACAAGCTAGCAACATCGGCTCGCTTTGATTTTTTTTTTTGAATTTTAAAATTTACAAAAGCAATAATTTTAAAAGGGCTCAATTTAATGCGCAATATTACCAGTTCTCGAGATTTTAAACATTTTTTCAATTCTTATGTTTTCAGGGTTAAGATTAGGACTATTCGGCCTTTTTGTATCAAAAATATTCGATTTTGAACAAACCGATTTTATTTTTATTGATATCTGGATTTTTTTATAAGGAACATTTCTCTACGAAATCGGTCCTTTTTCAGAACTTCATTTTTTTTTTTAATCCGAATGAAACTTTTTTGGAGCCTTCGGTATGCCCAAAGAAGCCATTTTGCAATATTAGTTTGTCCATATAATTTTCCATCCAAATTTGGCAGCTGTCCATACAAAAATGATGTATGAAAATTCAAAAATCTGTATCTTTTGAAGGAATTTTTTGATCGATTTGGTGTCTTCGGCAAAGTTGTAGGTATGGATAATATCCATATCCATTGGATATGGACTGCACTGAACAAAATGATACACGGTAAAAAAAAATCGGTGATTTTTTATTTAACTTTTTGTCACTAAACCTTGATTTGCAAAAAAACACTATTTTTATTTTTTTATATGTTTAAGCGGACATAAAATGCCAACTTTTCAGAAATTTCCAGGTTGTGCAAAAAATCTTTGATCTAGTTATGATTTTTTAATCAATACTGATTTTTTTGAAAAAATCGAAATATCGATCGCAAAAATTTTTCAACTTCATTTTTCGATGTAAAATCAAATTTGCAATCAAAAAGTACTTTAGTGAAATTTTGATATAGTACACCGTTTCCAGGTTAAAGCCATTTTTAAGTAACTTTTTTGAAAACAGTCGCAGTTTTTCATTATTTTAAATTAGTGTACATGTTTGCCCACTTTTGAAAAAAAAAATATTTTTGAAAAGCTCTATATTTTGCGATTTTGAAATTTGTTGATACGACCCTTAGTTTCTGAGATATTGCCATGCAAGTGTTTAAAAACAGGAAAGTTGATGTTTTCTAAGTATCACCCAAACAACCCATCATTTTCTAATGTCGATAACTCAGCAACTAATGGTCCGATTTACAATGTTAAAATATGAAACATTCATGAAATTTTCCGATCTTTTCGAAAACAATATTTTCAAAATTCTTAAATCAAGACTAATATTTCAACAGGGCTAAATATTCAATATTACGCCCATTTGAAATGTTAGTTTTGGTTTTTTATTTTTTTCGAAGAGATCAAAAACTTCACGAATGTTTCATATTTTAACATTGTAAATCGAAACATTAGTTGCTGAGATATGTGCACTTATTTAAAAAAAATGTGACTTTTTTCAAAAAAGTTACTTGAAAACGGTGCACTTTATCAAAATTTCACAAAAGTACTGTTTGATTGCAAATTTGATTTTACATTGAAAAATGAAGTTGAAAAATTTTGCGACCAATATTTCGATTTTTTGAAAAAGTCAGTATTGATTCAAAAATTCATAACTCGGTCAAAAAATTTTTACACATCCTGGAAATTTTCTGAAAAGTTGGCATTTTATGCCTCTAAAAAAATAAAAAAAAATAAAAAAAATAAAAATAGTGTTTTTTGGCAAATCAAGTTTTAGTGACAAAAAGTTAAATAAAAAATAACCAATTTTTTTACCGTTTATCATTTTTTTCATTGTAGTGCATATCCATACCTACAATTTTGCCAAAGACATCAAATCAATCAAAAAAATCCTCCAAAAGATACAGATTATTGAATTTTCATGCATCATTTTTGTATGGACTGCTGCCAAATTTGTATGGAAAATTATATGGACAAACTAATGATGCAAAATGGCTTTTTTGGGCATACCGAAGGCACCAAAAAAGTTTCAGTCGGATTAAAAACTACAAAAAATAATCGAACGACCGAAATCTGAGAGAACTGCTCTAAGGTCCTATAAACAAATTCGAAAGTTTCCAGAAATCAATTCGGTTGTACAATTGAATGTGGAATCAAAAAGTACTTTTGCGATTTTTCGATAAATTGACTTGAGTTAAAGCTAGTTTTAGGTAAAAAAATATTTTTTTGAGTGTTGATCTTTGTGACCATTCTTCCATCACTGCCACCTTCAACGACTGCGCCACGAGCAGGTTTACTTGATCGCATCACAGTGCGGGGTATAGGACACTGACTCACGCGCCACAACTCTCAACGGCAACAGCAGCGGAATAAAAAATATCAGCCCTTTGGCTCAACGTTTTACTAAGTACGTGTAGGCAGACAGGCAGGTATCGACGACGACTTCGGTATCAACTCAGAACGAGACTGCCAACCTTACCGCCCAGCGAAAGATTTATTGTAATTTGGTTTTATGATTGTTTAATAATGCTTTCACGATTTTTCTTATTTTCTTGCTTCCTTCACTCGTTTGATTCGTTTGATTTTGCACAAGAAATGATTACATTGGCTAACCTACACTCAGTCATGCTTAGAAAGTTATTGTTTTCGTATGTGTGTTTTCTTGCAATAAATCCATTTTTTCCAAACAACTGAGTGCATGTAAAGTTTAATACCTTGTTGTTTTCTTCCTCTGTCATGAACTTTCGGACGCAGACTTTGGCCAACAACCTTTACGTTGGCCGCCCCGGGGGGAAAGTTGCGCGATCTCGGTGTTGTTCACTGGGGCTGGGCAGATGACGACAATTGGGGGGCTGAACTTTTTCGCGCCCGTGCGCACGTGGTTTAATTTTTCTTCTTTCGTTTTTTACCGTGAATTTTCAAAGGTGCAAAATAATGACTTCTTTTCTATTTCGCGCGTAATTTTTCCAGGTTCCGCGACCGGCCGGCGATGTCACGTTTCGTTGCACTTTCCAGAGAGAGAGACGAGACTTCGGACTGTTGTTTGCGAATCGAACGCTGGTTGACGAATGAATCGCTGCGTGTGACTCGCTCGCGGACAGGTCTGGCGATCGTTTGAGCTGGAAGTCGTGAGGGTGGTGAAATTTGTTTGACGTCCTCGCGACTGGTGCGGTTGTGGTGGACACTCGGTGGACACGGGTGAGCAAACACACGAGCCAACTCATCTGGGAGAAGTAGTGAAGGATTGAGGAGCAGCTGGTTGACGAGGGTTAGGATAACCGGAACGATGTCGAACTGGATCTGGTTCAAATATTGCTGTTTGAAAGTTTTTGGGAAACTTTGCCACTCTTTAGGTAATAAATTCCCATACAAATTTATTTACAAGTCAATTTATTTTTTGCTCTGTCTTCACTAAAAATTAACAAATATCTGTCAGCCAGATTTGTCTAAAAATGTATACAATATCACAAACGTTAAAGTGGCCAGGCCACGTAAAGTTGACCGCAAAGATGATTCGTTGAATAGGATTGAGTTTGGGCACGAATGTTCAAACAACAACACATTTCTGAATCTACAGGAGAGGAAGAAACGTGGGGATCCCCCGCTCACGTTCCTGTTTGTCAGAGCAATACATCGTTGGAAACCACCGGTTAAGATGTTTTGGTGCTCCGGGACCAGCCATGCCAGATATACAGATAAATCTGTATTTTACAGATTTTCGATCCCTAAAGTCACAAACATCTGTATATACAGATTTTTTAATGATTATATTTTAAAATTTCCACAATTTAGTAAGTGAATTATGCTTTAATATGATTAAAAAGCTTAAATCTGCCGATAAAAAAAAAAGAAATGACTTCTATGGCTTTGATTTCGACAAAAAAAACGAAGTTGACTTTAAAGCTGTCGGCCACCATTGCTATAGTACCAACCACTAGTGTCTTCCTTTTTATCTACAACAGGGGTGCTCAAAGTTTTTGGAGGCCGGGCAAAATTTAAAGCTCAAATGTGCTTGCGGGCCAAATATACAAAAAAGGTTGTTAAAAAAAATTAATTACGTTATTTTAATGTAAAATATTACATTTCTGTTAATTATAAAAAAGTGTATTCAAAATAATAGAAACCACAAAATAACTGGTTTCTATCGGTAGTGTTGATTTTGTTGTTTCTGGTATTTGAAAAAAAAAGTTTTTAGCTGAATGTACTTGTGTTTTCAAAAAAAAAAAATATGTTTTGTTTTTATATTTCGAAAATGGTGGTGACATTACATGTTGAACAATTCATCTATAAGTTAAGTGTGGCTAATGAAAAACTTTTAGAAAATGATGAAAGCTTCCGCATAGTTAACCTGCAATCATTATTTTCAACAAAATAAAAAGCGAAACAACATTTATTTATTTCATCGAAAATTTACTAAAATTCAAATTATTTTGAATAAACCCAAACATGCTCAAATGATTTTAAATGCAAAGGAATGCTTATTTAATTAATTTCAGCTAAATGCACTTAAATTTCATTTTATTATGTTTTTTGAAAATATATTTTTGCTCCTGGCTTTCGAGCCAATTTTTTAATAATGGTGGAGGGGTGGGTTGATCGACGAAAGCTTTGTTAAATATTTGCTGCAAACTTGATTCTCAGATTTCCACATTTTGTCTGCCTGAATCAGTTGATAGTCAATCAGATTCGTTATCTAACTGTAATGAGTTCAAATCCCTAAGAAAGTACAATGTAAGTTTGAGGGTCAGTTTATAAAAGGGTCAATATGACTTGCAAATTAATAAAGAAAACTTTTATTTTTGCAACTATTACAGAATTCTACCTAAAACAAACTTGTACCTTTTTTTGATTTTTCTAAAAATGTTTGATAAAAGTTTTGACGATATTTACTAGTTTCACTCACATTGAAACGTGTGAAATTGTTTTAATTACAAAATATTTGGAACAAATTATTTCCTCAGTAATATTAAAAATATTATTAATAAAAAAATAAAAAAGATTAACATAAAAAATCTTAAAATAAACCCTAATTCTGAAAAAGTATAAAATCACTTTACAAGTGGTCAACGGGCCATTTTACATGATCATTCAAAATGGGTCCGCGGGCCACAAAATATCACCTCGCGGGCCACGTTTGGCCCGCGGGCCATACTTTAGGCACCCCTGATCTACAAGGACTTCGCCGCCCTGGGCTCCTAAGTGTATGGATGTATGGCACGGAGCGACGGCGCCGAATACCCATATTTATAAAAGGATTTTAGAGCGCCCGCCGCGGGATTCGAACCGGCGACCTCTGAATTGTGAGTCCAGTGCGCGGTCCGATTGATCCACACGGGCGGGACGATTTCGACATGTTACAGATAAAATACAAATTTATTTTCAAGAAAATACAGATCTCCCATAAAATAATCTGGCATCGTTGTCTGGGACCCTCCAGAAAGGGACGGGACACTAGAGCGTCCATCCCGGGAATCCCCGGGACAAAAATCCCGGGATTTTTTCCAAAACCGGGAATTCCCAAATCCCGGGATTTTTCCAAAACCGGGAATTCCCAAATCCCGGGATTTTTAATAATTTGTCCCGGGAATTTTCAAAATTGAAAAAAAAAAAATCAAATTTTATCTTGAATTTTATTCTGGAAATTCAGATTTAGTTGTGGAAATATAACAAGTTGATTACTTAGTAATCGATAAGAATTTTTAAGCATTTACATTTGTATTCGGAATATATCATTCATTTGGCTTATTAAGGAAACTTGTTGTAGTTTTAGTTTACATAATGCCTAGGGATTACAATATTTTATATATTTTTAAAGCGTGGGTGTTATATTTACCTTATTTTACGTATATTTATAATTTTGAATTTGAAAAAAAATCATATAAAATTATTATTATTATTTTTGTTTATTGCTGTTAACGCATTTTTTTCCATAATGATTTGATTGATTTCATTAAAACAGGAACAGAACAATCAGTACACCGATTTCCAAATTTATTGCCCTAAAATCTCCTGTAACTATTCAGAGTGTAGTGTCAATTTTCCCCAGCTGGCAGAAGTTACTCAAAGATATTTTTTTTTAATATGTTTTATATAAAACATGAAATTCAAAACCTATCTAAAATTTGCTTTGACCGGAATTATATTATTTGTTTCTGCTTCTAGTTTTTTATTACATTTTCAAAGAAATTTATCTGGAAAAAATAAATAATTGAAATATATTTATAAAAAAAAACATATTCAATTTGAATCACAATGTACCGTCATCAGGGGTGACATTGGGTCTGAGGGTGAGATTGGGTCATAGAAAAAAGGCTGAAATTTGTATGACCCAATCTCACCCCCAGACTAAATGTCACCCTTAATGGCGGTATTTAAAATTGTGATTAATTTATAATCCAAAGCACAACACAGATAAACTGTTTTTTTTAAATTTCTTTTAAACAATCTAAAAATTGCTGTCCTTGTTTCGATTGAAGTGTAGATTATCATCAATTAATATTGACCGTGGTGTAGGGGTAAGCGTGATTGCCTCTCACCCAGTCGGCCTGGGTTCTATCCCAGAAGGTCCCGGTGGCAAATTCTGAGACGAGATTTGTCTGATCACGCCTTCCGTCGGATGGGGAAGTAAATGTTGGCCCCGGTCTAACCTAAAAGGTTAGGTCGATAGCTCAGTCCAGGTGTAGGAGTCGTCTTCCTGGGTCCTGCCTCGGTGGAGTCGCTGGTAGGCAGTTGGACTCACAATCCAAAGGTCGCCGGTCGAATTCCTGGGTGGATGGAAGCTTAGGTGTAAAAAGAGGTTTGCAATTGCCTCAACAATCAAGCCTTCGGACATCAAGTTTCGAGCAGGAATCCCGTAACCGGGAACGCCAAGGCAATGCTGTAGAGCGAATAATTTGATTTTTTTTAATATTTTTGAGCTAATTCTATGATTTTAAGCTTGAAAACATAATTAATATAATGAAAACATAGTTTTATGACTGTTTCAAAAATTTCCCGGGATCCCGGGAATTAAAAACCCGGGAAAACTGGATGCCCTATGGGACACTGCATTTCCACAAATGCCCTGGACACTATTTGCCGTGGTTATAGTGCCACAACTTGTCATCGTCAAGTTGTGAAATATACAATAAAAAAATCTTGGATTGTTGTAAATCAACAAATTACAAATTATATAATAATTGTAACATTAAATTCATACATGTGTGTGTTTACATTAAATATTAGTTTTTCTGTTTTAGGTATTTTATTCAAATTGATTTTTAATAAATCAGTAAGCCAAAAATGATGTTGTTTTAAAAAAACTTTTTAGTATTTAATAAATTTTGTTAGAAAGAATCCTTAAAAAAGCAAATTAATTACATATTAACAAAGTTTGCTGCAAATATTTTTGAAATAATGAAAAATGAGTCAAATAAATTATCATTTTTTTAAATAAACTCCAATACGCAAAAAGTGTTTTTTGTTAAGATAATTTGAATTCAAATTTCATTTTAATAAATTTGATGATGTCTCATTGATTTTTTAACTATATTGTTGTGTTTAGAAAGTCAAAAAAAAACTAGCTACGACCAATTGTATTCAATTGAAATCGTCAAAACAATAGCAATACAATTTTAAACCACATATTTTTTTGTACCAAAATAAAAAAAAAAGATAAAAAAACGCGTTTTTGAAAGTTATCTTTGTTTTTCTTTCTTATAATCCAGATAAATGAATCTTACTTGCAACACTAGTTTGTTTAATTGTTTTTTAACGATCTGATGAAAATAATATTACGATTTTTTTGCATTTTCAACTTTTATCAAACATTAGTTCAGGCCCGCCACTGCTTAAGATATGTAAAAATAAGACGAGCATGCACTTGTGACACATGGGCCTAGCCTAAAATTTCCTTGGACAAGTTGTCGCACTAGCAGGGTGTGTCAAGATAGCACGATCAGATCAAAACAACTTCCATATAAAGAATGTCAACATTGCAAGATTATTTAACGGTTTTTGTTGAATATCTCAGGATTAACGTCGAATCGAAACTCAATTTGGCCCAAAGGGAGCGTGCGACGATAACACAAGTACGACGATATATTGATTTGGACACCCTAGCTTTTAATGTTTATTCAACAATAACAGGCATTGGAAATGTTAGTATTGAAAAATATAGTTTATATGATGATTATCATTGTTATTATTCCAATGTCTTTCATTCAACAATTTTATGGTAAAAAACTGTCACTTCGAACGTTTGGAAATTGGTATCAACCTATCGTTACTAACCTCAGGATTGTCGGTAAGGTATACCAATATCGCACCTGAGTCACTTGATGAATCAATTGAATTTAAATTCATCTTTCAAAATTATTAAACTTATTGATGCTGATTCAACTGTTCCACTTTGGTGAGAATTGAGTAACCTCTCATCCTGAATCTTAAAAAAAAAAATGGGAACGGAAGCATCAATTAGCGCACACCTATGTATACCAAAACTAATTTCTAACGCTCCACATGGTAGCCACAAAAAGCACCGCGACCAGCTGCCCTGAAAAGCAGCATTCTTTCTTGACCGTCACGGTCACCACGGGAAAGAAAAACTTTTTTGAATTGCTCTTTTTGCGAATTTCGCACCACGAATCGATGAATCGAAGTCTTGAATGGGAAAGCCACAAAAAACGACAAACGAGCGACACCCGCAATCCATGGCACCCACGCGCGTCCACGAAGAAGTGATGACTTGGCCTAAGTCGTCGTCGTCGAAGAACTTGAAGTGCACTCGTTGGATCTCTGAGACGACGATGACGACCGGCCGTCTAATGGAGGTTTTTTTGGTGGGGCTTGAACTGTTGGTAGACCTCTTGCGGCGTTTTCAGCGCTGCAGTCGCACCACCAAAAGTTCCGTGGGATTTTGCTGCAGAAGTTTGGGTTGATTTGGCAGGGTGACCCAACCTGATCGATACTTGAATATTGATCGAGTTCAAGAGTTCGAGCTGCACAGTCTTGAAGAACCGTTAACCGCGAAGAATCATGACTATCAATAATTGGAGCCGTTTACCGTTTTTGCTCCAGGTGCTTCAAGAATTCTGCAAGTTTTTACTATTTCTTGGAAATTTGAAGACGCTGACCCACTGAGGAGAGAGAGTATAAAAGCAACGACCTGATAGCTACCTCTTTTAGTCGGTTCATGACCCGGTGAAGTTCAGCAACCCCGAAAGATATGAAGTGGATTCTGTTGTTGTTAGTTCTGACATGTAGTGTCGGTGTTCAGTGTAGCTTCGGCCTGGATGTTCCTGTACCAGTGTTGACAAATTCCATCACACAAGCCATCGGGACTGGAGTGACGGCGTTGGTTAGGACAAATGGGACATTCAAGGGGTCCGTCGAGGTTGACACTAGTGGAACGATTCAGGCCCTCATAACCATCGCGAATAATGTGAGCAAACCAATGGATCAACTTTTGAGTGGAATAATGTCGGTGGCATCGGCAAGAAAGGGGAATATTTCGGAATTGTTTGGGAACATAAACAAACTCATTCCGGACACTTCATCGGCAGTCAGGAACGCCTCAGTGATCGTGGGAAACTTGGAAGGCCTCACGAAAACCTATCTTCTTGCGGGACTTAGTACAAGCTTAGATTCACTGCTAGGTGGCTTGAGTGACCTGGCCAGTGGTTGGCAAAATCTCACCAGTGCTGCTAACGACGCAGTCAACTCACCTTCTCCAGTGACCCTCCAGAGCATCACCAACTTCATCAACGCTTCGTTAGTATCCAACGTAACAGCCCCACTCAAAGCTGTGCAAATCAACATAATGGGAGTGACAGCCTTTGTATCAACTATCGGCTCCGAAAGGACTCAGGCCATCAAGCAGCAAGCTCAAATCAACTCAACAATCAACAACGCCGTACGAAACGTGGTTACCGCAGAAGTGAACTTCAATCGAACAGTCAAAGAACTATTCCAACGCATCAGTCAGCAACAGATCAACACGTTTAAGATGATCAACCAAACCTTCGCCCCAGTCTACGCCCGTGTAGACTCCTTCAACGGAGGTAACGTCACAAACATGACCACCTTCCTTTCCGACCTGGCAGCCCTGAACGCCTACAAACTCCAGCACATCGAAGACAGCACCAACTACACCATGGAAGAGATGTACTCCCTGCTAAACGATCACACATCCCTCCTCTCCAACACCCTCCTCAACATCAGTTCCTACATCACCAACCAAGGAGTCACCAGCAACACCCAGTTCTCAACCCAATGCGCCCAAAAGCACATCCCAGAGCTCCAGAATCTCCCCTACGTGAAACTCCCAACCTGCCTCACCTCCGAACTGACCAGCTTCCGGTCAACGGCCCAATTCGCCCAGCTCCAGCTGGACCAGATTCGCGACGCCACCAACGCCCTGTACGCGCAAATCTCCAAACTCTGCCAGCGAACGACCGGAAGTTGCGCCGCCCAACTCTTCGCCACCTTTCCCGACCAGCTGCAGTGGGTGCAGGTGAAAATGTTTGTCCTCTGGTCGGGAATCGTCAACGATCAGCACATTGTAACGGGACGGATACGGAACTGCGTCCGGGCGGCCACGACGGATTTGATCGAGGCGGCACAGGCCGTGGCCGAGCGGTTCGATAGCTGCACCGGGAAGGACGTGCCCATTCCGGTGGTGCAGGTGGTGTTTGTGGAGCAGCTGGCGGCGCCGGGGAGGGTTTAGGGAAATTTAAGTGTTTTTTATAAGATCAGAAATAAAAAGATGTTACAAAATATGTATATCCATCCGGTTGAAATATTTTAATGTAGAGAGACTGAAAAAACTGAATTCATTAATACCCTAGCATCTAATTATTTCTTCTGATATTAAACTTCAAAATTTCAATGAAAATTGAAGTGCAATCAGCTGAAATTAATTTAAAATGCATTCCCTTGCGTTTAGAATAAATTTTAGCATGTTTGGGTTGATTTAAAATCTTTAGAATTTTTGAAATTTTGCAATGTTTATCATCACAAAATTCTGTATGTTTTTTGAAAACTTTTTCTTACTCTTGTCTGTTCCATAGTTATAGGGGAACAGCATCTAATTTCAGCGTGCCTCTAATGTTGGCAGGTCAGAACTTTGACTTTCAATTAAAGCTAATTAAAAGCGTTTTCAACTGAAATCGAGTGATAAATAGCTCAATGAGAAGTGAGCAAGCAAGTTTCTATCAAAAGTTTTGCAAAATTAGTTGTTTAAATAGTGAAAATCAGCAAATTGGATGGAGTTAGGAGCGAGTGCTTAACCTGCCAAACATACGAGAATTTCCCCTAAGTAATATTTTTTAGATTGAATTATGATGTAAAACACAGCTGAAAGGAACACCAAAACTCTGTTATGCACCTAAATGAACTCATTGTAACTTGATTATTCACAAATAAAACCGAATTGAATTGAATTGAATTATCATCGCAAAATGTTTTTTTTCTTGCTAAAATGTTTGGTTTTCGTCAATTCTTACATTTTTTGAAAACTAATGATTGCAAAACAACTGAACTAGTGTAAAATGCAATTTAAAACACCTTTTCCATGCAATTGTTGAAAGTATGGCTTTTTATTTCAATATTTATATTTTTTTATTTTTTGCCCCCCCCCCTCGATCCAGGCCAGAACCGAGGGACAAAAACTTTGAAAAAAATTGCATCGGCTTATTGTCAATCAACCTGGACTGAGGAAAACATGAAAACTATTGATTTAAAATCAAACTGACAATTAAATAAAAATGTCTAGTTAGCAAAGCTTTTGCCACATCAAAAAAGCATTTTTTTAGGTTTTTAAAATTCCGTACAAATCCGTAATATGCAAAACAAAATCCGTACAAAAATTTCAGAATGTTAAATATCCGCGAAGAGAGTCGAAAATCCGTAAGGTAAGGAAAAAATCAGTACAGTTGGTAGCCTTACGTATGACCCAAGGATGCCAGACGAAAGAATTATTAAATTAATTTTTTTTTTAAATATCTACCGAAATGTACTTCGTAATGTAAAAATGCTATTTTTAATGGATTTATGTAACTGTAAATTGATATAATTGAATTTTAGACAAATTCACATACATACACAGATTTGTTTACAGACATTAAAAAAAACCATGTGGCATCCCTGGTATGACCCCTAAACTGCCATTCTACGCATAATTGTCCCATGTTCAAAAAAAGTACAACTGAGAAAAACGCGATTGAAATTTTAAGACCGATTTCTGTGTTTCTACGCATAATTGTCCCGTGGGTTCCTATTTGCCCTATGTATATCTAATCACCCCAGTTAGCAGTTTATCATCATTATTAGTGATTCTTTTGCTATAAAATAGGTAAACAAGATAGAATGCTAAGTAGCTAAGTTTTTTTTGAAAAGGACCAATAAACCAAATTTCCAGTTTTTGCTTTTTGGGTGTTTTTGAAAACGCCGTGAGTCAGGGGTATTGAAAAACACCCAAAATGCAAAAACTGAAAATTTGGTTTATTGGACCTTTTCAAAAAAAAACTCCAGAACTAATGATTTCGTGATAGAAAATACTTTGTGGGACAATTATGCGTAGAAGTTCAACGATGGGACAAACAGACTTGGTGTTGTTTTAAATGAGTTTCCGAACAAAGCACCAGATTTTATGTGTTTTTCTTAACCCTTTCAGGCCTGATGGGTCATATATGACCCATACCGAAATTCGGTTGTATAAAATCACACAGTGCTCAAAACATATAACATTGTTCAGCAAAGTTGTAATTTATGAGTTGCTGTACCTAGGAAAAAATGTTTGAGTGGTTGTTAATGGCCTTTTGGCGACCTAGAACATCCTGAAAACCTGAAATTTGGAAACTTCAGAAAATGTTGAAGATAATTCAGGTTTACAACGATTTTTCAAGGCAAATGAAGTTTAGTTATTACCAGTCACATCCTCACGACCATTTGGGACCACTTCGATCCCTTTGGATCTCTTTTGGGATGATCTAGGTCCTCCAAAGTGTCCTGGAATACAGATCTTGGAGTCTACCGCCGTAACAACACGATTCTACCAAGTTTCCGATTATGGTTCATATGCAGTGATGTCCCTGGGACCCTTTGGCAACACTATGAGCTATGTGGGTCACTTTTGGGATGTTCTGGGTCCTCCAAAGTGTCCTAGAATACAGATCTTGGAGTCTACCGCCGTAACAACACGATTCTACCAAGTTTCCGATTATGGTTCATATTCAGTGATGTCCCTGGGACCCTTTGGCAACACTATGAGCTATGTGGATCACTTTTGGGATGTTCTGGGTCCTCCAAAGTGTCCTGGAATACAGATCTTGGAGTCTATCGCCGTAACAACACGATTCTACCAAGTTTCCGATTATGGTTCATATTCAGTGATGTCCCTGGGACCCATTGGAAACACTATGAGCTATTTGGATCACTTTTGGGATGTTCTGGGTCCTATAAAGTGTCCTAGAATACAGATCTTGGAGTCTACCGCCGTAACAACACGATTCTACCAAGTTTCCGATTATGGTTCATATTCAGTGATGTCCCTGGGACCCTTTGGCAACCCTCTGAGCTATGTGGGTGACTTTTGGGATGATCTGGGTCCTCCAAAGTGTCCTGAAATACAGATCTTGGAGTCTACCGCCGTAACAACACGATTCTACCAAGTTTCCGATTATGGTTCGTATTCAGTGATGTCCCTGGGACCCTTTGGCAACACTCGGAGCTATGTGGATCACTTTTGGGATGTTCTGGGTCCTCCAAAGTGTCCTGGAATACAGATCTTGGAGTCTACCGCCGTAACAACACGATTCTACCAAGTTTCCGATTATGGTTCATATTCAGTGATGTCTCTGGGACCCTTTGGCAACACTATGAGCTATGTGGATCACTTTTGGGATGATCTGGGTCCTCCAAAGTGTCCTGAAATACAGATCTTGGAGTCTACCGCCGTAACAACACGATTCTACCAAGTTTCCGATTATGGTTCGTATTCAGTGATGTCCCTGGGACCCTTTGGCAACACTCGGAGCTATGTGGATCACTTTTGGGATGTTCTGGGTCCTCCAAAGTGTCCTGGAATACAGATCTTGGAGTCTACCGCCGTAACAACAGGATTCTACCAAGTTTCCGATTATGGTTCATATTTAGTGATGTCTCTGGGACCCTTTGGCAACACTATGAGCTATGTGGATCACTTTTGGGATGATCTGGGTCCTCCAAAGTGTCCTAGAATACAGATCTTGGAGTCTACCGCCGTAACAACAAGATTCTACCAAGTTTCCGATTATGGTTCATATTCAGTGGTGTCCCTGGGACCCGTTGGAAACACTATGAGCTATGTGGATCACTTTTGGGATGTTCTGGGTCCTCCAAAGTGTCCTGGAATACAGATCTAGAAGTATACCTCCGTAACAACACGATTGTACCAAGTTTCCGATCATGGTTCATATTCAGTGATGTCCCTAGAACCCTTTGGAAACACTCTGAGCTATGTGGATCACTTTTGGGATGATCTGGGTCCTCCAAAGTGTCTTAGAATACAGATCTTGGAGTCTACCGCCGTAACAACAAGATTCTACCAAGTTTCCGATTATGGTTCATATTCAGTGGTGTCCCTGGGACCCGTTGGAAACACTATGAGCTATGTGGATCACTTTTGGGATGTTCTGGGTCCTCCAAAGTGTCCTGGAATACAGATCTAGAAGTATACCTCCGTAACAACACGATTGTACCAAGTTTCCGATCATGGTTCATATTCAGTGATGTCCCTAGAACCCTTTGGAAACACTCTGAGCTATGTGGATCACTTTTGGGATGATCTGGGTCCTCCAAAGTGTCCTAGAATACAGATCTTGGAGTCTACCGCCGTAACAACAAGATTCTACCAAGTTTCCGATTATGGTTCATATTCAGTGATGTCCCTGGGACCCTTTGGCAACACTATGAGCTATGTGGATCACTTTTGGGATGTTCTGGGTCATCCAAAGTGTCCAGGAATACAGATCTTGGATTTTCCCACCGTAACAACATGATTCTACCAAGTTTCCGATTATGGTTCATATTCAGTGATGTCCCTGAGACCCTTTGACGAACACGAGAAACCAATCCGCGGACGTGGAAATAAGTGAGATTGAGGGGAAACCTCGTATATTTTTGACCCATATATAGTTCGATACCGATCATATAGCCCAATTTTCAGCTCGAATTTTGCCTGAGACTATGTTAGCGAGAAGAAAGTTGCAGTTGAGGCATTTCTCCGTGTATTGCTACAGAGTTTTTCAATGCTCAGATTCAGCCGCCCACAGATCGTTCGAGAGATTGAATGTGTTGGGTTTTGGGAGGTTTATGACTTGAACAAATTCAACTAACGCTGCAGTCAAAATCCTCCCTCGACCGCCACCTACCCCTTTTGCCTCGACAAATGGGATTCAAGCCATCCTTTCGCTTACAAAGCGAAACCCGCCAGGAGCTGGCACCCTTTAGCATTACTAGACTCCAAGAACTGTATTCCAGGACACTTTGGAGGACCCAGAACATCCCAAAAGTGACCCACATAGCTCATAGTGTTGCCAAAGGGTCCCAGGGACATCACTGAATATGAACCATAATTGGAAACTTGGTAGAATCGTGTTGTTACGACGGTAGACTCCAAGATCTGTATTCCAGGACACTTTGGAGGACCCAGAACATCCCAAAAGTGATCCACATAGCTCAGAGTGTTTCCAAAGGGTTCTAGGGACATCACTGAATATGAACCATAATTGGAAACTTGGTAGAATCGTGTTGTTACGACGGTAGACTCCAAGATCTGTATTCCAGGACACTTTGGAGGACCCAGAACATCCCAAAAGTGACCCACATAGCTCATAGTGTTGCCAAAGGGTCCCAGGGACATCACTGAATATGAACCATGATCGGAAACTTGGTAGAATTGTGTTGTTACGACGGTAGACTCCAAGATCTGTATTCTAGGACACTTTGGAGGACTCAGAACATCCCAAAAGTGATCCACATAGCTCAGAGTGTTTCCAATGGGTCCCAGGGACATCACTGAATATGAACCATAATTGGAAACTTGGTAGAATCGTGTTGTTACGGAGGTATACTCCAAGATCTGAATTCCAGGACACTTTGGAGGACCCAGAACATCCCAAAAGTGATCCACATAGCTCATAGTGTTGCCAAAGGGTCTCAGGGATATCACTGAATATGAACCATAATTGGAAACTTGGTAGAATCGTGTTGTTACGGAGGTATACTCCAAGATCTGAATTCCAGGACACTTTGGAGGACCTAGAACATCCCAAAAGTGATCCACATAGCTCAGAGTGTTTCCAAAGGGTTCTAGGGACATCACTGAATATGAACCATGATCGGAAACTTGGTAGAATCGTGTTGTTACGGAGGTATACTCCAAGATCTGAATTCCAGGACACTTTGGAGGACCCAGAACATCCCAAAAGTGATCCACATAGCTCATAGTGTTGCCAAAGGGTCTCAGGGATATCACTGAATATGAACCATAATCGGAAACTTGGTAGAATCGTGTTGTTACGGCGGTAGACTCCAAGATCTGTATTCTAGGACACTTTGGAGGACCCAGAACATCCCAAAAGTGATCCACATAGCTCATAGTGTTGCCAAAGGGTCCCAGGGACATCACTGCATATGAACCATGATCGGAAACTTGGTACCATCGTGTTGTTACGGCGGTAGACTCCAAGATCTGTATTCTAGGACACTTTGGAGGACCCAGAACATCCCAAAAGAGATCCACATAGCTCATATTGTTGCCAAAGGGTCCCAGGGACATCACTGCATATGAACCATAATCGGAATCTTGGTAGAATCGTGTTGTTACGGCGGTAGACTCCAAGATCTATATTCCAGGACACTTTGGAGGACCCAGAACGTCCAATAATGAAATGTAACTTTTTTTTGCCTGTTTCTGTTTACTCATGGAAAAAATGAACTACTGGTACCAAAATTGTAGATTAACACAGCTCAGAAAAATTCAGGCCTGAAAGGGTTAAGCAGTATCAAACAAAAACCAAACTCACCTATCAGCGTCGGCCGGCTCCTTGTGGTGCAGGTTTTGCTGATGGACGCTGCTCCCAATATCTTTAAACTTGTCGAACCAATCCAACGGTGTCCGGCTGGCACTCCGCAGTCCACTGACATCGGAGAATCCGTTACTGCTAACCTGTTGCTGCTGCTGCTGGAGATGGTGCCCGTTCAGCAGCAATGAAGCTGCCGTCGTCGGCTGAGGGCTCTGCGAACTCATGTGGGAATTGCTGCTGCTGTTGTGTAGGATGCTGCCAGTTGCATTGCTCTGCGAAGTGGTCCAAAGATGGAAGTTGGTCGTTATTTAGTGTGAAAACCCGTCTTTTTTTTCGTCGCGTGTTGCATATTTTTCCAAAGGCTTGACATCCCGCGTAGATGCTGCTGGCCTGGGTTCGGGGTGTGGCGCAATATATTTCATGAATTATTAATTACGTCATAAAGATCATTGATGGATGATGAAGTGCCATTAGTCATTCTGACGAGCTGAGACGAGATCATCTCGGCTCAACCAGCTGTATACACGTAAAATCCGAACAATTTTTCAAAACAAAACTCTAAAGTGTGACTGCCGAGTGATTTGTCTGTTTTTGAATAACAAGTTTCAAGCAGTTTGACAAACATCAAGGTCGTCTCACAGCTATTAGGCTTGGTCCAGGCCACACGTGTGCGTAGGTGAACGCATTGAGGGGTGATCTTGGTCTCTTGAAAACTCAATGGTCATTGCCGGTGTCATTGAGGCCGTAGACGTAAGTGTCCATTTTGGCTACTGTGTGCCACGGTGGTTGCCGGCAGCTGGTCGTCTCACAACAATAGGCCAGGCCCGGTACAACTGGGACAACTGGTACAAAGGAAGATCAATTACTGGCACTGGTTTTGATGTGGCGTGACATTGCTCGAGCATTTTGCTTTGTAAGTCAGTCAGTGAAATAAAAACTACTTGAAACATTGTTTTATGATTCGATTATCCAAAGTTCTCTGAAAAATGTTGTATTGCCGAAGTCCTCTACTTCGTCAAGCAATTGTATGTTTGGTATACATTCTTGATAATTTTGACTGTTTTTCAATCAAAATACCTATTTAAATTTTATAATTTTGTGCTCTGGAAAAATTGTAAAAGATCTGCTTATATCAGATTTTTTGCTATTCGGTGTTATTAATAACTTAGTTTCATTGAACCGACTAAGTACTTTCTGGATATCCAATGCCCAGCTCAACTCACGTTCTTCACAACCCTCCCGGCCATTGCAATTAACCGCAAATTTGAATTATCTCGTTCTGTCCTGAATCATTCGTTCTCGAGCTTTGCGCAACAAACTCTGGCACCGAGCTGCTGCTGCTACTAAACATTGTCAAGTTGTGCCCTCGGGGCCCCGAATCTCATGGACAACAACAAGCCCTGGCGTGGCACACGTACACCCGATTTGCACACACTTACCAATAATCTACTAGAATTTATGAGCGGTTTGTGGAACTGCTGATGACTCGAGAAGCCGTTGGTCGTTAGTGCTGACTTGGTGCTGGTCGTTGTGCCGTTGCAGATCTCGGAATGCAGCGTGGAGGAGGACCAGCGTGACGAGGTCGTTTGGACGGTTTGGGCGCGGACCACCTGGAGTGAGCCGCCGGACGCGGTCCGGGCCTGCAGGACCTCCATCTGCTTTTTCTGCGTGTGCTGGGTGCTGCCGTCCGACGAGGACAGGTTCTGTGAGACCATCTGCGGGAGGGGGAGAGAGAGAGAAGGGAAGAAGTGGTCACAAATCAATAAATCAAGTCGAGTAATTGAACAAGTCGTTAAAAGTGATCCCCGAGGGGACAAAACCTTCTTGTGAGGGAAAATCTTTACGATTTACAACCTTAAGTGTCTGGACTGAAGTTCCTGAAGGCCAACACGTGCCCCACCATCATTATTACACAATAAGAATTGACCATAGTCAAAAGTGCCTCTTCCTGGTCCCGAAAACCGGGGGTTGCCCGAGGTGAATTTTAATTTGTCTCCATCTCCTCTAATATAATATTTATGGTGCGGCAAAGGCAAATGAAACCAACGCCGGCTTTACGATTTGTTCGTGAACAGTGAGGTGACACACGTTATTACTCCGTAATGACTTTCAGGTGACGGCAGGCGCACGGCGGCGATCTTGCTTTGAGGTGTCATTTTATTGTGTGACACAATCTCGGCAAATTTTGTGACACCTCGTGTTTAACGGGAGAGATTGATGGATTCCGTTGTAATAAATGAGCATATTGATTCATATGTTTCATTATTTTTAGATATTTCAATATCTTACAAAATTCGATAGCTATCGATAAAATGTTTGATCCAACTTAAAGTATTGTTTGCAATCATGATCATTTTAAGAATTCAATGCACTATTAGTCATTCCTATAGTCCACCCCATTCCATTAACCCAACGCTAAAATCACCACAAACTGCCCCAGCTCCGAACTCCATCATTCATGCGCAGCGCGGAACAGAAGCTCAGATTTTATGGTCTCCTGGCTCAAATCGGTGACAATCTAATCGCTCTCGACCTGGTAAATTATTATGCAAATTGCCTATCGCGAGAAGGCCCCAACCACTTCAAGTCAAAGCAGCCATTAAACATAGATATTTGCGGCGCCTCGACATCTTAACAACAACAACGACGAAAAAGTACTATAAAGAATTTGTACATGCTCTACAAGCTGGAAGGTAAATAAAATTGAAATGGTTTAATAAAGGCGCCGCACCAGAGCTTGCAGCTTGTCTGTTTGAACAATTTTCGTGTAATTTTCCAATCATTATCGCAAACCGCGCGGTGCGGCTAGAAATCGGTCAAAGTGACTTAAATTGCTAGTTTCACGCAGCTACCGTGTGTTTGTGAGTGTGTGGTTTAGTTAACCTAGGGATACGTGATTATCTCTGTTGGTTGACTTGGTTCTTGCGCACCTAATGGGGCGCTATCTAACTAATTCAATTAGCGCCATTAGATGGGTTCTAGAACGAGAACAAGTGACTGTGTTATACAGAGAAAATGTCTGCTCAATGAGGTTATTGTGCCTCCCACAATTGTGAAACACCTGAATTTAATTGATATTTTCACAAAAAAAAGTTAAACATCACTTAGCTTGAGTTTTATTGGTTTCAGAGTGTAAAGTATTTTTTTTGTAAAAAATATGTACTCCTGGAGAGAAAAAAAGCTTGTTTACATCGTAAGAAAAAATTGTTCCGAATTTGTGGATTTCAAGGGTCAATGTTTTTCTTTAAAAACTTGATACAAAACGTAAAAATGTACAGCCGGTCTATACATCAATCGAAAGATCGCAAGAAAAGCTTTCACATGAAGGGAAAAGCAAATCATTATGTACAATTATCGATTTTCGTTGATTTGTTGAACATTGGCAGATCTGTAAACTGTTCCGAATATGAGGGATGACTGTATGGGACTCCAAACCGAGTCAAACTGTGACAATTTTGGCACATACATACATCCAGACACACATACACGCAGCCATTTGTTCAGTTTTCGATTCTGAGTCGATATGTATACATGACTGGGTCTACGAGCTTTCTGTGAAAAGTTCAATTTTAGAGCAGGAGTATGTCTTACTAGGGTGGAATCTAGTTATATGGAAAAATTTAAAATGACAAAAATCCAATCAGCAACACATTTTTTGGGTCCCTTTTAGGGTCCCAAACAACCTCCCAAAATTTGGGAGCGATTGGTTAAGCCCACGATTGGGGCAAAGCGAATGAAATTTGTATGGAAATTACTATGGGGAAACTTGAATTTTCACATTTTTGAATTTACAAAAATCATGTTTTATTATTTTATGAAACTAGCACCGTAGAAGTTTAGCCCTGGATGCCCTGAACAACTCTCCCGAAGACAGTATGGTGCTAAAGTGCGTCACAAAAAAGATACAGAGTTTTCAAAAGTAGTGTATTGAAATAATAAGTGAAACTCACATCTTCTGCCAACATTGCCGAAGGAACCATGAAATACAAAATAAATACGATTGTTCTTATATTTTGATGAGCCTTACGTAAAATCGATATGAAGAAATGTTCAGAAGACATTATTAAGTTAAAATGCACCCCAATTCCTCAAATATATTATAGTTTACGAAAGTTTCCACTTGACTTGGCAGTGTTGGCAAAAAGTATGATTTTTACCGAGTATTCCGAAATGACTCTCTTGAACGCTCTGTAACTGTTGTTAGAAGCAAGCACAATACTGTCTTCGAGAGAGTTGTTAAGGACATTGAGGGCTATACTTCTACGGTGTTAGTTTCATAAAATAATAAAACATGAATTTTGTAATTTCGAAAATGTGAAAATGCAAGTTTCCCCATAGTAATTTCCATACAAATTTCATTCGCTTTGCGCCAATCGTGGGCTTAACCAATCGCTCCCAAATTTTGAGAGGTTCTTTGGGATCCTAAAAGGGACCCAAAAAATGTGTTGCTGAAGAAACCAATTTTCGATTCCACCCTTATGTCTTATCTGAGTAAGCAAGGCAAAAAAACTGTCAAAACACTTCGATTTGGCTGTTTTCAAATATATACGCAAGATGTCGCAAGTCAACATTTAGGACATCCGAGCCGGAACTGTTGATGTTATCTGAAAATCAACATAACTTTTGAACAACTACACAGCAAAAAATGTAATCCAGCTGCGTGTAAAAGGCCTGGGTGTAAAATTAATGTTGCATTATTTTAGGAATTTCTATGTAATATTACACTCTGAAATATGTAGCCCATCAGTATGGAAAATCTACTTGACCGAAATGTCAAGCTCATATATGCGTTTATCCATAGAGTTATCTACGTGTGCATGTATTGCGTGTACGTACACGAAAAAGATTGAGGTTAAATTTTGTCCGGCCAGCAAAATCAAATGGTGCGCTAGTGTGCGTACGCGAAACGTCATAAAGCTATATTGATGGCCGTGTGGGCTAAGGTGCCAGTCCTTTCTGTTGGTCCTTAATCTTCAAGCGATTTGAATGTTTAAATAATCATTTATAGTTCCGTAGTAACAGTTCAATAGGGCAAATCTGCAATTGTAAACAAACAGTCTATCCCTTTTGCTCAAGTGACAGTTCACGCCAAGTAAAAGGGGGATAGACTGTTTGTTTACAATCGTAGATTCGCCCCATTGAACTGTTACTACGGAGTTGTTCTGAAACTTCCTTGATTTTTAAAGCTTAGATTAGCTAAAATTCAATAGAAATTCCATTAGTATTCTGAACACCCGCTTCCCTCGAACCAAAGCTCACATATTATCGTACCGAGTTTCAGTTGTTTCCCGCGAGTTTGACGGCTATTTTTATTCCAAAAATATCACCTTCCCGCAAAAAAAGCATGCATCATCCCACGCATCCCGATAAAGGCCGTGGCCCAAACTGGCCGCAATAAGAAAAATAAATAAATAAAAACACACGTCAACATCTAGCTCATATTAAAACAGCACAACAACACCTGAATCGTGCCCAAAGACTGTAAACAAATGATGACAACCGCAATTTTGCTTTCGAGCAGAAATTCTGACTTGAGCTCTTTTGGGGCCAAACTTGGGAGCTGCTCTATGACCTGCCCAAATTTGGACACCGGACCTCACTCCACCAAATAGCGGCTGCATTTATATTATACAGGTTTTTGTTTTCGTGGGGTTGCTATGTATAGGGTTAGCTGGGGTGAATGGGGACAGCTTGAGTTGTTGCTGAATTGCCTGGAGGTATGCAACCGATGAAATTTGATATCTTTGTTTATTTTTTTTTAATTTGAAGTAGAGCTCAACATTTCCATAGTAGTTTATGATCTGTTTTCGCCTCACTTCCAATTTGCCACTTTGTTTTCAAATTTGGAAAGTTGATTGACGTTCTTTGTTATGCTAAGCAGCGCGCGGTTCATTTGCTAGTCCAAAAAATCCACCGCAGAATTTCAGCTCCTTGTGAAAACACATGCTCGGAGCTTTTGCTCCACAATGCGTGGAACTGTTGAGCAGATTTGGGCAAGGAATGTCCACCTGGTTCCGGGCCAGGCCCCGGCCAGAATAGAGGCGGTAGCATGACATGTGTTATTTTCATAGAATTTTGCCAACTTTGAAGACACCCCCGACTTGGACTGTTTTCGGCGCGAGTGGCCGTGACCGTGCCGGGGGGCCTCACTAAGTTTGGACTTCCTCGTTTTGTGACATGATTAATTGATGTTTGAACTGGGGACAGGTTTTGTTGGGAGTTGGTATGGTTGTATCTTTAGTTTCTGTAAAATATAGTAAATTCGAATAGAAAATCATTACCCCGAGGAAGGTATTTTAAGAGATTTGGTGTCTTAGGCAAAGTTTTAGGATTGAATTTTAGTTTTAATTAGCACTTGCGTTATCAATCCTACGAGTTTACTGTTGTAGACGAAGCTTAATAATTTTGTATGGTTTAATTATTTCCTCTTAGGTATTTGTATTTTACAGGAATTTGCTTCAATTCAAATCATTAATTTTATTTATTCAATTCAATTTATCAATTTTACAGGAATTTGCTTCAATTCAAATCATTAATGAAAGGGGATCCATCGCCAAATCGCGATAAAGTTCGCAAAAACTAGCGAAAAATGTCGCTAATTTCTCAGCCTGCACAAAAATTACCTAGAATCGCTAATTTTTTTCGCTGGTTTGGAAACCGATGAAATTCTACCAAACCAGTGAAAAAAAACACTGGTTTGGTGAAAAATGTCGCTGTTTGGGGGATCAGTTTTGCTAGAATCAGAAAATTTTCTCGCTGGTTTGGAAAAAGCGGCAGGGCACCAAAATCAACCAGGAGATTATTGTACTGGTTTTGGGAAACAATTCGCTGGTCCAGCGGATTTCTTCACTGGACCAGTGTTCTTTTACGCTGGATCAGCGTTTTCTATCGCTGACGTCCGGTTTTTTTCCGGCGGGAGCAGCTCGTACCAAAATCAACCAGGAGATTATTCTACTGGTTCCGGCAAAAAATCCGCTGGTTCAGCGAATGTTTCCACTGGACCAGTGTTTTTTTTGCACTTGATCAGCGTTTTTTATCACCGACGTTTGTTTTTTTTTGTTTTGGCGGCAGAAGCCTATGCCAAAATAAACCAGGTTGTACTTACTTGCCACAGCACAAACTGTTCCGCGGCCATGGTCAAGTTCCTCGCCTACGATTCTTGCTGCCACCTGCGACAATTTGTGCACTCATCTATGCAGCAGTACAAATACATCTCCAGCTTCACTGCACCGTATTTTTCTGCTGCGAGAACTTTATGGAAACGTGCTTCTTTTCATTGAAAAGAACCCTCACCTGTTGAGTATGTATTTTAATGCTGAACACTTGATGCAGAACTTTTTCATGCTTTTTGTTTTGAAAAAACCCTAAAGCAATTCGATTGCCACAAATCGCTTCCGAACGTGAACAATAACAAACATTTATGACGGCTGTCGGAAGGATGTGTATCAAACCAGCGAAAACTTTCGCTGGAAAAGAAACCGTTTCGTAAATAACAAACCAGCGAAACCAAGTTGCTGGATTTGATTTCGCGCAGCCACCTTTTTCAGCGAAAAATTTCGCTGGTTTAGAGAAAAATTTCGCTGATATCAGCAAAACCAACCCAGCAAAATTCGGTCGCTGGTTTGGCGATCGATCCCCTTTCCGTGTTTAAGAAATAGGCTTGTGAAACCCAATTTTCACACATTGTCGCAACCACTAAAAATAATGTTGGCGCATTGAGTGCCATTTTCAAGAATTTGACACTTTGTTTTTAAAAACCGAACAATCGCACCACACAAAGCGCCACTTAATCGCTTCGCGACTTGGGCAATCATCGGAAAGGTGAGAAAACGTGTTTTTTCCTCTGCTTTCAGATGAACTCAAGCCAAACCCCTGGCAAGATTGTTTCTCGGCGCTTCAAATAAGCCATCGCCGCAAAAGGGAGAGAGCGGGACGCCGAACTCATGTCTGGTTGCGTTATTACTATCATTATTGGCGCTCGATGATGACAGTGAGTGGACAAGATGATAGTTATTTGACTGTTCCAAACGGGAGCCCGGCCGTCTTCGTATTAGTTGTTGTTGGAAGTCCATTGCAATTATTACGACCGCCATTACCGGGGCTGAAACATCGAACTTTTCGCATCTCTTGGCCTCGACTTGGTCGTTTGGTTGGGAGTGGCGGCCTCCCCCTTTAAGTCGCGGCCACCAACTCGTCGTCATGACCGAGTGATTTTACGCCGCTTTTATTACCATACACCCCGCTACCTGAAGTTGCACTAAACTGGGTAAAAACACTAGCAATTTGCCATGCAGCCGCGGAACCTCCCAGCTGTAAATGAGTGCAATTTTCATTTTACGTGGAAAATCGAGAGCGTTTCGCTGTGAATTGCATGGAAAAGTGCAGGGTAAGGTAGAAATACTCTCACTTGCACTTAAGCACTGAAGATGAAAGTGAAAACGAACTTCAATGTGTTCGAGTTGTTGAATGATATACGTGGAAACATAAGTCGTATTAGAAGGCTCGAGCTTTTTTCTCAGAATTGATTTGTGAGTCAATTTTAGTTTGAAGTTTGTACACCGGGCCTACATGGATGCACGTGAGCCGCATTTTAATTTTTATGAAAATTTCGATGGTTTTTTTTTTAATTCTATTGACATATCGATGCCATTTTTTTAATTTTCAAGCTTTATTTGGCTATGTCTCAGTAACCAATTGATTAACAAAGTCTAAAAAGGATAGTTCGGCTTTTCAAAAACATTTGTTTTTTTCATGGGAAATCTTTAAAAAAAAATCAAATGGCAAAAATATGAACATTTTTTCAAAAATTTTGACTGGCAAACCATGTTTGATAGAAAATTTGTTTTGCCTTCCTCACCTCAATGAGGAAATGCTATAAAATCACTCGAAAAATGAACTTCTTTACCTCGAACCTCGTAGACCCACCTTCACGTATACTTTTCGACTCAGAATCAAATTCTGAGCAAATGTCTGTGCGTGTGTATGTCTGTAAGTCCGTGCACCGAAAAATATGTACACGATTATCTCCGGACTGGCTGATCCGATTTGGACCGTTTTGGTCTCATTTCATCCGTCTTGGGGTCCCACAAGACCCTAGCTAATATTATGAAGTTTAGGCAAGTACTTCAAAAGTTATGCAAAAAAAACGATTTCAGCTAAACTTTGGAAGATTGTAAAAAGGGTGGTTTTATCAGAAATCATGTCATGCTATATATTGTTAGAAAGGTATTTGATATATTGTTGAAAGGTATCCAGCGGGTTCAAAAGATTGAAGATCTGACAACCCCATCAAAATTTATGAGCACTTAAGGGTCATTTATACATTTTTTTGAGACCGGATCTCAAATATTTTGATGAAAAAGTTGTCCGAATCTATCATGTGACCCATCGTTAGATAGGTAATCAAAAGACCTTTCCAACGAGCTCAAAAGATTGAGGATCTGACATACTATAAAAAGTTACTTTAGTGTTTTCATATACTCTTTTTTAATGTCCGATCTCAGATAAATTGATAAAAATAAGTTTGAGACTGTGTAGTGTATTCACTTTATGAATGTGAGGAAGGCACCAACCACCTAAAGGTGAATTAAGTAACGTTTTTGAATATAAAAATTATTCTAAATTATGTAAACATCACTATCCAAACAAAATTCTAAGAATCATCTTTAATAATTTATCGGATCATTTTTCATTCAAATCTAGCGACGTAGATTCACTGTATACTTGCTTAGACATAATGAAAGACCAGTCGGCAAATTTGGCAAATTCGGCTTTGTAATGACTTCTTTTGGAAAAGGAAATGCATGTACCATAAGCTGGGGTCAATCGGGACACGTGGGGCGAATTGGGACAGCAGTTTTAACCATGTTGGAGCACAACATTGTGATTTTTCTGGTTGGTTTCGGTTAGAACAGACTCAGACCAACTATTCAGACTGTAGTCCCGATTCGCCCCAGATTACGGTACAAAGTTTTACCTAAATAAAAAAAATAGGAATAACTCTTATGTTTAGAACTTAAATAAAGATACCAAATGTTTTTTTCCTAAAATATAAAGAACCATTATAAACAACTTAAAGAAAAGAATCTGTCAAAACATTGTCAGTGATATTAAATCACAGACAACGGACGAGCTAGAACAAAATAATTTGAAAATCGTGACTGAAAACATGGCGGGTGATATACTAACGCCATCTCAGAGTCTATTGCCCGAGCAGGGGTAAATAACACGGGAATACCATATTTTGGTATTACTTGGTATAATAACAAATACCAAAATGTGCCCTTGGTTGCCCAGTAATAGATGGTATAATACCATGAAATCATACCAAAAAACTGTATGGGGAAGACCAAAGCAATACCAAAACGTGCCATTCCAAGGGCAAATGAATACCAGACAAATTACAACTTTCCGGGTAAATAAAAATCTCGTTGGACAAAAAACAATGAGAATTCTCTATAGAATTACAACGAGAATTCAATTTGGCTAATGGGATTGCAATGAGATATGGGTAGAATTTTAATGCTATATTTAAATTCTTCGAACAGGCAGGAAAACGAAGTCTTGCTTGGAGAGCCAAAAAATATCAGGTAAAGAAAAGTAGAGGATTACTGGAATCGAACTCATGACAGGTAAGGTGCAGACACCATTTTAGCTACCCGTTTACCAACTGAGCTATCAACGCTTGTTGAAAAAAGGCTGCTGCTGCATCAACATGTTTTAGCTGCAGGCAAAAATATCAGGAAATTCAACGAAAGAGAAACAAACTAAACCAGAACGAGAAAGGCTATAGCCCAGGCAGCGTGGCATTTTTCGTGAGATTTTTGAGGATGCATGATTCCAACTGAATAGGATTCAACACAAATTCAATATTAAAAGGATTTTAGAACGAAGTTCGAATACCACATGCATACCAACATTTTGGTATTGAAAGAGTTATTTCATCAAATTAACAAAGATTGACATTATTTTTTTGAGTTTATCGATTATGACGCAAAAGGCACACAATGTTAAATAAAATCCATTCTAAAATTTAATTTTTTTCACGTTAAACCTATTGTTGTCGTAAAGTTAATCGTCTAAATATATTAATGTTTTTCTTATCAATTTCAAATGTATCAGCATACTTTTAAGAATGTTAAACATCATTTAAAATAGTTTTTTTTTTATGAATCACCTTTATTTTATAATATTTTTATTTAAAATACCTTTACAATACCAATGTATGGTATTCCTTAATTTATAAAGATCATAAAATGACTTTTTTAGACCAAAATAAAATAGTTGGCTTTAATTTGGAGTAGATTTGCGTTTTTAAGTATATAAGTAAGTAACAGTATGTCAAAATTCGATATTTTTCTAACATTTTCTCAATAACAAAACAATACAAAAATTTGGTATAATACCAGAGATTGGTATTAACTTACACTTTAGACATTTTTTCAAGGGCTCGCGAAAACCAACATTTGGTATTGATACCATTGAATGGTATTATTTTGCATTTCCCTTGTTATTTACCCATGCTCGGGGCCACTTGCAAGAATAAGCCTGAATGTAGACTGTAGTGCACAACAGATTTTGCAGAAGCCACATTCTGATTCTCACCAACTTAATTTTGATGATGATTATTTAAATAAATTTGATTTTTGCTCTGACATCAATTAACAATTATCTGAAGCGATACTCAAAATAATTGCTTTCGAATTTCCAAACTATTTTTGATTTACACGTCAATTTTCTCGACGGCATGAAACTTTTGATGAGAATGAGAAAATGCCCAGCAACCACGTGCTTTTCAATGTTGTTGTTTACACTTGAGACCAAATAAAAAAAAACAAAAATTAAAAACAATTTTTTTTGGGAAAGTTCAGAAAACTGCTCAATTTGTATGTTTCTCACTTATATTTATTAGAAGTGTCCGAAGCAAAAAAAGAAAGAAGAATATAGGATAATCGTTGAGAAACTGATATTTCTATGTATTTTGAATGTTTTTATTTTTAAAACAGAACAAATCAGTTTGTTTATTTAGTTACTGAACCAGAAATCCTCGCACCTTTCCAATATTAGCTCCCACTTCGATGATATTTTTTGCCAGCATCGTCGTCAGCAGCTCCAATCGGACGTTGAGATCCGTCGTTAACCCCTTGATCGCGACATCCCACAGAGCGATCTGCAGCTGAGTCACGGAAATTGCCATCGCTGAACAGGCGGCTTGCAGATCTTTCAGGGAGCTCCCAAAGCGCTCTGGATTTGTTTGAGTCAGATTATTGGTTGTAGAAACAGCGAAATTCAGCGAGTCCAGAATGACCGATGTGCTTTCGTTAATCATGCTGACTTCTTTAGTGACTTTGGTCAGTTGCAAAGCTTGAATGACCTTTTGAAGATTTTCACATACTTTCAGTGCACCTGACAGAGTTGTTAGGACTCTGTCAATTGAAATTTGAGGTTGTTGAGTAGATCCAAACTATAATTTGAGTTAAAATTATTGTTTTGTTCAATTTGAAGATTTACACTACCTCCAAGACAGCAAATATTGTGAGTAATAATACCAGCAACTTCATTTTGGAGACACTCCGAAAAAACTGATGAGAAGCTGGCTTAATTTACGTTCAAAAATACTACACTAACAAGAATACGACAGTTTGATCAGGTGTTTGCCAAATTTATTGCTCAAGACTTTGTAATCATTACTTCAAAGTATTGTTTAATCAGTTTATAGCTGACGTCAATGGTTTCCTTAACACTTGTTAGTTTGGATCGAGCTCGAACGTCAAATTTCCCCCCAGCGGAAATCACTGGCAGAGCTCGTTCCAGTTCTAGAACCAACCTCGTGCTCGTGTTATGAACAATCCGGATCGCCGACGTAATCGTCCGATACTGCTGGAACTGGGAGTGCTGGAGCAGTGTCTGCGTTAAATTGGCCACAGTGTTCAACATTTCAATGGTTTCATTCACGGTGCGTGCCACCAACCAGGAGGACTTAAACTGACCGTCCCGCAAGCCACCCTGGAACTGTCCCTGCAGTCGAACCAGGGCCAACAGTGCGTCACCAATCTCGTCCTCGAGCTGACCAATCTGAGTACCGGAACCGTCCTTCAGCGGTACGATGGTGCCGAAGGTGAGCTGGAAGTGAGCGAGTTTTTGGTAGATGGTTCAAAATACAATCGAATAATTGTGGGATTTTCATACCTTGGTTAGTGCAAGGAGAGCTAGCGAAACGATCGCGATCTTGTTCATTTTGAATTGATACTGAACTTGAAATATTGAATTGGCTGTTTGCACGCAATTTATTGAATTGCAAAGAGTGTTGAAGATGTTTTTGCACTTATACACTGAAATCTCAAATAAATCGATATGAATCATTTAAATTTCTGTCAGCTTTCAGAACTGGTATGGGAATGACTTTGTTTGACCAGCTGATTCTCTACAGTATTTTGCAGGCAAACGAAAGGTTTTAAAATATTTTTATCATTTAAATAGGAAGGAACTGAAATGTTAATAAAAAATGTTTTTTTTTTCAATGTTCATTTTTCAACAAATCTTATATTGTTGCTTGGATAGGAATTTTTATCTGTGGAAAAATTCGACTCTAATCAGGGTAAAGGTAATGCTAGCTAAAACATTAAATGCGTTTTGTTCAAATTTTCAATTTTCATTTTAGCATGAACAAGCAAACTATTTGATCTAGTCAAACCATGCGACGTCGTCGATGCGACTGTACACAGAAAAAAAAATCATGGTAATATTACATCTGGGAAGGAGTACATCTTTTATGTCAGAAAAAAGGTGTAATTTTACTTCTGGAAATGTGTGATTTTACCACTTTTCTGGTGTAATGTCACTTTTTCAGTCTAAATTGAGGTAAAATTACATCATAAAAGAGGTAATATTCAACCTTCCAAAATTAAAGCTTCCAAATTTACATTATTTTTTTCTGTGTAGTTGAAAATAACTGCAAATGAACTGAACTGTTGATCTGTCGGTGTCTCGCGCAGAGTTGAAACCAGAAATCGAAATAAATATATGTATCAACCAACATACACTTTATCGAGCCAACTCCATTTGGCATACAATAAACCATTATCTGACTAAGCCACCCTTTTTTTTTGCTTGAAGCCGAGACCTAGCCGACCGCATGACCGTTGCTTGTCAGCAAATGTAAATTAATTGCAACCTTAAACCGATCCAAGATCTGCGAAAAACTGCTCACCGCTATAGCGAATTCAATTTGCATTGAACAATGGTCGAGGGGGTAGGGTGGTTCCCCGATGTGCATCGTGTACTTGAAGAAACATTTCCAACGAACCACTCCAGCATCCCAGGACCGCGGGATAAATCTCTCATTGTTCCGGCCGTACAAGAGGGGAGCTGGCTTATCTACTGCACATCATACACTCTTGTCTTGAGCGGAGACAAAAGTGCAGTGGCGTACACAGGTAATCACTAAATTGTACGTATTTATTAGGGCTGAAGCCTTTGAGATCGGCGGCGTGCTAAGCCGACAACGGCGGCGACGAGTGCCCTTCAACTCACTTGAGCTACTTGCTGAGCGTCGTGTAGCAGAGGGGGATTACGGAAGCTGCGCGATGTGGCGTCTGTCAGTCGACTTTTGTCTGTGCCGACAATGGTGGAATAAGTTAGGGAAAAAAAAGATTGCGAATTACTAACTTAGGTAAGAAGGAATTAGGATACTGAATGAAATTTAATTCTTTTAATTTTTTAACATAAGCAGTTTCCAACTTTTTGGCTCAGTTCCTAGATATTCTAGGAGTTTAATCTCATCTAGAATGCGATTTTACATAAAGGATTTTAAGTTTTTTTTATTTTTTCATCTTTACTGAGACTTCTTCAACGATTTTGATGTTTAATAATATTACAAAACAGAAGGAATACAAATTTATCGTGTTTCAGAGACAGATGCATCCGATTTTTTTCAGAATAAAATTTTTGAGTAATGCTATGCAATTTTTTCTCAAATATATTTTTCTTTTGGGGTATTTTCTTACCTTTCCGGATAGATTATTTTTCAATGTGACAAATTTTCATTTTAGCGATTTTCAAAAATAGCTGAAAAATTTTCATTTTTGAAAATTTTAAACATTACCTTAAAAATTTAAATTATCAATATTTCGAAAAAGCGTTACTCAAAACGATAACCATTTGAACCAAATCTGGATTCATATAAAATTCTACAGAATAAATTACCCAACAAAAACACACTTTTGACACACTTTGGAAATATTAGCAATTGTTTAGAATTTCACAAATCGACCGTTAATTTTTTTATTTGTAGAAAACTTTCCTAGTGTCTATTTTGCTTCATTAGTTGCTTCAGACAAGTCTTCATAAAATTTGGGGACTGCCTATAAAAAAATCTATGAAAACATTTGAAAAACTGAATCTTAAGAAGAGATTGTGTGATCGATTTGATGTCTTCGGCAAAGTTGTAAGTTATGATTCATTAAAAATAGTTGCATTCAAATAAAATTTTCTCATTTTTTAAAACAACTTTTCATCACAAAAACTCGATTTCTTAAAACTTTACCCAAATCGATGTTTTAAGACAAAAGGTGACATCTTTTGAGCAACAACGTATGACAGTCGTTTTGTACTTTACCAAGTTAAGATTTTTTTTTAAACTGTGTTTTGGAAAATATCGAAAATGCACACAAAAAATAATAAAATATTTTAGGATGTAAAATTTAATTTTAAACTGAAAAATACTTTTGTAAAATTTTATGTATAGCCATTTATAGGTTCAATTACTCAACAAATTGTCTGCTTTCATTTAAACAAAAATGTCCTTTCTTGTCCATCTTTAAAAAAAATCGAAGAGTTGAGAAAATTCTCTACAATTTGCTTTTTTGGGCATTATTTATCCAACCTTTGGTTGCTGAGATATAACCTTGCAAAGAATAGAAATTACCAATACACTCAGCCGGTGGTCACTTTTTCGTTTGACACTTTTTAAGTTTGTACCCCGTTGGTTAGGCAAAGGTTGGTCAAGCACACGTTTGATAGTGTGTGTGAACTCCGTGTAAAAGAGGTGTCAAATTAAAAAGTGGCACCGTTCGTTTGACAACAGTTTGTGTCAAACGATTGGGGTTTGAGTGTAATAACTTTTTATGCTCTATTTAAATGACCCTCAATTTTTAATCGATGATATCTTGGAAACCAATGATCACATTTTCAATGTTAAGCAGTTAAACTTTTGTGAAATTTTCTCAACTCCTTGAAAAAATCCCGACGTCTTGCCAATGGGCTTAAACCATACATTGGATCACGCTGATTTATTCATTTTTAATCAAACATAGGATTTAAAATGTGTTATTTTTTAATTTTTTTGGGTCTGCTGATCGGAAAATGATAAGAAAAAAAATTTCATAAAAGATAAGGAAAAAAAACTATTTTCCTTGATCCATTAATTTGTGACAGGAGCTTAACTGTTAGAAAATTTAAAACTTTTTTGGAATACTTTTTTGAGGATTAGTTTTATTTCATGTAATTTTTATAAAATTTCTTGTTATGTTGATATTAGAATATTTTTTGACAACCAAAACGGGTTCACAAACATTGAAAAGGATTTTACAGGTAAGTCTTTTCTCAACAAATCTCTCACGACAAATTATATTTAAGATCGATTCACCTATTAAGCCAAAAATTAAAAAATGCATGTAGCATTAAATATTATTGCTTGTTTTAAATATTTTTCCAAAGATAAATTGTATATATCTGATAAAATATAGAGGTCTCACACAAGAAATATTATAAAAATAAATTTGGAAATAAAACATAGATAATTTTAAAATACTTCAGAAATATATTGAACGAAAAAATCTAAAGGAGGTATTAGACTGTGGCTAACAAACTCGCACTTTCTGAAAGTTTGACAGTTTACCTGTTTTGTTTGTTTGTCTGCATTTGTTTGTAAAATACCATCCTGCATACATTCTGCTTTATTTGCGAGTTTGCCACAAACAAGTGGCTAACTCTAAAACACGAAAAAGTTAGATTGTGTGTTTGTCACTTTTTTAATAAACAAAACAATATTAAAATAACTGCTTGAAAAATAACAAATTGACCTTTTAATCTTTTATCCACTAAAATGGAAAAGTTCACTAAAAAAATTCAACTCCAAAAATTTATTTGAACGAGATGATTTTCACATCAACTGTCGGCAAACTAAATAGGGGAGTGTGGGGAGACTTGATCCCCGGGGACACTTGATCCCAAGCCTGAATCTCATCAGCATGTGGGTAAAACAATTAGCTTTGTTCTAGAGAGTTGTGCAAAATTAACTAAAACTCATTGTAGAAAACAAAGAAAAAAATTGAAAAAATGTTAAGATTGAGTTACACACATTTTTCTAAAACGAGCTGCCAAAAACTTCCAAGAGATCTTTTTTCTTTGTTTTAGTATGTATAGAAAGCACTCAAAAATTATTCAAAAAAATATTTTTTATACATGAATTGTTTGATAAACTTATCAACTCCAAAACCCTTACGCATTTGATGTTAAATTTATCGTCATACTATTTTTACAATCAATTGTTTAAAAAAGTGCGTTTAGGGAGACTTGATCCCTGCATTTTTACAGTCACTGGAATCAGCCTCAAGATTAATTAATTGGGCTGGGTTTTCATACATAGTTTTCATACATCCTTTAGTATAGTTGTATATAACTAACTGCAGTTTGAACCTTTTTTCAAAAGTTTTGTAAACAAAAATTTCCAGCTTTTGTAAACATGTTTATTTTTGGTCTAAAAAATAATATTTTAAGTTTTCAAATATTTTACATACTAAACTTGTTATATTTTGAACACAAACGTACAGGTTTTATGTTAAATTGCTGTAACTTATAGAAAATTAAAAGTTTGGATGAATAAGAAACATTTTGCTTAAGATTTCTTCAAAATGTTGAAAGGGGGATCAAGTTACCCCTAACATTTTTAAAATGCCGCTTTAAAATATTTTTTAAAACGCTTGGCATGATTCGAAGAGCTAATCTGATGAAATACCCTTATAAGCCAAACATAGATGAATGTTTAAGCTTTCAATTCATGCATAAAGTTTATAGTTTTGTGATAAATTGACAAAGTTATGTGCGATACAAAAAAAGGGGATCAAGTCTCCCCACTCTCCCCTACAAATAAGCACCAGACACCACTTCCCAAAAATCACCCACCTTGCCGTAGCTGTTCAGCGGTCCGTTGACCCAGCGATCCGCCTCGAGCCGGCCCGTCAGCAGGGCACCGGTGTTGGGATCGACGTGCTGCCACTCGCGGACCTCCCGCTGGAACGGACCACGCGACGTCGTCGTCGTCGCGGCCACTTCCATTGCGCTGACACTGTCTTCGACGAGAGCTCGGTTTGGGTCCAGGTGAGTGTCTACGATTGACACTCTCCTGTTTTTGAGGGAAACCTGATTTGCCCCTGCTGCTGCCTGGCGTCCTCAACTGGTTTTTCGGGACGTCCACTGCTCCGTTAGGTATCGCTCAAATGTCTATCTGGTCTGGTGAGCTCTTGCCGATCTAAACAAGAGAAAGAGATGGAAACGCGATGATTAGGTTTGGAAAGTTGATCTTATCTTGGAAATGAGCTGGACGGATTAGTAAAGGCAAATCTTTTCTGAATTTAGAAAAGTATTGGCATTGAGTTTGTAGTTTATGAATTAGTAGTTTATATGATGTACGTTGCATTTATTATTATTAATTACAATTCCAAAAAAATAAAATGCCTTACAAACCTCTCGTTTTTTTTTCAAAATAACTAGAGTGTTGATTTAGAGCAGTAAACGTGATCATTTATGATACGTCCATGATACAGCATAGTGGATCTGGGAGAAATTTTAGGCCAGAGACTCAAGATGATTGATGATTTTTGGGATTAGTTTTGGGGATCGTGGTGACCTATTTCTGGAGCCAAAAGAGTATAAAGGGAACTGCCAGCTGGCGATTCCTGTTAGTCGTCTCAAGTTTCAGTGATATTCGGTACTTTAGGGATTTTCGCTAGACAGACGGACGGAAATATGAAGTGGATTTTGCCAGCTGTGGCGCTAGCTTTGAGTGCCATTAGCGGAGTACAGTGTAGTTTTGGACTAGATATAAATCTTCCAATATCGACGCAGTCTATCACGCAAGCAATTGGATCCGGCATTACATCGGTTGTGAAAGCGAACGGAACGTTGAAGGCTTCCGCGGAAGTGGACACCAGTGGAACTGTACAGAACTTAATCTACATCGCAAATAATGTGACTTCTCCGATGAATCAACTCCTTGGTGGGGTATTATCTGTAACTACTGCGAGGAGTGGGGACGTTTCGATGTTGTTTGATAAAGTTTCTATGCTGTTTTCAAGTACATCATCGGCAATCGACAAGGCTTCAGCCGTAGTGAGCAACCTGGAAGGACTCACCAAGGCAACCTTAATCCAAGGACTTGGGGATAACCTAACATCGCTATCAAAGAGTCTGACAAATCTCTCCAGTGGTTGGCAAAACCTCACGGAGGCTGCCAAAGATGCAGCCAGTTCACCGACTCCGCTGACCTTGGTGAACATCGGAACCTACATCAACGCTAGCATCTTAGCTAATGTCACAACTCCACTTAAAGCGGCACACAGCTCTATAGATACTATAGCAACATTCATTACCACCATCGGAACAGAAAGAACGCAAGCTTTAAATCACGAAGCTAGGGTGAATACAAGTATCAACGACAGTCTTCGGAACATTGCAAACGCCGAAATGAACTTCAACCGCACCATCGCGGATGTCTTCCAACGAATTGGCGTTGCCCAAATCAACACTTTCAAAAACATCAACCAAACTTATGCGCCCATTCTCGCAAAGGTAGATCAGTACAACGGCGGAAATGTTACCAACATGACTCAATTCCTCGCAGATCTGGCAGCTGCAAACGTCAGCCTCACCCAGTTCATCGAACTCAGCTCCAACTACAGTACGGAACAGATCTATACCGTACTGCGCGACCAAATTACGGTCCTGTCCGACACTCTGCTCAACATAACGGCCAACATAACCAACCTGGGCATCACCAACACCAGCCAGTTCGCAACGCAGTGCACCCAGCGGTACGTGCAGCAAATTCAGCAGCTTCGCATCCGAAATCTGGAAAACTGCATCTCGTCCGAGCTGAACAGCTTCCGGCCTACACTAACGTTCGTCAACTTCCAACTGGACCTGATCAAAAACGCCGCTAACGCTCCCTTTACCCAAATCACGCGAACTTGCCAACGCGGCAATGGTCAATGTGCAAGCGCGGTAAGTAATCTCTAAAGATGGACGACTCACGTAACCTACTAACCGGCTATTCATACTTTTTTAGCTCTTTGCCGCATTCCCGGATCACTCGACCAGGATCCAAAACAAGATTTCCGTTGTCGCGGGTGGTGTCAGCAACGACGAGCACATCGTTACTGGGCGAATCCGTGACTGTATCATCGGTGCCACCACCGACCTGATTGATTCGGCGCAGTCTATTCAGGACAAGTTCAACGGTTGTCTGGTAACGGGAGCGTAACAAAAAAGGAACTCGACAGGATCCACGCTTCAAATAAACTAATCATGAATGAAGGGAACAAGTGTTTCTTTTTTTTCATGTTACCACGTTGGCAACACGCCAACGAATGTATAGCTGACTCTTTTTTTTTTTTGTTTCCAAAACATTGCACGTAGTTTCCAGAATCAGCGGTTGGTTTCGCTCCAGAAGCAACCAACCTTGGGGCTCGATATCTCGCCGAGTTTAGAAGAATGCAGCTCAGTGCAAAATCTGCAGAACCCCTCGACTTGCAGCCGAGAAACTCCTCTTATCGACAGCACGTGAGCGATGCAGCCCTTTTTGGGTCGCAGAATTTTTGGTGATAATTCGGACCGGTAGTACACGACTTTTTGTGCTTTTCGACAACAACACGATGTTGCGTACACTGTTTATATCCGCGTATCAACACACCTCTTAAAAATGGCTTAGCAGTATAAAACGTGTCGGTACTTGTAACCCTCGTTTTAGTTCGGTTCTGTAACGGTTTTGGACTCGTTTTCGCCATGGCTCGGTTACTATGTGGAGTACTAATTGTTCTAACTGTAAACAGTTGTCGCGCTGATTTTGGACTGAATTTGACGGTGCCAAATTTGATTGGGAGTATTCAGAGTTCAATAGGAGCAGGGATCACTCCACTGTTGAGAGCAAATAGTACGATCGCCGTACAAGTGAGCAATGACCGGAGTGGAGCGTTAGCTGCTGTAGTGTCCGTTACGAATGCCATAAATGCTGGCATTCCGGCTGTGTTCACCAATACGCTCGACGCCGCTAAGAATAGCGGAAACAGCCCACTCTTGGTGTTTTCCGACCTTTTTGGTACAAACAACAATGCTCGGATCAAACTACTCGATGCCATCGCTGCTGCTGAACTGTTCAAGAATACAGTGAGCCCACGAACTTATCAAGCAATCGTCGGCAACGTGACCGTGTTACAACAACAACTGTCCGTGCTGACGTCGACCTTTATCCAGGTCGGATCAGCCGTTGATCGAGTTCTGTTCTCAAAAGAGCAGGTCGACGGCGCAAACATCGGCAACTACATTACACCGGCCATGGTCAACAGGCTATCTTCTTCGTTGGCGCTAAAATCTGCCAGCATCTCCAACTTGGGAAGCCTGTTTTCAACCGTCATTCGAGTAAAGACCACCAACGTGCGGTACGTCTCCAATTTCAACAACGCTGCCAACACCGCCCTCCGTGTGGTGTCAACCCAACTGGACGCCTTCACTCGCTCACTCCAAGAAGTTGCTGCCCTTTTCGTAGGTTTAGTCATCGCATGGGCAAACGACATCCACCTGGCGTACAACCCGGTAACGGCAGATCCGAGCTATCAAAACGAAACCTTCACAGAAAGTCTGCTCATGTTCCTCAACGAGATCCGACACCTAAATATCAGCATGGCTCGCAACCTAACCCGTACCATGCAGAACCTGGACGGTAACATCACAAACTTCCTCGCCAATCAGGCCCAAACTACGGCCGATACCGTGTACCAGGTAGTCCTGGACGTCACCAAGCAGTCAGCCACTACGGTCAGTGACCTGGCGGAAAACTGCTCCCAGAAGTACATCTACCAGCTGCTACAGCCGGCGCTCCAGGTCAACCGGCTATCGGGCTGCCTATTCATTCAGAGTTCAAAGTTCGTCAGCTTGGACCACTTGCTGAAGCCGGTGCTGGGCCGCATCCAGAGCGATGCCACCGGAATACGGGCAACCTGCAGCAGTAACAGCATGGCGTGCAGTGCAAAGGTGAGTCACGTGTTTTCGACTTTATTTTCGATTATGCTTTGATGGTCAGTGGCTGGAAGAATCAAACTGTAAACAACAGTTAGAATCAGGTTTTAGGGTTTATCGTATTTCTGCTGTCCCTTTACCCCTTCTCAAAATAGATTATGCATTCTGATGGACAGGCACAGCGGGAAAATGGTTTTTTTTAAATATAGTCGTTTTAAAACATTTTTTTTTAAATTGAAATGATTCAGGTGGCAAATTTGAAAAAAAAGAAAGGCCAAAATTGCTTTTATGTACAGTTGACCAACTTTAAGTTGGTTTTTCTGCCACGTTTCTACCCAGTTTCACCAAGATATTGCATGATTATAGTTATCTACAGACGATTTATTTTTGATAAATTGGCTACCCAAGTATGTTAGCTGCTATCCCATGTCATCACTTTGAGATTGCATCGCTTTACAGCAAGCATTGGATTTGATGAAGAAAGTACAATATAGGTATCAACCTGTTTTTGACATTGGATATGGATACTGTCATTTCAACATAATTGGATATAAACTTGACATCCCGATTATGTACATTACACTTGAGCTTCAAAAAAATAAGATTCGATTTTTTTTCTTTGTCATACTGGGCATGTGTAACATAACCACCAAAGAAAAAATATTACACAATACGGATTCACGTGCTTTGTTTTTGATGCCTTTTTATTTTTGAAGATATTTTGAAAAAAAGGGTATGATAGCAGAACTGTGAGAAAAATTCATGAATTGGGTACTAAAGCCATATGTCAATTTTTATGTACAACGGTAAAAAACACGATTAAAACCATTTCTAATCACTTTTCTTTCATTTTAATGTAAAAAAAAAAATTGCCAAGACAACATTTTTTCGATGGATCAACTATGGTCCCCTTGGAACGAGCTGTCAAGTAGGAGCTTTTCTGTCAAGAAGGACCGCGAGGTTAATTTTTCAAAATTGATTTAAAAATTCATTTTAAACTCTTTGTGGTCGTACAAAAGGTCATTGTACTCAGAAAAATAAGCTTTATCGCTGTAAATAATAATATCAGCAATCTAAGCTTCACAGCTAAAAAAGTAGTAATCCAGCTGCGTGTAAAAGGCCTGGGTGTAAAATAAATATTGCATTATTTTATGCAATTTTATGTGATTTTACACCCTGAAATATGTAGCCCATCAGTATGGGAAACCTACTTGACCGAAATGTCAAGCTCATATATGCGTTTATCCTTACAGCATTTCATCGGTCTGATGGCCGAGTGGGCTAAAGCGCCAGTCCTTACTGTTGGTGCTGGGTTTGAATCCTGTCGGTTGCAACTTTGTTTTGTGTTTGCAAAAATTGTACATGCAGTGTGTAATATTAAGTGTTTATTTTGACGAAGGTGATGTGCATGCTTTTGCATGCGATTTTACCATCGGATTTTTTACTGTGTTCATTTTAGGACCCAATTGTTAAACAAGTCTATTGTATTTTTATCGTAAAACCGCATAGATTCCACTGTGCACCAAAACCCAGGAACCGTTTTAAAACCGACAGATTAGATATTATGTTCCATCAAGAGCCAGTTCGACCCCACCACTATCTCCGAAAGAAAGAAGACGCGCCCTTTGCATTCTAGGGAAGGGCCATCCAGAACGATGCTATAAAAGATGCACGCATCCTCTCGATCCGGATTCAGTGTCGGATTCAAATTTGTTCAGAGATGTGGAGTGCGTTGCTGCTATCGTTGGGACTTTTTGCCAGTGGTTCCCGTGCTGATTTGGGCCTAGGTTTTGCCATTCCCAATTTGGTTGCCAACGTGCAGGCTGCAATTGGACAGGGCATAGCGCCGGTGACCAATGCTAACGCTACGATCCGGGTCGATGTTGGTGCCGATGTCAGTGGAGCGTTGGAGGCAGTGGTGACCGTTTCAAACGCGATAAACAGCAGCATTGGTTCAGTGTTCCAGGCTACGCAAAAGGCAGCTTCCGAAGCGAGTGTTCTGCCGACGGTCGTGTTCGGGAACCTGTACGGAACGGTGATCGCTGCCAAGTTGGAACTGGAACAAGCGTACGGCGTTGTGCAACAGTTTCAATCGACCGTTAGTGACCGGGTGTACGATGCTATCGTGCACAACCTCACTAAGCTGCACGATGATCTGAACGTGTTGACCGTGAACTACATTGCGTTGGGAACGGCTGTCAACGTGGTGGTAGCGACCACCATCTTGCCCATCACCAGTTTGAACGTTGCCAACATCGTAACGCCGGCGCTGGTCGCAGATTTGACCACGACGCTCAAAAGCCTCTCCACAAGCGTCGCAAATCTGGGAAGTCTGTTCGCCGAGGTCGTGAAACAGAAAACCGCTGCGGTAACCTTCGTGTCCAGCACCAACTCAACGGCTAATGCTGCCCTTACTACGCTCGTCAAACAGTTGACCAACTTTACGAGCACAGTGGTGACCGCAGGTGACAAGTTGCGCCAGGTTGCGAGCACGCTGTCCAGCAACGTTGCTGCTGTGCACGTGCCTATCACGGGAGCATCGGTGAACTACAACGGCGGAAATATCGTGAACTTGACGCAATACCTGGACGCCGTTGTGCAGTCTACGCAACAATTATCGCAGAACCTGTCCAACGGATATCAAGATCTACAGAACAACATCCAGCAGGTGTATGCAGAGCTGGTGGACGTTGCCACCAGAGAGGTCTACAGCGTCAGTTTGGGTCTGGCCCAAAAGGCCGCTACCTCGGCGAGCAGCTTCGTGAACAATTGTTACCAAAAGTACAACTTCCTGCTGCAGCAACCGTCACTGCATGTGGCCCGTTTGAACACCTGCTTACTGCCGGAAGCCGATTCTTTCACCAAACTCCAGAAATTGCTGGACTGTCTTCTGGTCCAGTTCCAATCGGATGCTTCGGCGATTACCAACACTCGATTGAACACTTGCACCACCCTGAACGGGGCTTGTAGTTTGACGGTAAGTTTTTTTTTGTTTCTATCTCCAGGAAATCTGATCCCCCTCAGTCAAAATGTAAATTTTGTTAACGACTTGTTCGAGAGAATGTGTGCGTAAGATATATAAAAGCAACGACTTTCTCCTAAATTGTCATTTAGTCTTTGAAATTTGTTTCGAGATGTCTCCCAGAACATGGAGGCTGTTTTTGGTGGTTGTAGGGGTTTTGGTGACTCTAGTGCTCTGTGATCTTGGGCTGGACGTTACGATTCCAAATCTGAAGCGAGAAGTGGTAGCCAGCATCGGTGACGGGACGATTCCGTTAGTTAAGGCAAATGGCACGATTCGAGGAGAAGCAGCTCAGGACACTACCGGGGTTATTGTCGGACTGGTGGGAGTTATCGGGAAGATTGTGACTCCGCTGAATATGTTCCTGGGACAGATGTTGGCTACGGCATCGAGTGGTGAATCTGCCGGCCGAAGTGGATTTACCGATTTGAACGATTTGGCAGAACGTAGCAAACTATCCCTAGATGAGGCCACGTTTATCGCTGCCGATCTTGCTCCGTTGATTCAACCTTCAATGAATGTTAAGTTAATGGAAAATGTGCAGACTATCGGAGAAAATTTAGACATTGCGAGATCTCAACTTCAAGTACTAGGTGCAGCTGTCGATCAAGTGCGAAATTCTGTCGATCCAGTTACGTCCGACAACGTAACGATGATCATCACGAAAGAAGCGGTCAACGGCTTAACTGCGACGATTAAAAGTATTACAACGAGCATTAAAAGTCTTGCTGATGTGTCGAATACATTAGTTAGAAATATCAACACGGGCCTTGCGGTCCAAACGACTGTTAGCAATTCTCACGCAGCGACGTCCCGTAATATTGACCTCTTCTTCTTGGCCGCGTTCAATCGATCATACGACGACGTAATTACGAATATCCAAAATCTGGCGAAAGCCTATGTTGCAAATATTCGGCAAGCGTACGGACCGGTTCTTGTGCAGCGCCAGCCTATCCCCGAGGAGAACGTTGCTACATTGAACAGCTTTTTAGATGGTGTTGATCTATCCGTAACTGGGTTCGCTGATCGATCAACTGAAAGTTTAACCTTGTTCAAAGAGGAAGTTGCCCAAATTTTGAACGACCAAAGAGCCATCATTGGAGAGACCCTGTCCGCCGCTACCAAGACTATGACTCAGGATGCATTTAAAAGCGACAATGCAATGGCAGTCCGTTGCGTCCAGGCGTCCACCAATGCGATGGTTCTGACCCCTCCGGTGAACAGACTCGTCAACTGCATCCAGGGAGAACCGGGTAGCGCCCTGCCTTTGGTGCAACTTGTTCGAGGTCTGCTCGATCAGTCCAAAATCTCTGCCAATTCTAACGCCAATTTGATGCGAACTTGTCAACGTATTGGGACAACTTGTAGCAATTCGGTTAGATTTACCATCAACAGTTATTGTTGGAACCTACTTCTTAAACTTCTTCTCTCATTCCTTTCTTCAACAGTACTTCTCGGCGTACGCTGACCTGGCCCTGCAAACCGACGCCCAGCTGACCCTCACCAACAATGTGATCGCAACGGAAGCGCGGGCCATCACGAACCGGATCCGCACGTGCGTCGTCGCCACCGTTGCCGACATCAACGACAACGCCCAGCAGATCCTGACCAACTTCAACGGATGTCTGGTAACGGGACAGTAGGATTAGGACGCTCGGGTTTTGGTTTAATAAGAAAGTTCATTTTTGTTTTGCAATAAATTAAACACGCACTGAACATGAGTATCAGCTTTAATCATCCGATGACCTTTCTAATTCTGCCCCACTCAAACTCCCGTTAGGCTGACCTGCATTCAACGGCATCATAAATCTGGGCGTTTGCACTGCGAAGCATCCCAAAATAAAAACAGGTTTTTCGGTGGGGGTCCACTGACCACTTTCTATCGTCTATTCTGGTTGAACTCGAGGGTGTTTACCTTTCGCTCGTCGACGCAGGAAGAAAGTCTCGTTCTACGACTTTCTTTCTACACCACATTCTCCCATCGTCGGCGATTTGTTTGCGTAAATGATTTACGAGTTGCGGGAGGGTTGAATTTGACCAAGATCGCCCCCAGCTCAAATCGCACGCTTAGTTGTCGTTTTGCCTTGGCATCGAAATGAATCGATTTCTGTTCGCGTCGTTGATTTTGGGAATCTGCGGAGGAGCCCGCGCAGATCTTGGACTGAAACTCACCATACCGGAGCTGGTTCCCGGAGTGACCAAAGCCATAAACCGAGGCGTTGTGGAATTGATCAAGGCAAATGCCACCACCAGAACCATCGCTGAGCAGGACACTTCCGGAGTGTTTGTCACCTTGACCGCGGTAGTTAACAACGTGACGAGTCCGCTGAACCGGTTACTTGGAACGACGCTATCCGCCGCGTCCGACAAGACTTCCAAGAGTCAAACCTTGTTCGCGAATCTGGCCACGTTGGTGAGCAGTACGAAGGAGGCCATTGACAAAGCTTTGACCGCTTCGGAAAGTATGGAGTGGGACGTTCGGGCCTCACAGTTTGAAGGAATCCAAGGAAATATTTCGGTCATTGCTTCCTACTTGTCCCAGTTACAGGATGGGTTCACCGTACTCAGCACAGCTGTATCTCTAGCGGAAAACTCTGAAGTTCCTGTTACTTCAGAAAACGTAGCCGAGTTTTTCTCCAGCTCGATCATCGACACAGTAATCCATGCCCTGCAGAACATCACCCGAAGCGTCAACAACCTTGCTCCGATCGTAATCGAAATCACCAAGGACAAAACCGCTTCCCATAACGCCGTATCAGTTACCAACACCAGCATCACTAACGCAGTTCGAGCTCTGCAAGCTCCCACCGCAGCCTTCAACCGATCGCTAGCCGAAGCTAACGGGACGGCCCTCATTAACGCCAACGGGCTCCAGCAGGCCATCCTCGCCCTGTACACGACCATAACGGGCCGCCCACAGAACTACAACGGCGGTGACGTCACCAACCTGAACGCTTTCCTTGCCAATTTTTCCGCGGCCGTCACCGACTTCAGCGGAAACGTCTCCCAAGCGTACCAGAACGTGCGCGAGAACGTCACGACCTTCCTGAACACCTCGATCAACCAAACGGCCCAAGTCCTGCTGGAGGTTACGAAAAACATCACCGGCCGCGCCCAGGCCAGCGATAGTCCGTTCGGGGATCGTTGTGCGGCCCGGTACACGGCACAGTTGACGCAAACGCCCCTGCAGGTTAGCCGTGCCGCGCTCTGTCTGCAGTCGGAGCTGAACAGCTTCGGGCCAGTTACGCAGCTGAACCGGATAATGCTGGACCAGACGAGGTTGCTGGCTGGATCCAGTTCGGCGCAGGTTCAAGCGCGGCAGTGCTCCCAGGGGCTGACCGAGTGTATCGCGATAGTGAGTGGTTTGTGCATTTGATGATGCTTTATTGATTGCGATGAGATATGTTGTGTACTTAGTTTATTACTAGTACAAGATTTAAGGATCTAAGGAGTGACACAAATTGTAAAATATTGGAAAAAGTAACTTACAAGAAGATGTAGAGGAAAATTACCTGAAAATGGAGAAAAAATTGTATATTTGAGCTTATGAAAATATTGTATATATTGCGTTCTAATCTAGTACGTCCCATTAGGGTGTAATATCAAAATCGATTTTCCAGCACAGCAATTTTTCAGTTTCTTTTGGGGTCCTAAACAACTTCCCAAAGTTTGGGAACGATTGGTTTAGTCCTCACTTTGCGCAAAGCGATTCAATTTTCCATACAAATTTGTATGGGAAAACCCATTTTTTTGAGTTTTGATATTTATAAAATCCACGTTTCACGCTGTACTAAAACCGGATTCATATTCGGATGCTCTGGAATGTGCTCTACAACTTTCCCGAAGAGAGTATGGTGCTAGCTTGTCCCTGAAAGAAGATACAGCGTCCTCAAAACTCGTCTAAAACGTGATTTTCGAGCAAAAAACACGTTTTAGACGAGTTTTGAACATGCTGTATCTTTTTATAGGAGCAAGTTAGCACCATACTCACTTCGGGAAAGTTGTAGAGCACATTCCAGAGCATCCGAATATGAATCCGGTTTGAGTACAGCGTGAAACGTGGATTTTATAAATATCAAAATCCAAAAAAATGGTTTTTCCTATACAAATTTATATGGAAAATTGAATCGCTTTGCGCAAAGTGAGGACTAAACCAATCGTTCCCAAACTTTGGGGAGTTGTTTAGGACCCCAAAAGGAACTGAAAAATGGTTGTGCTCGCAAAATTTGGACAACTTTATTTTTTTCCATACAACCATATTACACCCTAACGTCCCATATGTAAAAACAGCAGGCCGTGAAAAACGCAAAGCAAATTTGTTCCACCCATAAGGTTGCAGGTTATAATTTTACGGAAAAGTAGGATTTTCTTCGGTTTTGTGGAAGAACTGAATTTTATTCTACTAAATTTTGAAAACTTTTTTTTGCAACAATATTTTGCCATCAAAGATTTTTTGTTATTTTTAAAACACCAAGCTACCTCAAAATAACTCAACAATTCTTTCCAAACAATTCCAGCACTTTGCCCGCTTCCACGATCTGTCCCGCCAGGTGCGCGACAAACTGGCCATTAACAGCGAGCTGCTGGCACGCGAAACGGCCACGATCCAGACCCGGGTGGAGTCCTGCACGGCGGCGATCCGCACCGACATCGGCGACAACGCGCGCATGATTTGGACCAAGTTTGAAAACTGCCTCAACAGTGGAGCTTAGACGATTTATTATGTGAGCAATTCTCTACAAAACCGGCCGATTTCGACCATTTTTATTTTTTGTATTTTTTGATTTGGCGCAAACTTTGTGGGGGCCTTTCCTATGACCAAAGAAGCCATTTTGCATCATTAGTTTGTCCATATAAATTTCCATACAAATTTGGCAGCTGTTCATACAAAAATGGTACGTAAATATTCGAAAATCTGTAACTTTTGAAGGAATTTTTTGATCAATTTGGTGTCTTCGGCAAAGTTGTAGGTATTGTTAAGGACTATTTAGAAAAAAATAGGTACACGGAAAAAAATTTCCCTATTTTTTTATTAACTTTTTTTCACAAAAACTCAAATTCCCAAAATACGTATTTTTTGATTTTCGAGATTTTTTTAAATGTTTTAGGGGACAAAAATCCGCAACTTTTGAGCTATAGAGAAACATGGTCAAAAAATCTGCCGCCGAGTTATGATTTTTTGAAAAACTGGTGATTTTTGGAAAAAATCGAAATTTCATACATAATTTTTTTTTGACCTTATTTTTTAATGCAAAATTGAATTTGCAATCGAAAAGTACTTTACAGATTTTTTGATAAAGGGCTCCGTTTTCAAGATATAGCCACCAAAGGTTTGATTTTAGCGAAAAATTTGCAGTTTTTCAATTTTTAAAAATAGTGACCATGAGTGACCATTTCTAAAAATATTTTTTTTGAAAAGTTCAGAAAATTTGCTATAAAATTGTCTAAGAGACATTGAAGATTGGACCTCTGGTTGCTGAGATACAGCGGCTTAAAGAAAAGAAAACGAAGTTTTCTAAGTCTCACCCAAACAGCCCACCATTTTCTAATGACGATATCTCAGCAATTAATGGTCTGATTTTCAATGTTAATACATGAAACATTCGTGAAATTTTCCGATCCTTTCGAAAAAAATATTTTGAAAAAAATTTAATCAAGACTAACATTTTAAAAGGGCCAAACTTTGAATATTATGCCCATTAAAAATGCTAGTATTGATTAAATTTTTTTCAAAATATTTTTTTCGAAAAGATCGGAAAATTTCACGAATGTTTCATGTATTAACATTGAAAATCGGACCATTAATAGCTGAGATATCGTCATTAGAAAATGGTGGGCTGTTTGGGTGAGACTAAGAAAACTTCAATTTTCGTGTTTCTTTTTCTTTAAGCCGCTATATCTCAACAACCACAGGTCCAATCTTCAATGTCTCTTAGACAATTTTATAGCAAATTTTCTGAACTTTTCAAAAAAAATATTTTTAGAAATGGTCACTCATGGTCACTATTTTTAAAAATTGAAAAACTGCAAATATTTCGCTAAAATCAAACTTTCGGTGGCTATATCTTGAAAACGGAGCCCTTTATCAAAAAATCTGTAAAGTACTTTTCGATTGCAAATTCAATTTTGCATTAAAAATGAGGTCAAAAAATTTTGTGTATGAAATTTCGATTTTTCAAAATCACCAGTTTTTCAAAATCATAACTCGGCGGCAGATTTTGACCATGTTTCTATAGCTCAAAAGTTGCGGATTTTGTCCCTAAAACATATCAAAAATCTCGAAAATCAAAAAATACGTATTTTGGGAATTTGAGTTTTTGTGAAAAAAAAGTTAATAAAAAATAGGGAAATTTTTTTTCCGTGTACCTATTTTTTTCTAAATAGTCCTTAACAATACCTACAACTTTGCCGAAGACACCAAATTGATCAAAAAATTCCTTCAAAAGTTACAGATTTTCGAATATATACGTACCATTTTTGTATGAACAGCTGCCAAATTTGTATGGAAATTTTCTATGGACAAACTAATGATGCAAAATGGCTTCTTTGGTCATAGGGAAGGCCCCCACAAAGTTTGAGCCAAATCAAAAAATTCAAATAAAATCCATTTCCGGTTTTGGTAGAGAATTGCTCATGTACTCTTTTTCGACACACAATTGCTAATAAAATTGGTTAATTCGGTGAGCACTCTGGAGTAAACCTTTCCGGCATATTCGTAGCACTGTTCCATACGGAAAATGGCGTAGTCGGCGTTGTTGAAGGCAGTCGTGTACATCGCCTGAAGCATCTGGGTCATACCCATCCTGGAGGGTCTCAGGTAGGGCTGAAAGTGCTGTTTGTTGATGGGTTAGTAAGATTAAATAATTTACGAAAATTGTCAATCTCTTACGTTATTTTCGAAACTCTCAACGCAAAATTCGTTTTCGAGGGTGGTATTACACGTGGCCAAATCAGCGATCGGTTGCATTACGAAGGTGTAGAACATGTTCATGAAACGATCGACGACCTGGCGGGTTACTGGTGCTGCCCTGACGAGATTGTTGGTACAGTCCATTCCCATAAACTGAGCAGCTGATAGCTGTTTCGTCAACGTTGGATTCACAGTGATACATGCATCAATCTTCGATTTATCCAGAAAGGAATTGGACATGGATTTTATGATTGTTTCGAAATTCTGCTCGTATGATTTGTTCAGGGATTTAAGATACAATTCTGTATAGATATTAGTTTGATTCATAACATGTGATTCAATTGACTGCAAAATGGTCAAATTTGACGTGACGTTTTTAACGTAGTCGCGAAAACCTATCATTGAAGAACTATTCTTCAAGTTTGTTTCTTTCAAAACTGAGTTGTAAGAATTGGTAATCCATTCCACGTAGCCGTTAACATTTTCCGTCATCTTAGCGGTAGATGCTCGCATAATAATTTTCAGTGGAGTTATCTGAGTAACAACAGCATAAGTTGTAGAATTTCGCAAATCGTTTGCTGCTTTGACCAACACGTCTAATCTTGCATCGAGTCGCTGCACTTCTTGGGTTATCGATTTCACAGTTTCCATAAACGTACTCAAACGTTCCCCCAAGGTCTTCACGTGTGAACTACTGATGTACTTTTGAATACTTTCCGCCGTAACAGTTCCAGCTTTTGCTACGCTAGAAGCTGCCTCACTCAACGTTGTCACAAATTCACGTAGTTTTCCATGTTCGGCGATCATCCTGGCAATTATCGCACCAAACTGTGATCCAGCGAAATTGCCTTCAAAATATTGTGCCAAACGACGAATTCCTTGCAGTTTCTGATCAGCATTCGCCAGAGCCTTCGTCAACTTTCCAAAAGTCCCCGAGGGGCCACCAGTCGTATCCTTGGCCGCCACGAGCATGGATTGGCTGGTGGCTTGTACTGCCAAGATGACATCTTTGACTAGTGAAACCTTGTTGGCAGCTGCAAGTTGAAACTGCGGGTGGCGAATCGTCGGTTCTTTCAATGTATTTTGTAGCGGTTTTACGCCAGTTCCAATGGCTGTTTGAACGGTTTTCTGCAGAGGAACGATCTTGACCGAAAAACCGAAATCACTTGCCGCCAACTATAGAGATACAATGGTTTAGTATTTAGACTTGTTTTAAGCAACTTGATTCTCACGTGAATTAAACTCAAATAAACTAGGAGAAGCTGCATACTGAACGAAGACCGTCTGATCGAGGTAGTTAAAACTGAATGTCGATAATTTGATTGCTGATAACAATCAAACTGAAGTGAAATTTTGGACTTCCTTCCGGAAATAACAACCACCGATTAAAATTATAATATGAAACACAATTGATGGATATCATTATTACATTATAAACGAGTGCAAATTCTCTGAAAAAAAAGAAAATTTAATCCATTCCATGAAATCTCACTTATTAATCAGTTATCAAAAAATACCAAAAATTAAATCTGATGATATCTTCCGATTTATTAGAGAATTGCTCAATTAAAATTTAATTTTAATACAATACTAAAAGTATTTTTTGTTGGAATCGTATTTTGATTGCAGAAAGATAGCAGATACGATTTATAATACTTATAAACATTTAAAAACAAATTAAACTATGAAGTTGCCAACGCAGTCAGCAGAACAATTCAGTTGTTTGAAAAGTAACAGTGCTACAGTGATGTTACTCTGGATAAATAGAAGTGTGGTGTTGTTGTTGACGGTAATAGAATTCACTTCTGCTTGCTATTAATTTCAGTAAAACTTAATCCTGTAGCTTTCAGTGGCAACTGGAAGTGTACCTTGGGCTATCGAAGCCTCACTCAAAAGACAAATCAGTGACGACCTAATCGTATTGAGTGGTGTAGTTGGGGAAATCAAATTCATTGAATTTCATCCGATAATGTTCTACATCACAATGCAACGCAACGCAATTCAGTATAGTTTTGGGAGAATCGCGGATCTGTTAAGCAATGTTACAGAAACTCTTTTTATGGCCGAAAGTGAACAGTTTGATGCTTTAAACATAACGTTTAGCAAGATAAATGCTACCAAGCATGAGTTATCAGAGGAACTGGCGATCGCTTCCTTTCTTGGAGGATACAGCCAGGACAAAGAAATTACAAATCATAAAATATTGAAAGCATTGAATACCAGTGTTGAAGGCATTTCTGAAACATTGCAGTTTGAACTGGTGAGAAGTACGAATCCGAAAATCAGTACCTATTTTTCTATGAACAAACCACAATCACCAAGCAACATTACTGACAAGCTAAATGATCACCTACTTATTTTGAAAACCACAATTAAAGACATGCAACATTTTGCTAGATCGTTTTTAAACATCATCAAGCAGTTACTCAAGGAGTACGACAGTATTGAAACAACACTTAATTCAACACTAAGTTTCAATGAACTTCTACCTATAACAAAAGTTAAAATATTACAAACAATCAACGACATCAATACATCTATAACAACTCTAAACAGCACTATTTTTAAAAGCTATTCAACTTTAGGAGTAAAAAAAAGCGTCGTTAATTCAAGCATCGCAAAACAATTCCTGATTAAGGTGAACAAAACTGTCTCGCTTCTTCAAGATATCAAAATTGTATTCGAAGAATTGTTTCTAGCCAATATAATCAGTCTTCAATCTTCCGGATATCGAAACTCAAATCAATTTGCATACACAAGAGGATTGGATATGATTGCCGATATGGCATTTCAAAATTTATCCAAGTTTGAACTCTGCGCTCGCAAGCATAATTCCGTTATCGCCCAAGATTTGACCAAGTACGCGAAACTGGCCGAACAGTGTATTCAACGGCAGCTGGACTACTTGCCAAACATTGTACTCACGGTTAAGGAATTTTTGAGCCCGTTTCGCGATATAGCATTTGCGCCAGTTCAGAGCTTAAAATCATGCAGCATCACTGTTGGAGACAAATTTTGCTACCCTGATTTTGCTGCAACGGTTGAGTATAAGTATATAGTTATTTTCGAATTGAGATTAATTGAAACCTTTTACTTTCAGTTCCTTAACCCCCAATCAATTTCCAGCAGAAGGATTACGCATGCTAGAACTACTTAACAAATTAGCTTCGAATATTAATTTCATAATTTATAACAACTTGGCAAGTGCCGTGGACTATATCGAAGGCTGCTCTTTGAATGAGTTTATACCAAACCAGATAATGAAGTGAATGGAGAAAAGGCAAAAATGTTTCAATGACACAACAGTTTGAAATGAGCAATAAAACTAACTTTAAAAAATGCAGAACTTTTACAGAAACATTTTAGCGTTCTTGAAAACTAAAGCTACAAACTGTAAAAAAATAGAAGTTGTAAAATTTGATGCTGTACTACTATATCTAATTTAAGGTTGCTTATTTTACAATTTTTCATAGCAAAAAGTATTTTTTTCTTCCGGCTTAAAGGCTTAAAAAGTTGTGAATATTAACCCCTTCCCGCCCAGAGCAAAATCGAGTTTTTTCCGGTTTTTTCTATTACTCGTAACTGAATTGACCAAACTGGATGAAATTTTAATGGTTATAACTTAACATTCTATATAAACTAACGCAAGCTGAACCAGGTTGGAAAAATGCATGCTTGTAGAGACATTTGATTTTGAAGAGAAAAATTAGTGGTGCTCTGGAGTTGCATTTTGCAGAAAAACAAAAAAAAAGTATTCTTTTTTTAGATTAATGTACAGTAATGGCACAAGCAAATCATTGAACAACTTTCTAAAAAAATCATCAATCATCCAGTTTTAAACGTTTGCATCACCAGAACTTTATCCTAGTGTGTAGGCAATAGGGTGGCACATGGTTGTATGGAGAAAAAAATTAAGTTGTCCAAATTGCGCATGAGCAATTTTTCAGTTTCTTTTGGGATCCTGAACAACCGCAACCGAATATGAATCCGGTTTAAATAAAGCGTGAAATGTGTATTAATTTAAGAGCGAGTCCACGAACAGGGCATACCCCTTTGTATGGGACGTCGTTTGGACCTCACCATCTGCCTGGAATTTTCAGGGGTTGTTTGTACATATAAAACTAGCACCTGGACAAAATATGAGCACTCTAGGTCAACGGGAAGTGGGGCAAATCGGGACACAAACTTTGAAGGTTCAAAAAAGTAAAAAATCTTAAAAAGGCTATAACTTAGACAAAATTCAATTTAATTTAAAAATTTATAATGCATCTGAAAGGGCTTAAAAAATACAACAAAATGCAGGGAGAAGCATCCCAATTGGTTTAATCTAAAGGGAGCTATTGGCATTTAAGTGAAAAATAGCAGAATTTTTAAATTCACCACACGGTGCAGGGATGCTTGTCCAGGACTAAGCTAACGACCTAAGCTCTAGGTTAGACCGGGGACAACATTCCCGATCCGACGGAAGGCCTGATCAGACAAATTTCGTCTCGAAAAATGCCATTCATGCTATAAAGCCAACTTCGATTTTTTATTCCAGTTGTGCAAGAATAAACATCAATTAAAAGTACATTAAAATATCATAATTGAGAATCATTCAGAAAATTGTTTTGAAATTGTTTAAAAACCTAACCACTCCGCATTAGTGACAAATCTCATTCTTTTTAGTGTGATTTCAACGTCGATTCGAAGTGATGTGGACTGCCATTTTTTTATTGTTACTTGTGTCAAAGGCGATGGTACTGAAGTTTAACATTTGTTTTTTAACTTCATTTAATTTCAACATTATTTCTATAGTCACTAGTCACACCTGCTGTTCATGAGTTGTGGACTATTGATGCAACTATTAGAACAAATTTTATGAAGGAACTAGCTGCACTCGATCAAAAAATAAAACAGATTGACCCGACTTACGACAGTCCATTATCATCATACGATTTTACACGTGAAACAAATGATTTGACTAGTTTCTTCAGCAAAACATCAAATCAGTTGCATATGCTTATAAATGCTTTGGTTGATGCTGATAAGGAAAACGCAGATATAGTAACCAACACATTTGAACAGATTGAGAGATTGATTGACGGTATAAAATTCAATTATGAATATGATGAATATCTGGAATCGAAATATGGCGAAAAGAGAGGAATTGCAAGTCCAAAAAATAGGAAGTCACTTAACACAACCATTGAAGGTATTTGGAGTGCATTGAAGAATCCAGAATCATCAACTAAATTGAGTGCAACTTTGAATAGCTATTTGCAAACGCTGACCGCCACCATACGTGATGTTCAAATAATCATTCAATCGATTTTGGATGACATAAAAGTGCTTGAACAAGAAAACAGCAAAAATGAGGCAATATTGAACTCTACAATTCAATTCAGTGGAATTTCAAAACTTTTTGAAAACAAAATAGAAGAGTGCACTAGTGAGTTGAACTCTACCATAGCTTCATCAAATGAAACTTTGTTCTTCAGCTACGAACCTTTGTTGAAAAACAAGTTGATTGTCAATTCAAGTGCCATAAATTATTTACTACAAAACATAAATGAATCGGTAATCATTTAGCGCAGAATCGATCCTTTATTTAGAGAAGAATTAAAAGTTAAATTAATCCAACATATCGTCGAACTGCCAGAATTCATCCGTTATTATTACGTACAAGGATTAGTAATACACTCGAAAGAGCTTTTTAAAAATTCAACCAAATTTAAGCTCTGCTATCGAAGACAAAATCCCACCATCGAACAGTTTACAGCAAACTTCTCGAAACTGGTCGAACGGTGTGTCCAGTATCAGCTCGACTATCTTCCAAACATCTTGCGCATGGTGAAGGAGTTTTTCGGACCTTTTCGTGATTTGGCAATCGCACCAGTTCAGAGCTTAAATTCATGTTGCAACTCCGTGGGGGACATTTTTTGCTATCCTGACTTTGTTGAAACGGTAAATATTATTTTTTTCATTTGCGATATTCTTTACTGTATGATTTAATTTTAGTACATGGCGAACATCACCACGAATAAAAATCCTCCACAACAGATGCGCATAGCAGAGGAACTCAACGCTATTGTCACAAACATATTGACTACAGTTTCGCGCGAACTCGGAAGTGTCGCTGATCGTATCAACAGTTGCTCCTCTGATAACTATGTCATGGACCACGCATTAAAAATGGCTGACAAACAGAAACAATGTGTTAAAGGATTATAAAATGAAATGGAGAAAAAGTGTAGTGCTTGTGAAAAAAGAAATAAAGTAACGAATCTGATTGGTAAAAGAAAGCAATAGCTGTTCACAGTGATATCACACTGCCTTGGTCTCGTTGTTAACTGTACAATATTCTTATTGGGCCAAAATTGTTGAAACATCAATCCTTGGCACCGTCGGTTTCTGCCTTTCAATAGTATAATTTTCAATGAAAAAAAAAATCACGAGAAAACGGTAAGAGCCCAAATGGGATTGCAGTCATTTGCCATCAATGTGTTACCAATCGATTCCTCATAATTTTTTACATGAAATAATATACTATGAAAGTTAAGCGGCAAACTGAGGCAGTTCAAAATATATTCTAGATTCTTCGTGATTTTTTACATAACATTGATTCTTTCGAAAAGCACAACTTTGAGATAAACTTGATACACGAAATAAATAAGTGTTAATTGAGCCAAAAAAAAACAAACTGTCCAAGTAGCGGGGCCTAGAAGTTTTTGAAGATTACTTTATGATGTGCTCTTTTTCAACACACAATTGCTAATCAATTTGGTTATTTCGGCGAGTACTCTCGAGTAAACTTTTCCGGCATATTCGTAGCACTGTTCCATGCGGATAATGGCGTAGTCGGCGTTGTTGAAGGCTGTTTTGGACATCATCTCAAGCATCTGGCTAATGCCATTCCTATTGGGTCCCATGTTGGGCTGAAAGTGCTGTTTATTGATGGGTTAGAAGGATCAGTCAATTTTTCAAAAAGATATTTACCCACTCGATTTTCAAAATTTGTCACACAAAATTCCTTTTCAAGGGCAGTGTTGCATGTGGTCAAATCCGCGATCGGTTGCATTACGAAGGTTGAGAAGATGTTCATGAATCGATCCACGACTTGGCGCGTCACCGGTGCATTCCTGACTAGATCCTTGGTACAGTCCATTCCCATAAACTGGGCAGCTGATAGCTGTTTCACTAGCGTTGCATTCAAGTTAATGCATTCATCGATCATTGATACATTCAGTGTTGAATTGGATATGGATTTGACGATTGCTTCAAAATTTTGTTTGTACAGTTTGTTCAGCGTCGTCAGATACATTTCGGTAAAGTTGGTAGTTTGATTCCTAATGTGTGGCTCAATTGACTGCAACACAGTTAAATTTGACGTCACACTTTTAACAAAGTCGCGAAATTTGACCACAGAAGAATTATCCTTCACCGAAGTTTCGTTTAAAACTGAGTTGTACGAGTTGGTAATCAACTTCACATAACCGTTGACACTTTCCATCGGCTTAGCGCCGGCTCCAATCACTGCTTGAACATTTTGCTGCAGTGGAACTATCTGGACCGAAATGTTTGAATCACCTGTCACCAACTATCGAAATACAAGTTATTAGTTATCTAACGGTCGTTTTTGAGCAAAATAAATCCTACGTGTATCAAACTTAAACAAATGAGCAGTAACTTCATACTCGATGTTGACCGACTGATGGATCTGGACAGTTCAATCTGAATTTCGTTACTTTTAACACTGATTGCTTGACATGCAATTTAGGACTTGCTAGCGGAAATGATAACCATCCATTAAAAATAGATTAAGAAACAGTCGCAAATTGGTTGTAACAACTGTTCTTGTTAAATTAAAGCTAGTCATCAAAATCTTAAAACATGAAACAATTTATTAAAGAAAATTACCAAAACAAGGTATTTGAAGGTTAAAATTTGTTTTATTATTTTATCATTGAATTTTTCCAGTTCATGTTAAATCAGCTCAAAAAATAAGGCGGAAAATTTTTTTTCAATAAACTTCAAAGAAAATTTGAGTGCAATCAGCTGAAATTCATTCTAAATGCACACCCTTGCGTTTAGAAATATTTTTAGCATGTTTGGGGTTTATTCAAAAATCGTGTTGAAAAAAAATTAAAATGCCTAATAAAACTCAAAGAATTATTTTATTTAAACTCGCACCAGACTAGGTTAGTTGAATGTTAAAGCTTTCAAATTATGCGAAAACAATAGAGTTTTCTAACAAATTGAAGGAGAGCTCCATGAAACAAAAAACATGGTTATGGATTTACTTGAACGTGAAAAATGTTAAAAAAGTAACTAGACTTATAATGGGCCATTTGAACAAAAAATGTTTCAAAGATGTTTCAATAACGAAGTTTTTATTGCCTTACTCGCATTTTATACTACATAAATTGTCAAAACAAATCAATCAAATTATTCGCTCTACAGCATTGCCTTGGCGTTCTCGATTACGAGATTCCTACTCAAAACTAGTTGTCCGAAGACTTGATTGTTGAGGCAATTGCAAACCACTTTTTACACCTAAGCTTCCATCCACCCCTCGTCTCGAAAAATGCCACCAGGACTTTCTGGGATCGAACCCAGGCTGACTGAGTGAGAGGCAACCACGCTTACTCCTACATCACGGGTCCCGGTTAATTGTGTAAAACCTTAATTACAAAATGACAATGCCAAAGTTGTTTGAGTCATATACGGTTTAGTCTTGTCAAAATTGAAAATCATTCGGCAAATTGTCTTAAAATTGTTTAAATCCTAATCACTTCACATTAGTGAATAATCATTTTTCCCCACTTTTATTCTGTTTAGTGTGATTTCAACGTCGATTCGTAGTGATGTGGACTGCCAAATTTTTATTGTTACTTGTGTCAAAAGTGATGGTACTAAAACGTAACATTATTTTCATGATTCTATTTCATTTCAACATTACTTCTACAGCTAGTCACAGCTGCTGATCCTATGTCGTGGACTATTGATGCAACTATTAGAGCAAACTTTACGAAGGAACTAGCTGCACTTGATGCAAAGATAGAACAGATTGATCCGATTAACATCAATCCACAATTCTTTTATGAATTTACACGCGAAACAAACGATTTGATTAGTTTCTTCAACACAACATCTAATCAATTGCAAAAGCTTAGAGATGCGTTGGTTGATGCTGATAAGGAAAACGCAGATATAGTAACCAAAACCTTAAAAAAGATTGATGAGTTCAAGGAAAGTCTGAAATTAAACAACGAATTTGCCCTGCGCCTGGAATCGGAATACGGCAAAGAAAGAGGAGTTGCAAGCCAAAAAAATTGGAGGTCACTCAACACAACCGTTGACGGTATTTGGAGTGCACTGAAGAATCCAGAATCATCAACTAAATTGGGTGCAACTTTGAATAGCTTTTTGCAAACACTGACCACTACCATAAATGATTTTCAAAAACTCCTTCAATCAATACTGGATGACATAAAATTGGTCGAAGGAGAGAACAGCAAAAATGAGGCAATATTGAACTCTACAAGTCAATTAAGTGGAATTTCGATACTTCTGGATAGCAAAATAGAAGAGTGCACCAGTGAACTTAACACTACCATAGCTTCATTAAATGACACTTTATTCTCCAACTACGAACCTTTGTTGAAAAACAAGTTGATTGTCAATTCAAGTGCCATAAATAATTTGCTAAAAACAGTAAATGAATCAGTAATCATTTTGCGCAGAATCGATCCATTGATAAGAAGAGGATTTAAAATACAATTAATCCAACATATCGTTGAACTACCAGAATTCATTCACTACTATTATGCACAAGGATTAGATACACACTCGAAGAAGCTTTTTAAAAATGCAACCAAATTTGAGCTCTGCTACAGAGGGCAGAATCCTTCGATCGAAACATTTACAGCAAACTTCTCGAAACTGGTCGAACGGTGTGTCCAGCAGCAGCTCGACTATCTACCGAACATTGTACTCATGGTGAAGGAGTTCCTCGGACCATTTCGTGATTTGGCAATCGCACCAGTTCAAAGCTTAAAGTCATGTTGCAACGCCGTTGGAGACAACTTTTGTTATCCTGACTTTGATGAAACGGTAAATATTTTTTTTAATCATCATATTCGTTACAAAACTATTTAATTACAGTACATGGCGAATATCATCACAGATAAATATAAACCAGGACAGATGCGGTTGGCAGAGTTACTGAACGCTGTTGTTGACAATATCTATTATTCAGTTTCGCGCGAACTTGGAAGTGTCGCTGATCGCGTTAACAGTTGCTCTTCTGATAACTATGTAATGGACCACATGAACAAATTGGCTAGCAAACAGGAAGAATGTCTGAATGAATTATAAAAAATCTGAAATATACTTCCATGCTTTGTAACATGAATAATTGACCGCTTTAATTGATCAAATAATAAATTAACTTATAATGAACCTAAGCTGACCACAAAATTAAATATAAATCACCAAAAAGCCTTGATCTCCCTATACCGTACTAAATATCCGTTGTGACGCGATTAATCTTTTCCATGTGATTCAATTTTCTTAGCAGGCCACCGTCTCTAATCGTAAAATGTAAATCTGACCTGTTTTGTAGGCATTTATCGCAATTAGTTGTAGGTACATTTGTCACGCAGGGTCGGTTGCCACTTTGATGACAGTTTGATTGGCGATTAGGCAAATATGCTCCATTCAACTGATATAATCGGTTGCTAAACTGACTAAACTTTAAGGATGCTGGAGATGCTAATTAGACGTTTATTTCAATAATCTTTAGAAATTTCAAGTTATTTTTTTCTACGTAAATCCTGCTCCAAATTTACAAGATTTTTTTTCTCGCAAGAATTTAATCAAATCAGCGACCAACACTACCCTTAACCAAGCTAATAAATTCACGTCCATAGCACACTTCACGTTGAACCTTGCGTCACTTTCGAGTAATTTATCGATCGCTTAACCATTAATCGTTATAGATTCATAACCACTGTACCAAGCCCAGTTCCAAAACCACGCACCTATATATGAATTAAAACTGAATGTTTTCTGTAAACATAACCTCCAACGATCATGATAAATCATGTTCGTATAACTTTGTCCCTCTCGGTGGCCGCTGACCGCCAAGATGAATCAACAGACGGCATGACAGGTGGCTACAAACTGATAGGTAGCAAGTTGTTAATTAATAATGTGTCAAAATTAGACATGAAATGTACAGTTTAGGGTGCTTCGTAACGGTTATGTTAAGGTTATGTCAGTGAACATTTTGACTGTTTAGTACAATAACACGAAAACAACAAAAAATTTAACAGAACTCAAAGAACAGTTGAGGTGATTTGAACCAAAATTCTAAATTGCTAATAAAAGGTCATCTAATAGCATCAATAATTTTAAAATATGAGTTTAAAAAAATATCGTAAAATTTCTTGTTTGATTTCTGACCAAATTTCACAGCGTATTTCAAGAAGTGACTAAAGACAAATCAAACATTCTTCTGCAAACAGTTTGAAGATATTCACTTTCAGCCAAGCTCATCCAATGTTTTAATTCAAAAGAAACTGAAAGTCCACGGCATACTATGACAGATAATTGGTGTTAATGGCCCCATTGTTTTCCGATGGATTTAGACCACCACCGTCGCAGTTGCGATGAGCTAATGGAGATGGGAGCAGCTTCCAACCAAATCTAGGCAACCGGCAAGATAGACCACCATCGGCGAAGCCTGCCAAGTGAAAGTGTTTGTTTTTGTTGAGGTTTACTTTTTGCAGAGTTTTTTTTTTTGCTTTGCTAAAAATTCCAAGTGATAATTGAAAAAAAAAGGTGGAAAAACCTTTTGTTGAATTGTATTTAAATTTCCGAACTAAAAACGCTTCTTCCAACCGTTACCGTTTGAACTGACGGGCCATTTGGCGGAAGTCGTAAAAGGAAAACTCGTCCACTTATGCAAACTCTGTACACAATTTTCTGCATATCGGCTATTTGCGGCAACTAGCAGCAGCAGCAGACAGGTGCGCTTTAGTAAAATGTTTGCATAAATATCATTATTATCTGTGCGGTATTGGAAGCTTCGAGGTGCGGAGGTGTGTGCGCTTAGAAATATGCGTACACATTCGAATGGTGTGCGCACACGTGGAGTATAGAGTGCAGTCATGCAGGGGAGAGTTATGCAATGCAAATTTTCCTCCCAGTGTCCAAAGTTAAGTCCATTTGTTTGTTTGTTCGTGCCGGGCAGCTAAAGAGTCGCGCACGGTGGTCAATTTCGAGCGAGTTGGCAGAATTCAAATGAGATGTCATGGAGTTTATAGGGGATAAGTAATAAATGTGTCTCTATCTCCTGAACTGCAGCTGTCAAAGCTATAAGAAAAAAAAACTATGTTGGACCTGCAATAAATATGAGACAAAATTGATCAAATAACTAAATTTATCCTAAACGTAACTCAAATAATGTGTTTTAATTAATTTATGTTTTTTTATTTCATGAAGCTATAAAAATTCAAATAAGACATAAAAAAATCATGAACACTTGTCTAAGATAAGGATTAAATTTTTTACCAATTTAATTTATTTTTTTACACTAAATTACTGGTCAACTGTGTTAATCAATCGATTCAGTGTACTTCGAATAATGTTTACAATATTAAATTTCTAACAAGTTCAATCACATTTAAATCATGTTCGTAGAAGTCACAAGTTCCAGTTTCAGAGCATATCACCATACAGAAAGAGAAATTGATAAACTGTAAATTGAAAGTCATCGTGACTAACAAACCAAAAAACAAAGCGGCAGGGGTTTCAAAAACAAAATAACTTTTTTTTATTGAAAAGTATGTTTTTAAGAAATAATTGAAATCGGCTTTTAATGTAAAAGAACGCTCGATTTGATGACCTTCTTGAAAAACCATATTTTTAAACAAAAAAATGGATTGTGTTTAAACCCCTGAGAATTTGTTGTTACTATGAAAAATTCTGAAATATATCATTAAAAAGAAAATAATCATGCAACATTGAAAGAGTAATTTTCAATTATTCATTCAAAAATTTCATGTTTTTGTAACTTTCCGGGAACTTTTTTCTACAGTGTAATACCTAATGTTCGACAAAGTTGTAGAGCAGACAATGCTGATCCACAAGTTTTGGCCAATCTCATTCAGGTTGAGATTTATCAGATAACGGACTCTATTTCTTGGGATAACAGAGATACCCTTTTTCTGTTACCGTACACTGGTGTGGTTTTGGTCGACAGATCGATTATTGAGAATTTCGAGTTGTTCTTTAATTTTTTATCACTTAAGGCTGGTACAAATTTTATTTAAAGATTGCCCAAACAAATATTTTTTCAAAAAAACATTAAAAGTTCAATGGAAATAAAAGTGCAATCAACTAAAATCTATTTAAAATGCATTACCCTGCGATTAGAATCATTTTCAGCATATTCGGGTTTATTTAAAAATCCTCTGTATTTTTGAAAATTTTGTTTTCAAACCTTCCATTTTTTTTAAACTGATGATTGCAAAACAACTGAACTAGTGTAAAATGCATTTTATAACACTTTTTCCATGCAAATGTTGAAACTATGGCTTGTTATTTCGGCGAAAAATATCAATTTAAGCAAGGAAACTAGTTCTACAGCTTTGGGATAAAAAGTGTTCATAAAATCATGACTAAATGGTTGTACTATTTGCATGATATATATTAAAAGCACAATGACCATTTATTTCATGTCTTCGAAGCAACATTGTGAAATTGAAAGCACAATGGAATTGGAAAACGAGACAATATTAAAATTTTACAATCTTTTTAAATCTGTTTTTTTTTTTATTTATGCAGGTTAATATGAAGACCAACTACTTATGCATATGTCGTGAAATGCTATGTAATTTCCACGCCATCGGAAACGATAAAAACACTCTCCAACAAAATAAAGACTATTCACCAATTTTAAGCGTCAAGCCATGCCTAGCAAAAAGTTTAAAGCTTAGATTTTCCAGTTTCATCCAACTCAATCGGGTAATCACCTATCATTTTAAATAATTACGCCAACTCTTGCAATATATTTTCGTCTCCATCATTTTATACTAAACTCCTTTTGCTATCCTGTGTTATCAAAGTCTCTGATTGCAATGAAGTTAATACCCGAGTTTGGCAACAAAATCCAAGCGCTCGAGTCTATTTTTAGGACTACTTTTTTGGAGGCCTGGCTGCCAGATGAATCGCCATCATGATAAAATGAATAAATCAACATGAAAATAGGCGAAATCGTGAACACTGGCTAGCTGGTGACCGTACGATAGAGTAAACAGAACTTGGAAATTGACCAATATCTTTTTGAAGTTGATTCACAAGGCAAACAAATCTTTTTCAAAACAAATCATGTGTAGGAATTGGTTTAAAATTACCAATGCGGCTTTTGTCTCATGAGATTTCTTCAGGGATCAAATTCCGGCTGGACTTTTGACTTAAGAATTGGACATAAAATATAAACAAAAACGATCTGAATCTGGTGGGATTTTTAATCTCTTCTTTTGAATGGTGCTGTGGGACGTCAACCCGTCGACCATCAGGAGGTTTACATACTACATTCTTTTGTAGCATGGCGATATCAATCACGTCTTTTTCACTCATCCAAAGTGGCCCCACCGTACGGTTCGACGTCTGGCATCTATTTAAGACAGACAGTTCGGTCGGTCCAGTGTATCAGTAAAAGCACTGAATCACCTCCGATCGCACATGGCTGCTGCTCCGGGCTGCTTCGTGGGCTGGCAACCGCTACTGCTGCTAGCCGTTCTAGTGGTTCTACAGGTTCGTGAAAGTTTTCGGACCTTGACCCCCGCAGTCCGTCTAGTGCGTCATTGGTGTTTGATCTCTTTCTTTTTCGGTCTTCTCTAGGGTCAACAGCTCCGCGCGGACTTTGGACTGCCAACGGCGGTGCTGGGGGGAAATTTGGTCGTACGAGATGCCAACGGGATTAACGGCGTGTTGAACGCAATGGATCGGGCGTTCCGTCGGTTCAACCCGACCGGACAGACGGACCGGTTGATACAGGCTAGTGCAGTGATTTCGCAGATTGCGTTGAATGTGACCGAGTTGGGGAGGTCGGTGGCTGGTGGTGTAATTAAGGCCGCAAGTGACAGATCTACACCGGTGGATGAGCTGTTTGCTAAGCTACAGGAGAATTATGGACGGATGAGTCGTTATTTGGATTCGGAAGTGCAGAACGAGATCGATACGCTGAATAAGAGTATTGGAAGTGCACAAAGTTTAAGCTTGAAAAATGCGTTGAATTCTGTTGCGGCTGCCGTGAGACAAATTACCAACTCAACTGCTGACGTAGGATCGGTGATTGCTAGAATTCATGAAACCACAAGTGGAAACACCATATTCAAAGCAGTTGACAAGGCGAGCATTCCAGCTGATTTGACCACGTCACTGTCAAGGGCACTGAGCAATACCAAAGATCAATTAACGGGACTTTCCAGAACTATTGATGGCATGCTTAAAAATATTGGAACAACAAACGCCTTTCTAGCCAGGTTTGACCAGACACGCCAAGCGACCGAGAAGAATATCGTGGGCAACCAGCAAGGTGTGAAAGCGTTTATTGATGGAGAAAAAGACACTACCGTGAAGCGATACACAAACACCCGTAATGCCATCATCGCTGATATCAGTAATGCCGTAGGAAAACTGAACGTATTCGGCACCAACCAGACCCTGTTAGCGCTGTCCGACAAACACTCGGAAGAGTACACCAAGATCTACTACTACCTGTTCAACCGTAACGAGTCCGATATTCAGAACATCTCCAGCGCCTTCGACGCCATCGGCAACAACATGGAGAAAATTGTGGTTGATTCCAGTGACACCATTACGGGCCAATCTCAGCAAACCGTAGACAGACTTGCGGAACTCTTTCTAGCCCGTAGTGTAAACTCCGAGATCTGTTACAACAAATATTCCGGTCAGGTCATAAACACCTTCCCGGGCTACCAAAATGGCGTCGTAAACTGTATGACTCGGGAGAAAAATCGCCTGGGCCGAATCACCGACGTGATGGACCGCATGCTGCAGTTGATCCTATCGACCAGTCAGGACCTGGCCAACAACGTCGCGAGCTGTACGGTCTGGAATGGCTTTGACAAATCGGAAACCGTGTACCGGCAAGCCGAGGCCTGTCTTCACACCGTGAGTAAACTCAAAAACCAACAAAATTAAAAATAACTAATAATTCCATAATTTTAGAACATCAACGAGATGGCCAAGTTCGGGTCGATCATTGGGCGTGAGCTTGACCTGGTGCAGACGCTGGGCGATGTGGAGGTCGCAGCCAGTCGGTACAGGTTGTACGATTGTGTGGCGGCGCGGAACAACGAGGCGCTGGCCACCATCTACGTGCTGAACAAGGATATTGACGGGTGCGTGAGTGAGCCTGGGCTGCAAAGGGATGTCCTGGGTGGCGGAGAGAAGGGTGGGGACGAGGACACGGAGGATCCGTACGAGGCGGGGGCGTCTACCACGGAGGAACCCGTGTACGATGAGTATCTGATGGAGGTGTTTAGCAATAGTAGCAGCTTCGGTGATGATGTGGATAAAATTATGTGAATAAAGAAACGAAAGAAGAAGACGAATTGCTGGTTTTTCTTCATTGAACGTTGCGAAACACTTGAAACTAATCTAAAACATTTCAAAAATGGAGCGTGGAGTAATAAATTTTGATTATTCTCATCGCTTTTGCCGTTTGTCGCTATTCAAACAACTTTTTCATATCCATGAACAATAAAGAGTGGATTACTCGCTTTTATTTGAGCTATTGATTACTATGAAGTAGTAAAAAAAAATATGAAAAAATATCATGATCATGTGACATGATCAAATTTCTGATAAGCCGATATTAGGAATGGGCCGAGAAAGTGTACATTAGGGTGGTCCAAATCCGGACTTTTTTGGGGCTACCCCCTGAAATCAAAGATTGACCCATCACTAGGCTAAATTCCAAATTTGAGCTCATTCTGACCACGGGAACCCCTCCCTCCAATCGCTTAAAGTTTGTATGGGAAAAATCGTCAAAATGTATGGAGAAAAGCAACTGTTTTAATTTTTTACCTGTGGAAGGCGCCAAAGTTATCCGATTCTTACCATTTCTCAAATGTAGAACCTTCATTAAATTTAGAACAACTTTCCCGAAGACACCATATTTTTAGGATTTTTTCCCGCGAAGTTATTAGCGCCCAAAACTGACCCTTTTTGCGCGGCCAGCTGTAAGGAGCTACCTAACAACGATGTTTATTTCCAATTCGTACACGCACGTGCTCTCTCTCACGAGCTTGCTCGCCTGCCTGCCTGCCTGCCTGTTTACCAACAAGCGCGCGCTGTTTCTCTGCTTGGACTTTTGTCGTCGTCGTCGTTTTCGTTTGCTATCCGCTGCGCTGCGTTTCTGGCATGTTTATTATGATTTTCAACTAAAATAGCAGGATTGTTTTGAGATATATTTAGCATATAAATTCTTAAATTATGACAAAAATAAAAAAAACTGCGCTGAAAAAAATAGTTTAAAGAAAAGACAGCTTAGGCTCGATCAAAAAATTACAGCAAATGTCATGAGAACAGGGTTTGTTTGTTTTTTCGTATATTCTAAAGAAACATGATAATGATTCAATTATTAAAAAAAACTTCAGGTAATATAAATTTTGTTCCTTTAGGTAGTTTGCTTTAACAAAAATATACTTAGTACAAATCAAAGCAATTTTACAATTATTGCTGCAAATTTTCATTCATACTCTCTAAAATTATTTTTTATTCTTTATGGAAATTTCTTTCTGTGTTCCTAATTTTGCAACTGTTTATCATTTTTTTGTCAGTTTACCTGTAAATTTAACGATTCAGAAAACATCTCTTTCTGCACAATCGTAAACTACCTTCAGATCTTGCAGTTGCGGCCTTCCTTTCCTTTCAGTTTAAAAAAAATCTAAAAAAGATTCCTTCATTTTTTATCTAAAAAAACTGCATGGTATTTCTTGTAACAGATCAGATAAATTAAAATCCAAACCGATGACGATTCATGGATGAACTTGGGATGAACTAATTCATCAAATTTGTATTCTCCCTCACACGCTCTTATAATATAATATCTTTTGTTGATCACATATTACATTAAATTTTATATCTCAAAACAAACCTGGTATTTTAGTTCAACATTATAATAAACATGTCAAGAACGCAGCGCAGCGGATAGCAAACGAAAACGACGACGACGACAAAAGTCCAAGCCGAGAAACAGAGCACGCGCTTGTAGGTAAACAAGCAGGCAGGCAGGCGAGCAAGCTCGTGAGAGAGTTTGAACCTGAGAGAGAGCACGTGCGTGTACGAATTGGAAATAAACATCGTTGTTAGGTAGCCCCTTACAGCTGGCCGCGCAAAAAGGGTCAGTTTTGGGCGCTAATAACTTCGCGAGAAAAATCCTAAAAATATGGTGTCTTCGGGAAAGTTGTTCTAAATTTAATGAAGGTTCTACATTTGAGAAATGGTAAGAATCGGATAACTTTGGCGCCTTCCACAGGTAAACAAGTAAAACAGTTGCTTTTCTCCATACATTTTGACGATTTTTCCCATACAAACTTTAAGCGATTGGAGGGAGGGGTTCCCGTGGTCAGAATGAGCTCAAATTTGGAATTTAGCCTAGTGATGGGTCAATCTTTGATTTCAGGGGGTAGCCCCAAAAAAGTCCGGATTTGGACCACCCTAGTGTACATTTCCCCTATGAATAAAAAAAAGTTTATAAATGCATTTTAAACCAGTTCAATTGATTTGCAATCTCACAGAGAAAAAAGAGTTTCCGAAATCGTGAACAAGCGCTCATGAAAATCGGAACCACGAACAAAGTGTTTGAATCCTATGGTACGTTTTTTTTAATATAAAAAAAATTGAAGCGAAATTTTTAAAAGTTTTTCCAGCAAAAATTATTACAAATCGGTAATAGACGTTACATATGAGGAAAAAACATTATTAATAATTGATAATTTGCACTTTTTGCCTTCCTCACTTTACTGAGGAAAGGCTATAAAATCACTCGAAAAACGAACTTTTTAGTTAGACCTCCTAGACCTACCTTCATTTGTACATATCGACTCAGAATCACCAGCTGAGTTTGGCTGCATGTAGACATGTGTACAAAATCAATGTCACTGGAATATCTTGTCACAGGCTCAACCGATTTTGGTCGGAATGGTTTTTATCGATCCGTCTTAACGTCCCCTAAGTTGCTATTTGAATTCACGCAGTTTTATCATGTATTTAAAAAGTTATGTTAAAAAAACTGTTTCATATTAAATTAAAATTATGGTAAAAAGGGTGTTTTTTTTCATGAAACCCTCACATGTTATATATTTTTAGAAAGCATATGAAAAGACCTTTCTTGTGGATTAAGAATTTTCAAGATCTGACTTACCTATCTAGAATTACAAGCAGTTTAAAAAATGTTCTGAATTTACATAACCTCAAATTGTCAGGTCTGATCGCTACGAAAAAGCCGTGTAGAGGGATGCCATTTTCCTCAAAGGCGGTGTCTGTATAATCTTGACAAAAAGTCTGTAGGAAGTCTATTTTTTTTACTCGTCACTTATTTTTATTAGGACCTCTTAGGTGTTGCGATCACGTTAGGTGAGATTCATAAACCATGTGGACACATTAGGGGATTGTAATCACTCTATAAATGAGAGGAAGGCACCAACCACCTAAAGGTGGATTAAGTAACGTTTTTTTTACAATACCGCAAGGCAAATTGCAAATATTTTTTCAAGTTTATATCTCTCGACCGTGGCGAAAAAAATAAAAATTTGAATAACAGCTATGGTATTAACATTTGAATGAAAAAAATGCATTTTATACCTGCCCAGTTGTTTAACAATCATTAGTTTTCAAAATATCCAAGTATTGACTTAGTAAGTAGTTTACGGACTGTAATATTGAGTAATTTTTTTTATATCTTTTTCTAATAATATAGAAAATTAAGCTGAAAATTTGAAATGATTTATTCATGCCATTCAAATAAAAAAAAATTAACTATGATACAATTTAAATTGAAGATATATAACAGAAGTTGTGTTTGAAAATAAGTTTCAAATTCAATTAGAATATAGTAAAATGCATTTAACACTAATATTTATAACAATTTAAATTCAAAAACATTGAAAAACGCTTTTTTGTTTAAACTATATTGTTATTACATGATTAAATAACCATTATCAAAAAATGTTTTCCTATTCCTATTGCTATTTTCACCTATCAGCTACTTTTAATATGAATGGCTCTTACAAACATATGTGGATTGCATAAGAAAAATCGCTTAGTTCTATTTCAGAACCAAACTTAGGTTTGATAAATGCCAAAAAAAAAAACTCAGCTCTGAGCAATTCTCTACGAAATCGGTCTTTTTTCTTCAATTTTAATTTTTGTATTTTTTAATCCGACTGAAACTTTTTTGGTGCCTTCGGTATGCCCAAAGAAGCCATTTTGCATCATTAGTTTGTCCATATAATTTTCCATACAAATTCGGCAGCTGTCCATACAAAAATGATGTATGAAAATTCAAAAATCTGTATCTTTTGAAGGAATTTTTGATCGATTTGGTGTCTTCGGCAAAGTTGTAGGTATGGATACGGACTACACTGGAAAAATAATACACGGTAAAAAAATTTGGTGATTTTTTATTTAACTTTTATCACTAAAACTTGATTTACAAAAAACACTATTTTTAATTTTTTTATTTTTGATATGTTTTAGAAGACATAAAATGCCAACTTTTCAGAAATTTCAGGTTGTGCAAAAATCACTGACCGAGTTATGAATTTTTAATCAATACTGATTTTTCAAAAATCGAAATTTTGGTCGTAAAATTTTTCAACTTCATTTTTCGATGTAAAATCAAATTTGCAATCAAAAAGTACTTTACTAAAATTTTGATAAAGTGCACCGTTTTCAAGTTATAGCCATATTTAAGTGACTTTTTTGAAAATAGTCGCAGTTTTTCATTTTTTATATTAGTGCACATGTTTGCCCAGTTTTGTAAAAAATATTTTTGAAAAGCTGAGAAAATTCTCTATATTTTGTTTATTTGGACTTTGTTGATACGACCTTTAGTTGCTGAGATATTGCAATGCAAAGGTTTAAAAACAGGAAAATTGATGTTTTCTAAGTTTCACCCAAACAACCCACCATTTTCTATCGTCAATATCTCAGCAACTAATGGTCCGATTTTCAATGTTAATATATGAAACAATTGTGAAATTTTCCGATCTTTTCGAAAAAATATTTTGGAATTTTCAAATCAAGACAAACATTTTAAAAGGGCGTAATATTGAATGTTTGGCCTTTGTGAAATGTTAGTCTTGATTTGAAAATTCCAAAATATTTTTTCGAAGAGATCGGAAAATTTCACAAATGTTTCATATATTAACATTGAAAATCGGACCATTAGTTGCTGAGATATTGACGATAGAAAATGGTGGGTTGTTTGGGTGAAACTTAGAAAACATCAAATTTCCTGTTTTTAAACCTTTGCATTGCAATATCTCAGCAACTAAAGGTCGTATCAACAAAGTCCAAATAAGCAAAATATAGAGAATTTTCTCAGCTTTTCAAAAATATTTTTTTCAAAACTGGGCAAACATGTGCACTAATTTAAAAATGAAAACTGCGACTATTTTCAAAAAGTCACTTAAATATGGCTATAACTTGAAAACGGTGCACTTTATCAAAATTTCAGTAAAGTACTTTTGATTGCAAATTTGATTTTACATCGAAAATGAAGTTGAAAATTTTACGACCAAAATTTCGATTTTTGAAAAATCAGTATTGATTAAAAATTCATAACTCGGTCAGTGATTTTTGCACAACCTGAAATTTCTGAAAAGTTGGCATTTTATGCCTTCTAAAACATATCAAAAATAAAAAAATTAAAAATAGTGTTTTTTGTAAATCAAGTTTTAGTGATAAAAGTTAAATAAAAAATCACCAAATTTTTTTACCGTGTATTATTTTTTCCAGTGTAGTCCGTATCCATACCTACAACTTTGCCGAAGACACCAAATCGATCAAAAAATTCCTTCAAAAGATACAGATTTTTGAATTTTCATACATCATTTTTGTATGGACAGCTGCCGAATTTGTATGGAAAATTATATGGACAAACTAATGATGCAAAATGGCTTCTTTGGGCATACCGAAGCCACCAAAAAAGTTTCAGTCGGATTAAAAAATACAAAAAAAATCGAATGACCGAAATCCAAGAGAACTGCTCTCTGATCTTTAAACCGTATCGAAGCTAACCTCGAAGAATCATAGAAACAACTGTCATTCAAAGAAAAAAACAATTACATCCACTCTCCTCCGCGAAAGGTCACACACATCCGCCGATCAACTTAGGCACATAACCTTGACTTTTCGAACCTAGGAATCCCGTGAACGGAAAGGTCCGTACCATTAAAATATCTATACAGAAGAGAAAAAAAAATCCGTAGGTTGTGTCCCCATCACACCAGACTGCGCTTGCTCGAGCACGTATCGATTAATTTCGATGACAGCAAAATGTCTTCCGCAATTAAGGTTCGAAATTCCCAGGCCACCATCACTCCCGAGGTTCGGACGATCCTTATCGTCCTCGTCCCCCGGTGTAATTACCCGGTAGTTGGCCAATCCAGGAGGGGAGAGCTCGCACGGGGTGTGACATTATGTCTTGATTGCTCTACAACACGTCGCGTACGGGGTGAGGGAGATTCGAAGGAATTTAAATATGTAACCTCACTCTTCCCCGGACCCATTCGTTCCGTCCAAGCAAGTTCCAGCACGGAGAACGTTCTATAGCTGCGAAGGAAGTACACCGTGAACCGAGCGAACAGCTAATATCTATGAAATTTATTGACCTCCAGGCTTCCTTTTTAGGAAAGTTGTCTTCACTGGCAGTGTGCTCAGTCCCGCGGGCCACAGTCATTCTCTCGAGAGGCGTAGTCGTTTGGGCAGGGGAGGTTGGGGTAAGTCGGACTTGCAGACGTTAACCTGGAGTTCGCGAAGACATGGTATTCCCCAACTCACCCTACGGCTTAAGGAGAACCTGCAGTGGATAATGAGACGCGGTTTACACTCTACTCAAACCAATTCGTGTTGGTTTGGTAGGAGCTGAGGCTTGTGAATCCGCACTGGGAGAACAGAGTGAGCTTTGTGTTGCAGAATTTCAGGGGATTTCATGCCCCAAGGAGGGTACATCTGGCAATCTGGCATCAGCACCAGGAGAATAACACGGCTTTGATTGGGGGAATTCTTCAAGTCGCTGTTGATGTTGATTCTGTTTTCAATTGTATTTTGATTAAGTGAGGGTCGTAAATGGACTTCCTTATTCGTTGGGTAGAGTTATTTTACCGCGTGCATTGGATGTAGAGTTCTACAGAACTAAATTAAATTTATCTCGGAATTTTTATTTTACTGGTGTTGGCTTTAATTTGAATATTAACCATTGTAAAAGAAAAAACAAAGCAAGAAAAAATATGCAAGAGTAAAAATCCATAAATTGTGCCACCAGCAATTTTGAAATTTAAATATTCATTTAAAACACACAGATTTGGTCAAATTTCCCAAATTTTGATACTGTGGGCCCAACCCGCTGCTAATCCCATGAAATGTTACGGAAAGATAATTTTGCTACAAATGTCCTAAAACATTCATTTATATATTCAATCTGGACCGAAAAAGGCTCAGGTTTTTATCCCAAATGAAGCGACATTTATGTAAACAAACCTGGCAAATCGAGGGAAGATTGTCTAATCCACAAATAAAAAACTCAAAAAAAGTTCTATTTATACCTAATTTTGATTGAAAGTTTTAAAATGTGATTTTCAGGGACGTCACCAATCGATTTGTCAGATTTTTTCAAACAGAAAAAAATTGTATTAAAGAATGTGTAGCATTTTTCGTATTCTATTTAATGGAGCTGCTAGCAGATTTGGTCCCGCTTTGCCAAATATCAAATCTTTAAAACAAACTTTTGTCTTCTTAAAAACACTATCAAATTTGCAATATTTTTATTAATAATCTTTGTATAAATTTTGGATTCCCGATTTTAAATAACTTATCAAATCACTAAAAAACTGTTGCTATGCTGATCTATGTTCTATCATCAACAGAGAGCGATTGTGGCGTTTTAACCACGGCAAATAGTGTCCAGGGCATTTTGTGGAAATACGATGTCCCATCCATTCGAACTTCTTAGCATGGTGCTCTCAACGATTCATTGTTCTAAAAAACAGGAACGTGACCGGGGGATCCCCACGTTTCTTCCTCCCTTGTAGATTTAGAAATGTATTGCTGTTTGAACATTCGTGCTCAAACTCAATCCACTTCAACGAATTATCCATGCGGTTAACTTTACGCAGTTGGCCTGGCCGCTTTAAAGTTTTTTGATGTTTCAATGCAATCTATTTGCAATGATGCACTGCAAATGTTAATAATGACAAGATGATGCTAGGCGTTAATCAACCTGAGCAACTCTCTACGAAATCAACCGATTTCGACCATTTTTATTTTTTGTATTTTTTTTATTTGACTTTAACTTTGTGGGGGCCTTCCCTATGACCAAATAAGCTATTTTGCGTCATTGGTTCACCCATACAAGTCTCCATACAATTTTGGCTGCTGTCCATACAAAAATGGTATGTAAATATTTAATGTCTGCCTGTGTGGATCAATCGGACCGCGCACTGGACTCACAATCCAGAGGTTGCCGGTTCGAATCCCGGGGCGGACGCAAAAAATTCTAAGTGTTAATATAGGTATTCGGTGCCCTCTCCCCGTGCCCATACCTTCACACTTAGGAGACCCGGGAGGCGGAGTCTTGTCGCAAAAAGAACGATACACGCCTGTGGATCCGTTGACGAAACCGCAAGGTTTAAGAGGGCCACATTATAAGGTGTTACGTCGATTCCGTTTTTTTTTCCATGTAAATATTTAAACAGCTGTAACTTTTGAGTGAATTTTCTGATCAAAGTTTGAGCCAAATAAAAAAATATAAATAAAATCCATTTCCGGTTTTGGTAGAGAATTGCTCACCTAAGGCATTTTCCAGGATGCCCTCGAAAGACTGGCTGCGCTAGGGTTAGATTAGATTTAACTTGACAAAAGATAATACCAAAACATTTTGAAAATATAAAATCGAGTTAAATGTTGTTCACATTTATTTGCAAAAATATCAATCACAACTCGCTTTGAAAATAAATCTTTTTCAACTTAAACTGTATGTAAAAAAAAATCCCACCCACAGATACGTCCAAGAGAAACATTTAAAAAATGCATTTATCGAGTAATTTCAAAGCATTTTCTCTGAATTTAAATTTAAAAAATCAAAAAAGGCATGACGCAATTCTAGAGACGTAACTATGGTTGTCTTTTAAAAATATCTTTAATCACATCAATTAACTCAATTTAAAATAATCAAATAAGTTTCATTTTATTCTACGGTTTTCACTTAAGAGAAAGTTGTTTACTTAAATTCGCGAAACCCATTGCGAACATTCCACCAACTGATCAAAAATGGCTCAACGACAGAAAAAAAAATCACCGACGAGACAAATCTTGATGCGCTTTGTCCCGATGCGCACGCCGAATCTGTCCAACCCCCGTTGGTCACGTCCACAGCCAGGAGTGACACATTGATTGGGCACGTCACTCCAACGACTCCAGGGGACGTGGCCATCAACCTCGGAGACTGAGTGTGGACCGTTGGAATTGCATTCGCTTACCTCTCGCGGCGGATTCGATTGATTGATCGCGAATGCTATCGTCGCGCCGAAATCTCTTGACCGATTTTTAATGCCACGCGGGCCCTTTTGGGGTCGGATTGAAGAGTTGAGCAATTTGTTGGGCTTACCTGAAAGTGAAGGAGAACACAGAAAAGATTACTAAAAAGTGAAATAATTCAACAAAATATTGCTACAAAAGACATAACAGAACAATTTGAGATGCCATCTAACACAAATATTTGTTCAAGTAGTCAGATTGGCCAGTTCGATAAATCTCATCAAGCTCGACTTCCTGGCTTTGCGCAGATCTCCCCCCGATTGGAGACCACCAAATACGGCGCTGTCTCAACAAAAGGTTCGACCCGCCAAGCAAAACCGATGACAGCGAACATTACGTGAGAATGCTTCACAACAGAAAAAAAATGAAATAACAGAAATCCTCACCATTATCCAAATAACATTTAGCGAATTGCCTGGTGTGAGATCAACGGCGTGCAAAAAAAACTGACAGCCCCCATTGAAAGCGAAAAACATTAAATCGATCCCAGGTTTAAGGGAATTGCAAACAAAAAAGCCAACACAAAACAAATCAGACTGTTGTGAGGTTCAGAAGAGACCAGCGAGGTGGTGCAACGAGTTGATGAAGAAACTTTGAACTGTGACAATCGAGCGGTATAGAATGAGAAACTGTGATTGGTTTAAGGATGTAACTGGATTGGTCATTACGGTGTATTTCTTTATTCTATTTAAGATTATGCTCATGTATTATCCATCATTTGACGAAAATAACCAAACATTTATTTAGAAAGAGTGATAAGCTAATTAAGTTTTGCTGAATATTATATAGTAAATCAAAAACCTTACATATTAAACAAAAACCCACAATAAAAAATAAAAGTTTGTTATTAGCTTTCTACACCAACAATGACTTCATCTGGCACTGAATCCGCCCTAGTTATACAAGAGTTTTTGAACCGGTCAATTGTTACAGTTTGTCGCAAGCAAACAGATGAGTGAATTAACTGGTGTAAACATCCCACCATCACAGAAAGTGAGGTAACTTCCTCTACACGAAAAGCAACGATGAGCTTTGTTTGTTGAAAATAAAAGTATTCTAAAATAGCGGGTGCTTTTACTTCGTGACTTAGGTCGTTGCCAATATGTTTTGAAGTTTATGATGTCTGATCAAAATCGAGGGGGGGGGGGGCAAAAAAAAATATAAATATTATAAAATTACAAGCCTACGTTTCAACATTTGGATGAAAAAAGCGTTTCAAAATGCATTTTACACGCGTCCAATTGCTTTCCAATCATTAGTTTTCAAAATTCGCGAAAAAAAACTTTTCGTCGGACTGTACATTGGTATTTCATGGAAATTTTTAATGTTTTCAAAGGAGTTCAAACACGGACGAACGGACATGACACGGGGTTTCAAAAAGTGAAGCAAGTTTTCTTTTACTTCTTCTTGGCGAAAACCTGCGCAAGCGAGATCGCTTATGTCAAAATCTTCGTGCCACGTGGCTTAAAACGTAAACAAAACCAGCTGATGATGCTAACTCATTGGCATTTTTTGAAATGGTCGTATGAATTTATATTAAAAAATACAATGTCTATCAATTTGTCGGCAATTTTAGTATCCATGATAAATTACAAAGAACCATAAAAAGCATACTAATGCTAAATGTTTTACTTAATAATTGCATAATACATTTTAAGAAATATTGCTTAATCGCGCGATGCTACTTCGACAACTTGAATGTAGATGGTGCAAGTGATAGTTAGCTTCAAAAATTCGTCCGTGGTTCAAATATGCTAAATAACGCAAGAAAATGTATTTAAACTAGTTTTCAGTTGATTAAATTTTCATTTTCATTAAAAAAAATTTTTCCTCTTTAATTTTTTTTTGACTCTTAGGCCGTTGCAAATAATTTTCAAAGTTTATGTCGCACTCAAAGATTCCAAAAATTATAAAATACGAATTTTGGGGATCGGGATTTTTTTCCGTGTAATTATATAAATAGCCAAAGACGCCAAATCGATCAGAAAATCTATTCACAAAGATTTTTTTTTTTTTTTTAATTTATATTTATTCAGTTTTTCTTTTCCATGTACATTCATTCAGTAAAAATATTATTGAGTGTCCAATCACAATCGATGACTTTTCACCTCAATTTTAGATACTAGCAATTTTCATTTATTCATGAAATATTTAGCTTTCGCTATTCAGTGATTTCAAATGTAGGAGGTCCTACATGTACAAAAGGGAAAAGGGATACCTTAAAACTAACTAACTTATAAACTATATAAAGAGCGGATCAATGCAGCTGAAGACTGCAATGATTTTTGTCGAAATGCATCAATTATCTTATTGGACATAACATCCAAAGTGTCAACTTCGGCTAATTGATGAAGTTCACTGGTGCTGAACCAGGGAGGAAGTTTCAGAATCATTTTCAGAATTTTGTTCTGAATCCTCTGAAGTTTTTTCTTCCTGGTTAAGCAACAGCTTGTCCAGATCGGCACAGCATAAAGCATGGCAGGTCTGAAAATTTGTTTATAAATTAACAGTTTATTCTTGAGACAAAGTCTAGAATTCCTGTTTATAAGTGGATACAAACATTTAATATATTTGTTACATTTAACCTGGATACTTTCAATGTGATCCTTGTAAGTAAGGTTTTTGTCAAAAGTAAGTCCAAGATATTTCACTTTATCCTCCCACTTTAAATTTACCTCATTCATCTTTATAATGTGATGACTTTTGGTTTAAGAAAATCAGCCCTTGGTTTGTGAGGGAAAATAATAAGTTGAGTTTTGCAGCATTTGGAGTAATTTTCCATTCTTTCAAATAAGAATTGAAAATATCCAAGCTTTTTTGTAATCTTCTTGTGATGACACGAAGGCTTCTACCTTTGGCGGAGATGCTTGTATCATCAGCAAAAAGTGATTTCTGACAACCTGGGGGCAAATCAGGCAAGTCAGAAGTAAAAATATTGTATAAAATTGGACCCAAAATGCTTCCTTGAGGGACGCCGGCACGTACAGGTAGTTGATCAGATTTGCTGTTCTGATAACATACCTGCAGAGTACGATCCGTCAAATAATTTTGAATAATTTTCACGATATAAATCGGAAAATTAAACCTTTTAATTTCGCAATCAAACCTTTATGCCAAACACTGTCAAATGCTTTTTCTATGTCTAGAAGAGCAGCGCCAGTAGAATAGCCCTCAGATTTGTTGCTTCGAATTAAATTTGAAACTCTCAACAACTGATGAGTAGTTGAATGCCCAAGGCGAAATCCAAACTGCTCATCAGCGAAAATTGAATTTTCATTAATGTGCGTCATCATTCTATTAAGAATTATTCTTTCGAATAATTTACTAATAGATGAAAGCAAACTAATGGTCCGATAGCTTGAGGCTTCAGCAGGATTTTTATCCGGTTTCAAAATCGGAACTACTTTGGCATTTTTCCAACTACTGGGAAAATATGCCAAATCAAAACATTTGTTGCAAATTTTGACCAAGCTACTTAAAGTTGCTTCAGGTAATTTTTTAATTAAAATGTAAAAAATGCCATCCTCACCAGGGGCTTTCATATTTTTAAATTTTTGATAATAGATTTTATTTCATTCAGATCCGTATTAAAAACATCATCTGATGAAAACTCTTGTTCAACAATATTCTGAAATTCTATTGAAATTTGATCTTCAATAGGACTCAAAACATTTAAGTTGAAATTATGAGCACTCTCAAACTGCTGAGCAAGTTTTTGAGCTTTCTCCCCATTAGTTAATAGAATATTATCACCATCTTTTAAAGAAGGGATTGGTTTTGAGGTTTCTTAAGAACCTTTGAAAGTTTCCAAAAGGTTTGGAATAAGGTTTAATTTGTTCAACATCTCTTGCGAACTTTTCATTTCGCAGGAGAGTGAATCTGTGGTCAATAACCTTTTGCAAATCTTTTGAATTCGCTTCAGTGCAGGATCACGAGAACGTTGATACTGTCTTCGGCGAACATTTTCAGACGAATCAAAAGCTGAAGATCGTCATCAATAATGGGAGAATCAAATTTGACTTGGACTTTAGGAATAGCAATATTCCTTGCATCCAAAATTGCATTAGTTAAAGATTCCAAGGCTGAATCAATATCAGCTTTGGTTTCTAAAACAAAATCATGATTTAAATTATTCTCAATATGATGCTGATACCTGTCCCAATTAGCTTTGTGATAATTAAACACAGAACTATTGGGCCTGGTAACTGCTTCATGAGAAAGTGAAAAAGTTACTGGAAGGTGATCAGAATCAAAATCAGCATGAGTCACTAAAGGACCACAATACTGACTTTGATTTGTCAAAACCAAATCAATTGTTGATGGATTTCTAACAGAAGAAAAGCAAGTTGGCCCATTCGGGTATAAAACCGAATAAAGACCAGAAGTGCAATCTCTGAATAGAATTTTACCATTGGAATTTACTTTTGAATTATTCCAAGATTGGTGTTTGGCATTAAAATCACCGATGATCAAAAATCGAGATCTATGCCGAGTAAGTTTATTCAAATCCCCTTTGAAATAATTTTTATTTTCCCCAGTGCATTGGAAAGGCAAATATGCAGCTGCAATCATAATTTTCCCAAAAGAAGTTTCAAGTTCAATGCCCAAACTTTCAATAACTTTTAACTTAAAGTCACGTAAAGTGCTATAAGTCATACTACGGTGGATAACTATTGCAACTCCACCGCCATTTCGATTCATTCTGTTATTGGTTATAACTTTAAAATATGGATCACTCTTCAAATAAGTGCCAGTTTTTAAAAATGTTTCGGTTATAACAGCAACATGCACGTTATGAACTCGTAAAAAGTTGAAAAAATCATTTTCTTTCGCTTTTAAAGAGCGAGCATTAAAATTCATAATATTGATGGAATTACTTAGATCCATGATTAAACTTCAGGGTAAGAACAACATCATTCGCAAATTTTAATCCAATCTGGATAGCTTCCATCATGGATGTAGCATTACTCATTGTTTGAATCAAACCAAACAGTGAGTTTTGCAAAAAGTCATTTTTTCAAACGTAACATCGCCGAGATCAGAAGATCCCAAAGCGTTGCCAGCAGAAAAATTTTCAAATGAGATTTGAGGTACCTGCCCAATTTCAGGAAGATTGGTAGAGGATTTAAAATTCGTGGATGAACCCGAACCCGAAACGACGTTGGCATAAGAAATGCCATTGCTGTTACCTAACTTTTCCACGGTAGGGGTATTTCTAGCATTGTTCGAGTGAGACAGCACGAACGTTTGATTTAAAGATGCAGGTACAACCTGACTTTGAGAAAATTTCGGTTTGGATTTCGGCTGATGCTTAGCACGAGAATCCAAAACCTTTTTTCTGATGGGGCAATCCCAGAAATTAGATTTGTGATTTCCACCACAATTTGCACATTTAAATTGGGTGACTTCTTTCACGGGACAATTGTCCTTGTCGTGAGAAGAATCCCCGCAAACCATGCATTTTGGAACCATGGCGCAATGATCAGTACCGTGACCGAATGCCTGGCAACGCCGTCACTGGGTCAGATTCTGGCCATTACCGCCATGTTTCTTAAAATGCTCCCACTTTACCCGTACATGGAACAAAAACTGAACTTTGTCCAAAAGTTTCAAATTGTTGATTTCATTTCTGTTGAAATGAATCAGATAAAATTGTGAAGTCAAACCAAAGCGAGAAATATTCCCGTTTGATTTTTTCTTCATTGGTATTACTTGGGATGGGGCAAAGCCAAGCAACACCTTAAGTTCGTTTTTGATCTCATCCACCGACAAGTCGTTGGAGAGACCTTTCAGGACCGCCTTGAATGGACGAGCATTCTTGGTCTCATACGTGTAGAAATTGTGTTTGTGGTTTTCAAATAACCAACAAAAGTTTGGTGATCTTGTAAAGATTCCGTCAACAAGCGACATTCTCCTCTTCGACCAAGCTGGAACGAAACCTTTAAATTGCAAGTTTCCTTGCAATTCTTCAGTTGCGTTCGAAAGCTGGCCAAATCGGAGACGGAAGTCACTACAATTGGCGGAGCCTTTACTCGTTTCTCGACGGCAGAAGGCACAGTACGAGGAGAAGGATCCTTGTCAACAGTTTCGGATAAAACACCGAAACTGTTTGTCAATGGAATTGGAGGATTGACCTCACTTTCAGAATCAGAATCAGACCTCGGATGAGGCTGTTTTCTTTTTCTGTTTCCGTTAGCCGGTTTAGCGTTCAAACGCTTCACCGACGTAACGATCAAATCTTCAGAAGATTTGCGTTTACCTTTGTTTTGACGCATTTTGCAAGCAAAGTTCTCTTAAAAGATGGCTTCGTTTGTAAAATACAACAAAATTTCAGGTGGGGTTAGTCTTGAAAAGACTGTTTAGAATTTTGGAAAGTAACTCAGGTAGTCTTTAAAAAGACTGTGAATTTTGTTTGAAATAACTCTGAGCTTAGGTAGTAAAAAATACCGCAGCTCTAGTGTCCGTTCACCACGAAGGTTCGTTATTCACAAAGATACATGTTTCCAAATATTCACATGCCCTTTTTGTATGATCAGCCTGCAAAATTGTATGGAACCTTGTATCGAAAAATGAATGATGCCAAGTAGCTTATTTTGTCATAGGGAATACATTGACAAAGTTTCAGTCGAATTGAAAAAAATACAAGATTTAAATATTTTGTGAAATTCTAGAGAATTACTCTCCTACCTTTTAAAGAAAAATTAATTTTGAAAGTCGTTTTAATAAAATTTACTTGAATTTTCAAGAAAATATATCTCACGGGGTATTTTTCTTTAAACTCTCTTCATTTGAAAATGTTTTATTTTCAAGGAAAAAGTGTATGGGACCACCCTAACGAAATTCGCCAATATGCTTTTCCATATAATTTTGCCCGCTGAACCAGAATCTTCCCTCAGAATTGAGCCAAAGTGTCAAGAAATCTGAGATATATTTTTAGTGCTAGATCTCCTCTTTCAAATGCAAGCTGGTGCTCAAAACTTGGCCTGCGCTTTTTCGAGGTATTTAAGTTTTAAATTTGCATCTTTTTTTCTTTAAACTGGCTGTAACTTCAGACCCTCAAGTCAAAATTGACGTGTCGAAAAAAACATGTTTTAAAGCACTAAAAGTGCCCCGAACATCAGATAAGCGATTGCGAGATAAAATTTTGGTGACTTCGACAAAGTTGCTTGGACAAAAAAAAAAAAAAAACAAAAAAATCCTAAAAATAGTCCAAATATTTGCCCCTTTCATATGCAACAACTATTTTGAAGACACCAAAGCTCCAAAACAACTCCAAAAAAGTATTACTTTTCAAAATAAGTGCTGAAAAGCTCAACTATTCAGCATTCATTTCAGGGCTGAAAAGTAAAACTTTTCAGTATTTTTTTTTCAAGTGTTTCTATTCGATTCTGTTATATTTCGTAGAGAAAGCTAAGCTGTTCCGTCGTTCGAGAATGACAAGAAAAGTATGTAGTTTTATGCGGAATTGCAAAAAACCATTTATTAATCATGTAGCCTTTAATTTGTCATATTCCTGCAAGATCTTGATATTTTACACAATATGTTTATATGTAGAAAAATCACAAATCTGTTCAAAGTTTACATTGTTAAAATTCAAATTTTATGTCGTTTGTATATCTTAAAACCTAACCACCAATTCATAAATTTGATTCAATTCTGAAAGCAAGTCCTATTACAGAGTGACAATATTTTTTTTGACAGTGATTGATGGCTTCACCTTACTACATTAATTTTTTTTTTCAAGTTTATTACCCAATCAGTTAACAAAAAATACGTCGAATTATCAGGTATTCTTCTACAAACTTGAGTGGAATTCATCAAATAAAGGAATTGTGAAAAGAACATTAACATGAGTTCATTGCTGTAATAAACATTCAAGAGACTATGCAAATATCTTTTGAAATTCTTGAATATTTTTTTCCATTGAACCCAGGTTAATCCCTCTTTATTTTAATAAATATGAAAGATTGTGCACGTTCATTAATTAGACAATAGCCGCTTGGAATTCCCACCGAAAAGGCCAACCGCCGCCAATCTTCATCTCCATCGAATAACAAACTTAGTGAGCGAGAGAGAAAGGAAATTCCACATTTCACACTCATCGCGATCCACTACTGAGAAGATGAGATGAGAAGCTCGCCGTCATGGGATTGTCTTATTGATTTTTGTACCGCCGACTTACGCGTCGCCGCCACCGCCGCCGGTGAGTGTTGTGTTTACCTTAACGTGATGAGCTATAGCCGTGACGAGTTCGCGCATCATCTTTCTACCGTTTTGTTACCGAACACTCTCCACTACGGGGTCAAACAGTCTACGTGTGTGTGTACACGCTAAAAATGTTAATTACGATGCGGTAGTCGTGCGTTGGAGCCGTTGCACGATCATGGAGAGTAAGTTAAAGTTTAATTGGTTTAAACTCTATTTGAAATTGAAGGAACTGAGGTTATGTATTCGTCGATAACATCTGAATATTAGAATTTAGTTACCTAAAATTGCAAAACAAAATAAATTTAAACTGTTTACATTTTAAGACATCTCAGAAGCGTGTGACCAACAACTTAAATGCTTCAAACTAACCAGAGAAAAAGCAAATTGCTGTCCTAATAGTTGACATTCTTCCACGTAATAAGGCTGGAGAAATGTCCCCTCCTCGGAAGTGATGAGTATCTCTACAGTCAGCGTAGAGCTGTACGAAATTGCGAAATGGGTTGAGCATCGTCAACGCCAACCAAGTTAATTGTCCTCAATTCTACAAGATAGACACTTTCACCGCGCCTTGAGAGAAAAATGCGTCAAGACCCGGCTTGGAGTGGTAGCCGGTGTGCGTACTTATCAATTAAGCTTCATCTTGAGTAGAGCTTAATTCGTTTTCTAGCTGAGCTTTCAACAAGTTAACTGACTCAGTTAAGAGAGAAATCCAATTTATGTGGCTTCCTCAAGGGCATTTGTTTGGAAATGCTTTGACAAAAATCTATTTTATTTTTTTGCATTCGGATTTTTTTTTCGGAATTTTGAGTACAGTCATCCCACAAATTCGAAACGGTTTACAGATCGGCCAATGCTCAAAAATCTAGGCAAATCGATAATTGAACTTATTGATTCGCTTTTACCTTCATTTAAAAGCTTTTCTTGTGATCTTTCGGATGCTGTATCGAACAACTGCAAATTTTAACTTTTATACCATGTTTTCAAAGAAAAACATTGAGCCTTGAAATCCACAAATTCGGAACACTTTTTTCTTACGGATGTAAACAAACTTTGATTCTGTCTAAGAGTACATATTTTCCACAAAATAATGACTTCACACACTGATACCAATGAAAATCAAGCTTAGTGATGTTTTATACATGGTCTGATAACTTTTTTTTGTGAAATATCAGTTAAATTAAGATGTCCCCTAATTGTGGGAGGCACAATAACATCCTACAATTATGGAACAGGCAATTTGGAGGCAGCAGTGTTTTGCTGCTCTGGATAAAATAGTCTTGAAATGAGGTTTTTTGTTCACAAAGTACTACTTTTACTAGTGAATTAGCAAGATAATGTCCAAATAAAGGTCCTAAAAATAGTAGGGTCGAAGCTGCATTTGCCATGTTATTGACAAATTATCACAAAAGCGTTCGGAATATGTGGGATGACTGTGCGTCATCCTATTAGGTGTCCAATTTTACTCCAAATTTCTATCTTCTTTGACATCCAATTTCTATCTCTTCATGGTTTCGAGATACAAATCACTGAAAAAGTTTAAGTAAAAATCCAGAAAAATGAGAGGAGTCGTACTGCCCCACCGACACGAGATATCGAAATATTGACCAAAATCGAAAAATTTGAATCAATTGAAATATCGGAGAACTTTGCCTAGCTTCACGCAGAAAAATAAGGCATATTTGAATCAACAAAACGTTTTGTTGATTTGAAAATTAAAATTTTTGTTGATTAAACGCTAAACGTCAAAGCAGCCTTTTCAAAACAACAAATGACTTTTGTGGAATTGAGAAAATCAAGGTTTGTTTCAACGCCTTTTTATTTGTTGATGATCAAAAATTTTGTTGATTCAAACCTCGAACAGGCTGATTCTACAAAACATTTTTCTGCGTGTTGTTCAAAGTAAGGACATCTACCATATATTTCACTAAAATAAATTAAATGAACTGAAAATTCTGATCGCAACAACACTATGCAAACAAAAACCTGCCGTCATCGATCCAAGAACAAAAAAAACATCAACCACGTGTGACCAAGACCATAACTGATTGGGCGCTGCCGACGGGCAGCAACATGACGAAATCTGTGAGCAAGTTGTCCCAAGTCTACGCCCCAACAACCTACACTGTACCTACGCCAGTTGGCGAAACTGGAACGGTCATCCATAGATGACGTAACTCTTACAAAAGTCATGTTCTTTTAAAACCTGAGAGTAAAAAAACCTTAAAATTCTTAAATTACATTCCTCATGGACAACCCCTCCCTCTGGGACAAAGAGAAGGCCCGATGACGTCGACCAGCGTCCGACAACCACGCCGTGGTAAATTGCTAAAAATGAGTCATGGTCACTCCATGGTCTGGCCGGATTCAGATTCGGCTGGGGAGGAAGAAAAAACATGTGTCGTTCGACCGGACGACCGATTGCACTCACAGTTTGGCATTTTCGCAATGTATCGCTCGAGACGATCTCACCACGCGGTAATAAAAAATAACAAAACGATAATGGTTGTCCAATGTTGACACGGCTTTATCGACGACGACGGTGTCCCACGACCCCGACATGACTGCAACGTGACCACGACGACGACGACGGTTTTTGGTCTGGTCAGTTTGGGTCATGAAATGATAATTTTCGATAGGTTGAAATTGCGCGACCCCCTGCCAGACTGTGCTATTATTGTTTTATTTTCATGAAATTTCAATTGAAGTGAAAGTCGCATGTGATGAGAACTTTCCCCGCCCTGATCATGCTGTTTCGTATCTAGTCACTAATTGTAACGACGATCCGCACGATTCACGCCGCTGACAAAGTGCGAAATTTCTCCAATAACTTCGCGAGATTCAGCTTGGCAATCAACTGCCCATAAACAATGATGAATCATTAATTTTAAAGACAGAGGGGCGTTAAAAGCGGTAGCGTTATTGCCTTTTCGGATGACGATCGGAAAATAACAGCGGCACTTTAGTAAGGGGATATTTTTGGGGGGGCTGGACACTAAAGATGGCCATCAAAATGATCCAGTTTTGGTGGCGGCGTCTTTATACGCGAAGTGGATAACTGGGCTACCGGGCTTAACCCTGTTATGCCCTGAGCATTTTATCTCGCTTCTTTTTTTCAAATAAACTTTAAAACGTGAAACAAGCTAAATACTAATGGGTCTTCTCTGCCAACTCACACAACAATCGCCCCGATGCCTCTTCAATTTTCATTTAGCTTTGGTTTTAGAGCAGGCCTGCCCAACGTCCAGCTCGTGAAGGCATTTCATCCGGCCCGCGAAGGCTTTTCAGAATAGTTCTATGACCGGCCCTTAAAGCTGTTCATGAAATATTCAACAAATAAAGTGAGTGTCTAAATTAAAAAAAAATAAGCTCACATCTTCACACATCTGAATGACAAATATTCAATTAGGAACATTTTGTTGTTTTCATTATTATTTTATTTTTTTTTTTTTGCTTTTGCAATGATATGTTGAACCTATTGTTTGGATATTTTTAATTTTTGTTTTTGTTTTAATTTCAAACATTCTTCATGTTTGAATTTAGTTCTTTTCATTTCTAACTTGGATAACTTGGATTGTAGTGAAAAAAATCGTCAAAATACACTAAATTTTGTAAAAAAAAACAATTTCAATTCGAAAAACTATTCAATATTTATTTTTAACTCTTTCAAATTTTGTTTGTGTTTGAAATCATTTTAAAATATATTGTAAAATATTTGAATAAATGTGCACAACAACACAAAATGTGATTTTCGAAAAGGAGATTTAAATAGAAATTTCGTTTCAAACATTTTATCTTGCCTCATTGATTTTTTGATATATTAAAGTGTTGAGGATATTAAGCTTTGACAAAAACTTGCAACAATTTTAATGTTTTTTAAGTGCATGATATCAGGGTATCGCAATGATTGCAATCGACTAAAACAATTATAATACAATTTAAAACAAAACAAAATAAAAATATGTCAAATAAACACATTGTTGGAATTTATCTTTGTTTTTCTTTCTTGAAATCAAGATAATGAATCTTATTTGCAACACAAGCTTATTTATTTATTTAACTTGGATTGTAGTGAAAAAAATCGTCAAAATACACTAAATTTTGTAAAAAAAAACAATTTCAATTCGAAAAACTATTCAATATTTATTTTTAACTCTTTCAAATTTTGTTTGTGTTTGAAATCATTTTAAAATATATTGTAAAATATTTGAATAAATGTGCACAACAACACAAAATGTGATTTTCGAAAAGGAGATTTAAATAGAAATTTCGTTTCATACATTTTATCTTGCCTCATTGATTTTTTGATATATTAAAGTGTTGAGGATATTAAGCTTTGACAAAAACTTGCAACAATTTTAATGTTTTTTAAGTGCATGATATCAGGGTATCGCAATGATTGCAATCGACTAAAACAATTATAATACAATTTAAAACAAAACAAAAAAAAAAATATGTCAAATAAACACATTGTTGGAATTTATCTTTGTTTTTCTTTCTTGAAATCAAGATAATGAATCTTATTTGCAACACAAGCTTATTTATTTATTTATTTACTTTCAAAGAACGTGAAAAAAATAAGTCGCCTACTTTTTCAACTTTTATCAACAATTTGTTCCGGCCCAACACTGCAGCAAAAAAATCAGATTTGGTTGAGTAAATGATTTAATGGCGCACGGCGTGTTTTCTGGGCAACCTTAAGGAGAAAAAATAGTCATCGATACTGTCAAATGTGCCTTAAAGGAAAATTTCTCAGCTTTCCAATGCTTCTTAGAGCGAAATGTTTCATCGGGAAATTTCTGAGGTATCTATTTTTTTATGTTTTTTGTTCTAAATTCCTTAATTATTTATTAAAAACTTTTTAATATCAGTTCAGGAAACTTGTCAAATTATGTTTTGTATGTATCATTTACTCATCAAAATGTGCAAAATAAGGTAAGAAACAACTTTGTAGAAGGTTGCAAATCGCTAAACATTTTAAAAATTAAGTTTAACAGAGTTTTTGAATATATGGGATTTATTCAGAAATTAAATTCATAAAACCGTATTAAAACATATTTTTACAAGAATCATTAGATTATTACATAATTTTGTGTACAAATATCACCCGTCTACTCGGATTTTGCTTGAATTAAGATGATAAAACCGATTTTTTTTTTGCAAATTTGAGATTGATAAGGGTATTACCAGATTTTTATGAAAAAATATCATATTTCCTCAACCAAACATTAACCAGTGGCATGGATACAAAACATGTTTTATACTCGAAATTGTACTAAAAATTAATGTGGCAAGCTTCAGGAGAAATACTTTTCATGAGTATGAAACGATTTTTTTAATTTTTATTTTGTATGAAATGATCAAGGAATCAGCAATGTTAAAGAAGTCTTATCTTTTTGAAACGTTTTACAAATACCTTGAATTTTTTTTTAAATGAAGCTGAGCAATTCTCTACCAAAACCGGAAATGGATTTTATTTGTATTTTTTTGATTTGGCTCAAACTTTGTGGGTGCCTTCTCTATGACCAAATATGCTATTTTGTGTCATTGGTTCACCCATACAAGTCTCCATACAATTTTGGCAGCTGTCCATACAAAAATGGTAAGTAAATATTCAAACAGCTGTAACTTTTGAGTGAATTTTCTGATCAATTTGGTGTCTTCGGCAAAGTTGTAGGTATTGTTGAGGACTTTTGAGAAAAAACAGGTACACGGAAAAAAAATTTGCAGATTTTTTTTATCAACTTTTTTTTCACTAAAACTCAATTTCCCAAAATACGTATTTTTTGATTTTCGAGATTTTTTGATATGTTTTAGGGGACAAAAATCCGCAACTTTTGAGCCATAGAGAAACATGGTCAAAAAATCTGCCGCCGAGTTATGAATTTTTGAAAAAATAGTGATTTTTGGAAAAAATCGAAGTTTCATGCAAAAACAAGTTTGACATTATTTTTTAATGCAATCGAAAAGTACTTTACAGATTTTTTGATTAAGGGCTCCGTTTTCAAGATATAGCCACCGAAAGTTTGATTTTAGCGAAATCGTTGCAGTTTTTCAATTTTTAAAAATAGTGACCATGAGTGACCATTAATGAAAATATTTTTTTTGAAAAGTTCAGAAAATTTTCTATAAAATTGTCTAAGAGACATTGAAGATTGGACCTCGGGTTGCTGAGATACAGCGGCTTAAAGAAAAAGTAACACGAAAATTGAAGTTTTCTAAGTCTCACCCAAACAGCCCACCTTTTTCTAATGACGATATCTCAGCAATTGATGGTCCGATTTTCAATGTTAATACATGAAACATTCGTGAAATTTTCCGATCTTTTCGAAAAAAATATTTTGAAAATTTTTAAATCAAGACTTACATTTTACAAATATTGAATATTACGCCCATTTAAAATGCTAGTCTTGATTAAAAAAATTTTAAAGTATTTTTTTCGAAAAGATCAAAAAATTTCACGAATGTTTCATGTATTAACATTGAAAATCGGAAAATTAGTTGCTGAGATATCGTCATTAGAAAATGGTGTGTTTTTTTGGTGATATTAAGAAAACTTAAATTTTCGTGTTTCTTTTTCTTAAAGCGGCTCTATCTCAGCAACCTGAGGTCCAATCTTCAATGTCTCTTAGACAATTTTATAGAAAATTTTCTGAACTTTTCAAAAAAAATATTTTCAGAAATGGTCACTCATGGTCACTATTTTTAAAAATTGAAAAACTACAAATATTTCGCTAAAATCAAACTTTCGGTGGCTATATCTTGAAAACGGAGCCCTTTATCAAAAAATCTGTAAAGTACTTTTCGATTGCAAATTCAATTTTGCATTAAAAAGTAATGTCAAACTTGTTTTTGCATGAAACTTCGATTTTTTCCAAAAATCACTATTTTGTCAAAAAATCATAACTCGGCGGCAGATTTTTTGACCATGTTTCTCTATGGCTCAAAAGTTGCGGATTTTTGTCCCCTAAAACATATCAAAAATCTCGAAAATCAAAAATACGTATTTTGGGAAATTGAGTTTTAGTGAAAAAGTTGATAAAAAAATCTGCAAATTTTTTTTCCGTGTATCTATTTTTTTCAAAAGTCCTCAACAATACCTACAACTTTGCCGAAGACACCAAATTGATCAGAAAATTCACTCAAAAGTTACAGCTGTTTGAATATTTACATACCATTTTTGTATGGACAGCTGCCAAAATTGTATGGAGACTTGTATTGGTGAACTAATGACACAAAATAGCATATTTGGTCATAGGAAAGGCCCCCACAAAGTTTGAGCCAAATAAAAAAATACAAAAAATAAAAATGGTCGAAATCGGCCGATTTCGTAGAGAGTTGCTCAGCTTTCGTTTGATTTTTTTCTGGTAAATAATATTTTATATTTGTTTAAATTTTTAAAAAATTGTATGTGACGGTGTTTTCAACATTCAAAGTAAAAACACACGAATTTTATTCCTAAATTTAAATGCATTTTCAACAGTAAAACTTTTCTTTCGTTATTTCATATCCATGAGAATATGACTTTTGAAGCTTGCAACAGTAATTTGTAGAACATTTTCGATTTTAAATCATCTTTTGGATTCATGTTTCCGGTTCATGTTTGCTTAAAGAATTATCATATTTATTTATAAAAATCCAATAATAAACTTAACAATCTCAAACCTGCAAAAAACGATTGTATCAGCTCAATCAGAGCAGACACGTGATATTTGTACACAAGAATTATGTAATTATCTTTTAATTCTTTAAAAAAAATATTTTTGATACGGTGATAAAATATTCATTTCTGAATATATCCCATAAATTCGAAAACTGTGTTAAACTTATTTTTTTTAAATGTTTAGGGATTTACAATCATCTACAAAGTTGTTTCTTGCCTTATTTTGCACATTTTGATGAGTAAATGACACATAAAAATATCATTTGACAAGTTTCCAGAATACTTATTATAAAATTTACAATAAATAATAAAGGAAATTAGAACGAAAAACTTCAAAAATAGATATCTCAGAAATTTCCCGGTGAAACATTTCACTATTAGAAGCATTTGACAGTAGCCATGACTATTTTTTCTTGAAATGTTTGTTCTAGAAAACACGCCGTGAGGGCGTACTCCAAATTGTGATGAAACGTATTTTTCATCGAAAATATACAAAAATAGTTTGAAAACTTTTGCCAATTTTCTTTACTCAACTTTTTTTTTTTATTCGAAATTTTATGGGAATTTTGATGTTCTTTTTGAATCTGAGTAGTTCTCCGCCAACTCAAATTTGTCGTCCAATTTTACATACGCCATCAATGTACTCAGAATTCCGATTAAACGAATTTTCATCCTTAAAATATTTTTTTTTAATTCTGCCATTTTTCGTTTTTCACCTGTACACTCAACAATTCAACTGGACATGTTATTTTAGAGGAAATTCAATGTTTTTTTTTAATTTAGAACATTTTCTTGTCATTTTAAAATTTCTTACGAAACAAGGTAGAAAAAATCCAAATTTAATGTTAAATTAATCTTTTCATAAGACCCTGAAATCTTTTTTTTTCGTTTTTGTACGATCCCCACAAACATTTGTTCTTATCCACGGAAAAAAAATTCTAAAAAATTTTAGCCATCCGCTTTTTGCATTCTTTTTTTATTTAGGAGTCTTCCGTATGCCCTGAGAAGCTATTTCAATTCAATTCAATTCAATTAGTTTTTATTAGTAAATAATCAATTCACAATTTCGTAATTCTTATAACCTAATAGAGTTTTGGAGTACCTTTCAACTATGATTTGTACTATAGTTCATTTTGATGTAATTGGATATTCTAACAATGGATTTGCCAACAGAAGGAAAAATTATTTAAAAAAAACCTTCTAAATTTGCTAAGGAAAATGATAGAGATAGAAAAGCTTAAAACTAGATCACAGTTTGTTTGGCTTTTGACGTCGAAAAACTTCGCTGCACTAGGCAGCTTATCCGTTGTAGATATACTTCATCATAAGCTCACTCAGAGCTTGGAATTGTTCTGCCTTGTTCCGGCAGGCACGAAAGCGCGTGAGCATCTCTCCAGCAAGAGCGAAAAACTCGGTAAGCGTGAAGAGATCATCTCCGGTAACGTCTGCTTGTCCCGGTGAAGTACCGCTCCCAGAAGCGGCTACTCTAGCGTACGAACCTCCCCAACCGGGAGGGAACGCTGGGTTGGTCGATGGAACCGCTCCGCCGCCAGCTGCTGCAGCGTTCGTGCTCGAAGTCTTTGGAGGTTGGCGGGACGCTGGCGCTTTCTTCTTCTTGTCCTGCTCCTCGAGGTACTTTTTCCGCGCGGCACAGCCACGGAAATTCGCCGTGTGGTTTCCACCACAGTTCGCGCACTTGACGCGCGCTTTGTGCTGCTGGGCGTTTTCCCCAGCTGGTCTTTCCGCGGAAGATTGCACCTTTCGGTGAAGTGGGTCTCACCGCACTTAACGCACCGGGGCGGAAGATTACAGTTTCTTGAACCGTGTCCGAATTTTTGACAGCGGTGGCATTGCGCTGCGTCGGTCGGATTCTTCGTGTAGAATCGCCACGTCACGAAGAAGCCGTCCAGTGCTTTGATCTGCCGTAGGTCCTGGATTTTGACCGACCCACGATCGAAGTACAGGAGGTACAATGTGTACGTACCTGTCACCGTTGTCGATTTCGAGAGCACCTTAACCTCTCGAGGCTTAACCTTGACGCCCGACAGGTGTTCTTCCAGGTCGGAGATCGGGCGTTCCGGATATCCCTGAAGGACGATCTTCACTGGGACCTTCTCTGCTGGGTCAAATGTGAAGAATTTGAAGTTTCGCAACTTCAACTTCTTCACTACCAAATCGAAATTCTGTTTTTTATGCGTAATCACTTGCACAGAAGTTTTGCTAATTTTGAGACAATATTGGAGTCCCTCAAGAAACTCGTCAACATCGTCCGCCAACGTATCCAAAACAAAAATTGGAGGTGGTCGTCGTTCCTTCGGAGAGTTACACTTTTTCTGCTTTCCTTGCTTGCGCGCAAGTTCATCATCGTCATCGTCGTCGCCAGCACTGCTGCTGTCACTGGCGGTGTTGTTTTCTTCTCCACTCAGCATCTCAAATTCGTTGCTGGTGGGAACGTTGGAAGTGGTTGTTGTCGTAGTGCTGGTGGACTGCTGCTGCTGCTGCTGGTCGGAGGTACTTCCGGATGCCCGGGTCGATTGTCTCGTCCGTACTGGGGACTCACGTGGACGGTATGACACGTGTAAAAAAGAAGGATCGGTGATGTCACCGGGCACGCTCCCGTGCGCAATGGCGGTCGATGCGGCGTTGGTATGTTTACCTTTCTGCACTCTGCCGGTAGATGAACTTCGCGGGTTTTTCGAGGCCGCACTCGAACTGCCACGGCCACGGCTGGCCCTTGGCATGCTGGAGCAGCAAACTCGCGGGTAAACACTGTTAATTACGGCGAAAAAATCGAAAAGTTTGAGGAGCTCCGAACAGTTGACTGTTGCTGGCTGGTGTTGCCAGTCCCGATGTTGGAGAAGCTATTTCGCGTCATCAGTTTGTCCATATCATTTTCCATACGAATTTGCAAATATTCATATAAAAAATAGAAACTAAAAATTCAAAAATCTGAATCATTTCAAGATTTTTTTTGATCGATTTTGTGTCTTCGGCAAAGTTGTAATTGGAGGCCGCACGAAAAATGTCAAAAATATAAATAAGTGTTTTAGCCCTTTCAAAAAATTATTCTTGATTATACAATTTTGAAATAACTCTTATTGAAATGCGCAGAAAATTTCACATTTTTTTATCAATAGAAATTGATTCGAACTAAAGGGCCTTATGTTTTCGAAATATCAGTGCTCAAAAACGGGAGAAAATTGGGTAACCAAGAGAAAATCTCATTTTTTCTGTTTTGTTATCTTTGCTTTGTTATCTCAGCATCCAAAGGCTCTATCAACAAACTTCGAAAAGTCAATGTAGAGAAATTCCTCAGCATTAAAATTTTTTTTTTCAAAGATGAGCCAACAAGAGCAATATTTCAAAATATTCAAAAACAGTGACTTAAAAAAAAAAGTTAGCTTGAAAACTATGCAATTTATCAATATTTCTGTGTCAAATTTTTTTATTGCACATTCGATTTAACATTAAAAAATGTTACCTTTTTCCTGATTTTATTTTTTAATTTGACTGTTTTAAATGTTTTAAATTTACTTGGGCAATGTTTTGCTGCCTTTATGGAATTTTCTAAATAGATGGCATGTTATAAAATATTTATTATACAGTCCAGACTCGATTATCCGATGCCTCGATTATCTGAAGTATCGATTATCCGAAGGTTTGTATGGGACTTCGGATAATCCAATCACGAACAAAACATTTTTTTTCGTGTCTTTTTTTTCATTTTCTTGTTTTTAACATAAAATTTGAGTTCTACGACCCCATTTTAGTCCAATTTGAGTTGTTCAATATTTCATCACCGCCATTTTGGCCACCATCTTGGATTTACAAATTGTAAATAATTTTAGTGTAGTTCAGGGGTCAACAATCAAAAATTAGACAACGAAAATTTTTTTTTTCGTGATTCGATTATCCGAAGTGATTTTTTTCCCAGGCCTTCGGATAATTGAGTCTGGACTGTAATAATAAACAAAATAATTCAATCCAAACTTAATTGATACTAAGTGTTTAACAGGATAACTTTTCAATATGCGTCAATACTGGATAAAAGTTACACCAAAATCCGAGCGCTCGCCTTTCCCCCTTCCTAAACAGACTCCTCAAATAACCAAACTTCAGGCGAGGTCGATTGCGAAATTTCGCCTCATTTCAAATGCCGCGACTTCCAAATAGTGCCATGTTGCCATCAATTAAAGCCCAATAAAAATGAAAATTAGAAAGAACTACACGTCGTAAAGTCGCGAATCGGCCAAATCGTATTGATTAAGCTATTAAAGCGACCATGTTCGCGACCGTAGTGGAGACTTCAGACCGTTAAGATAGCTTGAGGCACGGCTCGAGAATCCGCGGGCAAATGGAAAAGTGATGTTTGAGAACGAATTAGGAGTGAGGCGCCGCCACCCTGCAAATCGGAAGGTGACGGCACTGACGCCCCGTTACCAATCGAATCACGTGCCACTTGATTGATAGTGCATTAATCATAGCCAGTAACGGCCACCATGCGGCACGGCCGCAATGTTTTGATCTGTGCCGGGGTCTAGCGGAGACCGGTTTGGTGACTTGTAGGGTTCACAGCTCAAAGGACGCACATTTGAAACGAAAAATCGGTGACCTTATTTGGGCACGAGTTCAAGAAATTCAATCGACACTTGCAGCGTGTCTCGATGGTGGACCTTGGATGCTTTCGAGGTTTAAGAACCGCAGCGGGCGCGAGTCTTGTATTGATGACAGTGAAGGATTTTTGATAGCCGGGGAAGTGGGATTAAGTTTCGCGCCAAAATTTTAGGACTTCTGGACGGGCGTAACTAATTGTGTGACCTTTCGACGTGAAGTGAGAATATCGCGTTGCAATTTTAGTTTTTTTACAAAGAGTTAAACATTTGTATTATTATCATTTCAAAATGTGATAATTCTGACAAGAAATAAACATCAAATGTCAATGAAGGAAATGTGATTTTGTCTTGACTCTTTACAAACCAAAATGGATGAAAATGTATTAAATGGACTACCTGGAAATGAAAAAGAATCATTTCAAAGTTAAAATCAATTAAGCCAATAATAACATCATTTGAAAAAAACTACACCCAAACGAAAAATATATCTCAAAATCTGCAACAGTGAATTTGCTGCAGAAAATGTTATATTTTATTACATTTTTTGAAGCAAGCCCATAGATCATTTTTGCCCGCGTGTAAACACGTCAGCGATCTGCAGTTCTCACCAACACATAGAATGCTGGCGCGTCCCCGAGCAACAATCTAGAGAGAACATTATGTTCGCGCTCTGTCCCTCACCATTCATCAAGCGTCCATGGCGCGGTGGTAGCGTGTCGGATCAGCAACCTAGAAGTTGATGGTTCAATCCTCGTTCTGTTAAGGTTTTTTTTTCTGCAATACAATCAATCTGCCGTCGGTAATGTCGATAATTGTCGGTAACGGGCTAAAATGTCATACCCCTATATCGCAAAAAATGCATGAGGACAGTTTCCATGCAGATTCTGATATACTTTCATGCTGCCATGCATCAAAATCATGCGACCGCCGGTTGGGTGTATTAAAAGTTGTTTAAATAAGTAAGTGTTTGCTCGATATTAACATAAAATCATTTCCAGCAATGACTCTTCGGTGGCGTTTTCGGGGCCATTTCCCGTGTGATTAATGGACTCCATGTAAACGGTTGGCTGATTCTGATCAAGCGATAGTGCTGCAGTTTCTTAAAGGCTATCCTCACCACAGGCAGCTGGGTATGGTTAATTTGATCTACTCTAGTTCTTCCAGCGCGATCAGCACCATGAACATTGATGAGGTGAGCGGTTAACGGTTGGTGGATTTTTTCGAAAAGAGCTTATGTATGGAGGTTTTAATCTTTTGGCCATGGACATTGTTTCCGGATTTTATGGTCAATTGTGTTAAGGTTATTTGATGATTTAACCTAAAAAGATATTATTTTTCGTCAACACTCATTTACCCTTTTAATTGCACTATTAACCAACACTTTGCATAATGTCTCAACTAAGGCCTTTTGAGAGGTGTTAATTGCCTAAGGATGATTGTCTAGAAGTAGCCACTTCTGTCGTGACCTTTTCGTCACCACCGAATAAAATCGTATTCGCAAAAAACGATAAAGTGTTGCCGATCATCACCTCTTCTACTAACCAACGACTCTCTTCACAACTCAGTAGTGGTCGGTTAATCGATCATGTCCGGCCACACTAAACGGCGTTAGTTGGAACCAAAATCTGTTGAAGAAGCCTTTTTGGCATCTCGTTAACCTTCCGCGTCCAACATTTAAACATAATCATTAGGCCCTGATTGGTGGAAAAGCTGCTCGCACTCGTGATTAACCATATTCAGTCGGTTGAAGTTGCGTCAACGCCGTGTTATGTGCGTGCTGCGTTCGTACTATCTCTGATGGTGTGACTAACTTGGCAGCAAATTAATCCTGATTTGAGGGGCCACTTTTAAGCCAGTTAGCGCCAGGAAGTGACGGAGGTTACCGAATCTTGGTGGCGCCATCTCGTATCACGCAAAACCAATATTCGGAAAATCACTGAATTCAAGTTGCATTTATACATTTAATTAACTCTTATTAAATCAGGGCTCGCCACAATCGTTGACCAAATCAAACAGTGGGCCTCAATAGGAAGTGGATCCGTTCAACTCTTTTTTCACCATTTAATTTGGACACGAGAAGGTAGACATTTGGAGCCCACGAAAAAAAAGTTGGGGAGAGAATAAGACGAGCTTTCGACTTTAATTGTTGCTTTCCTCTTTGGGCTTTTGCAGATGGGCTTTGCAGTAGGGTGGACTTCCAAAACATTGAAATATAATAATGAAATCAATTTTTCCACTTTTTTTTGTCAAATAAACTATGCTACTAAACAATTCTGCACCGAAAAAAAGTTTTTTGGAAACTCAAAAAACAGGTCACCCCACCGAACTTTTTCGCCCAATTTCCAACGAGGGCAACAATGGCCGAGGAAAGTTATGTTTCCCCCCCCGCACAACCCCACTTGACGGAATATGTTTTCCTACCCGAGATGCGCCGCGAAGGTTCGCGATGTTTTCCGGTTCGTCGCTTGTTTTCGTTAAGCTCGCCAGCGGTAAAATGTGAACGAAAAGGGGGTTAAACTTCAACATAAAAAAAAGAACCAGCATCATCCCACAGTGGGAAAATGTACTGTCTTCAGGCGGTTGCAGCACCACACCGCGACCGCTGACTGGTGACTAAATTGCACTTTTGGTGAGTGGGATTATTAGTGTAGAAGTGGACAAGTAACAACGTTTACCACACTAAATGACACCGTGGCGCACGGCGATGGATGGCCACTCTAGGAAGATCTTTAAGCCTGGGTTTTTTTTCGTTAAACTTTAACTAAACAGTGATGGAGTTTCATACGGAAATGTTTTGGTCCAGGCTGAAGAGGCCGCCGCAGCAGTTGCAACAAAGGGTTATTAAGTTAATGAGAGTGCTTATGGTGAAGTTGAAATCTTCCGAGAGACATTTATCTAAATTGCTGAGATTTGGTAACGAAATGGTGAGTTTGGTACTTTGGAAGTGGACGAGAAGGGTCTTGCTGATGGAAGGGAAGATTGTGGTTTAAAGAGCTATGACTTGGGCAATGACACATTTAAATGAAAGTTTACACAATTGTTGGCGATGCAATCTTCAGGGATAAGTGACATTTAAATGTTTGGTTTGTCATGATGAACGTCAATCAGTTTGTTTTGTTTTGTGTGATTAAACTTTCTGTAGATAATAGCTCAGTTATCTTCTATCTAGATATGCTCAGTTATCTTCTACAAAATAAAACATAAAATTACACTTAGGGGAGTTTGGGGTAACATGGACACCCCTTTTAAAAATCACCTTTTCTTCGGAGTTTTTTTTCCCGGAGAGAGCATTCGGATTCGTTGTACCTAGAGCTGGCGCATCTTTTTGAAAAACGTTCCCTAATGCACAACAACTTTTCAATAGAGAAAATAAATTCTAAAACTATTGAGCAATTCTCCACGAAATAGGTATTTTTTTGGAATTTTAATTTTTGTATTTTTTAATCCGGCTGAAACTTTTTTGGTGCCTTCGGTATGCCCAAAAAAGCCATTTTGCATCATTAGATTCTCCATATAGTTTTCCATACAAATTTGGCAGCTGTCCATACAAAAATGATTTATGAAAACTCAAAAATCCGTATCTTTTGAAGAAATTTTTTGATCGATTTGGTGTCTTCGGCAAAGTTGTAGGTATGGATAAGGACTACACTGAAAAAAAAATGATACACGCTAAAAAAATTTTTGGTGATTTTTAATTTCACTTTTTGTCACTAAAATTCGATTCGCAAAAAAACACTATTTTTGATTTTTTTATTTTTTGATATGTTTTAGAGGACATCAAATGCCAACTTTTCAGAAATTTCCAATTTGTACAAAAAATCTTTGACCGAATTATGAATTTTTGAATCAATACTGATTTTTTCAAAAAATCGAAATATTGGTCGTAAAGTAAAGTACTCTAGTGAAATTTTGATAAAGTGCACCGTTTTCAAGTTAAATCCATTTTTAAGTGTCTTTTTTGAAAATAGTCGCAGTTTTTCATTTTTTTAAATTAGTGCACATGTTTGCTCACTTTTGAAGAAAATATTTTTGGAAAGCTGAGAAAATTCTCTATATTTTGCTTTTTGAACTTTGTTGATACGACCCTTTGTTGCTGAGATATTGCCATGCAAGTGTTTAAAACAGGAAAACTGATGTTTTTTAAGTCTCACCCAAACAACCCACCATTTTCTAATGTCGATATCTCAGCAACTAATAGTCCGATTTTCAATGTTAAAATATGAAACATTCGTGAAATTTTTCGATCTTTTCGAAAAAAATACTTTGAATTTTTTTTAAGTCAAGACTAACATTTTAAAAGAGCCAAAAATTCAATATTACGCCCTTTTGAAATGTTTGTCTTGGTTTAAAAAAATTTTAATTATTTTTTTCGAAGAGATCGGAGAATTTCACGAATGTTTCATATTTTAACATTGTAAATCGGACCATTAGTTGCTGAGATATCGACATTAGAAAATAGTGGGCTGTTAGGGTGAGACTTAGAAAACATCAATTTTCCTGTTTTTAAACACTTGCTTGGCAATATCTCAGCAACTATGGGTCGTATCAACAAAGTTCAAAAAAGCAAAATATAGAGAATTTTCCCAGCTTTTCAAAAATATTTTTCTAAAAAGTGGGCAAACATGTGCACTAATTTAAAAAAAATGAAAAACTGCGACTTTTTTCAAAAAAGTCACCTAAAAATGGATTTAACTTGAATACGGTGCACTTTATCAAAATTTCACTCCAGTACTTTTTGATTGCAAATTTGATTTTACATCGAAAAATGAAGTTGAAAAATTTCTGAAAAGATGGCATTTGATGTCCTCTAAAACATATCAAAAAATAAAAAAAAATAAAAATAGTGTTTTTTTGGCAAATCAAGTTTAGTGACAAAAAGTGAAATAAAAAATCACCAAAAAAATTTTACCGCGTATCATTTTTTTTTCAGTGTAGTCCATATCCATATCTACAACTTTGCCGAAGACACCAAAATGATCAAAAATTCCTTCAAAAGATACAGATTTTTGAATTTTCATAAATCATTTTTGTATGGACAGCTGCCAAATTTGTATGGAAAATTATATGGAGAATTTTAAAATGGCTTCTTTGGGCATACCGAAGGCACCAAAAAAGTTTCAGTCGGATTAAAAATACAAAAAAAATGGAATGACCGAAATCTGAGAGAACTGCTCTATTGCTGAAAAGTTAGATTTTTTAAATCGCCGTGAACCACCCAAATTTTTAACCAAGCTTTAAATTACCCCTTCAGACCAAAGCTCCAAAGCTTGACATTTTTTTTCAATTTTCTTCAAGCTATAACTCTGAGTATTCATCTAAGCGGTGGCTAAAATAAAAGCATAAGCATAAGCATAGGTGCCCACCCGCAGTTGCTACTCCGTTATTGACCAGGACCTCCAGAAGTTACATCCACGAGCCGTGGAAGATGAGTGGGAGCTATCTTTCCTCGCTTCGCAACTTCTCAAAGGCCCCTATCATGCTGATCAATACCGGCGCCGGCCACGACCAGTGGTAGAGTCACGGGGAAGTGGATGGGAATGTTAGTCCGATACTTGAGTGATAGAGACCGCCCAATCGACTGCTTCTCCGACAAAGTATCACATGAGTTTTGAGGGGGTTAGTAGATGGGTATGAGGTCAGGATTCACTAATGGCAGTGATGTGACCATGAGCATTTTGTTTATCGGTTGAATTTTTTAAATCTTAGGCAGACGGCTGCGGAAAGATAAATTAGTGATGATTTATAAAGTTTTTTTTAATCGAACGCGTGCCAACCGAGCATAAGTGCTATGGGCTGGACTTATCAGTATATTTTTACTGTTTCTACAATTAAGATAACGCGAGCAAATTTCAAATCTCTTCGCAGCACACAATACACGATAAAAATGCGAAACAAAAGGCACACAAAAAAAAATCACTTTTCACTCCGAATATTTTCACGACCACGCGCTCCCTTTGTCAATTATGCACTCATCTAAGCGGTGGCTAAAATAACTATAAAAATTTCAATGGCAAAAATGTCAAATAAAAAAAAGAAAAAAAAAAACAAATGACGTAATGACGTTTAAAACATGACAACACTTTGAATTACTCCTAAAATATATGACCGAAAATTTTATTTTGAGAATTTGGCCCAATTCTTAGAGCAGATTCAGACTTTTTTTAAGAGTGCAACCTGTGTGTGTGTGTGTGTGGTCCAATCCAATACCCGCTAACCGGTAGCGAAATTATGGGAAAGTATAATTTGTATCAGACTTTGTATATGTCGAATGCTGATACAACTTCTCTCAGTCCCGGGTATTAGGTGGTGATAGCCCTCGCGCTGCTTCCAACGACCCATTTCAGAATGGCAGAGATCCTAGCGGCCCAATTCCGAGGTCGTTGGGCATTGTCTGGCCCCGCCTTAACATAGAAGCAAGCACCAGACGGATCCTTGATCTATCTTAAGACTCCCAATCCCTTCAGGCAAATCAGGGATCAGAGCGTATTTAATATGAGAAGAATTCAACATGTTTTATAACCTTCAGATGGCCGACTGGTTAGAGTCCCAGACCATCAATCCAGAGGTGTGAGTTCGAATCCCACCTGTTTCAGTTTGGTTTTTGTTCCAATTCCTGATTCCAAATTTCAAAGGTACCGACCGGGATTTGATCCCTGAACCTTCTGCTTGTGACGCAGAAGCCGTAACCATTAAGCCACGGAGCCGGTTTTTTTTTTTAAGAGTGCAACCTGTTGTAGAAAAATCGGTCTACGTTTTTTCAAGATTTGTTTCTAGAATTCCATCCTTTTTGCCCCAAAATAGCTGTGATTTTATACCAATAAGTCCAAAATTTTTAATATTTTTTTCATGAAAATAAACATGAATGCGTAGATTGAGAGATACAACTTTGGTGTCTTGAATAAAGTTACTTGAATTGACATGCTCAAGAACTTTCTAGTGGAAAAAATAAATAAATAAAAATATGCCAGAAAAGTTGTATCGTAAATCATCGCGACCCACCCCCTTGCCCCTTTTAAATGTTTTTAAACAAGCGCAAAAATGGTAATTTTCAGAAGCTAATAACTTTTCAGCAAAAAAAATCCTAAAATTATGGTGTCTTCGGGAAAGTTGTTTTAAAATTTAATGAATGTTCTACATCTGAGAATTGATAAAGATTGGACGACTATTATGCCCCCCACAGGTAAAAAACTTGAACTATTGCTTTTCTCCATACCATCTGAAGCGTAACAGTATTTAAAAATTACCGTCTCCGATCCTGCTCAAATTTGGCAGAGCTGTTGATACTATCAAAACATGCAAGAATCTCGAATTTCTTACAAATCGGACCACTCCCTCAATTTTGGGTACCTACCCAATATCGACTTTTTGGCGATTTTGAGCGAAACCCCTATTTATGAAAAAAAAATCCTGGTTAGTGTGAAGTCCAAAAATTAACAAAAAAATCAGAGTGCCAAATTGAAAACAAAGGAATAGATGAAGAGTATTGTATTTCAAAATGTCTTGGAAAATGCTATTTATTAACACATTATATTCCACCCACTTAGTAAATATAAGAGACGTTTTTTGAACTACTTGCAAAAACAAAATAGGTAATTGTCAAGTTCATTCAAAAAACTTGTCTGCATGCAGATTACACCACTCAAATTCTTGTTTATCTTTTCTTTCTCACACAAAAGCCAACGCAAGCGCAATGAATGAAATGACATCACTCATTCAAATCCGGCCCCTCCATGGACAGAACTGGTTCGACGATCGGTGAGGAGAGCTATTGCAGAAGTTCGGAACCACAACACAAAGGACTTCGATTTTGATTCCAATCAATAATAATGCCTGACAAAGAGAGGATATCCATTTCAATCGCAAACTCCCCTCAAATTATTCACCCCTTAAAACAACAATACCCTCAATCAAGGTCGGCTTAAGAGCTTGTTTTCAAAGAGGTAGCAACTCTAGGTTGTGTTTTTTTGGTCGGGAAGCCCCATAAATTCAGATCACTTGAAGAGGGCTTCCAAGTTCCTCACGATCGGAAGCCAAAATCAACCACATTGAATCAATATTTACCTTGCTTATCGTGCAACTGACCGGTAATCGGATACTCTGAATGTTTACTGTCACAAACTTAATTCACCGGATTTCGTTGATTTTGACGTAGGACTACGTTTTCGTTAAAACACACAAACTTCCCCTCTATTTCGTTTCGTTTTTCGTGCCCAAAGATTACACCACCAAACTGCACTGTCCCGCGAACTCTTTGCTTTTCACCTCTGACTTCAAAAAAAAATCTTCAAACTTCGAGGTTCCAGCCGGTTGCCCACCGTGTGATCTTCCTCAACAACTTCTTCAGCTGCTGGTTCCGTTTGCTTGAGCTGCTTTCTTCTTCCTCCACCGTTTCACACAAACACACACGACTCCGCCAGACCGCGCGCAAAAATAAAATGCAAAACAAACAGCGAGTTCAGGCCACGACCGACCAGGAGATCAAGATCTTGGAGGCCAAGGGCTGCTGCTGCTGCAAGTACCGGTCTCGGTAGCGGTGTCCGGAACGTGACTCCGTGAGAGGATGCTGCACGTGCAGAACGATTCTTGGATTAAGTCACAGTTGAACGAACTCTCGACTCTGGCTGGCTGGGATGTGCTACGTTCCGTAGCAGATGTTCTCGTGCAGTCTGTTCAATTACAGTTAGTAGCGGAAAGGTAGAGGTGATCGTGATCACCGATTAGGAAGCCGGAGTACCGCTTTGCTGCTCCGATGGAAGTCGCTTCCAACGAGTGCCCTTCGAGGTACGAACGGTTCTTCGCGAAGATGCAAATCCGCAATCTTTCACCTTTCGCGACCCTTGTCCGCAGTCCGAGAGTTTCCGCTGCTTCAAATTGGTCTTCTCCAAAAAGATTCAGACCAAAGCCACAACTACCGGACAACTCCACTGTACGCTACACTTGCTGAACAAAAACACACTGCAGTGTCTTCGTCTGTACTCTTTTTTTGCGCACGCGCGACTTGTCTTGTCCAAACGCGTTTCGACGACGAAGACGACGACTCTGCAAAGTCTCTCTCTCTGTCTTGGGTGGTGTCTGTATGGGCTGCCCGCCAACGCGAAACTGACTGGCGGCGAAGAAAACATTAAAGCTGCAAGTCCACAGTCGGGCGACGACGACGTGGGTCGTTGCGAGAGCGAGAATCGCGATCGAGTTGGTTTGGGTTGAGCTGAGTTGAGCTAAACCTTAAAGCTCTCAGTGCATGGAGTCGGACGCATGAACGCGTGCGTTGTGCGCGACCTGCGAAAACTGCATCGGCAGCAGCAGCAGTGAAGGGCACGGTGGGATTTGGCAGGTTTGGATGATTTTTCTCAAAATTTTCAAAATGGAAGTGGTAACAACGATGGTTTACAATTCGAATGCATTGTTTGAAAGTTTAGGGAATATGACACAAATCGATGCCTCTTGGCTCTCTTGTACTAAGCTTGTTGGTTTTCCTATCTAGTTAGTATGAGAGAGCACAGAGGCATCGAAATATGGGCTCATGAAAATGATGAAATCAGTTCTTTAAAAATAAAACTGTTCAAAATACTTTATTTTTTTGAGAAAAGTTTTACAGTAACCCTTCAATTTTCAATACTTTTGAACAAAGCTGTTAAAACAAAATTTAAAGCATAATACTTTTTTTTATTTAAGAACTTTGTTACTTAAAATCTAGAATTATTTCAATTCAATTTAATCAGTATTGTATAAGATTTCAACAGCTTTACAACAAGATATTACTTTTTTAAATCTGAGATTTGGAGAACCTTTCAACTGAGATCAATTCATAACCTTTGGCAGGGAGTATACATATTTTTTAGTTTGTAAAAATGAGTCAAAAATTAAAAAAAAAGTCTGTTTTTGAGATTTATTCAAAATAATAACTAGGTTTTAGCAAAATCATCAACAAAAACTAACTTAATCCACCTATGTGGTTGGAGCCCTCCTCACAACAATGGCTGTACACAAGTTTCATCTATTTTTTAGATCCGGCTTCCAAAACCTACATCGATATCACTTAAGTGGCCATATCTCGAGACAGGGTTGTCAGATCTTCAATGTTTTGGGCTCGTTGGAAAGGTTTTTTGATAACCTAACCAACGATGGGTCGAATGATGGACCCGGACATAGTTTACATACATTTAAGAGCGAGTCCACGAACAGGGCATACCCCTTTGTATGGGACGTCGTTTGGACCTCACCAATCTGCCTGAAATTTTCAGGGGTTGTTTGTACATATAAAACTAGCATCTGGTCAAAATATGAGCACTCTAGGTCAACGGAAAGTGGGGCAAATCGGGACACAAAGTTTGAAGGTTCAAAAACGTCAAAAATCGTAAAAAGGCTGTAACTTGGGCAAAATTCAATTTAATTTCAAAATTCAAAATGCATCTGAAAGAGCTTAAAAAATGCAACAAAATGCAGGATAGAGCATCCCAATTGGTTGAATCTGAAGGGAGTTATTGGCATTTTAGTGAAAAAATAGCACAATTTTCAAACTTAAATAAAAAAGTGTTCCATCCAGATATCAACTCGGTTCGACCTGCAGCTTGTAGGGGACATCTGGGACTACCATCTGAGACTGAGAACGCTTTGGGTAAGGCAGTTTAACATATTAAATAGACACTTTTACTTTTAGTGAATTTTTTGGTAGTAATTTTTTGCTCGGAGGACCCCTTAGATCCCATTTTCTGGCGATAATTTTATCATAATCGTGTTTCTGAGACAATTTCACAATAGAATCATGCATAAAAATGTTTATTTTCATCCATTTTAACCCTTTAAAAAATGAAAGTTAAAAAAAACTTCGATTCACATATATTGAAATTCAAGTTCGTTTCCAAGGATACTAGATGACAGCAGAAAAAAAGCAGCATCTTAATTTTTTTTTAACTTTCATTTTTTAAAGGGTTAAAATGGATGAAAATAAACATTTTTATGCATGTTTCTATTGTGAAATTGTCTCAGAAACACGAATATGATAAAATTATCATCAGAAAATGGGATCTAAGGGGTCCCCGGAGCAAAAATTTACAACCAAAAAATTCACTAAAAGTAAAAGTGTCTATTTAATATGTTAAACTGCCTTACCCAAAGCGTTCTCAGTCTCAGATGGTAGTCCCAGATGTCCCCTACAAGCTGCAGGTCGAACCGAGTTGATATCTGGATGGAACACTTTTTTATTTGAGTTTGAAAATTGTGCTATTTTTTCACTAAAATGCCAATAACTCCCTTCAGATTCAACCAATTGGGATGCTCTACCCTGCATTTTGTTGCATTTTTTAAGCCCTTTCAGATGCATTTTGAATTTTGAAATTAAATTGAATTTTGCCCAAGTTACAGCCTTTTTACGATTTTTGACGTTTTTGAACCTTCAAACTTTGTGTCTCGATTTGCCCCACTTTCCGTTGACCTAGAGTGCTCATATTTTGACCAGATGCTAGTTTTATATGTACAAACAACCCCTGAAAATTTCAGGCAGATTGGTGAGGTCGATGCGAGATGGGTATGCTTTGCTCGTGGACTCGCTCTTAAGTGAGATCCGGCTTCAAAAAAGTGCATCAATATCACTTAAGTGGCCATATCTCGAGACAGGGTTGCCCGATCTTCGATGTTTTGCACTCGTTGGAAAGGTCTTTTAATAACCTAACCAACAATGGGTCGGATGGTGGATCCGGACATAGTTTACATACATTTAAGTGAGATCCGGCTTCAAAAAAGTACATCAATATAACTTAAGAGGCCATATCTCGAGACAGGGTTGCCAGATCTTCAATGTTTTGGAATTGTTGCAAAGGTCTATTGATAACCTAACCAACAATGGGTCGGATGGTGGATCCGGACATAGTTTACATACATTTAAGTGAGATCCGGCTTCAAAAATGTACATAAATATCACTTAAGAGGCCATATCTCGAGACAGGGTTGCCAGATCTTCAATGTTTTGGACTTGTTGGAAAGGTATTTTGATAACCTAACCAACAATGGGTCGGATGGTGGATCCGGACATAGTTTACATACATTTAAGTGAGATCCGGCTTCAAAAAAGTACATCAATATCACTTAAGAGGCCATATCTCGAGACAGGGTTGCCAGTTCTTCAATGTTTTGGTATTGTTGGAAAGGTCTATTGATAACCTAACCAACAATGGGTCGGATGGTGGATCCGGACATAGTTTACATACATTTATGTGAGATCCGGCTTCAAAAATGTACATAAATATCACTTAAGAGGCCATATCTCGAGACAGGGTTGCCAGATCTTCAATGTTTTGGACTTGTTGGAAAGGTCTTTTAATAACCTAACCAACAATGGGTCGGATGGTGGATCCGGACATAGTTTACATACATTTAAGTGAGATCCGGCTTCAAAAAAGTACATCGATATAACTTAAGAGGCCATATCTCGAGACAGGGTTGCCAGATCTTCAATGTTTTGGAATTGTTGGAAAGGTCTATTGATAACCTAACCAACAATGGGTCGGATGGTGGATCCGGACATAGTTTACATACATTTAAGTGAGATCCGGCTTCAAAAATGTACATAAATATCACTTAAGAGGCCATATCTCGAGACAGGGTTGCCAGATCTTCAATGTTTTGGACTTGTTGGAAAGGTATTTTGATAACCTAACCAACAATGGGTCGGATGGTGGATCCGGACATAGTTTACATACATTTAAGTGAGATCCGGCTTCAAAAAAGTACATCAATATAACTTAAGAGGCCATATCTCGAGACAGGGTTGCCAGATCTTCAATGTTTTGGAATTGTTGGAAAGGTCTATTGATAACCTAACCAACAATGGGTCGGATGGTGGATCCGGACATAGTTTACATACATTTAAGTGAGATCCGGCTTCAAAAAAGTACATCAATATCACTTAAGAGGCCATATCTCGAGACAGGGTTGCCAGTTCTTCAATGTTTTGGTATTGTTGGAAAGGTCTATTGATAACCTAACCAACAATGGGTCGGATGGTGGATCCGGACATAGTTTACATACATTTAAGTGAGATCTGGCATCAAAAAAGTACATCAATATAACTTAAGAGGCCATATCTTGAGACAGGGTTGCCAGATCTTCAATGTTTTGGAATTGTTGGAAAGGTCTATTGATAACCTAACCAACAATGGGTCGGATGGTGGATCCGGACATAGTTTACATACATTTATGTGAGATCCGGCTTCAAAAATGTACATAAATATCACTTAAGAGGCCATATCTCGAGACAGGGTTGCCAGATCTTCAATGTTTTGGACTTGTTGGAAAGGTATTTTGATAACCTAACCAACAATGGGTCGGATGGTGGATCCGGACATAGTTTACATACATTTAAGTGAGATCCGGCTTCAAAAAAGTACATCAATATCACTTAAGAGGCCATATCTCGAGACAGGGTTGCCAGATCTTGAATGTTTTACACTCGTTGGAAAGGTATTTTGATAACCTAACCAACGTTGGGTCGGATAGTGGAGCCGGACATAGTTTACATACATTTAAGTGAGATCCGGCTACAAAAAAGTACATCAATATCAATATATTAAGTGGCCATATCTCAAGACAGGGTTGCCAGATCTTCAATGTTTTAGACTCGTTGGAAAAGTTTTTTGATAACCTAACCAACAATGGATCGGATGGTGGATCCGGACATAGTTTACATACATTTAAGTGAGATCCGGCTTCAAAAAAGTACATCAATATCACTTAAGTGGCCATATCTCGAGACAGGGTTGCCAGATCTTCAATGTTTTACACTCGTTGGAAAGGTATTTTGATAACCTAACCAACAATGGGTCGGATGGTGGATCCGGACATAGTTTACATACATTTAAGTGAGATCCGGCTTCAGAAAAGTACATAATTGTCACTTAAAAGTACATAAATATCACTTAAGTGGCCATATCTCGAGACAGAGTTGCCAGATCTTCAATGTTTTGGACTCATTAGAAAGGTCTTTTGATAAGTTAACCAACAATAGGTCGGATGGTGGATCCGGACATAGTTTACATACATTTAAGTAAGATCCGGCTTCAGAAAAGTACATAATTGTCACTTAAGTGGCCATATCTCGATACAGGGTTGCCAGATCTTCAATGTTTTGGACTCATTGGAAAAGTATTTTGATAACCTAACCAACAATTGGTCGGATGATGGACCCGGACATAGTTTACATACATTTAAGTGAGATCCGGCTTCAAAAAAGTATATCAATATCACTTAAGTGGCCATATCTCGAGACAGGGTTGCCAGATCTTCAATGTTTTTGACTCGTTGGAAAGGTATTTTGATAATCTAACCAACGATGGGTCGGATGGTGGATCCGACATAGTTTACATACATTTAAGTGAGATCCAAATATATGTGAAAACACATTTTTATACATAACTTTTGAACTACTTATCGAAACTTCAATCTGTATAAAACTCGTTCTATGGGACCCTAAACCAAGTCGAATGCCACAAGTTCGGGTCAAATCGGTTCAGCGAATGCCGAGAAACATGAGCTAGTTTGTTGGTCACATACATACATACACACACACATACACACACACATACACACACACACACAAACATTTGTTCAGTTTTCGATTCTGAGTCGATATGTATACATGAAGGTGGGTCTACGACGTTTTTATACGAAGTTCATTTTTAGAGCAGGATTATAGCCTTACCTCAGTGAGGAAGGCAAAAACGTAAAAAAAATATTTTTGTATTTTTTCAAATTTATTATGAGGTGATTTATCATCAAAACTGCTTTGAAGCAACAAGTCAGCAAACAACAGGACAAAACGTGCTAAAATTTAGGGAATTATTCCATGAGGAACAACTAGAAACCAAAACTTGACACTCAAATCTTTTTAAGCATTTAATCGATATCATGAAAACATAAAAATCAAAATTGATTTACAACAATTTGTAGTTAGCCATTTTGTGTCATTGGTTCATCCATACAAGGCTCCATACAATTTTGGCCGCTGTCCATACAAAAATGGTACCGGTATAAAATTTGAACATTGAATACGTATTATTCGTAATATTCGAAAATATGTTTTTGATGGAATTTTGTAATAGGTTTAGTGTCTTTTGTAAAGTTGTAGTTGTTGAAGTAGACTATTCAGAAAAAAATGGTGCACGGAAAAAAATTATAAAAAGATCAATTTCCCAAAATCCATATTTTTTTATACGTAAGAGACATTAAACCGCAAGTTTTAAGGCATACAAATGCATGGAGAAAACTGTTGCCGCCTGATTATAGTCAATTTGTTCTTTCTTTGGAAAAATAGAAATATTACTCAGATTTTTCAAATGAAATGCACCGTTATCTGTTGAATTTAAGTTTTTAGTTTTTTCAAGTGTCCATGGTTGTCCATTTCTGAAAATATTGTTCCCGGAAAGTTTAAAAAAATTCCAATAAAATTGCCTAAGAGACTTTGAAGATTGTTGGTTCTTAAAATACAGTGAATTAAAGAAAAAAGGAAAAAATGAAGTTTTTAAGTCTCATGCAAACATCTTATAATTTTCTAGTACTAATATCTCATAAACTGATGGTCCTATTTTCAATGTTACAAAATGAAACAGTTGTGAAATTTTCTGATCTTTCAAAAAGGTCAAGTTTTGAAATGTCCAATCAGCCGAATTTTACATATTTAACATTAAAATTTTGATAAAAATATTTTAAAAATGTAAAAAGCACTTTTTATAAAAGTTTACTAAAATTGTATCTTCTTTTGTTTTGAACTCCAATGTAATTGTAAAATTGTGTCAAATAAACTATTCAGGGTTGCTGGCTAACAAGCGTCCAAAAAATGCTTGATTTTCACAGTTATATTTCCAAAATATGCTTTCAGGCAGTTCTAAAGAGAAAAACCACCGTCTGGAAGCCAACAGCAATAATTTTATAAGGAACATTTCTGTTTTTTTTTATTTTTTTATTTTTACCATCTCCCATTACTGGAGTTTTTTAAAAGGTCCAAGATCAAACTTTGTTTTTGCTTTTTGTGTGTTTTCGGAAACGCATTGAGTCAAGGGTATTCAAAACACAAAAAAAAGCAAAAAAATCAAAATCTTGTAGAAGAATTCCAGATTTGAACATCTTCTCCCACAGTTCACCGTTGAGCCCGCATCTGGGTTCGCCGCTTGCAGTCGCACCGCCGTCTCTCGTTGCATTCAAGTGAGTGGTCGTCGTAAAAGTTGCATTCACCGCCGGAGTGCGGTTTTGAGTTCGAGTGGGCTCAAACCGCCTCTCTTGAAGGCCCCGAAGAAGTCGAGCCTTCAACCCTGGCGAGGCTCTGCTGCTGTCTTGGTTTATGGTATGGTACCGTTGGCTGGGCAAGTTCAGCAGCAAAAAAAGAGAGGTGTTTTAGCCGGTTTTACTCGAGCCAAATATGTACTTCTTCGGAACTCACCCTTGCCGAACGATATCGGCAAATACGAACGAGTCGAGTTGGGTTTAGTTGGGGCTTCGGTTTGTAGTAGCTGCGCTGAAAAATAGTATAACTGGTACAGCGTAAAGATTTTGATGCTTCGAGATCGTTAACACCTGTTTGGATATTGTTATCGTACAGATGGTAGATCAAACTTAATTTGGGATGATAGAAAATGTTTTCATTGCTATCATTAAACCTATAAAATACATAACTCATCAAATAAATCCTTGAATTTGATGCTAATGCTGCAAATTTCATATAAGCTGAGAACATTTCGGAGCAATCAATTCTTCATCCATAAACAACTTACACTCCGATCAACTCCAGCATCCCTTGAGATTTGCATATAGGTAATTCTCCGCCAACTCACACAGCAGTTGCCCCGACCCCTCTTCGATTTGCGTGAAACTTTGTCCTAAGTGGTAACTTTTGTCCCTGATCACGAATCCGAGGTCCGTTTTTTGATATCTCGTGACGGAGGGGCGGTACGACCCCTTCCATTTTTGAACATGCGAAAAAAGAGGTGTTTTTCAACAATTTGCAGCCTGAAACGGTGATGAGATAGAAATTTGGTGTCAAAGGGACTTTTATGTAAAATTAGACGCCCGATTTGATGGCGTACTCAGAATTCCGAAAAACGTATTTTCATCGAAAAACACTAAAAAGTTTTAAAATTCTCCCATTTTCCGTTACTCGACTGTAAAATTTTGGAACATGTCATTTTATGGGAAATTTAATGTACTTTTCGAATCTACATTGTCCCAGAAGGGTCATTTTTCATTTAGAACAAAATTTTTCATTTTAAAATTTCGTGTTTTTCTAACTTTGCAGGGTTATTTTTAGAGTGTAACAATGTTCTACAAAGTTGTAGAGCAGACAATTACAAAAATTTTGATGTATAGACATAAGGGTTTGCTTGTAAACATCACGAGTTATCGCGATTTTACGAAAAAAGTTTTGAAAAAGTTGGTCGTCATCGATCATGGCCATTCATGGTCACCCGCGACAGACACGGACGACGAAACAAAGAGAAACGCAAAATTAACTTTTTCAAAACTTTTTTCGTAAAATCGCGATAACTCGTGATGTTTATAAGCAAACCCTTATGTCTATACATCAAAATTTTTGTAATTGTCTGCTCTACAACTTTGTAGAACATTGTTACACTCTAAAAATAACCCTGCAAAGTTAGAAAAACACGAAATTTTAAAATGAAAATTTTGTTCTAAATGAAAAATGACCCTTCTGGGACAATGTAGATTCGAAAAGTACATTAAATTTCCCATAAAATGACATGTTCCAAAATTTTTACAGTCGAGTAACGGAAAATGGGAGAATTTTTAAAACTTTTTAGTGTTTTTTCGATGAAAATACGTTTTTCGGAATTCTGAGTACGCCATCAAATCGGGCGTCTAATTTTACATAAAAGTCCCTTTGACACCAAATTTCTATCTCATCACCGTTTCAGGCTGCAAATTGTTGAAAAACACCTCTTTTTTCGCATGTTCAAAAATGGAAGGGGTCGTACCGCCCCTCCGTCACGAGATATCAAAAAACGGACCTCGGATTCGTGATCAGGGACAAAAGTTACCCCTTAGGACAAAGTTTCACGCAAATCGAAGAGGGGTCGGGGCAACTTTTCCCGATTTCGTGTGAGTTGGTAGAGAATTACCCATATCCTTGAAGAGGTTACAGCTCCGGATTCCGTGCGTCAGCGCTTTCAATCAGCTCCCTTTTCCACCATTCCAGAACATCCACAGGTTGCTTAACTGGTGAGCACAACAACAAGGCTTCACGGGCTGGAATGTGCGTACCTGTAGTACAACTCTAGAAAGCCCTTCTGCCGGTAAGTGCCTTCTTTTTGTATGTAAATATTATTCAACAATTGCGCCAATATTTTCCCTGTACAACGCACACCGCCGGGGTATCCCTTGAACGCTTCATCAGCCACCATAACTCTACTGGCGACATGACCCTGACGAGGGGGTATTTTTTATCCAACCGGAAGATAAACACGCAACGTGTCATGACTTATTCTGAAAAAAGAGGGGTTGGAACTGGGAAGGGGTGCTTTCGCTCTCTTTGCGTGTTCGGACAAGTTAATGGTAGGGATCCTAAAAGTGATGCAGCGATATCTATCGGAAATTTCAACCAAGCAAAGCTGTGAATTCAGCCTTAAAATATATTTTAAAATTTGGTATTGTGGTATTTTTATCTTTAATCGCTGAGACTATATCCAGGCCTCACATCGAAGCTTTTGAGTTCCTCAAGTGGACTCCCTAGTTCGTACCAAGTAGCAGCCCAGACACAAAGTAAGCAAGCGCCACCACCACCAGGTTCATTACGGAGCCCTCCGAGTCGTTGTTCCACCACACAGAGCGGTTTATGAACATGTCACGTACGGTGTAATTTACGAACGATCGCTGAATGAATTCTTAGCCGTGTGGCGTTTCTTCCGTTTCACGAGCGCCAATGCGCCAAAACAAGTCCAGCGACTTGAGCGGCGATCAATCGCGTTGTCCGGATATCTGGCGGAAATCTGCGGCTGCGCGAGAGACCTGTCCTGGTCGGCCCAAATAAGGAGATAACATTAGGTCATTAAAATCCTCCAAATTGATCGTTATGCATGACTATTGATTATCGGCGCGGTTCCGCCGAGAATCGGCGGATCAGCAGGTCCGTTCTACACGATCTTTATGGAGGTTCGGGAGGTTTACGGACCTTTACGCGAGCGTCACACGCAGAAAAATCTTTGCATTAATTAGACAACTTTGGTCAACTTCTGATTGATCGATGCCCCTTTGCGTGTTTCTCTAAGGTGATCAAGGTTTCTGGTAAGTCTCAACCCAGAAACGCTTTTCAAAGTCTAATTTTTTTCTACGGGTTACACCTCGAATGATGACGTCACTGTCGCGTGTCGCAAGTGCTTTGGACGGTGTAGTTCACCTTAGTCTGCTAGAACTCCGCTAGATCTGTGTGTACAGCTTTTCTCATAATTTAACATAGTAATGCACACACGAATTATTGCTAGGGTACGTTATCCATTAGTGGACCCCTTTCCTTTAGTGGACCCTCTGAAGGGTTTTTGATGAAAAATTCAATAAAATCACAATTTCAAGCGTGTTGTTGTCTACAAATCTTTTATTTGGCATGTTCAGCATCATTTGAAACAATGTTGACTGACATTGAATTGTCCTTTTCGCCAAAATAAGTGTTTTGAGTTCGACATCTGAAATCAGCCATGGCCACTAGCATTTTCACAACAAAACTGCATTTATATTTTATGATTGAATTAACCATCCAATCATTTTTTGACTGATTATTTAACTTCAGCAAGTCGAAATAATGTAAGTTTAAGGATCTTTACTAAGATAAAGCGAAGAACTGCCATTTTGGAGCAAAATTAGGGGGTCCAATATAGGACAACGAAATCCAAACTTTTCCAAAAGTGGACCCCTGTTAATTTAACCTTCAAAAATGAAGAAAACTGTGTATTCAAGCAAAATTTTCTAAAACATACAATAAATGCTTGTTGTTATCAACCTAAACGCATATTTTTTCAATTATGAGTATAAATATAGCTGTTTTCATGTTAAAAGTACCAAAAATGCTGAAGCCGTAAAAATTTATAATTAATCAAAACTATAGTTGATTGTACTTAACTGAAGCATTATAAATGCAGTTTGAAATGATATTTTATAATAATAAATCAATAACAACACATTTTTTAAAATAAACATGCGTGATTTTATCAGCAACTGTAAACAAATCTATTATTTAGTTTCGGTCAACCATTTATGTAATTAATATGGAAAAATTTGTATCAAGATTACTTTTTTTAATTATTTTTATGTTTATAGTGGTTTTTGAAACGTTTTCTCTGATCTTTTTCGGAAATAAATGTTTTTAAATGTCTGTTAGGTTTTTTGTTGTTTAAAGCCAAATTTGTTAACAAAACATATTTGTTTATAATGAAAAGTGAGCAAAATCCATCTTTTATTAATTATATCTATCATTAGACCTACACCATGCATCAAAACATCAAATATCGGTTAAATTTGGTATAAAAATAACAGTTTGCCTATAGTGGACCCGGGTCCACAATCGGATTATGGACCCAGGTCCACTATAGGAAAAGGGGGTCCATAACAAGGCAAAAAAACTTTTTTTTCAAATGGCTATTTTTCTGCTCAAAAACAAATAACTGATGAAACAAATAATCAAAATTGTTCAAAAGACTTCAGATTTCAATGTTTTGTACAAAGGGTTATGAAAAAGTGCTTAAAATATTGAAAATTTGTGAAAAATGTGCTTCGGCTCTACTAGGGGGTCCACTAATGGTTAAAATACCCTACTTTGTGCGGGATGTCCTCCGTTGGAACTCACGATAGTTCCGGTTTGAGGCACCGTTCAGAAAGTTTTTGTTATTTTTTTTATAATTTTAATTTTTTATACCAACTAATGTTCAAATACCTTCACACTTTATTCAGCCCTTAAAAAAGGCAAGAAAATCGAATTCTTAGAAATTTCTAAAATTCAGCCTGAAAATTCACGTAGATTATGGATGCCCCCCAAAGAGTCATCAACGTCTAAACATCAGCTGAATTAATCATCCAGGGGACGCTTAACCCCTTAAACTCCAAAATCCGCACCAGGGAATTTTACGTACAGTTAAACGCTCCAACGGGTCATAAATTTAGCGGACATAAATTATGTCCGCGAACCTGACCAATTCGACAAATCACCCACGGAACAATGAAAGATGCTGCAACGTGATGAGTAGTGGCAATATGGCAAGAAACGTGATTGAACTTGGACTTGAAATATGATGATGTCGTGGCGGCACACATACACGGGTCGACAAACTTCCGCAAGTTCTGTCTGTATACTGTACTTGACGAGCGATACCGAGACCCAATATGGGTCGTAATAATAACAGTTTACATTGTTCAGCAAGGGGGAAGGTCTAACAGATCTCTAACCACACGTGAATTGAGGAAGTTCTTTTTGGGGAGCGCTATAGGGATCGCATACCAAACACAGCTCGAACATCTTCTGCTTCATAAACAAACCGGCGAGGAAGGGGTTCACAGCACCTTGGACAACCTTCAGACGGAGCGCCAAAACTTTTACTATGTAGCGTAAACAACGGACGTACCGGGCTTGGGGGTGACTTTGGTTACTAACTGTTATCTGGAACATTCTGAAATTCACATTTTCAAAGTTCCCAATAGACCAAACTCCACGGTACCCCGGTAAAAAATATCTCGCGATGAGATCACCTCAAAGCACCCACAAAAACACGGGGGCTTAAATAGGCGCAGAGGAAAGCATCGTCGTAAGTATCGAAAGCGAAAATAAGTGTGCATCATGCTCGTTGCACTTGTTCGTTAATTATCTGATTAGCGAATCTCTGCGGGCGGACGAGCTTAAGCAAGGTAGGAACATAATTTAATTATAGGCAGGTGAGCGAGGAGAGCGGATCATCAACGGGAGTGTATGTGGTGAGATGTTTAGCCAGCATAGTAAGGGTGGAAATGAAAACAAACTCCGATGGTGGCCCCGAAGGTAATGGCCAACAAACGCCCTCACGAAAATACATGGTTCACAAACATGCGATCTTTTGGATGTGATAAGTTCGGCTAGGTAAAGGCACTGTGGGCTGATAGGAGGATTTAATGACGCTTGACTCGAACGGGGTTTTAAAATTAAATGATTTTCATAGCCAATTACTTTATCACAAGTAGTCCTGCACTCATCTGAAAGGCAAAATCCATCAGGCTTTCACATTTTACCACTGGTTCATTCCCAAAAAAAATCACTTTAAAAAAACTAATAGCAATGTTGTGACTGATACCATTAAAATTCAGCACATCTCAATAAATTTATGGAGCAGTTTTTGAATATTTTTTTTAGAACCCACTTCAGTGCTGAAAAGTAGAAATTGTCAGAAAGTACAACTTTTCCTAACAAGTGCTGAAAAGTACAACATTTTAGCATCCATTCCAGTGCTGAAAAGTAGGACTTTTCAATGTTACAAGCAACTAGTTGCAAAACTTGATTTTTTCAGCACTCGTCGTATTTATCCAACGAGGTTTACCGAGTAGTACGACTTGTGCTGCAAAAGACTTGTTTTCGCAACTTGTTGCAAAAACTACTATTTTAAAACTCTAATGACAGTTTGCAACAGCCTCCAACACTCTTACTTTATAAGGTCAAAATTTCATGAATTATAAGCCTACCTTATTAACATTATGGCCAATCGCAGGTTTTCTCATAGTTTTACGACTTTTTTACAACAAACTTTCAGCACTTTTTGGGCTCAATTTTTACATATTCTGAATCTCTGGTAAATTTCAATGTTGGAGTTTTAATTAACATTTCAAAAAGAGCCGTTTTAACATTACACCATTTTGAAAAGTTAAAAAAAAAAAAATCTCATCTTTTCGAAAAAAATATTTTCAAGAATAGATAATCATGAACACTATTTTAAAAATCCAAAAACTAGAATTTTTAACAATCTGTAAGAAAAAATTTCCCTCTTTTCATTGCAAATTCGAAGTCAAAAATTGGTTTCTAGTAAATTTTCTAATTTTCCAGAAACAAAATTCCAGCGAATCCTTACTCGGCGGCATCATTTTTGTCCATGCTTAGAAAACTCGTCGGCTCAAAATGTGCGGGATTTTGTCCACAAAAAACATATAAAAAAAATTCAAAAATTTAAAATATTGGTTTTAGAAAAAAAGTTTATGTTGAAAAAACATTATTGAAAAAAAAACGGATTTTTTTTCGTCTGCCAATTTTTTCCGACTAGTACTCATCAATACCTACTTTGCCCTTTATAAGATACAGACTTTCTCTTTAGTGCATGGACAGTTGCCATATTTGTATGAGGGTATGTCGATATGGGTGAAAAAAATACTCAATATTGTTTTCTTGCGATTTTTTTCCAGGAATTTAACCTAAAATGGCTATAACTTAGTACACTGAATGTATCAACCTTAAAAAAAATATAATGCAAATAGAATATTTAAATTTTTTCGAGCGCGTTTTCATAACATTTCAAAAATCAGATTTTGGTGAAAAAGTTTGATAATTTACAGGAAGTTTTCAAATCGATTCCAATAAACCCATGTTGAAGACTTGACACTACTGAGATTCAAATAAGTTCAATTCAAGTGATATTTTCAATTTGAAATCGATTTTACTTTTCAGACCATATTTATGGTATTACCAGAAAAAAACTATTTAAAAAAATCATTACTCAGATTTACAAATTTACACAAACTTCAAAACTTTTTTATTTCATTTTTTTTACCACAAAATAGAAAAAATAAACCTTAAGAACTTACACCAAAACCATAGTTTCTTAAATTTTAAACAGTTTTTCAAACGAGACATTATCACAATTTCCCACCCACAGTGCTGGGTTTCCCCAAACAACTCCTCAGACAAGTGCAATTTTTCATTAATGCACCGCAGTACTCCGCACAAGTACCGGAGAAAAGCCCCCTCTCTGCCAAAGTGACTCCAAACTCAAGTCATGTGAACGATTTCTTACAGTATTTTTACGATAATGGCAACCGATTAGGCACCTGCCGTTGAGGCTGTTTTCGACTCTTTTCATATCGCATGTGAGAGTTCCCAGCAAAATTGAAAACAGCCCACCGAGCGAACGAACGAAACACAAAAATGGCGAATATTTCCCTAAACACCGGTAATTAAAAGGCTCTTGAAGCGCAGGCAGTGAGAAAATTGGACGGAATTCGACACCACCCCCTCTTTCCCGTTTGGGCTGGTTGTGGGTAGACTCAATTTTCAATGGAAAGTGGCTGATTGAATTGGGGCATGTGAAATGGTTCAATGCGGTGTGATTTTTTTTTTAACAATAATGAAACCAAAACAAGTATTTTTTTAGTTTTCAAGTTTCCTTCTGGCGAGGATCGGATTCAGCCGTCACCCGATTTCATCAACAATGTCTCTGCAACTTGCGGCACAACATTCAATCAATCAAGCTGGGTTGCGCCAGACTCACACACGCACGCTCCGGAGAGGAAGAGAAATGACAATTTTTATGGCCATTAAAATGCATTTAATTCGAGTGCAACGTACTGAATCGGTAGACAATGTATCGACTGTGGAGAGTTGCCAAGAAATCTGGAAAAACAACGTGTTTTACCGTCAATATTACTTTTTTTATATATTTTTGTAGATCATTTTAAAATATATATTTTTTAATGTTTTTTTCCAAAATTTTAGACAGCTTTATTTAAAAGTTCATGTCACCTGAGGATTTGTTAGCTTTTGTCTCGTAATTTGCAAAATGGTTTCAGCGGTTAAAATGCCTATAGAGCAACTCTCTACGAAATCGGCTGATTTCGACCATTTTTATTTTTTGTATTTTTTTATTTGACTTAAACTTTGTGAGGGCCTTCCCTATGACCATATAAGCAATTTTGCGTCATTGGTTCACCCATACAAGTCTCCATACAATTTTGGCAGCTGTCCATACAAAAATGGTATGTAAATATTCAAACAGCTGTAACTTTTGAGTGAATTTTCTGATCAATTTGGTGTCTTGGGCAAAGTTGTAGGTATTGTTGAGGACTTTTGAGAAAAATAGGTACACGGAAAAAAATTTGCAGATTTTTTTATCAACTTTTTTTCACTAAAACTCAATTTCCCAAAATACGTATTTTTTATATGTTTTAGGGGACAAAAATCCGCAACTTTTGAGCCATAGAGAAACATGGTCAAAAAATCTGCCGCCGAGTTATGATTTTTTGAAAAAAAAACAATGATTTTTGGAAAAAAAAATGAAGTTTTATGCAAAAACAAGTTTGACATTATTTTTTAAGGCAAAATTGAATTTGCAATCGAAAAGTACTTAACAGATTTTTTGATAAAGGGCTCCGTTTTCAAGATATAGCCACCAAATGTTTTATTTTAGCGAAATATTTGCAGTTTTTCGATTTTTAAAAATAGTGACAATTAGTGACCATTTCTAAAAATATTTTTTTTGAAAAGTTCAGTAAATTTGTCTAAGAAACATTGAAGATTGGACCTCGGGTTAATGAGATAGAGCCGCTTTATGAAAAAGAAACAGGAAAATTGAAGTTTTCCTAATCTCACCAAAATAACCCACCATTTTTCTAATGACGATATCTCAGCAACTAATGGTCCGATTATCAATGTTAATACATGAAACATTCGTGAAATTTTCCGATCTTTTCAAAAAAGACTAAAATTTCAAATGTGCAAAACATTGAATATTACGCCCATTTAAAATGCTAGTCTTGATTTAAAAAAATTCAAAGTATTTTTTTTTTTCGAAAACATCGGAAAATTTCACGAATGTTTCATGTTTTGAAATTGAAAATCGGATCATTATTTGCTGAGATATGGTCATTAGAAAATGGTGGGTTGTTTTGGTGAGATTAAGAAAATTTCAATTTTCGTGTTTCTTTTTCTTAAAGCGGCTCTATCTCAGCAACCCGAGGTCCAACCTTCAATGTCTCTTAGACAATTTTATAGCAAATTTACTGAACTTTTCAAAAAAATATTTTTAGAAACGGTCACTCATGGTCACTATTTTTAAAAATTAAAAAACTGCAAATATTTCGCTAAAATCAAACTTTCGGTGACTATATCTTGAAAACGAAGCCCTTTATCAAAAATCTGAAAACTACCTTTCGATTGCAAATTCAATTTTGCAATAAAAAATAATGTCAAACTTGTTTTTTGCATGAAATTTCGATTTTTTCCAAAAATCATAACTCGGCGGCAGATTTTTTGACCATGTTTCTCTATTGCTCAAAAGTTGCGGATATTTGTCCCCTAAAACATATAAAAAATACGTATTTTGGGAAATTGAGTTTTAGTGAAATTAAAGTTGATTAAAAAATCTACAAGTTTTTTATTCGTGTACCTATTTTTTCTAAAAAGTCCTCAATAATACCTACAACTTTGCCAAAGACACCAAATTGATCAGAAAATTCACTCAAAAGTTACAGCTGTTTGAATATTTACATACCATTTTTGTATGGACAGCAGCCAAAATTGTATGGAGACTTGTATAGGTGAACCAATGACGCAAAATAGCTTATTTGGTCATAGAGAAGGCCCCACAAAGTTTGAGCCAAATCAAAAAATACAAATAAAATCCATTTCCGGTTTTGGTAGAGAATTGCTCTATATGCCTTTTCAAATGTTAATCAAAAATAATAAAATGACTTTTTGTTGATCTGATTTTATTTTGCAATTTTTACTTTTTTACTTGAACGATTTGCGAGGTTCTTTTTTTAGAATATTTTTTACATTTTATAATTTATAATTTGTAGTCTTGAGCAGAAACCACATTGTAAAAAAATATGATTTTGGAAGGGTGAAAATTTTGTTGATTTATTAATTTTCCTTAAATAATGTGTAAATGTATGAAATTCAACAGAAACTTATGGAAATTTAGGATTAATTATTGTCCGATTCCTTTTGGTAAAGTCTTCGACACTAAAAATAGGAAAAAAATGGCAAAAAATTTGAATAAAGATCCAAAGTCTCAAAATTTCAATGAAAACAGTGTTTTAAAATGCATTTTTGCTATTTCAGTGATTTTGCAATCATAAGTGTTAAAAAAATGTAAGATTTGACGAAAACATAAATTTTAGCGGTTCTGTAAGTATATTGACAATCTACAAAAAATCAAAAAAAAATTGAATAAACCCAAACATTCCAGAAATGATTCAAAACGCAAAGGAACATTTTAAATTAATTCCAGCTGATTGCATTTGAATTTAAATTAAAATTTTGATGTTTTTTGAAAAGAAAGGTCTGCCCCGGATTTTTCGGGCCAATTCATTTGAGACATTTGAAAATATTTGTACTCCCTTATAAAAATTTATAAAAAAAACGATGTTGAATATTCTACCATCATCGTTCTCTGGCAACAATTTCGCACTTTCAGCAATCACGTTCACATATTCTTGCCCATAAAAAGTGGCGGTAATTGTGGAGCGACACAAAAAATCTCATCCATTCGCGACAACCGCCAGGTTTTTTTCTTGCTTCCACAAAGGCAACATAACCTATCCTCTCATCTCCTATACGCGCTGCAGGCCCGCAGACTTCAAGACATTTCCACTTTGTCGTCTTTCTGAAGTCCTCCTCTCGAAGCTTAATTGCTTCATTGCATTTTTGCAGTCGCGATTTTTCTGCTCTCTGAATGACCTTATTACGGGTTTTCATTTCTTTTGGGCTGTTTTTTCCGTTGACTGGACTGGACTTGAATGGCAGTCGTTTCAAGTTCGGTGAACGGTTCTTCGTTGAGATTGTTTTTGCTCTTCTTTGTCTGTGTCGGCGGACACAGATTTAACCGCCCCGAGGTCACGCCGAGAATCGGTTAAGTGATTCGAAATTGGTCTATTGGAGATGATTTAATCGACCCCTCTTGTCTCTTGTTAAAGTGAGCGTGTGAGCAATTTCCGATCGGAAAAGGTCACTCAATTGAAAAATCATTGAATGGCAATTTTTGGGTGGCTTTAAAGCCGGTGCGAATTTTCAATTTGCTTTTCCAACACCTCGACGATTGGGCGTAATTGCCGACCAAGCAGGTCAATTTTTCAATGAATTCGAGTGCTGGGCCGGAGCACCATAATCGGATGAAGTTATTACTTTCGGTGAATGAAAATCGGCATCGGGCCGCGGTGCGGATTAAGCCAGCCGGTGCCAATTTCCAGGTCAGGGCGTGTGTAGGTGAAAAGTGAAATAAAGGCTTATATGCAAAGGTAGAGAGTCGCTCCAGTGTGCAATTTTGGCCTGCAGAATGATTTAACTGTTACTTATACGGAGTTTGAAACGATCATTTTTGAAACATTTTATTAAAATATTTATAAAATAACATAAGTTCTTTAGAGATTTTCCAACGATTAAATTTTTTTTTTTAGTAAGATGAAATATTGTCCATACATGAAACTGAAGGACTGATTTTTGCCACCAAAAACAGTGTTTTCGAACTTATTTTATATTTTAAGAGATGTATTTGATATCTAAAGCTATTGCCATTTTAGGTGTTTGAAGGTGTAAACATTTATTTTTCTCACAAAATGTATGTAAAATATTTTTGAAAAGATCCAAATAAAATTCCATTAAATTTATTGCTACTTTCTCAAATTACGGCATATCGGTCATGTTTGAACCTTTTATCGATAAGATTTTGAAAGATCGCTCGATTTTCCATGATTTGTTCTTAGATTGATTTTATTGTCAAGATTGATCAGACTGGTCGATTTGGCATAGAAACTGCGTTTCGAAAAAAAAAATGTCAAGTTATAGGATTTTTTATAAAATTACAATTTTTACTTTCTATAATTTTATGAAGTATAACTTAATAGGTTAAACGTAAAAAAAAGTTTTTTTTTTGGTTTTCACTAACATTTTGAAAAAGTCAATGTTAACTTCTGCTTAGCTTTTATTTTATGTTTTATTTACTTAAAATCCAAATATATTTTGACCATGACTTTTTTTGTTTAAATTTGTTTTGTTGGATAAATTGTTAAAGATTTTAAATTATTTTTGCAATTGAAAATACTTTTTCGTTATTTGTATAAAAATAAAAGTTTTACAGTTTTAGCCAAAAATACATTTCATATTTTTTATAAATATTAACTCATCCTTGTCAACCTTCGAATGACTAAATTATCGATAAACAATACCTCTACAAATCTGAAATGTAAAAGGTTATTCGTTTGGATAATTTTCCGTTTTTTTAATATATTTTTTTAAGAAATCACAGCTATCAATCATTTCAAAAGGAAAAATGTCATAAAGGTATATTTTGTTCATTTAAAACATAAAATTTCATTTTAGGATTTCACGGTTTTAGAAATAGGGTAAAAGTTACAGTCAATTTCTATAATTTCCAAAAAAAAAGTGTCCGTGTGGTTAAGGGATGTCCCCTACAAACATTTTATTATTTTGGATTTATCCTGCAAAGAACGGTATACAAAATTATTTAAAACAATTTTTGACAATTTTTACAATCAGATATGTTCAACAATTTTGAAATAAGAAAAAAATAAATTCCTTGGTTGCTGTGCACGCTTAATGAAAACTTAATCCTTCTGGATTATTGCAGATTCGAAAAGAACATTAAATTTCCTCCTTTCTTATGAGATGTCCCTTAATATTTTTGCAGTTGAGCACCGAAAAATGGCAGAGGTTTAAAAACTGTCATTTTTTCAATGAAAATTACGATTTTGGCATTAAATTAGGCATCCAATGATACGTAATTGTATTTTATACAACAAGTTACAAAAAGAAGATTTTTTCAGCACGACTCGTACATTTATCCAACGAGGTTTACCGAGTTTGATAAATACGACGAGTACTGAAAAAAATCAAGTATGGAACATACAACATTTTTTGTAATTCTTAAAAATACCCTAAGAATGGAATTTTGATACACTTGTCTAATAATCCGGGTAAACAAAAATAAAAATGCTTAGTTCAAAAATTATATGAAATTACTCAAAATGGGGGCTCCAGCCAAAAATGTCAGACCATCTGCCACGTGGTGACTGATTGACATGTCGACGTCGTCTTGCTATCTTGTCGCACCCGCCATTTCGACGTTCCGAGAAAAACGCGTTTTAATGTTTGATCTTGAATATACAAAAACGAGAGCACGCAATGTAAACAATAACAAACACGTTTTGTTTGGCTGACCATTATGTGCATTGTCCCAAAGTTTGGTTGAAGTTGGTTGCTGGAGTCCCGAGTTATAATTACAAATGTTTACGGTAGTCTAGCTTGTACGTGCGACAAACGCATCCTGACTTTCCTGGCCTGAAATCCCTTTGGCCTTTTGTCGCACTTACATAAATTTTCATGGAGTGACAAGATAGCACGACAAGATTGAAACTACTTTCATATACACAGCTAAAAAAGTAGTAATCCAGCTGCGTGTAAAAGGTCTGGGTGTAAGATAAATATTGCATTATTTTATGCAATTCTATGTAATTTTACACCCTGAAATATGTAGCCCATCAGTATGGGAAACCTACTTGACCGAAATGTCAAGCGATTATATGCGTTTATCCTTTCGATTCTTCATCGGTCTGATGGCCGAGTGGGCTAAGGCGCCAGTCCGTACTGTCTGTGCTGGGTTTAAATCCCGTCGGTTGCAACTTTTTTTTGTGTTTGCAAAAATTGTACATGCATTGTGTAATATTAAGTGATTATTTTGACAAAGGTGATGTGCTTGCTTTTGCATGCGATTTTACCATCGGATTTTTTGCTGTGTATAAAGTGACAAAAATGCACGGAGTTTTTTCGGTTTTTGTTGAATATCTCAGGATTGAAATCGAATTTTGGGGATCTGTGACGATCAAAAGCGGAGGCATTGTGAGCTGCACAATATGGCGTTCTTAACTCAATGTGGCCCAAAATGCACGTACGACAACTTAGCACGATAGCGACGATGTGGCGTACTATGATCGAGGCAGTATTCTTAGTGTGCTTTGTTTTTCTCCCATTCATTTTGCTGGGAGCATGGGAATTTAGGTACCGTCGTAATGAATCTGCTTTCAAGCAAGACCAGAGGCCTCGGATCATCTTGCACCCTTCAGAGGAATTGTTCATCAGACCATCTGCTTGGACCCCATGGTATGCAAAAATCTTCATTTATTAGCGGCAGCGGTTCCTGCTCAAAGCAAGCCAGTTTTCAAACAAATGGGCTGAAGATGTGGGATAGAGCCCCCATTTTGAGAACTCTTTCGAGCAATCTATATAATTTTTGATATGAGCATTTTTATTTTCTCAGGCTATTGTCTATGTGTTTAGTCGATTCACCGATAAAATCAAAACCATTGTTTTATTTTCAGTAGAGAAAAGAAGGTCTTTTCGTCATTCGAGAATGACACGAAAAGTACACGTCTTTTTCGCATGTTTAATATAAAAGGGATCGTTCCGTCTCTCCGACTCATTGAGATTATAATTTGGCAACAATTAACAGCAATTTCGTTTTAGCCTCAGAAGTTAATATATTTTTGAGAATAATAAGAATGAGAACACAAAAAATTGCTGCTATTGAATGTTTGAACATTTTTGTATGGGATTGATGAGTAGCCATTCTTTTACTAATTTATTTTTCTGTAAAAATCAAAGAAACAGAGATGATTGAATAAAAACGTTTCTTAATCCACCATTTGGTGGGTGGTGCCTTCCTCACATTTACAAAGTAATAATGAAAATAAGTTTATGAAAAAAATATATACCTGATATAGACTTTTCCAGAAAACATGCAAACTCTCATTTGAAGCAATGTGGCAACCGGGCGTTTCGCATCTGGTGCGACTCTCGCACGTAAAAAAAAAGACCCGGCCTTTTGAGGTTATGCAAAAAATCACCCTTTTTTGTATCTACAAAAATCTTTTTCTTGGCCTAACTTTTTAAATACTTTACTAAACAAAATAAAATTTAATAGGTTAGGGGACCCCAAAACGAACAGAATAAGGCGGATCCGGCCAAAATCGGTTCAGTCAGTTCTGAGATAATCGTGTGGAAAAAATCGTGTCTACAAACATCCCCACAGACATTTGTTCAGAATTTGATTCTGAGTCGATAGGTATACGTGAAGGTATATCTAGGAGGTGTATTTAAGAAGTTCATTTTTCGAGTGATTTTATAGCCTTGCCTCCGTGAGGTGAGGAAGGCGAAAACAAATTTAATAATGTTATTGAAATTCTTCCATGACACACGTTTGCCAAAAAATACAATAATGTAAATTATTCCAGCAATTGAAATTACTATGTCGGAAAACATCTTATCAAATCAGGAAAATATTTTAAAAAGTAACCTCTCCCCACTGTAACCCAGGTCTGGTTCACCGTTCAAGGTAGTTCGGGCCTCCCGCGATATGCTCTACTTGCTACCGGCCGTCCGTCGTCAATGATCCATGCCCTCCCCCTCGCCAGACCAAAAACACCGTGGATCGTGTGGTCTCCAAATCGTGAAAGCCCGCGCATGACTGCCTCCCGAGAGACCTTCTGAAGTTTCGCAAACAACGCCGCCACAGTAGCATTTTAAGCGGTGCATAAGACCAGAAATTATGTTGCCCGCCCGTGGTCGTTAAAATATATGAAATGAAATGGAAACGATCTGCTGCGACGACGACGACGACGGCGGTTGCGATTATGGCCAGAAGGTGGACCTGCGGGCGGATTTCTTGCACGGATCAGCTAACACCGAATTGGTAAAATTATACTACCGTGCAGAAATGAAAATGGGTATTGGCGAAGTTGAAGAAAAGTAAAAAGTTGGGAAAATGAAAACCATTTCGCGGCTTTCGGCTAAAGCATATGGTTGAGTGAGTTCTCAATGTGAGGCTCAATGATAACAAAATTTGCATGATATAATGACAGATTAGCCAAAAAAGGATTTAGGTGAAGAACTAGTTGAGTTAGTCGCAAATTTTAGGGTGCTTTAACTTTAAAATTATGCAAATTATGATATATTTTCACATTGTCATTCCACTCTTGGTTTTATATCTAAAAATGTTGTTATATCGCTAATTAGGCTCAGTTAAATATCCCTAAGCTGGGATATGGACTACCTTTTAACAACTGAAGGAAAAAGGTTCTAAAAAGCCTTCGAATATTTTTTACGTTACGTTATTTATAACAAAAAGTTATAGAATATTTAAAAAATAAAAGAGTAAAAAAATCTATCAAGCACTTCCCTATCTAACCTAAACTATACAAACTAGACATAAATCTTTTCTCCACATAGAGTGTGATGACGCAAATCCAACCCATTTCGGGTCAACATCTTTAAATCGTCCTAAAACAACAATAACTTGACAGTCTATCGGAACAAATTTGCATAGCAATAAATCTTGGCCGAATTCAATGTCGTCGTCCAAGTTCACAACACAATGTGCTGCCCCTTTTTACAGAGCAGGGCAACTTTTTCGAAAACGGTCCAAAATTTCAAATTCAGGCAGGTTGGTCGACCTATTTTGACCGAAAAAAGAACACTCTGCAAGCACGTCACAAAGGTGTCGTGTGCGCCCGTAAAAGGCCAACGGCCGAATTTATCACCTGTTGGTTGTTAAACGTCCAAAAATTCGATTCCGGACTCAATGAAGAAGCTGTAAATTTCCTCCCTCATCCCCGGCAGTCGCGGGAGGAACCCCGTGGACCGTTTTGTACGATATTAATATATCATTTTGGACCTCCCGTTGCTCGAACATGGATCAGATCACGTTCGTCCGGGCGACCACAGTTGGGGCTTAATTTTCCACAGTCAATAAAATAAACTACCAACCAACACACAGGTTCCTCTCTTTCTTAACAGTGCTCACAAAGTTGAACAAACACCAAATGATTGTGCTGGTAGCCCCGTTTTAACTCCCTGCCCTGGTGGGGTGACGAGAGGGGGGGGGGGTCCAAATTTGGCAGATCAAGTCACCGGCTTTGCTGACAATTGCCCAAAAAAGGATGGTCCTGGTGGTTTTTGACGGAGGAATTCACCACTCATTATCATCACATTTAGGGAGCATTGAGTTTATCATCTTTTTGGTTCCATCAGTTGTTTTCAGGTTTTCGGGCTCAAAAGAACGTAGGAGTCGGTAGGAACGCCAATCAGCTTGGAGCGGTTTTGAAACGGCTCAATAATTAACACTTTATTTGCTCACATTTCGATGAGGTGGATTTGATTAAACGTTGGAGGTTGGCCAAAATTCCAGAAGGCTATTTTCAGTATGGATCGATACTAAAAGATGATATTTATTACAATCAGCACCAAAGCTTTAAAGTTTCATAAGCAGTGATATTCACAGACTTTCGCCTCAATTTCTCAAAGCTTTATATAGTTTAGAAGAGTCCTTCTTACAGCATCGTCACATAGAAGGCACGCTGACGGGACGGATATTGCGTTCACTTTTTCCGGGTTTTGAATTTCCTGGAAAATGGGAAGAATATTTGTTAAATCCCAGAAATGTTGCAGCAAATTAATTAATTGTTGTTTTGTTCCTGTTTTATACGAAATAACGATTCCACGCCAAACCAGCACGATCTAAATCAAAAGTTCTCCGATTTGGCTCAAATTTGGCATGGGAGTTCCTTGGCCAAAATAATTGTATGGCGATTGGGGTGGTCCTATCTAAAATAGGGTGGTTATAAAATGCGTTTTAAACGATTTTCGTAAAAAAAACTAAGTGTTTAATTATGTAGTAAATCCAGCCCTCTGTCACTGCCGCCATGTTTATGAAACCAAAATATTCGATAACGAACATCAAGAAAACAAAGAAGAAGTCACCTTCGTTCACTGTTCACTGTCACATTTTGAATAATGAAAAAGTGCATGGACGTTTCTCAAATTAAGTTTTTGTTACACTTGCCGCATGTCCAGGACTCTTTTAAGAATGTTCCTTCCGCGTGGATTCCAAGAAATTCTCGAACCCCGGTCCAAGATTTTCCCGGTCCATTCGGCGTGGAAGGATCTTTACTTACTCCACGCAGCTTCCTGACGGGTTCATGCTCCGAAGCAAAGAAAACCGGTTCCGGTACCAGTCTTCGGAAGAGGTAAAATTACTTCTGCTTCTCCGGTTGGTCATCCCACCAGCCGATCCAAGAGCTCCTTTGATTCCGGCCTCATACACACACGATATACATCCGGAAACATACCCAAGATAAACAGGACCACTAGGGTAATCACTTAAACCAAATTTTGTAATATTTTTTACACAAAAATATTATTTTTGGTTAACTTTTTTCGCGTTCGCCATTTCCCTACTTTGATATAAGGGTCATTCCATCTGAAGCGGAACAGCATTTGAAAATCACCCTCTCCGATCCTTCTCAAATTTGGCAGGGCTGTTGATACTATCAAAACATGCAAGAATCCCGAATTTCATCCAAATCGGACCACCCCCTCCATTTTTGTACCTCCCCAAAAAATCGACTTTTTGGCGATTTTTGACCAAACCTCCTAGTTTCAAACGACGATAACTCAGGAACCACAAATCTTAGAGGGTCGGTCTTAGACTCATTTTTGAAGGAAATTGGACGTAGAATCCATTTCCGTCATCAAAATGTTGATTAATTTATTTTTTCTACCTGTGTTGCGCAATTGAAAACTTTAAACGGCCGTATCTCAAAACACCCCAACTTATTTTTTTTATTTGACCTCACCATCGTGTTCCCCGGCCAATTTTACATAAGAATCACTTATCGACAAAAATGAATATGTTTCGTTCCAGAGATATCGAATTTAAAGTTTTGTGTTTTCCAGATTACCTACATCAGCTTCATTCGCCGCATCTGCTAGAAGCACGCAGGCGGGCTGATCAATAACTGCTACCTGGTCATTTATTGAAATAATATTTCGTCATAAATAATCTTTATCAAATTGGGCAAAATTAACTGTATAACACTGCAGGAAATTGGAGTTTAATCGCGAATGTTTATCTGCTCAAAAAAATGAATGAAGTGAATTTCTGTGCTAACCCACAGGACAAAGCAATAACGACACACAGTAAAGGGCAGAATTGAATTCCGACGTAGCGAGCAGGAAAATGCAATTAATCTTGTTAGTAACACTGAACAATAAGTGAACGATACATTATTGAGTAAAAAATATGAATTAAAATGAATAAATTTGGTAATACGTTGTAGGACGATCACAAGGAGTAGGAAAAGGATTTCTGGAAAGTATAAAACTGAAAAATGTAAGAAAATCACAAAGTTTGATCAGCAGCAAAGCGGCTAATTCCCCAAATTTAGTTGCGATGATGAACAACCGTGTTTTTTTATCTATCATTCTTGGATTCTTGGAACACAATACGGCTGCTGTCCTCACGTATAAAGATTTTTTTTAATTAAATGTACCTTGACCAAAATCATCTTTTAATCAAATGGAGCTGGCTCACAATATAAAAAATGATTTAATATGATCAATCTTTTAAACCATTAATCAGATTTGCCGAATTGTGGTAAAGAGTCAATAATAAACGAATTGCGGGCGTTAATAATTAGAGTTCACGCGCGGTGATACGACCGCAAGATAATGGTCGCATGACAGCCGCATGACAACCGCAGAACAAATTTTTGGAAGTTGTCAAAGGTTGCCTTGAGTTTTCAGCTGACTTTTTGGAAAATATTCAAAACAAACCAAGTTGACAGCCAAATCAACGCAGAATTTCAGTTCAACTTGCTGATTTTAACACTGCGGCAGTTAGGCGGCAATAATCTCCTGTCAATCACAGCGATGGAGAAACGTGATTTTATCTCGCAATAAGCAATATAATAATAATAATATGAAAGCAGGTTCTAAAACGGTTAGCAACACGTAAAAAACGATGCATTCAAAATAACCCAATAAATATTCTTTTCACAAAAATAGATTGATCGAGGTAGGGGAACAGCATCTAATTCCAGCGTTCCTCTAATGTTGCCAAATCAGCGCTTTGGCATTCAATGACAGCTGATTATAAGCGTTTTCAACTGAAATTGAGTGATAAATAGCTCAATAAGAGGTGAATAAGCAAGTTTCAATCAAAAGTTTTGCAAAATTTGTTGTTTAAATAGTGAAAATGAGCAAATTGGACGAAACTAGGAGCGAGGACTTAACCTGCCAAACATACGAGAATTTTCCCTATTTGAATAAATATTTGCGTAAAATTATAAAAATATGAATTAAATTAATCATCTCCCATAACACCAGGTAGCAGTTATTGATCAGCCCGCCTGCGTGCTTCTAGCAGATGCGGCAAATGAAGCTGATGTAGGTAATCTGGAAAACACAAAACTTTAAAATTCGATATCTCTGGAACGAAACATATTCATTTTTGTCGATAAGTGATTCTTATGTAAAATAGGCCGGGGAACACGATGGTGAGGTCAAATAAAAAAAATAAGTTGGGGTGTTTTGATATACGGCCGTTTAAAGTTTTCAATTGCGCAACACAGGTAAAAAAAATAAATTAATCAACATTTTGATGACGGAAATGGATTCTACGTCCAATTTCCTTTAAAAATGAGTCTAAGACCGACCCTCTAAGATTTGTAGTTCCTGAGTTATCGTCGTTTGAAACTAGGAGGTTTGGTCAAAAATCGTCAAAAAGTCGATTTTTTGGGGAGGTACAAAAATGGAGGGGGTGGTCCGATTTGGATGAAATTCGGGATTCTTGCATGTTTTGATAGTATCAACAGCCCTGCCAAATTTGAGAAGGATCGGAGAGGGTGATTTTCAAATTTGCACTTTTTCGTGCACAGTTGAGATGGAATGACCCATATATACCTGATACAGACTTTTTCAGAAAACATACAGACTCTCATTTGAAGCAATTTGACAACCGGGCGTTTCGCATCTGGCGCGACTCTCGCACGGAAACAATAAGACCTGGCCTTTTGAGGTTATGCAAAAAACACCCTTTTTGTAGATACAAAAATCTTTTTCTTAGCATAACTTTTTAAATTCATTACTAAACAGAATAAATTTTTAATAGGGCCTTATAGGACCCCAAAACGAATCGAACAAGGCTGACCCGGCCAAAATCGGATCAGTCAGTTCTGAGAAAATCGTGTGAAAAAAAATCATATCTACACACATCCCCACAGACATTTGCTCAGAATTTGATTCTGAGTCGATATGTATACGTGAAGGTATTTCTAGAAGGTATATTTAAGAAGTTCAATTTTCGAGTGATTTTATAGCCTTGCCTCAGTGAGGTGAGGAAGGCAAAAATCATTTAAAAAAAAACAGCAAAATAGATTTATATCATCAATTGATAATGTCAAAACAAAGCACTTTTCGCCAATTGAGTTTACGTCTATCGCAAGAAGTAACAAAATTAAATCGCCACAATAAATATGAAACCACGCTGAGAGCACTGCCATAAATGTGATTGTAGCCAATGATGTAATTTGTAATTTAACTTGGTATTAAACATTGTTGCGCTCCCTCTCTCTCTCTCTCTCCGTCTGGCTGCTGTCGGCGAGCCGTTGATGTTCAAACTGACAGTCAACGCAGGTGGGAAAAATGGTGCCCACTAGAAAAGAGGAAGAATCGCGCGTGCGCCGTTTGGATTTTATCACGATTTTTTTTTTGTTTTGCTATGTTATTGCTTGTTGTTGGTTAGCCAATTTCGACATGCCGACCGGTACCAATCGACCCACTACGGGCCGATTTTTATTGGCCACCACCGTCTTGGCGTCTTCATACACTTTCCTGATGCATAATACAAATTCTTCGCGGACCACGCATGGCTGGCTCAACCGAGGGGCACTTGTGGTCACCGGGTGGGAAGACGACCGAGGGGTCCAACAACAAGTCGATGCGGTATTTCCGACAGTTTGTCTGGCTTGGAATAGAGGGGATTAGTATAAAAAGTCATTGGAAACACAAGTTGTTATTTCGAGAAACGTTAGCAAACCTTGTTTGACATAAACTGTCACAAACTTTCACAGTCATCTTAAAAAATCTGTATATGCGATTTTTCACTATCGAAATAGTTGTTTTGTTGTAGTTTCGCTTAGCAAACATTGTTTCACTACCAATAAAATAACAAATTTTGTTAGGTTTTATCTTACTTTTCCATCGGGTTGCATCCCTGGAGAGGTTGGTTTGGTCTAATAAAAACGATGATCTAATTATTACCGGTAATTTTTTTTTCTAACTTACCGTGTGGTATATCTACTTCACATCCAACACAAAAATCATAACACCTATTAGCTCAAAGTGCTAAACGGAGCCCGGTTGCTTTTAATGGGGGGCTGTAAAAATAAAGTTGTCGCTCGGCTTTTGCGCAATGTATCATCCGATATCACCGTTTTCAAGATTACCCCATATTCTGCCATTACCACCCACAATGAGGAACTGATCTTCATAGTTGCGCGCCATAATCAATTAACTCTCGGCAATCGCAGAGTGAGAGGAGTGTCTCCCCCTTCTCGAGACACGGTGATGATGGTGCAAATGAGTGCGACCCACATTTTAGTTTGCCCGTTCAGAATGGTTATGACTTTAGTACAGCAGCAATAAATAATAGTAATAACCGTTGTATAATAATGTCAAGCGCATTTTGTTACGTTCACTGAAACCGATTAAAATTGAGAATGAGTAAATTTTTTACTTCCTTTGAATTGAACGCTTGTTGAAACGTAGTCCCGTTATCTTCAAAAAAAATATTCTAAAAATTCATCAACGTAAATTTCGCGAAAAGTTTCAATTTAGGCCTTAGTCAAAACATTGCACATCACATTTCATTTGGAGAAATTAAAAAAAAAGCTGTTTGTTTTTCATCAAATTCATCATTTTTAATTTAATCGAATGGCTGCTACCCATCATAACTCAAAACCCCCATAGGGTTGCATTACGGCGTCGTTACGGCCCACCTAATCGCAGTTTACGGATGACATCCAACATACATTCTGCCGGGAGAAAGAGGCTTCATAAAACCCATTCGCTCCATCATCAGCGATATCTCCCGTCGTAAATCACGGAATGAGGACTTGGGTCGCCACCACCGGTAGCATCCTGCTTGCATAGACTGACATTCAAGAACATTCATCGTGCTTTTCCACGAATTCCAAATTTATTTTCGCCTTCCACAAATCACAAAAATCTTTTAGATAAAGTATTGTGTTTTCTGTAATAATTCACGTAATTCAAAGTCTAGATTATCCTGTTATGCACCATGTCTCAAAAGAAAGGTATATCTGCAGCTCCACAACCCGAAGACCTGGGAACATTCTTCCGAAAACGAATTATTTTCATCTTTTTTCTCGCTCCCACATTTAGCTTTATGTGTGCGCCAGTCATAAAATAATAATAAGCTTGATTCAGTCGTCTTTTTTTGTGTGCAGCATGGTGCAGCTTCTGTGTGTGAATTGGGTGCATCAGCCTGAGACAAGCACTTGGGGACACCAACCGACAGTGTGGAATTGCCAATGCACACAATTCGCGGCTTGTCTCGACGGGAAAGATCGTCGAAGTTGTCCGCATTGTCGAAGTTGCGTAGGTGAACTACATCTCATCCGGATTGGGTGACCCTTGATCGGATATTTTTATTCATAGATGGAAAAGTTCAAGAAATTTCTAAAATAAATTTCTATTTTTTGTCACCGATGCTAAAGTTTTGCTAAAATCTGCAAAAAAAAACAAATTTCAATCGAAATTAAACCACGTGGACAATTCTTTTAAATCTCAGATCCCCCCCTCCCCTCTTCGTGAACAATTTCCATACAAAACAAATATTTTTTACATGAAGCCTGACCCCCCCCCCAGGTTTCCACGTGGTTTATGTATGGTCCCATAACCAAATAACGAAACTTGGCCCTAAAATTTCAAATTTTCGTTAACTTTTTCTTTCGTAGACTTTTTAACGTTTTTCTTTGATTTTAAATGCATAAATCATTAAAAGTTCCATGAAAATTAAAATTTTAATAAACGATGTTTTTGCCGCCTCATTTTTTAAGGAAATTTTAGCAAACCGTCAGTTCAAAACTTGTAAAAATAGCAATAAATTAAGTTAAGTTAGATTTTACAAGTTTTTTCAATAAACATTCAAATTTTATCCAAAATGTTAGCCCCTTTTAAACAAAGATTTTGGAGGGAGACGGGACAAAAACTTCAAATAAAATGGCCTAAATTAATATATTTGAAAATAAAATAATACAGTCATAACATAACATTTTGAAAACAAAAAAACCACGTATTTTCTGAAATTTCCTTTTTACAATATTTCGGTAGTAATAAAATTTTTGTGAAATACTTTCACAAAACTACGTATTTTCGAATACTTAAAAAAATAAGTTTTTTACAATATGTCTCCAAAGAAAGGTATTTGTATCCATCCCCTGAGAGTGCAATAAACCTTTATTCTGCCTCTTAGCGCGTTGACCACCGTTTACCTTTTTTTCATAATATTTTTCATAGGGATTTGTTCATACATTTCAATTGTTATAACACGTTTTGATGAAAATACTCAAAGTTTTCACAAAATACGTTTTTAAAAAATATATAAATATTGAAATAAAAAGCAATAGTTTTAACATTAGCATGGAAAAAGTGCATAAAATGCATTTTACACTTGTTCAGTTGTTTTGCAATCATTAGTTTTCAAAAAATATAAGATTTGACAAACACTAAATTTTTTGCGAAAAAAAACAAACATTTTGCGAAAAAAAATTGAAAATTTTCAAAAATTCAAAAGATTCTAAAAGCAGCGGAATGCATTTTATAAGGATTTCAGCTGATTGCAGTTCAATTTCCATTGAAAATTTGAAGTTTTCTGAAAAAATATTTTTTTGCCCCTTGATTATTCGGGCCAATTTTGAACAAGAGAGGGACAAAAACTTTAACTAAAATTTGTACCAGCCTTATTACTATCGAATCATTTGATGCCCATATTGTGAAAAACTTGAATGTTGAGTTTTTTTTTCTCGAAAATATGAAGTGTTTATTTTTTTTTTTTTTCTTTTGAATACGTAACTTTGTATAGGAGAGAGTTCGGCAGCCATGTTGGCATCGGTCGCGTTTTGCTTCGTCGGAAATAAGTGTGACTATTTTGTGATGTTTTTCGGTGTTTTAAGGCCAGATATATCGTTAATCTGGGAGATAGTGATGAGATCTACTTCGGGATGGTGAAGTTTTTGTAAAATAGTTTGGTTTATTGTGTTTTTCGAGCGATTTATTTGGCGGTTCTGCGTGAAAGTTTTTTTTTTTTTCGGCAGAATTCTTCTCTCCGAGAGTGAAAGTTTAAAGAGAAAGAGTGCTGTGAGTGGTTTTTTTGGTACGACGATGACGGACGTGTGAATGGCTTCTTCAAGTAGATGCTGTTGCAGCGTCGTCATCATCATCATCATCCATCATTGACGACGTGACCAGCCAGTATTTTAGTGTGCCCAAGTTTCCGGTGAGTTCGCTCCAGGTTGTTTGGGCCTGTGACCCTCTAAACAGCCTACTGTTTTCCGATTGGAAATGTGTTTGCCTCTCTTTATGTGAGTCCAGCTCCGAACTCCGAAGAGTGGCGCCCTGCTTTGTGAGTTTAACATGCGAGAGTTTGACAGATCGAAGAGACCTCCCTCCTCCCTTCTATGTGTGTCACTCAATTTACCATTCACATAATGCGCAACGGTACTCACGGCACTCACATCTGACAGTGATACAGGAACAGCGCAATCTTGATCCCACATTATTTATCTACGTTTTTTTTTGCTTTTTCTGAGTTGCAGTTTTTCTAGCCACTTGATAGGAAATTTTTCGTCAATCGGTTGAATGCTTGGCTAACAGCATTTACTTTGTCCATCCGTACTCTCTACCCTTGTAAAATTTATAGTATATAATTTATTTTAATTTCCATACTGCTGAATAGCAGTTCCATATGAAAGTTAAGCGGGGCCACTACGATTATGAGCCAAGTCGAGGCACTTTTATTGTATTTATTTTTGTTTGTTTAACTTTCATATGGAACTGATTTATTATTAAATTAAAGTTTTTTTATTTTACAACTTCCTGGACTACCCTGATCGCATAAATGTCCCATGTGTATTTTTTATCGCTTTTGAGTTTTTGATGAAGTTTGGTTCAACATCGCGTCCCTTTCAGAAAAACCTACAACATTCAGTACTTTTTCCTATAAATCAAGAGGAAATCCAGTTTTTGTGCGAAAACTTAACACGTAACACATGTGAGGGACAAACTTCAAACGCGTTTTTCTCAGCTTGCTTTTTTTGAATATGGGCTTTTATGCGAACATGGACAGTGGAATCATTTTAAATGAACTGCTTTTATGATTTATTCATTCACTTCATGATTTTATATTTTCATATTATTCTTCATACAATTCTTTTCAATCCTACCATCCTCCAATACCATACGATCAAATTGCATCAACTAACGAAAACAAATTATAGTTTCTTAGTTTAAAGCTTCCAGGAATCATCTTTAAATTTATTGCTCTTATGTATTTTTCAAAAAAATCAGCATATGGAACCATTTGGAGCATTGTGCTTTGAATTATATTATTCATTTTACAGCTTCCTTGAACCATCTTTAAACTTACTGCTTATATTTGTCTATATCTATATTTATCTATACTCCATATAATTTATTTATATTTATATATAATTCCTTATCCTATTCCCTTTCCTTTTTCCTACTTTTCCTCCAAATCATATACGATAAAATTACATAAACCCATGACACTTAAAAAATCAGCAATGGAACCATCTGGAGTGATTGTACTTTTAAAAATAGTTATGCATTTTATAGCTTCCTGGAATCATCTTTAAATTTACTGCTTATATGTATTTATTTGTTCACTATATAATTTATTTTAATCTTCATATCATTCCTTATTCTATTCATTTTTGTTTATCTTACCATTCCCCCATACCATATATGATCAAATTTCCATATAATTCCTTACCCTATTCCTTGTTCTTTAACTTATTATCCCCCATACCATATATGATCGAATTGCAAAAACTCACGACACTTACAAAAAAATTCACTCACAAAACACACCACATCAAAACTGATCCGGAGCGTTTGGTACGGTATGTCCACGCATCCTTCCTCCCCTGTAGATTCTGTGAAATGTGATCCGTTCTCAGAATCCTCTCTGCGGTAAACACAACGCAGTAGGGCTGGCCGTTTTAATTTTTGTATTACATTTTCGGGTGTTCTCGGATGTAGTGCAATTATTAATGTTGACAAGAAAAGTGCTTGGGGCGTAATCTAATCACAAGACTTTCCAGCATGCTTTCATCGGACTGGCTGCGTTTGTGTTAGATTAGATTAGATTAGATTTGAATACGTAACTTTGTATAAAAAAAATAGTATTTCACGAGGAATAATATTATTATTTCAATTCGTTTGATTTTTTTTTTTGATCATTTGATACTTACATTGTGAAATACTGAAATTTTGAGTATTTTTATCAAAAATACGTAGTTTTGAGATTTTTTAAAATTATTTTCAAAAAAATGTGTTATTGCTTCCGAATGTATGAAAAACCCGATCAACAGATTACCATATAGCAAACACAATAATTTTGAGTATTTTCGAGAAAAAATGCATTTTCAAAATACAGGAAGAATACGTATTTTTTAAAAACGTTGCATGTAATTATAAATGCTATAGAAAACTGACATCATTTCAATTCTAAAATACCATAATTTTTTAATGTTTGTATGATTTTTTATAGGATTTTAGCCAATGTCTCGCATTTATATTCCAAATCCCATATTTTTCAAAGGTAATGTCGCGAACGCCCCCTCGTAATTTCAATTTTTATGTTTATTTTAACATCCATTTTGGTTTTATTTTTCAATCAACCGTGTATTCTATCGATCAGATTACCACAGTCAAAAGTACAACTATCGTGATAATTTCTTATCATATCGAAAGATTTTTATTATAATTTCACTACATATGAACAGAATAAGAAACATATTGCTTTCCGTTTTTCAAATGTTATAGCTTCAAAAGATTTTTGAAGGATTTTTATAGCCTTTTTGCAAAGAAAAAATGCTTAATAAACTTATTGGTAAATAGAAAATAAATAATGGACGAATAATAATTTAAGCTGTTTATATCATCAGCTTATTGAAATTGGAAAAGAAAGTTAAGTAAAAATTTCTGGAAACTTTATCTCCTAATATTTTAAATTTTGGCCAATCAAATTTTTATTTAAATTACCAAATAAAAAAAAATAATGCTGATTTTCCAAAAATAGGTGGATCATAAATTATAGTCACATAAAGTTTTTCATTTAATATTCAATTGTCTTTCAATCAACAATTTAAATATCTAGAAACAGCCAATTTATAACTCAATAAAAAAATTAAAAAATTCTTGAAATGCGCAAGATAAAAGAAAAACGTAAAACCAATAAAACTGTTATAAATGTTAAGGGATAGCTTTGTTTCATGCGGGAAACCCATTCTTTTCGAGGTGGTCCTGCACGATCGCAAATGAAAAATGAATCCAAATGGTTAGATTTAATCACTCCAAAGTACCAGGATGGGTCTACCATCTTCCTGTAGTGGGGGTTACAATTGCCGTACCATTGCAATTTCTTGCTTAGGAAAATCTAAAAAAAGAGATTTGATTCCACATGTGTGTGTACGATTTTACGTGGGTACTTACCAGTAATGAATGTTCTGTTTCTCGTCGGCACAATCGGCCGGCCTCGAAGGAGGGGAATTGATATTGACATACAACACTCGATTTGTGCTGCGAGCAAAGAGAGAGTGAGTTTGTTGAGGAGGGACGCACTGATCCTGGTGGTGGAAAAGGCCGCCTTGATCCAGACCATGATCAACAGACAAACGGCTCGACTCTGCGCACTCGACGCACCAAACAATGATCCATAAATCAAAGCGCCTGAGTCACACAGTTACACGGCCCCTGGTGGCCATGAAATTGAACTCATACGCCCTTTCGGAAGAGCTCTGAAAGTCGTGTTTTGCAAGAGGGTCCGTCCCTCTTGCAGGATGATGTTCCGCGACGACGGCAAAGATCATTACGATTGGTGGCGGTGGCGAATCATCCATTAAATCGCTCGAAGAACGTTCAACTTTTTGAACACGCAGCTGTCAACGCCTGCGATTCCAACGGGCCATTAAGGAGACCGGCTGAACTGTCTACGATCAAACGTCTTGTCAATCACCAAGAACCTCGTTCGAACGATCGATCTATATAGTCCGGTGTGATTCATGGAGCACGCGAGAGTGTACGGATTGAATTATAAATACATATCTTGTTTCGACGGTATTTTTTTTTTTTTTGCGCTATATCCGTTACATTTTTATTAACTTGTTATAACGGATCAAAAGTCCGGCCGAGCTGCAGCGACGGTGGCCATAACTCAGCGGACAAGCTGGATCGACCCGCAGATCGCGAAAGATTCGCCAAAGCTAGATTTGACCAATATGGCAATTTCCTTTTGCGTGCACCACTCTGCCAAGACAACATCTCTACTTGCTCACAGAGACCCTCGGCCAAGTCTGTCAGCTGGTAACTCTGCTCTGTCCCAGCCAGACTCATATCGGACAGCTATATCGATTGAATTAGTCGGTCGATCTGGTACTGGTACTGGGACTTAGAACCAAGTTTGTAAAGTGAGAAAAATGCTGTCCTGCGGAGTGCGTGATTTACCGATTAATGTTGGTTTCTTTTTCATGTTAGAAGAAAAAATCTACGCAATTTATTGGGGCAACAATTCTTCACAAACCAAAATTGTGAAATGATCTTTGGTTTGGCTGTGGTTGCGTTACATAACTCTTCGACTGTGGTTTTATTTTTTTTATACTTTGACAATGGCTATTGAGGTGGGTTAGAGTGACTAACTTCAAAGCAAGCTTAAAAAGTTCTAAATAAAATTTGGCATTTATAGAAAGGAGAAGAAACTTCCTACAAGAATCCCGATACGTTTACCAGAGATGGAATTACACGCTGTTCTTTTTATTCATTTAAACCTTTATTTAAAAAAATCCACAACACGCATCTACGGGTTACTTTTTTTTAGATTCACATTTTTAAGATTAACGCTCGAAGCCACAATAAGAGAATACTCTTTTTTACAGAATTTAGCTTAAAAAAAACTTTGGAGTACTCCAGAAACGTGTATTTGGTAATTGATTTAAAGCTCAGATTTGGTTTTGAAACATGAAAGACCATTTTTATGTCATTTCATCAAGAAAAACACATTTTTATTTTTTTTATTTTTTAGATCTTAAAGATAAACAAAAAAAATGTGGCTTTTAAAAAAACTTATAAATTTTCAGAAGACATTTGAATTTTTTGCCAAATTTTAAGTCAAATATTAAATTTCTTCAAAACAAGACATGATCTTCATGATCTTTTAAATTTTACAATCACAAGTTATTAAAACCCGAAAGCCAATCTCAATTTGTGAATTTTGGAACTACACATCCAAAAAACATAAAAATTTCTATAAGTGTTTAAAATACACTTTTTGCAATTCCGTCGTAAAACTACTTACTTTTCCTGTCATTCTCGAACGACGAAAAGGTTATCTTCCTCTACGTAAAAATAAGAGAATCGAATAGTAACACTTTTTAAAATAAATGCTGAAAAGTTTAACTTTACAGCACTTCTTTGGTGTCTTGGGCAAAGTTGTAGGTATGAATAAGGACTACACTGAAAAAACTGATACACGGTAAATTTTTTTGATGATTTATAATTTTACTTTTTGTCACAAAAACTTGATTTGCACAAAAAAACTATATTTATGTTTTAATTTTTTTAATTTAAAAATGCAAAACATACGTGAACTTGAACCTTGAAAAATACTTGTTATTTGTTATACTCAAAAAAAATCTGAAAAAAGATTAAATTTTAGTAATTTACTTATTTTGATTATTTTTTACGAAAGGGAATGAACATAAGCATTTATTACTCTTCAAAAAGTTCAAAGAACATTTCTAAATGTAAAAATATATTTTTGGTTTTTAGAAATAGTCGCTATTTCAAATTCAAATTTTTTTAAGGTACCGTCATCAGGGGTGACATTGGATCCAGGGGGTGAGATTGGGTCATACAAATTTCAGCATTTTTGTAAGACCCAATCTCAGCCCCAGACCCAATATCAGCCCTGATTACGGCAGCTGAGAAATTTTTTTTCATTTAAATACTTTGATAAAAATTATTTTTTTCATTTTTCAACTGACAATTTAAAAAAAATTAAATCTTTTCAAAATTTTCAAAAAGAAGCCTAACATTTCAAAGGGGCTAAAAACAATGTTGGACTTGATTTATAAATTTTGAAATTATTTTTATAAAAAAGATTTTATCACGAGTTCATTTTAAATATTTGTAAAAATCATGAGTTTTTCAAATAATTATTCGTCATACTTTTCTATGATTCAATAGTTTTAAGAGTGCATTTTTAATATTTTTTGGATAATGAAAAAAAGTTTATCCATTGCATTTAGAAAAAAAAAACTCAAAATCACCCTATCTTTGCACTTCTACTCACAGACTTTTTCCAAGCAAACTTAAAAAAAACTATAAAGCGATTGCCGCGCTTGTTATAAGTTTAGCAATACGGCAGAGAAAAATGAAAAGTGACCACCACGCGCCGATGCCAGCTAATGCCAATGAAGGAAATGGCTTGTACAGGAAAAAATTTGTCTCACGTCGCCGTCGTCATCGATCCATACTGGCATGATTTACGGCACGGTTGATAAGAAAAATGTAGGTTATTTTTTCCGTAAAATGGTTCATGGGTGAATGGAGATAGGTTGTTTTTTTTCTTTTTCTTTTTTATTGGCTAAGTTAGGTGGTTAGGTGATTTGCTGAGCCGTTTGTAGTAGTCAGCAAATTTGTGTACTTAACTAATAGACTAACTCCGACAAAACAAACCAAATGAAAAAATAACTTCTCGTTATCAAATGAGTTTCAATAATTCTTTAAATTATTTCAATGCTAATGTGATCGAACTTCTTAATAAGGAAAGCTCTCAGAAATTCTCTACCCCGACATCAACTCTATTTAGTGTCAATCATACTGTCAGTAAAATTTCCCCCCACAGAAAATTCAATTTGTTCAGCACCAATCAAAAGAAATAGAGCGATTAATCGATTTTGCTAGGCGACAAGCTCGCACCAGCTGGTTGTTCCGCCCCAGTCGACATCTAATTTCGCCAAAATGATATGATAATTACTAGCTGTGTATATCGAAAAAGCAAATCCGAGCACTTTTTTTTGTTGCTTGCTTGCTTTTTAACTTCCCCCCGAAAACGGATGGCGGCAGTTTTGTTCATGTCTGTCTTCTCTCTCGCTCAGAGGCAGTTTCAGGGTCCATTAGTGGCATGGCATGGCAACGGCTGCTGATGGGCGTAGGCTGGTAGCTTAAGTATGTTTCGTGATCACCAGGTATATATACTAAATTTGGTGCAGATAAAATCTGCCTCTTTGCACGGCTTGAATGGGTCTGGCAGGGAGATGATTCGGTGCTTGAGTGCCACCGCGCGCTGGGTGAGCTTTTCTTGGAAAAGGGGAAGCTGGTGCTTTTCAAGAGACAAAAAGAATTGAATAAATTTTAAATTAATTTAAAAGCAAAAAAAAAATCATCCAAAAATTATATCAAAATAAAAACTTTTTTTCACTTAAACCTTTACAAAATTAAAGATTATTAAAAGCTGCAATTTAATTTTTTGACTGCAGTTTAAATATTTCAGTCCAGACTCGATTGTCCGTAGTTTCAATTATCCAAGATTCGATTATCTGTCTGAAGGTTTCTTATGATAATCAATCATGGACTATAACATTTTATTTTATCACTTTTAACATCGAATTTGTGTTTTGCGACCCCATTTTAGATAAATTTGATAAATTATCAAATGCATTTTCTTACTGTTTAATCACCGTTGTTTTGGCTTTCATCTAGGATTAAAAATTTCCAAATCACTTTAGAGCATTTTTGGAGTCATAGCTGAAGCTCAACTCTACGGCCCAAAACAAGACAGCCAACATTTTTTTTTTGTGGTTCGACTATCCGAAATGAATTTTAGACTTTAATTAGACTTTTAATTGACGAAAACTGAAGAATTCGTCACAATATCGGATGATGTGATGCATACAAAAACAAACTTTTTCAGATCTTTTGGAAATTGCAAGTCACAACTAAAAGAAACTTTAATGCTAAACAAACTAAAAAGTGACGAACACGGAAAAAGGCAATTCCCAAAATCGTGAATTTTGTTCATGAATTTGAGAACCACGAAGGAACTTATTCACGTTTATAGTGCAAACGCACCATACTCATGAATTCCTTCATGGTTCTTACATTCACCAACACGATTCACGATAAAGGAAATTCATTTTTTTCTGAGAACTGTCATTTTTTACACGGCGCTCACGCACACTATCAAAACAAAAGTTTTATAGAGTTATCTACGTGCGCATGTATTGCGTGTACGTACACGGAAAAGATTGAGGTTAAATTTTGTACCCACCAGCAAAACAAACGGGGTGCTAGTGTGCGTGAGCTCGGGCTTAGATAACTCTATAGTGTATGCAGCGCCGTACCTAGGGGTTGGTAAAGTTTGGAATGTTGTATAATGAAGTTTAAGTCATACCTTCCAGACTAAAAAATGTCCTACTGTATGTTATTTTCATGCTAATTTGACTGTGAATCAAAATCAGCCAAATTGTAAAAAATATGGTCATATATTTAGCTTCTTTGAAATAGGAATTCTTTAACATGAAAATATATACCTTGCTTTTGAAATTTATACACTCTCGAGTTAAAAAAAATGGCCTTTGAAATATTTTCAGCTCAATCTCCCCTTTTAAAATTAACTTCGTGCATTTAAATTTGCATACTCTTTTTCAAAATACTACTGTTTTGAAATTGGAAAACTACTGTAAATTTTCACCAATAAGACCATTATTATTTGTTATATATTTAAATATTTTTTAGAGCACATCACTTTTTCAGTTTTAGCTCAACGAGTGTTGTGTTACTTTTTAATTCGTCTAAAATTGGTAGTGAAAACCAATTTATTTATTTTTTTCAATTAAAAACAAAAATAAATCAAGTTTGTTTAGTTTTGTGCAAAAATACTTTTCTACAATATAAAAATTTCATTTTACGAAATAAAAACCAATAAATAAATAGCATAGCATAACGGGTCTGCACCACGCTGTAGGGGGTGCCACAATGGTCAATTCAATATTCTTAGACAATTTGACTGCTTCCCAGTACAACCAAGAATATCTAAGAACGTAAATTTCCACACTGTGCTCCAAGGCTACGCCCATACAGTCCCGTGGGGATTTGGTGGGGGATGTTTTTGTTGTTCACTTGTGGCAAAAGTGCAGGGAACCCATGCGACTTTTAAAAGTGAACGGAATATTTTTGGGAGGTTTGGAATGGGGGTTAGAGGAACTTCATCGGGTCGATGAAAATGGTTGAATGCGTTATGTATTACATGATTTGGATGTTTGTAAGTGTAAATGTTAGTCTTCAGTGTATTATCTAGTAAGCATATAATTTTGTAATAATGATAAATAATAAATATAATAAATATAGTATATAGAATAAATATAATAAATATGATAAATATAAAAAATATAATCAAGATGATTCCAGGAAGCTGTGAAAAAATAGCAGTAATTTAAAATATAAATGCTCCAGATGGTTCCCATGCTGTTTTAGAAAGTTTCGTTAATTTAAGCAGTTTGATCATATATGGTATGAGGAGATGGTATGTTACAGGAAATGAATAGGATAAGGAATAATATGAACATTTAAATAAATCATATAGTGAGTAGATAAATTTAAATGTAGACATTTAATTTAAAATAATTCCAGGAAGCTGTAAAAAAATCAAAATAATTGAAAAACTAATACTCCACATGGAACCACAAATAAAACAATAGAGACATCTAAACATGCAGCTTCGTACCTTCCACAGAATTCAACATGAACACGACCAAGAATACAGCACAAAAAGGACACCACAAAAATCCATCTTCTCGGCGCTGCTGCTCACACGATAATCAAATAAAAACCAATAAATAAATACTGATGAAAATTAAAATCAATGCAAAACATTATTAAAAAAATAAAATTATGAAATATATTTTCAAACATCGTATAGGAAAATCAAAATTAAAAAAAAATCTTATCTTTATATTTTTTAACTTTTTTTTCTAACAAAAAAATCGTCAATACTAAGAAATTTTGGAAATTTATGACAAACAACTGGACAGGTGTACAATGCATTTTAAAACACTTATTTCATTCAAATTTTGAAACCGTGGCCTGTAATTTCAATTTTTAACTTTTTTATTTTTTTGGTCAGAGTCGAGGGACATAAACTTCAAAAAATATTTGCAAAGGCCTAAATTGATTTTGACGATATTTTGTTCTGCCACTGCATGTTCAAAAATTGTTCTAAATAATTATTTTTTCAATTTTGAAGAAGGATATTTTTTCTTTTTTCGTTGTAATTAACGAAATTAAATCCAAAGCCAAATCAGCTAATAAATTTACGAATCTGTTAAAGTTCTTTGCTTACACAATCAAATTAATACTAGATCAGATCAAATTATGCAAGCTTAGGAATATAATATTACCTAACAAGTTAAAGCAAAATTTATCATGCTTGAGCATTTAATTCTGTGCATTTATCTGAAAAATAAAGTAAAAAATATTTAAAAAAAAAAGCCTGCTACCATTATTGATTTTATAAAATCTGAGAAAATATTTAGCCAAATAAGCTCCTGTCATAAATTTTTAATTCAACCTATCTCATATTATTTGAAAAATAAAACATAAAATAACTGTGTTTCTGAATTTAACCATATTAAGGTCTCCAATTGCAATTATAAAATCAAAAGTCATATTGAAGCAATCATTGAAAATTAATATCAATTTATCAAAATGCTTGTAAATTTGAGAGGGTCGCCAAATTGATGCTTCGCCAAGGGCGCCGTGGACCCAAGGTACGGCTCTGAGTGTATGTGATGTCCGTGTAAAAGGTGTGTCAATTTAAAAATTGACCCTGTTATTTTGACAACAATTGTTTTTCCCAAGGAGCAGATTTACTCTTTGAAGGGATCTGACTTTGCCGAACCAGACAGGAATTGAACCCATCACCTTCCACTTACAATAATATTATATAATATTTAACAAGATTATGTCTCGAAATATAGCTTTATCTAAAATGACTTTTGAATAAAAACATCGATAGTAATTCTGAAACTTTGATAAGTATCTATCTGCATTTGTAATTTGGCCAGAATAATATTTTTGACACCTTTCATACAAAAAAAAAAACAAATAGACAAGTTAAACATTGCAGAAAAGATGGCGAAGAGCTAGCAAATTCGCGTAGGTAAAAAACAAAAACATTTTTTTACATTTTCATTTGCAATGCCTCCTAACTAATCGTCGTAATAGACCAGATGGTCAAACTTTGAGAATTTGTTGGAGTTGGAGAAATGTGATTTCATTGGTTCAGAAACCGGTCGTAAAAAGTTGCATAAATCCCTTGAGTTCTTAACGTGAAGACTTCCATCAATGCCATGATTATTCGTTCAATGATATAAATTTTGCGTCGCTTTCAATATTTTGACAAAATTCCTTCTACAAGTTGTTTAGAATACTGCCCTACACATGCTGATTACTTTTCGAAACGATTATACCATTCCTTGCGAAGTTATGGAAATCGTCATTAATCAATGATTGCCAACTAGGACGTCAATGATCGTTCCACAAAATTATATAAATTTTGAAACACATTTGATTTAGATCAAAAATTCCTTGAGTGGCTTCAAGAAGGCAACAAACGGCACATGCTGATTTATTTTGGTGGAGAAATTCGTTATATTGAATTTTGTACAAAATATTTTAGAGTGATGATCAATTATCTCCCAAAATGATCAACGGCTTCATCTTAAGTACCTACTCATAACTTATTACAGTGTAGCCAGAAATACCAGTTTGGTTGTGATAAAAAAAATCAGGATCAAAAAAATTACACAGCTCGACATTTTTGAAGTTTCCTTGGCAGGGAATTTTCTAAAATTTAAATCTGTCAATTTGATCGTTTTCAGGATGAAAAAATATAAACATACCAAAGTGTACTACTTGGGCTTGAAGAAACTAAAGCGTTTACTGAAATTAACTTCTAAAATGTTGAGTTGTGTAATGAGAAGAGACAAAACATTATGTTTTTCCAATTTGTTTCCAATAGATGATTAAATTTCTTAAAGTTTCAAAATAAAAAATCATCAACTTTTTTCTAGATTTTTATTAATTTACACTAATTTAAAAATGTCTGATTCCAAACTACTCCACGTCCCCCTACGCCGCAGGTGTTGAACTTCGCGTGTTGCCACCGAGCTGCGGTGGGACGTAAATGCCGGTGGTGGTGATGAATTGGAAACATGCCGCCATAAAATTATATGTCATTTTAGGGCTTGTGGTGTTTCTCGCGGGGCCAGATCTCCAACGCGTTGTGTCGCGACGACAACAATCACATCACACACCGCGGGCTCACTTCTGCAGGGAGATGGTGTTTCGCTGATAAATCACACTCTTTTAATCCACTTGTGCGGAGGCTGTGGATTATTTCTTTGGGGTTTCTCGGTTGGAACAAAGAACCATAGTTAGGGTATGTTTTCGCAGAAGCTTATGTTTATTTATTCACGTCACGGTTGCAAATTTAGGGGTTCGTCGTCTAGCGCACTGAGTGACGCGTTGCAGTCTCCGGCTCACTAATCGCTCGCGTATGAATTACAACTTCAACTTCCAGAGGTGTTGATACAGTTTAGGCAACATGTTTTCACAACTTGTTGCTGCAGGCTGGCGCAGCTTTAATGGAATAATAATTTGCCACAGCGCGTGCGACCGCACAGATCAAAACAAATAGTAGAAACATAACTTAATTCACCTAACAGATTTATGTTCTCTTTAAATCTTAGAAAAAATATAAAATCTGGGTAGATTTGGAGAATTTATGTTAAATTATATTAATTTGAAAATAGAATATTCATGAAATTCTCAAGAAAAAAAACGAACAGCAAAAAGTGATCATTCTCTCGTGCAACAATCTAATCTGTCACAAATAAATAACCAATGTGTCAGATTGTTCTCCAACTGTCACACGTGTGTGGTGAGCGCGCGTGTGATACCCAATTAACACTCTGCGTGGCTTGGGGGCCGCACGAGAGAGATGTTGAGTGCGTTTTTCAACGCATAGCACAACATTCAGAGACAAACATATTTACATTTGCAATGTGGTGTTGCAGTTTAGCTTTATACCACTTAACCTCAAAAACCGGCTCTCCTCCGGCGTGGCTCAGCCAGCGCAGTTTGGGACTTGGCTTAACCTACCATCGAGTTTCCCCCCTTTTTTTTCTGTGGGCGTCTCTAAATTTATGCAACATTATTGACACGTTCTTGCAAGAAGCTTGTGGTTGCTTACACACAGGCATACATGTTGTTGGCAACCAACCATGTTTGCAGAAGATAATGTCTGTTTGTGATTATTGAGCAATTTTGATCTATTACCATAAAACATCAAAAAAACATCACAAAATATCATTGAAATTGTGAAAAAAATATCCTATCTTGTTCAATTGACTTTAAAACTTTTTTCATCGAAAATTTAATTTTTTTTGCAATGTTTAACAATAATTCTAGAATACTTTTTTAACACGTCCAATGAGTTTCCTATGCATATAGGACCTTTTGAAAAAGTAAGCGAGAATAAATTGTTGCCCCTGAATTTTTGAGGAGCGCGAATCGGATGAAATTAGGACCGAATCGTTAACCTGCCAAACTTACGAGAAATTCCATTATAATCTTGAAATTATCACACTTAAAAGTAGAGCTTATTATTTTAACCTTAAAGACCTAACACCACCTTAAAACGAGATTCGATCTTATAATTATTCAAAAATCCATTTGTACTTTGCCAATGGTTAGAAGAAAAACCGGTTATTTTATGTTAAAATAAGTTTGCAGTAGTTTTTGTTATGCTAATAATTCCATTGTATGGCGAAAAATATAAGATTAAGCAAAAAAATTAAAAGTGGGTTAAAGATAATGATTTTCCTAACCCAACCTATAAATACAAATCTAAACAAGATTAAGACCATACAAAAATATCAAAAAAGATGAAGAAAAAAAGAGAACTAAACTTTTCAATCACACAATTTATCCAAAATGATCTCCTAACACCACGAGATAAAAAAAATTAAAAAAAATGGGCTGTTAAGAGTTAAAGAGATATAAGACTATGACAGAATTTTAGGAATTAAATATTTCTTATTGAACTTTCTTATAATAATTACATTTCTTTTACATGCTAAGTGGTATGGCCTAATGCTCTTCATCTTTGTTGTATTTTTCGTTTTATTATTAACTGATCACATTTATTTTATTTACTTCAAATTGTTTTACATTTTTGCATTGAATCGAATACATTTGGGTAAAAAAGAAAAAAAAATCACTTTATCAACTAATCCCAACTTAAAACTAAAAAAAAGTAATTTCATTGAAATATTCAAAATCATTAGAACGAGTAAACTACGAACTGTATTTTAAGATGAATGCTCCAAGAGTTCTTACTTGTTCCTGGCGAGTTTTGCAACCACGCAGTGTTGTTGTCATCTCGATGAAAATGTTCAAAAGTTCTTGTGGTGAAAACAGGTCACTACTGCCTTCACCCGTTGATGCTGGTTGGTTTTCCCCCGGTTGCTGACTGAAGCCAGGAGGTGTTGTATTCTCTGCAACTCTTTGCCGCTGATTCAACGGCAATGGCTGCAGATTTGGAACCACTCGAACAGATCCTGCTACTGGCGACGCCAAAGCAGGAAAATCCACGTCCGTGTATGCTGGTGGTGTTTTGCGATGATTTGGTTGGTGCCTCATCGTCGCTTGCTGCCGAATTTTTACAAACTCAGCTCGTTTTGGGCAGCTTCGATTCTTGGTCGAATGGTCGCCGCCGCAATTGAAGCATTTGGCTTCGATGTTCTCGTTGATTGTGTTGCAAGCTTGAGATTTGTGCTCACCTCCGCAGGTTGCACAACAACTCTTGATGAAACAGTTCCTTCCACCATGTCCAAACTGCAAACAGTTCGAACACTGTGTCACGTCACGATGCACTGGACGATAACGTTCCCAAGTCACGATGATGTTGAAAATTGCTCGAACTGCTTTCAGCTCAGACGGCGTTGTCGATCCTTTCTCGAGATGAACCAGGTACAGTTGATCACGATACTTGATGTCCTTGTTGTGTCTTGTCATCTTGAAGACTTCGATCACGTTCAACTTAAGAGTTTTGAGCTCTTCTTTCAGCACACTCACATCCATGTCGTACAGGCCTCGGAGGACCTGTTTCATGGGGCGTTTACCTGGATCGTCATGGCTGTAGTATTCAATCTTTGTGTTGTTCAGGAAATCCCGAACGTAGTTGTAATCCTTTCTGGTAGGTAGCAGAATTTTGAGTCCATCAGCACACAAGCGAATGGAAGCTCGTAAAGCACCAGATTTGATAAACCCGGTAAGCCACTTTCGCACCGAATCCGATGACGATGATTTCACAAAAATGGGTGGCAACTTTTCCCGTCGTTCAAATTCTTCCTTCCCGTTTACGTCCACAGGGAGGGTAGCGAACTGGTTTCCAGACGAATTTTGAGCGTCTTTGCTCAAACTGCCTGGCTTTGCAGGTAGCGCTTCGGCATTGTTTAGCTTCTTCAAATCTGCCGATCCTGCTGGTGAGGACCGCCTGTTTTTCTTGCCGTGAGGCATTTTTTGCACTTTTAAAGCACTTTTCAGGAGCTAAAATCCAGGAGTACCTCACTGATTGGTGGTCCACAAATGAATGCCAGACTATGACAGACAAGCAAAAAAACTCGCACATTTTCGTGTTTGACAGTTTACCAATCTCGCAAACAAAGCGAAATGTATTGAGTAATCTACGTGCGTATGTATTGCGTGTAAGTACACGAAAATAAAGTGAGGTTAAATTTAGGCAAACAGCAAAACCAAATTGTACGCTAGTTTTGCACGCGAAACGTCATAAAGCTCTAGGCAGGCTGACGTTTCTGCAAACACATGATGGCAAACTAACAAAGCGGGCTACCTGTCAAACTGTCGAAAAGTACAAGTTAGTTTGTTTGTCATAGTCTAATACCTCCTTTAGAACCACGGTATCCCAACTCAATCAGTCAACTCAATCGGAATTCTGAAACGGAATTCAATTCGAATCGTTTACGTATTCCATTTCAAACGTAACAACCAATTCCGTGTACCGTAAAACGTGATAGTCAGGGTGACTTTTTGATAAAATTTGGAATAGTAGATTTTTTCATAAAATTTGGAATAGTTTAAAAAGTTAGTTAACCATATCTAAGAAAATGTCATTATTTTAAACTTCTCAAAGATTTTGAATCGGAAAACGGAATGCATTTTCGGATTCCTTGGACAATTTTCCACTTGGAGAAGGTTAAAAAAGTTTGTAAATAATAAATAATATGTTTTTTTGAAACACAATTCAAAAAAATCTCCAAATTTATATGCAATTTCAGCTGAACAAATTTCAAGTAAAATATGAAAACTTGTGATTCGTGCTTCAAATTCAGTATAAAATGCAATATAAAACGATAATTTTACAAAAAAAAAAACCAGTTTTAACAAATTTCTGGCAAAATTCCTACTTTTTATTGAAAAAACTTTTTTTTCCAAAATAATGCATGAACTTTGTGTGGCCTACCCCAGTACACTGAAACCCCGATGGTTTGACACCAACTGTTGTCAAATGAACGGGGTCACGTTTTAGTTTGCCACCCCATTTACACGGAGATCACACACACTATCAAACGTTTGTTTTGATAGTGTGCGTGAGCGCCGTGTAAAAAGTGACACTTTTTAGTTTGACTTTGACCAACCAACGGGGTACAAACTAAAAAAATGTCAAACGAAAAAGTGACCAACCACCGGGGGTTGATTGTACATGTTTTAAAAATAATAACCTTGAAAAAACCTTATCAGTTGATAAATATTCCAAAACCAAATTGAAATCCTATCAAAGTCACCCCGGTTTACGGTACGTACAGGTTGTTGCGTTTGAAACGGAATGCGTCAACGAATCGAATTGAATTCCGTTTCAGAATTCCGATTGAGTTGACTGGGATGATGGAAAGAATATATTATAAATCGAGATTATTCATGTAAAGGAGCTCTTAGACTACGGCAAACAAACAAAAAAAAATCGCCTTTTTTGTGTTTGACAGTTTGCCAAACTCGCAAACAAAGCAAAAAATGCAAGCAAACTGCCAAACTTTTAAAAAGTCTATATGTTTGCGAGTTTGTTTGTGATAGTCTAATACATCCTTAAGATTTTTACGTAGAAAGCTGTGTTTCACCTTTCTGATTAAGAATATGTACGTTTAACAAAAATCATCGGTGAAAATTGCGTTTTTCAGAAAAAAAAAGTGTTGATCATTTCAAAATCAATCAATTAATTTTGATCAAAGAATACTCTTGTTGAAAGGTAAGTAAATATAAAAGAATTGCAAAACATTTTGAAATACGACATATAATTGACATATAATTAGACTTGATTTCAAATTTTAAAATTAACTTGAGCTACCATGCTCCTCCTCCCATGGAACTTTTTATTGGAAAACAAGGTTTTTTATGGAAAACAAGCTCTTCCCGGCAAACTTCGTCCTGCCCTTGTTTGGTTTCCTGACGTTTCTTGCTTGTTTGCTAATTCAGCCTCCTGTGATCTAAGTTTGAGTTTACGTAACTTTTCCCATACAATCCACAGATTTTCCGGAATCGGTTCTAGAGTGGCCAAAGTTGTAACTTTTTGGCGTAAGAACCTTCCTTGGACTTATTCGAACCCAACGCAACAAAGAGCACCTCGATCCGACGTTCCGTGTTGAATTGATTCGCGTTCGAACAAAACCGTCGAAATTTTTTATATATATAGATAGAAGATATAATTTTCACTTATTGAATATTTTGAATTGTACATATTCTTAACCAGAAAGCTGAAACAAAACTTTCTACGTATGAATCTACGTTGGCTCATCTCGATATATAATATAATAAATATTGAAATTTCTTAACCATTGTTGTACTTTTTGGACTTGAAATATGATTTTTCTCATGTTTGATCTTTTATTTTATCTTTTTTTTCTAAATTGTACTCACCATAAATCTCTCGGTTGGTGGTCCCGTCTAATTCTTAATTTATGACCTCATGCAAATTCTCCGATCTCACACTCACTAGTTTATTCTTCCAGTAATTCCTTCACTTGAGATGCCGTAACTCCTGATGCAAAAGTTGAGAGGTCGCCCGGTGTTGACATCGGGTATGGTTCTCTACACACGCTTCGAAATCCGCTTCACACTCTGTATTAAGCTCTTAGAAGACAACACACGTCGTCGTCGTCACCGTAGTCGTCCAAGGTCTCCAAGGACTCCCACGCACTGGTTCAGACACTACAGCCTTAGACTTAGAAACTTCACGAGTGCGCGTAGTAGATTGTGACAGACTTGTTTGGTACCAGCGTAACTTTTAAAAACTCTAACAAAACCGCAATAAAAGTCACTATTAAACGTTGGTCAAAACGCGTAAATCCTTTCGAAAAAAAAAACGCAAATCTTGCGAAACTTGTGACCTTCAACCTCTCTCAAAAGTCCTGAACACTACTGCTACGGAGACCTGCGGTTCAACTTGCGACCAAGTGAAAACTGAAATCCACTCGAGACTTGGCCACAATCGCGCGAAAAGTTTGCAAGATTTTTTCGGTTTCCAGCGGAGACAACCTTTCGTTTTTGGCAAAACGGCTTCTTTTCGGCACTGTCTGCCAACGCACAGTGGTCGGAAACGCAAATTTAGCAGGAATAATTTATTTCCGCTTCAGGGATGCATTTTCGAGCTTCGGTGTCTAAGAAGCATTTGTTTAAAATGAAATTCTACATCTTTTGGTCAAAACGATATTAGGGTGGTCCAACAATTTCTAATATTTTCAAAAACTATCTTCGCTTCAAGATGAGATAGAGGTATTTTTTCTTCGACAGTATTGTAGTACTAGCCATTTCAAACAACTTTGTCGAAGACACCAAATCTCTATCTCTTAATCTGATCATTCTACAGCATTTTATATGAAAAGCAGTAGGGTGGCCCATCAAAAAAGTGTTTTTATTGCGTATCTTTTTTGTATTATTTTTGGCAATTTTGGTGTCTTCGGGACATATTTAGAGCATAAAAATACGCGTCTTTTGAAATGTCAACGAAGTCGCTAGGTCATTTTGGTAAAAAGTTACAGCGTTTTTAAAGTTTTTAATAGGCCTTTTCAAATGTTTGTATCTTTTCGAGGGGGACACAAAAATACGCTCCGCGGTGCATCTGAAAGCTCAAAACTTCTTCTTTAATATGAATATAACATCTCAAAGGGTTTTCTTAAACCCAAGTTACAGCGATTTAAAAATGGTCTTTTTATGAGATTTTGTACCATGCTCTATGAGAAAATTTACATGAATATCGCATTAATCAGTATCAAAACTGCTCTTAGTGAGCTCAAATGCAAGTAAAATTGGTTTGTGGACAAACGTGGTTGATCCTGGTTTTATGGCAACTAGGGTGGTCTTAGATGACCTAGGGTGGTTCATATTCGTTCACTCTTATAAGATATGTTTTTTTTTTTAAATTCGCATAGAAAGAAAAAATAAAAAAAAAACATTTAAACAAAATTCAAATACATAACCTGTTTTAAATAGTAAAGCAGCTGAGGATATGATATCTGATTAGGGTGGCTCAAATTAATTAGAAAATAAAAAGATTAATGATTAAAGATTTTATTCGTTAGAAAATATATTTTAACATATTATTATTCCTCTACGTTGTGGTAAATCGTCTTTTATTTGTATTTTTTTTAATAGGATAATACTTTCATGCATTTTCTTTGACAAAAGGAGTCATTTTGTATAATTAGTATGCTAATACGAGGATCCTTTTCCAATTTATATCTTTTTACCTAAAAATGAAAATAATGATAACGGTGCATTTAATCAAAAAAATTTAGTACCAGGTTTTACAACAAAACCTGAACATTAGTCTAAAAGATGTTTCCTTACAAATATAACAAATTTTCAGAAATAAAATAAGAGTTTTGGGAAATGAACTTCAATATCAATTTCTAAAGTGTGCATTTTTCCCTGAAACTATTTTAAGGGTTCAAATCATAACCTACAACTTTTTCAAGACGCTAAATCGATAAGAAAATGTATCATGTTTACAAATATTCACATTCCCATTTTGTATGGGCAAAATTGTATGAAGCTTTGTATGGAACAACTAATGATGCAAAATGGAACCTTTTAACACAGTAAATGCATGGAAAGTTTTATCCTTTTAAAAATACAAATAAAGCCGATTTACCAAAACGTAGAGGAATAATAATATGTTTAAATACATTCCCAAGTAACATTTTCAGTTTTGTACCTATTTTGTGGAGAGATTGAAGTTATCTTAGCTAAAAATGACCATAAAACCATTTTATCTCCAGGACAACAATAAATCAGCATTAAACCTGAGTTAAGAGCAAAGTGGACTATTTTAGGAGGTTATCATGACCATTTATTAGGAGTCATCTAAAACTCATCAGAATAGACATTGATTTTTTAAACACTCTGCAGGTGTCTTTAATCTTTAATCTTTTTATTTTCTAATTAATTTGAGCCCCCCTAATCAGATATCATATCCTCAGCTGCTTTACTATTTAAAACAGGTTATGTATTTGAATTTTGTTTAAATGTTTTTTTTTTTATTTTTCTTTCTATGCGAATTTAAAAAAAAAATCATATCTTATAAGAGTGAACGAATATGAACCACCCTAGGTCATCTAAGACCACCCTAGTTGCCATAAAACCAGGATCAACCACGTTTGTCCACAAACCAATTTTACTTGCATTTGAGCTCACTAAGAGCAGTTTTGATACTGATTAATGCGATATTCATGTAAATTTTCTCATAGAGCATGGTACAAAATCTCATAAAAAGACCATTTTTAAATCGCTGTAACTTGGGTTTAAGAAAAACCCTTTTGAGATGTTATATTCATATTAAAGAAGAAGTTTTGAGCTTTCAGATGCACCGCGGAGCGTATTTTTTTGTGTCCCCCTCGAAAAGATACAAACATTTGAAAAAGGCCTATTAAAAACTTTAATGCTCTAAATATGTCCCGAAGACACCAAAATTGCCAAAAATAATACAAAAAAGATACGCAATAAAAACACTTTTTTGATGGGCCACCCTACTGCTTTGCATATAAAATGCTGGAGAATGATCAGATTAAGTGATAGAGATTTGGTGTCTTCGACAAAGTTGTTTGAAATGGCTAGTACTACAATACTGTCGAAGAAAGTATACCTCTATCTCATCTAGAAGCGAAGATAGTTTTTGAAAATATTAGAAATTGTTGGACCACCCTAATATCGTTTTGACCAAAAGATGTAGAATTTCATTTTAAACAAATGCTTCTTAGACACCAAAACTCGAAAATGCATCCCTGAAGCGGAAATAAATTATTCCTGCTAAATTTGCGTTTCCGACCACTGTGCAACGGCTTTTTAAAAGTTTCTTCTTTCACTTCCCCTACCACCGTGTCACAAAACTTCTTGTAGAGTTCTTTGCTGTTCGAACAGGACAGCCTATGTAGGTACTGCAGCCAATCAGTCGTCGGTGTAACGATTAATCCGGTGATCGGACGCGTACTGGGCGCAAAAATTCTGGCCACCAGACCAGCTCGAAGTAGCGGCTTAATCTTGGCGGAGGTTGGAGTCGAGACTCGACTCGACTCGACTCGAGGAGGGACTTGTTACGGGGTTAAGACTCTAATGCGATTTGCACATACTCCCACGTGGAAGCTGCGCGCTCGCGATACGATGGAGAACCGATGACGGTGACGACGACGACGAATCATTTGTTAAGTTTTCTCATTCATTCTAATATGCAGTCGTTGAAGTGCGGAATGATCGAAGCGGTAACTGAGGATCAAAAAAATAAAAAAAATATGAAAATTGAAATTACAAGCCTAGGTTTTCAACATTAGGATGAAAATAGTGTTTCAAAATGCATTTTACACGCGTCCAGTTGCTTTGCAATTCATTAGTTTTCAAAATATCGATGCATTAACGGAAATTTTTTATCGCGAAAAAAAAAACTTTTCGTGGTACTGTACATTGGTATTTCATGAAAATTTAAAATGCCTTCAAAGGAGTTCAAACATGCTAAATATGCAGGGGTGCCCAACCTTTTGGCCCTGCGGGCCAGATCTGATTTATTTGAAGTAGTGACGGGCCGGAACCAATGTTTGATAAAAAATTGAAAAAGTACACATTTTTTCATAAAATTATTGTTATTAGGTTGTTTTCAAGTAGGGGAGAGTGGGGAGACTTGATCCACTTTTTTTGTATCGCACATAACTCTGTCAATTTCTCAAAAAACTATGATATTTTTGCGTGAATTGAAAGCTTAAACATTCAACTATGTTTGGCTAATAAGGGTATTTCATCAAATAAACTCTTTGAATCATGCCAAGCGTTTTAAACAAATATTTTAAACCGGCATTTTCAAAATGTTGGGGGTAATTTGATCCCCCTTTCAACATTTTGAAGAAATCTTAAGCAACATGTTTTTTATTCATCCAAACTTTTAATTTTCTATAAGTTACAGCGATTTCACATAAAACCTGTACGTTTGTGTTCAAAATACAACAAGTTTAGCATGCGAAATATTTAAAAACTTAAAATTTTCTTTTTTAGACCAAAATTGAGCATGTTTACAAAAGCTGGTAATTTTTGTTTACAAAACTTTTGAAAAACGGTTCAAACTGCAGTAAGTTATGTACAACTATACTGCCCATGTTCGCATAAATGTCCCATATGCAAAAACAGCAAGCTGAGAAAAACGCATTTGAAGTTTGTCCCATACGTAAGGCTACGTGTTATGTTTTCGCGAAAAAACTGGATTTCCTTCTGATTTCTAGAACAAAGTACTGGCTGTTATAGGCTCTTTCGAAAAAGCACACCATTTTGAACCAAACTGTATCAATAACTCGAGATCGATGAAAATGCATATGGGACATTTATGCGATCAGGGGCAGTATACTAAAGGAAACTATGTACGAAAACCCAGCCCAATTATTTAATCTTGAGGCTGATTCCAGTGAATGTATAAATGCAGGGATCAAGTCTCCCTAAACGCACTTTTTTAAACAATTGATTGTAAAAATAGTATGACGATAAATTTAAAGTCAAATGCGTAAGGGTTTAGGAGTTGATATGTTTACCAAACAATTCATGTATAAAAAATATTTTTTTGAACAATTTTTGAGTGCTTTCTATACTTATCAAAACAAAGAAAAAAGTTCTCTTGGAAGTTTTTTGCAGCACTTTTTAGAAAAATGTGTGTAACTCAATCTAAACATTTTTTAATTTTTTTCTTTGTTTTCTACAATGAGTTTTAGTCTGTTTCGCACAACTTTCTAGAACAAAGCTAATTGTTTTACCCACATGCTGACGAGATACAGGCTTGGGATCAAGTGTCCCCGGGGATCAAGTCTCCCCACTCTCCCCTAATCATTTTTGAATAAACTTGTGTTGCAAGTAAGAATCATAACATTCAAAAAGGTGTTTATTTCATTTATTTTCATTTAGTTTTTTTTCAATTTATTGTTATTTTTTTGTAGATTGCTATTGAAAACCTTGATACAATTAATTTGAAAATTAGTCAAAAGGCCAAAAACATTCAAATTTATTTGGTCGTTGAAAGTTTTTTTAAAGCTTGATTGCCAACACAATCATTTATAAAAAGAAATCAATGAGGCTTGACAAAAATTATCTAAACGAAATTTGGATCCAAGTGTAATGAAACAACAAACCACTTTTTGCGTTGTTGTGAACCTTCATTGAAATATATTTTTAAAAACATTTTAAATGATTTTAAACACACAAATTTTAAAACGTGTAGAAAAATATTTAAACTATTGAAGTTTATAAAAAATATACTAGAGAATGTGTCATATATTTGTTACTTCCTGATTTCTTGACTCATTTTAAAATTTCAATATTTTAAAAATATTTGCAGCTATTTATTCCTCAGTCTGAATGATTTGGGGCTGCATGAATCTTCAGCTGCTGCCGGACGGGTGTATTCCGAAATTACTGAATTACCTAATATTTGCAGCTATTTTTTCTTCAGTCTAAAAAAAATTGCTTTTTATAAGCTTTTATTTCAAACACAAGTTTATCACTGAATAGATGTTTTGAAAAAAACGTTATTTTTGCATTCAAATTTGAATTTTCAAATCAATTTTAATCAAGATCCCAAAAAAAGAAATAACTTAAATTTTATGTAAAAACTGTAAAAAATAGAGTCTTTTTGTGCATTTTCAAACAAAAATCCATGTTTTTCTTCTCTTTCACATTCTCATGAAATGGATAATTTTTTTTCTTGCGCCATTATTCAGTTTAATGATTGATTCTGAAATCATCAATATAGAAATGATAAGAATTAAATTCAAACATGAAAAATGTTAGAATTTGATACAAAAATCATAAAAAATACAAAGGCAAAATCCAAATAATACGTTGAATTAATATCATTTTATTGCAAAAATAAAAACAAATAAAAAACAAAATTTGTCTAGTTAAATTTTTGCTTAAATATGTGATAATTAAATTTCAAGCTTATTTTTTTTAGATTTAGACACATAGTTTATTTATTTAATATTTCATGAACAGAACCGGCCCTCAAGGTCATAGAACATTTTTGAAAAGCCGTCGCGGGCCGGATAAATTGGCCGGACGTTGGGCAGGCCTGGTCTAAGATGTCAAATTAAAAAGTTCATTTTTTCGAGTAATTTTATAGCCTCTTCTCAGTGAGAAACAAATAAGTAAGTCACACAAGTATTTAAAATAGGTACGAGTAGTTGTTGAAATACTCAGCTTAGGTAACGGCACAAATGTTATGCTAAAACGACGAAAAAATGTAAAAAATAGGTGCAGAAAAATCAATAAATACTGTTCCAGATAAAAGAGTGCTCCAGAATGTGGGCAAGTCTGTAGTTACGAGTCTGAAAGTGGCCCAGTATCTCGTAGGGAGGAGATTATGAGGGAGATTCTCATTTTAGCTGGAGAAAGTCCATCCAACAACCGATAAATAACATGAGTGCTCAAACTAAACAAACATGTGACAAGTGTAGAACTGGTCCGCTTGGCGGATTACGCTACGTCTGTCTAGTGTGTGAAAACTTCCATCTCTGCGAAGAATGCTACGAGAGGAAATGCACCAAAAGCAATATCACAGAGCATTTCATCCGATGCAGCCGATTGTACCACTGAACGATCTGTACAAAGTTCTGAAGAACTTGGAACCGAGCCAAATCAACATCTACAGCTGTCCGTACTGCGGCGATGAAGATTTGAGCATCAGCACGCTCACCGAACATTGCTTGGAGTATCATTTCACCAAAAGTTGCAATGTTCGCTGCCCGATCTGTGTTGTATTTGATGTCACGGGCAAGTCATTTTGGATATCTGAAAATTATTTACTACTTCATTTGGTAGAAAATCATCATTCGGATGTTGGTAATGGTGTGTATTTTAACGTTCTGTAAATTATCCCATCATATTTAACAATTTTTCATTGATTTCACTGCCGCTCTAATCGTGTCCGATGTAAAAACAGCAAGCCGAGAAAAACGCGTGTCAAAGTTGTCCCGCCCATAAAGCTACGTGTTAGAATTTCACGAAAAAGTGGATTTTCTCCGACTTTCTAGAACAAAGTACTACAATTTATTGGTTATTCTGATAGTTTACATGATTTTGAACCAAACTGCATCATTACCTCAAAATTGACGAAATAACATATGGGACGGACTAGCTTCGAGCGGCAGTTCAGATCCAACCAAATACGAGGGATGCGTTGAACAAAAATGCTCTGTGTCGAAAGGCGGTCTGTTGAACTGGCTCAAGAGTAATGGATGTTTTTTACCTACTTGGTGGATGGGTTGGATGGGATTATGGATTTCTGGATTAAATGAGTAGTAAATTATCAAATGAGTATTTATTATAAGATTATCATAATTCATAAATCGATGGTAACATTTCAAAAGGCATCATGTACATTTTGACACTTTCTGGGTTATTGCATATTCTGAAAGTACTCCTAATAAGCTACCTCTCCACCAAAAATGAGCAAAAGTTACTTCAGTAAAGTCTGTTTAATCATGATTTTAAATAAAGTAACATAAACAAAATCTCTGCCATCACCAGTGCCTGTTTATATAGCTCTGTCACCCTGTCAAACAAAAGACTACATGAACCTCGTGACGAAAAAAAAGCAACATGAACAAAGCGCCATGTACATTCGGCGATAAAAAACGAATCATAACAAAGCACCCCCCTCAATGACAGCAGGGCGATATCGATGTTGGTGATTTCAAAAGGAGTTATGTTTGTTTTACTCAAATAAAATTACGGAAATGATGTTTTATTGAATTTGGATGATCAAGTATCAATAAAAGCAACGTTTTTCATCGTTTGTTATTATTAGAACATCTTCTTTTGCTTTTATATTAAAATGGGAATTGAAAATGGGTGCTCATCATTCAAAGGCGTTTTTCTCAAAACGCATGGTTTGTACATGATGCTTTTTGAAATGTTGGCGTCGAAATAAGCGTTTATATCGCAAAAAAAAATTGCTCACCCTTATCAAGACAAGACAATATGTTAGCTAACCTGACAGATTGCGCATTGAGCGCGAGAACACGCTAGAAGAGAGAACAAAGAGCGAGAAGCGCGCGGCCGACGAAAGAGAGAATGAAGATTGCCAAATCAGTTTTGTTTGTTCATTGCTAAATATCTGTGTATTTATTATGAAAGAAAGTCCCCGATCAAGACAAAAACATTTTATTATTAATAATATTCATTTGCAAATTACAAAAATAAATAATCAGAAAAAAATAAAACGACAGCGCATCAGTATTAATTTACTTTTACTTTATTCAATGTAATTTTCGTACATCACAAATGTTCAAAAATGCTCACACATTCCACACAATTTCCCCTCCCAATTACCCGCGCCCTTCTCAACCCTTGATCACCGCAATCGGCCGCAGCTTGATGCACTTGGAACTGATGCCCACGTCGTGACAGGTCTGCACCACATCACGCACGTCCTTGTACGAATCGGGTGCTTCCTCCTGGACCAGCTTCGGCGACGCCACCCGGATGGAAATTCCCTTCGCCTCCAAATCCCGCAGGACGTCCTTGTAGTCCAGATTACGGCGTGATTTAGCTCGCGACAGGGATCGACCGGCGCCGTGGCACGTCGAGCCGAACGTTTCGGCCATTCCCTTCTCGGTTCCGGTCAGCACGAAGCTGCACGTTCCCATGGAACCGCCGACGAGAACCGGTTGACCGGTGAGCTGGTAATCGACCGGAATGAGGGGATGGTGCGGTGGGAAGGCACGGGTTGAGCCTTTGCGATGAACCAGGAGTTGCTTGGGACGCCCATCGACGATGTGTTCTTCGATTTTGGCCACGTTGTGCGACACGTCGTAGATCACGTGCATGTCCAGATCGTCCGGGGTTGTGTTGAACTGCTTGGCGAAGGCCTGCCGGGTAAGGAACGTCATCGAGCTGCGGTTGACCCAGGCAAAATTGGCCGCCGCGGACATGGCTTTCAGATAGTTTTGGCCTTCAACGGAGTTGATGCGGGCGCAAGCCAGTTGACGGTCGTTAGTTTCGATCTTGTCACGCTTCATGGCCTTTTCCATCTCAACCAGTGCATCGGTGGCGACCTGATGGCCGAAACCGCGACTTCCCGAATGGATCATGACACAAATTTGACCCAGTTCTTCGATGCCCATCTTGCTGGCCGCGTACTTGTCGTAGATTTCCTCGACGACCTGAATCTCGGCGTAATGATTTCCAGCGCCAAGCGTTCCCAACTGCGGCAAACCACGCTTCTTGGCCCGCATGCTGACCTTGCTCGGATCGGCCGTCAACATCCGTCCATACTCCTCACAGTGCTCCTTGTCCTCGGCCCAAACGTAACCCTCCCGCAGCGACCAATCCATGCCCATTTCCAGCGCTTCCTCCAGATCGTGAGCATTCATCGGAATAATTCCCTTCGACCCAACGCCCACCGGAATGTGATCAAACAGACTCTGCGCCAACTGCTCCTGAACCGGCTTGACGTCCTTCTCGAACAGATTCGTCCGCAGCAGCCTCACGCCGCAGTTAATGTCGAACCCAACTCCACCCGGCGACACAATCGACGTCGGATCGCTCATATCGAACGCGGCCATGTTCCCAATCGCAAACCCGTACCCGGAGTGAATGTCCGGCAAACCAACCGACCTGCAACATAAAATCAAGTTATTTCATAATTTCTCAACCCAATTAAAAGCGCGTGACTCACCGGCCCACAATCCCCGGCAGCGCCGCCACATTCGCAATCTGCTTGACCCCCGGCAGGAATCCGCCGGTCATTCCGGGTCGGCACGAGTTGCGCAGCTCGTCAAACATGAGCTTCTCGAGCCGGGAGTTAGCGTAGAAAATGCCCTCGACGTTCATGTTCGGTTGGAAGCCCTTTTTGATGCGGAAGCTGTTGGTCGAGATGCGCTCGATGTACGTAAGCTCCGTGTTGTAATCCCTGACGACCATGGTTGATGCTGGTTCTGGCTCTACACTAGCGGAAAAACTGCGGAAATGGTGTACTTTACGGGATTTTTCCTGAAATTTGCACAACTTTGGAAATCACAAACTTGTGGAGAAGACGATCAAGCAAAGTTTGACAGCCGCAAATGTTGTTTTTTTTTCGGGTTTGAAAAGTCAACAACGTCAATGACGTTGAATTTTGATAGAGCGGATAGACGTATCCAGTTTGAAATGGCCGCTAGGTGGCCAATGGTGTTAGAAATGACAGCTTCCATGTATTTGAATATGGGAGCTCAGGAAAACTCAATTTTTAAGCAATAAAATGATTATTTATGATAAAAGCACAGACAAACAGACGTGCAACTCTTTTTCAAACCATCGCCAACTAAAACCGTCATTTCAAATTCAAATCAGTCAAAAAATGGATGCCGTAGTACCGCAACAAGACACGAACGTCGTCGGTGGCGCTACCGTATCCCTTGGCCCTTTGACGTTTCAGTGCATCACCGTGTGTGTGTGCAATGTTTTCTTTATAGCCAACACGTGGGGAGAAAATCCAATGTTGCATTGTTAATTTGATTTGGTTAACTGCGGTAGATTTTCTTGAAATAATTCGATATGGTAGAAGTGTGACTTTCGGTCGATGACATCTTGACCAACGATCTGTTGTTTGGTAAAGAGACTTGGAGGAGGAGACAAAGACACGACACTGGAGTTCAAGGCAGTCCAGAGTAGATTAACTGAACATTTTGAAAACAGGATATGTAAAAGAATAAATCAGTTTAACACAATTTAATTGATGGACTTCCACTCCCCTTCACCTCTAGCAGCTGCATTGGTTTTTTCGTCCGACCGACATCAGTTAAACATGCTCATAATTTGGTGAAATCCGCCAGTATAAATGCTATTTCCTAGGTTGTTCCCCTTGAAGACCTTGAATCTGAAGCAACCCATTCGCCTTGGCACCGTGGCTATTTTTTTCACTGTAACATGAACTAATGATATTGCCACTCCGCTAAAACTAAATCGGAACCTCCAACCCTTTTACATGCCCACACCCGGCACAGCCAGTTGGATTAGCTTGGAAGATAACAATACGCAACCTGCGATCAGTTTTATTCAATCTTACGCGACTTGCCCATCACACCGGTTCTCATCTTATTTCCTAAACAAAACTGCAGGTCACGGGGCAGAACATGCTGCGGAATACTAGGTGGAATGTTATTATGATGGGAGTTTAGCAAGATTATTCAACTTTCCAGCCCATCTTTTGCGAATTTTCTGGGCATAGAATGAGAAAACAAAATCGACAGCAAACATAAACAAACACCTGTCAGTTTTCATTCGTACACACTTAGAGGGAAAATGGGTACACGCTTAATTTGATTTATCGAAATGGTGATGTTTTCGCAACAGGACTGCAGATGGCGCTAGTGTGCAGCCCAATTTCGAACTTTCTTTGGTAAACGATGGATTTTTTGATAAAATCAATGATGATTCACGTCTGTTTGTCTGTGGTGTTACCAAGAGTAAGAAAACTGAAGAAAAAAAACTTACTAAAATTGCAAGGGAAAGGGGATAGAAATAGAGAAAGCTTAAAACTAGAACCTAGACTAGAACACAGTTTTTTATCCTTTATAGATGTGCTTGATCATCAGCTTCCCAAGGGCCAGGAATTGCTCCGCCTTGTTACGGCAGGTCCGAAACCGCGTCATCATCTCCCCCGCGAGAGCAAAGAACTCCGGCAGGGTGAAGAGATCATACCCGGTGACTTCTTGCTGGGCCGCATGACCGCTACAAGCAGCGACCACGCTGGCAAACGATCGCCCCCATCCAGGAGGGAACGCTGAGTTGTCCGCTGGAACCGTACGATGACCAGCTGCCGGCACGGTTACGCTCGTTACGCCGCCTTGAGTTAGAGGCATTCAAAATCACCCAAAAAGCAGACATGAAACATTTGTTTATTAAAACTTAAACATTTGTTCAGCTACTCTACTGTATCATAGTATAAGACGTTTTATCAGAACCTTTGATTAAAATGTTTGAAAATAAGGCTTGATTTGATGTGTGTTCGAGTGTCTGTTGTTTATGCCTAGAGTGCCGATACAGACCAAAATGTCAAATGTACAGACATGACAAAACATTCTTGCGAATCTGGCCACCCTGCTTCAAAGTTGACAGCTAAACAAAAACGTTCCGCCCTCACGCACACAATCAACCCGTAATTTTCAAAACGTAAACGTGTCGTAGTGTGTGGACTCCGAGGAGGGTGACAATCTCGCTCCATCCGTCAGTTTCATTCAGGAAAAAGTCGCGATTAGTTGATTGGGGTACCGTTCTTCTTTCGTTGGTTAGTTAGTTGGTGTCACCTCTTAGAGCACCTTTATACTACTGTAAACACTCGTCGTCGCGGATTAATTACGGTGGCCAGCTGCTTCCGTCTCGCGGCCTTCTTTGATTTGCGAAAAAGTTTGCTGTTGTGTTGTTGGAGAAGAAAGCAATAATAATTCGATTAGCAGCTGTTTTTTTTTTTTCTTTGGGGAATTCGACGGGGGACGGAATTCAAGGGAGGTGTCGGTTCGCAGCTTGCTGAGGTTTCGAAATTTGGCACCACTTTGATGGGAGAAAAGTTCGATTTCGGTCTTGTCGTAACAAAGTGAGAAGCTTCAAAGTTTGGGATCGGAATTTCGTTTTTACGTCGTGTCACCGCCGCGATTGACGTAGGTTATTTGTGTTTGAGATAATCGGTTTCACCTCCCCCTCTTCACCACTCTTCAGGAAGGAATCTGCCTGAGCACTTGCGACGAGAGGTTCTCAGGAGGAGGAGCAGGACCAGGAAGAAGAAACAACATCAACAAACCTTCCCAACCTGCTCTTATCGCTCCTCGCAGCGGGAACGAGCACTTGACTGATAAGGCGGGGAGTTGTGTGTTTGTGCGTGTCCCCGCGGGACCACAATCTGGGAAGAGTTCCAACAGTGTCACGCAACGCCGAACCTCGCGAAAGTGCGAAGAAAGTGGCACACAGCGAAGTTGTCAAAAAAGCCAGCAACGAAGACCACGGAGAGTGCAGTGAAATCGTGATGATTGGTCTGGAAGTGGCGGCGGCGAATTTCTCGTAGAGTCCAACACCACCAACAAGTGGGGGGCGAACCATACGCGCCACTGGAGCAGCAGGAAACGAGGAGGAAGAGTGATGGGGGTCTGTTTGTGCAAGGATAAGGTGGAGGAGGGCTATCTCAATGAAAACAGCCGCGATTCGTACACGGCCAGTACGGCGGGGAATGGCGGCGACGGCGGTGACGCAACGCACCTTGGTGGGGGAGGAGGACGGGGTGGTGGCGGCGGCGGGGCAAGATCATGTGGCCGGGGAGGGGCGGCGCTGACGGATCGGAAGATTTCCCTCTCGGACACGGTCGACGAGCTGGTGAAGGAGACGCTGGAGATTATCGGATCGATCGTGGACAAGTGAGTAAAGAATTTAGTTTACGGAGAGGGTATCAAACAGGTGGTCAGTTCTTGCCGTATTCTAGGGTGACTTAATTAACACTCATTGTTTAGTCAAGAACGACCGGCTGTCATAATTAATTTATCTCGATTTAGGCCAATACAAACTTTCTCCAAAATTATCTGTAAAAGCATGTTCACACATTTATTTTTTTATTCATTCTTGTACTGTGGTTCTCAAATTTCCAAACTTTTGTTAAGCTTATTTATTAGTATGTGAGCAATTCTCTTCAAACTCCGGAAATATTTTTTTGCCTTCCCTATGGCAAAAAAAAACATTTTTTTGACACTACCGGTTCGCACATACAAGACTCCATAAAATGTTGGCAACTGCCCATTAAAAAATACTGAAATATTGGAAAATCTATATCATTTAAAATAATTTTCTGTTCGATTTGGCATTTTTTTCACAATATTCAAACAATGCGATGCGGGAAATATACCCTTTCTAATCAAACACCTAACTTCGTCATATGAAGTGTTTGATGCTCGATTAAAGTTCCAAAAATACTATTTAGGATATAAACTTACCAACAACGGCAACGCCTCGAGTAAGCTCGAAAATTTATGTCATTTACTGGCCAAAAAGAACAAATTTAATGCACTTTTGATCATAATTTCTATTTTGCGAGACCATTTCTCATCATTTTGGTGGCACACACATCCACACGCAAGATGAGAGGTTAACTGCATAACGAAAGTCACCAACAATATCTTTTCACTTGCGCTAACGGTTTCAAAGCGCTTAAGATATGAAATTGCTTCCAACTACCGGAAACATGTTCTTTTGAACATTAGTTAGTCACTCACTTGAAAAATAATCCCGAAACATGTTAATAATTAGCAAGCGCCATCAAAAAAACAAACGCGCCAAGTCTTTTGACGTTTGACTTTTGACGACCCATTCCAATCGAAGGCTGCAGAAAACCGAGCTAGAAGCGAAGGCAAAATAAAGAACAAATGGTGGCCGCCAACACCACCAGCAGCGCCTGTTGGAGTGAGCCAGCGATGCCAGGAAATTTTCTCTATAAATGCTACTTTTCGTGGGTGTTCGCTTAAAATTTAATCAATTTTGGCAGCACTAAGCAGACTCAAAAGAGCGCTGGAAGAAAAAAAGAACTAAGCTGAAACTAGGAAAATGGGCGTGGCCTAATGCACTCGACTGATTAGAATGCATTTGGGAATTATTTTTTTAAATGCTTGTAAAAGAAAAAGCATAACATTTAATAAAATAAACAGAAATATTCACAAAAAGTTGCTCTACTCGTTGTTGTACTTGGTTTTAGTAAATTTCAAGGAACACTCTAGATTATCCAGCATCATTTAAACACGACCGCTTATGTGGCTTAAAATGGGTATATTTCCCCTACTTTTTGAATGTTTTGTTTTTGAAAAAAAGTATTTTCAACCAAATGAGTTAAAAAATCATCAAATCAAACAAGTTGAAGAAATTGCCACCTCCGTGTAATACTATCGAGTTGAGGATGAAAAGTACTAACACTAAACGAAGGGTACAAAAGCGTTTTCTGCTAGCAGGCACATACAAATCGTGTAGAGAGGGGAACAGCAGCGTGTTGAGTGTAATGGAGCATATTTACATAGAAATGGTGTGTGCTACTGCCCTTAGGGAGAAAGGCTCAACTTTCAAGGGGAAGGTCGGACCCCGGTTTGTGCTTTTGCTGTGTTGTGTGCTGTAATGCGTTCTTGGCAGTTATTAACCTTTCCGAACGGGGACTAAATTAAGTCGTGTTCGGTGGGACGGATTATAATTCTAGAGTACTTTTTCAAAAGGTCCTATGTGCAAAAACCTCAATCTGAGAAATTTGATGATAAAGTTTTGGTGCACATTTTTAAATCCCATTCAAACACGTTTGGGTATTTTTCGATTCTGAAAACGCCCAAATGGGTCTAGAGTAATGCTTTTCAAGTGTACATCTCGGGATTATATAAAAGACAAGATTACGCTTAGTTCTGACGCAATTTGGTTCATACAACCTGTGAGTGCACATAGGACACGTTTCATAGAACAATTTTTGCACATAAGACATTGGCATTGGACTATATTCATGTGGCATTGCACATAAAACTTTATCAAATAAAATTTAAATCTCGATTTAAACAAAAACTAAATTTTGTAATAATAATGTATTTCCAACCCTCTCGCAACGTGTAGGCATCAGCTGATGAAGAGCATGAAATATTTCAATGCCTCCAGCGCGTGAGAGGAGAGAGCCGTTATTTACCAATGAGCATTCTGTCAGATGGGTGGCGGGTAGGATAATTTACAATGCCAAATTAACCAATGCGCCAATGTAAACAATCAATATTGTTTACTTTGGCGCATAGGATAATTTGACATGGTAAATTGTCTTATCCGCCTATCGAGCTGTGAGCGCACATAATACATTTTTAATCTTTCGTTTTTGAAAGTTTTTGGCCCAAGTAGTGTAAACATATTATTTAACACTTATAAACAAGTGTTCCGATAGCCCCCCAGCAGCACTGCATGCGCACAACTTTTATGCCAAAGTGATTACCACGTCACGGATTATTACCATGTCCGATTATCACGTCACAGTCTCACGTACCCCCCCCCTCTCCCTTGTCACACTTGCGACAACTCTCCACCCCCCCCCCTTAGAGCGTGACGTACTTTATGGATGACGCCTACGGCCTAACGAAGGATGCAAGATGTTGATTCAGGAGCGGCCCTGAGAACCTTGCTCTTCGCCAAAGAATTATTCCGATCTCAGGGTTGGATCTCCGAACGGGTTCTACGGCTGTTGCTTGGCCGAGGGTGAGGTCAGCTTGGGACTTGAAGAGCGCAAGTCGCACAAAACTGGAATCAATTGCGTTGATCGAGATGCTTATGCGGCGGTCCGAATCGCGCGCCTCGAAGTCATGTCCCCGAGCAAGTCCAGGATCTCATCCGAGTACTGGGTAAAGTGCTCGTATGAATCGAACGCCGCTTAACTGCCAGGGCCATGAACGAGTCGGTTAGGTTGCCGACTTGATACCGTTTGGGAGGAGTCTGGAAAAACGGAAAACATCGGGTCACAAAAAAACAGAGGCACAGAAGAAAAACACTCGTAACGTGCTGTTGGCAGTTCATCAGCGGGACTTTGCCGGACAGCTCCAGATGCTGCAGGCAGGTCAAATCATAGGACGAGTACGCCCAATGGACGTAATCCAGCATTGCATTGCAGACTGCACGATAAGAAAGGTAGAAACGAGTAGTCGTAGAAAGGTCGAAAGGTAGTCGTGCGGAATATCCAAGATGGAAACATCCGAAAAGATCAACCACTGCAGGTTTTCGTGCTCTTAGACAGACAGATGGACTTTATCTGGTTGTGACGTAGTTCTTAAGCTGGCTGATGAGCAGCTATTAGGACCTGTCGAGCGCGAAGAGTCACAAGCGATTCTTCAGCGAGGTAAGTTCGCTCAGATTAGCAGCCAATTCCTCCGTAAAACCAGTTCGTTTATGGCTGGCTGTGAGAAAAGATCATCACGACGACGAAGCCGCGACGCACTTGTCGTAGTGTCCATGCTGGAACTGAAAAACCACGGCGTAGTACTGACAGATCGTGCACGGCCGCCATGCGACCGCGTATTCCGTTACGGTGACGCTGCTCCAGCTGGACGATACCCTGCGTAGTCAGGAACAACACGTCGTGATCGGAGCGCTTCTGCAGAGCCTTTGTTACATACATGTAAATCGATAAAAAAAAAACGATACTTAATCCACCCTTAGGTGGTTGGTGCCTTCCTCACATTTAAAGGGCGCTATCCAAAATCCAAAAGTGCGTAAATAACACTTTAGTGCAGGGGTGACCAAAGTATGGCCCGCGAGGTGATTTTTTGTGGCCCGCGGACCCATTTTGAATAATCATGTATAATGGCCCGATGATCACTTGTAAAGTGATTTTTTACTTTTTCAAAAGTAAGGTTTATTCTAAACATTTTTATGCTTATCTTTTTTGCTGATAAAAATACTAATGATTTATTAATGTTTTGATCCCTATTTTAGGACACAGTTTCACAAGTTTCAATGTGAGTGAAACTAGTAAATATTCATCGAAAATTTTTTGAAAATTCAGGCTTTCAGGATTAAGGCAGATTAAATGTTGAAATCGGAGGAGTAAGGCTGTTGCAAGTATTTTATATAGTTTTTTCGAGAACCCTCCCCTCCTCCCATTATTACAAATTGGCTCATGGGCAAATTTAATTCAATAAAAAACTTCAAAATATCGATAGACATTTCAGTGCAATTAGCTGAAATCAATTAAAAATGCAATCCTTTGCGTTTAAAATCATTTTGAGCATGTTCTGGATCATAAAAAAATTCGATGAATAATTTTTTTTTTGCTAAAATGTTTACATTTACAATTCATCTTTACGGGTGCTTAAAACATTTTCTAAAAATTGGTTCATGGAATTGTTAAATTTCTTGCACTCAAAGATTTCTTATTAGTCACACGTAATTCAAAGATAAAATTACGATATTTAATTAGTCACACTTGATTTTAAGATAAAATTACGCCGATACTAAATTAGGCAGATTACATGTCACCGTTTTCAAAATATATAAAAAAAACTGTAAAATTTCACGGAGAGCACAAGTACATTAAGCTAAAAGCTTTTGTGTCTTTCATTATTTTTAATTAAAAAAATGTTGAAAAAATATCAGAAATTACAAAAAAAAACTTCTGCTGATAGATTTTTTTTCTAGTCTTATAAATTAAAATAACGTATTTTTTTTATAAATTATTTGGCCCGCAAGCTCATTTGAGCTTCAAATTTGGCCCGGCCTCCAAAAACTTTGAGCACCCCTGCTTTAGTGCTTATAACTTTTGATAGGGTTGTCAGATCTTCAATGTTTTAGACGCATTTGAAAGCCCTTTTGAATACCTATCCAACGATACGTCGCATGAGAGATCCGAACAACGTTTTCATCAACATATCTGAGATCCGGCCTCCAAAAAGCGTATAAATAACACTTAAGTGCTTATAACTTTCGATAGATTTGTCAGATCTTCAATGTCTTGGACGCGTTGGAAAGGTCTTTTAAATACCTTTCTAAAAATGTATAGCATGACGGGTTTTCTTACAAAAACCACCCTTTTTACAATCTTCCGGACTTTTGTTAAAATCGTTTTTTTAGCATAACTTTTTAAGTACTTAACTAAACTGCATAATTTTCAATAGCGACTTATGGGACCCCAAGACGGATCGAATGACGCCAAAACGGACAAAATCGGATCAGCCAATGTCGAGATAATCGAGTGACAATTTTTTGATCAACATCCGACCACACACACAGAAATTTGCTCAGAATTTGATTCTGAGTCGATAGGTATACATGAAGGTGGGTCTAGGAGGTTTAATTGAGAAGTTCATTTTTCGAGTGATTTTATAGCCTTTCCTCAGTAAGGTGAGGAAGGCAAAAAGTCAGAAGTTGGTGTGAGCACACACTTAATTTTATTAAAAAACTGTTATCAGGGCATTAAAATACACATTTACATCTATTATCAAAACATATTTGAAGACATTTGGTTGTATCACTGCCGAAATATACACAGAAAAAAATATTCCTAATCATCTTTTAGTGGATTCAAAAAAAAATCTGTAATATGACATTTTGTGATTTTCTACATGTATGTAACCCCTTAACCGCCGCAACCTCTATGTTTCCGCCCACTCCGGTGGCCTCAGAAACACTAGTCTCAGCAGCACGTGCATTTTGGATTCTCGGACACGTTGTCCCAAGCGGCCCAGACGACCTGCATCTGCGTGCGTAATTAGAGTTTGCCGTTGGCGAAGTTGTTGATAGCCGATCCGCCACGAAGCGGATGGCGCGCTCTTTTTTAAGGTTTCTAGAAGCGTCCTCCGTACCACGTCCGCCGCCGCTTGGTTGGTCGTTGTCGGGGGACCAGGTACCGTAAAGCAGTGCTGCGGGTGATGAAAAAGTAGTTTAAGGTTAAGGTTTATTAAATTTAACAGCATAACATTTCCCTCCTGAAATGTGTTAATCGGTACCGTGGCCATCCGAAGTCGTCCCTGGCCAAAAGGTGGGATGTTTTCTGGCCTTCCGGATGTTTTTTGGTCGGTTCCTTGGCCATCCGGATGGCTTCTCTGTGCAAGAGGGATGATGCTTTTTGGCCATCCGGATGGCCACGGAACAGACAAAATCTATCCGGGCGGCCAAAAAGCATCCTCCCTTTTGGACAGGGACACCTTCCAGATAGCCACGGAACCAAGAAAACCCATCCGGAAAGCCAAATAATGGCCACGGTACCGGCAAACCCAACCCGAAAGGCCAAACAAATATTCGCCTTCTTGCACAGGGACGCCTTTCGGAGCCGATCCCATGGTCCTGGAATCATCTTTGGGAATCACGGTAATTTTCCACCCTACTTACCGTATTTTTTTGTTGCCGCAATCCTTCGCCCTCCGACACTTTTCTTTAAAAACTCAGACAGTCCACAACAATGATCTGTCCGCGATCCTATCAACCAAAACAAAAAACATATTTTATGCTGTTTTATGAGTTGTTTTGGTATGTCATGCTGGGAGTCGTATCCGCCAGATTCGGGAGAGAGAGCTCATTGGTTAAATTTTGCTCTTCTCTTTTGCTGTGTCAGGCATTGAAACATTTCATACTCTCTTACAGCTGACGTCTACACGTTAACCGGAACCTAGGCAAACATTATTTTTAAAAGATATATGGATATAAAAAAATCTATCATTACTTTCTAATTATTCAATAAAATGCGTACATACGTCGTTATTATATTAGCGTATGTGCATAATGATTGAAATATATTTAAAATTGTACATAGGTCGATTTGTTATTGTCGTATGTGCATCATTTTACTGAATGCACATAGGACACTGAGAGGTAAAACGACGTAAATTATTTTGTATGAAAATTTAAGAGAATGCTCATAGGTTATTTTGCATTTCGCTAATAATTTTAAAAATTAAATACTTAGAAGAAATCGGGTTTGAGGATAGTGTAGTTTCGGATATGCAGAACGTCATGCATTGTATAACTCAGTTTGTTTACTTTTGGCGCATAGGACCTTTTGAAAAAGTACTCTAGAATTATTCATACCACACGATGAATCGACAGATTTGTTTTTAGCCTGGGAGGGAATTGATTTTTCCGCAATATAGCAAGTCTTTAGCAAACATTTCCAACGTTTTTTTTTTTTTGCCACAACTATAATTGACTCTTCCCTTATCACCACCAACCAGAAACTGCAGCACTCGCGCAAAAACCATTACTCTGTTTGTTGTGTGTTTACTTTGCGCTGGCAGTCGGTATATAAATAAAAAAATAAAAAAAACACCCCAGTCAGCGTAATGTGATTCCAACGGCGCGGTTTTGTGGAAGACTCCACGCGAAGGGCTCGTTGCGTGCAGCCAGCAACCAGCAGAAATCGACCTCCTGCTCCCGGTCTGCTTTGGATGTGAAAAATTAAACGGAAGGAATGCAGCTCTGGTGCCATGATAATGGTAGAACCATCATCGCTATAGAGCATCAGACTGCTGGCGGATGGAACTTGGAAGGTCGCGACTGTTGATAGGATTCTGGAATGTGGAAACTGGCGAGATTTGAAAAAGTTTTCTTGGACATTGCTTATTTTATTAATTCACTGAAAAAAAAACCATGGAATGGTTTTAATAAGGTTATTTTTTTAGAAATTCCAGAAAAAGAAACTCAAATCAATTCAACTTTTTAAAGGAACAAAAAAAAAGGGTGACCTTCCTCCAATTAACCGCGACGTGCGCCCTGGATGTGTCATGTAAACATGCTCGCCGTCGCCCAGGTCACCGCGGAAATCGGTCAAGTATTGTTCTAACGCTTCCAAGTGCACATATTCATTACGACCTAGACCTAAATTGGGTAAAGTTGCATCGTGGGTGGGGAGAAGCATCAGGGCTAGATTGAAATTGGAACGCGCAATGCACACCGGGGGTGGAATTTGGATCAGGTTGAACGGCGGCGCGATGGGTAAACAGGTAGCACACAAACTTGAAAGAATGAGGCCGACGTAAAATCGAATCGAAGCGGTTGTTTAAAGTTGCATGACGTCCAAACAAAACATTGCAGACAGTCGGGGCTGCATCATTGATTTAAAGTAGAGGTTGAAATTTGCTGGAAGAAAAGCGTTCGTTGACGCACCCAAATCGCATCTTATCGCATAAACTCCCTGCGACTGCGAATCATTGCTGCTGATTACAACGATGTCGTCACTTCATTCTTTGTCACCAGCGCCACACCGTATCAGCTCGTCTAGCATCAATCACGACGAGGAATGACCAGCTGAAAGTTGTACGTCGTCGACGTCGTTCGCTTGCAATACGTAATGAAGTGACTTTGTTCCATGTCGTCTTGAACTCAGACTAGAGGCGTGCGATAACATCGAGTTCTTTTCTGCTTGTAGAAGCAAAACGAAAAAGAAAAGAGTAACAGTCTCAGCGAACTGGTTCTTCATCGACAGTTTGTCACACAAGCAGAAAAGCAGAACGAACGAAGCGGAAGCAGGAGGAGGTTTGAAGGGATAATTTGGGAAAGTCAAAGAGACGACGTGAGTGATAAAACGAATTCTCGATTGATCATCACCACCAACAGCGATTACGATAAGTATAAGGATTCTAATGAGCTGTTGCGAAGTTATTTCATTCGGAGAAAGTAGTACTCGACACTAAATTAAATATGATAATAAATAAAATAAATCTTGACATGATAGCCAAACGAATTATACTTTAATACAATCAAAATTAAAATAAAACCATATACAGTATCACAGCAAAAATTCCGATTGTAAAATCGCATGCGAAAGCATGCACATCACCTTCGTCAAAATAAACACTCAATATTACACACTGCCTGTACAATTTTCGCAAACACAAAAAAAAAAGTTGCAACCGACGGGATTCAAACCCAGCACCAACAGTAAGGACTGGCGCCTTAGGCCACTCGGCCATCAGACAGATGAAGAATGGAAAGGATAAACACATATATGTGCTTGACATTTTGGTCAAGTAGGTTTCCCATACTGATGGGTTACATATTCCTGAGTGTAAAATCACATAAAATTTCATAAAATAATGCAATATTTATTTTACACCCAGGCCTTTTACACGCAGCTGGATTACTACTTTTTAAGCTGTGATAGTTGTTCGGTAACTGGGCGTTGTTTAACTAGGCTGCTTCTTAACTGAACGCCAGAGATCAGTTTAAAAGCAGACAAACGTCAAAAAATCAAAACAAACCGAAATGACCGAGGGGTTAGTGGATGCAAAAATCATCTTCAATAAATAAACGTTACTTAATCAACCCTTAGGTGGTTGGTGCCTTCCTCACATTTAGAGGGTAATGATATCCAAAATCGATACAAAAGGGCGGACCTTTCAGTGTTCTATCAACTTGATTCATTATTCATACCATCAGATTGGGTAGTCAGATCTTCATAATTCAGGGCACTTATTTGCTTATAACTTTTGAAAAGCTCGTCAGATCTTCAATCTTTTGAACTCGTTGAAAATGCCTTTTGATTACCGGTCCAACGACAAGTCGACGTTTTCATCGAAATATATGAGATCCGGCCTCTAAAAGTGCATGAATACACTTAAGTGCTTATAACTTTTGATAGGGTTGTCAGATCTTCAATCTTTTGAACTCGTTGGAAAGGTCTTTCGATTACCTATTATCTATGCTGCCAAAACTGATGAAATTTTCAAGCGAAACACTCACGAAAAGTAGCATTTACAGAGAAAATTTCCTGGCATCGCTGGCTCACTCCAACAGGCGCTGCTGGTGGTGTTGGTGGCCACCATTTGTTCTTTATTTTGCCTTCGCTTCTAGCTCGGTTTTCTGCAGCCTTCGATTGGAATGGGTCGTCAAAAGTCAAACGTCAAAAGACTTGGCGCGTTTGTTTTTTGGATGGCCTAACTAATGTTCAAAAGAACATGTTGCCGGTAGTTGGAAGCAATTTCATATCTTAAGCGCTTTGAAATCGTTAGCGCAAGTGAAAAGATATTGATGGCGACTTTCGTTAAGCAGTTCACCTCTCATCTTGCGTTTGGATGTGTGTGCCACCAAAATGATGATAAATGGTCCCGCAAAATAGAAATTATGATCAAAAGTGCATTAAATTTGTTCTTTTTGGCCAGTAAATGGCATAAATTTGCGTGCTTACTCGAGGCGGTGCTGTTGCTGGTAAGTTCATAGCCTAAATAGTATTCAAACTCTTCATATGACGAAGATAGGTGTTTGATTAGAAAATTTCGCTAATAGTCAAGTATTATTATTCATTAATGTTTTCAAGATAAAACATACAAAATACTGTTATTTTTCAGGCTCACGCCTTTTTTGCGAGAAACGATTTTTTTGCAGAAAAGGACCTTCCATGAACCACGTGGTTTATGGATGGTCCCAAATGTACTTTGATTTTTTTTTTACATTTTATAATCTTTTTAAACTGGTTCAATTATGGTAAAAAAAATATATCGATACAGAAAATCCATTTTAAATTCTTTCGATCTATTTCCGTTGAATTAAAAAAAATATGTTAAAAATGTTTTCCCCTTGATTCTAGAAAAATATTTGCGACAGCCATCTTTAAAGTAAATCAAATATTTTGAAACCTATATTTTTCTGTTTTTGCGCTTCTTACTAAAGGAAGGTATAGATTTTACTTTTTTGTTGGACGTAAATAATGTAAATATTACAATTCATCATGTTTTTTTGTTCTTCCATAAATCTAGCAAAACAGTATAAAAATTCTATACATTTTATTTAAAAAATTAAATTGGAAAAAATATGGAGCAAACATTTGAAAAAAAGCGGATAAAGCTATTTTGCATTTCCCATGCATTGGCAAATCCTTCATTGTTCAATGGTAACTGGTAAGGCCTGCTTTTGTTTTATTATTCCAGTTTTTTGAAAAATAACTGATAAATCCTGAGAACTTGCAAAATAGTGCCAGTAGTAAAAATACTTATCCTATTAAAATGTTGCGATTTTCTACACAGCAATAAAAGAAGTAATCCAGCTGCGTGTAAAAGTCCTGGGTGTTAAGTTAATGTTGCATTATTTTATGAAATTAAATGTAATATTACACCCTGAAATATGTAGCCCATCAGTATAGGGGGATGGCGTCGCTATTTTTAGACCACGTTTTCCACTTTTTCTCCATCGAAACCGACTACTTTATCGACTTCATTTTGCTGGGCGTGATAGGACGCCGTCTATTTTGCAACGAGTTCCATACAACATTTTTTGCAATTCCAAAAACACACACACTGAGTGAAATTTTATGTCAAATTTTCATGTATTTTTTCAATAAATTGTTTGAATAAAAAAAATGAAAAGTGTTACTTTTCGAAACAAGTGCTGAAAAGTTCAACTTTTCAGCACCCATTTGAGTGCTGAAAAGTAGAACTTTTCAGCATTTATTTTGAAAAGTGTTGCTATTCGATTCTGATATTTTTGGTACAGAAAAGTAGGAAAAGTAAGTAGTTTCACGACGGAATTGCAAAAAGGATTTTTTGTAAGAGTTTAACTTTTTTCTGAATATTTCTAATTATAATGACCAACTTTGCTGAAGACACCAAATCGATTAGTAATCCCACCTCAAAATATAGGTTTTCATATATTTACGTACCACTTTTGTTTGACCAGCCCGCAATATTGTACAGAGACTTGTATGGAAAAACTAATTTTTTATAGCTCTTTTTTAATATTTTTGAAAATCATATTTAAAAACAACTTGTACTTCTCTGGGACACAAAGTTGCTTTATTTGTTTTGTAGAGTGTATTTTTTTCATGTGTATTATTTTTTCTGAAAAGTTCTTACCATGTTGGTGTGTTCTTTTGTACTAAGCTTGCTGGGATTCCTATCTAGGATTGAGCAAGAGAGCACACGGGCATCGATATACCTCTGTATTTGGAATATCTACACGGACTTTGCCAAAATTGTATGAAGACTTGCATGGAAGAACCAAAGTTGCCTTTTTTTATCATAGAAAATTCCTCGAAATAGTTCAGCCAAATCAAAACCAATAAAAATTAAATTTTGTTATGCAATTTTCAGCAAATTTCCGCATATACTTTTAAACATAAATTCCGTTCCGTAAAGATGTGAAATAAATACAAACTTTTGCTGTTACAAGAATGATTTGAAAAAAAAAAACAAAAAATAAAAAAAAGGAATAGTTAGGTGGCAAGTTTACTTTCCATTTAAAGACTCAAAAATCATCTTTGAATGATATTTTCAAAAATAGATGGCTAATTGATGTTTCGTTCCAAACAAGTATTGCATGCCAGTTATTACAGAATTTCGCGGCAAAGAATATCTCACCTTCGGTGTTCTGCAAGAAAGTTTCTTATCAGTTGTTGTGTTATTTGCCCGACAGTTGTTTGTGGTTTGTAAACTACACCACGTGTGCCACAGTTTGCGGTGATTTACTGTGAGCTTAACATTTTGAACCTCCCGCAATGCTACCGTCGAAACTTCAATGGATAATAAACTCTACCAAACCGCCAAAATCCTCTGCAGTCTCGATTGGTATTTGAAGCACTTTTTCAAGACTAATGCCCTAATCTGCGTTGATCGGAATAAATCGTTCGGCTGCGGACGTCACCGCTCTCAGCGGAAAACCATCCGGAGTAATTTAGTTCTGTCTGTTTGCAAAAGTGTCTTATGTATTATTTTAATTTAATCAAATTTTTATTACAAATAATTCGGCACCTTTTGAATTATATGGAAAAATGTGATAATTGATTTGAAACGAAAAAAAAACAAATAGGACACTTCTGCCCCCAGAACTACTACAAAAGAGAAAATAAAGCAATCACTCGGAAGTCCGGAAAACCAAAACACAACGACCCTTCTGCGTTCCTCCCCCTTTTCTGAATCCTTCCTCAATTCTCGAAGTCATTACACTACACTCTGCTGCTGCTGTTGACTTGACGACTTTGCTGGGGGACAAATCGATTATAGCGCTCAGGAGAACTCATGGCTGCTGCTGAAAGGAAGAGATTAAAAACAGTGCCCCCTGGTTGGCGGCCGGCGACCTTCGACTCTGTTTAGTACGCGGACCCGGCCCCCGGTATTCATTACGAGCACGTACGAGGCAGAAGTAGAGGTGCTAAGTGGCGTAAAAGACTTCTTAGAAACAGAAAAATCGAAATTGTCGCTTAAGTCACTTTGCGCAAAAAAAATGGCATCAACTCTTCATCCATATGGAAATAAAGGCTCTGCCCGCTGACTAGGCGAGAGTTCTGCTTCATTTACAGGCCTACGACTCTGACTCTGAACTTGGTTGTTGGGTTGGTTGGCGCTTAGTCGATCTGACTAACGAGAATTAAGAGCATTGAGCTCGAATAGAGAGACATGACGAAGGGGTTGGGGTTGAAAGCACCCTCCTGAGCACTATTTACATGTTCACCGGGGTTTTTGTTTTCTATTTCTTTTATGTTTCGGTTTTAGATGAGAAGTGAAGCCCTGTTGGGCTTTTGGGATGCTTTTAGTCCGGACGTGTGAAATGCGTACAGTAGGAGAGGAATTTTGTAATACTTGTACTTTTTTTTGCAATATTGTATTAAACTTGATACAACATTTTTCATTTTTTCTAAAAAATCATAGGAATGTTTTTTTTTACAATTAGTAACATGTAGTTTTTCTCATTTTCTGATAATTAAAAAAATGTAAATTAAATGTGGAATTAAAGATAACTCCGTCATAACTAAAACCCAACATTCTCAGAATCAATCAAACCATGCGATGATTTCACCCAAATCAATCGCCAATCACTCATTCCCGTACACTTGGAAAATATACCTCTTTACAGCTCACATTATTCATCCATTCATGCATTCGATGACCTCATCACGGCTCAACCTTCCTATCCAGGGTTTGCACTTATTTCCACAACACCAAATCTGAACAGTTCAACCAACGCTCCTTCATTGATCGGTTTGAAGGTCCTCGGACACGCAAACTTTTATAAGTTGGTGATGAGGAAATAAGGATTTCATTGAATATAGACACAAAAAAAAATCCGAATGTTACATAATTTATGATGTAATACTTTTGCACGTCATTAAAAATTAAAATTTAAATGCATTTTGATGTAAACTTGCAACAAATTAAACGTAAAACAGCTCCCTCCGTGTACGCACGAGAGCATGCAGCTAGTGCTCAGTGCTCCATCGTTTTTTCGATTTTTTTCGCCGTAATTGATTGTGGTTACCCGCGAGTTTGTTTCTCCAGCATGCCAAAGGCCGGCCGTGGCCGTGGCAGTTCGAGTGCGGCCTCGAAAAACCCGCGAAGTTCGTCTACCGGCCGTGTGCAAAAAGGTAAACAAACCAACGCCGTGTCGGCCGCCATCGCGCAGGGGAGCGTCAGCGCTGAAGGCATCGACAAAAAGTTACTACATCCTGGATATGTCCCAAGATCACCAGTGCGAACCCGTTCCGGTACTTCCGGTGCCACGACCAGTGGCACATCAACATCCGCCAACATCCCCATCAGGAACGAGTTCCAGATGCTGAGCGACGATGAAAACAACAACAACACTGACGGTAGCAGCACTACCGACGACGACGACGACGATGATGGTCGTGCACGGAAAAAGTGCCGACGTCAAAAAGAACAACTCTCCAGCGGAACGTAGACCACCTCCAATTTTTGTTTTGGACACGTTAGCGGACGATGTTGACGAGTTGCTGGAAGGCCTCGGATATTGTCTGAAAATCGGTAAGCCGGCAGTGCAAGTGATCACACTGACCAAAAAGAATTTCGACCTGGTGATTGAAGAATTGAAGCGTAGCAACTTCAACTTCTACACATTCAACCCCGAGAAGCCCCCTGTTAAGGTTGTCTTGCAGGGTTATCAAGACCGTCCGATCTCCGACCTGAAGGGTCACCTTTCGGACGCCGGAATAAAACCGCGGGAGATTAAAGTGCTCTCGCGCAAGACAACGGTAACAGGTACACACACACTGTACCTGTTGTACTTCGACCGCGGCACCGTCAAGATCCAAGACCTGCGGCGGACTAAAACGTTGGACGGTTTTTGGGTAAACTGGCGGTTTTACACCAAGAACCCGACGGACGTAGCGCAATGCCACCGTTGCCAGAAATTCGGCCACGGCTCGCGGAACTGCAACCTCCGGCCCCGCTGCGTGAAGTGCGGTGAGTCACACCTCTCGGAGGCGTGCGCACTGCCACGAAAGGCGGACTTGGGGGACAAGGCAGAACAAACCAAGCCGCGCATAAAGTGCGCGAACTGTGACGGCAACCATACCGGCAATTACCGCGGATGCGTCGCGCGCAAGGCCTACCTCGAGGAGCAGGAAAAGAGGAAGAAGAAAGCGTCCCACCCTCCTCAGCGAAGTACGAGCGCAGCCGTTCCTGCAGCTGGACAGCGTACGGTTCCAGCGGAAAATTCAGCGTTCCCTCCTGGTTGGGGGCGTTCGTTCGCCAGCGTGGTCGCTGCCGGTAGCGGCAGTACGGCCCAGCAAGAAGTCACCGGGAAGATCTCTTCACCCTGCCGGAGTTCTTTGCTCTCGCGGGGGAGATGATGACGCGGTTTCGGAGCTGCCGGAACAAGGCAGAACAATTCCTGGCCCTTGGGGAACTGATGATCAAACACATCTACAAAGGATAAATTTTCTGTGATCTAGTATTAAGCTTTCTCTTCCTCTATCCCCTTTCCTTTGCAATTTCTGTAAGTTTTTTATAGTTTTTTCTTACTCTTGCTAGTGCCTTAGTTAAAGAAATAATTGTTCCTAAATGGATTATGATGCAACACACAGCTGTAAGGAACTCCAAAACTCTGTTATGCACTTCAAAATAACTCATTGTATCTTGATTATTCACCAATAAAACCGAATTGAAAAAAAAATTAAACGTAAAACCCTGATTTACGTGTGATTTAACCGTTTACGCCGAATCTCAAGTTAATATTAATTCAGTTTACATGTGATTCATTTTTGCCGTGTCGAGTAAATTCACATGTTTGTTTGTGTAAAGGTAGTTTGAAAATGTTGTAATTGAATTTAAAAAAATAACTTAAAAAGTGAAAAGCTAAAAACATTCCTTACACAGCAAAAAATCCGATGGTAAAATCGCATGCAAAAGCATGCACATCACCTTCGTCAAAAAAGACACTTAATATTACACGCTGCATGTACAAGTTTTGTAAAAACAAAAAAAAAGTTGCAACCGACGGGATTCAAACCCAGCACCAACAGTACGTACTGGCGCCTTAGCCTGCTCGGCCATCAGACCGATGAGGAATGGAAAGGATAAATGCATACATGAGCTTGACATTTCGGACAAGTAGGTTTCCCATACTGATGGGCTACATATTTCAGGGTGTAATATTACATTTAATTTCATAAAATAATGCAACATTAACTTTACACCCAGGCCTTTTACACGCAGCTGGATTACTTCTTTTATTGCTGTGTATTGTATATCGTTTGAAATGTATTCAAAATTCGACGAGTGATAAACTTTGAAGATCCTGGATTTCTATTTCCATGAGTTTTTAGAACTTTAAAGTTTATTTTTGTCCCCTGATTTTTCGAGGCATTTATGAAAAGGATCTACACTTTTTATTTTCTCACACGTTATATCAATATACATCTAAGTAAGCGGGATGTTCACTTTTGATAGGGTCTAATAAAAAAAAGTCCAGATACCTATGTACTAATCAAAATAGTTGCAACAGTTTATTCTAAGGAATTGGCCATCCTTGGGAATGTATTTATGGGGAATGACATTCTGGACAATGGGATACGAAAATGTGTAAAAAGCAGTTTGGAAAATGCAAATTATATTTTCATAAGAACTTTGGCAAAGACGGATATTTATACTTATGAAAAAAATAAAAATATCTTTGAAAGGTTATTGTTGTTATTGAACAAAAACTAACCCTTTCAAGATATTTTCTCTTTTTAAATATAAAAGATGAACATTCTATTGGCTCATTTTATATGTGTTTTTTTGTGTTTCTAATTATTATTATTGAGAAAACGAAAATTTCAAAAAAAAGTTCAATTTTTAGCATTAAAAATCTTACTAATAGTTTAGAAGATATCGCTATTTAAAAATATGGATACACTTAGAAAAACTATCTTTTCACCAGATTTAAACTTTATGAGGCTATAATTCAGCAACTAGTAGTCCGATCTACAAAGTAAAAAAAAAAACTAAATTATTGGAAATCAACAGCTTATTCCAAAATATTATTTTTTGGGTTATAAAATTCCCGGTAAACGGCTATCATGTCGTAACGTCACTTTTTGACTTTCCGAGAAAAACGCGTTTTAATGTTTGACCTTGAAGAAACAAAAACGAGAGCACGCTACGTAAACAATAATAAACACGTTTTGTTTGGTTGACCATTCTGTGCATTGCCCCGAAGTTTGGTTGAATTTAGTTGCCGGAGTCCCGAGTTATAATTGAAAATGTTGACGGTAGGGGAAATGTACCCATTTTAAGCCTAATAAGCGAACGTGTTTGAATGATGCTGGATAATCTGGAGTGTTCCATGAAATTTACTAAAACCAAGTACACCAACGAGTAGAGCAACTTTTTGTGAACATTTCTGTTTAATTTCACTTTTATTAAATGTTATGCTTTTTCTTTTACAAGCATTTAAAAAAATATTTCCCAAATGCATTCTAATCAGTCGAGTGCATTGGGCCACGCCCATTTTTCTATTTTCAGCTTAGTTCTTTTTTTTCTTCCAGCGCTCTTTTGGGTATGCTTCGTGCTGCCAAAATTGATGAAATTTTACTACACTCACGAAAAGTAGCATTTATAGAGAAAATTTCCTGGCATCACTAGCTCACACCAACAGGCGCTGCTGGTGGTGTTGGTGGCTACCCTTTGTTCTTTATTTGCCTTCGCTTCTCGCTCGTTTTTCTTCAGCCTTCGATTGAAATGGGTAGTCAAAATTGAAACGTCAAAAGACTTGGCGCGTTTGTTTTTTGGATGACGCTTGCTAATTATTTACATGTTTCGGGATTATTTTTCAAGTGAGTGACTAACTAATGTTCAAAAGAACATGTTGCCGGTAGTTGGAAGCAATTTTATATCTTAAGCGCTTTGAAATCGTTAGCGCAAGTGAAAAGATATTGATGGCGACTTTCGTTAAGCATCTTGCGTGTGGATGTGTGTGCCACCAAAATGATGAGAAATGGTCTCGCCAAATAGAAATTATGATTAAAAGTGAATTAAATTTGATCTTTTTACCCAGTAAATGGCATAAATTTGCGTGCTTACTTGAGGCGGTGTCAAACGCACTTACCAATTGTCGCACTTACTTTAATTTTCAGGCTCTGTCAAGAGAGCACGCAAAGATTAAAACTTCTTTCATATGGAGAGCGACAACAATGCAAAGAGTTTTTTCGGTTTTTATGGAATATTTCAGACTTGAAATCGGATTTTGGGGATCTGTTAAGGTCAAAAGGTGAGACATTGTGAGCTGTACAAAATGGCGTTCTTAACTCAGTTTGGCCCGAAATACACGTACGACAAGTTAGCACGACGGCGACGACATGCTCATTTTGTATGACAAGCCCGCAAAATTATATGGGAAAAATAATGATGCAAAATTACTTCTTATGTTATACATGGGCAATGTTTCATCCAAATAAAAATATACGAATTTAAAAATAGCTAAATCCTAGAGAATTACTCTTATGCAACCTAGTCATCCCCTCGCTACGTTAGTCTATTTCGCGCTGGTCATTCGCCAAAAAGGTGCTAAAAGAAGCATTAGATATTCCAAAATACTAAGGTGCTGCTGCTGTTTGCTGTGTAGCTTATAGGCTACCTCTTCATGCGATGAAGCTGTGGGATCGATAATCACGGTGCGTGCGTGTATAATTCATACAACCGCCACGGTACAGCAACTTTTGATGGCTTTTGGGTTCAAATTATTCTAGACGCGCAGCATTAGTCATACCTTTGAACAATCATTAACTTTTTCTCTGTTGTTTGTTTGCTTCCTTCCAGTGAACCCGAACCGCCAAATTCGATGATCTTGCTGCATGACATCACCGATAAGCCGACCGGCTGGATCCAGCTGGTCAAGTCACTGATCCGAGTCGTACCGCTGGAACATCCCATGGGACCGAGCGTCATCACGCTGCTGCTGGACGACAGTCCACTGCCAACGAAGGACTCGGTGCTGGAGGTAAGTTCTAGACCCTGCTGAAGGTCGACATAGAGAGTAGTCACTTGAGTGCATCCACCAAGTCACGGCGGTGTTCATAAATATGAATCACTTGTGGCGTCTTCGGCGAAGTTGTGTTATTGTTGGTCGTCTGATAATAATCCGTGACAGTCCGCTGAACAGAGCGCTGTGACCACGTCAATAACGATGACCTTGCTTGAAGCTAATCTAGCGCTGCGTGGTGGAGGCTCAAGGCAGGCTTTGTTGTTCTGTTTCGATGGGGGTAGTCCCTAAAGCGTGGTCACTTCCGCATAGAGACAACCGTCAGCGCGGACATCCTGGCTTATCCGCTCTTATCTGTTTCGCAAATTACACAACTCGCTGCTAATCTTTTGCATTTATACCAACCACCGTAGGTTGCCGATATGATAACGCACTCCATCCGACGCACACCGAAGCGGGAGCGGAATCTCTGCGTAATCCTGGGCTGTCTGGCGGAAAAGCTGGCCGGACCGAGCAGCATAGCGGTACTGTCCGATGTGACGCTGGGATATCTGTTGGGGAATTTGGTAAGATAAATTGCAACTCTTTTATTTGTAGCAACTAAACACAAAATATCATTCTTTTTAGGACGAAGGCATCCATCCGGACGTGATGCTGTTTTCATTGATCGCGCTGGAAAAGTTTGCCCAAACAAGTGAAAATAAGGCCACAATCAAGGTAACCTAGCATTACCAATTCTAACTCTTAAAAGGCCAAATGTAAAAACTTAACATTTCCTTTCAATTTTAGCGGAAGTTGGCCCTCTATCCGGAAAATCCGCTGACCAGGTTGGAGCGGCACATCGACAGCAAAGAGTTCATCCTGCGGCAGGTGGGCTTCTGCGCGCGCTGGTGCCTGGACAATTACTGTGAGTATTGCTGGAATTTTTCAGTAAGCAAAATGATTCAGTTTTTGTTTATTTTTTTCTGCTGATAAATGTTATTTAAAACATTGAATTTTGATGAAATTTGTAGCAAAATTTAGTCTAATGTGGGTTGATACTAAACTTTAGAAAACTTTTGTTGTTTTGTTTTTTTTAACCGCCAAAGAAGGTATTTTGCGTCATTGGTTCATCCATGCAAGTTTCCCTTCAAATTTCTCAGCTGTCCACACAAAAGAGGTCTTCTTGAATCTGCATCTTGAGAATTAAATTTCAAAAATACTTTTTTTTTTCTCTTTAAACACAGAAAAAAACATTTTTTCGCAAAAACAAGGAAAGATTTTAACTTTTCGTTTAATGTTTAAAAGGAGAGCAATTCTACCGAATTCTAGAATTTGATTTATTTGTATTTTTATTTATATTCAATATTACACCCGTTTGAAATTTTAGTCCTGACAAAAAAAAAACCGAAAAGATCAGAGAGCAATTCCAGCCCAAAACAGGAATTTTTTAAGTACTTTTTTCTCGACCCTCTCCGATTTCAATTAAACATTGTAGACATGTTATCCTACCTTTACATTAGCCATTTTTGTGTATATGGAGCCAATAGTACTCAAAAATAACATTTGAGAAGGGCCTAAGTGTTTTAAATATTTTTGTATTTCGTAATTTAAATATTGCTGTACCTCGAATCCGTTGCATCGTATCAAAAAGTGGTCAAAGACAAAGTTGTAGGAAATTTGACGGGCTTTCCGAATAAAAAAAAAATACACTGAAAGAAAAAAAACACTCCACTTTTATGAGATTTTTTGATTTTTAAGTTTAAAAGTCAAATTTGAGGGTGAGCCCACGTTTTTTTTCGTTCAAAATTTTTGTGACAATAGCCTAAGATGTTACAAAAAGACTCACGAAAAATGCAGGATGGAGCAACGCACCTAAAAAATACAAAAATCATTTACTGAAACTGTTTTTTTTTTTTTCAAAAGAGCTCTAAACATCAAAATTTTCAAAATCCGAACACGAGAGTCGATTTTCTAGACATTTTTACATAAAAGTCTCCATATTGACCATTGTCCTAAGTCCAATCCTTGTAAAGTTACATCGGTTTGCTTGCCTTTGAGTTTGTCTTTGACCACATTTCAATTGGATGTATGGACTTACAGATATAAGCTAATTTACTATCCAGGTTACTACACTACACTGAAAAAATATGATGGTTTCAGTTATGAGCAATGTAATTAGCTTATATCTGTAAGCCCATACATCAAATTGAAATGTGGTCAAAGGCAAACTTATGGGAAATTGGACGAGCTTTCCGGTAAAAATATTTTCGAGACTGAAAAATCAAGTCTGTCATATAGAAATTACGAAAAGCCATCAAAAAACCTATTTTTTCAACATTTTTATTTTTAAACCCGCTGTAACTTCACAAGGATTGGACTTAGGACAATGGTCAATATGGAGACTTTTATGTAAAATTGTCTAGAGAATCGACTCTCGTGTTCGGATTTTGAAAATTTTGATGTTTAGAGCACTTTTGAAAAAAACAGTTTCAGTAAATTTTTTTTGTATTTTTTTAAGTGAGTTGCTCCATCCTGCATTTTTCGTGAGTCTTTTTGTAACATCTTAGGCTATTTTCACAAAAATTTTGAACGAAAAAAAAATCGTGGGCTCACCCTCAAATTTGACTTTTAAACTAAAAAATCAAAAATCTCATAAAAGTGGAGTGTTTTTTTCTTTCAGTGTATTTTTTTCGGAAGGCCCGTCGAATTTCCTACAAGTTTGTATTTGACCACTTTTTGGTACGATGCAACGGCTTTGAGATACAGCAATATTCAAATTACGTAATACAAAAATATTTAAAACACTTACGCCCTTCTCAAATGTCATTATCGAGTGTAACTGGGCCCATATACACAAAAATGGCTTATATATGCCTAGGATAACATGTCTACAAAGTTTCATTGAAATCGGAGAGGGTCAGGTACAACCGATTCCCTATTTGACATGGAATTGCTCCAGAGCATTTTACAAATGTTTCATTTTTTACCATTGAAAATTGGTCTTTTATTTGCAGAAAAACTAAAAACGTCAAGTTTATAGTAAAAAATCAAACTTTTGCCCATATCTTGAAAATGGTGCGCTTTATGGAAATTTCTGTTCAGTATATGTTTTTGAGTTGCATTAAAAACTAGCTTTTTGGACATTTCTATGTTATAAAACAAATCAAACAAATGTAATTCTAGATGAATTATAGATTAAATTTTCAAAAGATCCTATCTGCATAGGAAACCCACACCTCATAGGTTGTTTTGAAAATTTACTCTAGAATTGTTGAATAATAATATTAAAATTGTCACTTTTTAGCTTGACACCCTTTTTACATGGAGCTCACACACACTGCCTACAGTGTCCGTGAGCTCCGTGTAAAAAGTTTCAGTTCGTCACTTTTTAGTCTGACTTTGTCAAACCAACGGGGTACAAAACAAAAAAGTGTCAAACGAAAAATTAACCAACCACCGCACTATGGGGTATTTCCCAAGGGATTGATGGAAAAAGAGGAATCACAAATCCGTTTAAATAATTTCAAGATTGTTCAGGTGTGAACCGAAAACGCGACCAAAAATTTAAGTGGAAGAATAAGGCTTTTAACTGCTTATTTAATTGTCGGTGTACAGGACGCCACACCGTTTAATCATTTTCTGGCGTACATTCAATTTTGAAGTTAAAAATCAGTCATTGAATTGGAAAAATAAAATTATTTTTCAAATTTTATTTTTTTGAATCGTGTGCACCTACGTCGAAGACCAACATTGTTTACTTTTTGCTCTTTGGTCTGACAGTCTTGGTCTGACAGATTTGGTCTGACAGCTTTATCATGGATTTTGGTTTGGTCAGGCGAGGGATAGCACACCGCACCCTCCTGGTATTTCCATATAAGCGAGCGGCCAAACATATTTTTTTGCTTTTTTGTGACTTTTTTGTGTTGTTTGTACTTAGTATAATGAAAACAAATGAATTTTGATATTTTTCCAAAAAAAAAGTTTAATTTTCGATTTTTTCATATATTTGAGGCCACATGCATTAAAGTGGTGAATTTTAATATTCTTGCTCTGTCTATTTGATGCACGGAATGGCGGTTTATGCTATGTTAAAGTTTCTGATTTACGTTCAATCTCCCTCCCCTTCTTCTTGAGTTAAAATCCACCTCTCTTTGAAGATGAAAAGTGGGATTTGGAACTCAAAAAATCTTGATTTTTGGTAAGGGTGTAACGCGAAGTCACTCACACAGTCATTTGACTCTCACCACCTCCCTCATTCGCGCAGAGCTCGTTCGTTTGAACTGTACTAAAAAAATACGAGCACCTTCCTCACGACTGCATTCAATTGATTGCTGTCACCGCACTTACCCGCACAAGCAAGAAGAAGATAGGAAAAGAGAGAAAGAGCATGTGTCGTCGTGTCGCCCGGCTGATTTAGTGCTGAGCTTGGCATTCTTTCGTGTCGACTTCGTGTGTGTCAACTGGCGGTCGCATCCAAATGACGATCATGACCATGATCATGATCTAATCTACATACCATGGAATAGAACCCAGTTTTGCCAGCTCGATTAGTACAAAGAGAGTAACATTTCGCCTCCTCATTTTAATCAATTTGATTTCCGTATAGAGTTATCTACGTGCGCATGTATTGCGTGTACATACACGAAAAAAAAGAGGTTAAATTTTGTACCGACCAGCAAATCAAATGGTGTGCTAGTGTGCGTGAGAGCGGGCTTAGATAACTCTATAGGCAATCAAACGTCAAAATTACCCCCCACTAGAGGGCGCTCAAACTTGGGGTGATGTTTTCATTATAACCTACAGCGAGTAAATTGGTTTGAAATTTGAAATTGTTTTATTTCATCATAAAATCGACATTAATAGCAAATTATACCATTTTCAGGTAAGAAATAAATAGCTTAATTGATATAAACGAAAATATTTTTGTGATGGCCGATTTAACCTGTTCATTATCTGATTCAAAATAAGGGAATGTTTTAATCAACCAAAACCTAACTAATCAATTTAGAATGTAGATTATTCAAGTGGACAAATATTTTTTAAAGTCACTTCTACCATAAAAGCAAAAATCGGCTTGAGAAATGATAATTGGATTGATTTTCAATATTAGCAATCTAACCTCATTCTCGCGTTTTCAATCCGGATCTCAGAATTTTCAATGAAAAAGGCAACTTAGCTAAAAAATCAAGAAGTCAGTCGATAGAACTTTTTATTTCTTACCTCCTGTTAACTTTATTTTATTCCAAAAGATCAATTTTCTTTTAAAAAACCTTAGAATAGTTTTCACTTCCCTTTGCACTTATAGGCAATCAAACGTCAAAATTACCCCCCACTAGAGGGCGCTGAAACATGGGGTGATGTTTTCATTATAACCTACAGCGAGTAAGTTGGTTTGAAATTTGAAATTGTTTTATTTCATCATAAAATCGAAATTTATAGCAAATTATACCATTTTCAGGTAAGAAATAAATAGCTTAATTGATATAAACGAAAATATTTTTGTGATGGCCGATTTAACCTGTTCATTATCTGATTCAAAATAAGGGAATGTTTTAATCAACCAAAGCCTAACTAATCAATTGAGAATGTAGATTATTCAAGAGGAAAAATATTTTTTAAAGTCACTTCCGAGGTCACTTCTACCATAAAAGCAAAGCTCTGCTTGAAAAATGGTAATTGGAATGATTTTCAAAATTTGCAATCTAACCTCATTCTCGCGTTTTCAATCCGGATCTAAGAATTTTCAATGAAAAAGACAACTTAGCAAAAAATCAAAAAGTCAATCGATAGAACTTTTTATTTCTTACCTCCTGTTAACTTTATTTTATTCCAAAAGATCAATTTTCTTTTAAAAAACCTTTAAATAGTTTTCACTCGCCTTTGCACTTATCGCGCAAAAACGTAAACGTAACCTTGCACCAAAGTTCTCCTACTCGAATGTAGGTGGCGAATAGAGTTTTTAGCTTTGGTTTTGGGAGCCTTTAAATACTGATTGTTGTTGTGCAGTGCACCGTTTTTGAGTTGTAATAATTTCTAGGTTAAAATAAACAATGTTAAAAAAAAATTCATCTTAATATCAATTTTTAAGTATTGTTACGCTACGAAACCGTCGAATGAAACCATTTTTTTTTTCGGAGGTCAAATTTATTAAAATGGAGTTTACTCCAACTAAAATTTAATAAAAGGCCAGCCACCCTACCATTCAAATTTAATCGGCGGTGATGATTCTTTAGAGAATAGACTTTTAAACTCTTAAGAAGTTTAATTTTTAATATCCATTATATATCCTTTTCCCCAGTCCTCATCGAGGGCCGCAAGTACTCGTACGAGGTGGCGGACGTGAGCAACGTGCGCGTGATGCTCAACACCCGGGACGTCAGCGAGTACCTGAAGATTTCCTCCGACGGGCTGGAAGCGCGCTGCGACGCGTACTCGTTCGAGAGCGTCCGGTGTACGTTCCAGGTGAACCAGGGCTGCTGGTACTACGAGGTGCTCATCATCACACCCGGCGTCATGCAGATCGGTTGGGCGACCAAGGACTCGAACTTTTTGAGCCACGAAGGGTACGGCATTGGGGACGACGCGTACTCGATAGCGTTCGACGGGTGCCGGAAGTTGATTTGGCACAACGCCCGCTCGATGCCACACGATCTGCACATCTGGAAGGGCGGTTCGGTGCTGGGGTGTTTGCTGGATTTGGACGCGCGGGAGGTGATCTTTTCGCTGGACGGCGTGGAAGGGGGCGTGCTCAAGCAGGTCTTTGGAAGTGCGAAGGATGGCTTCTTTGCGGCCGCTTCGTTCATGTCGTTCCAGCAGTGTCGGTTCAACTTTGGCTCGGCGCCGTTTGCGTTCCCGCCGAAGAATCGCCAGTTTATGAGCTTCAACGATCACGCCGAACTAAAGGACACGGATAAGGTGAGGAATAATGCTGTCACTGTATCAAATTGAATCTCATTTAATGTCATCTTTGTAGATTGTCCTGCCGCGGCACCTGTTTCTCGAACAACTGCGCAAGCTGAGCGTCCGCGAGGACTCGTGTACGCTGTGCTTCGACATGAAGGCCACGATCCGGATAGAGCCGTGCAAACATCGGGGCTTCTGCACGGTGTGCGCCGCCCAGCTGCAGTTCTGTCCGATGTGCCGGGCGGAAATCGTGAGCACCGTGCAGGAAGTGGACCCCGCCACTACCAGCAGCAGTCCCGTGTCGGAGGACGGCAGCGAAGCGACCTGATAGCCGGGCCTCGGGTCGTAAGTAACGACTAATCTGTCTCTGTTTGTGTGTTTGTGACGACGAGAATGTTTGTGGGTGTTTCAAACAAGTTTTGAAAACGTGCGAGAAATCGATGTTTCAAGAACATGCGAAAAAAAATCGTTTGTGATAGTAAGATTATATAAGGAAGAATAGCTATTTCTAATTTTAGTCACACGCCAGCGAAAAAACACACTTTTGGGCTCACAATTTGCAATCTGAAACTCGTCACTTTTTAGCAAAAAAAAAAAATTGGTCACGTGTCGCGTACTTAATGCAACTCAAACAAGCAACAAGAAGAACTCACTTCCAGTCAACTCGGCGTAGCGTTCTATGCTTTTCGAAATTTGTTCCAAATTGTCTTCCGTAGAGAGTTTGCGAAGCTTGCGTGTGTAGCATAAAATGAGCCTAACCGGGAAAGAAAAGTGTGCGCCTAATCAAGATTATACGTTTATTAGAAGTTATGTCTCGTTTTATCACCTTATCCAGAAAAATCAGAATCGTAAAAGTATATTTACATTCGAGCCTAGGTTTAGTCAGTTTAACATTCATCTAATGAAAAAAGTGAAGCCAGTCGTTTGTTGTTTTATTTTTTTAAATGCTGCTACCATCGATGGAAGCCAACCTCATGCAATTGTTACAGAACGATTGCACAGAAGAAACGTTCTAGATTCGAACAGGCTTGTTTTAGTGTAGCGATGATCATACTATTATAACGAAGAATAAAATATGTATATTTAAATTCAACGATCATCAAACTATTCGTTCCGTTATCCGCCTAGCTAGCTCGGTTATCAAGCGCGTGTTTCGTTGCAGGTGCATCCGTGCTGATTGATATTAAAGCAAAAACAACAAAACAAATAATAAAACAAACGGAACAACTGTACGAAATCGAAATGACTGATATATTTTTGTATGAACTGTGAAACATGAAGAGTGGGCGAGATGAAGAAATACAAAAAAAGCAAACGCGCGCGAAAGCATTAAAATACACAAATTTTTTTGTAAGAAAAGGAACACGAACACATAAGAAATCTGGGTGGGCAACACAAAAGAAAAACGGCGCGAGGTAAAGGCGCTGGTCACCCCTCTGAAATTTTGGAAGTACTGCTGGAAATATACGAAGCAACAATGTATCAAAGCACACCGAAAGTGGTTATGACTTTTTGAAAGAAATCCTTTTTAACATCTTAAAATTCTTATACAGTCGACTCTCTGGCTGTCGATCTTCTCGATATCAATATTGCTCCATGTACCGATGAATTCTTCTGTCCCTTCAAACTGCATACTTCGATTGTCTTTATTCCTCGATATTTTCTCTTGCTTGAAGGATCTCTTCCTCGACGGTCCGTTGGATTCTATTTGCTCTAAAAATCTATTCCGGTTGTTTTTCATGGCTTGCATAGACATTTTTCTTTGAGAAACGAAACTTTGAAGGTTGTTTGACATTTCTTTGTTTTTGTTTGCTGGATGTTGCCATGATTCTCTCCCATAGCTGGTTAGCAAGAAAAAAACAATTTCAATCGAGTCTTCATTTTGCATCGTTCTGTAAACTGATGCTTCTCTTCCTCGACGGTCCCTTGGATATTGACAACCAGAGACTCGACTGTAGTAACTGAACATTAGTCTCGTAGTAATTATGGTAACAAAACTGTTTCAATTATTATTTGTTGTGTTTTTATTTAATTTTCTTGCAACATTATATTCATCGGATAATTTTGAATTTTTTTTTATTTATGTATTAACTTTCTATCATTATCACTCAAAATCACTTGCGCAAAATTCGATTCAATGTCAAAAATACTGGAAATACATGCATCGTAATTTAACCCAAAAATATCAATAAACTAATTAACGGTATAAGCCGCCCACCACGAACGGCGGCGCGCAAAATGAACATCCCCAACATGTGTCAAACAAATTGCGAGCGCACGCGGCGGCTGTATTTCAAATGATTTGAATCAAATCATCCCCCACAGCGGAGCAGTGTTGCCAGAGTAACGAATTGAGATTTTAAAAAAGAATAAGGCTTTCTAGGCCCAGTGAAAAAAATATAATTTAATTCAAAAATGACGAACTCCTCGTCACAGTGTCCTGATGCAAACAATGATCGAGCTGTAGCTGTCACAGCCCTGCGAAGTATGTTGGCTGACATATCGGGCAGCCAGTCAAAAAAACCAGCTAGAAGTCGCCTGACAAAAAACTTTTGCTAGAAAGAGATAGGAAACCTGATGCAAACAAACGTCCAGCTGTCATGTAAACATACTTTGAATGTGTTGGTAAATTTGTGACTAGAAAGCCTTATAGAGTTATCTAAGCCCGAGCTCACGCACACCAGCACCCCATTTGTTTTGCTGGCGGGTACAAAATTTAACCTCAATCTTTTTCGTGTACGTACACGCAATACATGCGCACGTAGATAACTCTATAGAGTTATCTAAGCCCGATCTCACGCACACTAGCGCACCATTTGTTTTGCTGGCGGGTACAAAATTTAACCTCAATCTTTTTCGTGTACGCACACGCAATACATGCGCACGTAGATAACTCTATACAGCCGCCCACATTTTATAATTCATAGAAATGGAAAAAGATAATTTGCTCAAAATCCTTATACAGAGCTGATTCGTTGAGATTCGTTAATTCGAATGTCCGCTTATTCGAATGCTCGCTAATAGGGTTCTAAAGCCCTGTGTCAGTTTTCATGTACAACGATAAAAAAACACGATTAAAAACCATTCCGGATCACCGTAATGCTGTTAGATCATTTTGGTCAAATCAGTTTAGCTCTGTTTCCTTGTTTCTTACCTCCAAGTTGGCATGGTTTAGTCATCATGATGTACCTGAAAACCTTTGAACAACGAGGGTCAGAGTCGAGACGGCCACAAGAAAGGGGGTGCGCCAATGTGGGAAAGGGAAATAATTTGTGATTGTAGACGGTATTGTTTTGATTCGCAACTAAGCAATTCTCTACCAAAACCGGAAATGGATTTTATTTGTGTTTTTTGATTTGGCTCAAACTTTGTGGGAGCCTTCCCTATGACCAAAGAAGCTATTTTGTGTCATTGGTTCACCTATACAAGTCTCCATACAATTTTGGCAGCTGTCCATACAAAAATGGTACGTAAATATTCAAACAGCTGTAACTATTGAATAAATTTTCTGATCAATTTGGTTTCTTCGGCAAAGTTTTAGGTATTGTTGAGGACTATTGAGAAAAAAATAAGTACACGGAAAAAGTTTTTGCCGATTTTTTAATAAAATTTTTTTTCACAAAAACTCAATTTCCCAAAATACGTATTTTTTGATTTTCGAGATTTTTTATATGTTTTTGGGGACAAAAAAACCCAACTTTTGAGCCATAGAGAAACATGGTCAGAAAATCTACCGCCAAGTTATGAATTTTTGAAAAAAAATGATTTTTAAAAAAAATCGAAGTTTCATGCAAAAACAAGTTTGACATTATTTATCAATGCAGAATTGAATTTGAAAATCGAAAAGTACTTTACAGATTTTTTGATAAAGGGCTCCGTTTTCAAGATATAGCCACCGAAAGTTTGATTGTAGCGAAATATTTGCAGATTTTGGATTTTTCAAAATAGTGACCATGAGTGATCATTTCTAATTTTTTTTTTTTTGAAAATTCAGAAAATTTGCTATAAAATTGTCTAAGAGACATTGATAATTGGACCTCTCGTTGCTGAGATACAGCGGCTTAAACAAAAAGAAACATGCAAATTGAAGTTTTATAAGTCTCACCCAAACAGCCCATCATTTTCTAATGTCGATATCTCAGCAACTAATGGTCCAGTTTTCAATGTTAAAACATGAAACATTCTCTATTAGGTTTTACGCCGACTCGATTTTGAGGTTAAAAATTTGACAGCTTGGCTGCACTGTTTACATTTTTTGCACGTGTGTCTCTGTAAAAATGTGTGTGCGTGTGCGCTCGTGACGTCACGCTGTAAAACCTAATTAGAGATCTCCACGGTTTCTCTCACGAACACCATGATCCTGCGTTAGTATTTGTATTTATAGTATTGTTTTGGTTTTGATCGATTGTGATTGCCTGAATTCCAAGCAGCTGATTTTGTTTACACTATTTTTACGCAGACATAGAAAAATCGAGTAGACGAATTCGCCTGTAAAAACCAGCTGTTTACCACGTGCTCGTGGTATAACCGTATAACACAGCTGATTTTGACAGACGAATCATTCTACTCGATTTGCAATATGTCTGCGTGTAAATTTTGTTACAAACTAACACACTCTCGCGCGTGGATATTTCTATTCCAATTTATCTACTTCACATGTTTGCTAATTCGAATGCTCACTAATTTGAACGTATTAAAATTTAAAAAATGTCTCGGTGGAGTCGCTGGTAGGCAGTTGGACTCACAATCCAAAGGTCGTCAGTTCGAATCCCGGGTGGATGGAAGCTAAGGTGTAAAAAGAGGTTTGCAATTGCCTCAACAATCAAGCCTTCGGACACCAAGTTTCGAGTAGGAATCTCGCAATCGAGAACGCCAAGGCAATGCTGTAGAGCGAATGAATTGATTTAATTTTGATTTTGAATGCAATTCCATTCGATTTATTAAATAATAACAAACCCGCTCTGTAATCAAGTCTGTCGTCAACTTATCCATCATCGCAGCAATTACTTTTTTTCGAAAAAATGTGACATTTTTTCACAGGAACGTTCTACAAAAATTGAAAATTGAAACTTCTATTGCAGATTTTTTTTTTGCTATTGTGTTTCATATGTTTATAGGTCCTTTAAGAAAAAAACTCAAGATAATAATCTTGATGGTGAAAAAATCGATGCCAACATTTCAAAAAGCATCATGTACAAACCATGCGTTTTGAGAAAAACGCATTTGAATGTTGAGCATCCATTTTCAATTACCATTTTTATATAAAAGCAAAATAAGATGTTCTAATGATAACAAACGATGAAGAACGTTGCTTTTGTTGATACTTGATCATCTATATTCAATAAAACATTATTTCCGTAATTTTATTTGAGAAAAACAAACATAACTTCTTTTGAAATAACCAACGTCGATATCACACTGCTGTCACTGAGGGGGGCGCTTTGTTATGATTCGTTTTTCTTCGCCGAATGTACATGGCACTTTTTTCATGTTGCTTTTTTTTTCGTCACGAGGTTTATGTAGCCTTTTGTTTGACAGGTTGACAGGGCTATATAAACAGGTACTGCTGATGGCAGAGATTTTGTTTATGTTACTTTATTTAAAATCATGATTAAACAGACTTTACTGAAGTAACTTTTGCTCATTTTTGGTGGAGAGGTAGCTTATTAGAAGTACTTTCAGAATATACAATAACCCAGAAAGTGTCAAAATGTACATGATGCCTTTTGAAATGTTACCGTCGAAATAATCTTTTCCATGTTTTTACTTGCGCAACCTGTTTCCCTCTACAACACTAAACAACCTCCCCAATTAGTTTGGCATCCCTGGCCCACTTTTGTTTGTGTTTGTGACATCGCGGCGGAGAGGAGGCGCCTTCTTTTTCGTTCGACTTTTCGACGTCGTCGTCGTCGTTTGTCAGTTGCCATCAAAACGTCAGCCGCCCAACAAATCGCGGACGGATTATTTTGTGTGTGCGAAAAATTTTGCTGCTGCTCGGTTTCGGGTGCGTTTGGGGTGGCCAAGGAAAAAAAATCTTCGCCAGGAAAAGTGGTTCCGCGCGTCACGGGGTCCAAGGTGCACTTCCGGTTTGGGGTGAGATTTGCTAGGTGGGAAACGCAAGGTTGGTTTTTTCCGCAACAAACAAGAACACGGACCATTTTCGCCTGATAATCTCGTGCAGCGGGTCGGTTCTGGGACCTGTCAGACGAAGGGACGAAGTGACCAGCGGAGGAACGACGTACACCGTGTTTGTGTGTGCGTGTTTGCGCAAGAGAAAGAACTGCACGGAGGAAAAAGGAAGATAAAAGTGGACATCCTCGCTTCAAGAAGGCAGAGCTTCAATCCGGAACTTGCGGGGAATCGACGCTGCGTTTTTGGTGGACTTGTTCTAGTACGCGATTTTCGGTGTTGAACCCCCGTGTTCCCTCCACGTTCCCCAACATTCTCTTGCTCATTCTGGCCCAGCTCTCCGTGGCCACTGCCTGCCTGCCATCGTCGTCGCCGTGCCGTTGCCGTGCAAGTGTTTGCAAAGTTACGCGAAATATGTGCTGTTGAAAGGTACAAGAGAAGAGCTCTCCTTCCTGATCCCGTGGTGTGGTAGCAGAGAAGAAAATCAACAATCGAAAACGGGAAGAATCTTCCGAGTGACCCAAGAGATCCCGTGTTTCCGGAGCGAAAGGTTAGTGGCCGCGAGGAGGACACACACAATGTGGTGTTGGTTTTTGTGGGCTGTTGTTTTTGGGGGGAACCATTTTGAAACGAGTTCGAGCGAAGCAAACAAAAAAAAAGTCCTCTGCAAACGTCGATTCCTTCGCCGTCGATTGTGTGTTTGGGGCATCGATTCTTACTCCGGGAGTGGTGTCCATTGAAGAACAGCAAACCCCTCAGCGCTTCTGCGCGCCCCGGCCTGGGGTTTGTGTGTGCTTGCGATGGGTTGTAAACAACAACTCTTTGGGTTCTTTCGACGATTTGTGGGAAAACTAGGACAGATGAATCGTTTTGGAAATTGCATTTTGGGTTTTGATTGAGAAGGGAATAGTTAAATATTTGCAAATTTGATACACCGAGAGCGAGTGGTTTGTTTTTCTCCAGTCCTAGAGTGAAGAGTGTGTGCAGTGGGTTGATTTATCGCCCTGCGAGGGTGATGAGAATGTTTTGTGCAATAATTCTGACGTCAACCTGCTTTCTTCAGCGACGGTGGAGTGGTGACGAAAAAACTAGAAAAAATATGCGTAATTTGAGAATGCGTGCATGTTTTGTTAAAAACTTAGTTTAATTATATTGTTCTACTTTAAAACCTAATTAAGTTAATCAAATCAAACCATTTTTTAGACTCAAGTCAACCCTGAATTGCCACGTTCAAAAAACTTGAAGGCTTACTCAGATTATTTTCTAAATTTGGTCATAATATATGTTGAAGGTGTGATTGCGAGATAACCCGCATTTTCAGCCAAGCCAAAAATTGCCCCATTCCATTTATAACTACTCTTCTCAAGACACCAAAGCTCCAGAAATGCACCTTTTTCGGAAAATCAATTTCCACGTAATTTTGCGATCTGGACCACTGCGCATTGAAAAATCTTTAAAAAGTCAAAATTTCTCTTTTCTGGGTCAACTTCCATATCCAATATCAAAATCAGTAGTTTGTTGCGTTGCAGACCCCTTCCCTAACAAAGACGTGGAATGTAAGTACCTCATCACTCTAAATTAGCTATTATAATACGTCAAACAAACATACTCGCACTTTTTGACAGTTTGCCTGTTTTGTTTGTTTGCAAAAACTTTGACCTGCATACATTTGGCTTTTTTCGCGAGTTTGGCAAACTGTCAAATACGAACAATAAACTTAACCTGGGACAACTTAACCCCCGGTGGTAGTGAAGGAACTGTCACTTTTTACACGGCGCTCTGTCACTGTCAAAACCAACGTTTGGTAGTGTGTTTGGACTCCGTGTAAGAGGGTTTTCAAACTAAAAAGTGGCCCCGTTTGTTTGACAATAGTGTCAAACCATCAGGGTTTGAGTGTAACAATCCATATCGACAACGAAAGAGTCCACTGTAGCTTCTTAAAACCCTTAAATCTAGTTGGTTGTAACGAAATCTAGTGGTTGTAAAACGAAATTTATCAATTTTATTTCTGGAGTAGTTTTTCAAAACAACCTATCCAATGCTTTTTAAAGATCTAAAATTGGCTTTAAATTTGATTTTTGACGAATTTTAAGATCGAAGCCCGCCAAGGAGCGAGGTTGGGTTGTAGAGGGTTAAATTTATTTTGCAGAGGTTTCCGTGAATTGATAACTGCTTTGAAAAAAATAATCGCAGTGTTTCTCCATAATCTCTTTTGATACTACATATTTGCCTTAATATATATATATATATTTTTTTTTTGCAGGCCAAGGGCGCATGATACTAATGATACTCGTCGGTTGACACACCTAGGCGAGGAACATCCCGGAAAGAGCCCAACTACATCCGTAGTGCTGTTTGGACAAAACAGCATGGCTCTGGTTCCTTGCAAGTGTCCTATTTTCTTACCTCCACGTTGGCTAGGTTTAGTCATCATGATGACAAGGTGTAACCTAGCTGGTGGCCTGTGGAAACGACTCGTAAACCTTTGACCAGCGAGGGTCAGAGTAGAGACGGCTAGAAGAAAGGGGCGCGTCAATGTGGGAAAGGGAAGTAATTTGTGATTGTAGACGGTATTGTTTTGATTCGCAGTATGAGTATTGAGTCAACTGCTGTGGATGTACCTGAAACATCGCACAACGGGGTTTCTCTTCTTTCCGTTTCAGCTACCACCTATCTTCTGTTTATTTTGTTTCTCGGATTTTCTAACGCGGCTTCTGTTTACTATCCTCTATTTGATTTCGATTTTACTCATTTGATTCTCTTATTTCTCAACGCTTTTCCACTCTATTTTACCAATTGATGCTGCTGTAACAAACTGTCTGCTTTCCCTTAATTTGGTAGCGATGTCAATTTTGTTTATCATGTGCCTTTTCTTTATTTATCTATTTGAATAATTTCTCATCTTCCCTGTAAATTGCCCTCAATACAATCTAAGCTTGTTTGTTACCTCTATTTATTAACTATTGTTAATTTCTTTATCTACTTCATAAATTACTATCTTTCTTTTACTTTTGATTCTTTACATAGTATATTTCCTTCACTGTCCATTGTTTTGAAACTTCACTTTTTTCTTAAGCAAGGTTGGAGCCTTTACTCAATTTATGGAATGATTAAAGGATTAACACAAACATTACTATTGTACTTTTGGTAAACATTTATAACATGCTTAGGACCAAAATTGTAACAAAACACCGCGACAAAAGAAATAGCAACAGATAAACACGACTTAACATTAGGGAATATTTTAGGAGAAAACAATACACAGTAAAATAACAACTAGTTTTTGAATTCAAACTAAAAATAAAACAGTTTTTGCTTTAATGAAAATTGATAGGCACACTTTGAATGGTTAGGCGCTTATACTTACATCAAACCCTACGTAATGTACCACCCCCGGCCGAGTTAAAATGCGTAACCGGAAAAGAAGGTGTGCATGCCTGGCACGAACACTCAAAGCGTGTTCTAGCGTGCTGCTCGTACTGACTCAGAGCAAGGGTGAGATGTAGGTGTAAGGGCAGTGCGTGTTCGTCGGGAACCTGGTGCATAAGATCGGTCAAGGCCCGTTCTTACACTGAAAATTGCGAATTGCGAGTACATATTTGCCTTAATTTTTAGAGAATAATTGATGAAAGTATTATTTTAGTTTTGTTGCCATACCCCGACTTCGACCAGGACCTAGGGAATTTTTTTTTAAAAAATCGCGATTTTTATCCATGTAATAAATAAAACTTAAATTTCATTAAAATGGTGGTTAGTTGTGGCTGACGTAGCGGAAACCTAACGGCTAATATTCCATTCTAATGGAAAAATAATCAACTAACGAACACTAAAACGCGTTTTTTTTTTCAGAATACTTGATTTGGAATAACAGCCGATAAATATAAACTCAATAAAAATAAACTCAAAAAATAAACGTCTCATTAAAATAATGTAAACATCTATAAAAAAAAATCATTCAAAATCCCTGTTCAATCAGTCTGAAATGACAAAAGGAGTTATTCTTGTGTCATAACTAGAGGTGGGCAAAAAAAGAGCGAGCCGCACAAAGAGCCGGTTCATTGAAAAGAGCGAACGAACCATGGCTCACAAAAAAGAACCGTGGTTCTTTTTTGAACTTCGGTCTTTTGGAAGAACCGTTCCAAGATGGATTAATTTTTCAACTTGTTATAAATATAATTTATTGAATTTCCAACAAAATGTAGTGTTTAATCTGTTTTTGAGAGTTAAAATACAATTTAAAATATTTCAATGCTGAGCTATTCCAACTCAAATCAGGAATTTTTCTAGTACTTTTGTAGATTGTTTAATTATTCCAGGCCGACAGTTTTGTGTAAACGAGTTAAGTGATGCTATCAGAATCTGTGATTACAATTTAAGTGATATACTAACCATTCGTAATTGTCAAAACATCCATAGAGTCTCGATCAATCAATAATGAAATGATATCGGACAAAATTCGTTAATCTGTTGAACTAACGGTTCTCGAATTATGGTTGTATCGACCATTGTTGCGAATCGAGGATTTACTGGAGTTTCGACGATCAAATGGAGCCTAACATTTCAAATGGACACAAGGGTTTTGTGAACAGGAGTTCATCTCTTTCACTCAAATGACAGTTTATATTAGTATGATAGGGATACACTCTTGTTTGCAGAGCTTCTGTGTCCTAATGAAATGGAAGGCACGAAATAGTCTTCTTGATGAAGAGTATTCAACTTGTAAAGTATGAACTGTTCATTTATGTTTATTGGTTTTGGAAGCGGCAAGTCAGGTTTAAAAACAAGGTAAAGGTGTTTGGCTTTGCAATTAAAATTTCGGGGATTTGAGATTCAAGTTACTTTAAGACAGTTTAGTTAGTTAGTTTTCCGTAAATGAATAATTGGACTTAAATGATCAGTTGAACTGGTCGGAGTGTACTATTTCATTAGCAGATCTGCTTCTAGTTGTAATGTACGACAAGACTACTGACGGACGCGACAGGACGGGGCCCAGAAAAAAAGTCCTCAAGATTTATATTCCCTAGACAAGTTAGTTTTCATCTTTTGTTTTCCAGTATTTTTTTTTAATTTCCTTTAAATTAGAAATACATCATGGTTCCCTTTGTATAAATCTCAAATTAGTTTTAGATTAAATCATAATGTCAGATTTCCTTTTTTCAGTTTTAAAGTTAGAATAACGTAACTGCTCAAGTCATCCAAGTTCTTACTACTCACACCTACACTAATTTTCTTTCACCTTCCCCCTCCCGATCCCCTATATCTTCCGGTGGTGTTCATTTTGTATGCAATACTAGTTCGGCCACTACCCTTTTTTCCACAAGAAATCGGACTTGGACTGACTTGAGGCCGCGTCCCCCACCTTGCTCCGTAAAACGAAAACGAACGAAAACGAAGATGATTTACTATCCAGATTTCTACCACACTGAAAAAAATATTCTGTTTTTAGTTATGAGCAATGTAATTAAGCTTATATCTGTAAGCCCATGCATCCAATTGAAAAGCTGTCAAAGGCAAACTGGAAAATCGGACAAACTTTCCGGTAAAAATATTTTCGAGACTGAAAAATCAAGTCTGTCATATAGAAAATGCGAAAAACCACCAAAAAAAGCTATTTTTTCAACATTTTTATTTTTAAAAACGCTGTAACTTCGCAAGGATTGGACTTAGGACAATGGTCAATATAGAGACTTTTATGTAAAATTGTCTGGAAAATCGATTCCCACTATCGGTTTTTGAAAATTTTGACATTTAGGCCACTTTTCAAAAAAACAGTTTTAGTAAATGATTTTTGTTTTTTTTTTTAGGAGAGACATACCATCCTGCATTTTTCGTGAGTCTTTGTAACATTCTAGGCTATTTCCTCAAAAAATTTGAACGAAAAAAAATCGTGACTTCACCATAAAGTTTAACTTATAAACATAAAAATTGAAAAATCCCTTAGAAGTGGCGTGTATTTTTCTTTCAGTGTATTTTTTTCAGAAAGCTCGTCCAATTTCCTACAAGTTTGTCTTTGACCACTTTTTGGTACGATGCAACGCCTTCGAGATACAGTCATTTTTAAATTACAGAATACAAAAATATTTAAATACCTTACGCCCTTCTCAAGTGTTATTTTCGAGTACTATTGGCTCCATATACACAAAAATGGCTTATATAGGTCTAGGATAACATGTCTACAAAGTTTCATTGAAATCGGAGAGGGTCGGGTACAAAAGTACCAGAAAATTTCCTGATTTAAGCTGGAATTGCTCTGCTAATAAAAAATAATCTCAGCACTATATTTTAGGATAAAACGCAGCAGGTTATATAGGCATGGCATTTTAAGAGCTGAATCGTCATATTCCAAGTAGCAACTTTCTTATCATATATATAGAAAGACTCTCAATAGTATTGATGTCAATATTCGAGAACCACTTAATTCAAGCTCATATTTTCAGTTTCCTTCACTTTTTTTTTTATTTATTAAAGTAATTGATTTTCTTTATAAAATAAAATAACTTTTAATTGTATTTATAGTAAATTTAAGTATTGCCCGAATACAAATTTGAGCATTTCAAATTGCTTAACTTTTACATTATTACCAAAAATCTACTAAATAGGTAGCTTAGATATTTGGGAAGAAAAATTAAATCCTCTTGCCCGAATAAACTTAAGCGTTTATAGACTTTAAATTAGAGTGTAGAAAAAATATTATCTTTGAATAAAATACCAGCATTAGTTCAATTTTGACAGAAATAATCGCAATTTTAAAATTAAAAGCAATTTCTCCAAAACCCTAGATTTTTGTTTGGATGCCAAAATATCCTGTTCATCCATATTTTGAAAGTGGGTCTCGTGGCGCAGGGGTAGCGGCTTCGGCTGCCGATCCCGATGATGCTATGAGACGCGGGTTCGATTCCCGCCTTATCCACTGAGCTTCTATCGGATGGTGAAGTAAAACGTCGGTCCCGGTTTCACCTGTCTCGTCAGAGGCGCTGGAGCAGAAATCCCACGTTAGAGGAAGGCCATGCCCCGGGGGGCGTAGTGCCAATAGTTTCGTTTCCATATTTTGAAAAAGAGCGAAAGAGCCGTTCAAATGAGCGGCTGTTTTTAATGAGCGAACGAAAATGAGCGGCTCTTAAACAAGCGGTTTTGCCCACCTCTAGCTCATAATAATATTAAATAAAAAAATAATAATATTGTCCTGCGAAATTTATTTCTTGCTTTAGATGTATGAATGTGTAAATTTTTCGATAACATGTTCAAAATAAAGTTCCAAATCATTGCGTTATTTGACACATATTTTCCGATTCTCGACATTTTAATTCAGTTGGTTTTTGCAAATTTTGTATTATTTGTCAAATTTACGCGATCGCACAAATAAGCCACATGTATTTCGTGAACCTACACGACAAATCTCTTGCCAATCACTCGCATGTTACGGTCATCGCTCTAACCCTACATACCGCAACCACATGACTTTAAATACACCCGGTTCTCTCAAATCCACCGACTTTGAGAACTGCAACGTGTGCGACTCACGCTCACGAACGAAATTGGCCGCGCAATCATTTCTCGCGGTAATTAGCTTACAAGCCAAGCCAAAACAAGTCGTTTCTCGTCAAACTCGACACGGTGTCAACAAGTGGTCCTCCGCTTTCAGCGAGCTGAGTTTGAGCCGCGAGCGTGTAGTTTCAAGCAATTTAATGTTTAAGGACACCCTCCAAGCCAAGCATCGACCCATAAGCTGCGGGTGCGTTATGCGTCGTCCAATGAGGAGGGGATTTGTGCTGACTCAGGGGAATCTTCCACGAAGGAATTTCACAACTATTCAAAATATGAAGACCACGACCAGCACCAACGATGCTCTCTTTCTCTTTATCCTTGGGGCACGAGGAGGATTGGCGCCTTTCTGGTGACCAACCTCAGACCAAAGAGGAGAAACCTCGAACGTAATTTACCCATTATTCATTCGCGTTTTTTTTCATTCATCCGACAAAGGACCCTTTTCGAATACTCTTTTTTCTCGCTGGGGCAAACTATGAATGAATCGTGTGACCACCGGGTACGTGTGTGCCCGTGTGAGGATTTAGAGTGAACGAAAATACACGAAACATCTCGTGACGACGACGCGACGATGCCAAAAAGAACCGCCGACTGCGTCGTCGGTTTCCTGATCTTGACACTGCAGGCCTGGTTGATTCACAATTTTAAAAGCTGCAGTGGCAATTGCAGGGTGTCAACTCAGAAGCTGTTTCAAAAATGAAAATAATTATTTTTAATTTAATTATTTATTTATTTTTTTGAACCTAAATCAGTTTTTGAACTAAACAGAACTTCGTTCTTTACGCCATTTTCATTGAAGGCGCTTTTAAAACCCAACCTTCCCGTTTCACCTTAAGGTTAGGTATTCAAAAAAAAAAATCCGTGTATGGTTAAGTTACATAAATTGATCAAAAACTTAAATTGTCTCGCTTGTTTTTTAATACCCCTGACTCAAGGCATTTTCAAAAACACTCAAAAAGCAAAAAATGGAAATTTAGTTTATTGGACCTTTTCAAAAAAAAAAAAAAAACTCCAGATCTGATCAATGGTTCCAAGATAGGGTAAATATATCCTTTCTAATCAAACACCTATCTTCGTCATATGGAGAGTTTGATGCTCGATAAAAGCTCCAAAAAGACTATCTAGGTTATAAACTTACCAGCAACAGCACCGCCTCAAGTAAGCACGCAAATTTATGTCACTTACTGGCCAAAAAGATCAAATTCAATGCACTTTTGATCATAGTTTCTATTTTGCGAGACCATTTCTCATCATTTTGGTAGCACACACAGGGACACACGCGAGCAACACCCAACCGCTTAATGAATATCGTCAAAATCAACTTTTCACTTTCGCTTACTTTTTCACAGCGCTTTCGATACTGCTCTGCTCCCAACATTCGGCAACATGTTCTTTTGAACATTAGTTAGTCACTCACTTGAAAAATAATCCCGAAACATGTAAATAATTAGCAAGCGCCATCCAAAAAACAAACACGTAAGTCTTTTGACGTTTCAATTTTGACTATACATTCCAATCGAAGGCTGAAGAAAACCAAACGAGAAGCGAAGGCAAATAAAGAACAAAGGGTGGCTACCAACACCACCGCAGCGCTTGTGGTGTTGCCAGGAAACTTTCTCTATAAATCCTACTTTTTGTGAGTGTTCGCTTAAAATTTCATCAATTTTGGCAGCACTAAGCAGACCCAAAAGAGCGCTGGAAGAAAAAAAAAAGAACTAAGCTGAAAATAGAAAAATGGGCGTGGCCCAATGCACTCGACTGATTAGAATGCATTTGGGAAATATTTTTTTTAAATGCTTGTAAAATAAAAAGCATAACATTAAATAAAATACTTGGTTTTAGTGAATTTCAAGGAACAATCCAGATTATCCAGCATCATTCAAACGCGACCGCTTATTAGGCTTAAAAATGGGCATATTTCCCCTATCATCGATTGAACATTGAGGGTCAATTGAGTAGCACTAATAATTGTTGATTTTTTAGTTTATTTATTCAGATTTTTTCTATAAATATGCATTCAGTTAAATATTATTGAGTGTCCAATCACATGGCTTGTTAACATTCTTTGAAAGGCTTCTCAACAACCAAAGGTCGACTAATAATGTCCAAAAAAGCAAATTGTAGAGAATTTTCTCAGCTCTTATAGGGGAACTATACCCTTTCTCAGCCTATTTCTATTATCGGCCTATCAGCACTTTGATCATGAATTACAGCTTTCATAAAGTGTTTTTGACTGTTCCAAAGTAATTAATAGCTCAAATAAAAGTGAGCAAGCAACTCTCCATTGTTGAAACATCTGAAAATGTTGATTTAATAGCGGAAAACGGAAAAGTGATGAGAATTGGTCGAACGGCTTAGAGTGATTAGAATGGGCATATTTCCCCTAATTTATTTTTTCATGGTTAGACAAGGATGGACACTATTTTTAAAAATGGAAATTAAATTTGTTTTATAATTAAACCTGAAATTTCGTATAACTCAAAAACGGTGCAATTTATATTTTTTTTTTCTTTAATTTTTTAATGATGAATACAATTTACCATCTAAACATGATTTCTCTACTAAAACATAATAACAATTTTACAAGAATTGCCCTCTTTGATTTTTGTAAAAAAAAATTATATGTTTTAGTAGACAAATCATGGTTAGATGATAAATTGTATTCATAATCAAAAATTAGAAATTAGTCAAAATCAAGTTTTTGTGATATAAAAACATTTATTTTTTTATAGCGTAAATTTTTATTTAACAGTCCTGATCATATTTATAACTTTGCTCACCAGATCGATCAGAAAATTTCTTCTTGAGATACAGAAGACCTGAATGAAGACTTGTATTAAGAAACTAATGATGCAGAATTGCTCAGATGCAAAAACAAAATTTGCAATCAAAAATAATTCCTCGAAAAGTTTAATTTTTTTTTCAATTTTGAAAATATTTTTAAAAGGTAAAAAGCAGGGATGGAATAATCACAAAAAAATCATTTTCGCTTGCGAACTTTTTTCACCCGCGAAAGAGAGAGGAGGCAAATCACGCAAAAGAAAATCGCTCCCGAACTTCTCCAAAAAATCAATCTGTGGATTATTTTTTGTGATTTTCCTTGTTAGCATCACTTTAAACTATTTATTCCGCTTTGTTTACACTCATTGCCCAACTACAAAAAGTGACAGTTCATTTTTCGACCTGTGTCGTTACACATGCAAGTGTAGTAGTGAAAAAGATGTTCCGCCGAATAATCAAGATGATGATTTTTTTAGATTCCTTTTAACGATCTTTCGTGCGCGAGAGAGGAGAGCCATGCTCCTTTTGGATTTTTTCTCTTGATGAACGTCCAAAGATTTTCTTTTGATGATGATTATTCCATCGCTGGTAAAAAGTATTTTCGAAAATCTGTGAAAAAAATCTAACATTTCTTTCTTTATCAATTTAAATTTTGTGGAAAATATGTTTTTCTCAGAGTCATCTAATTAGCCCTCATTTTCGAAACAATTGGTTTGATTGTTGTTGTTGATGTTAAAAATTCAAACTTTTGTGAAATTGTCTGCTCTTTTCTAGTAAACCTAATTTTATAATTTTAGTACCAAGGGTAAAAAACTGCTTTTTTGTCACTTTCATATGTTTGGCTAGATTTTTCAGTTCGCATATAGAAATATTTTTTTCAGGTATGCTTTCTATCATAAAGTTTTTTTTTTAAATTGCGAGAATAATTAACAATCAAATAAACACTTTAAAATACTCATAACTTAAAAACAATACACTTTATCAAAAAAATGTGCAGCGTTTTTTTTTCGATTGCAAATTGATTTTGACCATCCAAACTCCAGCACAAAAGGTGCCTTTTTCAACATATCAAAAAATAGACCAGAAATCGATTTTTAAAGGGTACTGCATCTATTTTTCAAAGTTTGTGTCGCCTTTTTTGACGATTTTTTTTTAAAATCCAGAGTAATTTAACTTAAGTTCTACGAAAAACTTTACTTTTCTTGATTTAATTTTTTTCTTGTTTCATTTTTAGGATGTATTTTAATTTGCATTTATCCTGTTTAGTTTATGTTTGTTTTTGGTAGTATTTGGCCTATTCTACCACTTCCTATCATTACATTTAGCCTTTCTAGTTTTTTCATGTTTTTACAATCACCTTTTTATTTTTTTGCTTATTTTTCATATTTTCTACTATAAAACGATACCATTATCATTTAAATTGTTGAAAAAATGCATAGTCTGGTATACTACATAAATTACTATTTTACATAATGTAGAGGAAAAAATATATTTTATAAAACATTGGCAAAGTCAAATAAAACAAGTCACCTTATAATTTTCTTGAATTTAAAGAGTTCTTCTTTCCAATGCTTTTTAACACTGGAACGCCCAAGCCTCCCAAAAAAGGTGGAACGGTAACTTCAATTCGCTGGTTCTCGGGCATTACTCAACCAATCGGGACGATTCTTGTTTCCAGTGATTTGTAAGAATGTCTAGATGATCCTAAAATTTTGCAGAACTTGATTTGAACAAATCTGTATTTTTTGCGACCGAAAACATCGTTCCACCTTTTTTTAAAACGACTGCCTCCGTGGAATTTTCGGCGATTTTTTTTACACGCGAAAAAAAAAGTTGGAACGATGTTCTTGATCGCAAAAATTACAGATTTGATCAAATTCAGTTCTGCAAAGTTCTAGAATCATCTAGACATCCTAACAAATCACTGGAAAGAAGAATCATCATGATTGGTTGAGTTATGCCCGAGAACCAGCGAGTTGAAGTTACCGTGCCAACTTTTTTGGAGCCTTGGGCGTTGGAATGTTAAAGATCAAAAATTGGTTGAAAAATTGGAAATGGAATTCAAAATACAGTTGATTCACCAGTTATCGTTGTCTGCTTTCGCGATTTTACTTCAATTATTTTCAAACAGCTTTCTCCGAATATTTCGTTCTATTACTTGAAGTGAAGACAAGTTAAATTTGTAATTGAATAATCGACAAAATATTGGGAAGTACAATCCTTCACTTTAAAATCCACGGGGTTTCTTTATAAATCATCGCAAACCCTCAAACCAGAAAGAGTAGATACCCTGTCCAACCGCCACTGCAGCAGTGCAACGCTGGCGTCGCGATTTTATGATGATGGCATCGATTCAGACCACAAAACAAGCCAGTGCCTCAACGTCTCGTGTGTACTGTTGCGACAGGGTCGAGATTGTTTCTGCCACGGTTTCCCACTTCCTGATGAGTAAATTCATCCGCATCACCCGTATAGTTACTGACTGAGAAATCATCTGGCTTCACTTTATGCTTGGGAAGTGTTTGATTTCATCGGATTTTCAGGGGTTAATAATAAGAATTACTCAATGCAAGATGTTTCTTGGGTGTAACAATTTAATGTTTCATTTTTAAACATAATCCAACGTATGACTCAAACATAACAAAAATCTTCTGTGAACAATTAGTTTAGTCATGTAAAAAGATGCCTCCTCACGACTTTGTTTACATATCACCGGAGTGAGCTAATAGTCGTGCGTAATTCTTATTTCGTGTAAGCCTGGCTGATGCACTGATCGTGTAATCTTGTTTTCGATGCCAAATTACGGGCGGAAAAACGTGTGCGAACGCGCGCGATGTTTACAGTTCAGCAACGCATCATCATCGGCGTCGTCAGGCTAGCGTTTTTCGACCTTTCAGCAGTTTAATTGGATTAGGTAGTAGTTTGAAGTGAGTGTGACCGGTTCAGCGCAGTTGAGCGAGTGGGCGGAGGTGATTCCCAATTCGAGTTATTGTTCGGTATTTCATACTGTTGTTGTTGTTGCTGTTGTTTGAAATAAAGTATTATTGGGGTTTAAAAAATGTTTGCAACGGTCTTAGTTATTTTTAAGGCAATCAATCATTCAAAATTGACTAAAATGGGGTCCCAGAGTTCAAATTTTATGTTAAAAATTTAAAAAAATCACGAAACATTTTTTTCGTGATTCGATTAGCTGAAGTATCATACAAACCTTCGGATAATCGAAACTTTAGATAATCGAGTCTGGACTGCATAAAAAATAAAATTTCTTTAATTTATTTTGTCTTTTATACAGTAAATTACATTTCAAAATTGAAATTGAAAAAAATGTGGATTTCATTTGATAACCAAAATGATCCGAATTTTCGAGATTTTCAAATTTTATCGATTTGTTTGACTAAAAGTATAAAGATGTAAATAACAAGCCATAGTCTTAACGTTTGAATGAAAAAAGTGTTTTAAAATGCAGTTCAGTTGTTTTGCAATGATTAGTTTAAAAAAAATGTAAGATTTAATAAAAACACATTTTTTTGCGAAAAAAAAACTGTTTGCGGTACCATACATCGGAAATTTTCAAAAAATCAAAAGATTTTTCAATAAATCCAAACACACTTAAAAATTATTCTAAACTCAGGGGATTGCATTTAAAAAAGGATTTTTGCTGGTTGCACTTAAATTTGCATTAAAATTTTTCAACATTTGAATGAAAAAAGTTTTTTAAAATGCTTTGTACAACTCTCCAGTTCTTTTGCAATCATTAATTTCCATAAAATCGAAGTATTCTAATCTAATCTAATCTAATCAGACCCTAGCGCAGCCAATCTTTCGAAGGGATCCTGGAGAGTGCCTTAGGTTAGATGACGCCTAGCACTCTTCTTGTCATTTATTAACATTTGTAGTGCGCCATTGCATCGGAATGCATTGAAACAACACAAGCGTTAAAGCGGCCAGGCCTACTGCGTAAAGCCGTATCGCAGAGATGACTCGTAATTGGGTTGAGTTTGAGCACTGAGTGTTCGAACAACAACACAATTCTGAATCGACAGGGGAGGAAGAAGCGTGGGGACACACCACCATACGCTCCGAGATTTTGGTTGTATTCGTTGGGAGCACCATGCTAAGAAGGTTTGGTACTCCGGGACCCTATGCGATGGGACATTTGTATTTCCACGAATGCCCTGGACACTATTTGCCGTGGTTATAGCGCCACAACTCGCTCTAATTTCCATAAAATTGAAGTATTGACGAAAATTATATTTTTTTTGCGAAAAAAAAAGTTTATGTGATCGGAATTCCATAAAAATTTCAAATATGTTTAATCCAGTCCAAAAAAACTTAATCATATTTAGCTTTTTAGCAGAAAAATGTTTTTAGATTGTTTTCAATTGATTATACTTCTATTTTCATTAACATTTTGAAGTTTAAAAAATATATTGAAAGGGGGGCGATTCGACCGTAGTAAAATTTTTACGAAGCCTTCGGATAGTCGAGTTTCAAATTTAAAAAAATACAACATTTATTTTAAATTGAATATCAATATCTACAAATTAAATAGGGAAACTTGATAAATAAAAAAAATACATGAATTCTCATGTTAGGCCGTTGCCTCCTTCAAAATCGGCCCAAACAATCAGGGGTAAAAAAATATGTTTTCGAAAAACTTCCAATATTTTTTTTTCGAAAAACTTCAAAAGTTTAATAAAAAATTAAGTCTTCCCGAACAAACAGAAATAAATTTGGAATAACATTTTTTGATATTTGAAATTACTGGGCCACTAACATTTTATGTTATTTATAACAAGTTTCGTTATTCACTATTATGATTTTGCTGTTATTGGATTGTTATTGTTATACCAGACTAATAACATTTTGAGTTATTCTTCGAACAAATCTTTGTTATTCTTTGTTGTGATTTTCCCAACTACAGTTATAGTTATTTTTTTCCATAACAAAAAATGTTATTCCCAAGTTGTTTTGGCTTTCAACCAATATCAGACTAATAACCAATTTTGTTATGATAACATAAACTGTTATTAAACCCTTTTGCAAAAATGGATTTTTCAAGAAGATTCCATAACACTTTCTGTTATTTTAACAGTATTTGTTATTGAAATGGCATGCGTTTTGTTATTACCGCCTGCCCTGGTTTTCGACAGAAAACAATTTGAAATGCATTTTCCTGCATTTATAATCGTATTTAGCATGTTTGAGTTTATTTACTTTTTTAATATTTTAAGTTTCACAAAAAAAAAAACAACGTACGGTGTCGCAATTAGTTATTTTCCTAAAAACTTTTTTTCGTCAATTTCTAGATATTTTTAGATGATTGCAAAACAGCTGGGCTGATGTGAAATGCCATTTAAATCGCCGTGGCTTGAAATTTCATTTTTTTTTTTTGCCTTTCTTACAATAGAAAGGTTTAAGGTTTGCTTATTTTTAATTCCAGATTGACATTTCGGCAAGGATGGTCACGATTCTGATTTTAAGATTTTTCTTATGTGAACTGTTTGTTACTATAAACTTACAATTCTTTATCATTACGGTCATGTCTGTTACATACCCCCCTAAACCATACACAGTTTTTTATGCATTATCGTTATATTTACATGATAATTGACATAGGGCATAGGACCGTTTGAATTCGTGATTTTTTAATCGCGTTTCATATCTGTTCGAAATTTTTATCCATACAATTGACTAACGTTTACTCAAATCAGCTTAAATTAAGTTCAATTGGTTCTTGTGAAACCCAACCTTCTTCGGGAAACCTCGGGGTGACTTCGTCAAGTGCCAATAAGTAGGTGAACGCCAGCCGGCAAAGGTTGGCGCTGGAAAAGGTGTTTTATTTAGTTGTCGCCTGTTCCAGACTTGGCTGCATGGCCATCGTCATCGTTGTTGCGGTCAATGAGTGCTATGGACAGTAGTTGCTAGAACTAAGGGAAGAGGAACGCGCTAACACTTGGCTGTAGATATATATTGGGCTAGATACCAGGAAAATAAAAAAAAACCGGCGGCTGTGAAGAGGAAAAGTGTTATGTTTTGTTTATAATCGCATACTCGTCGTGGCGCCCCTAAAAATAGAGAGACGATTGGCTCTTCTTCTCGGTGGACCGACCCGATTACGTTTCTATCACGATGACCACGAGGACGAGGAAGAGGGTGTGTGAGGCATGCTAAGCCGGTTGTTGCGATAACACACACCGGTAATTGCATAAGTGTCGATGAGGAGAAACATGACGCCCGTTCGAAGGCAGGCTATTTTGAAGGTATTCCCGATGACCTTATCCGGTCCCGTGGCCGGTTTAGAGGAGCGAACACATGGCGTGACTGACCGACGTGGTGGCGTCTCTTTATGGGACAAGGACGCACTGTTTTTGTTTTCGTTGGGAAACGCTGGCGGATGGCGTGCGTTAGTGGACCTTGGTTCAAGGACGCTCCCCCGGTTGATAGTTGGGGTGGTGACATGCAACGGGGTTTTTATTGATTAGGTGCCGACAGGCAGTCTTCATGACTCGTTAATCGCGGGATGCATTATTTATAGCCGTTACCTTTTTCAAAGCATGCATTCAGCACTGTTTTTAAATAAACTTACAAGCTGGAAATGACTCCGAGTTAAGTTTGAACCTTTTTTATTGATTTCACATCTGTGATGTACTTACAACTAGAGCAAGAGATCATCAACCGAGTAACACCAGCAAAAGCCAGCGTTTCGATATCAGCGTTCGTGGTTTGTTGTGCGCTACCGCTGAGGTCATCTCTATTTTGTTTGCTTCCCGCGGCCACAGCTGTTGCTGGTTCTCTGTGATACCATGAGAATAAGGGGAGAGGGTCGGTCAGTTGGTGGATTAATGGGAGCTCCGCGCAACGCAGCGTCTTATCAAATTGCCCATGAAATTTTAAAATGGTTTTCTTTCTTTCTTCTCTCCCGATTACGACTCGTTCCAGATTAGTAGCACCTTCTCGACGCACAGTTGAACGGACAGGTGAATTCGCGAGTCTCGAGGCGCCAGCGCAGTTGGAGTTCAATGTTGACCTGGTGAACGCGTGAAACCGCCAACACCAGGATAGCAGCAGCAGAAGCAGAATCGAAAGCGTGAGAGTTTGAAGAAACGACGACGAAACCGACCCAGCCGAGATGGGTGCGTTCCTGGAGAAACCGATGACGGCCAAGCACAACGAGCACGGCGAAGGAAACGGGCTGCGTTACGGCGTGGGTTCGATGCAGGGCTGGCGCTGCGAGATGGAGGACGCACACTACGCCAAAACCGGGCTCGGCGAAGCCCTCGAGGATTGGAACTACTTTGCGGTGTTTGACGGGCACGCCGGCCACAAGGTCGCGGACCATTGTGCCAAGAATCTGCTGCAGTCGATCATCCGGACACAGGAATTTAGCAATAACGATATTACGCGAGGTATTCACGCCGGCTTCCTCAAGCTGGACCAAACGATGCGGGACATTCCGGAGCTGGCATCCGGGGCGGACAAGTCCGGCACGACCGCGGTCTGTGTGTTCATCTCGACGCGGCACGTCTACATAGCCAACTGCGGTGACTCGCGGGCCGTCCTCTGTCGCAACGGTCAGCCGCTGTTCTCGACCCAGGACCACAAACCGATCCTGCCGGGCGAGAAGCAACGCATCCAGAACGCCGGCGGTTCCGTCATGATCCAGAGGGTGAACGGCAGCTTGGCCGTGTCGCGGGCACTCGGCGATTACGACTTTAAAAACTCCAAGGATTTGGGCCAGTGCGAGCAGCTGGTGTCGCCGGAGCCGGAAATCTTTTGCCAGGACCGGGACCCGGCCGACGAGTTTCTGGTGCTGGCCTGCGACGGCGTGTGGGACGTGATGAGCAATGCCAACCTTTGCCAGTTTGTGCACAGTCGGATGCTGATCTCGGACAACCTGGAGGACATTGCGAATCAGGTGAGCTTTGGTGTATAAACGTCCTCTTTGGATTCTAATATTAATTTCTGTCACAGAAAATCAAACCATTTTTTTTTTCAAAATATCCTCAATTGAATAGATTCTGTTGAATGAGTAGCATTTCTTATGCAGGATAATATTTTTTTAAAGGCCAAATTGAATTGAGGAAAAACGCGATTTCGCCGCGTGATTCGTGAAATTTGCCCTTCGCCGTGAAATTTGGTAACTACCGAGAAATGCAGCAAAATTTCAAAAAATCTATTGATGAATTGCTCCCTTCTGTATTTAAACTTTGATTTTTTACAATCTATGGAAATAATGCTCTTTCTTGACCCATTTCGATTATCGGCTTGTCAGCACTTTTATCATGACGACTTACAGCTTTCATAAAGAAAACTGCAAAAGTGATGAGAATCGGTCGAAAAGCTTATAGTGTGACGAAAATTTGTATATTTCCCCTACATGGTTTTGACTGGGATTTTGGGAGCAACTGTATAAAAAAATGCATGGCAAATTTTGAACTCATTTTTGAAGATATTGTTCATTCATATATTTCACGAAATGCATGTTTTTTAATTTTTTAGAATTATTGATAACAATAGTCGCTTGTGTGCTATCTTATCATAAATCTGCTGTATAAAGATAGGACGTGTTACAAGTTAGGGGTCGTGCATAAACCACGTGGTCTCCTTAGGGGGGGGGAGGGGTCCAAAATCCGATCGAAAAAAACCATGAAAAGCCATGGGGGGGAGGGGGGGGGGTCGACGGCTGACCACGTGGCCTTTAAAAAAAATCTTTTCTTAAAAAAAAACAAAAAAAATACGCGCTTTAAATTTACTTATACAGCAGTTCCATATGAAAGTTAAAGAAAAAAAATAAAAGTGCTTCGATTTGGCTCAAAATTTTTCTGGGGGTTCCTTGGCCAAAATAATTAGACCCGTATTTTTTTGTTTGGCCATTAGGGTGGCCTACGTCGTGTTAGGGTGGTCCGAAAAATGGCCATTTTCGTCGATTTCCACAAAACCACTTTTTCAAAAATCATAACTTCGCTCCATTCCAACCGATTTTAGCTGTCTAGGTGCAAATGAAAGATGATAAGTTGGACTTCCAAGAAAAATAATGTGGAGTTTCAAAATCTAGCCTAACATTTGAAAAAGTCTTATGAAAACATCAAATGCCGTTTTGACGGTGTCTGGACCAAAGAGCCTATATCTGAAAATATTTTTAACGGATTCCTCGGACAATTTTACATAACATATCAAAATTGGGCGAGGTTCATTAACAGGATTCAGAGATATGATTTTTTGAAAATAAAATCCGGGTTTTCGACGCGCCGCGCGCGAAAACGGGAGATTGACGAAATCGGCAAAAAATCAACTTTTTTCACTAAAACTGCGATAACTCGAAAATTTCAGCGATGACCTATAAATGTTAGGGTACCAAAAGTTGCGTATTTCAATTGCGAAAATTTTGGTACCCTAACATCTATAGGTCATCGCTGAAATTTTCTAGTTATCGCAGTTTTAGTGAAAAAAGTTGATTTTTGCCGATTTCGCCAATTTCGTTTTCGCGCGCGTCGAAAACCCGGATTTTATTTTCAAAAATCATATCTCTGAATCCTAATGAACCTCGCCCAATTTTTGATATGTTATGTAAAATTGTCCGAGGAATCCGTTAAAAATATTTTCAGATATAGGCTCTTTGGTCCAGACACCGTCAAAACGGCATTTGATGTTTTCATAAGACTTTTCAAATGTTAGGCTAGATTTTTGAAACTCCACATTATTTTTCTTGAAAGTCCAACTTATCATCTTTCATTTGCGCCCTAGACAGCTAAAATCGGTTGAAATGGAGCGAAGTTATGATTTTTTGAAAAAAGTGGTTTTTGTGAAAATCGACGAAAATGGCCATTTTTCGGACCACCCTAACACGACGTAGGCCACCCTAATGGCCAAACAAAAAAATACGGGTCTAATTATTTTGGCCAAGGAACCCCCAGAAAAATTTTGAGCCAAATCGAAGCACTTTTATTTTTTTTCTTTAACTTTCATATGGAACTGCTGTATATGCATACATTTTTTATTAAACTTCAAAACTATATAATTATTGTGTTTAAAATTATTACTTATATTTCAATGTCATAATATTTTCCAATTCAATATTAAATTATATATTTCGGCAGATTCATATCAATACTTTGAGCCTGTAATTGAATGTACACTTTTTAATACTAATGTAACTACGTTTTGCAAAAGTTTAAAAGCTGTTAAAAAATAAAGTGACAGTATCTAAAGTTAATATACCCTAAAAAATGCGTACCAAAATGCAAACACAATTTCAGTTTTTTGTTGATAGTATCAAGTAGCTAAAAATGTGCTTGCAAATTTGCATTGAAAGTAGATGTAGTCTTCGATAGTTCTATTTTGGAACAACTTAAAAAATAAATATTGCTGACAATTTTATAAGATTTTCGTAACAAGGCAAAAAACTAAATATGTATTATAAATGAAGTTTCTAAAAATGATTCTCTGTGAAAAAAAAAATCAAAATCTCAGATCTTAGCTAATTACCGTAGCTGGTCCTATAAGTGATCGAAGAATCTTAATCGAAAGATTTCCTTTTGACACTTAAAACAAACTCAAGATATCTTGTATCTCCTCTCTCATGCAATATTTTTTAAGTACAAAGAAACTAAAAACCCCAATTTCAGGATTATCGCGCAAATTTTCAGTTTCACTACCTCATTTACAAGTGAAACGTCTAACATTAAAAACTAACCAGTAACGAAAAAACGAACGATACATACTTTAAGATTCACCAAAAAATTTGATGAACATTTTGGTCTAGAATATATTCCTTATTTCATGGGTTACACAATTCGGATTGTTATATTACATAACATTTCATAAAATACACGATTACTATCCATCGTCAAAGTCGTAGGTATTTTTTTTAGTTTTTTTTTTATGTTAATAGGGACCATCTCTTGAGCCAAAGAGAAACATGGGCAAACATTTTAGATTTTTAGAGAAAAAAACGAGCTTCAAGCAAACATTGTTTTTGTTTCTCAATTAATTTAAAGTTTAAAAAATAGGGGCCTTTCCTGAAAATATTAGTTTTTCTTTAAGCTGAGAAAATATACTATACCCTCAACTTCATATTTGAGATAAAACCACTCAAATATATAGACACATTAAAATAATAACTAAAAAGTTTTAAAGAGTCACTTAATTTTCAAATGCCGATATCAATTTGTGAAATAAATTTCAATTCAATTCCGTCAAGATCAACATAAATAAAATTCATTAAAAAAGATGGCACGGTACTTTCAACTCGCTTGAAAAATTATCTTATTTAATATTTTTTTGTATTTATTTTGAGGTAATATCTCCAACCAAAAGTTGGATCAAAAATCTTAAATCGTAGATAATTGCCTATTTAAACAACTGAAAAAAAATGTAAAATAAATTCCAAATTTTAGTTCAATCTTTTTTAAATTTATCAAAACACGTAGTCGATAGCAAAATCAATTTAAAGTAAGAGTAAGACTTAAACAATTTGGATGTCCATGACTAAAATAATGATTTTTAGCGCGTTGTCTACAACTTTTCCAAAGACACGAAATCGATTTTCGAGCAATTCTATACAAAATCGGTCTTTATTCTTAAATTTTAATTTTTGATTTTTTTAATCAGCCTGAAACCTTTTTTGGTGCCCAAGCCATTTTGCATCATTAGTTTGTCCATATAGTTTTCCATACAAATTTGGCAGCAATGAAAATTAAAAAAATCTGTATTTTTTGAAGAAATTTTTGGTCGATTTGGTGTCTTCGGCAAAGTTATAGTTATGGATAAGGACTACACTGAAAAAATGATAAATGGTAATTAACTTTGCTGATTTTTAATTTCATATTTTGTCACTAAAACATGATTTGCAAAAAAACGCTATTTTTATTTTTTTTTAATTTTGCCAATTTTTCAGAAATTTTCAGAACGGGCAAAAAATTGTTGTTTGAGTTATGAATTTTTGAATCAATACTGATTAAAAAAATCGAAATATTGACCGCAACTTTATTTCAATTTTATTTTTCGATGTAAAATCAAATTTGCAATCTAAAAGTACCTTAGTGAAATTTTCATAAAGTGCACCGTTTTCAAGTTATAGCTATTTTTAGGTAACTTTTTTTTTAAATTAGTTGCAGTTATTAATTTAAAAAAATAGTGCCCAAGTTTGCCTAATTTTGAAAAAAAAATATTTTTGAAATGCTGCAAATATTTTTGCAAATTCTTTGTTGCTTTGTTTCTAAGATATTGCCATGCAAAGTTTTTAAAACAAAAAAATGGATGTTTACTACCCAAACAACCCATAATTTTCTTATGTCGATATCTCAGCAACTAATGGTGCGATTTTCAATGTTTATAAATAAAACTTTCGTGAAATTTTCCGATCTTTTCGAAATCAATATTTTCAAAAAAATTAAGACTAACATTTCAAAAGGTCGTAATATTGAATGTTTGTCCCTGTCTCTGATTCTTGTATGGAGAAAAAAATTAAACAGCTCGACTTTTTTGGACACACTGAATCATTGGAATCAATCATGCTTAATTAAAAAGAAAAGTTGCTTTAGTTTGGATTTTAATGAATGTTTGGAATTAAATAAATATTAACTAGGAGCTTTCATAACTAGATATTTTCCTTAAAATAAAATGAAAATATTTTTTTCCTGAAACAAAACTTTTTTATTTAATTAATTTTAATTTTATGAAAATATTTTAAAGCGCATTTAAATTAAATCATGAATGCTGATTATAAATCAAAATAGCTTTAATTCTTAAAGCATATTTATTCTGGATGCAATTAATTGCACTGCAATTCCATAATTTTGAATACATATGTTTTACTAAGTTGCTTGTTTTGTTGAGAGTATTTTTTACTTTCTGTACCATTTCAATAAATTGTTATACTGTTATTATTTACCTTAAACTTTGTGATATCATACTTTTTTCACACTTTTAAGTGAATTTCTGTTTTTTTATATATTATTAAATTGGTTTTAATGGTGTTACAGCACCTACACAAATTAAAATGTTTTCTGTTTGACCCAATGTCACCCCCTCTAAAGGATGAGTTTGAGTTAATTTTAAAACGATTGGCATTTATGAACGGTGTGATTATACCAGCCATATTCTGGGAAAATGTTGGTTAATTCAGGAGCATTCCCCAACAATATTTATTTCGATATAATTTGAAATGTTTTATTGTGTTAAAATAACAACAGTAATATCGTTTTTTGACCAAAAGTCACCACCACTGACGGTACATCATTTGTGGATAAACATTTTTGAAATCTATACCTATTTTGTTTTTTTTTTTAAAGATTTTTCACCTGGGAGGAAAAAGCCACATGGTCATATAGGGGGTTGGCGTGAAACCACGAAAAACCATGGGAGGGGGGGGTCAAAAATTCTCCAAAAAAAGGCCACGTGGTTTATGCACGACCCCTAGCAAAAATGCGATGTAAAAAGACTATTCATGATTACTAAAATTTACTAATTTTAATAAAACTTATCCCTGGGGTGAAATTATGTGGTGGTTAGATAGAAAACAAAAAAATCAAACATTTTAAGTAAAATTTTTGACTCACTATACTTTAGCAAATTAGGTTTCTAAAATCTCATTTAATAAGGATAAATAAATCGTAAATGCAGTTGATGAAAATTCTACAAAATATCTCAAAATTAAATTCGTATTTTTTTGCAATCCATAGTTTTTGTCAAAGGGTTAACCTTGGTTTCTGAGTTACTGCTAACCTTTTCAATATTTAGCCTGTACAAAAGTTACATATTTTTGCGTTTATTTTCAGTGGATTAAAAAAGATATTAGACTATGACAAACATGCTCGCAGTTTTTGACAGTTTGGCAGTTTGCCAAACACGCAAACAAAGCCAAATAATTGCAGGGTTCCGTTTCTGCAAACAAATGCAGGCAAACATGTTTGTTTATCATAGGAGGTGTTACCTCCTAAGAGTTTCGTGAAATTTTTATTTTTTCTTGATTGGTATATGATATCAAATTTTATGTTAAGTACTTTTTGATTAGAAAATATTCAGATATAAAATCTAAAAGTATAATAAAAAGAAAGTTTAATACATGGCAATGTTGCCAACTTACCAACACAATAAAGTAATCTAAGTATGATCTCACAAACACTACCATGCCGTTTCCCGAGCAGGTGGAAATAACTGTAAAAGTTCAAGTTCTATTATTTTCAGGAGGTCACAACACCCAGATTAGCTGTTATAATAACACAAAATAAGAACGGGACCATCCATAAACCACGTAGACACTTTAGGGGGGGGGGGGGTATGGCAATTGTCCACGGTCCATACAAAAAAGATTTTTTTGTATGGACAATTGTCCACAAAGGGGGGGGGGGGGCAAAGATTCTCAAAAAAATGTCCACGTGGTTTATGGATGGTCCCAACAGAAATTTGTTCGAAAAATAACTCATAACTCATAATAACAAGAATAATCCGATAACAGAGGTACAATTTTTCCCGATAACTCAATTTGGTATCGGTGAGAAATATTTTTTGCAATGGTACAGTCATCCCACATATTCGGAACACCCACAAACTCGAAACACTTTTGTGGTAATTTGTCGATAGGATGCAAAATTGCAGGCCAAGGATTGATACCTAAGAGCATGCAATGGCACTGACCTTGTTGCGTGCTCTTCGGTTGACGTTCACGTAAGGAACATCCTGGAAGGAGCGTAACTAACTACATCCGTAGTTCTGTTAGATCATCCAAATTATATTGATCAGATCAGAACAGTATAGCTCTGGTTCCTTGCGAGTGTCCTATTTTCTTACCTCCACGTTGGCTTGGTTTTCATGATGACTTAGCTGGTGGCCTGTGGAAACGGATCGTAAACCTTCGACCACCGCGGGTCAAAGTCGAGACGGCTAAAAGAAAGGGGCGCGACAATGTGGGAAAGGGAAGTAATTTGTGATTGTAGACGGTATTGTTTTGATTCGCAGTATGTTGAGTCAACTGCTGTGGATGTACCTGAAACATCGCACAACGGGGTTTCTCTTCTCTTCATTCTCAGCTACCACCTATCTTCTATTTTTATTTTTGCTCTATCGATTCCCACTTTTCACTGATTCTTCTATTTAATATCATTTGATTTTGATTTTACCAACTTTTGATTCACTTATCTCTCAAAGCTTTTCCTCTCTTTTTTTCCAATTGAGACTGCTGTAACAAACTTTGTTTTTTTTTTCCTTAAAAATATACTTTTTCTTAATGTACTGGTAATATCAAGTCTATTTATCATTTGCCTAATCTTTTTTGATTTTATTGCAAATTTATTTATTTGAATAATTCTTTATCTGTCCTATAAATTATCATTACTATAATCTATGCTTGTTTTGCATCTCTATTTATTAACTATTGTCTAATTTTACATCTAATGCATCTAGCTTCTCATTTTTATTCTTTAAAATACGCTCATCATTCTCTTACTATTGATTCTTGATTTTTATAAAATAAATTCTCTTTTACTGTCAATTGTTTTCAATCTTCACCCTTTTCTTCAAACAAATGAGGTTCGAGCCCTTACTCAATTTTTGGAATGGTTAAAGGATTAACACAAATATTACTATTGTACTTTTGAAAAACTTTTATAAAATGCTTAGAACCAAAAATTGTAACAAAACACCGCGACAAAAGAAATAACAAAATATAAACACGACTCAACACTAGGAAAGATTTCAGGAGAAAACAAAACACAGTAAATAACAATTAGTTTTTGAATTCAAACTAAAAATAATACAGTTTTTGCTTTAATGAAAGTTGATAGGCACACTATAAATGGTTAGGCGCTTATACTTACATCAAACCCTACTTAATGTACCACCCCCGGCCGAGTTAAAATGCGTAACCGGAAAAGAAGGTGTGCATGCCTGGCACGAACACTCAAAGCGTGTTCTAGCGTGCTGCTCGTACTGACTCAGAGCAAGGGTGAGATGTAGGTGTAAGGGCAGTGCGTGTTCGTCGGGAACCTAGTGCATAAGATCGGTCAAGGCCCGTTCTTACACTGAAAATTGCGAATTGCGAATTTGTCGATAGGATGCAAAATTCATTTTTCAAGAATAAAAAATGTTCATTTTGATAAGCTCTACAATTGTCTAGAAGGGCTCAAAAATGTACAAAATGATCTAGTGGTTGTAAAAGAAGAAACATGTTTTGGCTGAAATATTTCAGGAATCAACAAAATAATTAAATTTATTCCTGAAATATTTCAGAAAAAACTTGTTTCTTCTTTTACAAACACTAGATCATTTTGTACATTTTTGAGCCCTTCTGGACAATTGTAGAGCTTGTCAAAATGAACATTTTCATTCTTGAAAAATGAATTTTGGTCAATTCTATCAAAAGTTATGGGCAAAAAACGATTAAAAAATGCTCATTTTCATATTGAGATTAAATAAGTTAAACAAAAAAGACCCCCGAGATATTTTCAGTGAGCGAGTTGTGGCGCTATAACCGCGGCAAATAGTGTCCAGGGCATTTGTGGAAATACAATGTCCCATCCCAGAGGGTCCCGGAGCACCAAAACTTCTTAGCATGGTGCTCCCAACGATACATTGCTATAACTAACAGGAACGTGAGCGGGGGATCCCCACGTTTCTTCCTCCCCTGTAGATTCAGAAATGCATTGCTGTTTGAACACTCGTGCTCAAACTCAATCCAATTCAACGATTCATCTTTGCGGTTAACTTTACGCAGTTGGCCTGGCCGCTTCGACGTTTGTGATGTTTCAATGCATGTTAATGCAATGGCGCATTGCAAATGTTGATAATGACAAGAAGATGCTAGGCGTCAATCAACCTACCCTAGTAACATTTTAGGTTTTAAGTAGGCCATAAAAGCCTATTTAGGCCGTATCAGGGTTTTCAGAACCCTGATAAAACCTGTAAGTTTAAAAATGTTACTAGGGTAAGGCATTCTCCAGGATGCCCTCGAAAGACTGGCTGCGCTAGGGTTAGATTAGATTAGATTAGAAAGACCCCCGAGATATTTTCAGCAAATGTACTCTAAAATGTGTACTTTCAGATGCTTCTAAGAGCGAGGTCAAACTCAACCACCTTTTCGAATTATTCACATTTCAAAATGGCGTCTTTTTCGTCGTATTTTGGCTATAACTTTCGTTTTAAAGGTCCGATTTTTGCTCTCTTGGAAGATAAATGTGTGTTTTGATAAGCTCTACAAATGTCTTAAAGACACCAACTCGCTACGACACAAGCCTGAGTTGATAAATTCAAAAACTCATTTTTTCATAAACACTTCAACCAAATTACAAAAATGGCTCTAGAAACTTCCCGTTTGAAGATAGAGCTTTGTGCTCTTCAACAAAGTTGCTCAGGAATGGCGTTCTCTACAACTTTTCTGAAGACACCAAAGCGCTATCTCGTCATCCCGCCAAAATAAAAATTCTGAACCACCCTAAAATTTGGACCACCCTAATGTCCACCATACCAAAAGATGCCCCTATTGACCCTGATCATTTGTCCCGAAGACACCAAAGCTCTAAATCTTAACGTGTGGCCGCTATCAATTTTGTCACGCTAGATTTCGGTTTCGGACCACTGTGCATTGGCAGATCTGTAAACTGTTCCGAATATGAGGGATGACTGTAAATAACTGATTTTGAGATTATTTTCTAATTTTTGGCTTATTATAAAACTTTCATATTTACTTGATTCCAATCAAATATTATAGATGTTTAAAAATGCTGAATAAAATCAGCAAATATTGGCTGACTACCTACAAATTTTGTTGAACATTTAAAAAATGTTAAATTTAACAGAGAACGGACAAAATATCCAAGATAGCAAATAACCAAAATATCTGAAAGTTCTAGTAAACATTAAAAAAAATATTTCGTTATGCACAACATTTTTGATCGAACTATTGGTATCAAATAATTGAGAAAATAAACTGTCAAATTTTTCACATTTCATAAAACGTTTGGTAAAAGACCACATTTCATGAAAAACAAAGCATTTTGCCAGCTGCAACTATTTTGAAAATTTCAAGACAACAAGTAACTATTTGACAAATCCCGAAGTGTTAAGAGTTAGCTGGGGAGGCCAGCTATTGTTTTACACTTCGAGTTTTGTGAAAAAACTAACTTAATCCACCTATGTGGTTGATGCCTTCCTCACTTTTTACCAACAATGGGTAATATGCGTGGTTTGGACAAATATTTCAGCTATTTTTTTAGATCTAGAAAAATACTGGACTCGTTAGAAAGGTCTTTCAATTACCTAACCAACGATGGGTCGGATGATGGATCCGGACATTGTTTACATACATTTAAGTGAGATCCGGCTTCAAAAAAGTACATAAATATCACTTAAGTGGTCATAACTCGAGACATGTTTGCCAGATCTTCAATGTTGTGGACTCGTTGGAAAGGTGTTTCAATTTCCTAACCAACGATGGGTTGGATGATGGATCCGGACATCGTTTACATACATTTAAGTGAGATCCGGCTTCAAAAAAGTACATAAATATCACTTAAGTGGTCATAACTCGAGACAGTGTTGCCAGATCTTCAATGTTGTGGACTCGTTGGAAAGGTTTTTCGATTACCTAACCAACGATGGGTCGGATGATGGATCCGGACATCGTTTACATACATTTAAATGAGATCCGGCTTCAAAAAAGTACATAAATGTCACTTAAGTGGTCATAACTCGAGAAAGGGTTGCCAGATCTTCAATGTTGCGGACTCGTTGGAAAGGACTTTCAATTACCTAACCAACGATGGGTTGGATGTTGGATCCAGACATCGTGTACATACATTTGAGTGAGATCCGGCTTCAAAAAAGTACATAAATATCTCTTAGGTGGTCATAACTCGAGACAGGGTTGCCACATCTTCAATGTTGTGGACTCTTTGGAAAGGTCTTTCAATTACCTAATCAACGATGGGTTGGATGATGGATCCGGACATCGTTTACATACATTTAAGTGAGATCCGGCTTCAAAAAAGTACATAAATATCACTTAAGTGGTCATAACTCGAGACAGGGTTGCCAGATCTTCAATGTTGTGGACTCGTTAGAAAGGACTTTCAATTACCTAACCAACGATGGGTCGGATGATGGATCCAGACATCGTGTACATACATTTGAGTGAGATCCGGCTTCAAAAAAGTACATAAATATCTCTTAGGTGGTCATAACTCGAGACAGGGTTGCCACATCTTCAATGTTGTGGACTCTTTGGAAAGGTCTTTCAATTACCTAATCAACGATGGGTCGGATGAAGGATTCGTTTACATGCATTAAAATGAGATCCGGATATATGTGAAAACACATTTTTATACATAACTTTTGAACTAGTTATCGAAACTTCAAACAATTCAATAGCGATGTATGGGACCCTAAAACAAGTCGATTGCAACTGGTTTGATCAAAATCGGTTCAGCCAGTGCTGAGAAAACTCAGTGAGAATTTTAGTCACATACATACATACACACACATACACACACACATACACACACACAGACATTTGTTCAGTTTTCGATTCTGAGTCGATATGTATACATGAAGGTGGGTCTTTGAGCTTTTAATAAAAAGTTCATTTTTAGAGCAGGATTATAGCCTTACCTCAGTGAGGAAGGCAAAAAAAATCCGGAGGCTAAAGAATTACCAAAATAGTACAAACTGTCAAAATGCTTATCCACCATTTTCTCGTGTGGCTCCAGAACTAATGTCCTTGACAAAGTTGGTCAACATTTTCCCATAGTTCTGGCCATATATAGCAAAATAAAAAATAATAACATGTTGGGTTATGGACACTTAATTTTTTTTCGAAACAACTGGAAATCTCCTTAGGGAAGTATATAAATATTTATGTCTCCTATGAGAAAATATTTGATTACGGTATTTGTCAAATCTAGAAAAAAAAATCTGTCGAAGTACATCGAAAAGTACAAAAAATAATCTTTGCATTGCTCTTAGTGTAACATCTTCCGTGCCGTCATCAAAGGTGTCTGGGGGGTGACATTGGGTCATACAAAAATGCTTAAATCTCACCTCCCAGACCCAATGTCACCCCTGATGACGGTACGATACAACCGCAACATTTTGCGGTAAAGTTCCCCTAGCAATTAACGCACTTTGCGCTCAATTTGTGCTGCGTAATAGTTCCCACTTTCGATTCTGGAGTAGCATTCAGACTTTTTCCTTTTTAAAAACGTGTCTTATGTAATCGCCAGGTGATCGACACGTGCCTGCACAAGGGCAGCCGCGACAACATGAGCATCATCATCATTGCATTCCCGGGCGCGCCCGAACCCAACGAGGAGGCCGCCAAGCGCGAGGAAAAGCTGGAGGCCACCCTGCGCAAGCGGGTCGACGAGATCGTCACCGAGATGGGCACGGCCGTCGAGTACGGGCTGCTGCTGAAGCGGCTCAGCGAGGAACACATTCCGGACCTGCCGCCGGGCGGTGGCCTCGACGCCAAGTGCTCCTTCGTGTCCAAGGTGTTCAAGGAGCTGTGCCCGAAGCTGGCGGACTCGTGCGAGGTGGGCAGCTATTGAGGCCGTGGCCGTGGCGGCGGCAGCGGCTCCAGCAGCAGGCAACGGTTCTGGGCGGCCCGCGCAGATGCCGAAGCGCGGCTTGCCCGGCTCAGACAGGAACAGCGCGAGGATGATGAGTTTTTAGCGGAAATAACCAGAGATCATATTCATGTATAGGAGAGGCGGGAGTGTGAGAGAAAGAGAGAGCGAGAGCGATTGTGTATCGGGGAAAAGCGCGGGATTCACACAGCTATTTAAGAGTATAATATTATTATTAAAAGCAGAAAGAAACAAAACAAAACATAATCAGAGACAGAGTTTTTAAGTTTATTTTTTGTCATTCGAGGTTAAGATTCGGTTTCCAGTTAGTTTTTCGTTGTATTGAAAGAGAGGGGCGACTCGTTAGAATCACGGTGTAAAAAGTTTACTAGTACTAAGGAAAGGTTTAGAAAAAATCTGCAGAAAAAAACATAATAACAAAAAAATAATCATCCAATAAATTTGTAAGGTAATGTGCAGCAAAATAATGTCGGTGTCAATGGTTAGCAAAGTGCGGAATGTGGGCAAAAGTCAGTGCGAAGCACTGAATTTGATTGCAAGGGGCTAGAAGGGGCAATTTTATTGAGGTTTTCCTTTTTGAAATTTGTACACTATTAAATCAAAACGGCGACAAATTACTTCGTTTGTATTTTCTCATACAGTAAAAAGAAAAGTTGTGCCAAATTAGCTGTAGGAGAGCACAATTGCCAACGCTTTCCACACGTGTAACATTCATCTAAAGCTGAATTTTGTCGGCACTTTTAATCACAATCTCGAAAAACTGCCTTTTCCAGTCTCTTGCAAACTGATTTAGCTTCCGTTCAAAGGGGTTTGAGAAGGAAACAGAACGGAAAATAGCTTCAAACAAGCTTAACCGTTTGGCAGAGGTATAAAAATATAGTTGAAACTCGCCAGCGTTCGAAACATGCTTTGAAAACAAAAAGGAAACAGTTTGTTTCAGCATTATTGGAAAACCCTCGTTGAATAATGGATCATATCGCAGTTCAGGATGAAGTGCTCAACTCGAGTTCAGCATGCATTTTGGGCAACTTCATCATGCACTCTACTTTGGATACAGTTTTTCGTACTGAACTGCTTCTTTACTAGATTTCAGTGTAAATTTCGCAAAATCAAAACTCGAAATTTCGTCGCGAACGCAAGTATCTGTGTGTGTGTTTTATAATGGATGTGGTACATTTAGATGATAAAAATGTAGATAAGCAATGCGGATCATGCTGCAGATTACATCGAGGTATTTATCGAAAAAAAAGTTCAACTCAAAACCAATCTGATCATACTGGAATTCACGGTGAAGTGCTGTACTCGAATTCAGCATGAATGTTTAGAGAGTTCGAAACGAACTCTACTTTTTCTGCTGTTTTTCGGTTTCAAATGTTTCTATAAGAGATTCCAGTGTGATTTTGTTTGCCGAAACTGAAAATTTCATCGTGAAATCAAGTATTTCTGAATTCTTTTATTTTTATAAAGAATGTTTCGAACGCGAGCGAACAAATTGGACTTCTTTTGTAACAACGCTTCAAACCACCACGTAGAAACAATGCCGCCATAAACCATTAAGAGAAAAGAAAAAGAAACAATACAAAAAACATACCATTAGCTTGTTGTTACATACCAAACTTTACGAAATAAGTGAACCCAGGGTAAGCAGCAAGAATAAAAAAAAGAATCATTCTCACATAAAACAATACAACATTCACAAACGAACACAAAAGACAACAACAAAGAAAAAGGTGAAAAACAAAAACTTGTGTAGACAAAACAGAGCGTGTTAAATGCTTCAAAACTCGTTGGATCGTCGTCGGTTAAACACGGATTAACCGGTTAAGCTTAACAAATGGAAAACGGATTTGACGCGGATTTGCGTGGCGCATGTGCGTGTGTGTGTGTTGGTGGGAAATTTTAACAACTAATAGTTGAGATTTGGAGCGACTCTGAGTGTATGTGTAGTTATGGTTTCTTTTCTAAAGTTTGGAGAATTTTGCCAGATTGGGCAACGGTTGAGCCACCTTTCATCGGTTGCATCATTAACGAACATTAAAAGTAAAGAATTAAGAAAAATAGGTTTAGTTTTTCACTTCGAGTCCTTTTGTTGTTAGGTTTAGTTGATCATTTTAGAATTAGTTCGATTTACTTAAAATAAAACAAAAACGTGGCAGATTTTACTGGCAAACAAAAATTCCGCTCTTCATACTTACATTGAATTGAAAGGGAGAGAACCGAGAAAAGAGTTGTTTGCTGACTAAAAAGAGAAGAAAAAATTGGGAAGCTAGTTGGTAGAATCGTGCGCTTGAGAATATCGTCTACACTCCATAGAGTAATTTGAGTTTATAAAATAATACCTATAGTAGCAAGGAAACAGAAAAAAAACCTTTTCGATTTGAACGGAGAGAACACATCCAAACAAACAAAAAAAGAATGCATTGAAAACAAAAGAAAGAAAGAAGTATGAGGAGACATTTTTGATGATGAAAGCCATGCTCACGCAGGAAGAAAATAAACGAGACGAAGTAGAAGACGGGTGGCAGCACGATACTGAAGGAAATAATACGCGATTATTGAACAAAACCATTTCCAATATCGAGAAGAAAGAAAGGAAAAAAAAACAAACAAATATATAAGAACCTTGGTATTTATTATTGAAAACCACAAACTTGTAAATGGACAAACAGAACAAATAGAGTTGGTGTTTTATTACTAGTTTAGAGTGTTTTATTTTATGAATTGATGACAGATTTTTTTTTTAAGAAGACATCAACTAACAAAACAACCGATCGAATTTTCTGTATCTATTCATAATATGTATCGCAACTATCCAATCATAAAAAAAAATCTAATTCCAATTTTAAATCTGTGATTTGATATAAATACAAATTAATAATATAATCGCCATAAAAAGGAAGTAGCAAATATTTAGATCAGCAAAAAATTTATGAACGTTGCAAAATAAAAATAAAGTTATATTTTTTGAAATTCTTGATGTTTAATGAATTTTGCATGAATCAAACAAATTGCTAAACTTATATCATTTATAAAGTTGAAAAAACATAATAAATTCAGAAGAATTACTTCGTAGTATTTTCTTCAATTTTCATTTCGGACAAAAAATTGCAGGCCAAGGATTGATACCTAAGAGCATGCAATGCCACTGACCTTGTTGCGTGCTCTTCGGTTGACGTCCACGTAAGGAACATCCTGGAAGGAGCGTAACTAACTACATCCGTAGTTCTGTTAGATCATCCGAATTATCTTGATCAGAACAGTATAGCTCTGGTTCCTTGCGAGTGTCCTATTTTCTTACCTCCACGTTGGCTTGGTTTTCATGATGACCTAGCTGGTGGCCTGTGGAAACGGATCGTAAACCTTTGACCACCGCGGGTCAGAGTCGAGACGGCTAAAAGAAAGGGGCGCAACAATGTGGGAAAGGGAAGTAATTTGTGATTGTAGACGGTATTGTTTTGATTCGCAGTATGTTGAGTCAACTGCTGTGGATGTACCTGAAACATCGCACAACGGGGTTTCTCTTCTCATCATTCTCAGCTACCACCTATCTCCTATTTTTATTTTGCTCTTCTAATTCCCAATTCTTCACTGATTCTTTTATTTTATATCCAACATTTGATTTTAATTTTACTAACATTTGATTCTCTTATCTCTCAAAGATTTTCCACTCTTTTCTATCAATTGATACTGCTGTAACAAACTTTGTTTTGTTTTTTTTTCCTTAAAAATATACTTGTACTAGTAATATCAAGTCTATTTATCATTCGCCTAATCTTTTTTGATTTTATTGCGAATTTATTTATTTGAATAATTCTTTATCTTTCCTATAAATTATCATTACTATAATGTAAGCTTGTTTTGTATCTCTTTTTATTAACTATTGTCTAATTTTACATCTAATACATCTAGCTTCTCATTTTTATTCTTCAAAATACGCTCATCATTCTCTTACTATTGATACTTGATTTTTATAAAATAAATTATCTTTTACTGTCAATTGTTTTCAATCTTCACCCTTTTTTTCAAACAAGTGAGGTTTGAGCCCTTACTCAATTTATGGAATGGTTAAAGGATTAACACAAATATTACTATTGTATTTTTGGTAAACTTTTATAACATGCTTAGGACCAAAAATTGTAACAAAACACCGCGACAAAAGAAATAGCAACAGATAAACAGACTCAACAATAGGGAAGATTTCAGGAGAAAACAATACACAGTAAATAACAATTAGTTTTTGAATTCAAACTAAAAATAAAACAGTTTTTGCTTTAATGAAAATTGATAGGCACACTTTGAATGGTTAGGCGCTTATACTTACATCAAACCCTACGTAATGTACCACCCCCGGCCGAGTTAAAATGCGTAACCGGAAAAGAAGGTGTGCATGCCTGGCACGAACACTCAAAGCGTGTTCTAGCGTGCTGCTCGTACTGACTCAGAGCAAAGGTGAGATGTAGGTGTAAGGGCAGTGCGTGTTCGTCGGGAACCTAGTGCATAAGATCGGTCAAGGCCCGTTCTTACACTGAAAATTGCGAATTGCGAATTGCGAATTTTCATTTCGGACAAAAAATTAAAAAATATATAAAAGCCGAAGAAGATAGGGGAACAGCATCTAATTCCAGCGTGCCTCTAATGTTGGCAGGTCAGAACTTTGACATTCAATTAAAGCTAATTAAAAGCGTTTTCAACTGAAATCGAGTGATAAATAGCTCAATAAGAAGTGAGCAAGCAAGTTTGTATAAAAAGTTTTGCAAAATTAGTTGTTTAAATAGTGGAAATCAGTAAATTGGATGGAGTAAGGAGCGAGTGCTTAACCTGCCAAAGATACGAGAATTTCCCCTAGTTAATACATTGAAAAAAAAAATCTGTAATAAATAAATACAGCAAATTTCTTTTTCTTAAAATACAAAATCAAAAAAATAAACTAAATATTTTTTTTCAGGAAGTTAAAAAATATAAAATAAAAACATTTAAAACAAAAAATCCTTCATTCATATTTTTTTAAACCTTAAATTCTTATTTCTCACATTCGTAAATTCTTAAACTCCTGAATTCTTCGATTTCTAAATTCTTAAATTTTTAATTTCTTCATTTTTTAAATTCTTAAATTCCTAAATTCTTAAATTCTTAAATTCTTAAATTCTTTAATTCTTTAATTCTTTAATTCTTAAATTCTTAAATTCTTAAATTCTTAAATTCTTAAATTCTTAAATTCTTAAATTCTTAAATTCTTAAATTCTTAAATTCTTAAATTCTTAAATTCTTAAATTCTTAAATTCTTAAATTCTTAAATTCTTAAATTCTTAAATTCTTAAAATCTTAAAATCTTAAATTCTCAAATTCTTAAAATCTTAAATTCTCAAATTCTTAAATTCCTCAATGCTTAAATTCTTAAATTTTTAAATTCTTAAATTCTTCAGTTCTTTAATTCTTAAATTCCTAAATTCCTAAATTCTTAAATTATAAAATGGCGCTATTGTTGCCGCCAAAATCTATGGAGCATTTTTGTCAAAATTCTTGTAGTCATATTTAAGGTTCTCAGGCCCAATTTAGGCTGATGAAAATATTTAGGGGGGAGGTGGAGGGGGAATAAAAAAAACATTTGAAAAAAAATATAACAAGCCATAGAATCAACATATGAATGAAAAAAGGGGTTAAAAATGCATTTTACATTAGTTCAGATGTAAGATTTGACAAAAACAATAATTTAAGCAAAACAAAACTATTTGCGGTTCTATATTGAAAATTTTCAAAACTTCTAAACTGCCCATGTTCGCATAAATGTCCCATATGCAAAAACAGCAAGCTGAGAAAAACGCATTTGAAGTTGGTCCCATACATAAGGCTACGTGTTAAGTTTTCGTGAAAAAAAAACTGGATTTCCGCCTGATTTCTAGAACAAAGTAGATGCTGGATGTGATAGGCTCTTTTGAAAGAGCACAGATTTGAAATTTGTATTGCATTTTTTTTTGTTTTTTTGAAAATTTCGAATTCCTATTTAATTTTTTTAATGCATTAGAATTTTTAAATATTCGTATTTTTCTTAATTCCCGAATTTTTAATTTTTTTCATTTAATATTTAAATTGTTGTATTCTGGAATTGTTGACTTTAAATTTTCTACATTACACTCAACCCCCGGTGGTTGGTCACTTTTTCGTTTGACACTTTTTTAGTTTGTACCCCGTTGGTTGGTCAAAGTCAAACTAAAAAGTGACGAACTGTCACTTTTTACACGGCGCTCACGCACACTATCAAAACAAACGTTTAGTAGTGTGTGTGAACTCCGTGTAAGAAGGGTGTCAAACTAAAAAGTGACCCCGTTCGTTTGACAACAGTTGGTGTCAAACCAACGGGGTTTGAGTGTATTTCTTATTTTTTTAAATATTTGTATTTTGATTTTCTTAACTTCTATAGAAGAACTTCTGTAGAAATTAAAAAAGCAAAATACAAATGCTTAAAAAATTAAGAAATAATGTAAAAATGTTAATGTCAAAATTTCCAGGATACAAAAATTTAAAATTTTAAATAAAAAAATTGAAAAATTTGAAAATCAAGTAATTATAAAATACGAAAAATATATATTTTTAAATGTATGATGACACCTCCGTGTACGCACGAGTGCAAGCAGCAGTCAAGTGCTCAGTGCTCCATCGTTTTTTCGAAATTTTTCGCCGTAATTTACCGTGATTAGCCGCGAGTTTGCTCCAGCAGCATGCCAAGGGCCGGCCGTGGCCGTGGCAGTTCGAGTGCGGCCTCGAAAACCCGCGAAGTTCGTCTACCGGCCGTGTGCAAAAGGTAAACAAACCAACGCCGTGTCGACCGCCATCGCGCAGGGGGAGTGAGCGCAAAGGCATCGACAAAAGTTACTACATCCCGGATATGTTCCGAGATCACCAGTGCGAACCCGTTCCGGTACCTCCGGTGCCACGACCAGTGGCACATCAACATCCGCCAACATCCCCATCAGGAACGAGTTCCAGATGCTGAGCGACGATGAAGAAAACAACAACAACAACACCGACGGTAGCAGCACTACCGACGACGACGACGACGATGATGGTCGTGCACGGAAAAAAGTGCCGACGTCAAAAAAGAACAACTCTCCAGCGGAACGTAGACCACCTCCAATTTTTGTTTTGGACACGTTGGCGGACGATGTTGACGAGTTGCTGGAAGGCCTCGGATATTGTCTGAAAATCGGTAAGTCGGCAGTGCAAGTGATTACACTGAGCAAAAAAGATTTCGACCTGGTGCTTGAAGAACTGAAGCGTAGCAACTTCAACTTCTACACATACGACCCAGAGAAGCCCCTGTTAAGGTCGTCTTGCAGGGTTACCAAGACCGTCCGATCGCCGACCTGAAGCGACACCTCTCGAACGCCGGAATAAAACCGCGGGAGATTAAAGTGCTCTCGCGCAAGACAACGGTCATGGGTGTGCACACTCTGTACCTGTTGTACTTCGACCGCGGCACCGTCAAGATCCAAGACCTGCGGCGGACTAAGACGTTGGACGGTTTTTGGGTAAGCTGGCGGTTTTACTCCAAAAACCCGACGGACGTAGCGCAATGCCACCGTTGCCAGAAATTCGGCCACGGCTCGCGGAACTGCAACCTCCGGCCCCGCTGCGTGAAGTGCGGTGAGTCACACCTCTCGGAGGCGTGCGCACTGCCACGAAAGGCGGACTTGGGGACAAGGCAGAACAAACCAAGCCGCGCGTAAAGTGCGCGAACTGTGACGGCAACCATACCGGCAATTACCGCGGATGCGTCGCGCGCAAGGCCTACCTCGAGGAGCAGGAAAAGAGGAAGAAGAAAGCCCACCCTCCTCAGCGAAGTACGAGCGCAGCCGTTCCTGCAGCTGGACAGCCTACGGTTCCAGCGGACAACCCAGCGATCCCTCCTGGATGGGGGCGTTCGTTTGCCAGCGTGGTCGCTGCCGGTAGCGGCGGTGCGGCCCAGCAAGGAGTCACCGGGGAAGATCTCTTTACCCTGCCGGAGTTCTTTGCTCTCGCGGGGGAGATGATGACGCGGTTTCGGAGCTGCCGTAACAAGGCGGAGCAATTTCTGGCCCTCGGGGAGCTGATGATCAAGCACATCTATAATTGATTATTTTTGTCTGTGATCTAGTTATAAGCTTTCTCTTTATCTATCCTTTTCCCATTGCACTTTCTGTAAGTTTTTTGAAAACTTTTTCTTACTCTTGTCAATTCCATAGTTATAAGTAATAATTTTTCGATTGAATTACGATGTAAAACACAGCTGAAAGGAACTCCAAAACTCTGTTATATACCTAAATGAACTCATTGTAACTTGGATTATTCACAAATAAAACCGAATTGAATTGAATTGAATAAATGTATGATTGTTTTTAATTTTTGAAATTTTTAATGTCATATTTTTTGCCAGAAAATTAAATGATTACTTGTGCAAAAAAAACAAGATCCGTCTTTTTAATTTTGACATTTCAAGATTCTTCCAGCCTTATGCAACAGCTTTAACCACAGATTAACTAGTTACTATGTGCTTTAACTTAAAGTTATCTAAGCCCGAATTCACGCACACTAACTCACCATTTGTTTTGCTGGCTGGTACAAAATTTAACCTCAATCTTTTTCGTGTACGTACACGCAATACATGCGCACGTAGAAAACTCTATTAAAAGTTCATTCTAAATCAAGCAAACCGTCTGTTCGGTCACCGTCTGTGATCCCCTCAATTTTACCCATTTCGTCAGCATTTCCCGTCAAACGTGCACTCGCATGCGCGAGCAAGCTGTCAAACTGTATCGCATGCGATCAAAACAAAAGTCGGTGCGTACGCGAGCCGCATGGTTCTCATTTTCGCCGTAAAGTTAAATTGATTTTCTGATAAAATTAGCAATTTAAAGTGTGTAAAAGTTACAGGAAATGAAAGCTCTTTAATTGCTGGTTGTGGCAAGATACAATTTTCCGAAAATGGGTCTCAACGAGAAGGACTGGGATGCGGGCAGCAAGAACTTGAAAAAGGTGCAGAAAACGCTGGAGGACAAATGGAAGCTGGTGCCGGCGTTCCTGCAGATCAAGGGTCTGGTCAAGCAGCACATCGATTCGTTCAACTACTTCATCAACGTGGACATCAAGAACATTGTGCGGGCGAACGACGAGGTCAAGAGCGATGCCGATCCGTGCTTTTACCTGAAGTATCTGAACGTGGCCATCGGGATGCCGGACGTGGAGGAAGGCTTTAACAATACCAAATCGACGACGCCGCACGAGTGCCGGCTGCGGGACATGACGTACGCGGCGCCGATCACGGTGGACATTGAGTACACGCGGGGCACGCAGCGGGTTGTGCGGAATGGGTTGTTGATTGGGCGGATGCCGATTATGCTGCGGTCGTCGAATTGTGTGCTCAGTGGGAAGTCCGAGTACGAGCTGTCGAAGGTGAACGAGTGTCCGCTGGATCCGGGCGGTTACTTTGTGATTCGTGGGACGGAGAAGGTGATTTTGATTCAGGAGCAGGTTTCCTGGAACAAGATGCTGACGGAGGATTACAACAACGTGATCCAGTGCCAGGTGACGAGTTCGACGCACGAGAAGAAGTCGCGGACGATTTTGCTGTCCAAGCATGGCAAGTACTACCTGAAGCACAACTCGATGACGGAGGAGATTCCGGTGGCGATCATTTTCAAGGCGATGGGGATTGCGTCGGATCAGGAGATTATGCAGCTGGTGGGGATCGATACGGAGACGCAGAAGCGGCTGGCGCCGTCGCTGTTGGAGGCTGCGAACCACAAGGTTTACACCCAGCAGCGTGCGTTGGAGTACATGGGATCGAAGTTGATTGCGAAGCGGTTCACGACGGCGGCCACGAAGTACAAGACGACGGCGGATGAGGCGCGGGATTTGCTGGCGACGACGATTTTGGCGCACGTCCCGGTGAACAACTTTAACTTTCAGGTGAGTTTTTGGTTGTCGAATTGAAGTTCGTGGTGACTAAAACTATGGTTTCCCCCCCCCGCAGGTCAAAGCGATCTACGTGGCGCTGATGATCCGGCGCGTGATGGCCGCCGAGCTGGACCGGTCGGCGGTGGACGACCGCGACTATTACGGCAACAAGCGGCTCGAGCTGGCAGGTTCGCTGCTGTCGCTCATGTTCGAGGACCTGTTCAAGCGCTTCAACTGGGAGCTGAAGATGATCGCCGACAAGAACATTCCGAAGATCAAGGCGGCCCAGTTTGACATTGTGAAGCACATGCGGGCGGCGTTGATCTCGACGGGGTTGGAGACGGCGATATCGACGGGGAATTGGACGATTAAGCGGTTCAAGATGGAGCGGGCGGGTGTGACGCAGGTGTTGTCGCGGTTGAGCTACATTTCGGCGCTGGGGATGATGACCCGGGTGAACTCGCAGTTTGAGAAGACGCGGAAGGTTTCGGGACCGCGATCGTTGCAGCCGAGCCAGTGGGGAATGCTGTGTCCGTCGGATACGCCCGAGGGTGAGGCTTGCGGGTTGGTGAAGAACTTGGCGCTGATGACGCACATTACGACGGAGGTGGACGAGGAACCTGTTATTCGGTTGGCGTACAATTCTGGGGTGGAAGATATTCGCTTGCTTGGAGGAGAGACGATCAACAATCCGAAGGTTTTTATGGTGTTCATCAACGGTAACATTTTGGGAGTGACGATCATGTACAAGCGGTTGGTGGAGGTGTTCCGGATGATGCGTAGGAAGGGTTTGATCGGGTCTTTTGTGTCGATTCATACGTCGTTTTCTCAACGTTGCGTTTATATTCACACGGATGGGGGGAGATTGTGCCGGCCGTACATCATCGTTCAGAACGGACAACCGCTGGTGAAGCAGGAGCACATTGAGCAGTTGAAGGTGGGTTTGCGCAAGTTTGACGACTTTTTGCACGACGGGTTGATTGAATATCTGGACGTGAACGAGGAGAACGATTCGTTCATCGCGTATCAGGAGCTTGATATTGATCCGGAGAAGACGACCCACCTGGAGATTGAACCGTTTACGCTGTTGGGAGTTTGCGCTGGGTTAGTTCCGTACCCGCACCACAACCAGAGTCCCCGTAACACGTACCAGTGCGCTATGGGTAAGCAAGCGATGGGAATTATCGGGTACAACCAGAAGAACCGGATCGACACGTTGATGTACAACATTGTCTACCCGCAAACGCCGATGGTGCGCTCGCGGACGATCGAGTTGACCAACTTTGATAAGCTGCCGGCCGGGCAGAACGCCACGGTCGCAGTTATGAGCTACTCCGGGTACGATATCGAAGATGCGTTGATCCTGAACAAGGCCTCGATCGATCGCGGCTACGGACGCTGTCTGGTGTACAAAAACAGCAAGTGCACCATCAAACGGTACAGCAATCAGACCTTCGATCGCATCATGGGCCCCATGAAGGACTCGCTCACCAACAAGATCATCTTCCGGCACGAGTGTCTCGACACGGACGGAATCATCTCCCCTGGCGAGAAGGTCTCGTCCAAACAGACCATGGTCAACAAGGAAATGCCAGCCGTCAAATCCATCAACCCGATCGAACAGAAAGAGTCCGGCCAGCAGCCGATCGCGTACAGCGGCGTCCCGATCACGTACAAGGGCACGGAACCGAGCTACATCGAAAAGGTCATGGTTTCAACGAACAACGACGAAGAGTTCCTCGTCAAGATCCTGCTGCGTCAAACACGCCGTCCGGAGATTGGCGACAAGTTCAGCTCGCGCCACGGCCAAAAAGGCGTCACCGGTCTGATCGTCGAGCAGGAAGATCTGCCCTTCAACGACTTTGGCATGTCGCCGGACATGGTGATGAACCCGCACGGCTTCCCGTCCCGTATGACGGTCGGCAAAACGCTCGAACTGCTCGGCAGCAAAGCTGGCGTCCTCGAGGGCAAATTCCACTACGGAACCGCTTTCGGCGGCTCCAAATGCCAAGATCTACAGGACGAACTGTTCAAGAACGGGTTCAACTACCTCGGCAAGGACGTCTTCTACTCCGGAATCACCGGCGAACCGCTCGAGGCGTACATCTACTCCGGTCCCGTCTACTACCAGAAGCTCAAGCACATGGTGCAGGACAAGATGCACGCCCGAGCGCGCGGTCCACGCGCCGTCCTCACCCGTCAACCGACGCAAGGTCGTAGCCGCGAGGGAGGTCTCCGGCTGGGCGAGATGGAACGCGACTGTCTGATTTCGTACGGCGCCTCGATGCTGATCATGGAGCGGCTCATGATCTCGTCGGACGCGTTCGACGTGGACGTTTGCAACGTGTGCGGCCGGCTCGCGTATTCCTCGTGGTGCCACAACTGCCGCTCGTCGGCCAGCGTGTCCAAGATATCGATGCCGTACGCGTGCAAGCTGCTGTTCCAGGAGCTGACCAGCATGAACATCGTGCCGCGGCTGAAGCTGCAGAATTACTAAGGTACGTCACTATTTATCGTTTTTTCTCTTTTAAATTTGTCCAGAAATAAAACTACTTGAAGTCAGCTGAAGGCAGATTTAATCTTCCGAAACTTCCTGGCTATAAATGCAGTAAACTAATTAAACGCGCTTGAAGTACTTCTCCTCAATGTTCTTGCAGAACTGCGTCAAATTTCGGTACTTGTTGATCGTAACGGCAAGCACATTGTTCGGCAAGGTCATCGTGAAAATGCTGAACAGGTGACCGAAAACCAGGGCGTCCAGTTCCGTTGGTCTAAAACAAAAATATCAGTTAAAATCAACTAAATCAATGACATGATATCCAACCCACTTTGTCCCGTAAAAGTACGGCTTATCATCCAGCCGATAACTCAACGACTGGCACAGCTTATCCACCCGATCCGTAACCTCCTCCTGGGTCAGCTTCAAAAACTCCGCCACCCCCAGCTGCCTCCTCACGGCCAGCTGCTTGCGCCAGTTCTGAATATAGTTCAACGGAAACGGATACACCGACCCATTCCTCGCACGCGTCACCTTCTCCAGCACCTCCTTATCGACCCAGCTAACATACTGCTCCGCGTTCGTAAAGATCTGCTCCACCAGGCAGAGGTGCGCCCGCATGTCGTCCTTCTCCTCAGGCGCGAGCTCCGCCGTCAGCGAGTGGCCCTTCAGCTCGACGAAGCTCAGGATGTGTTCGAACTCGGCGTACGTGTAGTTTTCGACGCGCAGCACCGGCAGTTTGGTGCGCTTGCCGCCTGGCGACATAAATTCCGAGTTGGCGCGCAGTTCGACGGTGAAGGGCAGGTCCAGCATGGTTAGATAGGTGCGGACCGCGAGGCAGCTGGCGTTTTCCGCGAGCAGGATCTGCTCCTCCTCGTACGGTTGGTAGAGGAAGGCTTTTTGGGGCCACGGTTGAGATGCTGGAAGAATGTTGTCCATTAGAAGAAATCGTTTTGAAATTTGCAAAATAGTTCAAGCTGTCAAACGTCTCTACAATTTTTTTTTTATTTGTTGCTGAGATCATTCCCATTACCAATGATTTCATTCTTCAAATACTCGCTGGTAATTGCACTCATTTTATCGATTTATTTTTTGATTTGAAGAAGATTGGTAAAATTAAAAAAAAACTTTTTTTCAAAAATTATTGCGTTGTCTGATTCCGGGTGAAACACAAACAAAATTACATCATTCAACTGACAGCTGACTTTTGTTATGATTGCACACGCAAAACGGACATTAGGTATAAATTCCTAATTTTTAGGTATAATCGAACCTGACTGCAATAAGGTATTTTATTACTAATCGGCTATTAGTAATAAAATTACTAATAGCGTTTTAGTACGAGAATTCCTATATTTTAGGTATAATTGTAGAACCAAAATACCTAAATTTTAGGTATTTTCTGGAAAAGTGAGGCAACCAAAATAACTAATATTTAGGTATAATCCAAGATGGCGGACCATTATTATTCCTAATTTCTAGGTATAAATACCTAAATTTGAGGTATTTTCTGGAAAAGTGAGGGATCCAAAATTACTAATATTTAGGTATAATCCAAGATGGCGGACCATGATTATTCCTTATTTCTAGGTATAAATACCTAAATTTGAGGTATTTTCTGGAAAAGTGCGGGATCCAAAATTACTAATATTTAGGTATAATCCAAGATGGCGGACCATGATTATTCCTTATTTCTAGGTATAAATACCTAAATTTGAGGTATTTTCTGGAAAAGTGCGGGATCCAAAATTACTGACATTCAGGTATAATCCAAGATGGCGGACCATGATTATTCCTAATTTTTAGGAATTAATACCTAAATTTGAGGTATTTTCAGAAAAAGTGAGGGATCCAAAATTACTAATATTTAGGTATAATCCAAGATGGCGGACCATGATTATTCCTTATTTCTAGGTAAAAATACCTAAATTTGAGGTATTTTCTGGAAAAGTGAGGGATCCAAAATTACTTATATTCAGGTATAATCCAAGATGGCGGACCATGATTATTCCTTATTTCTAGGAATAAATACCAAAATTTGAGGTATTTTCAGAAAAAGTGAGGGATCCAAAATGACTAATATTTAGGTATAATCCAAGATGGCGGACCATGATTATTCCTTATTTCTAGGTATATATACCTAAATTTGAGGTATTTTCTGGAAAAGTGCGGGATCCAAAATTACTAATATTTAGGTATAATCCAAGATGGCGGACCATGATTATTCTTTATTTCTAGGTATAAATACCTAAATTTGAGGTATTTTCTGGAAAAGTGAGGGATCCAAAATTACTAATATTTAGGTATAATCCAAGATGGCGGACCATGATTATTCCTTATTTCTAGGTATAAATACCTAAATTTGAGGTATTTTCTGGAAAAGTGCGGGATCCAAAATTACTAATATTTAGGTATAATCCAAGATGGCGGACCATGATTATTCCTTATTTCTAGGTAAAAATACCTAAATTTGAGGTATTTTCTGGAAAAGTGAGGGATCCAAAATTACTTATATTCAGGTATAATCCAAGATGGCGGACCATGATTATTCCTTATTTCTAGGAATAAATACCAAAATTTGAGGTATTTTCAGAAAAAGTGAGGGATCCAAAATGACTAATATTTAGGTATAATCCAAGATGGCGGACCATGATTATTCCTTATTTCTAGGTATATATACCTAAATTTGAGGTATTTTCTGGAAAAGTGCGGGATCCAAAATTACTAATATTTAGGTATAATCCAAGATGGCGGACCATGATTATTCTTTATTTCTAGGTATAAATACCTAAATTTGAGGTATTTTCTGGAAAAGTGAGGGATCCAAAATTACTAATATTTAGGTATAATCCAAGATGGCGGACCATGATTATTCCTTATTTCTAGGTATAAATACCTAAATTTGAGGTATTTTCTGGAAAAGTGCGGGATCCAAAATTACTGACATTCAGGTATAATCCAAGATGGCGGACCATGATTATTCCTAATTTTTAGGAATTAATACCTAAATTTGAGGTATTTTCAGAAAAAGTGAGGGATCCAAAATTACTAATATTTAGGTATAATCCAAGATGGCGGACCATGATTATTCCTTATTTCTAGGTAAAAATACCTAAATTTGAGGTATTTTCTGGAAAAGTGAGGGATCCAAAATTACTTATATTCAGGTATAATCCAAGATGGCGGACCATGATTATTCCTTATTTCTAGGAATAAATACCAAAATTTGAGGTATTTTCAGAAAAAGTGAGGGATCCAAAATGACTAATATTTAGGTATAATCCAAGATGGCGGACCATGATTATTCCTTATTTCTAGGTATATATACCTAAATTTGAGGTATTTTCTGGAAAAGTGCGGGATCCAAAATTACTAATATTTAGGTATAATCCAAGATGGCGGACCATGATTATTCTTTATTTCTAGGTATAAATACCTAAATTTGAGGTATTTTCTGGAAAAGTGAGGGATCCAAAATTACTAATATTTAGGTATAATCCAAGATGGCGGACCATGATTATTCCTTATTTCTAGGTATAAATACCTAAATTTGAGGTATTTTCTGGAAAAGTGCGGGATCCAAAATTACTGACATTCAGGTATAATCCAAGATGGCGGACCATGATTATTCCTAATTTTTAGGAATTAATACCTAAATTTGAGGTATTTTCAGAAAAAGTGAGGGATCCAAAATTACTAATATTTAGGTATAATCCAAGATGGCGGACCATGATTATTCCTTATTTCTAGGTATAAATACCTAAATTTGAGGTATTTTCTGGAAAAGTGCGGGATCCAAAATTACTGACATTCAGGTATAATCCAAGATGGCGGACCATGATTATTCCTAATTTTTAGGAATTAATACCTAAATTTGAGGTATTTTCAGAAAAAGTGAGGGATCCAAAATTACTAATATTTAGGTATAATCCAAGATGGCGGACCATGATTATTCCTTATTTCTAGGTAAAAATACCTAAATTTGAGGTATTTTCTGGAAAAGTGAGGGATCCAAAATTACTTATATTCAGGTATAATCCAAGATGGCGGACCATGATTATTCCTTATTTCTAGGAATAAATACCAAAATTTGAGGTATTTTCAGAAAAAGTGAGGGATCCAAAATGACTAATATTTAGGTATAATCCAAGATGGCGGACCATGATTATTCCTTATTTCTAGGTATATATACCTAAATTTGAGGTATTTTCTGGAAAAGTGAGAGATCCAAAATTACTTATATTCAGGTATAATCCAAGATGGCGGACCATGATTATTCCTAATTTTTAGGCATAAATACCTAAATTTGAGTTTTTTAGAAAAAGTGAGGGATCCACAATTACTAATATTTAGGTATGATCCAAGATGGCGGACCATGATTATTCCTTATTTCTAGGAATAAATACCTAAATTTGAGGTATTTTCAGAAAAAGTGAGGGATCCAAAATTACTTATACTTAAGAATAATCAAAGATCAAATTAGGTATTAAGTATTATCCAAGATATATGCAGGCAGAAGAAAACAATGGTTTATATGATATTAATATTTTTATTTACATCAAACACAACTATTTCATAAATGTTCACACCTAAAAATAAATATTAAAATTTAAATTAAATTTTAATTTTTAAATGTATCTAAATTTTTAATATTAAATTTATAATTTTTTTATATTTTGTTTTTTGTTATGTTTTAATTTTTTATAGTTAAATATTTTAGTATTTTAATATTTTAATATTTAAATATTTCATTATTTTAATATTTTAAAATTTTAATGTTTTATTATTTTAATATTTTAATATTTTAATATTTTAATATTTTAATATTTTAATATTTTAATATTTTAATATTTTAATATTTTAATATTTTAATATTTTAATATTTTAATATTTTAATATTTTAATATTTTAATATTTTAATATTTTAATATTTTAATATTTTAATATTTTAATATTTTAATATTTTAATATTTTAATATTTTAATATTTTAATATTTTAATATTTTAATATTTTAATATTTTAATTTTTAAATATTTAATTATTTTAATATTTTAATATTTTAATATTTTAATATTTTAATATTTGAATATTTAAATATTTAAATATTTAAATATTTTAATATTTTAATATTTTAATATTTTAATATTTTAATATTTTAATATTTTAATATTTTAATATTTTAATATTTTAATATTTTAATATTTTAATATTTTAATATTTTAATATTTTAATATTTTAATATTTTAATATTTTAATATTTTAATATTTTAATATTTTAATATTTTAATATTTTAATATTTTAATATTTTAATATTTTAATATTTTAATATTTTAATATTTTAATATTTTAATATTTTAATATTTTAATATTTTAATATTTTAATATTTTAATATTTTAATATTTTAATATTTAAATATTTAAATATTTAAATATTTTAATATTTTAATATTTTAATATTTTAATATTTTAATATTTTAATATTTTAATATTTTAATATTTTAATATTTTAATATTTTAATATTTTAATATTTTAATATTTTAATATTTTAATATTTTAATATTTTAATATTTTAATATTTTAATATTTTAATATTTTAATATTTTAATATTTTAATATTTTAATATTTTAATATTTTAATATTTTAATATTTTAATATTTTAATATTTTAATATTTTAATATTTTAATATTTTAATATTTTAATATTTTAATATTTTAATATTTTAATATTTTAATATTTTAATATTTTAATATTTTAATATTTTAATATTTTAATATTTTAATATTTTAATATTTTAATATTTTAATATTTTAATATTTTAATATTTTAATATTTTAATATTTTAATATTTTAATATTTTAATATTTTAATATTTTAATATTTTAATATTTTAATATTTTAATATTTTAATATTTTAATATATTAATATTTTAATATTTTAATAATTTAATATTTTAATATTTTAATATTTTAATATTTTAATATTATAATATTTTAACATTTTAATATTTTAATATTTTAATATTTTAATATTTTTTAATTTCAATATTTCTGGAGTTTTTTTTTGAAAAGGTCCAATAAACCAAATTTCCAGTTTTTGCTTTTTGGATGTTTTTAGAACTGCCTTGAGTCAGGGGTATTGAAAACCACCCAAAAAGCAAAAACTGAAAATTTGGTTTATTGGTCCTTTTCAAAAAAAAACTCCAGATTTTAACTTTTAAATTAGGTATTTTCTAAGAGCTATGCAGGAAGAATAATTTTTTTTTTAAAATTATATAAATTTTTTTATTTACATAAAACACAACTTTTTCATAAATGGACTTACCTAAAATAAATATTTAATGATTTGAATATTTTAACTTTATAATTTTGTATAATATTTTATAATATGTTAGTTCTTTAATGTTTTAATATTCATTTATTTTAAATATCAGTTATTATTTTAATATTTTAATATTTTTACAACTTCAACATTTTAATCTTTAAATATTTGGAATTGTAGAATATAAGATTGGATTTTTTGGAGTTTTATAATGTTTGGAATTAGAGATTTTTAAAATTTTCTCTCTCTCCCCTCTCTTTCTATTTTCTCGCTCTTCCTGTTCCCTGCTATCTCTCTCTTCTCTTCCTCTCAATTCAACTTTTTCTCTTTCTCTCCTACCCTCTCTCCCTTTCTTTCTCTCCCATATTTTCTCACCTCTCTCTTTCTCACTTTCTCTCTACCTCTCTTACTCTCTCCCCTCTCCTACTATCTCTCTCCCTTTCCTACTATCTCTCCCTCTCCTACTATCTCTCCATCTCCTACTCTCTCTCCAACTTTATCTCTTATCTCTCTCTTTCTTCATCTTTGCCCCTCTCACTCCCACTTTCTCTCTCTCTTATTTTCTATCTCTCTCTTCTTCTACCCTCACCCTATCTCTCTCCCACATTTTCTTTCGCTCTTCCCCTCCAGCATTCTCTCACAAACTCCCCGTTTCTCTCCCTTTTCTACTTTCTCTCTCCCTTTCCCATTTTCGCTCTCTTTCACTCCCTCTTCTCTCCCACTTTTTCTCTCCCTCTCCTCTTCTCTCACCCACTTTCTCTTTCTTTCTCTCTTTCTCTTCCTCTACCCCCACCCTCTCACTTTCAATCTCTCATATACACACGAGCACACACACACACACACACACACACACGAACACTTTCACAAACGCATACATACACACACCCGCAACGTCCAACCAAATCACAAAAAGATAGATTTCATTCACGCAGAAAAATAAGGCATATTTGAATCAACAAAACGTTTTGTTGATTTGAAAATCAAGATTTTTGTTGAATCAACGCTAAACGTCAAAGCAACTTTTTCAAAACAACAAAAGATTTTTGTGGAATTAAGAAAATCAAGGTTTGTTTCAACGCAAAATCGGCGTTGATTATATTCAACAAAAATTTTGTTGAATCAAACCTCGTACAGGCTGATTCTACAAAATATTTTTCTGCGTGTTCCCACAATCGCCACGGTCGCACAATCCCCACGGTTGGGGTCCGTTTATACTTCCCCTTTCCAGCTCTTCCGCAAATATCCGTACCGAGATCCGTCCTCCAGAGCACGAGAGGGAAGAGGCGGTTATTTTAATTCCGCCGGGAGTTGAAGGTTCCGTCCTCCTCCTCCTCCTCTACCACAAGCACGCGAGCCACACTTCCTCTAATAAGGATGCTCCGGGTTCCGTTCTCCGTGCAGAACCGGAGAACCACTTTTCTTCTGCACACTTACCTTGCCAAAGTTCCGAAGTTTTCAGCAGCACCGCGGAACACCAACTCACAGCCACGAAATTATTTTGTTTTGACTTGTCAAAACGTGAATCGCAATTTTTGAACTAAAAAAAATACTAAAATTTAGGAATTTTTAAGAAGTACTTCAGTGTTCTAAAAAAATCCTAAATTTTAGGAAGAAAAAAATACTAATTTTTAGGTATAATTTGACAAGCTAGAACATAAGTTCAAAAAATACTAAAAATTAGGAATTTATACCTAATGTCCGTTTTGCGTGCAAAGCAATTTGACAGTTTGCGCATGTGCGTGCACGCTTGCCGAGGAATGCTGACAAATTTAATGAAAAGTATCCAAAAATCAAAGATATCAGGAAAAGATAAGTAGCTTGATATTCATATTTACATGAATATTGCATGAATACCATAAATGGAACAGCTTGGATATAAAAATCGGTATCTGTACCAGGATCTGCACAAAAATATTAAAAAGCTTTCTTGTGATCTTTCGACTTTGACTGAGCAAATTTAAACATTTTATTTTATTTTTGTTTCTGTAGGAAAACTTGATCCAAAATTCCACAAATTCAAAATACATTTGGCAAAATTCGTATTTTCTTAATTTATCTGGAGTTTTTTTTAAAGGTCCAATAAACCAAATTTACAGTGTTTGTTTTTTGGCTGTTTTTTGATACCCCTGACTCAAGGCGGTTTTAAAAACACCCAAAAAGCAAAAACTGGAAATATGGTTTATTGGACCTTTTTTTTAAAAAAAAAAAACTCAGTTTTGATCTGTTTTGATGTGGTTCATGGGATAAAATCCAGTAACTTTTGAGCCATACAGAAAAACGATTAAAAATGTTGCCCCCTAAAAAAAATCTTGCCATTTTTTTCCTATGTCAAATCTTTCACCGTTTTCAAGATATAGGCCCAGTGAAAATGAAAGATGAACTCTTCGTCACTCTACCCTGATGCAAACCAAGATCGAGCTCGAACTGTCACTGTCCTCCCGAAATATGTTAGCTGTTATCGGGTGGCAAACCTTATATTTTCAAAATATTTTTTTCGAAAATTCCACAAATGTTTCAATTGGTCAAAAAAGGGGCGCATTCTTTAATTCCTCAATTTCTAAATTTTAAAATTTCTGGATATTTTTTGAATTCTCAAATTCTAAGACTTAAAATTTTTAGATTCTTAGATCTAAAAATTCCTAAATTTTAAAAACCGAAAATTCTTAAATACTTTATAATACTTCAAGTTTTTAATTCAAATTTTAGAATTTTAAATTTGAAAATCTCAAAATAAATCTATAATTGTTTTTAAATTTTCAAGCTCAGCATTTTTTTAAATTTTTGGTATTTTAAAATTTTTGAATGATTGTTTATTTATTCTTAATTTTTTATCGTGACCCATTCCTTGACTGTTTTTTGTGCGATTTTTTATATGGAGTTTTTTTTCCTTCCGATCTCCATACCAGCCCTTAACATTAAAAATTTAACCAAAACTGCAAAAAAAAAGTTGAGTGAGATTCCTTTTTTTTAAATACTCGGCGATAAAATGTTTGCCCGTACTTCTCTAAAATAATTTTAAAAAATATTAAAACATACACACGGGAAATTGCTTTGTTTTGTAAAAAAAGTTAATTTATAAATCAATTGTTTTAATGTATCTTCTTTTTCTGAATACCTTTGACGAAGTCACCAAATCAATTAGCAAATTTCTTGAAAGGATACAGATTTCGAATATTTACGTACCATTTTTGCATGGACAAAATTGTATGGAAAACACATAGTAAGGGTGAACCAATGATACCAAATTGCCCTAGTAACATTTTTAAACTTATAGGTTTTATCAGGGTTCTGGAAACCCTCATACGACCCAAATAGGCTTTTATGGCCTACTTAAAACCTAAAATGTTACTAGGGTGCTTCTTTGGTAATAATCAAGGCCTCCAAAGAGTTCGAGCCAAATAAAAAAAAACAAATTAAATTCACTTTACGTTTTGGTTGAGTATTTAATTCATTTAAAGTTTGCAATATTTATCTGCTTTTTTATTTTTCTCAACATGTATTTTTAGAGATTTTTATTTATTCATTCAAACATTTTTTTTTTGTTTTTGTGAGTTTTCAGGTTTTATGATGTACAGGACAAAAAGGTGTTTTAATCTCGGTATTAATTGTGAACAAAGGTGTTTTGGAAATTGATGATTGTAAAACAGCTGTAATCATGATGTACAATGATTTTTAAAACAAAATTTTCATCAAAATATTGAAACTATGGCTTACAATTTTGATTTTATCTTAATGTTTTGCTAACCGGGACTCGTGGTGTAGGGGTAAGCGTGGTTGCCTCTGACCCAGTCGGCCTGGGTTCGATCTCATAAGTTCCCGGTGGCATTTTTAGAGACGAGATTTGTCTGATCACGCCTTCCGTTGGATGGGGAAGTAAATGTTGGCCCGGTCTGACCTAAAGGGTTAGGTCGATAGCTCAGTACAGGTGTAGGGATCGTTTCCCTGGGTCCTGCCTCGGTGGAGTCGCTGGTAGGCAGTTGGACTAAACAAATCCAAAGGTCGTCAGTTCGAATCCCGGGGTGGAAGGAAGCTTAGGTGTAAAAAAGGTTTGCAATTGGGTCCTAAAATGAAGCTTAGATTGCTGATATTATTGTTTACAGCGATAAAGCTTATTTTTCTTAATACAATGACCCTTTGTTCAACCACAAAGAGTTTAAAATGGATTTTTAAATCAATTTTGAAAAATTAACCTCGCGATCCTTCTTGACAGAAAAGCTCCTACTTGACAGCTCGTTCCAAGGGGACCATAGTTGATCCATCGAAAAAATGTTGTCTTGTCAAAAAAAATTGTTGCGTTAAAATGAAAAAAAGTGTTCAGAAATGGTTTTTAACCGTGTTTTTTACCGTTTTGCATAAAAAATTGACATAGGGCTTTAGTACCCAATTGCCTCAACAATCAATCCTTCGGACACCTAGTTTTGAGTAGGAATCTCGCAATCGAGAACGCCAAGGCAATGCTGTAGAGCGAATAATTGGGTACTAAAGCCCTATGTAAATTTTTATGTAGAACGGTAAAAAAAACGATTAAAAACCATTTCTGATCTCTTTTTTTCATTTTAATGCAGATTTTTTTTTTGACAAGACAACATTTTTTCGATGGATCAACTATGGTCCCCTTGGAACGAGCTGTCAAGTAGGAGCTTTTCTGAAGGACCGTGAGGTCAATTTTTCAAAATTGATTTAAAAATCCATTTTAAACTCTTTGTGGTCGTACAAAGGGTCATTGTATTCAGAAAAATAAGCTTTATCGCCAATCTCACCCCCCACACCCAATGTCACCCCTGATGACGGTACATACATAATGTGAGCAATTGCTAGAAAACTAGATTAGAATTAATAAGAGCTTTCAAATGTACATTAAGGCATTAATCCTAGTTACTAGTATAAGCTCATCGAATGCTTCTTTCGCGAACAGATTTCTCCAGCACGAAGCACGTGAGCTGCCGCAGTAAATTTCTTCGATAACTGCTCTGTCTCTTGGCCACGACACGACAACTTCTTCCAGAATGTTTACCCAACAACGTGTGTTCCACGAATCCTGCTCACCCGTACTGCATGTACTAACTAAGCTTCGAACTTAGTATAAAAGAAGTGCGTGCCTAAACGGCCAAGTTTAGTGGCAATGTTCGGGTTCGGGTGGATTGTTGTGGGACTTTTGTGTGCGGTGGTGGGTGGAGTTCGAGCGGATCTTGGGCTGAACCAGGAGGTGCCCGACTTGGCGGTGAAGGTAGAGGATGCCATTGGGTTGGGGGTTGAGCCGTTGCTGGAAGTGAACGCCACGATCGAGGTTGATCCGGCGTTGGATCCGACCGGAGCTTTGGGTGCTATTGTGGGGGTGATTAATGTGGTTAATGGAAGCATTGGAGAGGTGTTTGCCGCGACCGGGAATGCAGTTTTGGATAGTACTGGACCGCCGAATAGTGTGTTTAGTCACGTGTTTAGAGCGAATATTAATGCTGAGATAAACATGCAGAATGCGATTGCTAGTGCCGTTCCGTTGAGGGCGATTTTGAGGAAGTCGGTGTACCAAGCTATTGAGGGAAATTTGAGTGTGATCCAGAATCAGATCAAGAACCTGACCTCGGTGTACACGGAGCTTGGAGCAGCTGCAAATACGATTACGCTGTTTCCGAACAGAAGCAGAGACATCAGTACTGAGATCACTCCGAAATTGGTGAACAGGCTGGCCGCTGTCCTCGGTGATATCTCAAGCAAGGTAGCGAATCTGGCGGATTTGTTCCCGGATATTGTTATGAAACAGATTGCCGCAGTTGGGTACTTCTCAGCTGCGAACGCCACAACAAACAGCGCCGTAAGCAAAGTTAGAGCTCAGCTGAACATGTTCAACAGCTCGATATCTACGACGCTCGCAAACCTGACCGCGACGGCCGGAGTGTTGGCCGGCAACATCAGCCAAGCGTACGTCCCGATTACATCTGCCGCGCAGAACTTCAACGGTGGAGACATCAGCAACTTGACCGCTTTCTTGGAACTGGTTGACAGTCACAACAATGATCTTGTTCAAAATATTACGCTTAGCATGGTTGACCTGCAGGACTACATTGCCGAGTTGTTGGCTAACGAAACTCGCGATGCCACAGGGGCTGTGTGTAATGGTATCCGAAACCTCACCGACTCGGCACTTTTATCGGTCAGCGACTTCTCTACGGCGTGTTCCAATCGGTATCAAGCACAACTGCAACGAGCACTTCTTCAGGTTAACCGTCTGGCGAGCTGTCCGGAGAGCACTCCGTCGGAAGACTTCTACTCGCTGCTGAATTCGTTGCTGACGTCGGTTCGTACGGATTCGGTTGCGATCACGGCTTCGCAGATCCTCGGCTGCAGCAATACTTTTGGAGCGTGCAGTTCAACGGTAAGATCGTATTGTATAGAGATACTCAACGGGACCTAAACTTGCATTTCTTGCGCAGTACTTTTCCGTCTTTCCAGATCTCGGTGAAGAGACACACATTCAGCTGCAGATGGTGCACAACGCGATCGTTTTCAAGATCCGAGCTTTGGCGCTGAGAATTGGCACGTGTGCCGAAGCCGTTACGGCGGATGTCCAGGAAATTGTGCAGCAGATTGTGTCGAGCTACGCCGCTTGTTTGGAAACGGGAAACTAGAAAGGCATTAGAAAATATAAGGTCATGAACATTTTTATTCATTTAGATCATGACTTTATCGACGATCCAAATGGTCATACCATCATGCTACACCAAATCGATCATGAAATGTTCATATTGTTTTCATTGTTGTTCATATTTGTCAAATTTCAAATTGTATCGGAATAAAGATCGTTACAAGCACCTACTTAGTTACATCTCATGTATCGAAAGAACCTCCGCACCGCGATCGTTATGAAACAGCCCCAAACGTGAGGGTAGTCGCGCGATAGCGCCACGCGTTGTTTAGTAAACCACTTGTACCGATTTGACGCGCATTGTTTTCGTTCCCACTGGGCGCGTTTCACAACAGAGGTCGCGCACGCGACCTGGTATAAATGATGTGCGTGTCCAATCGGGAATCGCATTGTGCAGGATGGGTCAAGCGGCTAGGGTGGTTCTGACCTTGGTCACGCTGTTTGTTGGTGACCTGAGGGCAGATTTAGGGCTGGCTGAAGTCATTCCAGATCTTGTCCCGATCGTCAACGAAGCGATCGGAGAAGGTCTTGTGCCTTTGTTGGAAGCAAACGCTACGATCGAAGTGGATGTTGGGTTGGATCGAAGTCGAGCGTTGGCTACGGTAGTCAGTGTTACGAATATTGTGAACCAGACTGTAAGTGGGGTATTCTTGGCGGCGCAAGAAGCAGTTGTGGATAACACGAGTACCCTGAACGTCGTGTTTGGTAGACTGTACAAAGCGGATGTTAGTGCCGAGATCGGATTGCAGGATGCGATTGAAGTCGCTGAAGATTTGAAGTCAGTCGTAAAGCAATCTACGTCCGATGCAGTTCTTGGAAATTTGACCGCTCTACAACACCAAGTTAAGACCCTTACGGCGATGTACATTGAGGTTGGAGTGGCGATCAATACCTTCCAGTTCACCCCAAACAGTACTAGAAATCTCCGCGCTACGGTCACTCCGGAGCTGGTGGACAAGGTAGCAGATGTCCTATGGAACATTTCTGCAAGCGTATCAAACCTAGGCAGCTTGTTCACTGAAATCGTACAAGATAAGAACAACGCAACGGTTTACATCGTCAACATCAATACAACGATCGATACCTCAATAACCACCATAACCAGTGTCGTAGAAGATTTCACCAAATCCGCCAAGGATGCCAGTAATCAGCTCGTACAACCAATCCAGTCCGTTACCTCAAACATCGCTGAATCATACGCCGACATCACCGCCAACCCGCAAGACTTCAACGGCGGCAACATAACCGACCTTGTGCTATTCCTAGGAGTGGTCGGCAACGCCAACCTGGTATTCGGACTCAACACCACCATGAACCTCAACATCCTCCAAGCAAACGTCAACCGAACCATGGCCTTCGCCACCGCAACCGCCGCCAACGCCCTGACCAGCTCCATTCGATACATCACCAACACGACCTCCACCAACGAATTCACAACCTTCGGCCCCATCTGCTCCGAGCGCTACTTCCATCAACTTCACCAACTCGCCCCAAAATCTTCCCTCCTCTCCAACTGCCTCAAAGCGGCACAACCCGCGCTCGCCATCCGGTACAAGCTGATCCTGTCCCCGCTGCTAGCCCAGCTCGAATCGAAAGCCAGCTCCTTTGGATCGTCCCAAATCAAAACCTGTCTCACCGCGGCATGCAGCTCCGCATACTTCCGAGCATTTCTCATCCTCGCTGAGGAAGTGGTCCAGGAGCTGCAGGCGATCGACCGGATGCTGGCGGCGGAAACGCAAAGCTTCTCGACGCGCATCGCCGTCTGTGCGAACGCAACGGCGGCCGATGTGGTCGAGCTGGCGCAGCAGGCCGTGGCCGGGTACAATGCGTGTTTGGTGGAGGGGTAGAACGAGTGCGGGAGGGGAGCGGGACCAGTTGATATAAATTTATAATAATGAATAAATAATTTGAGTGACAAGTCAATAAATTTTAACATTGAAATGTCTCTTTGCTCTCATAAGCTAACTAGATAAAATCCCAGCAACCATTCGAAATTTAAAAAAAATGCCTTTTTTGAGAATTCCGTAGTAACAGTTCAATAGGGTGAATCTGCGTTTGTTAACAAGCAGTCTATCTTTTGCTCAAGTGACAGTTCACGACTGCTTGTTTACAAACGCAGATTCGCCCTATTGAACTGTTACTACGGAATTTAACTTTTATTGATAAAAAGTTAAATATAAAATCCCATTTTTTAGGTGTACCTATTTGTACGCAAAGTCCTCATAATTGCTCACAAATTTTGTCGAAGACACCAAGTCGATCAGAAAATTCCTTCTCAAGATAGAAAATACATACCCATTTTGTGTGACCAGTACCTAAAATTGTATGCAGATGCGATAAATGTAGATGATCTAGGTAATCTCAAATTCTCAAAACATTAAAATTTAATACATATCTCTGGAACAAAACGTATTTCTTTCCGTCAATAAGTGATTGTTTTGTAAAGTTTTAAATAAATAAATTGGAGTGAGATATGGCCATTTTATGTTTCCAATTGCGCAATACAGGTAGAAACAGCGATGGAATAATCATCACCAAAAGAAAATCTTTGGACGTTCACCAAGAGAAAAAATCTGAAAGGAGCATGGCTCTCCTCTCTTGCGCACGAAAAATCGGTAAAAAGAATCTTAAAAAAATCATCATCTTGATTATTCGCGATTAAAAGCTCAAAAATTCCGACAGATGGCGCAAAGCATCGAAGAATTACGATTCAAATTTTCACTGTTCGGTTACATAGGAATGCAAACTTAAAATTGATTTTACAGCTCTTAGAACAACTTTTGAGAAAAAATTCAAGCAGTACGAGTGTAAACTTTTTGCCCTCTATAAATTAACGCAACAAAAATAATTTTGAAAAAAAAAATAATTTTGAAAAAATAATATTGTTTAAAATGATAGAGCATCAAAAGTTAACAAAGTATCAGCTCGAATTTTTGCTCAAAAGTTATTTTGAACGCTGGAATTTAACAAATCAGAATTCGCATACATAACCTCAAAGGGCGGAAATTTCAATCGACATTCTTCGCTCTGTTCTGCTACTCAACACTAGGTGTCGCATGTCGTTTGGCTCTTGAACGGCAATTCGGCGAACCATCTTGTTTACCACTACTCATGCAAGTATAACGTCACGCGTCGAAAAATGACCTGTCACATTTTGTAGATGGGCAATGGGTGTAAACAAAGTGAAATTAATATTATTAAGTGGTACTGACAAGGAAATTCACAAAAAATCATCAGCAGATTGATTTTCTTGAAGAATTTCAGGAGCGATTTTTACCTGATTTGCCTCCTCTCTCTTTAGCGGGTGAAGAAAGTTCGCAAGCGAAAATGATTTTTGTGGTTGTTCCATTACTGGATTGAAAACATATTTTAATTTAAATTCAGATCGCGGGAATAAGTTTTAAGTCCAATTTCCTTAAAAATTGAGTCTAAGACCGACCTTCTAACATTTGTGGATCCTGAGCTACCACCGTTTGGAAATAGGGGTTTCGCTCAATAATGGAGGGAGTGGTCCGATTTGCATGAATTTTGCATGTCTTGATAGTATAAACAGCCCTGCCAAATTTGAGCAGAATCAGAGTAGGCAATTTTCAAATGCTGTTCCGCTTCAGATGGAATGACCCAGATGTAATATAATTTTTTTTACTGAGTGCCATTACAAGACGAAATAATTTGTTTAACTTTTCCATTGTGAAGATGAGATTCATTTCCATTGATTCAAATTCTTAAGCTAAGTGCAAATTTCTTAGTAAAGTGATTGTACACGGCGTGTTTTCTAGAACAAAATTTTCAGGAAAAAATAGTCATCGCTACTTTCAAATGTGTCTTATAGGAAATTTTCTCAGCTTTCCAATGCTTATAAGAGCGAAATGTTTCATCGGGAAATTTCTGAGATATCTCTATTTTAAGTTTTTTGGTTTTAAATTCCTTTATTATTTATTGGAAATTTTATACTACCTGTTCAGAAAACTTATCAAATGATGTTTTTATGTTTTTTTATGTTTCATGTGGCATTTACTCATCAAAATGTGCAAAATAAGACAAGAAACCACTTTGTAGAAGGTTGCAAACCGCTATATATTTTGAAAATTATGTTTTGTCTGAGTTTTTGAATGTATGGAATTTATTCAGAAATTAAAATCATAAAACAGTGTAAAAATATATTTTTAAAAAGAATTATTAGATTATTACATCCCTGGGCTTTGTCATAATGAGTGTCATAGGTTTGATGCTTGTTTGGCAAAGAGTATGATTTGATTCGATGTGGAATTAAAATCGAAGTGTTCAGTATATTGCTGAAGCTTCCATTTTTACACATGGACACCACTTCATGCTGCGAGAACCCACTTTGGCGTAGTCTCAGGGCTTAATCGATGGCCGGTAAGCTGTCATCGAGACAAGGAGGTTCTCTGATAGTGGAAATATCACATTTGTACAATGAACCGCTACATATGTGATTTTCCCTATCTTAATGTGGGTGTCAGGTTAGGATGCGGGTTTAAAAAATAGTGTTTGTAGAATTTAGGATTTTAACTATAAATATCAACTTTTTATACTTTGCCTTTAGTTACTTAGGGACAAAATTAGTAACAGTGAATTTAGTAATTCTATCAGAATCGGTGATTTTCATTCAAGTAGCATAAAAACCATTCTGATTTGTCAAAATTTCCATAGAGTCTCGATCAATCAATAGTGAAATGATATCGGACTAAATTCGTTGATCTGTTGAACTAACGGTTGTCGGATTATGATTGTATCGACCATTGTTGCGAATCGAGGATCTACTGGAATTCTGACGAACAAATGGTCGTCTCTTTTTCAATTCACGACTTGTAAAATATCAACTGTTATTTTTTTTTGTTTTTTAAAAGAAGCCAGACAGGTTTTAAAAGAAACGTTTTTTTTGGTCGTCGGGGATTTGAGATAAGAGTAGCTTTCGGATAGGTTGCTTTAAATCTTGTATTCAATTCAAGTTAGGTAGTTATCCGCAAATGAATATTTGGACTTATATGAATAATTGAACATTTTGGACTTATGAATAACACACAACTGTGCATTTATTCTAGAGTCAGATCCATACAGCGTCAGTGTTTATTTGGTCGAAGTGTACTAATTCATTGGCAGATCTGGTTCTAGTTGTAATGTACGACAAGACTACTGACGGACGTGACAGGACGAGGGCCCAGTTTAGAGGTTTCGACATCAACGATGTGCGGCTGGATCACCCTCCCAAAAAAAAAAAAAAAAAAAAAAAAAGAATTATTAGATTATTACATATTTTTTGTGTTCAAATATCACGTGTCTGCTCTGATTTAGTTTGTTCAACCGAAACTTTGGCAGGTCTGTGATTATTAATGGTATTATTGAATTTTAATGAATAAATTTGATATTTTTCTACACAGAAAAAAAATATGTGAATTTACACAGCACGTAATTACTGTTTCTTATGTAAACTCACTCAATGTAATGTAGATTTTTTTTTTGAATTAAATATACTTTATTGAATCTTTCTTATAATAATTACATTTGGTTTACATAATAAGTGGTCAGCTGTGGCTCTTCAGCTTTAGTTTGCTTTTCGTGATTTAAACACTGTTCATTTTCATAACTTTAAAAGTATATGATTTATCATTTTTGTAACACTAGGTACAATGAGGAAAAAAAATTGTTAAGAAAACATAACCTAACCTAAAACTAACTTAAACTTACAATAAACTAAACCAATCCTTGAATCAAGGGGTATTCAGAAATAGCACATTTTTCCCTGAATTTCAAACATTTTTCTTGAATCTTCTGATCCAACATTTTTACTTCTGCTAATTCATGCACCTCACTTGATCTTGTCCAGCCAGGAACATTCAAAACCATTTTGAGTACCTTGTTTTGGACACGCTGGAGCTTCAATTTATGAGTTCTAGCGCAACACTCCCAAACAGGTACTGCATACTCAATAACGGGGTAAATTCAATGTAATGTTGAAATATGATGTAAAGAGTAAAAAGTCATGGAAATTACTCCAATGTAAATCTAAATCTAATGTAAATCATGAATCTAATGGAAACGTTGCGCATGGAAACTCAAATCTGATGAATTTCTACCCGCGTTCGGCTTCCTGTAAATTCCTATTTAATGTAAATCATATATCCAATGTATTTCTGCCAAACGTTGACTTCAAAACTACCCGAACTAAAAATAGTTATATTTGGTTCTCTTTCTATCGCTCTCATACTTCGCTGGCCCACTGCCTGAGCCTCGACCTGAACAAGTTGATGCTTTAGCCGCTCGTTTATAAAATGCGAAGATGGCTCAGTCGGCAGCGGGTAGCAGCAGTAACACCGATCTCCCTACCCGTCGTCTGTTCGATTCCAGTCCAGCGTTATTCCACATGGCTGTCGACGAGAAAGCGTCCCCTACCTGTGAAACAACTTTTTAAAATCCGAATTTCCTTTTGCTGCCCGCTTCAAACATTTTAAAATAGAACATAGGCCACACCCTTTTCTTACTGCAATCCAAGTCAAGCTTCTCATTCCCATTGGCCAATCAGAATTAGTTGATTTGAACTAATGTAAATTCCAAAAGTAATGTAAATTCCAAAACTAATGTAAATTTTCAAAACTAATGTAAATTTCCAATGAAAATAATGTAAATTTCCAACGAACCTAATGTAAATATACATCATTTATCATGATACCTTTTGGTACACACAGAAAAAAATATGTAAATTTACACAGCACATAATTACTGATTCTTATGTAAACTTACTCAATGTAACGTTGAAATATGATGTAAAGAGTAAAAAGTCATGGAAATTACTCCAATGTAAATCTAAATCTAATGTAAATCATGAATCTAATGGAAACGTTGCGCATGGAAACTCAAATCTGATGAATTTCTACCTGTGTTCGGCTTCCTGTAAATTCCTATTTAATGTAAATCATATATCCAATGTATTTCTGCCAAACGTTGACTTCAAAACTACCCGAACTAAAAATATTAATATTTGGTTTTCTTTCTATCGCTCTCATACTTCGCTGTCCCACTGCCTGAGCCTCGACCTAAACAAGTTGATGCTTTAGCCGCTCGTTTATAAAATGCGAAGATGGCTCAGTCGGCAGCGGGTAGCAGCAGTAACACCGAAAATTCTACCCGTCGTCCGTTCGATTCCAGTACAGCGTTATCCCACTTGGCCGTTAACGAGAAAGCGTCCCCTACCTGTGAAACAACTTTTTAAAATCGTAATTTCCTTTTGCTGCCCGTTTCACTCATTTTAAAATACAACATAGGCCACACCCTTTTCCTACAGCAATCCAAGTCGAGCTTCTCATTCCCATTGGTCAATCAGAGTCAGTTGATTTGAACTAATGTAAATTCAAAACTAATGTAAATTCCAAAACTAATGTAAATTTTCAAAACTAATGTAAATTTCCAATAAATGTAATGTAAATTTTCAATGAACCTAATGTAAACATACATCATTTATCATGATACCTTTTGGTACATGATAACTAATGTAAATTTACAGAAATATTTTTTTCTGTGTAGGCCAAACTCGCAGGCTGACGTTTCTGCAATAATTGGGTCCTAACATTAAGCTTAAATTTGTGATATTGTTGTTCACAACGATAAACCTTATTTTTCTTAGCACAGTGATGCTTTGTACGACCGCAAAGGATTTAAAATTGAATTTGGAACAATTTAAAAAATAATTTCGCGGCCCATTTTAACAGAAAAGGTCCTACTTGACAGCTCGTTCCAAGAATACCATAGTTGATCCATCGAAAAAATGTTGCCTTGTCAATTTATTTTTTGCATTAAAATGAAAAAAATGATCGTGTTTTTTTACCGTTGCGTATAAAAATTGATATAGGGCTTTTGGACTCTATTGATGGCATAAAAAAGCAGGCCAACCTTGAAACTGACAAAAAGGTGCGAGTTTGTTTGTTTGCCGTAGTGTGATAGCTCCTTTAGAAAATGATTTAATCATTGATCCGTTTTTAGACTTAACATTTAAAAAAGTTTTTCAAGTCGAAGGCCATAAACTTTGCAACGGCATAATAAGATTAAAATAAAACCTAAATAAATTTATTGCCCTGAAAAACCATTGTATTCTAACAAAAATCGCTTAAAGAACATAGAAAAAAAACACAAAATTTCCCAAATCCAAAATTGGGTCCTAAAATGAAGCTTAGATTGCTGATATTATTGTTTACAGCGATAAAGCTTATTTTTCTGAGTACAATGACTCTTTGTACAAGCACAAAAAATTTAAAATGGATTTTTAAATCAATTTTGAAAAATTAACCTCGCGGTCCTTCTTGACAGAAAAGCTCCTACTTGACAGCTCGTTCCAAGGGGACCATAGTTGATCCATCGAAAAAATGTTGTCTTGTCAAAAAAATTTTTTGCATTAAAATGAAAAAAAGTGATCAGAAACGGTTTTCAATCGTGTTTTTTACTGTTGTACATAAAAATTGACATAGGACTTTAGTACCCAATTGTCAATAGAAAATTTCTTCTGAGAGTACGGAATAAATATATGATTTATGAATCCAACCTCACCTCTTCTAACAAACCATACTCCCGCTTCAACTTGTCCATTTCCTCTTCGCGCTCCTCATTCACAACACACGATCGTTTCAAGAAAAGAGTATGAAAGAAACAACTCCCCAACACCACACTCAAGTCCATGATCCACGACTCCACCAACACAACCGTACCCCAATGAAGTATCCGTGGCCTGCAAGACTTGAAACGCGACTTTCCGCGACTTATTCGGCTCAGTCTCGCTTTCACATTCGTCGGGTTCGGTCGTTCAAGTCTCCCAAGTCGGGCGCGCCCAGAACTTAAGCTCCGACAGAGAGCTTAGTCACACGTTGCATTCCGTGATTGTGTGAGTGATTGGTTTTGGGGTTATTTGTGGGAGGGTAATTTTTTTTTTCGGGTGGTTGTTGTCTCGATCCAATTCGCGAGTTGGGCAACAAAGACTCGGAGTCTTGGGATTTTCGTACGTGCTAAGTGGCCTCGAAGGTTGGGTCATTTGAATTAATCGCGTGGACTAAGGGTGGTGAGTGGTGGGGAGTTGTTGAGTGCACATATGGGGACGGAAAATTGTCGATCCATGGAAAGAGCAACTTTGGTGGAAAACAACTCACGAAGTAGTGGAGTTTCTGTTGTAACATCCATTATCGCTGGACCGGACACGCGACGATAGTGTTTTGCTGAATTAATTAAGGCACCCAAAACGTGAAGACGTGGGGGAAGGTGGAAAATTATGCTAAAACATCATAAATGAATAATTAGCGCGAGGAGGAGAAGAGAGAAAAAAAAAACACGATCGAAGAAAAAAGCAAAAAAAAATGGAAAGGCGATCTAAATTATAATTTTTGCCTGTTTTCGCGCTGTAACCATGGAGGCGTTATGATAGTGCACTAGTAGCAGTTACTAAGCAACGGTGAAAGAGAAGAAAGAGTCCAACACTCCAAAGTGTAGTATGTCGTTAACCGAGCAACGAATCAGTATGTGTGTGTGTGTGTTACGCGAGCAGACACAGGAGACTTAAATGTCAGTGGCGACGAACCTTGAGCGAGTTGGCGATCGGACGCATGACTTAAGACTGGGTTGTTGTCTTCACCAGTCTCGTAGTAATTTTTATAAGTACACGATCTTGATGCACTTAGTAGCACTTAGTTTGAGCGCTCGACTAGGGCTAAGATGGGGTTTTGAACCCCTCTCCTTTCCGGTGTGAAGGGAAGTTGATGAAACAATTCAACCGCGCCGGGCAGGCTTGTTGTGATCTACAACACAACGCACTCATTACTTACGCGATTCATTGGGCAAATGGGTTGTTTCAATAATGTACGCATGGTAGTGGAGAGCGCGCGTTCGATGGATGGGTAAAGAAAGCGATCAGCTGAAATAACGTGTTGCTATTTGGGAGTCAATCGCCATTGATCGTAGGTGGAGGATTTACTTGACGGCGATTGTTCTTTTGATGGATTGAATGTGTTTCACTGTTGTCTTTTTATGGGCTCTACATTTTTCCAAATTACTTAAAGTGGCATCCCAATTTACTAACTGCATAAATATGCCTCAGTTTCCCATGAAGGAGACACTAAGTGATGCCGAAACGTTGGACAAGTGAAATTCAACGATTCACTAGATTCTAGTTGATACTTCAGGAAAAAAGTTTAACGTTCAAGTGCCTCTGACACAAATTTGCAATAATTTTTTGAAATTGGTTTTGCCTTCCTCACCTTACTGAGTAAAGGCTATAAAATCACTCGAAAAATGAACTTCTTCATTCGACCTCGTAGACCTACCTTCACGTATACCTATCGACTCAGAATCAAACTCTGAGCAAATGTCTGTGCGTGTGTATGTCTGTAAGTCCGTGCACCGAAAAAAATGCACTCGATTATCTCCGGAATGGCTGAACCGATTTGGGCCGTTCTGTTCTCATTCGATCCGTCTTAGGGTCCCACAAGACCTATTTTAACTATTATGAAGTTTTGTTAAGTATTTCAAAAGTTATGCTAAAAAAACGATTCTGGCTAAAATTTGAAAGATTGTAAAAAGGGTGGTTTTTGTAAGATCATACATTTTTAGAAAGGTATTTGAAAGACCTTTCTAATGAGCCCAAAACATTGAAGATCTGATAACCCTATCAAAAGTTATGAGCACTTAAGTGTCATTTGTACACATTTTTGAGGCCGGATCTCAAATATGTTGATGAAAAAGTTGTCCGGATCTATCCGGAGATCTGGCTCCCGGGATTTTGTTGATTTGAAACTCCCGGGAAAAATGAACAGATATATTTTTTTACTGCCTTAAGGCTTAAAAAACTTTAAAGTAATATAACTATTGAAAGTAATCAATTTTCATGAAACAGCCCCGTAGGTGTTGTTCTAATATAACGTCCAATGATTTTTGGGATTCTAGACCCCATACTCCATGTAGATATGTTGTAAGAAGTAAAATTTAGATAAAATTTGTAGGTTTGACATTCTTACTATAGAAACAAATATGTACATAATTGTGAGGAAGGCACCATTACCATCGGTGGATTAAGTAACGTTTTTCCTCAGGTTTCACATCTTTTCCGATGTGAGGTCCCAAAATTAAAATTTTATAAAAAGCTTTTTTTTTTTGAAAAAGCTATGAATGCAGAAATAAATGTAATTGAATGTATCCTAAATAATTCTCAACCGATTGCACGAGTTTTTTTTTCAGTGTAAATTTTAAATTTTTAAAAAGTTTTTTCCCTTGATTTTTGAAGAATTTTTTATTTAAAAATAACTTGAGATACAATTTGTAATGGCCTTGAATGATTTTTTTTTCAAAATTCAGACCTGAAATAGTTAAATGCTGTTTCAATGATTGCAGATTGTACATATAGCTTGAAAATAAGCCTGTAGGAGTCAGTTCCGAGTTGTACTTTTCAGCACTAAACCCAGAACTGGGCGTCGATATACGGGAGGTTAAAGAGCATGGTTCGGTAGTAAAATGGCACTGTGAACGGGAGGAGAGGATAAATCCCGAAATTACCGAAAGTACTTTACTCATGGGTTTATTTTCCAAAAAGTTCACCCATAAAAAAAGAGTCGATACCGAGACTCGAACCCGAGACCTTCGTCATATTAAACTGCGTCTTTGCCGTATCGGCCACCGCAGTTCGGTGATTAACCCTCTACAACCCAACCCCGCCTCTAGACGGGCTTCGATTTAAAAAATCGCCAAAAATTCATTTTTCAACCAATTTTTGATCTTCAAAAAGCATTGGAAAGAAGAACTTTTAAAATTTTGGAAAATTTTAGGGTTGGAAGTTTGACTTGTTTTATGTGACTTTGCCAATGTTTTTTAAAATGTATTTTTTTAGGGGTCAACTTTGGCTGTGTTTTTTACTAATATTTCCTATATTTTAAGTAAAAAGAAGTATGCAGTAATTTTTCTAGTGCCCCAGACTATGCCTCTACGCATTTATTTACAATTTAAATAATAATGCTTCCATTTTATAGCAGAAAATGTGAAAAACATGCAAAAAATTGAGATAGTTACTGTAAAAACATGAAAAAATTAGATAGGCAAAATATAATAATAGGAGGTGGTAGAGTAGACCAAATACTACCAATAACAAACATAAACTAAACAAGATAAATGCAAATTAAAATACTAAAAATGAAACAAGAAAAATATAAAACAAGAGAAGTGAAGTTTTTCGTAGAACAAAAGTTGCTCAAAATGACCTCCTGAACACGGGAAAAATAAAAATTTTCGAAAAAAAAATTTGGGCAGTAGAGGGTTAAGTGGCGGTCATTTGTTAATATAAGCCAATCATTGGAATGAACTGATTTAATGAACAAATGAACACGAGTTGTTGTTGTTGTAGCGCGAGAGGTCTTTACTCTCGCCAAAAAAGTACTTTTCTCTCGTTTCTTTTCGAAAGGACTATCCGCAACGTTTAGACAAACGTCAAACACCCAAAACAAAACAAACCGACCGAGGGATTAATGAATGCAAAAATCGTGATAAAAAAATAAAAATAAAACTTTTTTCAAACGCTTTTTAAATTTCAGGAATATAAAAGAAATATGAAAAATAAGCATTGTATATAACTTTTAAGTAATTTTATTTTTTTATATTTCACCAGGAAAATGTTATGGTTAGAGGGTGACGATTCTCGAGATTTTCAATTTCCCGGTAATCGAGAGTTGAATTTTTCAATTTCCCGGGAATTCCTGGGACCCGGGAGTTTTTTGTTAACTATGTTAATATTGTCAATAATTTAAAAATAAAAGTCATAAATATGTTTTTTTACTTGCCTACCCTGTATTTTATTTTTTGTCGTTTCTTGAGCTTTTTGGGACTCATTATTGTAGTTTAAAATGTTTACGAATCTTAATTCGCACTGAGTAATTTTCCAAAGTTGCACAAACTTGTTGCATGTACTTGTTATTAGATTTTTGTGATGTAAAAATAGCTAATATATAATTTTTCAGTATTGGGATTTTGGCAATATGATAAATAATGACTCAAAACAGTAATTTAAAGTTGTTTTTTTTTCTTTTTTAATGTCAACTGTAAATATTTATTTAAAAAAAATAGTTGTCAGGAAAATCCGAATGTTCACATGTCGTCAGTTGTGTGCTATCTTGTGACAACGACCATTTAGTACTATTCGAGAAAATTGATTTTTAAAGTTTGTTGGTAAATAATTTCAAAACTATGAATGATAGAGCCAAACCTTTTGAAGCAATCGGTTCGTATCCAGGTTTTTAAGCGAAGATGGCGTTCGAATGGTGAACGCCCGAACTGTCAAAATCGCGCAGTAGCACCAACATTAGAAAAAAAATGTGGCTGTCATGCCATGGCACACTTGTTCCGTAATGTTGGTACCACTGCGTGATTTTGACATTTCGGGCGTTCACCATTCGAACGCCATCTTCGCTTAAAAACCTCGATACTATCGCTTAACAAACGCTCCAAGTTTCAACTAATTTGGTTACACCAGTTAAAAGATACAGTAAATAATGTAAACAAAAACCTGAAAAGCACGTGTCACAAGTGTGTTTCGACAGTAAAATTGTACTACGTGTCACTAGTGTGCACAGAATTCCCATACAAACTAAAATTAGCTCAAATCAATGGTTTAATCGACTTAATCAGTATATTTTTATAGACAAAATGTTGCATTGTCTTTAGAAAGTATGTGTGTACATAAATTTGTGAAAAACAATAAAAATTTCCACATTTTCCAACAACATGTATGACGTGTCACAAGTGTGCACAATCATTTTGATGATAAATTGGTCTATGTCACAAGTTTGTAATGCGATATCCGGGAAACGGAAGCGAGTTTCCAAAATCGGGTTAAAGCATCTTGTAGTGTTTGTTAAGTATAGCAAAACGTCATCATTAACTCATTTTCGACCAAAATGGTCTATGTCACAAGATAACACACAGCTGACGATGTGGTGGACTTTAACTTTCCTAAGACTGCCAGAGTTTTTTTTTGAATATAATTTAATAATGAAGTTAAAGCGAAACACAAAATGACTTATTCACATTAGAAAAGAAAATTACCTTGATACAGCGATTTAATTAACTTGCTTAGAATAAAAAAACTAGATTATGAGGATTGCTATAGACTAGAGAGGATATCAAAAATTATACTTATCTTAAAAGGCTTTTCCCTCTTAGAAATAATAAAAAGAAACAATAAATAACTGCTAAGTGTGCTTTAAGGTAAATTTTGGGGTCCACATTATTTTGGTTTCTCTCAGTAATAGTTATTGGAATTATTGGATGTTAAAATTTACACTTTCTGAATAAGAAGATTAGAGAAGCATTGGTTTATTCAAACTTTAATATCGAATATTAAACATCCAATGTTCTAAACAATATCGAATTTTTAAAATGTTTTTCTGATTGGTTTATAAAATTTTGCTTCGATTATTATAAGTTTAAAATTTCCCGGGAGTCTCGATCAAAATTCCCGGGAATCGAGAGATCAGAAAATGGTCGATTTCCCGGGTTTTTTCCCGGGAATTTCCGCTCGTCGCCCTCTAGTTATGGTGGTCCCCTCATAATTTTTCGTTAAGCTTTTTAACAAAACACAAAAAAAAAATTAAATAAAATTGTTAAAAAGTCTGAATTTTGCCTGAAATTGCATAAAACTAGATTTATTTGTAAAATTATCGATTCGTATTTAATTTTAAACGGAATTCGAAGCACGCATCAACATTTTTCACATTTCATTTGAAATTTGTTCTTCTGAAAATGCCTATAAATTTGGAGATTTTTTTTTCAAGACAAATAAATTATGCTATTCATCAACATTTTCTTAGTTATAATAAACTAACATTTTAATCTTTTCAAAATTCAATGAACCCTTCTTCTAGAAGTAAGTTCAGTATGATTCCATACCATTTCGTACCGTATTTTACGGTACTGGATTTACATTTTAACTTTTGTTTTTTTTTTCTACAGAAGGGCAAAACAAAAATTAAAATTTTATTTTAGTCAGGTTTAGTATGAAACAAATAGTTATGAATTATTATTTCTTGAAATTATCTCATGCAAAAATTGTAATCATTCCGATTGATAGTTTCAAGGATAGTTAACAATATGAAGCCATAAAAAATCGTATTTAAATCGTGGCGAGGGATTCATGTCAAACTCATTTTTCAAAATATTTAAGCAAAAAATATCACAATATGCTGCACAATACGTTAAAATGTTTATGCTACCACCAAGAATAGGCTAAAAATCCTGTGAATACGTGACAATAAAACATTTAAAAATCAGAATGAAAATAAAAAATAACGCAAAAAAATAAAAATATTCAATGTTTAAAACCGATTGTGTTTGCTTTCTCAACTCAAGTTTATGCACTAATTTTTTTCAGCTTGATTTTTTCGGGAAAATTTGTAAATTGCATTTTTAGGATAGAATAATAAAATAAATTTATAGAAGTTGAATTTTGTGACTTTTTTGATTGATTTATTCATGTTTTTTTACCTAACTGTAACACCATCAAGTCAACAACTCCAGCCGGCTCCATAAAAGTAGGAAATACGCACGCTTGTTCAAAACCAGTATTAAACCTGATTTGAACCGTACAACGTTGCTTTTTTTTACTTATAATTCGTTCCTCACCATTCACAACCAGTTCAGTCCGCGATAGGCCGAGAGTTGGTGTTCGTGTTTCACTTTCAGTTTCAATTGTTCTACAGATACAACAGATTCCGCCCAGAAGTGTGCTTGCTGCTCGCAGATCATGGCACCAGTTTGCTGTGCAGAGACGTGACGGGACCCCGAGAACTTGGAAAGGGAACCGCGCCCCATTCTCTTTCGAGCAATGCTCTTGAAGGTCGAACCGATTTGCCGCTTGACTGAGTTCGTTTCGTGTGTGTGCCGATTCCCGTTCGGAAATTGTGTGACTGCGTGGAATTTAGTTACAATTTCGAATTTAAAACAGTGTAGCCCCGTAACCTACTAATAAAACCAAGTGCGAGGAGCTTGAAAGCGCGCAAATTCGCGCAAAACCATGGAGCAACAACGAAAACATGCCACACGAACCGCCGTTGTCCGGTGGGTTTTCGCCACAATTTTCCTGTGTGTGCTGCTGCAGGCCAGCGCCGAGTACATTCCACCAGGGCCCAAGTACAAATGTCCAGAAAAGTGAGTATATTAATTTATTAAATTACTTAGACTAACACATTAAAACAATTATTATTTTCGCAAATCGACTTTTCATTGTATATTTTTATTTTTTGATAAAACTCTGTGAAGTGATTTTCTGATCGATTTGATATGTTCGGCAAAGTTGTAGGTCCAATTTATTTATTTCACTTTTTAATACAAAGACTCGATTTTGACAAGCTTTACAGCTTTTGATTTTTTTTAAATTCTTTTATAGGTTTAGCAATTCTCTACAAAATCGGTCATTTTTCTTCAATTTTAATTTTTGTATTTTTAATCCGACTGAAACTTTTGTGGTGCCTTCGGTATGCCCAAGGAAGCCATTTTGTCGATATAATTTTCCATACAAATTTGGCAGCTATCCATACAAAAATGATGTATGAAAATTCAAAAATCTGTATCTTTCGAAGGAATTTTTGATCGATTTGGTGTCTTCGGCAAAGTTGTAGGTATGGATACGGACTACACTGAAAAAAAATGTTACACAGCAAAAAAAAAATTTGGTTATTTTTTATTTAACTTTTCGTTACTAAAACTTGATTTGCAAAAAAACACAATTTTTATTTTTATCTTCATTTTTTGATATGTTTTAGAGGACATCAAATGCCAATTTTTTAATCAATACTGATTTTTTCAAAAAATCGAAATATTGGTCGCAAAATTTTTTTTCATTTTTCGATGTAAAATCAAATTTGCAATCAAAAAGTACTTTACTGAAATTTTGATAAAGTGCACCGTTTTCAAGTTATTGGCATTTTTAGATGACTTTTTTGAAAATAGTTGCAGTTTTTAATTTTTTTTTAAATAAGTGCACATGTGTGGAAAAATATGTTTGAAAAGCTGACTAACATTTTAAAAGGGCGTAATATTGAATGTTTGGCGCTTTTGAAATGTTAGTCTTGATTTAATTTTGTAATTTTGTAGTCTTTACATCATTTTTGTATGGACAGCTGCCAAATTTGTATGGAAAATTATATGGACGAACTAATGATGCAAAATGGCTTCTTTGCGCATACCGAAAACACCTAAAAAGTTTCAGTCGGATAACAAAAATACAAAAAAAAATTGAATGACCGAAATCTGAGAGAACTGCTCTGAATCAAAAGTGCCAACTTTTTAGCTAACTGTCCAGACTCGATTATCCGAAGGCCTCGGAAAATTTCCACTTCGGATAATCGAATCACGATTTTTTTTCATTGTCCTATTTTTGATAGTTGAGTCTAAATATGGCCCATAAACTACTCTAAAATTATTTAAAATTTTTATTTCCAGGGTGGCGGCCAAAATGGCGGAGGTAACATATTAAAAAATGTTTTTTTTTTTAATTTTAAATGCAATTAAATATTCAAATTTGACTTAAATGAGAGCACATTAACAAAAATTCCAGAATATTTTTCATGAAACTTATTAAAAAAATATAAAAAAAACTCAAAATAAAGAAAATAATTTCAGGGTGGCCAAACAATTCGAGAAAACGAAAAAGCCTAGAAAATGTCGGGAATTTTTCGTCAAAATCCGCAAAAAACGGGAATTAGTGAGTTTTATTAATTTTATATTATTTTGCTCAATTTTCAAATTGATTGCATTTAATTCGTTTTGAGTCATAAAGTCTTATGAAACTGGAATTTTTAATGTCGATATTTTATCAAAAAATAAAACAATAAAACTCTGACAACTTGATAAATCAGCATTGATTTAAAAAAAATAAATTATCAAAATCCACCAAATTTAAAGGAAATTGATATAATATTTTTTACGCAAAGTCCTAGATGTTTTTATATTTTGAAAAAATAATTCGTTCAATGATAAAAGAAAACTCAAGAATACAATTAAAATAAAGTTTCTTTTAACTTTTATCAGCCCCTTTTGGTTTTTTTTCCAAATCCAACCAAGCAGTAAAAACTTTGTTTGGCAATTTTATGAAATGAACATTCAAATTGAGTATCTGAATCAAAATTATGATATTTTTTTTATTCGATGTATAATATTGACTTTTAATAGACAGTATTTATTTTTATTTTCAGTCATTCTTTGAATAAAAAAGACTATTATTTAAGTTTCTGGAAATGTCGAGGACTCGAAAATTGAAGTTGAGTTGCCACCCTGATCAAAAATATTTGGTTGATGGAATATAAAGCTTTCCAAAATTTGAAAAAATATTATGAAATTCTAGAGCATTACACAACATTAAATTATTTGCAATATTAAGTTGTAAACACGAAAGATGACAACATAAAATTGAATCAATTAATAAAACACAATAGAACATTCTCTAACCGCTAACACATAATTTTTTCTTACCAAAACGTTCCCAGAACGAAACAGATCTACCCGTGCGTGTGCACCAAGGGAACGGACGATGGAATCTACGTGACGTGTGAAAAGTCCAACCTGGCCAGCCTGTCGGTGGCGTTCATCAATCTGGCCAGCCTCAACATACCGGTGGAGGAGCTGCAAATGAAGCGGTGCAAAATAAGTAAGTCTGAGTCTGAGTCTGAGTCTTTAAGCTGCTCATTGTTGGTCATGCAAACACTTGAACAGAACGGGCGATTAGTTTTATGTTTAAAAAAGGCAAAAGATTTCACACTCGCTTAGCCCAGTTCCATTGTTGGTGGTGCGATTTGTAGATCTGTCTGTCTGTTGTGTATCTTAACTCGAGTGAGCACTTTTGTAATTTCCTCGTGTTTTGTTGTTTATTGTGCGGTGCTGTTTTGCGGAGTTTTTTTTTGTTTCATCTTTTGCATACCTCGACGACCATATGTGCCAAACATCGACCGACATAAATACATCGCATGGGGCTGTGGCGGTTGCATGGAAGAATTTTCGCGTGTTTGTTGATTTTTCACCGTCTCTGTTGTCGACTGGTGACGGTGACTTAAAAGTGAGATTCATGACCGTTTCCCAAGATCTTTGCTGTATGCATTATTATTTTTTTATTTGCAGAATAAAAAAAATCATAGTATCCATAAAATATTAAAGATAATTAGGCATCCAATTTTGTTAAAAAATAATTGATTTAAATGTTTTTTTTCCTCAGATTTTAAGTTTTGAGTTATTTTTAAGGCCGATGAACCATTTTTTTCTATTTATGATTTTTTTCAGTTTTTAGTTTTTTTCAACTTAACAGTAATTTCCGAAATTTAAGAAAACTGCTTCGAAAAAGTTAAAACGTTAAAAGAACGGAAATAATGTCAGCTTTGAATGATATCTTTTTTACTAATAAAAATACGTTATAGTGTATGAAATGTAAAATTAACCATTGCATTTTTTTATTGATACACAAATTTATGGGACTCGGGAATTGTCTCTACTTTTGTTTTTAAAACTTAAAATGTTGGAAAAGGCTGAAAGTGCACCATTTGATGGGAGATGCAAAGATAAATGTTGCAGTTACCTTCTTCAAATAGCTTACAATTGTACTAGTTTTGCCAAAAAACATCATTTTATTTATACCCTTGATTTTTTTTTTTTTTGGTAAAATTTCAGAAACTGGCCCCTCTTTTATAACATTTTCCCAACAAAATCAGGGGGAAAAATATTGATAAAAAACTTTTTTTTCTGCAATTCCACCGTGAAACTGTTTACTTTTCCTATAATTCTTGAACGACGAAACAGCCTTTTTTCTGTACCAAAAATAACAGAATCGATAAGTAACCCTTTTCAAAACAAATGCTGAAAAATTACACTTTTCAAAACTAAAATAGATGTCAAAACTAAAATAGAACGTTGAAGTTGAACTTTTCAGCACTTGTTAGGAAAATTTATACTTTTCAACATTTTTTTGATTTAAACGATTCATTGAATCAATGCATGGACACTAGTTCATTTGATTTCATTTGATTAGGTTGCTTTAACAATTACATTGGTGCAGCTGTTATCCTGAGCTGAGATATGGACTACTTTTTAACAGCTAAATTGTTCAAAATGGGGAGAGAGTTTACTGGTACTAAGGAGAACGAATTAGACAGAGAAATAACTTTCGAAATAGCTAATAGATGTGAGATAGTTAGAGGAAAGGAGGCATTACTTAATCTAATGCATGGACACTATAATTCCTACAATTCTGTTCAAAGTTTGTCGTATTATCGTATTTTGTAGTATTTATTAAAAACTAGGCTTTAAAAATGAGCATTTTTTTTATTTTTTTGTCAGGCGCTTTGAACAAAAATTGAATGTGTTTAAATTTTCTTTACAGGTTTTTAGCAATATAGAATAAATTTAAAGTGGCTAAAAAACCGAGGTTAATTTTTTTTAAACATTTTCAAAAAAATTATTACTGGTAATTCTCTACCAACTCACACGAAATCGGGAAAAGTTGCCCCGACCCCTCTTCGATTTGCGTGAAACTTTGTTCTAAGGGGTAACTTTTGTCCCTGATCACGAATCCGAGGTCCGTTTTTTGATAACTCGTGACGGAGGGGCTGTACGACCCCTTCCATTTTTGAACATGCGAAAAAAGAGGTGTTTTTCAATCATTTGCAGCCTGAAACGGTGATGAGATAGAAATTTGGTGTCAAAGGGACTTTGAGGACCCCGTGGCGCGGTGGTTAGCGGCTTCAGCTGCCGATCCCTCATGTTTGCTAAGGGGCCCGGGTTCGATTCCCGTCCATCTCCTCTGGGTGTTCTGTGTTTGTTCCGTTTAGTTAGTAAATTCAGTCTGAAAAGACGGTGTGATGTCTATTAAAAAAAAGACGCCCGATTTGATGGCGTACTCAGAATTCCGAAAAAAAACGTATTTTTCATCGAAAAAAACACTAAAAAAGTTTTAAAAATTCTCCCATTTTCGGTTACTTGACTGTAAAAAATTTTGGAACATGTCATTTTATGGGAAATTTAATGTTCTTTTCGAATCTCCATTGGCCCAGAAGGGTCATTTTTTCATTTAGAACAATTTTTTTTCATTTTAAAATTTCGTGTTTTTTCTAACTTTGCAGGGTTATTTTTTAGAGTGTAACAATGTTCTACAAAATTGTAGAGCAGACAATTACAAAATTTTTGATATATAAACATAAGGGTTTTGCTTATAAACATCACAAGTTATCGCGATTTTACGAAAAAAAGTTTTGAAAAAGTAACTTTCTGCGTTTCTCTTTGTTTCGTCGTCCGTGTCTGTCGCGGGCAGGGGGTAGCGAAGAAGCCGCCATCTTGGAAGCTCAGAAAACAAACACTCAGAATCAGTATTATTCATATTACTTTGGTAACTCGAAGTGTGTTATCCTGGTTAAACTCAAAAGTCCCATGCAAATGTGTAAAACCAAGCAGAAAAATGTGTGATGCCGATTCACAGTGTACGGGCGCACTGTTTGATCGACCAAAAGAAAAAAAGTAAAAAAAGGTAAACAGAAAAATCACTTTTTTCGATATGAATTTTCAGCCAATATTGGGATGGAATCTCCAAGGATTTGATAGAATTTGCCATCAGCAACACAATTTACGTGTTTTTTCAGGTATTTATCGTTTGAATTGCGGGAAAATTGAAAATCAAAAACCCAAACAATGGTTTGTTATGGGCTACCATTTGACAGGTAGTGCTTTTGTTGTGGGCTCTCATTTGACAACCGTGCTAATGTCGACTGTTGTCAGTTTGCTTTGGTCGGAATAGGGTTGCCATCCCCCCGGTCGCGGGTGACCATGAACGGCCATGATCGATGACGACCAACTTTTTCAAAACTTTTTTTCGTAAAATCGCGATAACTGTTGTTTATAAGCAAACCCCTTATGTCTATATATCAAAATTTTTGTTATTGTCTGCTCTACAACTTTGTAGAACATTGTTACACTCTAAAAAATAACCCTGCAAAGTTAGAAAAAACACGAAATTTTAAAATGAAAAATTTTGTTCTAAATGAAAAAATGACCCTTCTGGGTCAATGTAGATTCGAAAAGTACATTAAATTTCCCATAAAATAACATGTTCCAAAATTTTTTTCAGTCAAGTAACCAAAAATGGTAGAATTTTTAAAACTTTTTTAGTGTTTTTTTCGATGAAAAATACGTTTTTTCGGAATTCTGAGTACGCCATCAAATCGGGCGTCTAATTTTACATAAAAGTCACTTTGACACCAAAATTCAATCTCATCACCGTTTCAGGCTGCAAACGATTGAAAAACACCTCTTTTTTCGCATGTTCAAAAATGGAAGGGGTCGTACCGCCCCTCCGTCACGAGATATCAAAAAACGGACCTCGGATTCGTGATCAGGGACAAAAGTTAGCCCTTAGAACAAAGTTTCACGAAAATCGTAGAGGGGTCGGGGCAACTGCTGTGTGAGTTGGCGGAGAATTACCCGGAAGCTTTAAAATTTGTTTGGTTGAATATTACCTCGTTTTTTTGAGTAATTTTACCTAAAAATTTGTAAAAATGTGAATCTGATGAAAATCAAAAACTGATGAAAATTCACTTTTTTTTTCAATTTAACACATTTTTTACACAAAATCTGCCATTATTCCTTAATGAACATAACCATAATTTTCTTTTCTGTGTCCATTAAGCAAATTTGTAGGACATTTTCTGAAATGGTCAATCTTGGTAATGATTCTACAGTTGAAAAACGCACGCTTTGAACTAAAAAAATGTGTTTAATTTTTTTACACGTTTTCAAAAATTGTATATATTTTTTAAATTGGCAACACTGCCAAATTAATTTTAACCAACTTGTGCCATAGCTCAAAAGATGCTATTTTTCGTCATCTGAAACATATACAAAACATATATTTTTTAACAATTATTATTTTGCACTGTTTTTTTTTGTGTAAAATTTTGAATCAAATAAATAAATAGGTTATTTTTTAATAGTGTAACATTTTTTTTCTGAGAAGTCTTATTCTCTTTGCCGAATACCGAATTAATCGGAAAATCCATTCTTAAAGTACACAGTTTTGAAAACTATAGAGTCCAGACTCGATTATCCGAAGTTTCGATTATCCTAAGGTTTGTAGGAATGCCGAATCCCGAACAGAAAAAAAAATGTTTCGTTTTTTTTATTTTCTTACTTTAAACATTAAATTCGAGATCTGTGACCCCATTTTTGTCAAATTTGTATGGTTGATTTCCCGGAAAATAAAAAAAAGCATTTTTTCAATATTTTATCATCACCATCTTGGATATACAAATTCTGAATCACTTTAGAGTCATTCTTGGGAGAATTTCTCAACCATTGAATCAAGATGCCGGTTACATGTTGCTGACCAAAAATTATATTTAAAAAATGAAGACTGTTTCCTACTCCGCTTCAAAACCATACACATCTCTCGGCGTCAAGCTCTTGCAGCAAGCCCACCCGAGCCAAACAAGCACGAAGATATTTTAATCAAGTATGTTTCTAAACTTTCCCAACCTCTCCGCCACAAGACAACACAAAGTGCCACAATAAAAAGCTAATCACACACACTCTGTGGCGATGAGCTACAACTTTATCCAGTGTGTGCAGTGCATATTGTCCTCCATCTTTTCCCGCCGTAAATTTGAGCCAGTTTCGCCGGAACAACTTCATTACTGTGTCAGGCCCCTCGGAGATTTGACCGAATGATCAAGAGAAACGAAACTTGTGAACAATACTAGCTCCGGAATGTCAACAACATGGATTTGGAGCTCATCGTAGCAACCTGTTTTTCGGCGACGACGACTCTCACTTTTTTTGTTGTTGTGGGGGATAGCCGTCGAAGAAAAGTGAAATAATCCGGCGTTGATCAGCTGGCTTAATTTAGTTTTGGACCGTTGCTAAAGGTGTTTTATAAGCTGGTTTAACTTTTTAATATCAGATTTTACGGTTGATCTGATCTGATCGAGGAGCCTTACTTTGGGATTTGCGTAGGTTATGCAATGAAAAGTTGCGTTATTTTTTGGGTAAAAGAAAAGGTATTTCACTGCATTTTTTTTGCGCGTTTTGGCAAAAGATTGACAATTGAGCCAAGAGCACTTGCAACCAACATTGAAGGCAAAATTTCTCATTAACTGACGACGACGCATTTGGGAACCCACAACAAGGCTTCACCAAACTTCAATTACCGTTCGTTGCCGGTAACGATCGTTTGATGGCATGATTTAAATTTGAAAGTGTGACGGAGTGCATGGATATTAGGTTGGACATTTCAACGCGCGCCTTACATAACGTGATCGATCGGCGGATGATCGGTACCTGAGTGACGGTTATGTAGTAATATGTTTTAATGCTAAATCGATGAGCACGTGCTTCTGGCCCCCCATTTATGCAACAGCTGTGAAGGGTTGAAAGTTGTAAGAATTTAAATGCAAAAACTTTTTTATTGTGACAGAACTGATTAATCTATTATATCTAACCACTCAATTGAATCTAATGTACCCGGAATTGGTTCAGTACAGTAGGAAAGTGTATAAAAAAAGATCCAATTTTGCTGGAACCAATGCAATGTGTGTAACAGGTGCAGTAAACGGAAGCTTTTACTCGCCTATCCGGAGATTGATTGACCGCTAAGCTGGCGACTAAACTTTCAAGTGAATTTATGGTGAGCATTGACAATCAAAAAAGCAAACCAAAAATCAGAGCTTAGTGTTGTCGTTTTGTATTTTGAGTAGCAAAAATGTTCCACTTAACGATCGTGTTCCATCAATTACGAACCGTGTTGGCTGTGAAGTTGAGATGGATACGATTGAGCTCAATCACATCGTAAATTAACGTCGAATGCATTGAAGGGGTTTTATGACGGTGAGATTTCATTGTTCCATTAAAGGTTGACCCCTTCAAAATCGGCCCGAAAAATCGAGGAGCAAAACAGAATATTTCCAAGAATCTTCAAAATTTCAAATAAATATTGAGTGGAATTGGCTGAGTACAATTTACAATGCATTTATCTGCCTTTTTTAATCATTTTTAAAATGTCTAAGTTATCTGAAAAACAATTTTGAATTTTAGTTAATTTTCAATAAGCAGTGCCGCAAAGTTTTGCTGTAAATGAATGCACTCTTTTATTGAAATGTTGAAATTTCGGCTTGTAAATTTCTTTTTTTAGTACTGTATTCTTCTTCCTCAACCCCTACCAGAAACGATGCAGAAAAACTTTAAAAAAATATGTTCAGAAATAAAAAGATTTAATTATACAGTCCACACTCGATTATCCGATGGCAAATTTCACTTCGGATAATCGGAATCACGATTTTTTTGTTGTTGTCTGATTTTTGATTGTTGAGCTTATGTATGACCCCTAAACTACGCTAAAATAATTTTAATCCAGGATGGCGGCCAAAATGACATTGATGAAATGATGATAAATAAAGTGCATTTTTTGCATTTTATAATTTAATAGGCAATCAACTAAATATTAAAATTAGACTAAAATGGGATTGCATAATTTGAATTTGATACTAACAGTAAGAATTTTTTCACGATTCGATTATCAGAAGTCCTATACAAAGCTTCGGATAATCGATCTTCAGATAATCGAAACTTCGGATAGTCGAGGCTTCAGATAATCGAGCTTGGACTTTACAAATATGTTCACCTATACTTGATCGATACTTCAGACATTCTTAATATATCGATCATCCGAAGCCTCGATTATCCGTAGTTCAATTATCCGAAGGTTTGAATGGGACTTCAGATAATCGAATCATGAAAAATGCATCTTGCGAATTGGTATTTTGTTAATACATCGGTTATTTGAAGCCTCAATTGTCCAAAGTTTTGATTATCCGAAGTGCATGAGACTTCGGATAGTCGGATCATGAATAAACAGTATTTTTTTATTTTCTAACTGCATCAAATTCGAGTTCTGCGATCCATTCTTTGTCTGATTTGAATGGTTGATTGACTATTGATTTCCATACGCATTTTCTCAAAACTTCATTACCGCCATCTTGAGTTTAAACATTCTAAATCAATCACTAAAAATAAGAGAAAAAACCTTGCAAAAAATTTGTTTGTGATTCGATTATCCGCAATGAAATTTTTCCAAAGGTTGTTGTCTACTGAGTTGATTTTTAAAAAGAATTATAAATGGAACATTTTTATCAAAAAAAGCAAAGATTTCTGGCTCGCCATTATTTTAAAAAACTTTTCAAAAAACTTAAAATTTTTCATGAAAATGAAAGTCTTATCAACTGAAAAAATATGTATTTTCTGCATTGATGAGCTAGTTGAACTAGTTTAAAAATATTTTGATTTTTTATGAAATTCTGCTATTGTACCCGCAAAACTTCATCAGATATCTGCAACGGTATTAGCTCGTTTTTAAAAAGTTGGTCATGGCCGTGCATGGTCACCCGCGACAGACACGAACAACAAAACAAAGAGAAACAAAAAATGTATTTTTTTCGTAAAATCGCGATAACTCGTGATTGTTACAAGCAAACCCATTATGTTTATACTTTTTTTGTAATTGTCTGCTCTACAACTTTGTAGAACATTTTTACACTCTAAAAAATAACCCTGCAAAGTTACAAAAAACACGAAATTTTAAAATTAAGCCTTCTGGGTAATGCAGATTCGAAAATTACATTAAATGTCCATTAAAATGACTTGTCCCATGTAAAAAATTACAGTCGAGTAACGAAAAATGGCAGAATTTTTGAAACTATAATTGTATTCTTTGTATTGAAATTGAAAAAAGTTTTTTTTTTTTTGGAATTCTGAGTACGCCATCTAATCGGGCGTCCAATTTTACATAAAAGTGTATTTCAGGCTGCAAATTATTGGAAAACACGTATTTTTTCGAATGTTCAAAAATTGAAGGGTCGTATCGCCCTCCGTCACGAGATGACATGGCATTGACATGGCATTATCTGAAAAGCAAAGCAATCCACTTTAACGACCCCCGGGTCTTTTGTGGTCTCTGTTGCAAGTTTCTGCTTATTCTAGGCGTCCGAAGGTTATGTGTGGTGAGTCACTCTTTTACGCTAATGGACCGACGTTTTACTTCCCCATCCGATAGAAGGCGTTATGGCATTATCTACCGAATAGAATTAAAGCAAGGATCCAGAATGAAAATTTTAGATTTGGCTTTTATGAAGCATACAAAAATTGATATCGTTGAATAAAAAAAAATATAAATTTCAAAATAAATACATAAATGGGTAAGTGCAATGCGAATGCTCATTTTTATGTATCGTTTCTCGAAAAAATATTTTTTTATGAGGCTTAAAAGCTCCACAAAATCGCTAAAATTCACTAACCCTGAAAATAACCTAACAAATAGATACAGTGAAATAGACATCTCGCCCATTACAAATTCAATCAGCCAAAATTTCGCTAACCGTTTGTCCACCATTATTGCGGGCAGCCCATTTTGGCTGCAATTGCTTCGATGGCCACCGGTGGCTGATCTTTCGCAGATTTGCCTTCAATTTTGCGCTGCTTCACCAATTCACCAATGATGATGCCACTCACCACAAGGATCAATCAATCGTTCCGGTCCGCGGTCACGGCGCCACATTTCAATTCACATTCGACCCCACGTGCGATCTTCTCTCTCTTGGACTGGACGGCTTTGAGTCAGCCGGCAATTGATCCAAATTAACTCGCGCACCGGTCGCGATCCGGTGTGTCGGTTTGACATTGCGTTGATTTTGTGGTTTTTTTTTTTTTTTAGGAGTAAATGAATCTTAAAACAATATTTTTCCCTTAGATTTGTACTAATAGCAATAACAGTATTTTTTTTTCAATTTGTAAGATCAAATAAAGGGACACATTATTAGTTTCATTGACCCTAGCCCAACCAATTCAGCAAATTAGTCACGATTTATGCACAAACCAACGGCCATGCGATGGTCACGATGACCATCGCTAATAAAGCTTAATTAGCCTTTCGATTCAGGTGAAGTGAGCGCATTTCTCCAACGGCCAACGGCCTTTCCTCGGCTGGACTCAATATAGCAATAACAATCACCAAGAAACCAAGAGACGCGTGCATATTTGCATTTCAGTTTGGAAGTTTACAAAATGAGAAGCGCTGGAGAATGCTTTGGGATTGAGAATTGTTCATGGCCAACAATCGTGGTGTTTAAAATGCACCACATCAGTCACCGGTCGTGAAAAATTCTGTAAACGGTCAAACCTTCACACTCAGTCCGAAAAATATTTCAAATAGTTATGTCCTCTTTATCTTTTGCTTGTTTGTGTTATCATAAACCTGTTTTTTTTTGAAAGATTTTTTTGAAAGATTATTATAAAAAAAACACAAATCAACAAATCTATTGCGTGGGACAAGGAAATGTTGGCAAAATGTACAAGAACTTTGTCCTTGATCCACTCCAACTACACACTCCAAATATCCGCAGCCTGTTTTGGGCCGTTTCAAGAACACGCGCGCTGTTGCTAAACCATTCTATTGAAAAACAATTGTTCCTCCACCGAACATGCCTCCAAGCGTAGGTGGTGGTGGTGGTGGTTCCACGCTTATTTTCAGTAACTCAACAATTAGATTGCAACTCAATTTAACCCAAGTCGTGTTCCGCCGCCGGCCACTGTACCAATCGCCAACCGGCAATCAAAATGCCAACAAGTCAATCGAACGAGGAAAAGGTAAAGGGGCTTGTTTTTTTTTCTTGTATTGCTTCATATATGATCGAGTAGAGTGTGTGGGCTCTGGTTTGCTCTGCCAGGTACGCACTATGGAAGCCACGATGTAGTTGATTGCTTCGGATATTAGCGTAAGAAACTTCCGTTTGGTGTTGGAAAAAGTTGCCGGCATATTGTAATGAGGAAATGAAATTTCCATGCTTTTTTTGCAGAATGTTCTTTATATGTACACAGTTATAACTTTCCATATGTTTTTTTAAACTCTAGAAAGTGAATTTCCTTTGCTTGATTAAACAAAAAATCAAACTTTTCCATCTATTTATTTTTCATTTTGGATGAAACTTTGTTCTTGCAATGTTGCAAGCTTAATGAAAATGAACGATCTTTCCGGTGAAAATATGCTCGAGACTGAATACTAAATCTCACATGAGCAATTTTCTACCAAAACCGGAAATGGATTTTATTTGTATTTTTTATTTGGCTCAAACTTTGTGGGGGCCTTCCCTATGACCAAAGAAGCTATTTTGTGTCATTGGTTTACCCATACAAGTCTCCATACAATGTTGGCAGCTGTCCATACTAAAATGGTACGTACATATTCGAATATCTGTAACTTTTGAATGAATTTTCTAATCAATTTGGTGCCTTCGGCAAAGTTTTAGGTATTGTTGAGGACTATTGAGCAGTTCTCTACGGAATCGGTCTTTTTTCTTTAATTTTAATTTTTGTATTTTTTAATCCGGCTGAAACTTTTTTGGTGCCTTCGGTATGCCCAAAGAAGCCATTTTGCATCATTAGTTTGTCCATATAATTTTCCATACAAATTTGGCAGCTGTCCATACAAAAATGATATGTGAAAATTCAAAAATCTGTATCTTTTGAAGGATTTTTTTTGATCGAGTTGGTGTCTTCGACAAAGTTGTAGGTATGGATATGGACTACACTGAAAAAAAATGCTACACGGTAAAAAAAAATTTGGTGATTTTTAATTTAACTTTTTGTCACTAAAACTTGATTTGCAAAAACACTATTTTTATTTTTTTATTTTTGATATGTTTTAGAGGACATAAAATGCCAACTTTTCAGAAATTTCAGAATGGGCAAAATCTTTGACCGAGTTATGATTTTTGAATCAATACTGATTTTTCAAAAATCGAAATATCGGTCGCAAAATTTTTCAACTTCATTTTTCGATGTAAAATCGAATTTGCAATCAAAAGTACTTTAGTGAATTTTTGATAAAGTGCACCGTTTTCAAGTTATAGCCATTTTTAGGTAACTTTTTGAAAATTGTCGCAGTTTTCATTTTTATAATTAGTGCCCATGTTTGCCCACCTTTGAAAAAATATTTTGAAAAGCTGAGAAAATTCTCTATATTTTGCTTTATTGAACTTTGTTGATGCGACCCATAGTTCCTGAGATATTGTTATGCAAAGGCTAAAAAACAGGAAAATTGATGTTTTCTAAGTCTCACCCAAACAACCCAACATTTTCTAATGTCGATATCTCAGCAACTATAGGTCCGATTTACAATGTTACAACATGAAACATTCGTGAAATTTTCCGATCTATTCGAAAAAAATATTTTCAAAAATTTAAAATCAAGACTAACATTTCAAATGGGCGTAATATTGAATGTTTGGCCCGTTTAAAATGTTAGTCTTGATTTTAAATTTTTGAAAATATTTTTTTTTGAATAGATCGGAAAATTTCACAAATGTTTCATGTTTTAACATTGTAAATCGGACCTATAGTTGCTGAGATATCGAAATTAGAAAATGGTGGGTTGTTTGGGTGAGACTTAGAAAACATCAATTTTCCTGTTTTTTAGCCTTTGCATAACAATATCTCAGCAACTATGGGTCGCATCAACAAAGTTCAATAAAGCAAAATATAGAGAATTTTCTCAGCTTTTCAAAAATATTTTTATCAAAGGTGGGCAAACATGGGCACTAATTTTAAAAAAATGAAAAACTGCGACTATTTTCACCTAAAATGGCTAAAAATGGCTATAAATTGAAAACGGTGCACTTTATCAAAAATTCACTAAAGTACTTTTTGATTGCAAATTCGATTTTACATCGAAAAATGAAGTTGAAAAATGTTTGCGACCGATATTTCGATTTTTTGAAAAAATCAGTATTGATTCAAAAAATCATAACTCGGTCAAAGATTTTTTGCCCATTCTGGAAATTTCTGAAAAGTTGGCATTTTATGTCCTCTAAAACATATTAAAAAAAAATTAAAAATAGTGTTTTTTTGCAAATTAAGTTTTAGTGACAAAAAGTTAAATAAAAAATCACCAAAATTTTTTTTACCGTGTATCATTTTTTTTCAGTGTAGTCCATATCCATACCTACAACTTTGTCCAAGACACCAAATCGATCAAAAAATTCCTTCAAAAGATACAGATTTTTGAATTTTCACATATCATTTTTGTATGGACAGCTGCCAAATTTGTATGGAAAATTATATGGACAAACTAATGATGCAAAATGGCTTCTTTGGGCATACCGAAGGCTTTAGGTACACGGAAACAAATATTTGCCGATTTTTTTATTAACATTTTTTTCACAAAAACTCAATTTCCCAAAATATGTATTTTTTTTATTTTCGAGATTTTTTTATATGTTTTAGGGGACAAAAATCCGCAACTTTTGAGCCAAAGAGAAACATGGTCAGCTGTTTGAATATGTACGTACCATTTTTGTATGGACAGCGGCCAAAATTGTATGGAGACTTGTATGGGTGAACCAATGACACAAAATACCAAATTTGGTCATAGGGAAGGCCCCCACAAAGTTTGAGCCAAATCAAAAAATACAAAAAATAAAAATGGTCGAAATCGGCCGATTTCGTAGAGAGTTGCTCACATACAGAAATAGCACCTCGATATTTTCAACATGTTTATTTCAAAATCGGAGTATCTTCACAAGGGTTGGACTTATGACATTGTTCAATAAGAAGACTTTTATGACAAAATGTCTAGAGAAGGGAGAATCGATTCCCGCGATCGGTTTTGAAAATCATGACGCTTTGACCACTTTTCAAAAAAAAAAATTGTAAACGCCTTTTGTATGTTTTTCGATTGATTTTTTTGTGAGGCTTTGTGCAACATATTAGGCTAATTCCACAACAATCTTGAACAAAAAAAATTGGGCTAACCCTCATGGAAACTTTTGAACTTAGAATAAAATAAATAATGTTTTTTTCTTTAAGTATTTTTTTTTTCAAAACAGGCGGCCGTAAAATTTCTTGCATGTTTATCTTTGATCACTTTTTAAAACGATGCAACAGCTTTGAAGTACAATAATATTAAAATTATGAAATAAATACAATAATATTAAAAAGAAACTTCCGTTCCTTTAAAATGTCATTCTCGAGTGCAACTATTTCACAGAAATTGTTTATATTAATTTAAGGTAATATATCTACAAAGTATCACCGAAATCAGAGAGGATCGTTAAAAAATTTTTACACGTATCTTGATAATTTGTACCGTTTTCAAGTTACAGGCAAAAAAATACCTCAATTTTTTCTAATAATGTACAGTTTTTCTTAATTTAAAAAAAATATAAATATGGGTCATTCCAAGTCAACTGGGTAGGGGAGAGTGGGGAGACTTGATCCCCGGGGAGACTTGATCCCAAGCCTGTATCTCGTCAGCATGTGGGTAAAACAATTAGCTTTGTTCTAGAAAGTTGTGCGAAATTGACTAAAACTCATTGTAGAAAACAAAGAAAAAAATTAAAAAATGTTTAGATTGATTTACACACATTTTTCTAAGAAGTGCTGCAAAAAACTTCCAAGAGATCTTTCTTCTTTGTTTTGATAAGTATAGAAAACACTCAAAAATTATTCAAAAAAATATTTTTTATACATAAATTGTTTGATAAACATATCAACTCCAAACCCCTTACGCATTTGACGTTTAATTTATCGTCATACTATTTTTACAATCAATTGTTTAAAAAAGTGCGTTTAGGGAGATTTGATCCCAGCATTTTTACAGTCACTGGAATCAGCCTCAAGATTAAATAATTTGGCTGGGTTTTCGTACATAGTTTCCTTTAGTATAGTTGTACATAACTAACTGCTGTTTGAACCATTTTTCAAAAGTTTTGTAAACAAAAATTACCAGCTTTTGTAAACATGCTCAATTTTGGTCTAAAAAAGAAAACTTTAAGTTTTTAAATATTTTACATGCTAAACTTGTTATATTTTGAACACAAACGTACATGTTTAATGTGAAATTGCTGTATCTTATAGAAAATTGAAAGTTTGGATGAATAAGAAACATTTTGCTTAAGATTTTTTCAAAATGTTGAAAGGGGGATCAAATTACCCCCAACATTTTGAAAATGCCGGTTTAAAATATTTTTTTAAAACGCTTGGCATTATTCGAAGAGTTTATCTGATGAAATACCCTTATCAGCCAAACATAGTTGAATGTTTAAGCTTTCAATTCATGCAAAAAGATCATAGTATTGTGAGAAATTGACAGAGTTATGTGCGATACAAAAAAAGGGGATCAAGTCTCCCCACTCTCCCCTACACTTTTGGACTCGACCTTTACCGATTTGGACCAAACATGGAGGGAACGTCTATCGATAGTTAACATAAATCCCAAGTTTGGTGCTGATTGGACCAACCCTCTATTTTTGGCACCGCCCTCTTTTTGGACGATTTTCTTAACAACTTTTTTCTTCTTTTAATCATTATTTTGCAACTATTTTAGCAAAAGACCTCTACAGGTTGCATTTTATAGAAAATAGTCCAAGGAATTCAATAAAAATAAAATTTTAACCCTTAAATGCCCCTTAATATAATATTTTAAAGTTTTAAGTATTGAAATTCAGTTTTGATCAATTCCTTATACTTGCAGTTCTTTTACTTTATCTCCATCGTGTTCCCCAGACAATTTTACATAATAATCAATGTAAACCTCAAACTAAAATGAACTATTGTCGAGATACAACGATTTTACTGAAAATAGTTTAATTTTGCGCAGCTAAATGTGATTATTATTTACTGTAGAAAAAAGCATTTTAGATTGTTTTCAGTTGGAGAAATTCTCTGAGATTTCGGTCATTCGATTTTTTTCTGTATTTTTATTCCGGCTGAAACTTTTTTGGTGCCTTCGGTATGCCCAAAAAAGCCAATTTCCATCATTAGTTTGTCCATATAATTTTCCATACAAATTTGGCAGCTCTCCATACAAAAACGATGTATGAAAATTCAAAAATCTGTATCTTTTGAAGGATTTTTTTTTGATCGATTTGGTGTCTTCGGCAAAGTTGTAGGTATGAATATTGACTACACTGAAAAAAAATGATGCACGGTAAAAAATTTTTTGGTGATTTTTAATTTCACTTTTTGTCACTATAACTTGATTTGCCAAAAAACACTTTTTTTTTTGCTTTTTGATATGTTTTAGAGGACATCAAATGCCAACTTATCATTTTTTAAATCAATATATTTTTTTTCAAAAAATCGAAATATTGGTCGTAAACATTTTACAATGTAAAATTTAATTTGCAATCAAAAAGTACTTTGGTGAAATTTTGATAAAGTTCATTGTTTTTCAGTTATAGCCATTTTTATGTAACTTTTTTCAAAACAGTCGCAGATATTGATTTTTTAAAAATAGTGCCCATGTTTGCCCATTCTTGAAAAAAATATTTTTGAAAAGTTGAGAAAATTCGCTATATTTTGCTTATTTGGACTTTGTTGATACTACGCTTAGTTGCTGAGATATTGCCTTGCATGGTGTCGATATCTCAGCAACTAACGGTCCGATTTACAATGTCAAAACATGAAACATTCGTGAAATTTTCCGATCCTTTCGAAAAAAATATTTTCATAAATTTTCAAATCAAGACTAACATTTCAAAAAGACCAAACATTCAATATAACGCCCTTTTGATATGTTAGTCTTCATTTAAAATTTTCGAAAAGATTGGAAAATTTCACGAATGTTTCATGTTTTGACATTGTAAATCGGACCATTAGTTGCTAAGATATCGACATTAGAAAATGGTGGGTTGTTTGGGTGAGACTTAGAAAACATCAATTTTCTCGTTTTTAACCCTTTGCATGGCAATATCTCAGCAACTAAGGGTCGTATCAACAAAGTCCGAATAAGCAAAAAATAGGGAATTTTCTCAGCTTTTCAAAAAAAACATTCTTAAGGGGTGAACCATGGGCACTTCTTTTTAAAAAATCAATAACTGCGACTGTTTTGAAAAAAGTTTCATAAGAATGGCTATAACTGGAAAACGATGAACTTTATCAAAATTTCACTAAAGTACATTTTGATTGCAAATTCAATTTTACATTGAGAAATGAAGTTGAAAATTTTTTACGACCAATATATCGATTTTTTTTTTAAATTGTATTGATTCAAAAAATCATAACTCGCTTAAAGAAATTTCTGGAAAATTCTGAAAAGTTGGCATTTGATGTCCTCTAAAACATATAAAAAAATTAAAAAAATAAAAATAGTGTTTTGCAAATCAAGTTTTAGTGACAAAAAGTGAAATTAAAAATCACCAAAAAAAATTTTACCCTGTATCATTTTTTTCAGTGTAGTCCATATCCATACCTACAACTTTGCCGAAGACACCAAATCGATCAAAAAAATCCTTACAACCTACAGATTTTTGAATTCTCATACATCATTTTTGTATGGCAGCTGCCAAATTTGTATGGAAAATTATATGGACAAACTAATGATGCAAAATGGCTTCTTTGGGCATACCGAAGGCACCAAAAAAGTTTCAGCCGGATTAAAAAATACAAAAATTAAAATTAAAGAAAAAAGACCGATTCCGTAGAGAACTGCTTGTTGATATATAAAATATGTTTTTTTGTCCTCTGATTTTTCGACTTGCTTTGAAGGGGGAGGAGGGAAATGATTTAGGTAAAGCTTTTGTAAGGGAATATAAAATATTTTGTATGTTACGGATTTTAACAAGAATTTACTTCTTTTTAATCTGCGTCGATATTGAGTTAAATTTGTCAGTTTTCTTTTCTCAGCGAGCAACATAAAAAAAATGTTGACACAATTTCAACCAATAAGCACCTGATTGTGACTCAGCATGGTTTTCAATAAAACAGTAGCGTGCCTCCGAATCAAATCCCCCATTTCAAGTTCAAGGCTTTTCTCTTCCTCATGGTGCGCGCATAAACGATGTGGTTTTGTTTTGATTTGCTTTCTTGCGCTGCAGGCACGTGTGCGCACCATTTCCCACACCACCATGCGTATTAGGGTTTCAAACGCCTCAACATGCGGTTGAGCAAGCTGAGAAAACCCTCGTAAAAAAAGCTCCAGCATTGTAGTATTGTGGGGTGTAATCATGATATCTGATTTTTTTTTACTTATTGCAAATTTCATGTTTTTCTTCCATTTCCGATTTCCGCAGAAAACCTCTTCGGCACTCTACTTCACAAGCTGAGCGTGAAGCGGCTGCTGGTGTTCGACACTCCGATTGCCAGCGTGAGCGATCACGTGTTTTACGGAATCAACGACACGCTGCAGGAGCTGCATCTGGTGCGCAGCGAGCTGACGGCGTTCCCGCGCGATGCGCTCAAGATTCTGGGCATGCTGCGGGTGCTCAACATCGACGGGCACCGGATCGAGAACCTGCCCAAAGGGGTGTTTGGCGGGATGACCTTCGACGGGACGCTGGAGAAGTTCCACTTGGTGAACGGGCTGCTATCCGACATGGGGCAGGATATTTTTATGGTAGGACTTTGACGAAACTTAATGTTGAAAGAAAAGCGTTCACATTTCATGTTTCATTACAGGCCTTCAAAAAGATTCGCACGCTGGACCTTTCCGGCAATCAGCTGGTCACCCTGAAGAAGGGTCAGTTCAAGGGGCTCCGCGAAACGGAAATCCTCGATCTCGCGTACAACAATCTAACCAAACTGGACGCGTCCCACGTGTCCGACCTTACCAAAATGACCTGGATCAACGTGTCGCATAACGCGCTAGCTGAAATAACCAGAGGTACCTTTGCCCGTAACGCGGTGCTTCGAGTGCTCAACATGGCGAGCAACAACATTAAAAAGATCGACGGAAATACGTTCCGGGGGATGAGGTTTTTGAGGCGGTTGTACCTGAACGATAACATGATCAGTGATGTGGGACGGGGAACGTTCAGTTCGGTGACGAGGATTGGAACGATCGACCTGGCAAGGAACCGGATCAAGAAGGTCGACTACCAGATGTTCTTCCAGCTGAACTATGTAGAGGTGAGTTATCCACTATTTAACATATTTTTTCCTTTGCTTACATCCATTCATCTACCGCTGAAGCCCTTCAACAATATCTCAGTAACTAATAAGCCTATTTTCAGATCTAAAAAATTAAAGAAATATGAAATTTTTTGATCTTTTTGAAAACAAAAAAATATTTCGAAATTTGAAAATTGAGACAAACTTTGAGACAAACATTGAAAAAAAACTAATATTTTATTGAAATTATCGAAAAAAAAGTTGCTAAATTTTTCAAATGTTTATAATTAAACATTAAAAATTGGCTCATAAGTTGCTTAGATATTGGCATTAGGAAATTGAAGCTAAGCTAAAGACTTTGAAAACTTTAGTTGCCCTGTTTTTTTTTATTTCATGTATCTCAGCAACCAAGGTTCAATCTTCAATGTTGTTCAAACTATTTAGTTTATAGACAATTTTATGAACCATCCGAAAACTTTTTTTTAACATGAAATCAAGCTTGAAATGGCTATATTTTGAAAATGGTGCACTTTAACCAAATTTCTGTTATGTAATTCTCGAGGGCATATCTGGTTAACCCTCTAATGCCTAAATATTTTTTCGCATTTTTTTATTTTTTTCTGTGTTTAGGAGGTCATTGTCAGCAACTTTTTATCTACGAAATTTTTTACTTTTCTAGTTGTATATTTATTTTGATTCATTTTTTTACTTTCATTACCTTTTGCCTAACTAGTCTTTTTATTTTTAAAAGTCATTTTTTTCATTTTTTTGCTTATTTTTCACATTTTCTACTATAGAACGATACCAATATCATTTAAATTTAAAAAAAATGCTTAGAGGCATAGTCTAGTACACTACAAAACTTACTGCATACTTATTTTCACCTAATATAGAGAAAATGTTAGTAAGAAACACAGGCAAAGTTGACCCAAAAAAATACAGTTTTAAAAACATTGGCAAAGTCACACTAAACAAGTCACTCTTTTAACCTTAGAATTTTCTTAAAGTTTATTAGTTCTTTTTTCTAATGCTTTTTAAAGATCAAAAATTGGTTGAAAAATTGTTTTTTGAACCTTTTTTGCAAAAAAAAATGTGGACCGCGTCCATTTTTTCGCAATTCTCTATTGCTCAAAAAAGATTGTTGTCCCTTAAAACAAAAATACAAATAAAATAAAATAAAATAAATAAAAAAATCGGATTTAGCAAATCTTTTTTTTTGTAAAAAAAATATTTTTTTAAATAAAACCCCACAAGAGATGGTTATAGTCTTCGATTTTGATTAATTTGAAGTCGCTGACTCAAATTTTATATTAAAAGTACCCCGTTTTTTTTATTTTTTTCAACTAAAATTCCTTCGAAGACCTTTGAATTATGAAACTTCCGATAGTCGTGTCTGGACTGTGTAATATTTTTAAAAGTTTGATGATGATGCAAATACATTTTTATTTTCAAATTTGTTAGAATGAATTAAATTTTAAGCTTGTTTCAAATTATTTCCATTTCAGATTGTCAACCTGGCGGAAAACGAAATCACAGAAATCCAAAAGGATGCCTTCAAAGATCTCTACCTCACGCACATAAACATCTCCTACAACCGGCTGGAAACCATCGAGCCCAAGTCATTCATCAACTGTGCCAACATGACCGTTCTCGATCTCTCGCACAATCTGATCAAAAGCATTCCCAGAATGGCATTCGATGAAACAACGTACGCCGGGGAGTGGATTCTGTCGCACAATCTGCTTACAAACATGTCTCAGATTCCTCTGTCCAACATGACCGGACTGCGCGTGTTGAATGCGTCCTACAATAACATCATGGAGATTCCAAAAAATACCTTCCCGAAGCTCTACGAACTGCACACGATCGACGTGTCTCACAACAACATTTCCTTCATCTACAACGCTGCGTTTCAGAATTTATTCTCACTCAGAAGTTTGAACTTGAGCTACAATTCGCTGGAAAAGATTGGTCCGTCTACCTTTGGAACGCTCCACACCCTGCTCGAGATGGATCTCAGTCATAACGGGTTGAAGGATATCACTCGCGGAGCACTGGCAAAAACTACCGGGTTGAGGTTCCTCACAATGACTCACAACAAATTGGAGAAAATCTTCCAGATCCCAATATCGCTGAATCATTTAAACCTTGCACACAATGAGATCAGTGAAATCCCGGAAAAGACTTGGCCCACCATGAACTCACTGTTGACGTTGGATCTGAGCTTCAACAAGATTCGAAACAATTTGCAACGAGGTAGTTTTGCGGGTTTGCTAACGATGCAGCGTTTAAATCTGGAAAATAACGAAATCTCAGAAATACCACGTGACGGTATATCCGATCTTGGCACCATACAATATCTCCAACTGAAGAACAACAACATAACGCATCTCCCGAAGGCAGCCCTCGGCAACCTTCCCATTCTGTTCGAACTCCAGATCATGAACAATGGCCTTACCAACATCAGCTCCCGAGCCTTCGATGGTCTGCTCCAGCTGCTCACTCTCAACATGTCCAACAACCTGCTCCGATCCATCCCGAACGACGCCTTCCTCGGGCTGGTCTCCCTTCGCCAGCTGGACGTGTCCCGAAATCTCCTGAGCAGCTTGGACAACAAAACCAACGGTCTGCTCGACGACTGTCTCAGCTTGGACGAAATCGACCTCAGTTACAACCGGTTCAGCTTCATCACCAAGAAAACGTTCCCCTCGAATCAGTGGATCCCGTACCGGCTCCGGAAGATCAACCTCAGCCACAACAGCATGGCGATCGTGACGCACGACCTCAAGTTTGGCACGAAAACGGTGACCGATCTGGATTTGTCCCACAACAACATCAAGGACATCCGGAAGGGTGTACTCGGGAATCTGACCTCGCTGATGCGGTTGGACATGTCGCACAACGAGCTGGTCAAGCTGGAGAGTGATGTGTTTAACATGCAGGAGAATTTCTCCGAGTTGATTCTGCACAACAATCGGATATGGAACGCTTCGTACGAGAGTTTGGTGAAGTTGAGCAACTTTACGCTGCTGGATTTGCGGGGAAACGAGATTGGCAAGTTCGACACTGGACTGGTGACGAAAATGCGCGCTTCGAATTTGAGTGTGCTGTTTGAGGGTATGTTTGAAATAAGTGAGTGAGTTACTGAATAAAGTTCAGTAATTTATCAAAGTTTTGCTAATTAATAGTCGAGAGTAGCAAAAAACAAGATTAAGTTTGGAGAAAGAAAGCTATTTTGCATCATTGCAAATTTCGTCGTCGTTTTTCGAAAATTCAAAAAATTCAAAAGGATTTAATATCTATGGAAATTTTGCAGAAAAAATATTTACAAATCTTTATTTTTTAGCTTGAAGTTCGGTCCAGAAATATTGAGGCACTTAAATTGTCTTAAACAAAAATAAAGTTGGTTATTTTATATATTTACAAGCCTTACCCGACAAACTTCGTTGTGCCTTTTTTCGTATGTTGACGTTTTTTTGCTTAATCAGCCTCCTGTGATCAAAATTTGATTTTACGAAATTTTCCATACAATTTGCCGATGCTCCGAAATCGGTTCTAGAGTGGCCCAAGTGTCAATTAGTTAACCTTCCTTGGGCTTATACGAACTCAACGCAACAAAGAGCACCTCGATTCGACGCTCCGCTTTGAGCTGATTCGCGTTCGAACAAACCTTTAACAAATCTATATATATAAAAAAAATTAGACGGTTTTGTTCGAACGCGAATCAATTCAACACGGAACGTCAGATCGAGGTGCTCTTTGTTGCGTTGGGTTCGTATAAGTCCAAGGAAAGTTCTTACGCCAAAAAGTTACAACTTTGGCCACTCTGGAACCGATTCCGGAAAATCTGCAGATTGTATGGGAAAAGTTACGTAAAATCAAATTTTGATCACAGGAGGCTGAATAAGCAAAATAGTTAAAAACGTCAACAAACGAAAAGGCAGAACTAAGTTTGTCGGGTAAGGCTTGTTTTTTTATATATAGATAGAAGATTTAGAGCACTATCATTTTTAAATGACTCACAATTTTGTCAAAAAATATCTTTGAAAACGTTACTTTGAACCACCTTTGAACCTTCCTCCTAAAATCAATTGAATACGCTTTCTGCTTGTATTCAAATGCGCCTGAATACATGCAAACAAAATGCTATAAAAGCGTTACTTTCGTTTCTGCTATAAAAAGCTTAGGCTAACGAGGTCGATTCCTTAAAGCTTAGTGCTGCCTCAGCCGGATCTTTTGCAATGTTTACCCTTTTTTGCATCCGTCAAAATTATATTTTTGCACAATTGCTCATAACTTTTGATAGCGTTGTCAGATCTTCAATCTTTTGGGATCGTTGAAAAGGTTTTTTGATTACCTATCTAACGATCCGGACAACTTTTTCATCGATTTTTTTAGATCCGGCCTCAAAAAAGTGTATAAAAACACTTAAGTGACCATAAATTTTGATAGGGTGGTCAGATCTTCAATATTTTGGACGCGTTGGAAAGGTCTTTCAAATACCTTTCTAAAAATGTATAACATGACGGGGTTCCTTACAAAAACCACCCTTTTTACAATCTTTCGGACTTTAGTCAAAATCGTTTTTTAAGCATAACTTTTGAAGTACTTAACTAAACATCACCATTTATAAATAGTGACTTAGGAGACCCCAAGACGAATCGAATGAGGCTAAAACGAACAAAATCGGTTCAGCCAGTCCCGAGATAATCAAGTGCAATTATTTTGATCAACATCCAACCACCCGCACAGACATTTGCTCAGAATTTGATTCTGAGTCGATATGTATACATGAAGGTGGGGTCTAGGAGGGCAAATTAAGAAGTTCGTTTTTCGAGTGATTTTATAGCCACATTTGTACATTTTTTGCCACATTTGTACAAACAATTGTACCGTAATCTGGGGCGAATCGGACTACAGTCTGAATAGGGACAGCAGTGTTTAGAGCATTTAATGGTTTTAAATCTAGAAATGGATGTACACATTTTGTTGGTCTGAGTCTGTTTTAACCGAAACCAACCAGAAAAATCAAAAAATTGTGCTCCTACATGGTTAAAACTGCTGTCCCAATTCACCCCATGTGTCCCGATTCGCCCCAGTTGACGGTATGCACGTAATAGAAAAGTCCTCACAAAGTTGAGGGCATATAAAAAATGCAAAAAAGAATCATTTTTCAAAGAATCAGAGAATTGCTATACTCAAAAATCAATCTTTTAAAATGTTTTTTTTTTTCTATAAGAATTGTTCTACCTTGTTTTGGTAGATTATTTTGAAATAGATTGGACCTCTTACATTTTTGTTGTTTCATTTCAAGGCAATCCCTTAAACTGCGACTGCTACACCCGCCCACTGTACAACTACCTGCGCACGCAGTCCGCCCTTCCGGAGCAGTACGAGAACATCCGCTGCGCGGAACCGGCCGTCAGCTCCGGCATGCCACTGTACAACGTGTCGGACGAGCTGCTGACGTGCGTGCCGGCACCCCAGCAGGAAATCTACCAACTACTTCCGGACATTCGCTTCCGGGAGGTCACCTAGTGAGTGTTAATTTTTCGAACGTTTTTTTAAGGGATTTAACTTTTTGGTTTGTGATTTTAGCTTCCGCGGTCAGCTGAACGCGCACTGGTTCGTCAGTTCCACCAAGGACGTGGCCGACTTTTACGTGTACATCCGGGACCAGCGGAACAACATCATCTTTGAGCGGGTCGTGTCGTACGCCAGCCGGGCGACCGCCATCAAGGGGGTGGATATTGTGGCGGACGAGACGGCCCAGCTGGAGCTGTGCGTGCTGGCCAAATCCAGCGGTGACGAGGTCAACTTCCTCGAGTCGCAGTGCATTCCCCTGCCGGAGGATCTGGACGCGGTCAAGCGGAAGTACAACGAAAACTACAACTACAAGCTGCCGCTGAGTTTGACGGGAGGCCGCAACGGTCGTTCCAGTAGCTGTGATAAAAACGCTGTAAATAGTTTAGTAATGATGGTAGTGAGTGTGGCCGTTGGCGCCCTCGTGGCCAACACCGCCGGCAGCAGCTTCTGTTAATATGTAACGTTTAATTTTATACCACCTTTTTGTATCGCGACAGAAATTAAATATTTATTTGTAAAACAAATAACCCAAACCTGCCTCCAGTTTGATTTATCTGCCTTTTTTTCAGCTTGCGAATTTGTGGAACACGCATTTTAATCGGTTTCAGTCTGCTGAACTTTATCGTGGTGATATTTTGTGAGAGGAACGTAACTTTCACCAACCCAAAAATAAACCCGGTGTTATGCATATTAATGGCCCACACTGTCCAGCTGATGGAACGATTCGCTAAATTATATAAATAATTAATTTAATCAGGGCAACGCTTTTAAACGCGGCATTTACAAACAACAACAACAGCTTATCCGAGCGATGGGTTCCCCTTTTCAATTCCAACTTTGTGACATCCCTAATGAAAATTGATTACAAATTTTCATTAAATTTCCCAGCTTCAACAACCGACCATTTTATCAAATTTTCGCCCGAGCAATAAAATGTGCCAACCGAATTTAATCAAACTCTAGAATAAATAAAACGCGTACCAACGAAAGTTCAGCGACAAAAGAAAATGAAATTTACTGTGAAAAGGGGGGTGCGGGGTGACATTATGTACTCCGTGTCCCGGTGGGGGTGGTGGCTGGATGCCGAGAAGGAAAAACAATCTATTTTGTGCTCTGCCAAGATTATATTGAGTTGGGGAAGGTGGAAAAACGGACGGGACGGTCGTAGTAGTGACAAAAGGATCATTTTATTGCCACCCAACCAAAATGGCAAACACACAGAGCACCATAATGAAACTCAATGTGGCGAGTCAGCGCAAATATTGCGTCGAATTTTGTTTTGTTGTCGAAGTGGTGCGAGACATAAGATTTTATTTTTGTGTTCATTGCAATTTAAGTTTCAATTAATAGTTATAAAAAGCTTAGTCAAAATCAAGTCAAATTTTTAAATCTCTGATTTTGTTTCCAAAATCCTCAAGAAAATCCTTCAAGATGCTAGGGTTGAGGATAGGGCAAAATCTAATCCCAATTTTTTTAGAAAAAAAATATTGTCAAATAAAATTTCAAAAATCTTCTTAGAAACACAATCTTTTCCTTCATATGCTTATAACTTGAAGACCGTGCATTTTATCATATAAAAATTGTAAAGCTTACACGATCCAGACACGCTAGCAGCAGTAGCATGGTCTAGAATAGTTTTTGTGTTTGAATATGGCCGAAACGTAACGAAAATTAATTTTGTTTCATTTCTCACCGAAAAACATCAACAAAAGCAACATAACAAAAATTCTCGGTGTCAAAGAAAAAATAGATTTTGCATCTCATTTTTTATTTATATTTAAAATAATTTTAAATCAGATTTTGCACCATTTCAAACTCTAGCGCAAAATATACAAAAAATTCAAAAAAAAACGAAGTTAAAAAAATATGTGAGGGTTCAATTTATAGTGATGAAAATTCAAATAAAAAAAAAATCGCGTACCTTTTTTCCGAAGACACCAAATCGGTCAGAAAATCCCTTCTCAAGATGCATATTTTTGAATTATATGATGCCTTGTAAGGAAAATACTAATATCACGTATTTTTTTGAGACCTCAAAGATAAAAAAAATCGGTATGTCTGATTTTTGGCACCGTGAAAGAAGGGCTCTTTCTCAACATTTTGCGGGGTATACCGAAATATTTCGTCGGGGGGATAGAGTAACTTTTTTTTGATGATTATTTTTCGATTTTATGGGATATTTGTTCAAAAATCGAACCAAATCCTAGATTTCTAGCTTTCTTTGAAATTACCTCAAAATCCAAGCTGGAAACCCCGAAACTACCGAAAGTAAATCTTTTCTTTGTAAAATTTGTCATGAAAATACAGAAACACATAGCCCGGATACGAATTTGAGCATTAAACAATAGGCTCAGAAAATTATTTTTTCAATCCTCTGCCAAATTACACCATTGCATTCTAAAATATTTTAGAATCAATCACATGGTGGAGAACAGTTTTCTGAACAAGTTCCATAAAAAAGAATCAGTTTTGGTTCAATATAAGCAGAGATATGCCCAATTTCCTGAAAGAAATACTGCCTTTCTCCAAAATTTCCTCATTTAATTACCTTTCACATGATGGGCACTGCCTACTAAGATATTTTTTATGATGATAATATTTTTTTGAAACATAAAAATTATAACAAGTTTTGACGAAATTCATGAAAATTATCCTATAGCATTCATTACAAAACTGCCTACTGAGCCCATCATGTGAAAGGTAATTAAATTAAGAAATTTTGGAGAAAGGCAATATTTATTTCAGGAAATTGGGCATATCTCTGCTTATATTGAACCAAAACTGATACTTTTTTATGGAACTTGTTCAGAAAACTGAGCCTATTGGGTAAAAACAGCTAATTAATTAAATAATCCATGTTTTGCATTGTTTAATGCTCAAATTCGTATCCGGACTATGTGTTTCTGTATTTTCATGCCAAATTTTACAAAGAAAAGATTTACTTTCTTGGATTTTGAGGTGATTTCAACGAAAGCTAGAAATCTGGAAAATTTGGTTCAATTTTTTTTAGTGGAGGTCAAATATTGGTCATATATAGTTCGTTAGAGTCTCCAAGGCATATTCATAAGAAATTTGAGTGATACCAACATGAATGCACCGATTTTCTGTGACTTTTTTGAACAAATATCCCATAAAATCGAAAAATAATCTTCAAAAAAAAAGTTACTATAGACCCCCCGACGAAACATTTCGGTATACCCCGCAAAATGTCGGGAAAGAGCCCTTCTTTCACGGTGCCAAATATCAGACATACCGAATTTTTTATCATTAGTTTGTTCTAAAAAACACACCGTGATGATGCAAAATGACTTATTTGACATAGGGAAAGCATGGACATTAGGCCGTCACAAAAAAAAATGAAAAGTTGTCAAATCTTCGGTGCTCACCTCTAGAATGATAGATTAGGATGTCAGGAACAATGTTTTCATACAACAAAAAAATCCCAAAAATGGTTTACAACTCGCGCGCGGAACTTGAATGAAAAAAGTGCAAAAGTGAGTATTTGTCAGAAATGCGAGTAACAATCATACTAAAGTCATTCAAATGTACAGACATAGTCCATAAAAGCTTGTGTTTGGGCATGGCAAGGCGTTTTAGAGAGAAAAAAATGTAGAAAAAATTTCAAAAATCTCTCCACAAAACGAGCCAAACATTGTTGCAACCAAAACTAATGCACTCAGCTTATAAGACATTTTACGGGGATCATTTTCAGGGTGGTTAAAAATCTTCGCGGATTTCGAGATTTTCGCGGCGCGGATTTCGCGATTTTCGCGGCGCGGATTTCGCGGATTTCTGTTGAATGTTCCTGTGGGTCTATCTTCAAGAATACAACGTAGATTTCGATGGCTAGTGAAAATGTTTGTCTAAATCTAGTATTTCCAGAAGAAAGAACGCAAATTTATCTAAATCCTGCTCGGTGAGAGCAATTTAGATTTCCGCGAAATCCGCGAAAATCGCGAAGATTTAACCACCCTGCATTTTGCTTTTTTTAACATTCAATTTATGTCCACGCAAAGCCGAGATATTTGCATTTTAGTGAACAAAAAGTGACGAATTTTCAAAATTCTTGGTGTATAAGCGTTTTTAGCATAAAACATTGGCTACTATGATTGCGAACGGGAAGGCATATATTTTGGAAATTTTTATTTTGCTCGCTCAAAAACGATATTTGTCACTGTTTCTCACAATGTGACGTAAACGACAAATAATCATAAATCAAAATTAATTTCATTAAAGTTCATATCTTCAAGCTGTGAACGTGATTTTTTTATGTATGTACATTCAAATGATACAAATTCATTTATAAAAAACTTATTTTTTCAAAAAAAAGTTACCCATTAGAGCTATATTTGTTCATATCGAGAAGAGCACAGAGCAGTACTTATAAATATGTCGTTTACGTCACATTGTGAGAAAATGTCATGTTTTTTCATGAAATATTATTAACAAATATCGTTTTTGAGCGAGCAAAATAAAAATTTCCAAAATATATGCTTTCCCGTTTGTAATCATAGTAGCCAATGTTTTATGCTAAAAACGCTTATATACCAAGAATTTTGAAAATTCGACACTTTTTGTTCACTAAAATGCAAATATCTCGGCTTTACGTGGGCATAAATTGAATGTTAAAAAAAGAAAAATAATCTCCGTAAAATTTCCTATAAGCTGAATGCATTAGTTGTATGTGATCTCAACATTAAATAAAAAAAATGCCTTGAAGTGCTTTGCTTTATTTAAGATGAAGATTTTGATTTTTGCCAAGAGTTATATATTGCCCCCTATTTTTTTGGAGAAATTGCAGCGAGGGTGGGAAGCCAAAAAGTTTAACTAAAATATCAATTTTTCTAATTTAATTGTAATAAGTGTTCAATTCTGGAGTTTTTTTTAAAGGTTCAATAAACCAAATTTACAGGTTTTGCTTTTTGGGTGTTTTTGAAACCGCCTTTAGTCAGGGGTATTAAAAAACACCCAAAAAGCAAAAACTGAAAATTTGGTTTATTGGACCTTTTTTTTAAAAAAAAACTCCAGAATTCAAGATTACTTTTTTTCAAAATCGATGCGCCACGGGTTTGCTATGTGATAAGACCTTTTGAAAAAGTAAGCGAGAATTTGTATCAACACATTTTCGCCTTCTCCGCTCATCAAATCCATCCAAAAACAAATTGGATGTTATGCACAGCAACGGTATTGCTAAACCAACGTATCCACATCAAAATACCGACGGCCATTATCGCATTAAAATTGTGAAACGATAAAATTGTCCAACAAATTGCCTTGTGTTGCCCAGTCCAGCTCCAGCAAAACAAAAAAAAAACGACATTCAGACGCACACAGATGACACAGAACTCTTTAACCACCACCCATCCCCGCCACCCTTTTATCCAACAGTAAACTTTTTTTGCTCCTACTTTTTTTCATCCACTTCTGGCTGATTTTCCACCATACTATTTAAATATTATCATATTAAAAACACAGTTTGTTCGTCACTTCACAGCACCGGGAGCACATCTCGAGCATTTCAGATTGTGTGTATGTGTGTGTGTGTGTTTGTGTCATCGTATCCTGACTGTGTCGCTGTTCCCTTATTCCTCCCCCCCCCCCCCACCTACTTGGCGAGCCCTTTTCCGGCCATGAAAATCCCCCTCAAGCCATAGCGGCAAAATGGCAGCAACAGAAAACAGAGTGTCTATTTTGCCAGCATCCGATTGGTACATTGTTGGGGTGGTTCAAAAATCACTTGTCGTTCAAAGTTTCGAAATAAAAGAAAATAAAAAGTTCATCAAACTAAACTAAACAAAACACATAAATGGTTTAATGGGTACTAATGTATTGAAAAAACTGAGTAAATATGTTTCATGTACTGTATTTATGACATTTTCTAGATATTTTATATATACAGTCCAGACTCGATTATCCGAAGTCTCGATAATCCAAAGGTTTAAGGTTTTTGTTTTTTTTGCAAAGTCGAGTTTTGCGACCCCATGTTAGTAAAATTTGAATGATTGATTGCTTATTAAATTCAACAAAGCATTTTTTCAATATTTCATCACCGCGACTTTTGCCGCCATCTTGGATTTAAACATTCCAAATGACTTTAGAATAGATTAGGGGTCATACTTTTTTGGTACGTTCGTTTGAGGGCTAGTTCCGCACTGAGTGCCGCACTCAGAGCTGTCAAAGTGTTTGTTTGAAGAAACTCGCGCTAGTTCCGCACGAGTTTCGCCGCCATCTTGGAACTGAAACTCTAGTGCCGCACTCGATATTTTTTCAGTTTCATGCGAGTTCCATGCACACTGAAAAAGAATGTTCGTGCCGCACTGGCTGTTCAAACGAACGTATCATTTAGCTCGACAATCAAAAATTCGATTATCCGAAGTGAAATTTTGCCAAGGCTTTCTGATATTAGAATCTGGACTGTACTGTTAAGTTGAACCAATCATCGACCTTTCTGAAGCAAAATAAACATAAATCTACTTTTAAAAATAAATTTTATTGAATTGACAATATCTTATTTTTCATTGGAAATACTTATTCCAGTTTCAGTAAAAAATAGATTTTTTCAACTTTTTGAAATATTTGGAACTGTTATAACCAAAACCCCAAAACAGACATAAAACTTGACCAAAAATATGTACTTAGATATACTTAGATTATTACTCAGATATTTTGAAAGTGATCATTATTATTCTTTTTCTGTTTTTATAATTTGAAATGTATCAAAATTAACTGTTTCAGAGCCCTTTTTTAAGGCCCTTTCTTTTATTTCTTAAACCAAATAAAAAAACAGAATCACCCTGCTACTCCATGTACTTACCGCACTTTCTGTGTGTGTGTGTGTGTGCAACCAACCAAACGGAACCACGCGGTCGCTTCTTACAAATTGAGTTGTTTCCATGTATTTTTTTTAGATCTACATTCTATACATGCAAATAACTCGCAAAGGCATTTGGAAGGTGTTAGCTCTGCCGAGCTTCGGTGACCCATTTCTACGCTGGCTAGCCGAGCGCGAGGTACTTCAGCTTTATCGACAAGCCCCGCCCTGAAGAACGTTTGGACCAATCGGATACAAACGTTATTTAGAACTTCCGAACCCTTGTCAAATGGACAAGGACCCAGCGCGTATATAGTTGATAGTAACAGTATTCCTAATTCCAGTCATAGCTCACCTAGTCGCGATGGCCTATTGGTTAGCATTTTTGCTTACCAATCCAAAGGACGAGGGATCGAACCCCGACTCGAGCGACTTTGATTTTTCGTTCATGTTCAGAGTTTCAAGATTTATATTTCCTATACTTTCTCGTTGGGAGCAGATGGGAATCGAACCCAGGACCATTCGCATACAAAGCGAACACCGTAACCAGTCAGCCACGGCCGCTCCTCCATGTACTTACCGCACTTTCTCCTCCTAAAGTTTCGTCCTCTCAGTCCTCCTCCGCACGGTGAATGCTGTCAAGTGGATGCTCCAAGAAAACTTCGTTATTATATCCCCTCTGAGTTTGCAACCTGCCAAGTTTAACACTACTGATTTCCATCCAGTGTGCCCCACTCAACCTGTCCTTAAACCGCCCCCGGATCTCCTTACTCCCAACTACCATGCCAAAAGCCAATATTCTATTACACAACATTTTACGACACGGCCGGATGAAGAAGAGAATTAAATTTGTTTTGTTCCTCATTCCTGTGTGTGTGTGTTTGCTGACGGTTCGACCAATGTTTTCATTTTTAGGTAAAAGTCCTCCGGAGTGTTGGGGTTTTTACGCCGGAACCAGGAGTCGTCCTTTTCACCCCTTCGCAACCGGCATGGTGCCCACTCACTCTCAGTACCACAATTACAGCATTGCCTCTCATTGGCCCTGCTGCTTGGCTTCTCCTTTCCGCTCACAGGACCGCACCAACACAAGCCCACCTTCAGGTACATAATATGTCCTCGCGTCTAACACTCTCTGTGTGTATTACCATAGCAACGAGCGGAGCACTCACACAGCTGCGCATCGTTGTACATAGAAACAACATTGTCTCTCTTGCCTCTTGGGGAGTTTGGTGGAAAAGTGGATCCACTTTTCCCCTCCGCCCTCGCCATCCACCTTAACTAACACAAACCAAGGTTTAATGGAATTTGTTATGAAAATGTCCCTACTTACAACTTTGACAGACGACTCGCTCTCGGAGGAGAGCACACACGACGGAGCAAGCAGCCAAACAACACACCAAAGTAAGCATAAGCATACGCAAACGGACAACCACAGCTAAATAGCATAAAAACGTTCCACGAATTCTGAGCTGAGATATCACACTAAAAGTGAGATTTGTAGATTTTTTTTTTTGTAAAATCTTTATATTTTTTATTAGAGATTTGCTTTTTTGAGGTTATTTTGTTTTTTTTTCTGCAGTTGATTCTCTTCCATTCTCAGTATTTACCCCAATTTAATACCTAATTTTAAACGTTATAGATCAAAAAGCATTGCAAAATCACAAAATGTGTAAGTGTACCATTTGATAAGAAAATGGCACAGTAAACTTTATAAAATGTGTCTTTTATTGTTTCCAAATGATTGTAAAAAGATTTTTTTTTTTCAAAAAAAGCGAAACGAAGTTGACTTTATACTGCCCATGTTTGCATAAATGTCCCATATGCAAAAACAGCAAGCTGAGAAAAACGCATTTGAAGTTTGTCCCACACATTAGGCTACGTGTTAAGTTTTCGCGAAAAAACTGGATTTCCTCCTGAATTCTAGAACAAAGTACTGGATGTTATAGGCTTTTCTGAAAGGGCACACGATTTTGAACCAAACTTCATCATTAACTCAAAAACGATGAAAATGCATATGGGACATTTATGCGATCAGGGGCAGTATAGCTGTCGGCCACCTTTGCTAGTACCAACCACTAGTGTCTTCCTTTTGCTACAAGGACTTCGCCGCCCTGGGCTCCTAAGTGTATGAAAGTATGGCACGGAGCGACGGCGCCGAACACCCATTCTCGGGTGAGTATTCAAAAAGCCGTAAGAGCCACCTTGACCTCCGACACTAATTTTTGTTTTTCTTTGAATTGCAAAAATATTTCATTTGATTTTAGTTTAGGGCACTTGAAGCACGTGTAGATGAACAAACTCAAGCATTTTTGAAATTGATTTTTTGTAAGTAGGTCGATTACCGATGTAAAAAGGGTTTTGTTTACCAATGGCTCTTACGGCTTTTTGAAAACTCACCCGAGATTTACACAAAGAATTTTAGAGCGCCCGCCGCGGAATTCGAACCGTTTTTAGCATCTGTGACAATTTTGAGCGAAATTGGTTAAGACCAACCCATCGATGTTCGAGTCTGAAATTGACAAAAAAAAAACTTGAAAAAAGATGTTTTTCATACAAAAATTACCTTTTTAAATCGCTAATAACTTATCAGTATCGAGTTTTATAGCTTTGGTGTATTTTACAAAGTTACAGAGCACTTAATTTGAAATGAAAATCTCACTTTTAGGAATATTTGGATAGAAGTAGCGCACATTTTTCCCATATAAAATTCATCTTCGAGTGTGAATGGGTATATTTTTACCGATTTTGATAATATTAAAAAATATATTTGTGTAAAGTTTCTCTATATGTCACCTAATAAACCTGTAATTTTCAACAGACGATATCTCGGAAACAATTGGTTTGATCGAGGGTTCTATTATCAATGTTTAAAAAAGTTAAACTTTTATGAAAATTTTCAATTTTACAACGCAAATAATTTTAAAATTAAAAAAAGCCTTAAAAATAAATAATTTTCTTAATGTTATATTTTTTTCAATTAAATTATTTTTATTGTAAAGATTAGATTTTTCAGTGTGGCTTTTCTTTATAAAGAATTGAAAACGAAAAATCTTCCGGTGGGCATACTGAGCCCAAATCCCAAATATGAGCTTGATTGGACGTAACAGGAGCTGGCGCTCCGCCCTTCAATTTTAAATGGGATTTAAGGGGTTACATACATGTAGAAATTCAAAAATTTCATATTTCAGAAAATTTAATAAATCCACTAAAAAGATGATTTTCAATCACTCCTGAAAGTTTCATAAAGATATTTCATGATTAAACTGAGTAAGAGACGATTTACGCTGAAAATTTTGCCATGCGCAAAGCGAACTGTCAGTGATGTTTTTGGTAAACGCACTGGTGGCCAATGTGCCTCAAAAATAGACATTTTTGAAAAAAAAGTATTTTTACGGGTTTAAAATTGAAGGGCGGAGCACCAGCTCCTGTTACGTCCAATCAAGCTCATATTTGGGATTTGGGCTCAGTATGCCCACCGGAAGAAACCCCTGAATGCCCGCCAAGAAGTCATTTTTGTTACATCCTAATGTTTATAGGACCTAATAAAAAAAAGTCTGGAAATGTTCAATTTCACGAAAGTTGACTATAACTCCAAAACGGTGAACTTTACCTAAAATTTGCTTACTAACTTTTTGATTGAAAAATTTGATTTAGCTTTTAAACATATTTTCCATACACTTAAATGTTTTTTAAATTCATATTTTTGGATATTTCAATCATGCATTGTAGCTCAAAAGCTGTTCTAACTTCTAGAATAAAACATAAAACATATAACAAAATCGATTTTTTTTTTGGAAATCCAACTTTAAATTAAAAATAGTTATAGCAATACAGTCCAGACTCGATTATCCAAAGCCTCGATTATCCGAAGTTTCGATTATCCGAAGTTCAATTATCTGAAGCTTTGTATGAGACTTCAGATAATGGAATCACGAACAAAAAAAAATTTAGTTTTTTTCTTTTTCTTGTTTTTAACATTAAATTGGAGTTCTGCGATTGCTTATTGCGATTGCTTATTAAATAATAAAATGCATTTTTTCAATATTTCGTCACCGCCATATTGGCCGCCATCTTGGATTAAAAAAAAAGTAAATCACTTTAGCGTAGTTTAGGGGTCATACTTAAGCTCGACAATCAAAAATAAGACAGCGAAAAAAAATGATTTTTCGTGATTCGATTATCCGAAATTTCGATTATCCGAAGTGAAATTTTTCCGAGGCCTTCGGATAATCGAGTCTGGACTGTATTTCGAAAATTCGTTTTTTTTTTGAAAATATATTCATTTCAAAAGTTTTACTTTGGTAGAACTTTGATTTTAATGATATAACTTCATAGCAATAAGTTATGCTCTCTATAAAGATTTATGACGTTTCGCGTACGCACACTAGCCCACCATTTGGTTTTGCTGCCTGACAAAATATAACCTAACTTTATTTTCGTGTATGTACACGCAATACATACGCACGTAGATTACTCTATTCTTGAACCGAACACAAAAATTATGAACTATTCTTAACTGAATAAGTCAATTCAATTTAATTCCCATGTTTAAAAAAATCTCCACACCCTGATTCAGGAAAATTCGGAATCGTTTCTGATAAAATAAAACACAGATAAACAATTCATGACTGTATCACATTACAATAACATTAATTCAACATATCCATAAATTCAAGTAAAATAGTAGAAGATTTTTAAAAGGATGTATTTCAGTACTGTTATTTTTGCCGATGCAAAGAAAATTACAGGAAAAGTATGTAGTTTTATAACGGAATTAAAAACAAAAAGACTCGTGCGTTGCATAAACGCATTTGTATTATTTAATAATTTGTTATAACCCTTAGTATAAATTAATTATTTTATAATAAATTTTGTGATAATAAAAAAAGGTAAATATTTTGTTAGGCTTATGGGTATCCTGATGTTATTCACTAATATTGATTTTTTATCAAATTTTATTTATTATCCAGTACACAAATTGTACACATTCTTATGTGTAATTTTTTCTCTATATTTAGGAACAAGGTCAACTCTTTGGTGCAAACAAACCAGGGTATATTCGTACTATCCTGTTAGGCACCTTATGTATATCCTAGAGGAAATCCAGTTCAACCACACGCATAACAGCTTTCTTTGTCGTATGGTTGTTTGTGCCATTTGTACTATTTTGTGCAAATTTTCTTGAAGAAATAGTTGGTGACAAATGCATGCTTTTTTATTTAAAAAAAAAAATGGAGAGAGCAATGAAACTTCAAAAACTTGTTTGAATCTTTAGTAAAAAATTGATCCCACTAAGCGTGACTATAAAAAAAAAGTGCTCCAAGAGTTGACTGCCAAAAAAGCAAAAATCTCCGTAATTCAAAGGTCGTTATACTTGTTTGTTCTCAACTTGGCAGTCTGTTGTTGACTTTCGACCGAGGGGGAAAGAAAAATCCTCTTCGGCGCAAAGTCGAATGAAGAACAATCCGCTTGTTTATTGCTGCTGTACTGGCTGGCATTCTTTTTTCGCCCGGAAAGTTCATCACAAAGAATCCCAACCTAGTATCGTTTTTTTTCGTTTCAAGTGCCACGGAACGGACAAAGCTGTACGATAAACAAGTCGTCGAGAGCGAGCGGATTTTTCTCTGGCTTTGTCGATTTTTCAAAGCACGGTTCAGCAAAGCCGATTTCCACCGGTTTGACCTATTGAATATCGTTAAGTTTCTGCGGTGTATGTATGTTTACAGGCTCAACAGATTACAAACATGATGGTGCTTTTTGTGTACCTTTTTTATTTTTGAAAATTGTGCTCTTTTTATAACTTTTTTATGACAAATCCCTTGGCATAATAAGTTTCTAGTATAAACATTAAAAAATCATGACCACAATCAAAATCAAACGTATCGATTTAATATCCCTTATTACCAGGTTCCTTTTTCATCCTGATACCTCAATGTCATCAATGTGCGTCTCACCGAGCGAATTAATAAAGTGATATTAAATCAAGCGAATATACCTATACCATACTCTTTGTTCTTTTTTTCCAACATTTGGAAAAGGATCATACTCGACCCGCAGGGTAAGTGCACCCAAAGTTGTCCGGGTTTATGCAAAAACCTCTAGAATAAATCGAAAAGCTCAACACAAGTGTCACTTACCCTAGGGCTAACAGTTTCACTTTAGGACTCGAAAATTTCACGCTCGATTCACGACCATTCATTCATCGCTGGTTTATGATTCCCGGCTAATCCCTCCTGATTTCCCCCTCCCAGAACGCAAGCGAACCCCTAAGGTAGAATAATATCGATAATCTTATCCTCCTTAACGGGGGCCAGAAGTGGGCTCTTGGGTTGATACGAATTTCCATTCATTTGTTCACGGCTTTCTGGCAGCATTGTTGCACTGTTGGTTGCTTTTGGTATTGCGCTGTTTCTGGTGATTTTGAAAATTATGAGGGTGATCAAATATTCAGCACTGCCGTTTGAACTAGCAACAAATCAAAAATTTCTTTCTAACATTTTGTAATTTAAATTTATTATTGTAAAACGTTCAATATCTAAAAAGAAGACTAGAGCGTCCAATTTTCTCAGAAATTTCCTTTTCCAAAAACTCTGGGTAGTAATTTAAACAGAAAATAAATTGCTTTATTTTTTTCAAGAATTGATAGCGGAAAGACTTGTTCTTCAAAAGTTATTACATAAGCAAAACGTCAATCCTTCATGATTTTTTTCTCACCCATCTTTTCCATCTCAAATATCAATGGAAGGTTAAATCGCGATTACTTTTCAAAGAAGCTTAAAAGCATAAAGTAAAAGTTTATGCAACAAGTTGCAAAAAGAGGATTTTTTTCAACACGAGCCGTACATTTATCCAACGAGGTTCACTGAGTTGGATAAATACGACGAATGCTAGGTTATTTCGTCGTTCAAGAATAGGGCGTCCAATTTTCCCGGGTTTTGAATTTCTCGGGAAACGGGAAAAATATTTTTGAAATCCCGGGAATTCCCGGAATCTCCGGAAATTTTTGAAACAGTCATAAAATCTATGTTTTCATTATATTGGCTATGTTTTCAAGCTAAAAGTCATAGAATTAGCTCAAAAATATTGTTCGGGTGATTGTCAGTAAAAAACTAACTTTCTGTCAGCAGTCGTTTTCGACAGCTACAAAACTAAAAAGGTAAGTTTATTTTAGATGTTTGTTTACATGTTTGTTTCAAATTCCACTTACTTAATTAGTCTTCCTTTCCAACGATTTCCTCTTTCTCTCCTGCACTCCTTCCTCTTCCTTATCTTCTCCTTCGTTACACTTCCTACATTTGTGTATAATTTTGTTAATTAATTGTTGTGTTCTTCGTTTCAGGTTAACTTACCGGCGCCCTGGTACGATTTTACCCCAGGTGACGGTACGGCGGCAGCTGTTTCTTCGTCTCTTTCGCAGCTGGGTAAGTATTTTATAATTAATTCCACAGAATTTACACTAATCCGTGTTTTCATTTCTTCTACTTACAGATATTTGTGTTTCTGATAGTTGATTTGTTAAATAAATCCAATCAAACTACCTCAACACCACTTTTTCTTCCTACAACTTTAAAAGAACTCTTCTCGAACGATCGCACTTTTGTTTTGGTAAAATGGTGACTAGCAAGAAATGCGCCTTCTCTGTGTGTCACACACGCACTTTTCTCCTCTCCGTTTCTTCTTTGCGCGCGTTGACAGTTCACAGTGGCATTGGTCGGTTGCACCGTCGGTCCTCCACCGTCTGGCAGTGCGCCCGTCTCAGCGGTCGTAACACCCCAGCCCGTAACATCCGTCGGGCCGTCCGGCGCGTCGGATTTACCAAAAATCTCTATCACCGTTGCCTTCACCGTTTTCCTTTCAGCTACGCACCTCCAGTTTCCGGTCTCCACGTCTACCTGCTGCGGCCGATTGCCAATCGACCAGTGCTCCACCTGGTTTATCTGCTTTTTTGCCCCCCCGTACTTGTTGTCCATCGCGTTGCGCTTGGTGGCATCCAGGTTCGTCGTTTTCCTGACGTTTCCAGTCGTCGGCTTCTGCGCACCGATATGCTCTGCCAGTTGCTCAACGACGTTCACTGGTTGCGCCGCACACAGTCTCGCAGTGCTGTCCGGGATACCTAGTCTCAGATCATCTTGTTTGTGTGCCACAGCTCTCGCCGAAGCCCTCGCACAGGGTTGATTCCCCACGCCGTAGTTGCCCTCACCGTAATCAACCTCGGCGTTCGTTGGGATCCGAGAACCTTTCGGCAAAGGTCCAACGCTCGGGTTCCTCAGCGGCGTGCTGTTGTTTTGGAGTAGTTTGTCGCCTCTGCCACCTTTGTCGCGACCAGCAATTTTCGAGTCTCTTGCACCGTTTATCAGCGTTGTTCGATCAGTACTCGCCGGATCTTGTTGAGCACATGCCGCCGAACTCAGCAGTGTACTGTGCTCCTTCGAACTGTCCAGATCTTCAAACGACGCTTGGTGCAGATTCACCTCGACTGCTACAACCGACTCCATCGATCTCAGCTCTCCAAAGAATTCTTCCCGCCGAGCGTCGTCAGCTGCTACATCGATGCTGTTATGCGCCGATAGCTCTTCTGCATTCAACATGTGGTGGCTCAAGTGTGGTTTCTGACGCACCGATGACAGTAGCCATTTTTCACCGCCGGTTGTCCTCACCGCAAAGATCCACCCACTGTTCCGCGTGATTCTTGGCCACGCGCCACGTGTCTCCGCCATTTGCTGTAGGCAGAGCATCGCCCTTACACTTCCGAGTACCGGTCGAACTGCTTGTGCACATTCGATCAATGCGACAGAAGTGGCCTCGTCCGCAGTCGATGCATCCCTGGTGAATTCCATTTGCGGGCTGAAGTCGACCGTGCTCACGAGCGGAAGAGCTACCAGGATGTGCAGCTCCCGGCACGCATCGCGTTGGCCGAATTTCTCCAGCTGACATTTCAAGTCGTCGCCGAACTTCCAGTTTGCGACGAGCTGCATGCGGACGTCGACGGACAGCCTTTCGATCCCCTCGCAGAACCGCCACTGATGATCGTCGCATGTGTGTGGCATTTGGTTGGCCCTGCTCAGTCCCGAGCTGTCCTCTTCCAGACAGTAGAGAGCCGCTTCCTCTATCTGTCCTCTTCTGCTTGTTCCGGTTATCGTGTCCGGGTTGGTCAACAAGAAAATCTTTGGTTCCGTCGACCTAGTTGGTGCCCAGAGCCGTTGCTCCGCGTCTAGGAGAACGCTGGCTGGGTCTTGTTTTGTGAGCGGATTCTCAAGCGTGAGATCCGCCTCCTCCATCTGCTCGCGCAGTATGTCTTCCACGATTTCGAGCGACTTGATTTGTTCAAGTCCGTCGACCGAACGCTCGGCCTCGCATACTTCGTCCAAACGGCATTGTGGCAGTAGTTCCGGGTATTCCAACGACAGATGACGCTTTACGATGTCTGGCTCGGACAGATGGCGAGGAAAGTGTCCAGTATTTTGCGCCGAACCTTCAAGCAAGTGGCGAAGCCCCACAAGGTTTCGTTCGTCCGTCACTCCATGGGTTGAGGATCCTTCTCGCGTTCCGAGAGACTTTGGCCACTGTACTGGGTCGATCGGGTAACAAGGAGACTGTCTTTTTAGTCCCCCGCCCGCGGCCAGTCGTGCCTTCTCAAATCCGGAACACTGCTGCCCCAGCCCGTTTGGACTTATGCTGACGAAATCTTGCATTAACAGCTTCGTCTCGTTCTCGCTGGTATCCTCTGCGCGAACTTTCAAACTTCCATCGCTCTCTTCGCCCGGATCCGACGAGTTTTCATCGCGTTCAGCATCCGTTTCGTTTTCTGCATCCTCCTCCTCCTCCTTCGCCAAGTCAACGATTTGGGGGGATGGCAGGAGCTTTTCGAAGCCGAACTTGATGAGCTCCAGCTGCTCGTCGATGAGCGAAGACCTTCTACGGTACGAGCTATCCAATTCTGCCATTCGCCTGTTGTGGTCCGACTTTTTCCTCTGCTCAAGCTCCAAGTTTGTTTCATACCGTCGCATCTTCTTCCGGATCGCTTCGGTCATCTTCTTTTCTTTGGCTTGCAGCTCGCGATCGATCCGGGCCTGCCGTTCTGCTAGTTCTACCTCGATTTCTAGCTGCTTCTCCCGTATCCAACGTTCAGCATCAAACTGCTCCGCATGCTGATCCAACGCTACCTTGACGACCTCTGGCTTTTCCGGTTCGGTCGCCGCATCTGGTATCTCGCTTGCTTCTTCGGATGAGCTCTTAGAACCGTCGTTATTGTTGTTGCTTTGGGCTTCTTTGTCCTCTTCGCACCAACAACCTTCCGGGCAGCACCACTCATTTTCCGTCGCCGTTGCGTCCACGCAGCGTGAGTGGTAAATCATGTCGCATCTGCTGCAGGTGATTATCCGATCCACGTTGTCGAAGAAGAGTCTACACGCACCGCAGAATGTTGTTTCGTCGGCCATCGTGGAGAGGATTACTGGACCCGTAATTAATTTTGTAGTTTGTTCGGGTGATTGTCAGTAAAAAACTAACTTTCTGTCAGCAGTCGTTTTCGACAGCTACAAAACTAAAAAGGTAAGTTTATTTTAGATGTTTGTTTACATGTTTGTTTCAAATTCCACTTACTTAATTAGTCTTCCTTTCCAACGATTTCCTCTTTCTCTCCTGCACTCCTTCCTCTTCCTTATCTTCTCCTTCGTTACACTTCCTACATTTGTGTATAATTTTGTTAATTAATTGTTGTGTTCTTCGTTTCAGGTTAACTTACCGGCGCCCTGGTTCGATTTTACCCCAGGTGACGGTACGGCGGCAGCTGTTTCTTCGTCTCTTTCGCAGCTGGGTAAGTATTTTATAATTAATTCCACAGAATTTACACTAATCCGTGTTTTCATTTCTTCTACTTACAGATATTTGTGTTTCTGATAGTTGATTTGTTAAATAAATCCAATCAAACTACCTCAACACCACTTTTTCTTCCTACAACTTTAAAAAGAACTCTTCTCGAACGATCGCACTTTTGTTTTGGTAAAATGGTGACTAGCAAGAAATGCGCCTTCTCTGTGTGTCACACACGCACTTTTCTCCTCTCCGTTTCTTCTTTGCGCGCGTTGACAGTTCACAGTGGCATTGGTCGGTTGCACCGTCGGTCCTCCACCGTCTGGCAGTGCGCCCGTCTCAGCGGTCGTAACAAATATTAATTGGTGATAATCTACACTTCAAAAGAAACAAGGACAGCATAGCAATTCTCTGAGATTTCGGTCATTCGATTTTTTTTTGTACTTTTTAATCCGGCTGAATTTTTTTTGGTGCCTTCGGTATGCCCAAAGAAGCCATACCTACAACTTTGCCAAAGATACAGATTTTTGAATTTTCACATATCATTTTTGTATGGACAGCTGCCAAATTTGTATGGAAAATTATATGGACAAACTAATGATGCAAAATGGCTTCTTTGGGCATACCGAAGGAACCAAAAAAGTTTCAGCCGGATTAAAAAATACAAAAATTAAAATTAAAGAAAAAAGACCGATTCCGTAGAGAACTGCTCAGCAGTTTTTAGATTGCTTTTAAGACATTAAAAATGATTTATTTTTATCTGTGTTGTGCTTTGGAATTAGTATTAACAACATTTTAAATACAGTGTGTTTTATTTATTTTTGTTTATGACGTGACTAGAAAAGCCAGAAAAATTACTTTGAAAATATAATAAAAAAACAAGAAGCGATATATAAAAAATAAAACTGGTCATTGTAAATTTTTTTTATTGCAAAATTTTAGATAGGTTTTGAATTTCATGTTTTATATAAAACAGCTGTCTTAATTGGATGAAAAATAATTTTATATGATATTTTTTCAAATTCAAAATCAAAATATAAGCAAATATAATACCCAATCTTTGAAAAAATATATAAAATTAAATACACAATATTTAAAGCGCTAGGAATTATGTAAACTAAAAATTTAACAATTTTCCCTAATAATCCAAATAAAAGCTGATATATGCCGAATGAAAATTTGAATGCTTTTAAATTGTTATCGATTACTATGTTTTCAACTTGTTATCTGTTTCCACAACCAAATCCAGAATTCCAGAATAAAATTAGATTTTTTTTTTTTTTTTTTTTTATTAATTTCGGGAATTCCCGGGACAAATTATTCCCTCCGCATGGCTGGGACCCCGAACCCATCGAAAAGTGGGATGGTCGGAGGGCTTGAGACTGCCCTTTACCAATTCGGAAAGGGTAAATACGAGCGCCAGCTTAGGATACTGTACATTGATCTTGGCTAATTTGTGTGTGAATGTATTAATGTTTTTTTTTTTTTAGTTATGAATATAATATTTTCAGCACCTGGATTTGAAGAAAGGGTTATTCAAGTGATAAGAAAAAAAAAAAAATAAAATAAAATAAACATGAGATTATACGAACGATGGACATAAAAAGACAACAATCAAACCATAACTCGAACTACACACACTAATAAAATAATTGGGATATCAGGAATGAGGTAAGACCGGGGCCAACATTTACTTCCCCGTCCGACGGAAGGCGTGTTCAGGCAAATCTCGTCTCGAAAAATGCCACCGGGACCGTCTGGGATCGAACCCAGGCCGACTGGGTGAGAGGCAACCACGCTTACCTCTACACCACGGTCCCGGCTTGGTATGTGGGGTGGGGTGTCATATTACAACACGATAAATTGAAGAACTACAAATAAATCTGGAGTTTACTCTGTCGTAATTCTAAAAGGGTAAAGGGGCATCTTTTTGGGTTAACAAAATCTTTAGGTTTTCAGCAAAATTGATATGTGTCAAGAATAATTTGTTAAACAAATATACAGATGATGGTGAAATAGTAGAAAGATTAATTAAATATAATTAAAAATAAGCATTAAGACGACCACTTTTCAAGCATGTGTAAAAAAAAAAAAGGGGAAAAATAGAGGATTACTCCGAGTATGGAGGTGAGGTAGGTGCCCAAATAATACGATTACGGTTTTCAGATTTTCAGGAAACAAGGAAGGAAAAATAATAAATAACTTGAAACGTTAAAAGAAAATTTAAAAGGTCATAAAAAAACTAAAATACAAGGGTATCTAAAACCTTCTGGATGAATTTTGAGTGAAATATTGAAGTTGATCATTATTTTCGGTGCTTGTCTGGTAAGATTTTTGTTGCTTGGGGTTCGATATATAAATGGCGTTTTCTCCCCGCATGCGGGAGATTCGGCCGATGTCATTTGTATGGGGAGGGTAAACATTTTGGGGAGGGCGAACGCTGATGGGATACAACATCCTCACCAAAGTGTTCTAGAAGGAAACTAGAAGGAATTTCGGGAATTCCCGGGACAAATTATTAAAAATCCCAGGATTCGGGGATTCCCGATTTTGAAATAATCCCGGGATTTTTGTCCCGTTAATTCCCGAGATGGACGCACTATTCAAGAATGTCAGGAAAAGTAAGTAGTTTCACGACGGAATTGCAAAAAAAAAACGATTATGAAGCCAAGAATCATATTACTGAGTACCCTACTGTTCAGCCACTTTGATACAGAAAATATTATTTAAAAAAATCCAAATAATTCATAATACACAATCTCACCCAAAATTGTCCAAGTGTGAGATTCTTGTAGGAAATTCTATTCCCTACAACTTTGTCGAAGGGTGCGACACGATCCAAGTTTATCCTGATTTTTGATGATTTTTTAGAAAAAGTATTTACTTATGTACGTCCTTTTTCTTTCCATCGCATTGCTAATAACTCATCAAGATCAACTTGGATCTTCTCAAAATTCTGAAGCGATGTTTTCCCCATACATTTTCGCGATTTTTTCCATATAAACTTCAACGATAAAAAGCGACCCTAAAGTATTACACAAGTTTCAGCCAAATCAAAAATGCAACAACAAAAAATCGTTATTCGAGGTCTCAGAGAATTGTTCTTAGTATTAAATTTTTTACAATAAATAACTTCCAACATTATTTTTAATCAATTCAAACTACTTGCACTTTTACATACCATAACCAGTGACTGCATGCACTTTTCAAGTTCGCACTCTGCGCCACACTCTCTGTTTGGATACGCTACAATAATACCATACACACTACAACTCACTTTTTTTTTTATTCCTGCACTCCAATCCGATCGACAAACACGGTCGACTCTATTATGCTTGCACGGAGTAAGAGCGAGAGTCCACATTGGGGTGAGGAATCTGGACTATGAATAAAAATCATCAAACGTTTTCCTTCCACATATTTTTAAGAAGAAAAAAACGGAAAAATCCCTCATAAATCCTTGCGGTATCATATGGTGAATTTTGCTTTTCTATGCTCGCACTTTATAATGCACCAAGGGTTTTTTTTTTTCAAAAGTCTACCTTCGTCAAAAAAGTGCCACTTGAAAAATTTGCACCCAAAGAAAAAAAGAAGGGAGCGAACCTGCCTGCATCCGATACTGTTTGCTGAATGGATTTGAAGTTTTTGCACAAAGAGCGTTTCTTGAAGTCTCGATGCTCTTGACTAATATTATTCTTTGTTTGATGCCAGAAATACAACAGTTGGTTTAGAGGGCTTAATTGCGGCATAATTTATGATTTTGAACTTCCGTCCATTAATCCTTGCCGTAATAATGTTTGGGGAGGAAGGATTTTCCACCAGATAGAAAAAATCATTTTATTTCTGACAGTAGGTTCTTTCTAACCGCAGTTCGCATTCCTGAAAAGCTCATAATCCTCTCCAAATTATCATTTCATATGCTTTTAATTGTCACATCAAGTTCATTTCGCCGGGCGATTAATATAATTGATGGTGTTTAATTTGGTGACAAATATGAAAAATGATAAATATCCCTCTAACCAGAACATGTGCAAAGCCCGAAAACTACTTCCGAACCACGTGTCACTTACGGCAAAGACGATGCTCATAACTGTGTGTGCCACCCCATCCCCTACATTTTCGCACCCCTTCATGCTCGGGAAAAAAAGGCGCGGGATTTCCACCGCGAAACACAAAGCAATTTCGTTGGCACAATAAAACAAATATGAAAATAAAGTAAGTATTTAATTATAAACATCCTCCAGCCTGGGCTCTGTTATTTGCACTTTGGCACATTATCCGCTTTATTCGTCGTCAGTTTCCACCCTCATCACCACCCACCGCACCCCGTTTGAAGGGACCAGGAGTGGGATAACGATGAAATATAAATAAGTCTTATAACATTAAAAATCTATTAAATTTGTCCCTGTCTGGCCTAGCCAGGGAAGAGGGAATCATCCCGCCCCGGAGGCACGTTTTGCAGTGGCAGTATGCAGGCTGGTGAGTGCCAAGCAAGTGTCATCCAGCGTATGCTTGAAGATTTACTTTGCATCCCCTTGCTTTTATTTTTTGATCAGCGTATAACCACTAATGTTTCCACGGTGGCGAAACCAAGGGTGGAAAAACTATTTAGTGATTCTGCAAGTACTGCTTAATTGTAGATTTTACTTATAACTTGACAGTTTTATCGTAAAACGACTTTTCTTTGTATTTTTATGAAACTTTGTCCTGTGTCAAAAGAAGTCATTTTGCATCATTGTTTTGTCCATACAACTCTCCATACCATACAAAATGAACAATGACCAAAAATGATTTATAATCAAAAGTTGAATAATTTTCAACTGACGATATCTCGGAAAGTAGGCATTTTAGGTAATCCAAGATAAATCCAAAAGTAAAATCTTCGAAATAGTTATTATGCGCTGTTTCGTGTTGTATGTGAAAAATGGGTTAATTTTTTTTTGTCTTGAATTTTTCTAATCGCAATTGATCAGAAAATCTGCCCTTAAAATGCCGTTTTTGTAATATTTTGATAGCAATATGGTATGTACACGGATAGAAATCCTGTTCGCTAATCCGGTGACTCTTTTGTCAAATTTGTAAACATCGAAAAGTTTCCAAAATCGTCAACATTTTTTCCGATTTTGAACAACAATATTGTCAATTTTGAAAACATTTGCAGCGAAATCGAACAAAATGTTAACGATTTTGGAAACATTACAATGTGTACAAAGCATTCTGTCAAAATGCTTATACACCCTTTTCAAATATAGCTTCAGAACTTTCCCGAAGAGAGTATGGTGCTAACTTGCCTCTAAAAAAAGATACCGTAAACCGGGGTGACTTTGATAGGATTTCAATTTGTTTTTTGAATATTTTCCAACAGGTAAGGTTTTTCTCAAGATTATTATTTTTAAAACATGTACTGGGGTAGGCCACACAAAGTCCATGCACTATTTTGGAAAAAAAGTTTTTTCAATAGTGTTTAGAAAAATAGTTACGTTAAAAATTCTTGGTTTTAATTCCGGGGTGACTTTGATAGTCATAGTTTTTCATGTTAAAATCATATTTTAGATGTACGTTAAATGTACCATCACTAAAGTAGCTGATATAGTTTGTAAGAAAAAAATCAATGTTTATATTAAGTTAACTAAGTTTATAAGCTTTTTAACTAAATACATATAAATTTTAGGTAAAAGTGTTAAAAAGTCTGAATTTTACCTGAAATTTGTTAAAAATAGTTTTGTTTATAAAATTATCGATTTATATTGCATTTTATACTGAATTCGAAGCACGAATCACAAGTTTTCACATTTTACATGAAATTTGTTCAACTGAATTTGCCTATAAATTTGGAGATTTTTTTTAATTGTGTATCAAAAACACATATTATTTATTATTTACAAACTTATTTAACCTTCTCCTAGTGGAAAATTGTCCAAAGAATCCGAAAATGCATTCCGTTTTCCGATTAAAAATCATGTTAATTGAGAAAATCATGACACTTTGAGAAGTTTAAAATAATGACTTTCATCCACATTTTCTTAACTATAGTTAACTAACTTTATAAACTTTTCAAAAATGTATGAAAAGTTCTTCATGAGGTACTTTGAACACTTCTCTACCACGGTCAGTATGTTTCTGAACCATTCCTTACGTATTTTAATTGTACTCTTCATTTTGCGGAAAAATCGCAAACCTATCAAAGTCACCCCGGCTATCAAAGTCACCCCGTTTTACGGTACAGCGTCCATTTTCACACATTTAAGAGCAACCGAATATGAATTATACTGAATTTATCTGGTTTTAATAAAGCGTGAAACGTGGATTTTTTAATCTCGGAATCCAAAAAAAGGTTTCTCCCATAAAAAAATCCATCATAAAATTGAATTGCTTTACGGAAAGTATGGACTTAACCAATCGTTCCGAAATTTTGGGAAGATGTTTAGGACCCCAAAGAAACCACACAATACTGTGCTGGAAAATCGATTTTGTTATTACACCTTAACGTACAGCTGCCAAACGAACATGAGTAATTTTTTAACAACCCCCCTCAAAATCGGGAAAAGTCAATTTTCAATGTTGAAAAATAAAAACTATTGTAAAACTTTGTGATTTTTTCAATAAAAAATAAAATCAAACATAATATTTGAAAAGGTTTACAAACAGATTATTTTCCTCATTTCATGTTTTTGATCAAATTTTAAAGTTCACTAAAGTTTCATTTTTTTTACATTGAAAAACGATCCAATATTTTTCTTTACACATAAATTGAAAATGACAGCCTAATTAAGGTATACTTGGCATGCCTTTGTCCTTATTCCACCCAATTTGCAAATTCTCACAAACAAATTGAATTGCAATGTTTAGATAGTAACTTGGTAACTCACTTCCCATTAAGAAATTTATTGCTTGATATGGATTGAAAACGCTTTAAAAAAAACTGTTACCGAACGCCAAAGTACTGATACGCCAAGATTAGATGCCCAATGGAGTTACATGCTGTTCCGTTAAGTGACACTTAAAAAAATCATCGATTTTTTTTTGTGATGCTGTATCTCAGAAACGAATTATCCCATTTTCAATGTCACATGGGTAATTCTCTACCAACTCACACGAAATCGGGATAAGTTGCCCCAACCCCTCTTCGATTTGCGTGAAACTTTATCCTAAGGGGTAACTTTGATCACGAATCCGAGGTCTGTTTTTTGATATCTCGTGACGGAGGGGCGGTACGACCCCTTCCATTTTTGAACATGCGAAAAAAGAGGTGTTTTCAATCATTTGCAGCCTGAAACGGTGATGAGATAGAAATTTGGTGTCAAAGGGACTTTTATGTAAAATTAGACGCCCGATTTGATGGCGTACTCAGAATTCCGAAAAAAAAACGTATTTTTCATCGAAAAAACACTAAAAAAGTTTTAAAAATTCTCCCATTTTCCGTTACTTGACTGTAAAAATTTTTGGAACATGTCATTTTATGGGAAATTTAATGTACTATTCGAATCTACATTGACCCAGGAGGGTCATTTTTTCATTTAGAACAAAATTTTTCATTTTAAAATTTCGTGTTTTTTGTAACTTTGCAGGGTTATTTTTTAGAGTGTAACAATGTTCTACAAAGTTGTAGAGCAGACAATTACAAAAAAAATTAATATATAGACATAAGGGGTTTGCTTATAAACATCACGAGTTATCGCGATTTTACGAAAAAAAAGTTTTGAAAAAGTTGGTCGTCATCGATCATGGCCGTTCATGGTCACCCGCGACAGACACGGACGACGAAACAAAGAGAAACGCCAAAAGTAACATTTTCAAAATTTTTGTTCTAAATGAAAAAATGACCCTTCTGGGTTAATGTAGATTCGAAAAGTACAATAAATTTCCCATAAAATGACATGTTCCAAAATTTTTTACAGTCGAGTTACGGAAAATGGGAGAATTTAAAAAAATGGTGTTTTTTTCGATGAAAAATACGTTTTTTCGGAATTCTGAGTACGCCATCAAATCGGGCGTCTAATTTTACATAAAAGTCCCTTTGACACCAAATTTCTATCTCATCACCGTTTCAGGCTGCAAATTATTGAAAACACCTCTTTTTTCGCATGTTCAAAAATGGAAGGGGTCGTACCGCCCCTCCGTCACGAGATATCAGAAAACAGACCTCGGATTCGTGATCAGGGACAAAAGTTACCCCTTAGGACAAAGTTTCACGCATATCGAAGAGGAGTCGGGACAACTGCTGTGTGAGTTGGCGGAGAATTACCCACATAGTGAAAATAAAAGGAAATTTTCCAACTTTTCAAAAAAAAATTGCAATTCCGCTGTAAAACTGTCAACTTTTCCTGTCCTTCTGGAGAAACGAAACGGCCTACTTTTCCCTACCAAAAATAACTAATGGTAAATTAATACCTTTCAATACCAGTGCTGAAAAAATCTACTTTTCAGCACTGAAATGGGTGCTGAAAAGTTGAACTTTTCAACACTAGTATCGAAAAATAACATTTTTCAATTTTTTTTTATTTGAACAGTGAATTGACTAAACACTTTAATGTTTGACATAAAATCCATTCAAGAAGCGTTTTTCGGAATTGCAAAAAAAATGTTGTAAGCAACTCGTTGCAAAACTTGATATTTCAGCACTCGCAGAGCCGTACCTAGGGTCCACGGCGCCCTTGGCGAAGCATCAATTTGGCGCCCCTCCAAATTTTTCATCATTTTGATATGTTTACTTAAATTTTCAGCGATTGCTTCAAAGAGTTTTGATAATATAATGGTAATTGATTGAATAAATATAACAGCTAAAAAATCCAACCACAATTTAATTCTTTGAAGAATATTCAAATTAATGTTTTATTATTTTTAAACCATTTCAATCGATTCATATCTTTCCAATACAGATAGGTTGTAACGAAAAGGTACTTTAGGATTAATGTTGACTGAAAATAGCAGAGTGTTGTTTTATCGCTTTAAACAGAATTTGATCTGACCTAGCTTAAATTTCATTGTATCAGCATTTTCCTGCATTCCTGAAAAAATAGTTTAACTGATTAGAAAATGGACTCCTTTTCAAACTTTTTTTTGGATGGATTCCTTTTGAAACTATTTTTTTTAATTTATTTTTGAAAACAATATTTCTCTTCTCTGTGACTGTGTTTTTTGATTGATATAAAATTCCTAAAATTTGTTTTTTGAAAATTCATAGCTTCAAACAAAGGCAATTAGTTTTTACCTTTTTAACACATTGAAATTTTTTGTGTTTATTTTTCGACATCTAAAGTTTCTTAAAATTTTGTATAAAAACCATTACACTCAAATAGAGGGTGACGAGCGGGAATTCCCGGGAAATCGACCATTTTTGGACCTCTCGATTCCCGGGAAATTTGGTCGAATCAAAATTATATAAACAAATAAAAAAAAATTGAAAATTCGAAATTGTTCAGAACATTGGGTGTTCAATGTAAGATGTTCAAGTTCGAATGAACCAATGCTTCTCTTATCTTCTAATTCAGAAAGTGTAAATTTTACCTTATTAAAAATTCCAATAACTATAATTGGGAAAACTTAAAATAAAGTGGACCCCAAAATTAACCTTAAAGCATACTTAGCAGTTAGCCACAAGAAGAAAGTCTAATTTTTTTTATATTTTTGTTTATTATTTCTAAGAGTATAATTTTCATATCCTCTTTCAAGCATAGCAATTCTTATAATCCTTTTTTTTTATTCTTATTATTTTAATTTCGCTGTATCAAGGTAATTTCCTTTTTTTTGATGTCATGGAGTAATTTTGTGTTTCGCTTAAACCTCAATATTAAATTATATCTTAGAAAAAAAACTCTGGAAATCTTTGTAAAGTCCGCCAAATGTGAACATTCGGGTTTTCCGGATCACTATTTCTTCAATGCATATTTACAGTTTTAAAAAAGAAAAAATATTAAAATTGTTGTTTTGAGTCGCTATTTATTATATTGTAAAATCCCGATACTGGGAAATTATATATTAGCTATTTTGTTATTTCACAAAAATCTAATAACAAGTTCATACAACAAGTTGTATTGCAGATTCAGAAAAAATCAAGAGGTAGATCATAGTTCCCAAAAATAATGAGGCTACTAATTAACGTTTCATTAAATAAGCATGAATAAATCGTAACTGAATTCATTGAAAAGAAACACATTTATAACTTTTCTTTATACATTACTGGCACTATTGGCATAGTTATAAACACTACCAGGTCCCGGGAATTCCCGGGAAATTTCCAAATTCAACTCTCGATTCCCGGGAAATTGAAAATCTCGAGAATAGTCACCCTCTACACACAAAGCTTTTAAAACCGTTTGTGTAAATGTGAAAATTTAGGCGAAATTACACTGGATAGCCCAACACATGGAATCCATGAAATAAAAAAAATGTATGTGAAAGATAAGCAACTTTATCCATTCCATTAAAACATAACAAAACAAAAATTTTCAAGGAAAATGTTACTAACATTCTTCAAATTATTGACCCTAGAAGCAAAATTAAATGAAACTTTGTGTTTTCCCAAAAAATATTGCTGTTTTTGGAGTTGGAATTTTGCTTTGGTTTTAATTCTAATGGGTCCGCGATAATGGTGTTTCTGCAAATCAAAATTATACAAGAAATTGTATAATATTTTACTTTTACGACTAAAAAGTTGGTGGGCATGCCAATCTATGCAACTTTGTCGAAGACACCCAAATTTTACTTTTTCACTCTTGCTACAAGCAATTGAATACAAGCAGCAGAATATAATATATTTAGAGCAATTTATGTGCTCTTAAAAAACCAACATTTTTATGTTGAAAAAAAAAATATTTTGCTAGAAATTTAACAAAAGTCAAAGCATTTTTTGTGTTAGAAATATTCCATTTAAACACTTCAGTATTCCGAAAACGTAGGACAATCTCAACGCACAAGTTTGCATTTAAAACGATACAAATATCTCAAATGCCATTTTCTTTAAACTTGAAATATCTTATTCTTTTTATTTCAGATTTTCAATAGAAATGTGTAAATTTCAATTAAATAGCTGATTATATAAAAAAAATACTTCAAAACATAAAAAAGCTTGATGGTTCCTGATGCTGGAAAAATGGTTAAATTTAAATTGAATTTTATATACTGTTGTTGAAATATAAAATCTCTAGCTATTTCAAAGAATTGTTATAAAACCCTGAAATTTTTGCCACTTCAGCGCCCCCTTTGATAAATGAATTGAGAGAATTTAATTTTAAATTTGATTCTGGTACAATTATTGAAATAGTTGATTTTGGCGCCCCAAGTGTTATAAGTAATATTTGTAATATTCCGACCAAGATTATCGAGTTATGTTATAGTCCTACTTTAAAATTTGGCGCCCCTTTTGTTCTGAATACCTTTCTAGGATTTTATAATAACATGACAAATTTGTACAATCATCGTTTTCGGCGCCCCCAAGGGCTGGCGCCCTTGGCGGTCGCCAACTGCGCCAACCCCTAGGTACGGCGCTGAGCACTCGTCATATTTATCGAACTCGGTAAACCTCGTTGGATACATGTACAACTCGTGCTGCAAAAATCTTCTTTTTGCAACTTGTTGCATAAACTTCTATTTCAGTCATTAAGAAAAGTGTTAAAATTTACAAAAAAATATATATATATATAACCTAAATGTGAGTATAGCTCTAATACGGTGCACTTTTTTAAAAAATCAACATTGTACATTGTAAATAAAATTGGGCTTTATAGAAATGTAGATATTTTGAGAAAACATAATTCATATATTTATTAATATTTTTATTTATTTTTTTAAATTTGACAGATTTATATGAATGTAATCTCTTAAATTATGTCAAACATTTCAAAAGGGCTTAACGATTTTATTTTGACTATATTTTCGATAACTTTTCTAAAATTCTGAATTATTAAAAAACAGCGATAACGTCAAATGGTTTTTTGACCGTCTTTTGTCATTTCATAAAGATTGCATTTTCTTTGGTCTACTTGAACTTATCCCAAGAAAGTTGTTTTTGTCATAGAAGGAAAATTTAATAAAAGGCTATTTAGTGTAACTATTTTTTCTGAACTACACATTTGTGATCAAATCCTCAAATCGATCTGAAAAAAACTTGCCCTTGTTGACAACTTCGAGCACCAAGGACACAAGCGTAGATTGCGCATTAGACCTTCTCCATCCGCACGTCAAACGAATCCCGCTTGACGGAAGCGCCACCATCGTCAAGGACGCGCACCGAGAGTGAGTAAAACGGTGATAATTTTTTCCTCCTTTTCCCACACCTCCCTGGTTTAGTTGTGTGTCAAGCTATTGATTCCAGCACGTGCCGTAATCATTTGATATTACACCAGACAAATATTTTGCTTTGATAGAGACAATCTTGTGAGCCTGGTTCGAGCTGGTAGTGGCCGGTCATGCCGGATTGACTTCCGGGAATTTAATAAAGCGTTTGATTTGTTTCCGCTGGCAACGGAATTGGACTCGTGTAATTATTGTCACTCACAGTGGAATTTTCCCTCGTTTCGGTGTGTTTGCCTGTTCGAGATCTGCTGCACAATCCTCTCTAAACAATAAACAGTCGAAATTTAGTGACAATTTCCCCCGAAAACTGTCGCTCAAATATTTATACCAATTTCAAACTATTCAAACACAAACAGCACCGCCGAAAATCTAATCACATCGATTTGCTTTGTTCTGAGCAAATCCGGCGCGAATTTAGTCAGAGCGCGCGATCCCACTATTTGTGCAATCAAACGGAATTCTCTGCACGGATGTGGCGGGGTTCTCTTCTAGTCACCACGTGTGAAACCTACCAGCCCAGCCCTTCCCTAACGCGAAACTTCGGGCTCTGTGGGAGGCCCTTCATTAGGGAACCGTCTAATTGTGAATTGATCGCCACGCGGTGAATGACAGCTTATTCAAATCGTAGACAAATCGAAATCGGTTTGGACTTTGTGCACGTGGTTTTGCATTGCATGCTGTTCTGTTATTATATTTGCATTCGATTTAGTTTGAAGTCACTTGTATCAATTTACTCGTTCCAAGTGTGGGGACAATAAAGAAAAGAAGAGTGGAAATTTTGGAGTTCATGACAGATTTGTTAAGGATAGATAATTTTAACGTTTAATTATTTATAATGATTGTTGACACCAATTAATTTGTTTTATCAGTTTTTTATAATGGAATATAAAATTTGAGACTGAATGTGTGCAGCAAGGGTGACAATAAAAAAATCGACACCAGGAATACTAGGAATTTGTAGGAATTTGATTCGATTCCTTAGGCAAAAATAAGTATCTGTGCCAATTTTGAGCCAAATCGGTTAAGGTTAAGGGGTCGCTTTTTATCGTTGAAGTTTAGTTGAGTTTATGGAGAAAATCGCAAAAATGTATGCAGAAAAGTATCGTTTCAGTATTTTTTCTGCCAGGTGGCGCGGGTCTCGCGAAAAATTATCCAAGTTAGGAAATTAAATTTCCTACAAGAATCTCACACTTAGACAATTTTGGGCACCACTTGCTGCCAAAATCCTGAAGTGATGTTTTTCCCCATACATTTTAGCGATTTTCCCCAAATATACATCAACGATAAAAAGCGACCCCTTAACCTTAACCGATTTGGCTCTTAGTTACCAGTTACTTATTATTGCCTAAAGAATCGAGCCAGGGAGTATCTTTTCAGATTTTCCGAAATATTAAATTTTTCTTGACACCCTATTGCACATGCAGTTAAATCTTTCAACATTATTATAAAAATACAGTTGATTTGACAGTTCAAAATCAGCTTGACCGCTTCTTTAAGTAATAAAAAATACTAGTTTGTGCAACAAGTGGCAACATAATTTGTTTCAGCCCGCGATTTTTTTGGTGAAACGTTTGTTTCCCTGCTTTATTTTGGCGTTCGTGTTTTTGATGAACTCAATACCTTCGTGAAAGTTATTACATTTCATACTCGAGCGACGAAACGGCTTATTTTTCTCCACCAAAAATAACAGAACGCCAAATTAATACCTTTCAATACCATGGGTGCTGAAAAGCTGAACTTTTCAGCACTAATATAGAAAAGTAACATTTTTCAAATAAAATTGTTGTGAACAGGGAATTAACTTAACACATGGGTTTAGCATAAAATTCCATTCAAAATGCGTTTTTCGGAATTGTGCTGAAAAGTTCAACAAAAAGTTGTTATCTTTGGTAAGCCATTTCGTCACTAAATGGCAGAAGATTAAGTATTTTAAAAACGGAATTGCCAATAATTGTTTTCTTATACTTAAAAAACTTTTAGTTTGCAGATTATTTTTTCAAAAATATTTAAGAGTTTTTGATTTGTGCGTCCCATTCCGAAAAAAAACGAAACAAATGACAGAAATTTTCTAAACCCGGGAAACTCTTTATCCTAGTATTTTGTTTTTAATATTTTGTAAAGGTTTCCCCAGAATTGCCAGATTTACACAGTCATATTTTACCTTGTATTATTTTTACACGTGGTGGGTCTCGTGGCGCAGGGGTAGCGGCTTCGGCTGCCGATCCCGATGATGCTATGAGACGCGGGTTCGATTCCCGCCTTATCCACTGAGCTTCTATCGGATGGTGAAGTAAAACGTCGGTCCCGGTTTCTCCTGTCTCGTCAGAGGCGCTGGAGCAGAAATCCCACGTTAGAGGAAGGCCATGCCCCGGGGGGCGTAGTGCCAATAGTTTCGTATTTTTACACAGTTCCTGCTCGAGACATCAAACATGAACAAAAGTTGCGAACCGGATATTAGCAGTGACGTTTTAGAATTTTAACAGTCTGGAACGCATGAGTTACCCCATTATCGGTTCCCGCTCGGGTAAAGAGGAAATGGTTGCACATGTCTTTAGACGGCAAACGTGCAATTAATCTTGATTTTTATCGATTTTTTACACTTTGTGCCATTTTTTTAGAGATAAAATTGTTTAAAAAATAGTTGCAGGCCAAGGGTGCATGATACTGATGATACTCGTCGGTTGACACACCTAGGCGAGGAACATCCCGGAAGGAGCCCAACTACATCCGTAGTGCTGTTTGAACAAAACAGCATGGCTCTGGTTCCTTGCAAGTGTCCTATTTTCTTACCTCCACGTTGGCTTGGTTTAGTCATCATGATGACAAGGTGTAACCTAGCTGGTGGCCTGTGGAAACGACTCGTAAACCTTTGACCAGCGAGGGTCAGAGTAGAGACGGCTAAAAGAAAGGGGCGCGACAATGTGGGAAAGGGAAGTAATTTGTGATTGCAGACGGTATTGTTTTGATTCGCAGTATGTTGAGTCAACTGCTGTGGATGTACCTGAGCATCGCAGAACGGGGTTTCTCTTCTTTCCATTTCAGCTATCAGCTATCTTCTGTTTATTTTGTTTTCACTGATTTTCTAAAACGGCTTCTGTTTACTATCCTCCATTTAATTTCGATTTTACTTATTTGATTCTCTTATTTCTCAACGCTTTTCCACTCTATTTTACCAATTGATGTTGCTGTAAAAACTGTCTGCTTTCCCTTAATTTGGCAGCGATGTCAATTTTGTTTATCATGTGCCTTTTCTTTATTTATCTATTTGAATAATTTCTCATCTTCCTGTAAATTGCCCTCAATACAATCTAAGCTTGTTTGTTACCTCTTTTTATTAACTATTGTTAATTTCTATATCTACTTCATAAATTACTATCTTCCTTTTACTACATAGTATATTTCCTTCACTGTCCATTGTTTTGAAACTTCACCTTTTTCTTAAGCAAGTGAGGTTCGAGCCCTTACTCAATTTATGGAATGATTAAAGGATTAACACAAATATTACTACTGTTCTTTTGAAAAACTTTTCTAAAATGCTTAGGACCAAAATATTGTAACACAACACCGCGACAAAAGAAATAGCAACAGATAAACACAACTCAACAATAGGGAAGATTTCAGGAGAAAACAATACACACTAAATAACAATAAGTTTTTGAATTCAAACTAAAAATAAAACAGTTTTTGCTTTAATGAAAGTTGATAGGCACACTATAAATGGTTAAGCGCTTATACTTACATCAAACCCTACTTAATGTACCACCCCCGGCCGAGTTAAAATGCGTAACCGGAAAAGAAGGTGTGCATGCCTGGCACGAACACTCAAAGCGTGTTCTAGCGTGCTGCTCGTACTGACTCAGAGCAAGGGTGAGATGTAGGTGTAAGGGCAGTGCGTGTTCGTCGGGAACCTAGTGCATAAGATCGGTCAAGGCCCGTTCTTACACTGAAAATTGCGAATTGCGAATTGCGAATAAAATTGTTTAAAAAATAGTTATTTAATTGATACAATGTTTTGCTGAAAAATCTTGCTCAAAATTGCAAAAATGTTGGAAAAATATTTAAAAAAATTAATATTTTTTTGCTTGTTAGCTAAATCCTCTATTTTTTATGTATTTCGTCGCATTTATAAAAAAAAATGTTTTTTTCTTCTGCAAAACTTTTCATGTTGGTAAACAGACGCCATATTGTGTTTATATTCAGTAGCGTTGATCAGTCCGTCGCCTGGGCTCTGATATTGTACGACAAAAAATCGAATTTGTTTGAAGAAATAATGGTAAAAAAGACTTTCCAACAAAAAAAATATTTTTTGGCAAAATTTTTATAACTTCCAAGCCTTACCCAACAAACTTCGTTCTGCCTTTTTCGTTTGTTGACGTTTTTAGCTCACGGCGTGTTTCCTAGAACAAACATTTCAAGAAAAAATAGTCATGGCTACTGTCAAATGTGTCTTAAAGGAAAATTTCTCAGCTTTCCAATGCTTCTAAGAGCGAAATGTTTCATTGGAAAATTTCTGAGATATCTATTTTTTAAGTTTTTTGTTCTTATTTCCTTCATTATTTATTGTAAACTTTATAATAACTATTCTGGAAACCTTAAATGATATTTTTTATGCGTCATTTACTCATCAAAATTGCAAAATAAGGCAAGAAACAACTTTGTAGATGATTGTAAATCGCTAAACATTTTAAAAATTAAGTTTAACAGAGTTTTTGAATATATGGGATATATTCATAAATGAAAATTTTATGACCGTATTAAAAATATTTTTTACAAGAATTCAAAGATAATTACATAATTTTTGTGTACAAATATCACGTGTCTGCTCTGATTGAGCTGATACAATCGTTTTTTGCAGGTTTGAGATTGTTAAGTTTATTATTGGATTTTTATAAATAAATATGATAATTCTTTAAGTAAACATGAACCGGAAACATGGATCCAAAAGATGATTTAAAATCGAAAATGTACTACAAATTACTGTTGCAAGCTTCAAAAGTCATATTCTCATGAATATGAAATAACGAAAAAAAAGTTTCACTGTTGAAAATGCATTTAAATTTAGGAATAAAATTCGTGTGTTTTTACTTTGAATGTTGAAAACACCGTCACATACATTTTTTTTAAATTTAAACAAATATAAAATATTATTTAACAGAAAAAATCAAACAGAAGCTTCAATTCCAAACAAAAGTTTAAGTATTTGTAAAACGTTTCAAAAAGATAAGATAAGACTTCTTTAACACTGCTGATTTCTTGATCATTTCAAACAAAATAAAAATTAAAAAACTCGTTTCATACTCATGAAAAGTGTTTCTCCTGAAGCTTGCCACAGTAATTTTTAGTACAATTTTGTATCCATGCAACTGCAGTTAATGTTAATGTTTGGTTGAGGAAATATGATATTTTTTCATAAAAATCTGGTAATACCCTTATCAATCTCAAACTTGCAAAAAAAATCGGGTTTATCAGCTTAATTCAAGCTAAATCCGAGTAGACGGGTGATATTTGTACACAAAATTATGTAATAATCTAATAATTCTTGTAAAAATTATGCTTTAATAAGGTTTTATGATTTTCATTTTTGAATAAATCCCATATATTCAAAAGCTCTGTTAAACTTAATTTTTAAAATGTTTAGCGATTTACAATCATCTACAAAGTTGTTTCTTACCTTATTTTGCACATTTTGATGAGTAAATGATACATAAAAAACATCATTTGACAAGTTTCCTGAACTGATATTAAAAAGTTTTTAATAAATAATTAAGGAATTTAGAACAAAAAACATAAAAATAGATATCTCAGAAATTTCCCGATGAAACATTTCGCTCTAAGAAGCATTGGAAAGCTGAGAAAGTTCCTTTAAGACACATTTGACAGTATCGATGAATATTTTTTCTCCTTAAGGTTGCCCAGAAAACACGCCGTGGCTTTTGCGTATTCAGCCTCCTGTGATCAAAATTTGATTATACGCAACTTTTCCCATACAATCGGCAAATTTTTCGGAATCGGTCTCAGAGTGGCCAAAGTGTCTACTTATTGGTGTCAAAACCTTCCTTGGGCTTATACGAACCCAACGCAGCAAAGAGCGCTCCCATCCGACCTTCCGTGTTCAAATGATTCGCGTTCGAACAAGTTTGTACAATAGATATGAAAAATTTAAATATTCTCAATTCCCAGTAATAAAAAAAAACAATTCAAAGTGTTTTATTTTTATTTTAGTAGAATTTTCAAATTTATTTATTTGTTAAAAAAAAAGTTGCACTCAAAATACGACATCCAAGACCACCAAATCTCCCTCTTCAGTGATTGACAAATTTCCAAAGAATCCTATTTCCACAGCATGACGTCCTCTTTTGTTCACTCAACATCTCCCTTTGCTCGGAAACCCTTGGTGGTGCGGTGGATACCGTTTAATTTAGTGGGCGCGATTTAGATATTGGTGAAATTTCATTTTAAACGACAAACAATTTGATTTGACTATTGTGTGCCGTTCTACCCCTTCTCCCTCAGGAAGAACGAATCCGATTCCGTTCAGCGGGAAGCAACGCAACGTGGTACCGCTTGATACCACTCTGCGCGCAATCACGCTGTGTAAATTAGATTTTGTTTATTCAAAGTGCCATTGAGCAGTCGTGCTGCTCAGCGTTGAATGGTAGATTTCAAAGAGAGGGACACTTGTGCGATTGACGAGGTGGTGGCGGTTCTTGTGCACATGTTGTTCAGCCAGTGAAACCGGTAATCTAATCCTTGCCGGTCCGTTCGCAGCTGGAAATCAATCTAAATCGTATCAACGCACTGAAATTTTGTAATTTTCACCGCGATAAACATCAAATATTGAATCGGACACGGGACGGTTAGGTTATTGGTTCCGTTATCACGTGCAAAGTCCCGCCGACAAGTGGCCACGTGGCCGGGGTGTGAACACAACAGGACTGCTTCAACACCCATTGATATTGATACAAAACACACACCCAAACACTTTTTATCGCAACCCAAAACATCTTGTTCACATAACAACCAAACAAGAATGTTCAAAGTATTTGCCTTAAAAATTAATTACGAGTGTTGACACGTGACCGAGTGTTTGACATAAACATCACGCTTCGGTTAACGCAACACGTGTAACGGCGTCGAATCGAAATACCTAACTCATCGCCCCCAAAACCTCAGCGCTCAATCTAATTCTAGTTTGCAAATAATTGGAGAAAGTTCAAATAAAACAATTTCAATCACAGTCTCGCGGCAACAAAGGATATTCCCGATCCTCGAACACACCAAACTTGGCGCGCAAATCATTTCGATTCAGAGCACACAAATATTGGTTTCCAGCGCGATGTCGCGGCGGATTGTGAGCGCACGCCACAGGATTCGGAGGATTTGTTTAGAAAAGGTATCGGCGGCGTATCGGAAATACGACATGCCAGGCAGCGCACCACCGCGCATACGTGAAATGCAATATAGTGCCACCACGTGGAAATGGGTGGAGTGTCGGGCTGGAACAGGAACAGGTTAGAATTTGGTGCAGTATTTGTTTTCGTTTTCAAATATGATCATTGAAAATAAATCAAAATTTCATCATTCTCCGTCAACTCACACGAGTCTGAAAAACTTTGCTTTTAAGGGTAATTTTGGTCCCTGAACACGAATTCGAGATCCATTTTTCGATAACTCGAAACGGTGGGGCAGTAACTACGACCAGTTTCATTTTTCTGTTTTTTTTAGACTTTTTTTTAGTAATTTGTAGCTTGAAACCGTAAACAGATAAAAATTTGGCGTCAAAGGGACTATTGTGTACAATTGGATGCCCGATTTAATGGTGTACTCAAAATTCCGAAAAAAACGTATTTTCCATTAACGTGAAGACTTCCGTCATTGTCATGGTTTTTCGTTAAAAGATATAAATTTTGCGTCGCTTTCAATATTTTGACAAAATTCCTCCAACAAGTTGTTTAGAACAGTGCCCTACACATGCTGATTCCTTTTGGTAACGATTATCCCATTCCTTGTAAAGTAATGGAAATCGTCATTAATCAATGATTGCCAACTAGGACGTCAATGACTGTGCCACAAAATTATATAAATTTTGAAGCACAATTGATTTAGATCAAAAATTCCTTCAGTGGCTTCAAGAAGGAAACAATCGGCACACGCTGATTCCTTTTGGTGCTGAAATTCGTTAAATTGAATTTTCTACAGAATATTTTATAGTGATGATCAATTTTCTTCGAAAATGATCAACGGCTTCACCTTAAAAAAAAGTTAAAACCCATTTTTGAAATCATTTCCATTTGTCGTTACTCAACTATCAAAAATCGTGAGATATGTTATTTTTATGGGAAATATAGTGTACTTTTCGAATCTGAAATAACCCAGAAGAGTCATTTTTTCAATCAGAACTAAGTTTTTCATTCTAAAACTACGTGTTTTTGTAACTTTGCCGGGTTATTTTTTTAAGTGCAACAGTTTTCTACAAAATTTTAGAACAGAAAAGCTGTTAGTATGTATTCTTCACTAGATATCAGTATTTTACAAAGTGTTTTTTTTAAGGTGATAAATTTGAACTTTTTTTAAACTTAATCGTGTGTTTTTGGAAGTATTTTTTTTCGGAAAGTTCAGAAAATTTTGCATAATAATGACGCTTTAGACGATTGTTGTGGTTCGTGTACTGCGTGTATGTTGGGATTTTTCTAAAATAAAAAAAGCATATCAAATACTGCCGCTCATCGTGAAAATATTTTTTTTTATGTCTGATTCTAGCAAAGCACGAGTCGCAATAATCGTCCAAAGGATCTTTCTCCAAAGTTTGTGTAGAGAAGTAGTGCTGTTCACTACTCCCACATATTACATGCAATTTTTGCAACAGCGACGAACCGCTAAATATTTAAAAAAAAATCAAAGTGCACGTGTTTCTAGGGACCTTAAAGTTCATGATTTCCCTCGATAAAGGCCTGCACCGTCATCTTTGTCAATTTTCATACGTCAGTGTAATGGTTTGAATTATTCGAAGCTGCTCAAGTGACCTTTTTTCCATAAAAGGAATCGGACTGCTTGCTAGTTATACCATGTTCAGGAAAGCACTACTTCTTTTTCTTATATATTTTTAATTAAATTTAAAAAAAAAACAAGAACATCACGTTGTAGTAAGTACAGTAAGAAATTACTGTAAAAAATATCAAGTGTCCAAGTCCAAATATGAATGATTTATTTACTTTTTAAGTTAAACTTATGACTAAGTTAAACTCATATTCTTCCAAACGGTTCCAAATTGACTTTACACAAAATTAACGGAGCGCAATTCAAGATTTTGTCAATATGTTTGTATTATTCATCTACGTTTGTTTCGTTAGGATGTAACGAACAATTATGCTAAAATATTTTTATAAATATCTAAAAAATGTACTCTTTACTCTTATGATCTATTTTAACCCGCAGTCACCCCAAACAACAATGCTCCATCACATTTCAACGGCAACCATTACACTACTCTCCCCAACCCCGTACGAAATCAAATGTAAGCCGAAGTTTGGGTTCTATCGATCCCCCAACCAACATCCAAATCGCACATTTTGGGATACTTCCGTCTCCTAAAATGGAATCCTCTCCGTAGGGGAGGCCGGTCTCTATTCCCTTCCCCAGTTGAGTTGAAAGCGAACAATTTATTTTATTGCCTACAGTTAGTACACAAAAGAGCGCTGGTTCGATTTTCGCTGCTTCTGTTCGGCCAACCCCCCGACGAAAACCATCGGTATTGATACAGGAACCCATCCGTCTAACTGTAGGAACTATGGGCCAGGATGATGATGATGTGGTATTTGTGTGTGCGTGAGTGTGATTTCGATTGAGGAAACTAGAAATTGTGCACACGATGATTGGTTTTGCATGCCGCCGCACGTAACAAACATCCAACATACATTTCAAACCAACCGAGGTTCTGGGCGAATGTGTGTGGGTGTGTCGAGGGAAAATGCCGCATTTCCGCTCAATATGCGCTTTTCTGTGTTTACAAAGGATACACGCTCAATATTGGAAGGGTTTCCGTCCCGATATTCGAATATGCGACCATCTATTGAGACCAATTCAATCCCACTTTATTTACTCTGCCCACAGATATAGATTCACGGGACCAGGACTATTGGGGGGAGTTCTGACAAATATCAAGAGTTTTTTTTTATTTCTCATATCGAAGTGTTGGACTGATCACCAGTTGAGGGAGCTCTGCACAGCCCAAATTTCAGCAAAACGCTATGCTTGTAAACTAGCTGCCGGTCATGGTTGGGCATCGTGAAAACACATTTTCGTCTGCACTTTTTCAGCAGTGGTTGTCCCGAAAGTTGCAACAAAATACCGGAATGCTTCTGGAACTCGTGCAGGGGTTCTTCACTTTGTTCTTCGAGCCTGCTCTCGGTTGATCCTTCTCCGGATCGTCGAACCAGCTCCTCCACGACCGTACTACGCGAAAGTCGCTCTTCCGTGCTACTGCTCATGCCGCTCAAGCTGGTTCTGGACACCGTCTTCAGCACCAACTCTTCAATCAGCTCCCGAATCCGTTCCTCGTCGCTGATCCTGTCCAGATTTTGCATTACCAACACGTGGCCGGGGTGTGAACACAACAGGACTGCTTCAACACCCATTGATATTGATACAAAACACACACCCAAACACTTTTTATCGCAACCCAAAACATCTTGTTCACATAACAACCAAACAAGAATGTTCAAAGTATTTGCCTTAAAAATTAATTACGAGTGTTGACACGTGACCGAGTGTTTGACATAAACATCACGCTTCGGTTAACGCAACACGTGTAACGGCGTCGAATCGAAATACCTAACTCATCGCCCCCAAAAACCTCAGCGCTCAATCTAATTCTAGTTTGCAAATAATTGGAGAAAGTTCAAATAAAACAATTTCAATCACAGTCTCGCGGCAACAAAGGATATTCCCGATCCTCGAACACACCAAACTTGGCGCGCAAATCATTTCGATTCAGAGCACACAAATATTGGTTTCCAGCGCGATGTCGCGGCGGATTGTGAGCGCACGCCACAGGATTCGGAGGATTTGTTTAGAAAAGGTATCGGCGGCGTATCGGAAATACGACATGCCAGGCAGCGCACCACCGCGCATACGTGAAATGCAATATAGTGCCACCACGTGGAAATGGGTGGAGTGTCGGGCTGGAACAGGAACAGGTTAGAATTTGGTGCAGTATTTGTTTTCGTTTTCAAATATGATCATTGAAAATAAATCAAAATTTCATCATTCTCCGTCAACTCACACGAGTCTGAAAAACTTTGCTTTTAAGGGTAATTTTGGTCCCTGAACACGAATTCGAGATCCATTTTTCGATAACTCGAAACGGTGGGGCAGTAACTACGACCAGTTTCATTTTTCTGTTTTTTAGACTTTTTTAGTAATTTGTAGCTTGAAACCGTAAACAGATAAAAATTTGGCGTCAAAGGGACTATTGTGTACAATTGGATGCCCGATTTAATGGTGTACTCAAAATTCCGAAAAAAACGTATTTTCCATTAACGTGAAGACTTCCGTCATTGTCATGGTTTTTCGTTAAAAGATATAAATTTTGCGTCGCTTTCAATATTTTGACAAAATTCCTCCAACAAGTTGTTTAGAACAGTGCCCTACACATGCTGATTCCTTTTGGTAACGATTATCCCATTCCTTGTAAAGTAATGGAAATCGTCATTAATCAATGATTGCCAACTAGGACGTCAATGACTGTGCCACAAAATTATATAAATTTTGAAGCACAATTGATTTAGATCAAAAATTCCTTCAGTGGCTTCAAGAAGGAAACAATCGGCACACGCTGATTCCTTTTGGTGCTGAAATTCGTTAAATTGAATTTTCTACAGAATATTTTATAGTGATGATCAATTTTCTTCGAAAATGATCAACGGCTTCACCTTAAAAAAAAAAGTTAAAACCCATTTTTGAAATCATTTCCATTTGTCGTTACTCAACTATCAAAAATCGTGAGATATGTTATTTTTATGGGAAATATAGTGTACTTTTCGAATCTGAAATAACCCAGAAGAGTCATTTTTTCAATCAGAACTAAGTTTTTCATTCTAAAACTACGTGTTTTTGTAACTTTGCCGGGTTATTTTTTTAAGTGCAACAGTTTTCTACAAAATTTTAGAACAGAAAAGCTGTTAGTATGTATTCTTCACTAGATATCAGTATTTTACAAAGTGTTTTTTTTAAGGTGATAAATTTGAACTTTTTTTAAACTTAATCGTGTGTTTTTGGAAGTATTTTTTTTCGGAAAGTTCAGAAAATTTTGCATAATAATGACGCTTTAGACGATTGTTGTGGTTCGTGTACTGCGTGTATGTTGGGATTTTTCTAAAATAAAAAAAGCATATCAAATACTGCCGCTCATCGTGAAAATATTTTTTTTTTTATGTCTGATTCTAGCAAAGCACGAGTCGCAATAATCGTCCAAAGGATCTTTCTCCAAAGTTTGTGTAGAGAAGTAGTGCTGTTCACTACTCCCACATATTACATGCAATTTTTGCAACAGCGACGAACCGCTAAATATTTAAAAAAAAATCAAAGTGCACGTGTTTCTAGGGACCTTAAAGTTCATGATTTCCCTCGATAAAGGCCTGCACCGTCATCTTTGTCAATTTTCATACGTCAGTGTAATGGTTTGAATTATTCGAAGCTGCTCAAGTGACCTTTTTTCCATAAAAGGAATCGGACTGCTTGCTAGTTATACCATGTTCAGGAAAGCACTACTTCTTTTTTCTTATATATTTTTTAATTAAATTTAAAAAAAAAACAAGAACATCACGTTGTAGTAAGTACAGTAAGAAATTACTGTAAAAAATATCAAGTGTCCAAGTCCAAATATGAATGATTTATTTACTTTTTAAGTTAAACTTATGACTAAGTTAAACTCATATTCTTCCAAACGGTTCCAAATTGACTTTACACAAAATTAACGGAGCGCAATTCAAGATTTTGTCAATATGTTTGTATTATTCATCTACGTTTGTTTCGTTAGGATGTAACGAACAATTATGCTAAAATATTTTTATAAATATCTAAAAAATGTACTCTTTACTCTTATGATCTATTTTAACCCGCAGTCACCCCAAACAACAATGCTCCATCACATTTCAACGGCAACCATTACACTACTCTCCCCAACCCCGTACGAAATCAAATGTAAGCCGAAGTTTGGGTTCTATCGATCCCCCAACCAACATCCAAATCGCACATTTTGGGATACTTCCGTCTCCTAAAATGGAATCCCTCTCCGTAGGGGAGGCCGGTCTCTCTATTCCCCTTCCCCAGTTGAGTTGAAAGCGAACAATTTATTTTATTGCCTACAGTTAGTACACAAAAGAGCGCTGGTTCGATTTTCGCTGCTTCTGTTCGGCCAACCCCCCGACGAAAACCATCGGTATTGATACAGGAACCCATCCGTCTAACTGTAGGAACTATGGGCCAGGATGATGATGATGTGGTATTTGTGTGTGCGTGAGTGTGATTTCGATTGAGGAAACTAGAAATTGTGCACACGATGATTGGTTTTGCATGCCGCCGCACGTAACAAACATCCAACATACATTTCAAACCAACCGAGGTTCTGGGCGAATGTGTGTGGGTGTGTCGAGGGAAAATGCCGCATTTCCGCTCAATATGCGCTTTTCTGTGTTTACAAAGGATACACGCTCAATATTGGAAGGGTTTCCGTCCCGATATTCGAATATGCGACCATCTATTGAGACCAATTCAATCCCACTTTATTTACTCTGCCCACAGATATAGATTCACGGGACCAGGACTATTGGGGGGAGTTCTGACAAATATCAAGAGTTTTTTTTTATTTCTCATATCGAAGTGTTGGACTGATCACCAGTTGAGGGAGCTCTGCACAGCCCAAATTTCAGCAAAACGCTATGCTTGTAAACTAGCTGCCGGTCATGGTTGGGCATCGTGAAAACACATTTTCGTCTGCACTTTTTCAGCAGTGGTTGTCCCGAAAGTTGCAACAAAATACCGGAATGCTTCTGGAACTCGTGCAGGGGTTCTTCACTTTGTTCTTCGAGCCTGCTCTCGGTTGATCCTTCTCCGGATCGTCGAACCAGCTCCTCCACGACCGTACTACGCGAAAGTCGCTCTTCCGTGCTACTGCTCATGCCGCTCAAGCTGGTTCTGGACACCGTCTTCAGCACCAACTCTTCAATCAGCTCCCGAATCCGTTCCTCGTCGCTGATCCTGTCCAGATTTTGCATTACCAACTCTTCAATGAACGCCCGAATGCTCTCTTCGTCGATCGAACGCGAATCCACGCTTGATTTACTCATTCTTTCCAGACTCAGAAGCAGCAGATCCTCGATAATCTCACGAGCTTCTCTGGGAGTCAGAATTTTTGCATCTTTCAGCGCCTGAATCTTCTCCTCGATATCTTTCAGCAGCAGGTCGTCGATCATCACTCGAACCTCCGACTCGTTGACCGTATCCGAACGGGGAATAGAAACCACACTTTCCATGGGTTCTTCGTCGTCTCCTTCGATGAATCGCACCACTGAGTTCACCAAACCTTTCAAGTCAAAGATCTGCTCGACGTGCTTAACTCCCAAGCTTGCGTAAAACGGTGCAATCAACCCCATCGGATTCGGCAGCTCATCCAACGTCGAGAAGTGTAACCACCGGAAGTTTGAGTACACCTCCATCACCCGTCCACGTCTCGCCTGAATCAGTCGCAGGTTGAACTCCTGATCCTGATCCGATCCCAACAGCTTGTAGACTCCATTGAATCCATCCTGCTCCGATTTGTAGATCGCCATCCCAACGTGCTGTGCAACCCTCAGATCAGCCAAATCCTCCGCAACATCTTTCTCCACGTTGTCCCTTAAATGACCCTTCTTAACCCGGTAGAACCGATCCCCACTGATCTGCACCACGTGATCGTACGTGCCAAAGTGGGCTGCCATCTTTCCGCCCAAGTTCAGAACCATCCGGTGACCCGTGTCCAGCTGCAGCGCACGATCACTCACGACCTCGTAGTTGATCCGGATCACGTTGTTGTGCGCAACGCTGAACTTGACCCGGAACATCAGATTGCGGCACTCTTCCACGACCACGTTGGTCATTATCAGATCTGACCCGTTGACGTACGGTGACCAAAGGCGTTGGGACCAAGCGCTGCGTCGCTTCAGCGGAACCGATTGAATCGCCGAAGTCAGCTTCTGGCCATCGTAGTGCAGGTACTCCTTCAAGCTACCACTGGCGAGGATCACCTCTTCGGCTTCAAAGTCGCGATCGGGAACGCGCAGACCAACGATGGCCGCATCCAGCGTGATCACTTCGAACGTGAGCCGGTTCGACGTTTCCCAGGTGAACCTCTGGACGTGTAGACATTCCGGCGATTCCGACGGAAGCTGACCAAATTTTGAAACTGATAATTTGAGCTTTTCCGACTGGAAAATCTGCACTGGTTCAGACATTTTTGGCAACTGTCATTGGAACAGCAAGACTGCTGAGATTTCTACCAACCAATGTCAAACACGTGCTCGTCTGTCAGACTCCCAGCTCAACAATTCGCAAGAATGCCCTCGCAATCCAGGGAAACTAATAACACTGGAACGCCCAACGCATGTCCAACTTACACGGACGCCCAAGCCTCCCAAAAAAGTTGGAACGGTAACTTCAACTCGCTGGTTCTCGGGCATAACTCAACCAATCGGGACGATTCTTGTTTCTAGTAATTTGTAAGAATGTCTAGATGATCCTAGAACTTTGCAGAACTTAATTTGATCAAATCTGTAATTTCTGCGACCGAAAACATCGTTCCACCTTTTTTCAAAACGACTGCCTCCGCGGAATTTTTGGCGAATTTTTTTTTGTACGCGAAAAAAAAAGTTGGAACGATGTTTTTAATCGCAAAAATTACAGATTTGATCAAATTAAGTTCTGCAAAGTTCTAGAATCATCTAAACATTCTAACAAATCACTGGAAAGAAGAATCATCTTGATTGGTTAAGTTATGCCCGAGATCCATTGAGTTGAAGTTACCGTTCCAACTTTTTTGGAGCCTTGGGCGTTGGAATGATAATTTCCGCTGAAGAGCTATCCATTACCGTGAAGCGACTCCCGCTGGCCTTTTGTAATAAAGCAATAAGAAGAAATACCATCGATGCCATTTGCCGAAAGGACACATCTTCATTGTTCAACAGCGCGCACTGAGATTATCGTGTCGAGGATAGGAAAAGACGAACATGCTTTACTGATTCATGGGACATCTCAACTGTCTTTGTTGGAGCACAGAAACGGAGCCAAATTCGGATAAATTATGTAGCTTGATTAAAAGCTTGATATTCGGAGATTCCCACGCCTCCCAAATACGAACGCAGCTCAATCAAGAGTCAAAAGGTAGTAGCGGACGCGCTTGGGGACACTTGGAAGTGGATTAGGTGCTCGATACCGTTTAGTGCGTGATTGTGTTTGATCCAGTAATCAAACAAAAATAAAGGGAAAAGTCCTGTTTTTCATGGAATCGAAGAGGCCATTCAGCCCAAGACAAAGGCTGCTCCGGGTTCATCCCCCTTTACAACCGATTTTCACAGAATACAAGATAAACCTATTGGAAAAAGCTGATTTCGAGTGCTTGCTCAAGTTTGTCAGTGTTTGTTGGAAAGAGTGCGAGCGGTGTTTCTATCTATCGTTTTGAGCATTTTTTTTTTGTTTTATTATTTATAAAGCGAAATCATATTATTTTGCCCGTTTTGAGATGTAAGTCTTGATTTCAAAAATATTTTAATATTTTTTGCGGAAAGTTTAGAAAATTTCACACAAGTTTTAATTTTTAACATTGGAAATCTGATCAATCATCGATTGGAAATTAAGGGTCAATTGGAATTAGAAAAAATGTAATTTTCTAAGTATAATTTCCATGCATTGCAAAGCCATATATCAGCCAGCAACCAATGGTCAGATTAACAATGTCCAAAAAAGCCTACAATGTGCTTTAACTTTTTCAGCGTCTCGAATATAAATATTTTTATCAAATATGGACACTATTTCTAAAATGCAGAAAAAAATAATTGTTGAATAATTCAACCTAAAAAAACTCAAAAACGAAACAACTTTACAAAAGTGCTTTTCGATGTAGAATAAAGTTCGAGAGTAATTTTTATAGAAGGTGTTTTTGAATACCCCTGACACAATGTGGATTTAAAAACACCCAACAAGCAAAAAATTAAAATCTTGTTTATGGGACCTTTTTAAAAAAAACTTCTGTGGTTTACATCTAAAACTGTTTACATTTTTTTATTCTTTTGTGTGTATTTTCGGTACCTACATAACAAAACACTAGTTAAACACTGGGCCAAAAACAACACATCATGGCACATTTTGTGTACCGTAATCTGGGGTGAATCGGGACTACAGTCTGAATAGGGACATCAGTTTTTAGAGCACTTGAAGCTTTTAAATTTGGAAATGGATGTACACATTTTGTTGACCTGAGTCTGTTCTAACCGAAACCAACCAGAAAAATCAAAATATTGTGCTCCAACATGGTTCAAATTGCTGTCCCAATTCGCTCCATGTGTGATTGACCCCAGTTTACGGTACATGTTAAAAAATGAAAAAATAGTCCTGATGATAAGCATTTTGACAGATTGAACTATTTTGCTAATTCTCATGCCTTATGTAACTTATTCACAAAACTTGAAATGCAAATCAATAGTTGGCCTCCCCAGCTACTTTCAACACTTCGGGATCTGTAAAATAGTTACTTGTTGCCTCGAAATATAAAAAAATAGTAGTAGCTGTCAAAATGCTTATGCGCCCTGTTGAAATGTTGATCCTGGTATAAAGTTTCATGCAAATAAAACTTAACTATAAAAACGGCACATAACTTTTGTAAACAAGAGTGTATCCCTTTCACTCAAATGACAGTTTACATCAGTTGTGAGAGGGAATTACCTCTTGTTTACAAAAGTTATGTGCCCTAATGAAATAGAAGGCACAAAATAAACAAATACTAATTATGATCTTTTTTTATTTATTAGTTGCGATTTATAGTTATTTAAAATTATGCATTGAACGAGAAATTTTCACTAAAATCTAAATTTCCAAACGATTTTCTAGCGAAATTAATTATTACATTTTGCATAAACTTATTTGTTTTTTTTTTAATATTATTTAGTTTTACCTCATGACCTTAAATAAATTGAACAAAAACCAGAATCCACAAAAAAAATCATATTTTTTCGACTAAATTTCAACATGTTCAAGCACCGTTCCCCATCCGCTTCCCAGTGACAACAAAGTGGCGCAAGTAAAAGTTTATCCTTCTGCTAGCAAGGACATGTATATTTTCCGCTCCCACTCCTGCTCCCGCCCATCATGTGCCGGTGTGATCCCTCAGCTGCAGCTGGCCCGGCCTGTCCTGTCCTGTACTGTGAGTTCCACTCCGAGTACCGAGCAGGGCCTATGAATTTGTTGTTGTCACATAATCTCCGGTCCCCGGGGGCTATTTACTCTCGCAGGAGCTGATCCGGTTCGTAAATATATGAACAAAATGAGTTTTTCGTGATGTGTTTTGCCTGCGTTCTGCCCCAGCCATTCGAGGGATGACAAAGGAAATATGGCTCATCAACGAATAAGTTACAAGCTTGGGTCATAACCGTCTCGTGTACAGATGAGTATCATCATCGTCGTAATCTATATTGAAAGGTAAATATACGCCAAACAACTCGGGAAAACAAACAGCACCGGGGTTTGCTACAAATATTGTATTCAGTCGAAGGGATGAGTGACAGTTCGAGGAGACAAAACTTGAAAATATGTTGCAGATTGATGTTACAATAAAATAATCAAAGGGGTTTCCACAGCTGGATGGGTGTATTGTGCGAAAAGTAAATCAAACTTGAGCAATCACATCTGGAGAGTAAACAGATAAACATGTAATCTCAGCCCCGCAGGGCCAATGAATGTTGATGAACTGAACGGGATGAATTTAAGAATTAATTTGAAAAAATTGAAAAAAAAAACTAACCAGGTGAGGTGACTACTTTTTACGAAATCGAACGATTTTCTGAGATTTTTTAATTTTCGATGTGATTAAAACTGTGTGACCATGAATTTTCTAAAATTGTATAGAGAATTGTATGGACGAACCAATGGTGCAAAATATTTTATTTCGTTATAGGAACTCTTTTTTGATATTTAATATTTTACGGACTTTTCTCAAATTCTATGACAAGGTTTTTTATTGAATTTTTGGTATAAAATTTTATACATGTTTTTATGTTGATTTCTGTTGATTCTGAAACACCTAAAGAAATCAACTGATTCAATTTTCAATTCAATTCGGTTTTATTGGTGAATAATCAAGATACAATGAGTTATTTTGAAGTGCATAACAGAGTTTTGGAGTTCCTTACAGCTGTGTGTTGCATCATAATCCATTTAGGAACAATTATTTCTTTAACTAAGGCACTAGCAAGAGTAAGAAAAAACTATAAAAAAAACTTACAGAAATTGGGTCCTAAAATGAAGCTTAGATTGCTGATATTATTGTTTACAGCGATAAAGCTTATTTTTCTGAGTACAATGACCCTTTGTACGAGCACAAAGAGTCTAAAATGGATTTTTAAATCAATTTTGAAAAATTAACCTCGCGGTCCTTCTTGACAGAAAAGCTCCTACTTGACAGTCGTTCCAAGGGGACCATAGTTGATCCATCGAAAAAATGTTGTCTTGTCAAAAAAAAATTTTGCATTAAAATGAAAAAAAGTGATCAGAAATGGTTTTTAATCGTGTTTTTTACTGTTGTACATAAAAATTGACATAGGACTTTAGTACCCAATTGCAAAGGAAAGGGGATAGAGGAAGAGAAAGCTTATATCTAGATCACAGGTAACTTATCCTTTGTAGATGTGTTTGATCATCAGTTCCCCAAGGGCCAGGAATTGTTCTGCCTTGTTCCGGCAGCTCCGAAACCGCGTCATCATCTCCCCCGCGAGAGCAAAGAACTCCGGCAGGGTGAAGAGATCTTCCCCGGTGACTTCTTGCTGGGCCGTACTGCCGCTACCGGTAGCGACCACGCTGGCGAACGAACGCCCCCAACCAGGAGGGAACGCTGAGTTTTCCGCTGGAACCGTACGCTGTCCAGCTGCAGGAACGGCTGCGCTCTTACTTTGCTGAGGAGGGTGGGACGCTTTCTTCTTCCTCTTTTCCTGCTCCTCGAGGTAGGCCTTGCGCGCGACGCATCCGCGGTAATTGCCGGTATGGTTGCCGTCACAGTTCGCGCACTTTACGCGCGGCTTGGTTTGTTCTGCCTTGTCCCCCAAGTCCGCCTTTCGTGGCAGTGCGCACGCCTCCGAGAGGTGTGACTCACCGCACTTCACGCAGCGGGGCCGGAGGTTGCAGTTCCGCGAGCCGTGGCCGAATTTCTGGCAACGGTGGCATTGCGCTACGTCCGTCGGGTTCTTGGTGTGAAACCGCCAGTTTACCCAAAAACCGTCCAACGTTTTAGTCCGCCGCAGGTCTTGGATCTTGACGGTGCCGCGGTCGAAGTACAACAGGTACAGTGTGTGTGTACCTGTTACCGTTGTCTTGCGCGAGAGCACTTTAATATTCCGGCGTCCGAAAGGTGACCCTTCAGGTCGGAGATCGGAGGGTCTTGATAACCCTGCAAGCAGACATGCATCGGCACTATGAGCTCTTTTAAACAGCACTCAGCTTGTTCTAGATGGCATTTTCGTTTAAAGCAATGTTATGCTTGTTGCTAGGTAAAAATCTCTTGTTTTTGGCTTGAATAATGTGTAGACAACATTGGTTCATTGGAAAACCCGATTTTAGCTATATTTTCATGTAAATGTTCTCTTAAGCTCTCAAGAAGAACTTCTTAAAAGCTCTTTGAGTGCAATTAAGAGTTCTTAACCTATATCTCAGTTGGGTTTCAAAATAATCTCTCAGGGTATTCGGGAGCCTAACAGACAAGCGTAATTAGCGTATTCTAATCACTGGCACAACATGCTGGGTATCTTCTACGTGAAATGCCAAACAAGTACTTCTAAAAGAGGAGTTAGAGCGGATGCATGTCTGCCTGCAAGACGACCTTAACATGGGGCTTCTCGGGGTTGAATGTGTAGAAGTTGAAGTTGCTACGCTTCAATTCTTCATACACCAGGTCGAAATTCTTTTTGGTCAGTGTGATCACTTGCACTGCCGACTTACCGATTTTCAGACAATATCCGAGGCCTTCCAGCAACTCGTCAACATCGTCCGCTAACGTGTCCAAAACAAAAATTGGAGGTGGTCTACGTTCCGCTGGAGAGTTGTTCTTTTTTGACGTCGGCACTTTTTTCCGTGCATGACCATCATCGTCGTCGTCGTCGTCGGTAGTGCTGCTACCGTCAGAGTTGTTATTTTCTTCGTCGTCGCTCAGCATCTGGAACTCGTTCCTGATGGGGATGTTGGCGGATGTTGATGTGCCACTGGTTGTGGCACCGGAAGTACCGGAACGGGTTCGCACTGGTGATCTTGGGACATATCCGGGATGTAGTAACTTTTTGTCGATGCCTTCTGCGTTCACGCTCCCCTGCGCGATGGCGGTCGACACGGCGTTGGTTTGTTTACCTTTTTGCACACGGCCGGTAGACGAACTTCGCGGGTTTTTCGAGGCCGCACTCGAACTGCCACGGCCACGGCCGGCCTTTGGCATGCTGGAGAAGCAAACTCGCGGGTAACCACAATCAATTACGGCGAAAAAAATCGAAAAAACGATGGAGCACTGAGCACTAGCTGCATGCTCTCGTGCGTACACGGAGGGAGCTGAAAATCAACTGATTTAAAACAAAAATAAATGTTTTATTCAATGATTTCAATGATAGATGTAAAATTCTTTTCAATCTCATTTGTTGCGTTCAATATCAAGCGAAAACATGTTATCGCGAATTGGACGCTCAGCATTAAAAACATTTCATGACTTATTACATTAAAAAGATACAAACAGCTAGAAGAATGTGTGAAATTTATATCATTGATAAATTATCAATTGAACCTTCGCTGCATGCAGGTTTTTTTTTTGCAACGAGGTATTTGCCAAATACATTTCTTTTATTCTGAAAGGATAATCGATCTAACTACATTTTTTTAATACCTATTAATTTACTCGTTGGATGAAATTAAAGAGAAAAAAAACAGCTTTCATTCGCAAATTACATTAACTATGTATCTAATACATTCTTCATTGCAAATTACATGCGTTTAAAATGTGATATTTTACGATATTTTTTTTATTCTGCAGGTATTCAACATTTCTTCGCGATTTTTTAATTTTTGGTTCATGAGAAGTACTTTTTGATAGAATTTGTGTATTGAGAAAAGTTGTAGGTATAAGGACTATTCATAAACAAAAATGTACACTCTAAAAATGTAAACTTTTTATTCAAAAAGCAACTACTGTTCGATTTATTTATATTTTTCTGGGCAGAAAAAAAAGCAAGTGGGTGCGAAATCCAAAGTGGCCACTCAAGTCGGGAAATCGAAAAAGTCGAGAATTCACCAAAATATTCGAAAAATAGGAATAAGTCGGGAATTTCAGATTTTTTTTTTTCAAAAAGTCGGGAGTCTCAAACATATTTGCTTAAAAATATTGTTTTAACTCCTGAACAATTTTGTAACATTTCTAAAAAAAAGCAAAGCAATCCACATTAACGACCCCCGGGTCTTTTGTGGTCTCTGTTGCAAGTTTCTGCTCGTTTCTAGGCGTCCGAAGGTTATGTGTGGTGAGTCACCCAAAACCTCTTTTAATGGACCAACGTTTTACTTCTCCATCCGAAAGAAGGCCAGGAGGATAAGGCGGGAATCGAACCCCCACCCCATAGCAACTTAGGGATCGGCAGCCGAAGCCGCTAACCACCGCGCCATAAAACCCTCCCATTTCTAAAAAATGCCAAAAAAATCAATTCAATTTAAAAAAAACCCCTTAACTAATGTAATAAAATAATATTTCAAGCAACACAATGTAAAGGGGCCAATGCCGAAGTGTAAACAAAGAGTCTATGCCACTCTTTCCAAATGTAAACATCATCTGACGTGAGCAGGATAGGGACCACCAACAAACCACGTGGACACTTTTTTGGTTGAATGAACACTATTCAGCCTGAGAAGCGAGGTTTTAAAAAAGGTCAGATATTCTGGCCACCCTAGCTGATCACCCTGAAAATTATGCATACATGCATAAATGTGGAAAAATAATAACTAAATAATAAATAATAAACTTTTTTTTCAAAATTATATAAGCAATTATTGAGGACTTACTGCTGTTCACTAATATTATTCAACTGACAATGTCTCTCAAACTATTGGTTCGATTTTAATTTTAAATCTTTCAGCAATTGTGACTTAAAACATTTTTTTAAAAAAAAATTTAATTAGGCCAATGCAAATATTTTACATAATTTTTGTCTCTCGGCTCAGGACGGTGTCGAGGTTAGGGGAAGGGAATACGATAATATAAAAATTGGAATAAAAAACTGAAAAAAAGTGTTTTAAAAGGTATTTTACACTAGTTCAGATGCTTTGCAGTCATACGTTTTCAAAAAATTTAAGAAATCAAAAAAAAATTAGCGAAAAAAAAACATTTTGCGGCACTGTACACCAAATATTTTCAAAAATCAAAAGTTGTTTGCCTTTCTTACTAAAGAAAGGTATAAGTTTTACTTTATGGCTGAAAAGTCATTTTCATCTTCGTAAATAAGACGATACAGCATGAATATTAATCGGAAAAATCGCCAAAAAATCACACTGCATTGATTTTCGACGCTCTATCGATTCATCTTGGCAGAACTCGTCTATCTCCAACCCTCGAATTTTTTTTAATAAACCCAAACATACTAAAACTGATTTTCAACACAGGGGAATGCATTTTAAATTGATTGCAGCATTTAAATTTCCATAAAATTTGGAAGTTTTCGATTTTTTTTTTTTGCTTTTTGTGAATTTTAGGGCCAATTTTAAAAGGGGACGGGGGTGACGAAAGCTTTTAAAAATTTCTGTATATGCCTTATTGATTTAATTATGTATTAACCAAATTGGACCAACAGTTACCGAGAAACGGTATTTTGGTGGAAAAAATTATACGAACTGCCGTATACAATTTTTTCACCAACTTTGATATTTTAAATCATAACAAGAAAGTTTGACAAGTTTGATTTTTTCATAAATGTGTAAACAGGAAAAATATTATATGACTAGATTAAAACATTAAAAAAATCCAATAGTTAATTTTCACTGTTGTACAACTTTTTCTGCCAAACTATTCATGAAAAGTTGCTTACTCTAAGCTTGCCGTCTAAGCTAATTATTACTAGATTTCAGTCGAAAACACCTTTCAGAAACTGTAATTGAACGTCAAAGTGCGGATATGCAAACAATAGGCGCTCGATGGAAATACATGCTGTTACTCTTTTTACAACTAGAAAACATTGAACAATATTGTATAATTCCATCTCGACTTTTAAGGAAGAAAAAAAAAACTCCAGATTCCTAAAAAGGCCAAACACACAGCACAGAAATCCTCAGCAAAAAAATGTCGAAAAACATCCTGCCGACCTCAACCCTGACATTACGGTACACCTTTACGAAAACACACAGACAAAGCTAAAATTAAGTTTTCACCGGTCCTTTCCCTCAAAGCTCCACATCCACACACTTCCGTCGGAATCATCCTTGAAGATTTTCGCAAGATAAAAAACACAATTTTCCTTTCACTGCAACAACCATGGCGGAAATGTGTACAAGTCACACCGGAGGACCGATCCTGCTACTGCCGCCGCTGCTGATGGCCAATGTTGCGCCAGTATTGGTCCCCTCGACGTCCTTTATCCTGAAATGTGCGCCAATTTGAGTTGGTAGTGGTGCGCCCTATGTAAAAGGACGTCTCCTGTCGTGTCATCTCACTCACTCGACCCCAGTTGGCGATGAGCGGCAGCATGAATTATAGACACACCCAATTATTCGCCGTCTCTGTCCGGAGTAGGCTGGGGTGGTCCCACTCTGGCACACGAGGCGCAGTTGGCGCGCGCTGGCGTGGTTTTGCCTAAAATAAATGTTTTACTTAGCAAGGAACACAGTTTTCACAAGTTTTTCGAAGCCAGCTTCCAGGGTTCAGGCCAGAGTGCCGAGATTTTCCGGAAGCTCGAGGAGGGTGGCGACGACGCGACGAGGACAGGGTTGGTCTTGGTATTGGTGACGAACGGGGCTGCTGGTGTGCTGGAGGGTTACAGTACAGTACAGCAGAATTGGGCTATGGGAGGGTTGTTGAGTCCTGGCGGAAAGAGCGAAATTATTACAACATTGCAAAAGGATACATAAGGACGTCCCACCCCAGCACCTCGGCGGCGGTGGTGATTTCTCGATGTAGTCGAGGTGGCCAGAGTGAGAACGCGAGTGACAATCTCCGGACGGAAAACATTTAGTTACGAGTTTTTGCATACACCAGACGGGAGCGCGCGCGCCATTATCCATGCATACGTGAGCACTCTGAGGCTGAATTTTCACAATTTTCCGCAAAGTTAAAATAACATTTTCATTTTTCTCCCGGACGCCATCGTGTGACGTCGGGCGCTCTCTATCTCTCGCTGGAGAAGTCTCGTTGTGAGAACGTGGTGAACCCAACCAGGGCATTCCTGCTAATCCAAGGATACGCGCCCGTGTAGTTCAGTTCAGTACGTTCGTCGGAACTCTCGAGAGTCGGTTTAGCTCCCGGTGCAAAAATGGACCCGCGTGCAAGTGTCAACTGAAGACTCACTTAACCCAGTTCAAAGGGGTTCATGAACGAAGCTGGAAAAGCAGCAGCAGGGCAGCAAAAAAAATCGATATCTCATTAAGGATTTCAAGTGACAAATAAAACTGAAAGTGTTCCCCAACCCAGCACATCATGCACTCTTCTGCATCGCCACTTTCGTCGTCCTCTCCGCTGGATCTGCGGCCAGTGCTCGGGACGATGCAGCACAACCCACATGACCTGTACCACCACCAGCCCCATCACTACCCCCAACAACCTCAGCAACCCCCGCCGCACAACGGAAGCAGCAATAGTAGCACCCCTAGCACAAACAACAACAACACAGAATCCAACAACTCACAGCATCCGCAGCAGCACCAAAACCATCAAGACGATGAAGGAACGACAAACAATGCTGGCACCGCCGGAAGTGCCGGAAGTTCCAAGTCGTCGTCGTCTTCGTCACGCTCGGCGTCGCAAGCGCTGGTGAAACCGCCGTACTCGTACATTGCACTCATCACGATGGCGATCCTGCAGTCGCCGCAGAAGAAGCTCACGCTCAGCGGGATATGCGAGTTTATTATGAACAGGTAATTATTGCTCAGCACAGGTGTCGCGTGTGAGAGGAGGTGGCCGACAATGGGCTACAACTTTACTGTAGTTGGTGTAAGTGTAAAACAATATTGAAATTAAGAGATGAATTGCGACTGAACTTTGAATTTGGGCAATAGATGTTGTAGCACTTTGGAAACTTTTTGCACAATTTTTAAACGTGTTTCATTCTGATAATCATCTTCTTCTTCACATATGACATGTAGTATCCTTGGAAAAGGACCTGATTTTCAATGTGAATCGAATATTTTTGCACATTTGTTTTGTAAAGTTTAGAAATGGATAAAAAATAAACATTTTTAAGCATGTTTCTATTATGGAAATTGCTCTGGATTTCGAATTTGGTGAAATTGCCACCTCATTGAATTTTGATTCGAGAGTACATCCAAAATTGATTCTTGGAAGCATTTTCAATTGATGTTTTAATTCTTTCCAAAAATTACTATTTTAAAAAATCAAACTTGTTGAAAAACTAAACGTCCATCATACGCCACGGCGTGTTTTCTGGGCAACCTTCAGAAGAAAAATCGTCATCACTACTTTCAAAAGCGTCATATGAGAAATTTTCTCAGCGTTCCAATGCATAAAAGAGCGAATTGTAATTTTTAAGTTTTTTTTTTCATTATATTTATTGGAAACTTTTTAATAACAGAGCAGTTCTCTCAGATTTCGGTCATTCGTTTTTTTTTTGTATTTTTTTAATCCGACTGAAACTTTTTTGGTGGCTTCGGTATTCCCAAAGAAGCCATTTTGCATCATTAGTTTGTCCATATAATTTTTCATACAAATTTGGCAGCTGTCCATACAAAAATGATGTTTGAAAATTCAATAATCTGTATCTTTTGAAGGAATTTTTTAATCGATTTGGTGTCTTCGGCAAAGTTGTAGGTATGGATATGGACTACACTGAAGAAAAAAAAAGATACACGGTAAAAGAAATATGGTGATTTTTCATTTAACTTTTTGTCACTAAAACTTGATTTGCAAAAAAAACTCTATTTTTATTTTATTTTTTCATTTTTTGATATGTTTAGAGGACATCAAATGCCAACTTTTCATAAATTTCCAGGTTGTGCAAAAAATCTTTGACCGAGTTATGAATTTATTAATCAATACTGATTTTTTTCAAAAAATCGAATAATTGGTCGCAAAAAATTTTCAACTTCATTTTTCGATGTAAAATCAAATTTGCAATCAAAAAGTAATGTAGTGAAATTTGGATAAAGTGCACCGTTTTCAAGTTAAAACCATTTTAGGTAACTTTTTTGAAAATAGTCGCAGTTTTTCATTTTTTTAATTAGCGCACATGTTTGCCCACTTTTGTAAAAAATATTTTTGAAAAGCTGAGAAAATTCCCTATATTTTGATTTTTTGAACTTTGATGATACGACGCTTAGTTGCTGAGATATTGCCATGCAAGTGTTTATAGAATTATCATTTATGGTGATCCTGATACTATTTAGCTGTATTCTGAACCTCCAAATAAAAAAAACTGTTATGGTGCAAATTTTACAATCACGTGGTAGCTGTTTGACATGTGGCGTCGCGGTGTTCATCAAACATTCATAGCATGCTAAGGAAAATTTGATGCTTTTCTGGGGAAAACCGTTGGTTCCGAAAACCCCGGAAGTATTGCCGTTGAGCTCGATGGGGGTTGACCGAATCGACCTGGTCTCTTAGGGAAAGTTGTTCTCCAGACGATTCCGCTTATTTCTGGCCGTCCTAGAAGTTTCTACATGTTTTCCCTAAGCCTGTAGGAGCGAATTAACGAAAATTCAAAATTTCCCATAGTAAATCCCATGTAAACTTGAACTCGCTTGAGACGAGCCAGTTTTCAACCAAATGAGCTGAAATTTGGCGTGAGAGTCCCTATAGGTATGCCCTACAAGGGGAACCACACCACACTCTTAGATTTTTTTTACCGAATTCAGTAAAGTTAACCGAACTTTCAACTGTTGAACAGTTCGGTTAACTGAAAATGACGGAATTCGGTAAAAACTTACCGAAATTCGGTAGTGAAGTTTTTGTTCATCGTACAACCGAAATTCGATAAAATTTTGTTCATTTTGACAGATGGTTTACCGATCTGAACTTTACCGATTTTTCAATTAACCGAATAGGTGTGTAAGTTTCCTTTTTTGATAAATTTTAATATTTTAATTTAGTATTTTAATATTTTTTTCTGAATAAGGTCTCCTAAATGGGCTGGATTCCATACTTATTCCAAAACCAACCTGCGGGCCGCACAGAAGACTTTGGTGGACAGCAGTTTGGTGACCACTGGAGCTTATATAGGGGGGAGGGGGTAATATGCACCCCCTGCTTTTCTCGGTATTGGAACAGAATTTTCCGGGAAAAAAAATCAAAGAAATTGGAAGCTTTAAATTGCAAAATCATGCTGGAAAAATTTGAGCATCGTTGTATAAAAACAGCTTAAGTTATTTGCAAAACTTTAAAATGTTGTGCTTCAATAAAATTTTCATTGAACTTTCGGGTAGGATTTTTCGATACTATAGGTAAAACATATTTATTGATATTGCAAGTGATAATTTACATAGTTTTTGTCATCATCTTCATTATTCTATGGATAGATGATTCCAAAAACCTTGAACAAATATTTTAAGGGGGAGAGGGGGGAATAGGCACCCCCTAAGGGAAAACTATGATTTCTCAACCATAACATCAATTCTGTGGAAGAATTTTGTTAGATATTCTAAAACAACTATTATTCTTCGTCATCCATACTTAAAAAGTCTAGAAAACATCAAAATTGTTTGAAAATGCAAATTTCTTACAATATTTATGATTCATAAACAATCATGCGCCACAACATTGGGGCAAAAGCAGTTTTCACTAGTCACCACTAGATGACACCGCTGCTTTTACTAAGGAGCATCACAGCGGTGCATTTTGCCCTGACCACGCGTATTACATAAAATTCCCTTAAGGGGCGCATATTACCCCCTATCCCCCTAATATAAATTTTAACAAGAGATTATTTAAGCTAGTTTTTTAATGAATAAATCAAATAAAATCAAATCATAAATAATCATATTGTCTTACCCAAACTTTAAACAGTTGCAATATTAATTCATCTTACGCATATCTCGCCCCTTTCAGATTTCCGTACTACAAGGAGAAATTCCCCGCCTGGCAGAACTCGATCCGGCACAACCTGAGCCTGAACGACTGCTTCATCAAAATACCTCGCGAACCAGGCAACCCCGGCAAGGGCAACTTCTGGACGCTGGACCCACTGGCGGAGGACATGTTCGACAACGGGAGCTTCCTGCGGCGTCGCAAGCGCTACAAACGGACCACCATCCCGGCGGGAATGGGCTTCCCGGCGGTGTTCAACCCGTTCGCACCGTTTTGGATCCGGAAGCCGGTGCCGGTGATTCCGATGCAGTTTCCCGGACACCACGGGGGGATTGGGGGGTTCGGGGACGGGTTGGGAATTCCGTCGTCGAGGAACGATTTTATCCTGGACAGTAAGCTGAACCTGTTTGGGGGCAAGATGGAAGATCTGAACGTGGCAGTGATGGAGAACAGTGAGTTTTTGCAGCGGAATGTGGACAGTTTGAAGATTTCGAACGCGATGAACAAATTCTTCCATGGGTATGGGAGTGGTGGTGGTGAGGGTGGGAGTGGTGGACCGAGTGGAACCTACGAGGACAACTTACAGTGCAATAACAATAACAACAATAGTTCAATTAGTAGAGATAGCATGGGTGGATATTTTACGAAAAATACCAACAGCAATGTTCCTATTCCGAATGTGGACGGTGGTTATCCGTCGTCGGTGAACCGAAGTCCGTCGGCCGTCGGAACTGGGGGAGATAATGGCAGTGCGTACGAGCTGGATTTGTCAAACGACGATAGAATAGATGTTGAAAGTGATGATGATTTTAAATCTGTTGGAAAAGGATACGGACCGGATCGAAGTTATGGAGGAGTGAATGGTCATCAGTCTCCGATCGAGAAAGATGGTGAGTCCGGGAAACCTTCCACCGAAATCGATGACTACGGCTGTGAGGACGATGATAATTCAGACAAGGCTAGCAGCGCATCTCAGGACCATCCGCCGGAATCGCAGAAACAGTTTTACAACAGTAGCTACGAGGACAGTATCCACTTTCTGCCGGAAGCGATCGCCGGAAAGTACGACAATCTGAAACGGGTCGTCAACGAAGAGGACTTGAACGTGGTCGACGGATCCTACGGCGAGACTAAGCTGGACGGGTACGAGTTTGGCAGTCGAAAGCGAAAGTACGGCAATACCAAAGGATTTAGCATAGAAAACCTGATAGGATGTAACGTCGAGGACAGATGAGCCGACGGGGTGCGTTCGCCGGATGGAGAATACCATTTTAGTACCTAATAGTCTGCTGCATGTGTACATTCACCGTAGATTTTTAAGACACCTTTTAAAATGCGTATTGTAATGAGACCGTAGAGCACCATTTGTTGTAAATAGAAACTCGAATGTAATCAATATTTGTGATGGAGTAATAAACCTGTAATTTTAGAACAAACCGAACTCGTACCATCGTATTGAAGAATCTCCAAATATGTAGTCAATCGAGCCCAACCATCCGGATTAAGTCCTGTGAGCTCAAATTTGCCGACCCCCCGTGGTTTGGTGATGAAATTAATCCATCCGCATCCGGATTGTACTGATGCTGCCGCAGTGCTCTATTTATTGTGCTCTCTCCCTTTTCCCTTCTAGGAGTCGGAGTTGGATTGGCATGGTGATTCAAATAAAACCAAAGAGTGCAGGACGAAAGGATCAGTCTGTATGGGTGTGTGAATGTATTGCTTGCTCAGTGCTGGAGGACGAAGGCGAAACGGAAAATATTTTTATCTCAGTCAAGCGTTTAATTGAAGTGTAATTTAAATAACAATTAAATTTGGTATACGAGCGGGAGCTCCGATCACTGTCGGGATTTGGCAGCTTGACGTCGTCGTCCTCGGGGTGGAAGCTATTGTTGTAGAGTTGGTGGGATAAAAAACGCATAGCGTCCTGTGGCTAGTCAAAGTCGAGTTGTTTGATTTTTCTTCATAGAGTACTTTGTGACCAAAAAGGCTATTTTGTGTGATTAGTTCGCCCATGCCAGGTTTCACAGAATTTTGGCAGCTGTCCATACAAAAATGATTGTTGATAACAACATTTTAAATTGTATCTTGAATTAGTTTTACAAGAAACGCATGAAAACTGCTTATTCTTTTAAAAAAATCCGAAATATTTAAGAGTTCAGCAATTTTGTTTATCAAGTCTTCTTTTTAAAGTTTTGTGTTTGATATTTAATTCTGAAAATCCATGTCGAATTGTTTATTTGTCAGTATATTTGTATGTTTTAAATCTGAGCAGTTCTCTCAGATTTCGGTCATTCGTTTTTTTTTTTTGTATTTTTTAATCCTACTGAAACTTTTGGTGCCGTCGGTATGCCCAAAGAAGCCATTTTGCATCATTAGTTTGTCCATATAATTTTCCATACTAATTTGGCAGCTGTCCATACAAAAACGATAAATGAAAATTCCAAATTCTGTATCTTTTGAAGGAATTTTTTGATCCATTTGGTGTCTTGGGAAAAGTTATAGGTATGGATACGGACTACACACTGAAAAAATGATACACGGTAAAAAAAATGTGGTGATTTTTTATTTAACTTTTTGTCACTAAAACTTGATTTTCAAAAAACACTATTCTTATTATTATTTTTTTTTTTTTTTGATGCCAACTTTTCAGAAATGTGCAAAAAATCTTTGACCTTGATCTTTTAATCAATACAGATTTAAAAAAAATCGAAATATTGGTCGCACAAATTTTTCAACTTCATTTTTCGATGTAAAATCAAATTTGCTATCAAAAAGTACTTTAGTGAAATTTTGATAAAGTGCACCGTTTTCAATTTAAAGCCATTTTTAAGTAACTTTTTTAAAAACAGTCGCAGTTTTTCATTATTTTAAATTAATGCACATGTTTGCCCACCCTTAAAAAAAATTTTTTTTGAAAAGCTGAGAAAGTTCTCTATGTTTTGCGATTTTGAACTTTGTTGCTGAAATATTGCCATGCAAAGGTTTAAAAACATGTAAATTGATGTTTTCCAAGTATCACCCAAACGACCCACCATTTTCTAACGTCGATATCTCAACAACTAATGGTCCGATTTACAATATTAAATTATGAAACATTCGTGAAATTTTCCGATCTTTTCGAAATCAATATTTTCAATTTTTTTAAATCATGACTAACATTTCAAAAGAGCTAAATATTCAATATTACGCCCTTTTAAAATGTTAGTCTTGGTTTAAAATTTTTGAAATTTTCATACATCGTTTTTGTATGGACAGCTGCCAAATTTGTACGAAAAATTATATGGCCAAACTAATGATGCAAAATGGCTTCTATGGCACGACGTTTTGAAAGAAAAAAAACTCTAGAATTGAATGAAAATTAAACAAAATATCCAAAAATAATGTTAAAGATAGGAAAAAAATATCAAACTTTTGCCGACAGAAAATTAGAAATTCTTTTCCCGATTTTTAGCGGATTTTGGCGGATTCTAGACTTTTTTCCGACTCTCCCGATTTCCCGACCTAAGTGGCCACCCTGCAGGTATTGATGAGGGCTCGAACCGAGTATTTTGGCTAGAGCCACGAGTCGATTTGGCTCGAGTTTGAGCCTAAATCAACTTGAGGTTCGAGCCAAAATTCTCGCTGGGCTATTCAGAAAAATTAGGAACACGGAAAAAAATGCAGTTTTTTAAATAAACTTAAAAAAGACAATTTCAGAAAAAAATAATTTCGTAATTTTTATTTTTCTAATACATTTTAACTCACTTACGCCCAGAGCACCAATAATTTTTCACTTCAAATTTAAATTTCTCAAACAGTTTTGAAAGTGTTGCACTAATTTTTGTTGCACAGTGTTAGCACAGACAAACAGACGGGACACTCGAGTGCGGAACCATCGTCCTTCAATAACCGAGCCAAAACGGTTATTTCAAATGCAATTTAGCTTCGGCATCCACTCACCTGACGCTGATGGCGCTGCTGTCGTTACAGCTCGCCTGTCTTTCCTCAGTGTGTGTGATGTGTTTTTGTATTGTTAAGTTGAGCGTGAGCACGTGGCAGCAAATGAAAAACACAAAAATATGATGGAATTAAGGAATTCTAACGATGATCCACAATCCTGCCTTTGCGGGACAAGATTGGGGCAGTCTCAGCCAGGGTCAAATGAGCGACTGACTAGCGAGGACATACCTCTTGCCCGAAAATTATCCCGGTAGGCCTGCCGATGAAGCCGCGGAGGAAGCCGGATTCTGTGGTGGAGACATGTCCTTCGGAGCAACCTGCTTATTCTGTGGATTGCTGCTGCTGGTCGTCCTTTTGGCCTTTTGGCGATGTTGCGTCGATCGTGAGCGCCACTCAATCTTCATCCACAGTTGTTCTGTTTCGATGTAAGATTTCACCACTTTTTACCTTTGTTGTTTGACGCAACTTAACTGCACCGTGGACACGTTTTCCGCGGATGTTTCCAAATGCCCATCGTGGGGACCAATTCCGGTAGATTTGAATTGACTTTTTTCTATTTCGGCGACCACTACTGAAGTTTTCGTGACCTCTTCTTATATCTTGGTGTCAGGTGTAATGGTCAGAGGATTCGTTGGAGAAGGAATGTTCTACAGAATAAGCAACGGGAAGGACCAGTAGTTTTAACTCTGTCGTTGCGGTTGTGGTGCGTCGTTGCTGGTGCTGCCGCATGATTGGCTCATGAGGTTCTGCCATTGGAACGGAACCGACCCACCATCATTTTTGGTTGTCGGTGTTAATTTCTATTTTTTCATCAAGTTCTGACGATCAGCAACAACAAAATTATTTCGATCAGCTGTTAATGTTTACAATCGTTAAGGCTTGATTGTCTCACGTATACTCTGACATGACACATAACAGTAATGGGTTTGTATTGGTATGTTTGGGCTGCGCTTCGGCATCAGCTCAACAGGCAGCGCTGGCGTCGCCGTGATTTGGCGGTTTGATGAAGGACGATGGATTTCAATAATAATTTGTATGGAGAGTCACGTCTGTTTGTCTGTGGTGTTAGCTAGAATGTTTACTAGGATGTAACAAAAATGACTTTTTGGCGGGCATTCAGGGGTTTGTTCCGGTGGGCATACTGAGCCTAAATCCCAAATATGAGCTTGATTGGACGTAACAGGAGCTGGCGCTCCGCCCTTCAATTTTAAATGGGATTTAACCCGTAAAAAAAGATTTTTTCAAAAATGACACTTTTTGAGGCATTTTGGCCACCAATGCGTTTACCAAAAACATCACTGGCGTATAGGCCAGATCCTTGCGCATCTTTTGGTATATATAACATTGAAGTTTGGAGCATCCTGGAGCTCGGTACAGACCTTCAAAGTTTGGCATATTTTAGAAAAATCGGTCCCAGCAAAATCAAATGGCGTCTCGGGCGTCGCGAGGTGCGACGCATATCTTTTTTGCCGGGGCCGATTTTTCGAAAAAATGCCAAACTTTGAAGGTCTGTACCGAGCTCCAGGATGCTCCAAACTTCAATGTTATATATACCAAAAGATGCGCAAGGATCTGGCCTATACGCTAGTGATGTTTTTGGTAAACGCATTGGTGGCCAACATGCCTCAAAAAGTGTCATTTTTGAAAAAATCTTTTTTTACGGGTTAAATCCCATTTAAAATTGAAGGGCGGAGCGCCAGCTCCTGTTACGTCCAATCAAGCTCATATTTGGGATTTAGGCTCAGTATGCCCACCGGAACAAACCCCTGAATGCCCGCCAAAAAGTCATTTTTGTTACACTCTAATGTTTACTGCCTCAAATTCAATTCGGTCAAGTTAGTAAGAAATGGCAGAGAAAACCGGAAAAAATCTCGATTTTGCTCTGGGCGGGAAAGGGTTAAGCGATTAAAACCCGCAACTACTAAGCCATCACGGACAAATACAGTGAGTCAAATATTTGTCCGTACCCCCCCGTACGGGAAATGTTTGTGATATAAAAGTACATAAAATTCGACTAAAGTGCCATGTTTTATACATCAATCGATGCGGCAGAATGTCCTCTTTAAGACACTGTCATTGGATTTGCAAAAAACTTTTTCTTGAAAAATACAAAAATTGTTTACTGAAAAAAGTAAAAAAAAGATGTCAAATAATTGTCCGTACCCCTAGTAAAAGTACAAAATCTGATCGATTTAAGTGAATTCATTTATGAAATGTTGTTTCAGTGTCAAATACTAGTACGTTTAGCCAGTTTGTGACAACTTTGAACTTCTGATAAGTTTGTTTAGTTAATTTATATTAAAAATTGGATTAAATTTAGTTTTTTAAAGTAAAACTTATCAAAACATTAGTTTATAAACAACTATTTTTATAAAATTGCTATTTTGTGTTGTAAGAGTCTCTATTGAACAAGTTTCAACAATATTTGTTCAAAATATACATTGATTTCATCTTTTTTATTGACATTTTTCGACCAAAAATACTGTTTCGGAACAATACCGTTAAACAATCCGGATTGTCCCGGAACCGGTTCAACCCCTCGGAGGGAAATTTTGTGGTGATCAGATAGAGGACAAAAAAACCCACCTCTTGCAATTTGAAGCATCCAATTTCGTCCACTACAGCCCGATTACGAGTCCCTAGTCTGAAATTTGAAATTTTCAAATTCCCCAAGCAAAACATTCTGACCCAGAACGGTACAGAAATTCTCAGCACGGAAAGTGAAAATTTCAAATTTCAGACTAGGGACTCGTAATCGGGCTGTAGTGGACGAAATTGGATGCTTCAAATTGCAAGAGGTGGGTTTTTTTGTCCTCTATCTGATCACCACAAAATTTCCCTCCGAGGGGTTGAACCGGTTCCGGGACAATCCGGATTGTTTAACGGTATTGTTCCGAAACAGTATTTTTGGTCGAAAAATGTCAATAAAAAAGATGAAATCAATGTATATTTTGAACAAATATTGTTGAAACTTGTTCAATAGAGACTCTTACAACACAAAATAGCAATTTTATAAAAATAGTTGTTTATAAACTAATGTTTTGATAAGTTTTACTTTAAAAAACTAAATTTAATCCAATTTTTAATATAAATTAACTAAACAAACTTATCAGAAGTTCAAAGTTGTCACAAACTGGCTAAACGTACTAGTATTTGACACTGAAACAACATTTCATAAATGAATTCACTTAAATCGATCAGATTTTGTAATTTTACTAGGGGTACGGACAATTATTTGACCTCTTTTTTTGTCTTTTTTCAGTAAACAATTTTTGTATTTTTCAAGAAAAAGTGTTTTGCAAATCCAATGACAGTGTCTTAAAGAGGACATTCTGCCGCATCGATTGATGTATAAAACATGGCACTTTAGTCGAATTTAATGTACTTTTATATCACAAACATTTCCCGTACGGGGGGATACGGACAAATATTTGACTCACTGTAATTTGCCTAGCAAAGATTTATTTTTTTTTTTGAAAAATAGAAATGTAACTCAAAATGGTTTCAACTCAATTTTAAATGTTAAATTAAATTTGCAATCGAATAGAACTTAACAGAACAAAAAATTGGCCGATTTGGACAACAAATTTACCGCAAAATCTTTTTTTTTCATAATCCTATTATTCAAAGTTTATCTGAAGACATTCGGATAAACGAACATAGGAAAATCGGAAATAATAATCGAGTATGGAGTGTACTCATGAAGTTTAGTTATGAAACGAATTGTGTTGTAAATATCCCTTTATTTTCTCGACAGCAACATCCGATTGCTTGCCTTGAGAATAAAATTATAACGCTTAAACACATTATGCCAATGGTCGCAACGCTTGCTTAGAGCGTATTCTAGGCCTTATACCTCCTCAATTACCGTCCAACTCCAAGCGAAACTTACTTGAGGACACCGTGGAGATTTTCCCTTGTCCTCTTAAAAAAAGGAGAACCTCAGCGTTTCCCGTCTTCCAAATCCCTTTCCTTGTCCCTGGTGAGCGGTGGAGATGGGAGCGGCCGGCAATGAACGGCTGTCATGGTGGTGAGAATCTGGTTCAGGTGGAATTGATTCTATTCCTAATTATCGATTCCAAGGCAACTTGGGCTTAGACAACAATCACATCACATGGCGAAATCCAGTCTGCAATCCGCTAGAAGCGAATCCAAAAAGAGACACTCAAATGGGTTGGTAACAAAACTTCATTCTTTAACACATTTTAGAAAAATAATTGTTTTCTTGGTAACAATTAAATGTAACCGAATGAGAACAAATTATTTTTAAAAACTACTTGGACTTTTTCAAAAAGCGAACAACATGTGGTGTTGATTTTCCTTTTTCACATAAAGTTGTCAACAAATTGGTGAAAATTGATCACACAAACACATTGTAAGTGAGCGGGTATAGGACCCCTTTTGTTAACATAAATGCCCTTATTTTTGTACATGGGTGTGTTTGCGACGTTTACGTGTGCTGCTGCTGCTGCTGAAGTGGTAAACGGTGAACTGAACAATAATCCCGGATGAATGATAAATGGTTGAGTGAAAGCACAACAGTAAACATCGCAGATCCTTTTTTCCGCCCTCGTGATGGGGTGTGTATGAGAAGGCAAAACAATTTTCCAGAGTTGTAAATGTTGCCCTTCAATGATGTTGTTTTGACAAAAATATTTTTTTACAGAATTGATTATTGTCTTGTTTTTAAAAGGTGGTATTTGGTCAAATTGAAAGATATAAGGTTTTTTAAACTCAAGGTTATCAACGTAACGAATTTTATTAGGAACTAAAATTCAGTTTTAATAACTCAAAAATCAACCGGAAACAAAATTGCTAAATCATCGAAAAATGTTTACCCCATTTTCCACCCCACTCATTTTCCCGATCATTACCCCGTTCATCATTGTGTAAATTATTTATTTCGAGCATAATCCTTTCGCCAAACCCGCAGTCTTTTTGTTTTCTTAATCGCTGCTGCTAAAGCGGCGAGGAACGGAAGCGAAACGAAACCCGAGGGAGAGGAAGGTAATCTTTTTCGGTGTCTCTGCTAAACGTGGCGACTAAATTGCACGTGGGGAGAGAAAGGATGTGCGATTTTCATGAATGGCAAAATTTGTGCCACCCAGACGATGCAGAAAATTGCTGTATATTATTTCGAGCCAAACATTTCATTAGGGCACAAAACCAAAACGTAAACATTTGGGATTATTTCACTATTCCATTCATTAGTACATTCCCTACATGCCATCCAAGAAACATATTGATAGAAAACAATTTCCTATTGAAAAAATCAAAAAAAAAAAGGGCACATAACAAAGTTCACTCCGAACCAGAAAAAAAGTTCAATTGTGCCCTTTTCTTTTTCGTTAGTCTTTCGTGGTTAAGGAACTTTCTATGGTATAAAGTGAACTTTTCATACATTCTTAATACTAACTCACTTCAAAACAAAGTTTGGTTCACGTATCACCAAGGATTTCTGCAGAAAAAAACTTCGTCGAAATACAATATTCAATACGGCCCGCGGCTGCAGTTCAGTACACTTTTGAAGAATTTTTATGTTTCACATACATTATCTACACCATTCGATCACAAAACTTCACAAATTATCAAAATTTCCGCTGAATTCCTCATTATTCCTTACTAAACAAAAAGGTCCATAAACATCATTAAAAGCAACAATCAGGTGACAGCGCTTTAGTGCCCTTTTAGTTCTTTTCGAAATTGCGTTAAGAAAGGGCCCATTATGATCAACAGTTGGAAAGTTAAAAGGGCCCAATAGCGAGATTTTTTAAAATTATGAGATTTTGCGAAAACCAACATAAATTAAGAAGCATTAAAGCAAAGTTGAGGATAATGATGTGTTTTATCGTATCATCAGTAAAAATACCACCAGTCAAGCTTTCTTTTTAAATAGGAATTGAAACAAGTTGTCCACTTTTTGCCAGCGATTTTCTCGAATCGCGGTTTTTGGTTTTGTGCCCTAATGAAATGTTTGGCTCGATTTGTCACACACCAGCAATTTAGCACCAGATGCTGTTTGTGTGTAATGGTAAACAAGAGTAAGTAATAATAGAGAGACCCTCTCGCCACTCGTTGGACGATTTTATATGTGACAATATTTCACGGATTATTATCGTCATTACGATAATCATCACACAGCAGCGCCTCCCGGGTAATGTGCTAGGATTATGGGAGGGATTTACAAACTGGTGCGGTTTGTTGAGGGGTATGAAGACCATAGTTTGACACATTCAATTAGAATGAAGAACATACGGTATAGATTTGTGGAATTGATAGTAGGATATTGTTAATAAATCGTATATCGATATTATTTGCTTACTTTACAAGAATAAATTTGGACACACAAACAGGGTTGCCAGATTAATCTAAGAATGCCAGATTTTTCAAGTGAAAGCCAGAATAAAGATTCAACCTTCTCTGTGCCGAATTAGCCAGATTTTGTCAGATTTTCCATTTTATGACCATTTTGAACTACTTTTTGATTAAAATGAACAAATTTAATAGAAATTAAAAAAAAACTTGAATTAGTTACATACATGTAGAAAATCACAAAATTTGATATTACAGAAAAAAATATTGAATCCAATAAATAGATAATTTTCAATCAGTCCTGAAAGTTTCATGAAGATATTACATGATTAAACTGAGTTAGAGACGATTTTCAGCTCAACATTCTGCCGTGCGCAAAGCGGACTGTCAAACTTTCTGAGCGTTTTTCTAGAAACACCGAGTTGATTTACGGGTGCCACGATATCTCGAGATGGGACGGACCAAATCTGCTAAAATTTGGGGTTAATACTCTCAAGACACATTCCATGTGCATGACGATTTTGAAATTTTGCTTTAAAAAAAATACAATAATAAAAGAACTGACGATTTTTTATATGAAAAACACAAAAATATTTATAACTTTTTTTTAAATAAGTTTTATGAAAATCGGTTTTCGTCATGCACACAGGACCGGTTTAACGAGTCTTTACCAAAATTTTGAGCCGATTTGGTCATGGCAGTGTTAAGATATCGTGGCACCCGTTTTTGAAACTGCTAACTTCAAATAGCTATATCTCGGCAATGATACAACCAAATGTCTTCAAATTTGTTTTGATAATAAATGAAAATGTATACTTTAATGCCCTTTAAATAAAATTAAGTGTGTGCTCACACCAACCTCTAACTTTTTTGTCGATTTACATGTATGTAACCCCTTACAGAAATTGCAAATTAAAAAAAAGGCAAATTTGTCATGTTTATTTAAAAAAAAACATAAAACAAAAAATTACTTTTCAATACTAATGTTGAAAAGTTCAAATTTTCAGCACCCAATTCAGTGCTGAAAAGTAGAACTATTGATATTGGAAGGTATTAACTTTCGATCCAAGGAGAAAACCACTCTGCTCATTGCCCCCGAGTAGGCTGTGCCCTAAAGGTGCCCCAACGTGCCCGATGGTGCCTGAGTGAGCCTGATACCAAGAAAGAAAACAGGACGGTACATAGCAACCGTGTTACAATATTTGTTTATATTGTTTTTACAATCTTGTCAGCGTTTAGCTTTCGGTTTTCCAAAGATTTGATTATCAAGTTTTTTTTATTCTGCTGTATGAAATCTATTGTTGCAGAGTTTTGATTGTTGGTAAGATGTGTTTAATCAAACAATAGAATGTAATTTGTTCAAATACTTTTCTCTTTTAGGGAAAAACGATTGAAAAAAATAATTATAAAATCAAACACAAACGGAATGCATCCATTGATTTTATAATCCAATCCAAACTGAGTGAATGGGTGATGCGTGTGTGGCCTTCGAGCTGGGCGCGTCCTGCTAAAACGGGTCGTGTGATTCTCCCAGAGAGGTTCGGGATAGAGAACCGCTCCCCCTAATGTAGTTTCAGTGGCTCGATCCTCGGTGATCGACAGCCGTCAGCACGAAAAGCTGTGGCAATCGTCTCGGTCCAGCGTTGTAGTCAAAAGTGGTCATCACCGAACACTGAACCTGGTCCTACACCGTACACCTGGTCCGCCGAACACCAAACTGGTCCTACCCAGCTTCCCCTGTTTCCAAAAATCACGGCGATGTCCCTAGCTGGTTCAAGAGCTGTTCCTTGCTTATTGTATGTTTCGACGAAATGGACATTATCAATAAAAATTCAATAAAATTTTAGGGAATATTAAAAATCTTTTTATTAGGCATTTCAATAATATTGAGGTCTATTTCAACAACAATCACATACATAGCCATTTAATGTACACAAATCAACGACGAGACGAATCCTACACCTGGGATGACTTAACGGCCTGACAACAACTAAGGCCGGGACCGAGGTTTTACTTCCCATCCGAAGGAAGGCTGGAGCAGATGGGAATCGAATCCATGATCATGCGCTTACATAGCGGACAGCGTAACCATTCGACGTTATCCATGTTTAAATGTCGTCGTTCAAACTTTGAATTCAATGTGCCCAAATGCTAAATAGTGAAACGATTCACAGTGACAAAACTAATTTCTAGACCATAAACGTTATTCTGTTTTTCTGTTTCACATAAAAGTACACCAGAAGCATATAACATTGCTTTTATTCCTGAAGAATTTAAATACATTTTAAAATATTATCAAATTTCAAAATTAAGCTCTTGCATGCCGTATTTATTATCTTGAAATTGTGCTTCAATCAAAATATCGAGTTTTTTTTCCAACATCTACAAAAGAATAATAGGTTCGTTATTTATGATTTAAAAATTACTTTCCTTACGTTATAAAAATAAAAAGATCAGCAACAAAAAGATTTCACGGCAAATACATTTTTTTAGCTCACAAATTAATTTAACAAAATGCACTTGCAACCAGAAACAGTTCTTCTGACAACTAAAAATGTTAGGGACAGAATCCTGATTACTTTGATATTTTGAATTGGATTTTCTAACTGTCAAAGTCAGAATGAAAGGTGCCGAGCATGTTTCTGAAGGTGCCTGAAGGTGCCCGAAGGTGCCCGAGAACGTGCCCGATGGTGCCCAGGGCTCTTTGATGAGAGTGGTTTTCCCCTTGTTTCGATCTGTTATTTTTGGTGAAGAAAAGTAGGCCATTTCGTTTTTCGAAAATGACAAGAAAAATAAGTTGTTTCACGACGGAATTGCAAAAAAAAATGTTTTCAGGCCGATTTTGAAAAGGAGGGGATATAAATTTTGAACAGCATTGGGACCATCCATAAACCACGTGAACACTTTTTTTGGAAATCTAGAAATATGATTAGAATAAGCATATTCTTCACTCAGGAAGGTGTTCGTAATAGTCTCTTAATTGAAAAGAGTTTTATTTTAAAAAAGTGCTATAAATATATGGAACCAACGCCTTATAGGGAATAGACTTATTCTTAATTCATAATTGTTACTCACAAAAATTCAAAATTCTTGTTACTGTGCTTCTTTGCTTAAAAGAAAGGAAAGTCAATTTATCGAAAATGTAAAATTTTATTTCTGTAAAGTTTTAGTTCAAGAAAACAAAAAAATATTGCTATTATTTACCTATGATTAAATATTTTTAAACAAAACCAAAAATACCCAGGAAATCAAGCAGGAAATAAAAAAAAATTCAAAAAAGTTTCATCAAAATCAAAGTAAGCGACACTCTGACAAACCTCAACCCTCAGCCAGAATGTCCGCAACGAGCTCTACGAGACTTATCGATCTGGTGGATTTCTCGTTCGAGAAACCAAAGTCCGGAACCGTCAACCTCAGGCTTCTCTACACCCTGATCCGAGCGCTTATCGTCGGTTCCAAACTCGAAGATCTTGCCGTGGATGTCGATCTAAATGTGCCCCAGGACCAACCCGGTGCAGTGCCCGAAGAGTCCTTCTCCTCAAGCCAAGATGAACCTTCCGGTTCTTCCGACGAACTGGGGTCCGGTTCGATCGATCTCAACAGCGGAAACGGATCAGCGGAAATCGACGAAACGACATCCACCTCGTTGGAGTCCTCCGGCGATCGCGAGGCATCAGCTTCACAGTTGGAAGCGATTATGAACCTGTTGAGGGCTTACTTGGTACGGCTGCAAGCCCTGGAGCACGATGTCAGCGGGTTAAAGTCGGGCCGGGCGGAAACACTGGAGATGCTGAACGAAACCCTGGATCAGATTGGACTGCTTGAAGGTCGGCTTTGCGAGGAGCAGAAAAAGGTGGCTCGGTTAAGCGCTGATCTTGACTGTATCGGGTTGATTGTGGGACAGCACGAAACGAAGTTTGAAGAACTCGATCGAGGACTGGATCTTCTGGAGATTCAGCTACGAGAGGTAAAGTGTTCGATCCGTTGCATTGAGAAGGAACGCAATCAGTTTATGGACGCAGTGCGGACGGTTACCGAACAAATCAACTACTTTGCTACGGTCAAAGCGGACAAGGCTGAAGTTCAAGCGGAACTAGCACTCAGAGCATACGCTAAGGACTTGAACAAGTACGTACCGTTTGATTGCTTCAACATCATCCAGGCGGATGTAGCCCGGAACGTAGCGCTACTCCACGAAGACATCTTCAAACTAGACACATGGAGTAGATCGAAGATTTACGACCAAGACAAACAGAACTTGACAAAAGCGGATATTGCCGACCTGGAGACCATTCGTAAAGAACTTGCGAAACTCCAGTTTGAATTAAAGCGGTTCAACCAAAATGAAGCTTCCAAAACCAAACCTCCGGGATCGGCGGCCGGCACTGTCAGAAGCAAATCTAGACCGAGTAGTTGTTTCGCATGTGGAGATCACGCCACCCAGGATGATTGTGGCCAGCCGATTCCGCTTTTGAAGCCGCTGTTGGTGCCGTTCGGGAAACCCAGAGACATTTTCACGATGAACCGACGTTCGGCTGGCGGAAGTTACACGAGGATTGCCCCCAACGAGCGGCTGGTGCGCAGTGCGGTTTCGATGCAGATTCCTTGCAAGGACATTAACAAGTACTACGAAGCTAAGCAAATTTCCGGTCGAGATGGATGTTGGTATCAGGCAGATCCGGATTTGCCAGAAAATTGAGTGAGAGAAATGCTAACTAAATAAATAACTCTTTTTTGAATAAAATTATCGCTCAATATCCAAATACCTACATACTGACATATTTTCCCCAATGAACAAGCTTACCCGTCTTCCAAAAATAAGCCGCTCTCTGTCATGCATAACAAATTGTTCGCTAAACGGTCCACACAAAATCAATAAAACGAACAAATGGTCCCCTCGAAAAGTCAAAACACCACACAATTTATGCTTCCGTGAATCCACTGTCGGAGGCTATTTGTACTAGAATACAAAAATACTCTCCAGCAGCAGCATCAGCAGCTTTATTCTCCGAGATCAAGATCATAATAACACCCCATCATTGAGCTCGATCCCGCCGCCCAACGACGACGATGACGACGGAAGAGGCGCAAATATAAAGAAAATCCTTCTTTATTGCTTCCACTTCTGGTGTTTTTCCTCCTGTGGGCGGATGTGTTGTGGCAAACAACGAGTCCTTTTGTTGGTCCTCGCGCTGAACAATACCCAGATGGACGAGTGGGGTGGGTGGTAGAACGGAACCACCCCTTCAATTTACACCGCCTTTTACTTCTTTTTGCCATTGTGGCTTCTAGTCATTGCCACCCTCCACGTGGTTATTGGGAGAACTAAGGCAGAACAATAAAAACGGAACAAAAAAATACATAGGGGCGGTGGGGGCAGAATGGGTCACCCTTGGTTTTGGGCTATAGAATGGATTTAGACCAATTGTAAGGCAAGGGCCTTATAAAGGACGTCAAATAAATTTATTGACAAATCTACGCAAATGTTGTTTATTTCGAGGTTTTAAAATAAGCTTTCTGAAAAGTTTGATTGTTTGAAAAAGTTTGCTCAATGCTTATAACGTTACTAGATGTTACTACCAAGGTATACAAACAACAACGGAACCTTAAAATCATTTAGAGGCTTGGTGGGGGAAGTGTTAAATTAAAATCCACTTGGGAGCATAATGGACCACCCTTATCCTGCCTTATAAAAACAATCAACAGTTATGAAATTTTGATTAAATTAATTGTTTCACTCCTGGTAGCTTCACAAATAACGCAACATTAGTTGATTTTTTAGTTGTTTCGATGATTTAATGTAAAAATAGTGTCCATTTTCAATATATTAACACTATTTTCAAAAATGTTTGTTTTTGTAAGTGAATATTTTTATTTAAGAGCGAGTTTTTCACCAATGTGTAACAGGTCGTATCGAGGTGCTCCGATTTGGATGAAACTTTCAAGGTTTGTTTGTCTATACATGAGATGAACTCATGCCAAATATGAGCCCTCTACGATAAAGGGAAGTGGGGTAAAACGGGCTTTGAAGTTTGAGGTCCAAAAAACCTAAAAAATCTTAAAATTGCTCGCATTTGCGTAAAACTTCATCAATTCCAACTCTCTTAGATGCATTCGAAAGGTCTTTTGAAGCACTTCAAAATGTGCCATAGACATCCAGGATTGGTTCGACTTTTTCTCTTAGCTTTTGCAAATTACTGTCAAAAATGAATTTTTGTAAAACCTTAATATCTTTTTGCAACAGCCTCCAACACCCATACTCCCATAGGTCAAAAGATAGGTAATTACATGGACTATTAGCCTACGGTGTTAACTTTTTGGCCAATCGCAGTTTTTCTTATAGTTTTTAGATTTTTCTAGAACAAACATTTTACAACGTTAGTTTTTGCCGTGTAGGCCGCCATAGCGGCACTTTTTGGTCTCAATTTTGTCATATTCGGAATCTTCGGACAATTTCACGTAAGTTAGAAGTATTGGAATTGTAAATTTGATTGGAAAAATGCCATTTAGAATGAATTAAAATATTTTTTAACAATTTGTTGGATTAGGGGTAAAACAGGTTTTCGCCTACTTGATACAGCATTTGACGTATTGATCACAGGGTAAATAAGATCTATTTCTTTTTTCAAAAATGTTTTATTTAAATATTTTTTAAATCAAATTTACAACTCCAATACTTTTAACTTACGTGAAATTGTCCGAGGATTCCGAATGTGATAAAATTGAGACCAAAAAGTGCCGCTATGGCGGCCTACACGGCAAAAACTAACGTTGTAAAATGTTTGTTCTAGAAAAATCTAAAAACTATGAGAAAAACTGCGATTGGCCAAAAAGTTAACACCGTAGGCTAATAGTCCATGTAATTACCTATCTTTTGATCTATGGGAGTATGGGTGTTGGAGGCTGTTGCAAAAAGATATTAAGGTTTTAAAAAAATCACTTTTGACAGTAATTTGCAAAAGCTAAGAGAAAAAGTCGAACCAATCCTGGATGTCTATGGCACATTTTGAAGTGCTTTAAAAGACCTTTCGAATGCATCTAAGAGAGTTGGAATTGATGAATTTTTACGCAAATGCGAGCAATTTTAAGATATTTTAGGTTTTTTGGACCTCAAACTTCAAAGCCCGTTTTACCCCACTTAACTTTGTCGTAGAGGGCTCATATTTGGCATGAGTTCATCTCATGTATAGACAAACAAACGCTGAAAGTTTCATCCAAATCGGAGCACCTCGATACGACCTCTAGAACAAACCGAGCAAAATTTACAAATACTGCCTCTTAAGTGGTCTAACTTCATGGAAACTATGATAGAAAGGTACCTTAAGTCATTTCTTATCTCCCTTCAACGTTGTATTAGATGAAATGGCTTGTTTTCTAAGGTGGCCCATTCTGCCCCGTACCCTGGAAAAGTAGTCGAAAAAACTTTTTTTTAAAGTGGCTCAAAATCAGTTTTAAGCTAAAAAATGTCATCAACCAAGTATAGAGGAGAAAAGCAACTCGCGACAAAATTGGTTCCTAAAATGAAGCTTAGATTGCTGATATTATTGTTAACAGCGATAAAGCTTATTATTCTGAGTACAATGACACTTTGTACGACCACAAAGAGTTTAAAATTGATTTTTAAATCAATTTTGAAAAATTAACCTCGCGGTCCTTTTTGACAGAAAAGCTCCTACTTGACAGCTCGTTTCAAGGGGACCATAGTTGATCCATAGATAAAATGTTGTCTAGTCAAAAAAAATTTTTGCATTAAAATGAAAAAAAGTGATCAGAAATGGTTTTTAATCGTGTTTTTTACCGTTGTACATAAAAATGGACATAGGGCTTTACTACCCAATTTTGAGGCTAGGAATTTTGACAGGTATGATTTTCATAAAGTATTCGCCTCCTTTTCTCTCCCACAGAAAACCTGGGAACGAGGTAGCTGTCAAACTAGGCCAAAATGTTAAAGTCACTCACAAAATGAACTTTGAGTGATGGCCTATCTACAATCACTTAACTTAGCAAATTTCACTTAGCTTAGGAGTTTGAATCAATGGAAATGAATCTGATCTTCTACAATGGAAAAGTAATCAAATTAGAAACTGACGTTTGGTTTGGAAAATTTCAAAATCTACGGTAAGTTGACGTTTCCATATCAAAGGTAAACAAACAACTGCATAGCAACGTATATCAGCCCAGCAAATTTTCTAAGTTGATTGTGGATGACGGCCGTAAGTTGTGTACATTTTCTAAGTTTTATTTTACTTAACTATTCTAAGCTAAGTGATTGTAGATAGGCCATGATTTGATTTCATTCCTGACGTCATGATTTTCTCCCCTATACAAAATTGAAGGGTACATCCCAAAGCATAAGCCTACTACACTGAATTCAGAAGTTTTCATGTCTTTCTATGGTTTTTGGCGCATTTTACTTAGGCGGGCCATTCTGCCCCCCCCCCCCCCCTTGCCCCTACAGTCCAGACTAGATTATCTGAAGTCTCGACTATCCGAAATTTCGATTTTCCGACGTTTTGTATGGGACTTCGGTTAAACGAATCAAAAACAGAAAAAAACATGTTTTTTTTCGTTTCCAATTTAGTCAAATTTGACTGGTTGATTGCCTACTAGAATAGAGTTATCTACGTGCGCATGTATTGCGTGTACGTACACGAAAAAGATTGAGGTTAAATTTTGTACCAGCCAGCAAAACAAATGGTGTACTAGTGGGCGTGAGAGCGGGCTTAGATAACTCTATACAATTTCCATATTTTTTAGCAGCCATCTTAGTTTAAAAATTCTAAATAACTTTAGAGTAATTTAGGGGTCATACTTGACCTCGACAATCGAAATGAAGACAACGGAAAACATATATTTTTCGTTATTCGATTATCCGGAGTTTCCATTATCCGAAGTGAAATTTTATCAAGGCCTTTTTTTGTATTTACCTAGTTGAGCGAAAAATGTAGATTTCATTTTGAGTTTTTCTAAATTTTCCATTGATTTCATGTTGTTGAACAAATTTGTCAATTGCGATTTGACCAAAAATCGAAAACCAAAATTTTCCAATCCGAGGTGACTTCAGTAAAATTTTGGTTCATTCTCTGCCAACTCACAAGAAATCGGTAAAGTAGCCCTGATCCCTCTTCGATTCACACAACATTTTGTACTGTAGGATAATTTTAGTCCCTCGTCACGAATCCGTGGTCCATCTTCCGATATCGTGTGACAGAGGGGCGGTACGACCCCATTCATTTAACTTTCTAAAAAAAACCGTATTTTTCAATAATTTGCAGGCTAAAATAAATTTGGAAAGTTTGTGTCTATGGAGCTTTGATGTAAAATAGGACGCAGGAGTGAGCCCGAAAAAAGACAAGAAACATTAAACTAAAAATTTTGTTAAGAGGAAAAAATTACCCTTCTGGGTTATTGGAGATTCGAAAAGTAAATTTTTTGGGTCTTGGGGTGAGATTGGATCATACAAAATTCAGCATTTTTGTATGACCCAATCTCACCTCCTAGACCTGATGTCACCCCTGATGACGGAACGAAAATTGGCAAAGGTTCTAAAATTATTCTTGTATTTTTAAAATTTAAAGTACTTTTATTTCGAAGTTTTGAGGCTTACTCGGACGTCCAATTTTACATAAAAGTTTCTTTGACACCAAATTTACAAATCATGGCCATTTAAGGCTTGTACAAATTTTATTTAAAGTTTGAAGTTTGGAAATTTTCAACCAATTTCCCGGGAATTCCCGGGAAATTTTAAAATTATTGAAAAGTGTTCTGATCATAGTACAGGCGACTTTAATGGTAAACATAAGTGTGAAGATCGATTTACAGCTTGACTGCATGTAAAACATCATTTTCATGCCAAATAACTTTTCTGAAACAATTCAATCTGATATCAGCTGTTGAACAAGCTTTTTAGTTTTTCTTCAAAAATCATACTTATCATATTTGGAACAAGCCTTAAAAATATTTTTGCATTTTTCAAACAATACAAATAGTGTTTTGATGATTTATTTATGGTTTCATTAAGCCACATAATCTAAATTGTAATAGTTTATTTTCCTAAGGCAAGATGTGTGTATTTCTAGTTGCTTCAGAAATTAATATCATCAGAAAAAAATCTTTATATCAAAAATTCTGAAAATCTGATTAATTCTTTAAATTTAAGAGCAGAGCAGTTCTCTACGGAATCGGTCTTTTTTCTTTAATTTTAATTTTTGTATTTTTTAATCTTGCTGAAACTTTTTTGGTGCCTTTGGTATGCCCAAAGAAGCCATTTTGCATCATTAGTTTGTCCATATAATTTTCCATACAAATTTGGCAGCTGTCCATACAAAAATGATATGTGAAAATTCAAAAATCTGTATCTTTTGAAGGAATTTTTTGATCGAGTTGGTGTCTTTGGCAAAGTTGTAGGTATGGATATGGACTACACTGAAAAAAAAAAATGATACACGGTGAAAAAAAATTTGGTGATTTTTAATTCAACTTTTTGTCACTAAAACTTGATTTGCAAAAAAACACTATTTTTATTTTTTTTTATTTTTTGATATGTTTTAGAGGACATCAAATGCCAACTTTTCTGAAATTTACAGAATGGGCAAAAAATCTTTGACCGCGTTATGATTTTTTGAATCAATACAGATTTTTTCAAAAAATCGAAATATTGGTCGCAAAAATTTTTCAACTTTATTTTTCGATGTAAAATCGAATTTGCAATCAAAAAGTACTTTAGTAAATTTTTGATAAAGTTCACCGTTTCCAAGTTATAACCATTTTTATGTAACTTTTTTAAAAATAGTCATAGTTTTTCCTTTTTTAAAAATAGTGCCCATGTTTGCCCACCATTGAAAAAAATATTTTTGAAAAGCTGAGAAAATTCTATATTTTGCTTTTTCGGACCTTTAGTTGCTGAGATATTGCAATGCAAAGGTTAAAAAACAGGAAAATTGATGTTTTCTAAGTCTCACCCAAACAACCCACCATTTTCTAATGTCGATATCTCAGCAACTATAGGTCCGATTTACAATCTTAAAACATGAAACATTCGTGAAATTTTCCGGTCTTTTCGAAAAAAATATTTTCAAAAAATTTAAATCAAGACTAACATTTCAAATGGGCGTAATATTGAATGTTTGGCCCGATTGAAATGTTAGTCTTGATTTTAAATTTTTGAAAGTATTTTTTTCGAATAGATCGGAAAATTTTACGAATGTTTCATGTTTTAACATTGTAAATCGGACCTATAGTTGCTGAGATATCGACATTAGAAAATGGTGGGTTGTTTGGGTGAGACTTAGAAAACATCAATTTTTCTGTTTTTTAGCCTTTGCATAGCAATATCTCAGCAACTATGGGTCGCATCAACAAAGTCCGAAAAAGCAAAATATAGAGAATTTTCTCAGCTTTTCAAAAATATTTTTTTCAATAGTAGGCAAACATGGGCACTATTTTTAAAAAATGAAAAACTGCGACTATTTTCAAAAAAGTTACCTAAAAATGGTTATAACTTGGAAACGGTGCACTTTATCAAAAATTTATTAAAGTACTTTTTGATTGCAAATTCGATTTTACATCGAAAAATGAAGTTGAAAAATTTTTGCGACCGATATTTCGATTTTTTGAAAAAATCTGTATTGATTCAAAAAGTCATAACTCGGTCAAAGATTTTTTGCCCATTCTGTAAATTTTAGAAAAGTTGGCATTTGATGTCCTCTAAAACATATCAAAAAATAAAAAAAATAAAAATAGTGTTTTTTTGCAAATCAAGTTTTAGTGACAAAAAGTTGAATTAAAAATCACCAAATTTTTTTTCACCGTGTATCATTTTTTTTCAGTGTAGTCCATATCCATACCTACAACTTTGCCAAAGACACCAACTCGATCAAAAAATTCCTTCAAAAGATACAGATTTTTGAATTTTCATACATCATTTTTGTATGGACAGCTGCCAAATTTGTATGGAAAATTATATGGACAAACTAATGATGCATATTGGCATCTTTGGGCATACCGAAGGCACCAAAAAAGTTTCAGCCGGATTAAAAAATACAAAAAAAAATCGAATGACCGAAAACTCAGAGAATAATTTATTGCTTTTATTGCTCAGCATTTAAAAAAAATGTTTTCAGAAAGTTATAAAAATGTATACTTTTGGTTGATTTTCTGAAATTCCCAGGAAATATTTTTTTCGGTAAATCCCAAAAAAAAAACTGTGCATTAAAACATGAGTATGTACATATATTATGAAAATCAAAATTGTAAAATATTTAAAACAAAATTATTCCATTTTTTCTTGCGCATGGCACGGAACATGTTCCAATCCACCATTCACTCATCGATTCTCTCCTTCTGTCACTTTGGCCACGATTCTTCCCGTCACAAAATCTGACATTGCGGTGTCAGACACCAACAACAAATTCGCACAAACTTGTGTGTTGGTTGAATAATGGCCATCTAGAGGTGCCGTGCCTGCGTGCTTGCTGAAGAAAAGGTCGCTTTTTTCCGTAGTTCCGTGATCCTATCGCTGCCAGCATGCCGAAGAAGAAGACTGGCCAGCGGAAGAAGGCCGAGAAGCAGAAGCTTCGCCAGAAGGAGATCCGGAACCGGGAGTCCCAGCTGCCGGAGCAGCCGTGCAATCTCCCGATGGACTGCGAGAAATGTGGCAAGTGAGTTGCGGTGCACCGTCGTTTGGGGTCAGTTTGGTTCTTTAATGCGAATTTCTTGTCGAATTCTCACAGGAAGCAAAAGTCCCGTGCGTTTTGCTACTTTTGCCAGAGCGTGCAGCGTTTGCCGATTTGTGCCCAGTGCGGCAAGCAAAAGTGCATGCTCAAGACCGGGGACTGCGTCATCAAGCACGCCGGAGTGTTCACCACCGGGATGCAGATGGTCGGGGCGATTTGTGACCACTGCGAGGCGTGGATCTGCCACGGCCGGAAGTGTCTGCAGTCGCACGCGTGCACCTGCCCGCTGATGGACGCCGTCTGCGTCGAGTGTGAGCGTGGCGTGTGGGATCACGGCGGGCGGATGTACAAGTGTTGCTTCTGCGATAACTTTCTGTGTGAGGACGACCAGTTTGAGCATCAGGCGTCCTGCCAGGTGCTGGAGTCCGAGTCGTACAAGTGCCAGTCGTGCAACCGGCTTGGTCAGTACTCGTGCCTGCGGTGCAAGACGTGCTACTGCGAGGACCATATCCGTCGTAAGGGCTTCAAGTACGACAAGAACAAGCCGATTCCGTGTCCGAAGTGCAACTACGACACCAACCAGACCAAGGATCTGAGCATGTCGGGTGAGTTCAATAGTTGCTTCTCATGATTAAAACATGAACTTCTTTTTTTTATATCTAAATTTTGATGTGTTTCCACAGTCCGCAGCCACAAGTACGGCCGCAAGCGCCAGGATGACGACGGCGAAGACGACGATTACGTGTACGATGCGGAGTACACGGCGTACCGCGAAGCGTCCGACTACAAGTTTGCCGACTCGGACTCGGACGATTACTCGGAGGAGGACGACACAGATTCGGACGACGACGACGAGGAGGAAGAATCCAGCGAGGAGGAAGCGGGCGGCGCCAAGGCCGGCAAAAGCACCGACTAAGAGGAGGAGGAGCAGGGACGTGTTTCTTTTCGGTTCTGCTCAAATGGAACAAGCCACAGGTTGGGTGGATTTCGAATCTACGCGGTGTATTGTTGGTTTGTTTTTGTATCAAATGTCTCCGGGTGGAGCGCGAGCGCGATCGCGCGGGGGATTATTTGAATAAAGATAGCAAATGAGAGTAGCGTGTTTGTGATTTACCTTGAAGAGTCCTAGAAGAATAGTCCTCGCATTCGTCGGCCCATGCCCTGGCGATCGTACAGAACGTTGAACTTGTTCACCAGCTGGTTCATGTCGTTGGAAACCTTGGTCAAAGCTCCCAGATAAGTGATCAGGCCGACATCGTTCGATTGCTGGAAGCAGAAGAATCTCGAGTAAGGCAAACCAACTCCACCAATCCCTTTCAATCCCACTCACCGTGTAAAACTCCTCCTTGAAGGCCGGATTCTGAATGACCGGCAGCCGACGGCTGAGCGAGTACGCGCCGCGCAGAATCTCCTGGTTCGCCTCCAGCTGGCCACTTTCCACTGCCTTGATGTACGCCAGCACAATTTTGACGCGCGAGTGCAACATCTTGATGGCACTGTGCTGCGCCAGCAGGTGTTCCGCCACGGCCGAGTTCTCGTCCGTGTCGTTGGTGGACATCCGAGCCACGTGATCAACTCCGATCCGCTCGGCCTCCTCGGTGGCCAGCGTGTACGTGAGGGGTACGAACAGCATCACGGCGTCACCCTGGACAATGTCTATGATGGACTCGTGCAGTGAAATGGGCAGCTGGTTCATGTTCCGGCTGGTCGGATCCAGCAGCAGCATGATCGGACACTCGTTGATTTGGCAGATCTGCTTGTGGATGTTGATGTGTTTCTCCGTTGGGATCGCCCCCGTCGTGTACCAACCAAGAAAGTCCAGATCGCTGAACACCTGTTTGTCTGCGGGGGAAAAAGACACATTAGAGACCAAACAACCCAAAAATCCCCCCACCAAAGAATCTCTCACATTGCTGCTCCTTCACGTTGTAGTAATCCATCAGGATGTGCACCTCATCGTCGACCATGTCGAACTTGAGCTCGAACGAGTTCATCACCTCGATGTTCCGGCCCTTCTGCTTGCCAATCAGCGCCCCAAACACCTGCGACTTGAAGCCCTTCTGGGCGCGAATCCGCGTCCAGTGATCGGACACGTTCATAATGACCAGCGGGTGCAGCGAGCAGGCCACCGACGGAACCGCATTCCCGGCGATCACGTTGCGTGACTCACCGGACGGCTGCTGCTGTGCCACCGCTGCCAATTGCGAGGACTTGGTCGGAACGGCGGCGGCAGCCATTCCAGACGAGGAACCGGAAGCCACCGCAGCGGACGCGGCAACCGGAGGAGCCGGTGCAGCAGCCGGCGTTTGACCGTCGCCGTCCACGTCCATTTTCTCCTCCGTGGGACGCTGCTGCTGCTGGGCGCTCATCTTCTGTTACGGTTACGTGAGCCGGAAGTGGATCGAGGGATTGTTTCAGGAACGAAAATGTTGTTTTTGCGAACGCACAAAGGACGACGATGCGAGAATTTTGTGCAAAATTTTTTGATGTTTTGACAGCTTTGACGTTTCAGCGGGGCTGTTTACTATGAAATTGTTCAGCCGGTGTTACACTTCTGGAAATAAAAATTTAAAGATTACACGTTTTTTGATGTTCATACAATTTGGGTAAAAGTATTGGTTTCTAAAATAGAGTAATCTACGTTCGCATGTATTGCGTGTACGTACACGAAAAAGATTGAGGTTAAATTTTGTCCGGACAGCAAAATCAAATGGTGCGCTAGTGTGTGTACGCGAAACGTCATAAAGCTCTATTGAGCAAGCACCATCATTTCAAATTACACTCAACGACTCAACCCCCGGTGGTTGGTCACTTTTTCGTTTGACACTTTTTTAGTTTGTACCCCGTTGGTTGGTCAAAGTCAAACTAAAAAGTGACGAACTGTCACTTTTTACACGGCGTGCACGCATACTATCAAAACAAACGTTTGATAGTGTGTGTGAATTCCGTGTAAAAGGGGTGTCAAATTAAAAAATGACCCCGTTCGTTTGACAACAGTTGGTGTCAACCATAGGGGTTTGAGTGTAAAAAAATAGTTTATTTTCATTTTTATATTTTGAAATTTTAAAATATTTTTTTGATGTATGGCCACCTATAAACCACGTGGACACTTAAGGAAGGTAGGGAGGTTCAGCGATTGTCCACACTGCATACAATAAAGATTTTGTTCTATGGACAATTGTCCACGTGTGAGGAGGACGGGTTGAGATATTCAAATATGTGTACATGTGGTTTATGGATGGTCTCATTTTTAAATTTTTAATTTCATGATTTTTTTTTTAAATCGGAGATTATTAATCCTGATAACTCAGATTTTTTTTATTTTGAGATTTTTTATGTTTATGAATCCAAAATGTTTTAGATCGTGTTGTCACACGTGCATTTTGAGCCAAATAAGCTAAAAACACTATTTTATGCAGCTCACAATGCCTCAACTTTTAACCTTCACAGATCCCCAAGATTCGATTTCAATCCTGAGATATGCAATAAAAGCCGAAAAACTCCGTGCATCATTTTCTCTTTTCATATGAAAGAAGTTTCAATCTTGTCGTGGTATCTTGACACAGCCTGAAAATTGATGTAAGTGCGACAATTGACCAAAGCAATTTAAGGTCAGAACGCGTTTGACACAGGTACGAGCTCGACTACCGTAAACATTTTCAATTACTCCAACAACCAAAATCAACCAAACCTCAGGACAATGCAGAGAATGGCCAATCAAACAAAACATGTTTGCTTTTGTTTACATTGCGTTCTCTCATTTTTGTTTATTATTTAAATTTTTTGAATATTTTTTTTTATTATTTTCTACATCTGTGAATAGTCAAATTTTTATTTTCGAATATTTGATTTTTAGAAGTGCAAAATATCTTAAGTTGAGATTTTTCTGCCAAAAAATCAAACGATTATTGTGGTGGCTTCTCCCTCTCTTACTAAATACTTTATTCTGAGCAACAAAACAAAATCCGTCCATTTGATTTTCAGCATTTTAAGATTCGGCCTTGTGAGGTAATTGGGTCCTAAAATTAAATTTAGATGTGCTGATATTATTGTTCACAACGATAAAGCATTTTTTTCTGAGTACAATGATACGACCACAAAGAGTTTAAAATGGATTTCAAATCAATTTAAAAAAAATACCTCGCGGACCTTCTTGACAGAAAAGGTCCTTCTTGACACATTGTTCCTAGGGTACCATAGTTGATCCATCGAAAAAAATCTGTTCATTTATTTATTTTTGCATTAAAATGAAAAAAAAAGTGATCAGAAATAGTATTCAATCGTGTTTATTACCGGTGTACATAAAAATTTACATATCTTGAGTTTTTTTTTAAAGGACCAATAAACATAATATTATTATAAAAGACAACAGCTTATTGGTCCTTTTCAAACAAAAACTCCAGATATGGCTGTAGGACCCTATTATGGATTTTAAATTTTATAATATCACGCAGAAAAATAAGGCATATTTAATTCAACAAAACGTTTTGTTGGTTTGAAAATCAAGATTTTTGTTGAATCAACGCTAAATCAAGCAAAACATTGTAAAAGGACCTAAGTCAAAAATGTAAACAGACGGGATTTTTATTGCAAACGATGCCTTTAGTCTTAAACTACCACTACATATCGAGAAAACCATTAAAAATTGATTTTTATGTGAAAAAATAACATTTTACAAAAGGCCAATGTTTATTACGTTTTGTTTATTTTCAACTTCCACATAGACCCTTTGATTCAAAGGTCCGATATGGAAACTGAGTTGTTTTGTTTTCGCACCCGTGATCGTCTCAGGGACAAACACGATGTTGTTCAAAACAAAGATCAAAACAAAGCTTGGCCCTTTGTTTTAAATTGGTAAAACAAACGACTTTTACTCAAAATAAGATTTCTCGTATATTTCTGGTCAATTCCTACCCCGTCAAGACGTGCGACGTTGTGATTCTTCTAGATAGCTACACATTAAAAAATGTTTAAAACTTGAAAGCATTTGTAAAACATACTTTTATTAAATTTCATTAGGAAAACACATTCACTAGCGCAAAAGTCTTTGATTACCGGGTAAATTTCTTCGGTTCGCTATCCCGTGTCGCAATGTTTGGTCGTTTCAGGTCATTTCGTTTCGATGATACTGCCTAAAGTACTTCGCGCTGCAGGTACACTTTTTTCTCCGGGTGAGCCGCTCATACCATCGAAGCCTCCAGCCCGTAGGAACCATTCAGCAATTCGACCAAGACGGCCAAGTGATTTTCCGGCTTCGAGGATGGTGGCTTGGGCCTTAAGTCTCGATACCAAGGGAAGCCGGAAATGCTCGACGCCTTTTTGATCGATTCTGCCGTCGATGCGATGGACACCTTCCAATAAGGCAGGACGTTCAATTTGGGCCCAGATCCGACGAAACATTGCACGAGTTAGGATTTAAACAATTTGGAGCAGCTTGCTGCAAAAATTATTGCCATTGGCACATCTGAAATGAAGTGGAGATTAATCAAATAACATCGACAAAAATCAAATTTTAGAAAATCTTACCGTGGGACGTCTCCGGTGTAACTCTGACTGGAAAATCGATTACGAACACTTCAATATCGTGATCAGACTTCTATTACACACAAAAATACTTAAAACTGGTCGCGAATAGTGAAAAAAAGCTTTTAAAACCAAATAAAATTACTTTGCTTGCAAAAGACCAAACAGCAAAGCTGAATCTGTTTGGATTTGGCCTGCTTGGCCAAAAACAAAAGAACAACAAAAACAAACCGCCATCCTGTTTGACCCAGGGCCCATGTGGAAAGCAAAACTGTCAATTTTTACAAAGGCGCTAAAACGCAAAGGGCTGAATACGATCCCACACGAGTAAAACAATCGATCGGGGCTTATGTTACTTTTTCATCAATTTTATCGTAATAATTCAATTTTTTCATCAATTTAAGTTTAAGGATGCATAACTATACCATTTTTACACATGTTGTGTAAATCATTTTCGCAGTTTGCTTAATTGGTTTGAAATAGGAATTGAAAAACTAATTGCAAATTTCATTCTTGTTTTTCTCAATGTTTTGAAAAATGACAATGGCCGTTTTACAATGTTACAATGTTTTACAATGTCAAAGCAACTTTTCCAAAACAACAAAAGATTTTTGTGGAATTTAGAAAATCAAGGTTTGTTTCAACGCAAAATTGGCGTTGATTATATTCAACAAATTTTTTGTTGAATCAAACCTCGTACGACGTACAGGCTGATTCTACAAAATATTTTACAGCGTGTACATATTCCATGATCCTACCGGTTGTTGCGTTTAAAATGGAATTCACATACGATACGAATCGAACTCCGTTTCAGAATTCGAATTGAGTTGACTGGACTACTGCTTGCTTGTCAAACAGTTTGTAACAGCGACTGAATAAAATGTTGTATCATACATTAAATAAATGTCGCGCAACAATACAGACATCCGATGCAACACTGTTTTGTCACTTGATTTGGCGCAATTTCCCAAAAACATTTCAACGCGGATTCCATTGTTCCGAGTGTAACCCGTATCCAAAAAAACCAGCAATGACCGAGAAGGAAGTGACCGATTCGCTGACCAAGCTGTCCCTGGAGCAGAAGCGGGCCGACTATCTGGACTGGAACGAGTACTTTATGGCGACGGCGTTTTTGGCCGCGAAACGAAGCAAGGATCCAAACACCCAGGTGGGCGCGTGCATCGTGAATGACGAGAGGAAGATCGTCGGAGTTGGTTATAATGGGTTCCCGATCGGGTGTGGGGACGATGACTTTCCCTGGGGGAAGAACTCGAATGATCCGTTGGATACGAAGTATCTGTACGTTTGCCATGCCGAGATGAATGCGATTTTGAACAAAAACAGTTCGGATGTGAAGAATTGCACAATGTACGTGGCGTTGTTTCCGTGCAACGAGTGCGCGAAGATCATCATCCAGTCGAGGATCCGGGAGGTGATTTACATGTCTGACAAGCACGCGCTTAAGAAGTCGACGATTGCCTCGAAGAAGATGTTTGACGCCGCGGGGGTTAAGTACTGGCAGTTTGTGCCCAAGAGTAGCAGGATTGTGATAGACTTTTCGGAAATTGACTGGGATAATTTGAACCAGCTGCCGGCGACACCGAGGAGATGAGCTGACACCAAAGAAATGTGACGCATGTGTTTTTTTTTATCATAAACAGTTATAATTTATTGATTATAAACTTCTCTTCTATAAATAGCTTGTGGATATATCATAAGGATTTTTTACAATTACAAAAAAAAAAAACTTGATCAAAATTGAATGTCCAATAAAACTATGCCAGACTGGTACAAAATAAATATACGAGTTTTTGTTTCGTGCTCTTCAGCGGTACATTCGGCTTAAAAATGGTCAAATTGGTACAAATTAAACCTGTTCTGAAACAAACAAACAATGATCTTGTGGTTTTCTTTCTAGCCTGTTTGAAAGTCTAAACTCTGCGCATTTGAACTGTTTGAAAAAACTCTTACACTAACTAACTGGCTAACACTACTCTTTCGTTTCATATATATTAGCAATTAAGGAAGATGGTGCTCTTTTTTGTTATTTTTTTGTTCACGTGCGACTAAGGAAAGTGCCAAATAATTAGTAAAAAGATAAACGAAAAACTCATTGAACTGTGTTAGTGCCAACGCTAAAATATGTTAGTCCTTGCCTGAGCATGCCTTCAGCGTTTCTCTCACTTTGTTTGCTTCTTACTCTTTGTACTAGAGTACACCTCTGTTGTTAGTATCGACCGAAGAAAAAATAACCCTGCCCTTATTCGATACGCGGCTGCAAAAATAAACTGTTTGAATTCTTATCAGCTAGAGCTTAAAACGAACGAATCCCGCTCAAAACGCGCAAACACACACACATTTCTCCGTATTTAACAATTGCTTGTGCCTGTGGTGGTGCGGCCAAAACAACGCACATGGTCCAGTAACCTAGCCTAGCCTAAAGTACGCGCACACTCTTCCGTCCTCCTCCCATTGGGTTGCTACTTGTAAAAGTTTAGCGAGCGCGGCTGGAGGGACGTTTTCTTGAGACAGTTGTGCGCCTGCTGGGTCATGAAGAGCTGGTCGCGCGTCTTCCCGCAGGCGTACTTTTCCCACTTTGGGTCGAGAATCTGCGAATGAAATGTGGAGAATTTTCATGAGAACTAGGTGTGCTTCTTACATGGTGTCAATTCTAAGTTTAATTTTCAAAAAACCATTATCTTAATTTATTTTTGAAAAACTTTTTTTTTTACGAACTTGGTTTTATAAGGACCAGGGATCGGCATTCTTTGGGTTTCAGGTTGCCCATCCCACCTTGAAATTACAGCTTCCAGCTTAGTGGTTGAAACTGTAGTCAACACACCGTTGAATTTGAAAAACATATTCTTGTTTTTAATGCTTATGGTTTCCTGTACTTCTCCTCTGAATATTAAAATTTTTAGATCTAATCAATCTAATTTAATGTTGAAAATTGTGGATATTGAAAAACTTTGTAAAATATACCTATATCATTATTTTTAACAAAAAAAATGGAAACACAACAAATCGCAATAGATTTTGTCTATTTTTTTTTATTTTAAAATTATTTTTATTCGAAAGTTTGGAAAGTTTTACGATACTCTTTTTGAAACCTTTTTTTCTGTTAGCTTTTCTTTCAGAAGCAGTATCTTAGCAAACAATCTTCTACGTCTGTGAAGCTAATTTATGGATCCTTCCAAATATGGCATGGCTTCTAAAAATATCGACTTTTCTCTACGCCTAAAAAAATAAGGAAAATTGGCAACACTCCCAAATGAGTTTTGTACAACTTGTACAACAGCTCGGAAGATGGCATTTTTTTGTCATCTGAAACTTCTAAAAACAAGAAAAAAAATTGTTTTTTTGTTTGAAAGCTTTAATTGAAAAAATGGTCCAGTTTATCAGAAATTTGAAACCTTTTTTCTGAAAAAGCTCTAAGCAATACTTACAACTTTGCTGAACACAACAAAAAGGTAGATTTAAAAATCCTTTCTCTAGATACAGGTTCTTGAATATTTAGAAAGCGTTTTTGGACGAACCAAAAATTACATCTTTGGTCAAAGAAAAAGTACATCCAAAGTTTTATCAAAATTAAATAACAAATATATTTTTTTTTTAAATTGCTCATTCTTGATGGAATTAGTAATATTCAATGCTCAAAATATTCCTAAACAGTCCTGCATAAAATGCAGTAAATATTTCTTGATTGCAATTCTTTAGTTGGAAATTATCCATTGAAAATTTAAAGAGAAAAATTACCAATCCCAATTTGGGAGTAAACAAAATGTTTGATTTTTAATCATATTTTCTTTTTGTCAGATTTTCAAACTTTTAATTTTAAAATAAAAATATTATGTTGATAAATATTGCAACCAACTGAAAACAATTTGAAATATCTATTTGGTGTGCGTGAACGCCATTTAAAAGTGATTGTTCGTGACGTTTAAATTGACTTTTTCAAACCAACGTGTATTATTTGGGACTATTCAGAAAAATGGCCTGAAATTTTTAAAATTACTTATTTTATCAATATGTTTTGGTATGTTTTAATGAAACGAAACGTATTTTTCGAGCCATAGAAAAATAAGGGCCAAAATGTTGACGCCCGTACGTCCGTTTTAATGGGAACAATCAAAATCTCACCAAACAAATTTGTAACATAGTTTTTGATGAACATTTTATTCAATGAGTACAATAAGCTTGATTTAAAAAAATCATTTATTTTTCTATATGTTAGAAAAGAACCCACGACCTTTTTTCCAAAAAATAGGTATTTTCCTATAATTTAGCCTGTTTATTTATTTTCAAACATCTTCATACCAGTAACAAGGGGATTATTTTGGGCAAAATGTCAGAACATATTTTTATTTCTTTGAAAAAGAAAACAAAACATTGAAAAAAACGTTTCATAAATAGTCAAAAATTCATTAATCATCGATTTTTATTTTATTTTGAAAAAAAAAAATTATTTTTAAAAACCAGACTTTATGTCGAAGTGGCATAATTTTTTCAAAAATTGCCATTGAAAATACGGGTTTTTTTTAATTTAAAGTATGGTATGCAGATCGGAAATGCTCAAGTAAAAAAAAAATTTAAAATTAAATTGGACTCTTTATTTAAAAAATTTCAAAAATTAAAATCCGAAAAAAATGATATTGAAAAAAAATAACTTTTTTTTATCATTCTGTTGAATTTCCAATATTATTATATCGAATACAAGATTAATATTGATACGTTTGTAATTTTCAGTCGCATTCAAATAAGCAAATTCAAAATATTTGATTTTTTACTAAAACATTGCAAACAAGCACCGCGCAAAGAAATGTCAACCGCAACTTTTCGATTTTGTTCCTTTTCAGCTGCGAACCGCTTAAGAAAAATCTTTTCATGACCGTTTCTTGGGCGTTTTTTATATGGAGTTTTGCGCTCCTTCCGAGCTGCATATCAGCCTTAAAATAGTATGTACGATCCAAAGATACAAAACGGCCTTTATGGTGATAGGAAACCCCCCTAAAAATGTAAGCAACAAGTACACATGAAATTCATTTTCGGGTTTTACAAGGGTTTTTGTGGAGAACTACTACTTCTGACTACGAGGATTAAAAAATAAAATTTTCGATATTTTTTCTTCATGTTGTTCAACGAGTTTCATTTCTGGAGAAACTTTTGAAACGGGGACATAAGCATTTTGACAGCTAGAACTATTTTGCAAATTCCGAGCCATCAGGCAACTATTTAACAAAACCCGCAGGGTTAGAAGGTAGCTTTGAACGCCTGTTATTCTTTAACATATCGAGTTTTGTAAAAAAAAGTTACTTGTTGGCTTGAAATTTGCGAAATAGTTCCAGCTATCAAAATGCTTATCCGCCCTTTTCTCGTGTTGCTCCAGATTTATTAAAGTTTGTTAACGAGTAAGTATCCAATAAAAACAAACCGTTAGATTTATATACAGCAATTCCCCACGAAAACAGCATGGAAAAAACTAAAGTCCTCGGATCGAGCTCAAAATTTTTCTGGGGGTTCCCTGGCCGAAATAATTAGACCCGTTTTTTTTTGTTTGGCCATTAGGGTGACCTACGCCGTGTTAGGATGGTCTGAAAAATTGCCATTTTCGTCGATTTTCGCAAAAACCACTTTTTTCGAAAAATCATAACTCCTCGCCATTTTAACCGATTTCAATTGTCTTATACGCAAATGAAAGGTGATAAGTTGGGCTTTTAAAGAAAAATAGTAAGAAGTTTCAAAAATCTAGTCTAACAGATGAAAAGGGCTTATGAAACTTTAAAATGCCGTTTTGACGGTGTCTGGACCAAAGAGCCTATATCTGGAAATATTTTTATCGGATTCCCCGGACATTTTTACATAACATACTACAAAATTGGAGGAGTTCATTTAGAGGATTCCGAGATATGATTTTTTGAAAATAAAATCCGTATTTTCTGACGCGCCGCGCGCAAAAACCGGAGAATGACGAAATTGGCAAAAAATCAACTTTTTTCACTAAAACTGCGATAACTTTAAAATTTCAGCGATGACCTGTAGATGTTTGGGTACCAATTTTCGTAATTAAGAGACGCAACTTTTGGTACCCAGACATGTATAGGTCGGGTCTAGCTCATTTCCCCGAATGACATTTCCCCGAATGCCATTTCCCCGAAAATCATTTCCCATTATTGGCCACATCCCCGAATACCATTTCCCCTAATCAGCCACATCCCTGAATGCCATATCCCCGAATATCATTTCCCCTAATCGGCTATATCCCCGAATGCCATTTCCCCTAATCAGCCATTTCCCCGAATGCCATTTCCCCGAAGTGACTCTTACGCCAATTGCCGTTTATTTAAATTTAAATTTTCCCGAATTTTCATATCCCCTAATCATCATTTTCGCTAAAGCCTTTTTCCATCATAACAGTTATTTTCTTTCTCAATTTTTCCGAACAAACAGCTTTTTCGGGTATGCTGTTGATTAAATGTTGTAAATTGGGTAGTAAAGCCCTTTGTCAATTTTTATGAACAACGGTAAGAAACTATTTTTGATAACGTTTTTTTCATTTTTATGCAAAAAAAAAGTTATTGACAAGACAACATTTTTCCGATGGATAAACTATGGTCCCTTTGGAACGAGCTGTCAAGTAGGAGCTTTTCTGCCAAGAAGGGCCGTGAAGTGAATTTTTAAAAATTGAATAATAAATCCATTTTAAATCCTTTTTGGTCGTTCAAAGGGTCATTGTACTTCGAAAAATAAGCTTTATCGCTGTGAACAATAATATCACAAATTGAGGCTTAATTTTAGGACCCAATTACAGTCCAGACTCGATTATTCGATTATCCGAAGGTTTGTATGGGACTTCAGATAATCACGAACAATTTTTTTCTTTTCCTTCTTTTAAACATCAATTTTGAGTTCTGCAACCCCATTTTAGTCAAATTTGAACAGTCGATTGCCTATTAAATAATAAAAAGTATTTTTTCAATATTTCAACACCGCCATATTGGCCGCCATCTTGGATTTAAAAGTTTTAAATCACTTTAACGTAGTTTAGGGGTCATACTTAAGCTCGACAATAAAAAAATAGGTATCGAATTTTTTTTTTCGTGATTCGATATCCGAAGTGAAATTTTTCCGAGGCCTTCGGATAATCGAGTCTGGACTGTACTAGTTTTTTTTTAAGTTCAATTAACATTTGTATTCAACCGCATAATTAGATGCTGTTTTTTGAGAAATTTGCAAAGAATTTGTCTTTTTTCGAATTTTGTTCAAAAACCCAAAAATTGAACAAATACGTACATAAGGCTGGTACAAATTTTATTTAAAGTTTTTTTTATTATACTTTTCGCCAAATCCCAAACCAACAATGTGAATAAAATGATCAGTGTGAACGGGGTTCTGTACTACGAAAATCGCACAGTATATTTTTTAAATCATGAAAAATAACAAAACTTCTATTGCATTATTATTATCAGGTCTATAAGGGTGTGTTCTCATAACTCCAGAATTGACGTAAATTCGCAAAAGACGTTTTTGAATTAACGTCGAACCGATTGGTTTGTGTCTTAGGAAAAAGTAAACCGCTAACGTTTTTTATAGCTGAAAACTCCGCCAGATGGCAGTGATCGCACATTTTCTGTAAATGCTTAACTTTTGAAAACGACGAAATTCTGGAATAAATTTTGAAAATGACTTATATTTTTAAATCCAAAAATTAAAATTGACAATTTAACTGAACCGGGTGTTTGGGGTGTTATTCCGACTGCTTAATTTGCATTTAGATTGTCCATAACCATGAATGTTCCGTTAATCGTTCAAACAAGGCATCATTGACTACCAACGATTTTCAATTCAAGTCTAAGTTTGATGTGATAAAAATTGCCATCAATTTTTTTCTTATAAAATGCTATTTCCCCGAACGCGGTCAAGCGGAAATGCTCGGCGCCTAGGAGCGCGCGCGCTCCGGGGCACCGGGCATTTCCGCTTGACCGCGTTCGGGGAAATGGCATTCAGGGAAATGACTATTCAGGGATATGACTAATCGGGTAAGTGGCATTCGGGATTGTGGCCCATTCGGAAAAGTGGCATTCGGGGATGTGGACGATTAGGGGAAATGGGAAATTCGGGTAAATGGAATTCGGGGAAATGACTATTAGGGGAAGTGTCTTTTCGGGGAAGTGGCATTCGGGGAAATGTCCCTTCGGTAATATGGGTTTCGGGGAAATGTCATAGATTCGTATAGGTCATCGCTGAAATTTTTAAGTTATCGCAGTTTTAGTGAAAAAAGTTGATTTTTTGCCAATTTCGTCATTCTCCGGTTTTTGGCCGCGGCGCGTCAAAAAACACGGATTTTATTTTCAAAAAATCATATTTCGGAATCCTGTTAATGAACTCCTCCCATTTTTTAGAATGTTATGTAAAAATGTCCGGGGAATCTGATAAAAATATTTCCAGACATAGGCTCTTAGGTCCAGACACCGTCAAAACGGCATTTTAAAGTTTCATACGCTCTTTTCATATGTTAGGCCAAATTTTTGAAACTTCTTACTATTTTTCTTTGAAAGCCCAACTTATCACCTTTCATTTGCGTATAAGACAATTGAAATCGGTTAAAATGGTGAGGAGTTATGATTTTTTGAAAAAAGTGGTTTTTGCGAAAATCGACGAAAATGGCCATTTTTTAGACCACCCTAACACGGCGTAGGTCACCCTAATGGCTAAACAAAAAAATACGGGTCTAATTATTTCGGCCAGGGAACCCCCAGAAAAATTTTGAGCTCGATCCGAGGACTTTTGTTTTTTTCCATGCTGTTTTCGTGGGGAATTGCTGTATAGTTAGATTTTTTTGAAGATTTAAAAAAATATAAAATCGTATCTTATCAATTACAACAAAAAAAAACCTTCAACGGTTTGATAATCAGTATCTAAACAAAACTGTTAGAAAGTGTTGCTGAGTGACATTAAAATCATCAAGGCTTTCCCTGACTTTTCCAGAAATCGACACCATGCTCAACCACCTTAGCCAATCGTCTCTCACCTGCACCGGTTCGGCTGGTTTGACGGGCACGTTCTGTCCCCCTCCGGCCGCATCCAGGATGCCACCGCCGCCGTCCAACAGCAGGTCCGAATCACTGAGCGTTTCCCGCAGAATACTGGGCGGCGAAAAAATTACGCCAGAGTCCGATATCAGCGATTTGCTCTAGAATAAAAGAGAAAATGTTGTGTGTTTCATGAGTAAAACTCTAATCGCGGACAGGGCTCAAGTTAGTAGCACTTTGGTGTTTAGTTCGACATACCGGCTTGCGCGCGCTCACTTACCGGCGTCTCCGCGAAGAAGCTCATGTCGCTGTTTTCCCAGTTTTGCGTGAAGGCGGACCGTTTGGCGCGCGGGGATTGCGCCACCTTGGCCGGGTCCGGTCGCGACCCGTTCGTGATGGTTCGGTTCGGGTCGACGGCACCGCTACTTTCCTTGGCCTGCTCGCTGTTCATGATTTCCGCAATGTCTTCGCCGAGTCGCGCCGGACTGGGTGGAATGTAGCTAGAATTTGAAGAAATAGCTCAAGTTTAATCTTTGTGGAGAAATTAACTTGAAGAACTTACACTTCCGATCGTCGCTTGCCCAGCTCGGCCATCGCATTTTTGAACGGGGTTGGCGTTCGCGGCTCGATCTTGACGCCCTTCGCCGGCGTTTTCGCTGGACCCTTGCCTTCATCCTCGGCGAGCTTCGAGCTGGTACCGCTTTCTTTCAACGGGATCGGTGTGCTCAGCAGACTAGTATCGTTGGTCTGTAATTTGGGAGGGGAAAAATCGAATTAATCAAGGATTCTTCTACGGTGAATCATCTTCGAATGACAATTATAATAAACCAAAAAAACAAAACAAAAAAACGTACTTTAATGCAAGCTTTCTTAACCGGCGTGCTGGCCGGAAGCTGATCGAACGAAACATTCAAGCTGGGTGAGTTCAAAAACTGACTGGGTGAGAATGGAAGCGGTTTGATGGGGGTGACGGTAGGCGATAGCAGGTGCCTCTCCGGCCCTGGCAGGTCCTGGCTGTTGATGGACGTTGGCGGCTGATGATGGTTGGCGGCGGCCGCTCCACTTGCCACCGATGTGGTGGCCTGCAGCAGCTGCTGCTGACGTTGCTGCTGGTGGGCGAACAAAAGCTGCTGCTGAAGATCGTTCTGAAATGGGGCCGACGACGACAAACTCATAAAACTCAAGAAACCAAAAAAAAAAACATATACCAAGCCAAACAAGTCCCCCAAAACCCTTACCATCTCATTCTCGTCCCGGAACTTTCGCTTCCTCCGCAGTATGCTGGGCGTGTTGATCTTGAACTTGCGGTCCTTGCCATCGCCGTCGCTACTGCTGAGCAGGTCGTTAAAGTCCACGTTCGTGTACGGCTGCTGGGATGGTCCATTTCCGGTGCCATTACTGCCTGCGACCCCACCTCCTCGAATGATGTTGTTATTGTTCACAACGACTTTGGCATTCACAAACGCACCGCTGCCGCCGCCGGTGGTGGTCTTCCCCGTGGCGTACAGCGGCGCAATCACAAACTGCTTCTCGCTGGTCGAGTTCGGCATCGGCGAGATCAAAAAGTCACCCTGCTCCGTCGACACCGCAACCGGACCGGCGTCGTTCGAGTCCTCGTTCCCACTCTCGATCGAGGCCGCCTTCTTCCGGTTGTTGCAGATGATGTTCCGCAAACTGTTCTGACCGGTGCCCCCCGTGCCACTACTGCTGTTTTGCGATGGTACCTGCTGACTCGCGGAAGAAGACGGTTGCGTTTTTGGTTTACGGCGCGTTGCCTCCGGACCTTCGTACTTTCGTCGCATCGTCGAGTTCCAGTGGTTCTTGATGGCGTTGTCCGTCCGACCGGGCAACAGCTTGGCGATCTTGGCCCACTGGTTGCCCCACTGGAGGTGCGCCTGGTAGATGATGTTGTCCTCCTCCTCGGTCCACGCCGTCTTTTTGATGTTCGGGTTGAGGTGGTTGTGCCATCGTTCGCGGCACTGCTTACCGATGCGGCCACGCAGATGTCGGGCGATTAGGGTCCACTTTTTCGGGCCGTACTTGGTGACCAGCTCGACCACTTTGTCGTCCTCCTGTTTTGGGGAGAAATAAAATTAAAAAAAAAATCATTAGCTTTGACTTCAAAACATGTTTTTATACAATTTAAAATATAACATGTAAAATTACAGGTTAAAGGTGCAATTCATTCAACGCAATTCACACTGTGAAATCATTTAGACTCTATTTAAATCTTAGAGAAAGATCTTATAGTCCAATGAAAAAAATGAAATAAAAATAAAAAAACAAAAATTAGCTGGGAGTCCCATAAAAATTCAAAGCTCTTGGCTCATCGACCTAACCAATATGCCTAAATTTTTTACGGGTTGTTTGGACATATAGCCTCTGGGTCAAATATGCATGTTCCTATTGTCTTTTGATATCCATTTGCAGAGCCTCTGACAAATTTGTTTAGTTTTTCGTATGCAATATTTATTTAAAACACGACTACAACAGCCATGTAAGCCTGAAAACTGTAAAAAAAGATAGATAAATTAACTAGAGTGCATGGACTTTAAACTTGTTTATAAATTAGAAGAAAAAAGAGCAATTCTCTACTAAATCGACCGATTTCAAGAATTTAAATTGATTTATAGCTTACATTTTTAAAAAGCTCAACTAACATAGTGAACCCTTGCATAATCCATTTGAAAAACTACTCTAGATTTGACTGAATTAGGCGGATCTACGGTTGTCAAATTTCCGTAATCCCAAACCATTTTCGAGATATGAGATGCTGCAGTTCTCTCAGATTTCGGTAATTCGATTTTTTTTTTGTATTTTTTAATCCGACTGAAACTTTTTTGGTGCCTTTGGTATGCCCCAGAGAAGCCATTTTGCATCATTATTTGTCTCTATAATTTTCCATACAAATTTGGCAGCTGCAAATGATGTATGAAAATTCAAAAATCTGTATCTTTTGAAGAAATTTTTTGATCGATTTGGTGTCTTCGGCAAAGTTGTAGGTATGGATACGAACTACACTGAAAAAAATGATGCACGGTAAAAAAAATGATTTTGAATTGATGATTTTTTGTGTCACAAAAACTTGATTTGCAAAAAAACACTATTTTTTTTTTTATATATATATGTCAAATGCCAACTTTTCAGAAATTTCCAGGCTGTGCAAAAAATCTTTGACCGAGTTATGAATTTTTTAATCAATACTGATTTTTTTTCAACTTCATTTTTCGATGTAAAATTAAATTTGCAATCAAAAAGTACTTGAGTAAAATTTTGATAAAGTGCACCGTTTTCAGGTTAAGGCCATTTTTAGGTAACTTTTTTTCTCAAAATAGTCACAGTTTTCATTTTTTTAAATTAGTGCACATGTTTGCCCACTTTTGAAAAAAAATATTTATAGCTGAGAAAATTCTCTATATTTTGCTTTTTTGAACTTTGTTGATACAACCCTCAGTTGCTGAGATATTGCCATGCAAAGGTTTAAAAACATGAAAATTGATGTTTTCTAAGTCTCACCTCTCACCCAAATAACCCACCGTTTTCTAATGTTGATATCTCAGCAACTAATGGTCCGATTCACAATGTTAAAATATGAAACATTCGTAAATTTTTCCGTTTTTTTCGAAAAAAATATCTTCAAAATTTTTAAACAAAGACTAACATTTTAAAAGGGCGTAATATTGAATATTTAGCCCTTTTGAAATGTTAGTCTCGATTTAAAATTTTTGAAAGGTATTGATTAAAAAATGCATAACTCGGTCAAAGATTTTTTGCACAACCTGGAAATTTCTGAAAAGTTGGCATTGAATGTCCTCTAAAACATAATAGTGTTTTTATGCAAATCAAGTTTGAGTGACAAAAAGTTAAATTAGAAATCACCAAAAAAAAATTTACCATGTATCTTTTTTTTCAGTGTAGTCCATATTTATACCTGCAACTTTACCGAAGACACCAAATCGATCAGAAAATTCCTTCAAAAGATACAGAATTTGGAATTTTCATACATCGTTTTTGTATGGACAGCTGCCAAATTTGTATGGAAAATTATATGGACGAACTAATGATGCAAAATGGCTTCTTTGGGCATACATACCGAAGGCACCAAAAAAAGTTCAGTCGGATTAAAAAATACAAAAATTAAAATTCTAAAAAGAGACCGATTTCGTAGAGAATTGCTCATATGTCAAACTTGATTCCAGATGTGTCCACCGCCAATCCGCGAGACAGATCCGAACCCAAAGTTTTTGAGTGGCGGGTCAAACGTAACAAAATATTAAAAAAAAATCACGTCAATCTAGGTCTTAAAAAATGCCACTATTAGTTTAAGTTATTCGAAATTTTGGGTATTTTTTGGGACATTTTCCTCATTTAAATATTAGAAAACAGATATCTAGAGTACTTTTTCAAAAGGTCCTATGTGCAAAAACCTCAATCTGAGAAATTTGATGATAAAGTTTTGGTGCACATTTTTAAATCCCATTCAAACACGTTTGGGTATTTTTCGATTCTGAAAACGCCCAAATGGGTCTAGAGTAATGCTTTTCAAGTGTACATCTCGGGATTATATAAAAGACAAGATTACGCTTAGTTCTGACGCAATTTGGTTCATACAACCTGTGAGTGCACATAGGACACGTTTCATAGAACAATTTTTGCACATAAGACATTGGCATTGGACTATATTCATGTGGCATTGCACATAAAACTTTATCAAATAAAATTTAAATCTCGATTTAAACAAAAACTAAATTTTGTAATAATAATGTATTTCCAACCCTCTCGCAACGTGTAGGCATCAGCTGATGAAGAGCATGAAATATTTCAATGCCTCCAGCGCGTGAGAGGAGAGAGAAGCCGTTATTTACCAATGAGCATTCTGTCAGATGGGTGGCGGGTAGGATAATTTACAATGCCAAATTAACCAATGCGCCAATGTAAACAATCAATATTGTTTACTTTGGCGCATAGGATAATTTGACATGGTAAATTGTCTTATCCGCCTATCGAGCTGTGAGCGCACATAATACATTTTTTAATCTTTCGTTTTTGAAAGTTTTTGGCCCAAGTAGTGTAAACATATTATTTAACACTTATAAACAAGTGTTCCGATAGCCCCCCAGCAGCACTGCATGCGCACAACTTTTATGCCAAAGTGATTACCACGTCACGGATTATTACCATGTCCGATTATCACGTCACAGTCTCACGTACCCTCCCCCCCCCCCCCCCTCTCCCTTATCACACTTGCGACAACTCTCCACCCCCCTCCCCCCTTAGAGCGTGACGTACTTTATGGATGACGCCTACGGCCTAACGAAGGATGCAAGATGTTGATTCAGGAGCGGCCCTGAGAACCTTGCTCTTCGCCAAAGAATTATTCCGATCTCAGGGGTTGGATCTCCGAACGGGTTCTACGGCTGTTGCTTGGCCGAGGGGTGAGGTCAGCTTGGGACTTGAAGAGCGCAAGTCGCACAAAACTGGAATCAATTGCGTTGATCGAGATGCTTATGCGGCGGTCCGAATCGCGCGCCTCGAAGTCATGTCCCCGAGCAAGTCCAGGATCTCATCCGAGTACTGGGTAAAGTGCTCGTATGAATCGAACGCCGCTTAACTGCCAGGGCCATGAACGAGTCGGTTAGGTTGCCGACTTGATACCGTTTGGGAGGAGTCTGGAAAAACGGAAAACATCGGGTCACAAAAAAACAGAGGCACAGAAGAAAAACACTCGTAACGTGCTGTTGGCAGTTCATCAGCGGGACTTTGCCGGACAGCTCCAGATGCTGCAGGCAGGTCAAATCATAGGACGAGTACGCCCAATGGACGTAATCCAGCATTGCATTGCAGACTGCACGATAAGAAAGGTAGAAACGAGTAGTCGTAGAAAGGTCGAAAGGTAGTCGTGCGGAATATCCAAGATGGAAACATCCGAAAAGATCAACCACTGCAGGTTTTCGTGCTCTTAGACAGACAGATGGACTTTATCTGGTTGTGACGTAGTTCTTAAGCTGGCTGATGAGCAGCTATTAGGACCTGTCGAGCGCGAAGAGTCACAAGCGATTCTTCAGCGAGGTAAGTTCGCTCAGATTAGCAGCCAATTCCTCCGTAAAACCAGTTCGTTTATGGCTGGCTGTGAGAAAAGATCATCACGACGACGAAGCCGCGACGCACTTGTCGTAGTGTCCATGCTGGAACTGAAAACCACGGCGTAGTACTGACAGATCGTGCACGGCCGCCATGCGACCGCGTATTCCGTTACGGTGACGCTGCTCCAGCTGGACGATACCCTGCGTAGTCAGGAACAACACGTCGTGATCGGAGCGCTTCTGCAGAGCCTTTGTTACATACATGTAAATCGATAAAAAAAAAAAAACGATACTTAATCCACCCTTAGGTGGTTGGTGCCTTCCTCACATTTAAAGGGCGCTATCCAAAATCCAAAAGTGCGTAAATAACACTTTAGTGCAGGGGTGACCAAAGTATGGCCCGCGAGGTGATTTTTTGTGGCCCGCGGACCCATTTTGAATAATCATGTATAATGGCCCGATGATCACTTGTAAAGTGATTTTTTACTTTTTCAAAAGTAAGGTTTATTCTAAACATTTTTATGCTTATCTTTTTTTTGCTGATAAAAATACTAATGATTTATTAATGTTTTGATCCCTATTTTAGGACACAGTTTCACAAGTTTCAATGTGAGTGAAACTAGTAAATATTCATCGAAAATTTTTTGAAAATTCAGGCTTTCAGGATTAAGGCAGATTAAATGTTGAAATCGGAGGAGTAAGGCTGTTGCAAGTATTTTATATAGTTTTTTTCGAGAACCCTCCCCTCCTCCCATTATTACAAATTGGCTCATGGGCAAATTTAATTCAATAAAAAACTTCAAAATATCGATAGACATTTCAGTGCAATTAGCTGAAATCAATTAAAAATGCAATCCTTTGCGTTTAAAATCATTTTGAGCATGTTCTGGATCATAAAAAAATTCGATGAATAATTTTTTTTTTTTTGCTAAAATGTTTACATTTACAATTCATCTTTACGGGTGCTTAAAACATTTTCTAAAAATTGGTTCATGGAATTGTTAAATTTCTTGCACTCAAAGATTTCTTATTAGTCACACGTAATTCAAAGATAAAATTACGATATTTAATTAGTCACACTTGATTTTAAGATAAAATTACGCCGATACTAAATTAGGCAGATTACATGTCACCGTTTTCAAAATATATAAAAAAACTGTAAAATTTCACGGAGAGCACAAGTACATTAAGCTAAAAGCTTTTGTGTCTTTCATTATTTTTAATTAAAAAATGTTGAAAAATATCAGAAATTACAAAAAAACTTCTGCTGATAGATTTTTTTTCTAGTCTTATAAATTAAAATAACGTATTTTTTTTATAAATTATTTGGCCCGCAAGCTCATTTGAGCTTCAAATTTGGCCCGGCCTCCAAAAACTTTGAGCACCCCTGCTTTAGTGCTTATAACTTTTGATAGGGTTGTCAGATCTTCAATGTTTTAGACGCATTTGAAAGCCCTTTTGAATACCTATCCAACGATACGTCGCATGAGAGATCCGAACAACGTTTTCATCAACATATCTGAGATCCGGCCTCCAAAAAGCGTATAAATAACACTTAAGTGCTTATAACTTTCGATAGATTTGTCAGATCTTCAATGTCTTGGACGCGTTGGAAAGGTCTTTTAAATACCTTTCTAAAAATGTATAGCATGACGGGTTTTCTTACAAAAACCACCCTTTTTACAATCTTCCGGACTTTTGTTAAAATCGTTTTTTTAGCATAACTTTTTAAGTACTTAACTAAACTGCATAATTTTCAATAGCGACTTATGGGACCCCAAGACGGATCGAATGACGCCAAAACGGACAAAATCGGATCAGCCAATGTCGAGATAATCGAGTGACAATTTTTTGATCAACATCCGACCACACACACAGAAATTTGCTCAGAATTTGATTCTGAGTCGATAGGTATACATGAAGGTGGGTCTAGGAGGTTTAATTGAGAAGTTCATTTTTCGAGTGATTTTATAGCCTTTCCTCAGTAAGGTGAGGAAGGCAAAAAGTCAGAAGTTGGTGTGAGCACACACTTAATTTTATTAAAAAACTGTTATCAGGGCATTAAAATACACATTTACATCTATTATCAAAACATATTTGAAGACATTTGGTTGTATCACTGCCGAAATATACACAGAAAAAAATATTCCTAATCATCTTTTAGTGGATTCAAAAAAAAATCTGTAATATGACATTTTGTGATTTTCTACATGTATGTAACCCCTTAACCGCCGCAACCTCTATGTTTCCGCCCACTCCGGTGGCCTCAGAAACACTAGTCTCAGCAGCACGTGCATTTTTGGATTCTCGGACACGTTGTCCCAAGCGGCCCAGACGACCTGCATCTGCGTGCGTAATTAGAGTTTGCCGTTGGCGAAGTTGTTGATAGCCGATCCGCCACGAAGCGGATGGCGCGCTCTTTTTTAAGGTTTCTAGAAGCGTCCTCCGTACCACGTCCGCCGCCGCTTGGTTGGTCGTTGTCGGGGGACCAGGTACCGTAAAGCAGTGCTGCGGGTGATGAAAAAGTAGTTTAAGGTTAAGGTTTATTAAATTTAACAGCATAACATTTCCTCCTGAAATGTGTTAATCGGTACCGTGGCCATCCGAAGTCGTCCCTGGCCAAAAGGTGGATGTTTTCTGGCCTTCCGGATGTTTTTGGTCGGTTCCTTGGCCATCCGGATGGCTTCTCTGTGCAAGAGGGATGATGCTTTTTGGCCATCCGGATGGCCACGGAACAGACAAAATCTATCCGGGCGGCCAAAAAGCATCCTCCCTTTTGGACAGGGACACCTTCCAGATAGCCACGGAACCAAGAAAACCCATCCGGAAAGCCAAATAATGGCCACGGTACCGGCAAACCCAACCCGAAAGGCCAAACAAATATTCGCCTTCTTGCACAGGGACGCCTTTCGGAGCCGATCCCATGGTCCTGGAATCATCTTTGGGAATCACGGTAATTTTCCACCCTACTTACCGTATTTTTTTGTTGCCGCAATCCTTCGCCCTCCGACACTTTTCTTTAAAAACTCAGACAGTCCACAACAATGATCTGTCCGCGATCCTATCAACCAAAACAAAAACATATTTTATGCTGTTTTATGAGTTGTTTTGGTATGTCATGCTGGGAGTCGTATCCGCCAGATTCGGGAGAGAGAGCTCATTGGTTAAATTTTGCTCTTCTCTTTGCTGTGTCAGGCATTGAAACATTTCATACTCTCTTACAGCTGACGTCTACACGTTAACCGGAACCTAGGCAAACATTATTTTTAAAAAGATATATGGATATAAAAAAATCTATCATTACTTTCTAATTATTCAATAAAATGCGTACATACGTCGTTATTATATTAGCGTATGTGCATAATGATTGAAATATATTTAAAATTGTACATAGGTCGATTTGTTATTGTCGTATGTGCATCATTTTACTGAATGCACATAGGACACTGAGAGGTAAAACGACGTAAATTATTTTGTATGAAAATTTAAGAGAATGCTCATAGGTTATTTTGCATTTCGCTAATAATTTTAAAAATTAAATACTTAGAAGAAATCGGGTTTGAGGATAGTGTAGTTTCGGATATGCAGAACGTCATGCATTGTATAACTCAGTTTGTTTACTTTTGGCGCATAGGACCTTTTGAAAAAGTACTCTAGATATGTAATGTCAAATTCTCAAAAAAGCTTTCAATCAATTGGTTTAAAATTTATTGAAATAAAAAAAACATAAAAAACAAAGCAATATTAAATTATTCATAAACTTTTCGTTCCATTTTCCATGCTTACATTGAAAATGTTTAAGGGCCCATACATTTTTTTCAGATATAATTTGTAAGGGGTCAAATAAACTGTATTAATGTAACAGCGTAACTTTATTTTTAAATCAAGTGAAACTGATGAAAAATGGTAGTCAAAGTATTTTGGTCTTCCAACTATTATCCTACTCCAATTTCAATAAATTTCCAATATTTTTTGTATCCGAGGTGGACGGTTTGTTGGTGTAAAATCTAGATTACTTTATCAAAACCACTAATGTGCCATGGGTTTCCTTTGTTCATAGGACCAGTTGAAAAAGTAAGCAAGAAATAAAAGTGAAGATCAGTCTAGAAAAATGATGTGTAACTTGTAAATTATTATAGATTACTAATATTTTTACTTTTATTACAGTTTTCTACAAATTTGAAGGTTTTATAACACAACTTGAAACCTTCTTTTTTTAAAATACTTTAACACAACCATCTAAAATTGATGTCTTCATACAGTGAAAACATTCAAACAGATTTCTCTACAAATCTGTTCAAATATATATTTTTAAAGATCGTTTCGCTTTTAAGGCTGTCATATCCCTCGACATTTAGGCTTAATAGAGCTATCTAAGCCCGATCTCACACACACTAGCACACCATTTGTTTTGCTGGCTGGTACAAAATTTAACCTCACTTTTTCTTGTGTACGTACACGCAATACATGCGCACGTAGATAACTCTATTGTCAGTTGACGTTTTAGCAATCGGAGCTCACGAATACAAACAAAAGTAATGAAACTATAAATAAAGCTAGGACCGTGTGTCGAGTCCCTTTTTCCCTTTGGAACCTCATACGAACAAGAAGACTTTTATTTCCCAAACCGATCCGTCTCTGTAGTAGTTTACAAGTTTTGTAAAGGCCAGATCAATCAAGGCTGGTACAAATATTTTTAAAAGTTTTTGTCACCCCCCCCCCCCCCTTCAAAATTGGCCCGAAAAATCAGGGGGCAAAAAAAATATTTTTACAATAAACTTCAAAATTTCAATGAAAATTCAAGTGCAACCAGCTGAAATCAAATTAAAATACATTCTTCTGCGTTTAAAATCATTTTTAGCATGTTTGGGTTTATTAAAAATCTTAAGATTTTTTGAAAATTTTCGATGCAAAACCTTTTTTTCGATACAATTTTTGTTTTTGTCAGATCTTAGATTTTTTGAAAACTAATGATAGCAAAACAACTGAACTAGTGCAAAATGCATTTTAAAACACTTTTTTCATTTAAATGTGAAGACTATGGCTTGTTATTTAAATTTTTATATTTTTTTATTTTTTTGCCCCCTTGACCTCGGCCAGGGCCGAGGGACAAAAACTTTTTTTAATATTTGCATCGGCCTAAAATCCGTACCAAAAATCAAAAACCTTAAAATTTTGAAAAAACGCAATTCGCCGATAGAATATTTTGATTTATACAGATTCTGATTCAGGGTGGTAAAAATCAACCTGCCGAAAAGTGTGAAAAGATCCCTACTAATTTGAGATCACACCAATACTTGTTAACAGTGAACAGAAGTAAAGCAATAAAGCAGAACGATCGAGTCGTTCTTTCCGATTACAACCAGCAAGCAGACATCAACTTCTTTTATAACTTCTCCGACCGAAACCGTCTTTAGCGTAGTTATCAGATTCGTCCAGTGTTTAAAATGTTACAGAATTTATAACACCGTCGCTAAAAACATCAACTTTTTCTTCACTCTCTTCTGGCAGCACTTGCTGCTCCTGCAGAAAAGATTGAGGCAGGCAGCGATGGAAAAATCATCATCAAAAGAAAATCTTTGGACGTTCATCAATAGAAAAAATCCGAAGGGAGCATGGCTCTCCTCTCTCGCGCACGAAAGATCGGTAAAAAGAATCTAGAAAAATCATCATCTTGATTATTCGGCGGAACATCTTTTTCACTACTACACTTGCATGTGTAACGTCACAAGTCGAAAAATGAACTGTCACTTTTTGTAGATGGGCAATGAGTGTAAACAAAGCGATACAAATAATTTCAAGTGGTGCTAACAAGGAAATTCACAAAAAATCACCATCAAATTTATTTTTTGGAGAAGTTCGAGAGCGATTTTCTTTTGCGTGATTTGCCTCCTCTCGATTTCGCGGGTTTCGCAAGCGAAAATGATATTTTTTTGCGATTATTCCATCCCTGGAGGCAGGCGTCGCGACGCTCATGTAACCAAGCCGTAACATTTTAAATAGTGGACGAATCTTTTCGCACTCTTCGACAAAGTTGTTGCTACCTGGAACACGGACTATGAGCTCATGAGGTTTTTGAAAAATGCAAAAATCGTTATGTGGCATAAAACTGCCAAAAACCATATTTTTTTTCAAAATTAGTTATTATTATTATTGATAATAATCAATGTTGTTTTTTTTTCTTTAAAAGGTCCAACAAACTAATTTTTATTTTGCTTTTTGGGTGTTTTGGGGTATCCATCTGACTCAAGGCTGAGAGTGGCACCCAACAAGCTAGAAACAAAAAAAAATGTTTATAGAACCTGCTAAAAAACTTTAGAATTGCATTTGTATTTTTAAGTAAAAACGTTACGCATCCGTAAACAAAAATGTACCAATATTCCAAACTTTAATGATTTCATACTCTCCAAGCTGCCTTAATTCGCCAAACCAAAAATGCTCTTCTTCCTTCACGATCATTCCCTCACTCTTTCGTTTGCGAACCCTAACCAATGACATAATGATCTACTTCCGCTGATTGTCTTTTCTCCTAGCTTTCATTTTCTTCGTGTGTTGTTATCTTCCTTCGGCTCCACCAAGGAACACCTCCGACCTCCGACGATCATCTCCTTCCCGGTTTCTTCGCTGTTCTTTTTTTTCCGCGCCGTCATCGTCTCCATTAGTGTCGATTACCGGGCCTTGCCATTTTTCGGCGGTCGTCATTATGTGCGTACTGTACTGACGATCCGACCGAGACCCTTCTTCAATTTCACTACGCGCGTTCAAGAGGCTCACCCTCGCACTCAACGCCAACTCCAAGAGGAAGGGGTTCTAACTTGAGGTTTCCTTGAAGATTTTCGTTTTCTAAATTACGCACAGTAATTACGACTTTTTTTCCCCGTGTTTGCGGTCAGATTTTACGTCCGAGCAGGTCAAAGCAGCGCAACGGGCAGGAAATGGAAGATACGGCTGGGCAAGCACGAGGATGACACCCTTTGCTGAAGAACACTCACGAGGTTGTCTACCTTTGTGCTGCACGTGTGTGAAGGGACCTGTAGAGCAACTCACCAGAATGCACCCGGAGTGCAGAGACCCGAAGCCACCTGGACTGCCGGTCGCGCAGGGCTTCTCGAAATAAAGGGGGAAAGCGTAATAATTGACGAACGCATCAGACTGCGACAGCGAACGAAATCAAACAATAATGGCAAAATGAATTGCGATCTCTCGGTAGGGTAGAGTCTATAGAGTAGGGTGCGGACCCCTTTTGCCAAGTGACGCCAAAGTTCTACAAGTTGCGCAATTTAGAATGCACTCGCTCTCTCTCTTATGTACACATATCAAACGCTGAATTAAGCATACCGGAAGCATCGAGGGAAACCCCTTGTTTTATGTACTATTTCAACCTGACATGATTGAACGTGTTTTCGTCCTGGCCGAACTTACCTCCTTTGTCCACGGACCCTTGATGAGGTCCGGATTGACCACCTTGGTCCACCGCTGTTGGCACTGGATGTCGGTTCGGTCCTTCAGGAATTTGGCGATCGCGTCCCACCGTTCGCCGTACTGCTCGACCAGCGACTTGAGGGCGGCGTCCTGTGGGGGAGGGGGGAAGAAAAAAAAAAATTCATTGAAAATCAGTGGAATGAAAACAAAATCACCGTTTTGGGCTCCTTTAAGTCTCTGTTGAAAAATGCAAAGTATTTCTTAAGTAATGCTTAAAAATGATTGAATTTTGTGGGTTTTAGAAGAATTGCCATTTTATTATATTTTTTTTATTTGCAGTACCTTTCCAATGATTGAAAAATAAATAAAATTGGATAACTCTATTACAAGCAATGGGCATTTACAGAAATCCACAGCGAAATACCTTTCCATGAAATTCCAAGATCATGCAACCTTATCAAAAGTTATGAGCACTTAAGTGTTATTTACCAACTGTATTATGGCTTAATCTTTAAAAATTTGGTAAAAATATTGTCCGGATCTATCGTGCAGCCATCTGAGCTGAAATCGGACTACACTAACCTATGTTATTTATACTTTTGAAGTAACGTTTTTTTATTACTAATCATTTCATTACGGTATTCAATCTTTTACGCTCGACGGAAAGGTCTTTGGATTACACATCTTACGATGGGTCGCTTGATGCATCCGCTTATCTTTTTAATCAAAATATCTGAGATCCGGCTTCAAAAAAGTGTATAAATAACACTTAGGTGCTAAAAACTTTTGATAGGGTTATCAGATCTTTGATGTTTTGAGCTCGTTGAAAAGGTCTTTTAAATACCTTTCTGAAAATGTATAACATAACGGGTTTTCTACTAAAATGTTACTTAATCCACCATATGGTGGTTGATTTTTTTGGTAAAATAAAAATGTTCAACCTACAAAGTAGTACAAATGATAGGGTTAGCAGATTTTCAATCTAATAATATCATTTGAAAGGCCAATTAATTATCCAACAAACGATGGATCGCATTATCGATTCGGATATTGCTTTTATCGAAATATCGGTGAACATGCCTCCAGAAAGTGTATGAATAACACTTAAGTGCTAATAACTTTTGTCCGGATTATCAGATCTTCGATGTTTTGGGCTCGTTGGAAAGGTCTTTTAAATATTTTTCTAAAAATGTATAACCTGACGGGGTTTGTTTTTACAATAAAACACCCTTTTAACGATCTTCCGGACTTTCCTTAAAATGTTTTTTAGCATAACTTTTGAAGTACTTTACTAAACTTCATAATTGTCAAAAAGGACTTATTGGACCCCAAGACAGATCAAATCAGATCAAAACGATTTAAATCAGACATTTGTTCAGTTTTTGATTCTGAGTCGATATGTATACGTGAAGGTGGATCTAGGAGGTCGTATTAAGAAGTTCATTTTTTAATATAGTTGAATATTACCTCTTGTTTGATATAATTTTATCTTAATCTATGGAGATTTAAATTTACCCATTTTTCCTGGCATAATTTTATTCAAATATTGAAGGGTCATTTTCAGATTTTTTGGATGAAATTATTTGAAAATTATAAACTTGAGGGAAAGAAATGGAAGAACTGGTAAATTATGTTCAAAATCATATATTTTTTTTGAAACGCTTTTTATCTTTTATTTTAGTCAAGATTTTTGATCACTGGGCATCAAATTTTAATTACTTTCTCATATTGGTATCATCGATGAAAAACGACACCAACACACCTAGGACAATAAAAGTAGAGAGCAAATTGACAATCGTTATTCGTTATCTATGGTGGTCCTCTCATAGATAACGAAACACGAGAAGAAATTATCGTTTGTCAAATATCGATGCCTATGTGCTCTCTTGTACTAAGCTTGCTGGATTTCCTATCTAGTTAGCATATGTGGAACATTCTCCGGCAATTTAGTTTACTTTAATGTTTTGATAAAAAAAAACAGCGGTCAAAACCAAATTTCTGGTTTTAAATGTTGCTCTAGATTTGTTATTTTTTAACCTTCCTACGGTATTGGGGTCCTTTTCGGTTTTTTTTTTTAAATTAAATTTGCCATAAATTTGGCTATATACATGCTAGAGCCTTGAAATTTTCTGACATTACATTTATAGTATGAATACACATTTCACAAAACAAATAAACCTTGGAACTTTAAAAAATCGTCAAAAATCCAGTTTGTGACCGATTCCGGTTCTTTTGGTCACAAATGAAAGTTTAGACCGTCCCCTTTCCGAAACCGTCCTGGAAAACCGGATTTGGTCACTGTGGCCACCGGGAATCGGCTACAACCGAAAAAAGGCCTTATTGAGACCCCAACTTTGACGACCTGTATCTCCGGCAAATTTCAACCAATCAGGATGCTCCGGATTGCATTCGACAGGTTTATACCTGTAGTTTGACCACAAATATTAATATCACGGCCAGGTGACCTACCGGTTCCGGAAATCCGGAACACCCGAAAAGTTCATATTTCACTGTTTTTCACGTATATGTGATACCAATACTCTCATGATAGTTAAAATTGATTCCTGGCCAATCTGGAACCGATAACCGGTAGCCCCTTGGGGACACTTCCGTAATATGAGATAAACCCTATCATCCGACATATCAAACTTCATCAAATTGAAAGATATGTTAGTCTACGGTCGTGCCGTTGTTCGCTGAAACATTGTGGCCAATCTGAAACCGGTTACCGGTGGCCCCTTGGGGACACTCCCGAAATATGATAGAAACCCTATCATCTTACATATCAAACTTCATGAAATTGAAAGATATGTCAATCTACGGTCATGCCGTTGTTCGCTGATCCATTCTTGAACTGGTTCCCTGTGGCCCTTTGGTGACACTCCCGGAATATGAGAGAAACCCTATTATCCGACATATCAAACTTGTAAAAAAAACTTATAAAACGTTTTTCACTGACCGTTGGTTGACATATATTTCAATTTCATGAAGTTTGATATGTCGGATGACAAGGTTTCTCTCATAATCTGGAAGTGTCCCCAAGGGGCCACCGGTAACCGGTTCCAGATTGGCCAGGATGGCTCAGCAAACAATGGTATGACTTTACATTGACATATCTTCCAATTTCATGAAGTTTGATATGTAAGATGATAGGGTTTATCTCATATTCCGAGAGTGTCCACAAGGGGCCACCGGTAACCGGTTCCAAATTGGCCAGGATGGGTCAAAGAACATCTCGCCAATACCAGATTGAGTTTATAGAGAAATAAATATATGTCATTGGATTTTATAATAATTGATTATTATATTATTTTATAATTGTTGATATTAAAATAAGTTTGTCTACGACAAAGCTCTATTATTATTCTGTGTTATTTCAACAGCTAATCTGGGTGTTCCTGTAACACATTAATTTTGAGAACTTTTAAAAAATAAGGCTTGAAACATAACATTGAAAAATCTTTTTTCAAGTCTAGACAATTACTACATCTGTTAAAATATATAAAACACTGTATAGGCTACAACTGGTTGTTCATTGAACCAAATGCCATAATTTTGTACAACCCAATGCGTAACAATACTTTTCTTTGGTATCGTTACTAAATTTTGATAAAAACTGTTGATGTTCAGACACCAAAATATGGTATTTTCTTAAATGACTAGATGACAATTAATTTGATTGTTTTGTTAAAACTTTGGATAAACTTGTTCCTTGCTTTATTTTCATAACATCTTTCTTTCAATATTAGTCTTTTGAAGATCATTAGCCAAAAACAAACTTCAAACATATCCAAACTACGACAAATGCATTCAATGTGGCAAAATTATCAGTGGGAACAGCTACAGTGTTAGCTTCATGTCAGTATTTTTTTCCTGTTGCATAAGGCAATTAGACAGATATAAATTTCTGGAGTAAAAGAAACAGCATGGACAAAACAAGTATTACACTTGGGCAAACAAACGTTACATTATCCACCTTAAGGTGGTTGATGCCTTCCTCACATTAATATACTTTTGATATGGTTATCAAATCACTTAAGTGCTACATTTTTTTGATAGGTCTTTTAAATACCTTTCTGATAATGTATAACATGACGGGTTTTCTTACAAAAAAAAACACGCTTTTTACGATCTTCTGGACTTTCTTTGAAATGGTTTTTTAAGCATAACTTTTGAAGTACTTTACTAAACTTCATAATTTTCAATAGGGACTTACGGGACCCCGAGACGAATGGAATGAGACCAAAACGGTCCAAATCGGTTCAGCCAGTGCTGAGGGTCTAGAAGTTCATTTTTCGAGTGATTTTATAGCCTTTCCTCAGTAAGGTGAGGAAGGCAAAAATCATTTCATTATTTTTTTTTTTTTTCACTATTTAAGCATTAGGAACTTGTGTTAAATTACTATCCTAAGCTGAGATGTGGACTACCTTTCAACAGCTGATAAATAATTATTCAAAGTTGGGATCAGAGTTTGCGAGTGCTTAAAGAATCGAGTAAATCTACAGAATGGAAAAAAAATACAAAATACCTTTCGAAATAAAGGGCAAATGTTGGTCACTAATATTTGCCCAAGTATCATGTGTATCTGCCAGTTCTGGGATTTATTCTTTAAAAGGTCCAACAAACAAATTTGTCGGTTTTTGCTTGTTTATTGAACCGTCTTGTCGGGATTTTCAAAAATATCCAATAAGCATCTTTGTCTTAAAATTATATATTTTTGAATTTTGTTTTATGGGTAGTATTTGTAAGGAACGATATTTTTTCTAATGAATTTATTTGAGTTCCAACAACTTTTTTCCAAGTGAAAAATAGAAAAAATAGTTTTGAGATTTTTTAGAATCCCTCAATATCACCCATGTGATCCTTAGCCTTACCTCATGTTTCGTCCAGCGCGTTTTACTCGACTTGTCTCCCTGCGAGTGATCGGATACGTCGTCCTCCGAGGTATCCATTACGGCGACGAAATGCTGCTGCTGGACACCTTTTCAAGGCTCCGTTATCTTGTCACTTGGTTCCAGTCGCAAAAAAACACACGGTCCTTATGCCTCGAAATTCTCCAGCTGGCGGCGACAGGATCTTCTTCGTCCTTTCTCAGACGCACTTTTTAACAATTTTGACTTCTTGTTTTTCTTCCTTATCCACACATCTACTCACAAACACGAAAGGACATGCACACATACGACGAATGTACACACACACACAAACAAACTTTGTTGCTCTTATTGCGAGGTCTTTCCGCTTCTTAATTTATTCAACTACGCACTTTATAGTTTATGTCCCGCGAGGTCGCTCGCTGCGGGTCCTGCTGCTGAAATTTGGATGTTTTTGTTGTCATTCAACCTTAGAACATCAAGGCACAGGGAGGACCCTCTTCTCCTTTTTGGGCCTTTCTTCACTCTGCTCTTCTGGTGCGCCACCACTTCCCAAGTCTGCGCATCACCATCTTCTGAGCATAACCAGCACCGGCCGGGTGGAGTGGTGGTGCGCCTGCTGCTGCTGCTATTCCGTCACACAAGGTTTCTTTCTCTCTCTACGTGGAGCTGGATCTGGGCGAAGAAAAGTAACACATGTACCTTGAGAGGGGCCGCTAGGGATGCTCAAAGGTTGTTTCGACATAAGAACATGTTTAGGAAAAGTTTTCATTTGGTGTTTTGATATTAATTTAATATTAATCGATGCCCCTGTGCCCTCTAAGCTTGCTGGTTTTCCTAGCTAGTTAGCATAAGAGAGCACAGAGGCATCTTAATATTAATATTGTTGCTTTGGGAAACAAGAAATTTGATTACAATTAGTGTAACAAAAAAAAATATTTCATTTGGTTAGCCAGAGCTGTCCCGATTGGCCCCAAATATAAAAATATTTCAAAAAGTCAATAAACTAAAAAAAAAAACAAATGCTAATTCAAGAAATTTAAGAAACATCAATAAAGAAATTCTTTAAGGAAACCGGAAATGGATTTCTTTGTATTTTTTTATTTGATTTAAAAAAAATCTCAGCAAAATAAGAAATTAAAACTATTTATAAAACTCGAGAAATTTACAATATTGAAAAATAGTAAGAAAGATCAAGAAATTCATTTAAGAAAAAGTAAAGAATATCAAGAAACTTACAAAGCATTTTAGCAAATTCAAGGAATTAAAAAAATTAAAACAGTCTAGACATTAAAAAAATGGACATTCAAGAAATTTTAAAAAATCTATAAATATAAAAAAGAAATAAGATGCAAGAGTTCCAAGAAATTTATAACAAATTAAGAAATTTGAGGTATTTAAGCAAATAATAAAATATTAAATATTTGAAAAATATCGAAAAATTAAAAAAAAATAGGAAAAATTTATAGTTATTTAGAAAGTAAAAAAAAAAATTGAAAAAAAAACTCAAGACGTTGAACAAAATTATATAATTTTAAATTATCAAATTTAAAAAAAAAAACTTTATGCAAGAGTTTCAAAAAATTCAAGAAATTTTTTTTTCGTGACGTCTTTCGAGGCACGCTCACTTCCAATGTTCTAGACTAATATTTTAACGTGGCGTATCTCTAAATAAGTTTTTTGCGAATATGATTCCAGACTGCTTGTTTTGTCGTTTTAAACCGAAACAAGGCAAAAACTATATTTATTTAAATTATTCGCTTTTTTCAAAAGTTTGTCTAGAAAATATCGAAGGCCGCCATCTTAGGCCCACTGGACCCACAAAAAAGGGTACGCTCAGTTTGTATGGGAGCTGTCAACATGCTCCCGGGCTGAGAAATTTAGCAAAAAAAAACTAAAAAAATTAAGATAATTAACAAATTCAAAAATTAATAAATAAATAAATGCAGTTTCAAGAAATTTAAAAAGTCAAAAAAAAACAAATAACATAATCAAGAAGTTTAAGAAACAGCAATAAAGTAGTTCCCTACAAAAACCGAAAAAGGATTTCATTTGTTTTCTTTTGTTACCTGATTTAAAAAAAAAACTTAGTAAAATTAACAAACTCAAGAAACTTAAAATATTGAAAAATAGTAAGAAAGATCAAGTAAAAAATATCAAGAAACTTAAAAAGCATTTCAGCAAACTCAAAAAAAAAATAAAACGGTCTAGACATTAAAAAATGGAAATTCAACAAATTAATAAAATCAATAAACTTTAAAAAAAAAAAACTAGATGCAAGAGTTCCAAAAAATTCATAACAAATTAGGAAATTCGAGAAATTAAAGCAAATAATACAATTTTAAATATTTAAAAATCAAGAAAACAAAATAGGAAAATTTTACGAATTTTTTTTCAAAAAACTTCAAAATTGAACTGCAATCAGCTGAAATCAATTTGAAATGCATTCCTCTGCATTTAGAATCATTTTAAGCATGTTCGGGTTGATTTAAAAATCTTTTGAATTTTATTTATTATCGCAAAATGTTTTTTTCGCTAAATCTTTTGTTTTCGTCAAATCTTACATTTTTTGAAAACTAATTATTGCAAAACAACTGAAATAGTGTAGCTAGTGCTAGCTAGTGGCAGCCATCCATAAAAAAAGTGATTTGTAAATATTTAAAACTCTGTATCTTGTGAAGGTATTTTTCGTTTAATTTGGTGTCTTCGGCAAAGATGATTGACTTTTTTTCGCACAAAAAAAAATGATTTTTTTTATTTGTAGGTATTGGGGGATCAAACAAATGCATCTTTTGTGCCACAGAGAAGTTTGGACAAAAAAAAATCACTGAAGGCGGTATTAGACTACGGCAAACAAACAAACTCGTACTTTTTGACAGTTTGTCAGTATGCCTGTTTGCCTGAGTTTGTTTGCAAAAATGTCAGCCTGCATACATTTTGCTGTGTTTGCGAGATGGCTGCGAGTTTGGCAAACTGTCAAACACGAAAAAGTGCAAGTTTGTTTGTTTGTTCGTCGTAGGCTAATACCTCCTTGAGTTTTGAATGAAAAGTAGTTTGCAGAAACTTTGTTAAAGAGGTTTTAATATATTTACAAACAACTTTTGTATGGATAGTAGCTAAAATTGTATATTCGAACGATTTCGTGGATTACATACTACAAAATAGTCTTTTTTTTGTTTGTAAACTATAAACTAATCAATATTTTGTCGTGATTTTTTGCTAGATTCTTAAATTTAATCAGCGAAGATTTTTAATTTCTTTATCTTTCAATAATTACAACTAGTTAAAAAAATTACACCAGTTAGCACGAGTCGTCATTTATCAATGAGGTTTTCCGAGTTGGATGATGCTAAAAAATCGAGTTTGTATCGAGTTTGTTGAAAAAAAACTTTCTTTCATGCAATATGTCGAAATATCGATTAAAAATTCTTTGTATTGATTTCACATGAAAAGAGGAATTTTCCAATATATTGATTTTGTAGAAATATTACCGAAAAATAAGGTACACATGACCAAAAAATCTCCCACGTCAAACCCAACCCACACAGCTCCCGATCCCCGGCGCGGATGAGCATCCCTAGCGCGCACACGTCCCATGTATGTGCTTAATTATTGCTGTGCCACGGCACGGCAGATGTTTTGTTTTGTTCGTCCTGCTGCTGGCAAGCGTGCGCGCCGCGTCGTAAGTTTCATCCTAGGTTCAAAGCCTACGGATGTGTGTAAGGGGCCACCACTTCTACGTACGGGGCGCTTTTTTACCACCTCTCGCCACTTCCCTCCGAATCCATGCCATCTTCCTTCGTTTCGTTTGCTTTTCTCGCTCTTCCTCACACCAAGTTCTAGGCCCGTATGAAGACCATGCTGCTGCTCATTCGTTCTACATAGCTGCTGCTGCTATTATGTATATAAATTCCCAGTTCGGAAGAGGGTCGTAGAGCAGCCGTCGTTTCCCCTAATGTTTTTTTTTTCTTTTCCCTTTGAGGGCCCAGCGAAGCAGCATAGGTACACACAACATAAAAACATAATTTAACAATAGCACATCACGCGGGGTTCGCTCACAAAAGGGTGCTGCTGCTGCTGCTGCTCTCGGCCACTATTTACTTCCTCCGGGATCAGCCAAAGTGTCCTCCCCAAGAATCGCGACAACGCAAGTGGATTACGCGAATCCTCCCCCGTCAAGCACAATGTAAACACAGAGTTACTGCTCCAGTCCGGGTTTTATCTACCCCACACGACTCCGATAACCTCCCGTCGCGACCACCCCGAGGCCACTTCCCCCTGCAGAACGCTCACGCAATCCACACTCCACTCCCTTCTGCAAGCAACAGCAAGCACCTCTGTCCCGCTCAAAAATCGCACCTTTCCACCCGGAAACTCAACCAACCTTCACGATCCGCGGCTCACTCGACACTTCCGGCGCACTTTGCCGCCGATTCCGGACACTCCCGACCGCTTTTGACTCGCTTTTAGGCCACGATTTTGGGCTGTGCGCGCTAGCTCCACGAAACACGGGCGACTATTTTGAACGGCTGAAAATTTGAAACCTTCGGCAAACCAACCAACACTGACAGGCGCGTGCGAGCGTGCGCTTGTGTTGGTGTCAAAAGTGACGTTTGGTGAGGCGACGCGTCGAAAAGGCTTTTCTTCGCGTGTGAGGTTGAGAAAGGGCGCGAAGCAGGCACAGTGGGAAAAGCATGAAAAATTCTTAAATTCTTAAATTATTAAATTGGGTACTAAAGCCCTATGCCAATTTTTATGTACAACTGTAAAAAACACGAATAAAAACCATTTCTGATCGCTTTTTTTCATTTTAATGCAATTTTTTTTTTGACGAGGCAACATTTTTTCAGTGGATCAACTATGGTCCCCTTGGAACGAGCTGTCAAGTAGGAGCTTTTCTGTCAAGAAGGACCGCGAGGTTAATTTTTCAAAAATGATTTAAAAATCCATTTTAAACTCTTTGTGGTCGTACAAAAGGTCATTGTTCTCAAAAAAAAAGCTTAATCGCTGTGAACAATAATATCAGCAATCTAAGCTTCATTTTAGGACCCAATTCTTAAATTCTTAAATTCTTAAATTCTTAAATTCTTAAATTCTTAAATTCTTAAATTCTTAAATTCTTAAATTCTTAAATTCTTAAATTCTTAAATTCTTAAATTCTTAAATTCTTAAATTCTTAAATTCTTAAATTCTTAAATTCTTAAATTCTTAAATTCTTAAATTCTTAAATTCTTAAATTCTTAAATTCTTAAATTCTTAAATTCTTAAATTCTTAAATTCTTAAATTCTTAAATTCTTAAATTCTTAAATTCTTAAATTCTTAAATTCTTAAATTCTTAAATTCTTAAATTCTTAAATTCTTAAATTCTTAAATTCTTAAATTCTTAAATTTAAATTCTTAAATTCTTAAATTCTTAAATTCTTAAATTCTTAAATTCTTAAATTCTTAAATTCTTAAATTTTAAATTTTAAATTCTTAAATTCTTAAATTTTAAATTCTTAAATTCTTAAATTTTAAATTCTTAAATTCTTAAATTCTTAAATTCTTAAATTCTTAAATTCTTAAATTCTTAAATTCCTAAATTCTTAAATTCTTAAATTCTTAAATTCTTAAATTCTTAAATTCTTAAATTCTTAAATTCTTAAATTCTTAAATTCTTAAATTATTAAATTCTTACATTCTTAAATTCTTAAATTCTTAAATTCTTAAATTCTTAAATTCTTAAATTCTTAAATTCTTAAATTCTTAAATTCTTAAATTCTTAAATTCTTAAATTCTTAAATTCTTAAATTCTTAAATTCTTAAATTCTTAAATTCTTAAATTCTTAAATTCTTAAATTCTTAAATTCTTAAATTCTTAAATTCTTAAATTCTTAAATTCTTAAATTTTAAATTCTTAAATTCTTAAATTCTTAAATTCTTAAATTCTTAAATTCTTAAATTTTAAATTCTTAAATTCTTAAATTCTTAAATTCTTAAATTCTTAAATTCTTAAATTCTTAAATTCTTAAATTTTAAATTCTTAAATTCTTAAATTCTTAAATTCTTAAATTCTTAAATTCTTAAATTCTTAAATTTTAAATTCTTAAATTCTTAAATTCTTAAATTCTTAAATTCTTAAATTCTTAAATTCTTAAATTCTTAAATTCTTAAATTCTTAAATTCTTAAATTCTTAAATTCTTAAATTCTTAAATTCATAAATTCTTAAATTCTTAAATTCTTAAATTCCTAAATTCTTAAATTCTTAAATTCTTAAATTCTTAAATTCTTAAATTTAAATTCTTAAATTCTTAAATTTTAAATTCTTAAATTCTTAAATTCTTAAATTCTTAAATTCTTAAATTCTTAAATTCTTAAATTCTTAGATTCTTAAATTATTAAATTCTTAAATTCTTAAATTCTTAAATTCTTAAATTCTTAAATTCTTAAATTCTTAAATTCTTAAATTCTTAAATTCTTAAATTCTTAAATTCTTAAATTCTTAAATTCTTAAATTCTTAAATTCTTAAATTCTTAAATTCTTAAATTCTTAAATTCTTAAATTCTTAAATTCTTAAATTCTTAAATTCTTAAATTCTTAAATTCTTAAATTCTTAAATTCTTAAATTCTTAAATTCTTAAATTCTTAAATTCTTAAATTCTTAAATTCTTAAATTCTTAAATTCTTAAATTTTAAATTCTTAAATTCTTAAATTCTTAAATTCTTAAATTCTTAAATTCTTAAATTCTTAAATTCTTAAATTCTTAAATTCTTAAATTCTTAAATTCTTAAATTCTTAAATTCTTAAATTCTTAAATTCTTAAATTCTTAAATTCTTAAATTTTCATTCTAGATTATTTTAATTTGGAAGAAATAGAGATTTGGATTGTTATAATTTCGAGGTTTTCTTAAATTTTTAATTACAAATTTCTATGTTTCCGATTTTTTAAACATTTTAAATTTCGACTTGTACATTCGTTCCGAGTTTTAACTTTTTTGAGCTATTGAATTTATAAAAACTTAAATATTAAAATCATTATTGAATTCTGCATATTTTTAATTTTGAATTTCCAAATTTCATATTTTTGTTGAAATTTTCTTTATTAATTAAAAAAAGAGTTATTTGAAATTTCTGAAATATTTGATTTTTCATATTTTTGAATTTGTTGTTAGGTTGGATTTCAAAATTTCAGATTATTATTGTATTTTCAGTAAGAACATAGACATTTGTATGATTATTGTCAAGTTTAATTTCACTCTGATTTACTGCATTTTGGTCCCGCGAGTGTGGATCAATCGGACAGCGCAGGGGACTCGTAATATAGAGTACTGGTGGGTACTAGCAATAAACAGTTGGTGACACGATGGCTGACATCTATAAAGACAACTTCTTTTTTTTACTCCATTTCGACCAAAAAACTAAATCTGTCCTTTAAATTTCAATATTCTGCGTTTTGAGATTCGGCGGGAATTTTAAATATTATTATATCCAATACAAAATTATTTAAACGTTTGTAGTTATCAGTCGCATTCAAAAAATAAAATGGCAATTCTTTGATTTTTTCATCAAAACATATTGCAAATAAGCACCGCGCGAAGAAACTTCAAACGCAATCTTTCCGTTTCTGTTACTTTTCAGCTGCGTACCGCTTAAGAAAAATCTTTTCGTGACCCTTTCCTTGAACGTTTCTTGGGCGTTTTTGTTATATGGAGTTTTGCGTTCCTTCCGATCAGCATACCAGCCTTTATCTTATAACTTATAAAAAGGTTTAAAAACTAAATAATACTTATTTTGAGAGATTTAATTTTTGTAAAAATTGTTGATCACCAATTTTTTACGTGTACCATTTTTTTCTGAATGGTCCTCATCAATACCTATAACTTTGCCCAAGACACAAAGTCATCCCAAAATTGCTTGAAAAGTCTGGAGCAACATTTGAAAGGGGCGGTACGACATTTCTCTTACGGCCTTTCATAACATGCGTTTAAATGGAACGAAAGCAATGTCGTACCGCCTGTCATTACAGAGATCATGTGTTAGTGTGTGTGGGTCTCGCGCGCGCGCTTTGCACAGGGTGTGCCAAAAACGCCGCAGCAGTTTTGCGTGCTAGGGATGCGCAAGTAGCGCAACATCCTCCCCCGCGTTGAAATCGTATTTCAATCCTCGTCCTCGTCCAACGGCAGCAAACACACCTCGGTCACCGCACGCTTGAACTCCGCTCCATTCGCCATGCGCACCGTAACGACGCGAGTCACGCCGTCCTCCCCGGGGTGCGCGGTCACAATCCGCCCAAGGGGCCACTGCAGAGGCGGCGCGTTCTGGCCCACGAGCAGCACGAGCGAACCCTCCTTGATGACCTTCGTCTTCAGCCACTTCGATCGGTTTTGCAGCTCCGGCAGGTATTCAGCTGTCCACCGCCTCCAGAAGTGCTGCAGCATGGTCTGCACCAGCTGCCATCGCGACAGTCGGTTCTCCTTCAGGTGCGAGTAGTCTGGTTCTGGCACGGCCTGCATCTCGCGTCCGATCAAGAAGTGCGCTGGCGTGATCGCAGTGTAGTCCGACGGGTCGTCCGAGCTCGGCACCAGGGGCCGCGAGTTCAAAACAGCTTCTATCTGGGTCAGCGTGGTGTAGAGTTCCTCGTAGGACAACTTTCGCTCGCCGACAATCCGCTTCAGGTGGTGCTTGACCTGCTTCACGCCGGCCTCCCAGATGCCACCGAAGTGTGGACTCCGCGGCGGGATAAAAGACCACTCGATTCCCTTCTCGACGCAGTAGCTGGTGATCTTCTTTGTGGCGCACTCGTTCTGGAACATCTGCCAAAGTTCGTGCAACTCCGTTTTGGCCCCGACGTTGTCGGAGTGCATCGTTTTCGGGCACCCGCGTCGGCTGGCGAATCGTCGCAAGCTCGCTAGGAAGGCGTCCGTCGTCAGGTCCGAGACCAGCTCCAAGTGAATGGCCCGGGTCTGCAAACACACGAACAAGCACACGTAAGCTTTCGTGATCTGGGGCTTACGCGTGGCCGACGACGCCTTGATCCAGAATGGCCCGGCGTAGTCCACACCGGTGTTCGAGAAGACCGGAGCTGGCTGGACACGATACGACGGGAGGTCACCCATCAGCTGTGTCGTCTTTAACGGGTTCGCTTTGAAGCACACGATGCACTTCCGGATCACTTGGCGGATCGTACTCTTCACGTTGAGCGGCCAGAATCGTTGTCGTACAACTGCAAGCAGACCTCGTTGCCCGATGTGCAGGTTGTCCACGTGCAGTTCTCGGACGAGTGCTTCGGTGATCGGGTGCTTAGCCGGCAGCAGCATCTGGTGACGGCTATCGTACGGCACGAACGCCCGCTTGATCCGGCCACCAACTCGCAGAAGGCCGTCGTCGGGATCTAGGAACGCCTTCAGCCCGTTGAGTCGATGGTTTGTGTTCGCACCGTCCATCAGTGCGAGGATTTCTGGCTGGAATGCTTCGCGTTGAACCAGCCGCACAATCACGAGCGTTGCTGTGCGCATCTCCTTGGCGGTGAGTCGTCCCTTCACCACCTCCGTTTTGCGCGACTTGACGAACCTCGCCAAGCGCACCAAGTAGGCCATGCTTCTGACGATCCCCGTGAAACTGCTCAACTTGTCAAACATCGGGAAACGTTCGACAGGAACTGTCATGGCCAGCACTACTCCAGTTCGCATTTCCGGCAGCTCGTCATCCGGAATCACGATTTCGTCCGCCGCCGCGGCTACGGTTGTGCGTGGTCGGCCCTGCCACCACTTCTTGGACTTGATCAGCTTCTTCGGTGTGACTCCCCGCGAAATCAAGTCGGCCGGGTTTTCGTGCGTAGCAACGTAATGCCAGTGGAAGTTTTGCGTCAGTTTTTGGATTTCGCTTACCCGATTCGACACGAACGTCTGCAGCAGCTGCGGGAGTTTCTTGAGCCAAGCCAGGACGATTTGCGAGTCGCTCCAGAGGTGCACCGATTCGAATTTGAGTTCCGTGGCGCTCAGGAACTTCACGACCATTCTAGCGAGCAACAGTGCCGCCAGCAGTTCAGCTCGGGGGGTCGAGATGGCCTTCTCCTTGGGCTTCCGTTTCTTGGGCAGGATTCGAGACTTGCTGCAGATCAATCGCATCTCGGTCTCCTCGTTCGCGAAGAAGCCCTTCACGTAGATGCACGCACCGTAGGCCAGATCAGATGCGTCCGCGTACCCGTGCAGTTCTAGCTTGAGCGCGCCTTTCCAGGAGATCCATCTCGGCAGTCGCACTTCTCTCAGCGCGGTCAACTCGATGCGGAAGCTCCGCCACTTCTCGCCGATGTCTGTTGGGACCGGGTCATCCCACTCGATGTGCAGCTCGCCAACTTCTCGCAGGATCAGCTTCGCGTAAGTGATGACTGGCCCGAAGAATCCCAGCGGGTCGAAGATCTTGGCCAGCTGACTCAGAAGCTTCCTCCGAGTCACTTCTTCCAGGTCGTCGAAGTCGGGCACTGACACCGAGAACCAGTCCTCAAACGGGTTCCACGTAACGCCCAGCGTTTTCATGATCGTCTTCGAGCTGTCGTCGGTGACCTCGAACGAATTGCCACGCAGCTCTTCAGGGACCTCTCGCAAGAGGTCGGAGTGGTTCGCGCACCACTTGTGGGCGCCGAAGCAGGCTTTCGCTAGGAGCCCGGTCATCTCCCGTTGGAGTTCGCACGCCTCAGCAAGCGTATCGGCACCCGTCAGTACGTCGTCCATGTACGTTCCCTTGTCGACCACCTCGGCGGCCCTCGGGAACTCGTCTTCGTGATCTGCTGCAGCTTGTTTCAGCGCCATGGTTGCTTGGAACGGCGAGGGTCCCAATCCGTACGTCACCGTGAGCAGCTCTCGAACGGTGAGAAAATCGTTCCGGTCGTACCTCCAAAAGATTCGCTGGTACCTTGTGTCTTCCGGATGGACGCGCACTTGTCGGAACATCTTCGGGATGTCCAGCGTGAAGACGAACTGGAAGCCTCTGAATCGGAGCAGGATCGCCGTCAGGTCGTTCTGGATTGTTGGGCCGATCCTCAGAACGTCGTTGATCGAGACGCCCATGGACGTCTTCGCCGACCCGTCGAACACGACCCGCAGCTTGGTGGTCGTACTCGTGGGCCTCAGCACGCAGTGGTGCGGCAGGTAGAACGTCGATCCCGGGTCCTCGTTCGGCGCTTCTTCGATCACTCGCATGTGTCCGAGTTGCTCGTACTCTCGGATGAACTGCGAGTACTGCTCCTTCAGTTCGGGCTGCTTGTCCAGTTTCCGCTCCAGAGCCAGAAAACGCCGCAGCGCCATCTCACGCGAGTCTCCCAGCTCGCGCTTGCGTTCGTTGAAAGGGTGACGTACCACGTAGCGCCCTTCCTCAGTTCGTTCGTGTGTGCGCTGGAAGTGCTCCAGACACATCTCGTCGTCCGCCGTCGGGGATGAGCGGATCTCGTCGCAGGCCTCCACCTTGTAGAAGCTCTTCAGCAGCTCGATGAGCGGCTCTTCTTCAGACGTCTGGCAAAGTGTGCGCGCAACGACCGTCGCATCGCTCGCAATCACACCTCCGGCAATCCAACCCAGCTTGGTATTCCTCAGCACAGGTCGGTCAGGGCCGAGTTCGTATCGGCCGTCTAGTAGCAGGTTCCAAAAGTATTCGGCGCCGATCAGCATATCGACGCGTCCTCGTTTGTTGAACGCCGGGTCGGCCAAAACAAGTTCGCTTGAGATGGGCCACTCCGAGGCGTCGAAGGATTTCACCGGAAGCTCACCAGTGATTCGTGGGGTCACCAGGAAGTCCAGTTCAGCAGCAAAGTTTCCGTGGCGAGACCTGATGGTCGCGCGCAGTCGACGGCTAATCCGGGTTTTGTTGCCGTTCAGACCACTGACAGTGAAGTCAGCGGGTTTCAGTTTCAGGGAGAGAAGGTTCGCGAAGCGTTCGGTCACAAAATTCATCTGCGAGGCGGAGTCGAGTAGCACACGGCACGGGATGGGAGTGCTGCACTTGCCGTCAACCAGAACCACGGCAGTCGAGAGGACGGTTTGCTTCTCCGAGCTCGCAGCGCTCGCGCACAGGGTTGTCGACGTTCCGGCTGCTGGTGTGTTGACCGTCTGGGACACTTCGGACGCTGGCGTCGTTGGAACTGCGCTGTTCGTGACCTGGCTGGGACTGTCCTCGTGGAGCGAGCTGTGGTGCTTCTTGCCACAGTGGCGACAAGAGCCGGACGAACACGCTCGGGTTCGATGACCTTTCATCAAGCAATTGAAGCAGGCGCCGCACTTTTTCAGGATCTCGTACTTTTCACTGACACTTTTGCTCTTAAAGGCTTCGCACTTCCACAGTTCGTGAGCGGCCTTGCACACTGGACACTTTTGTTCGTTTTTCGATTCACTCACTGCCAGCGTGTGGCTTCTTCCCGCCGTCTTCGGCTTCGCACTCTCCTTCGCTGGTTTCACTTTGGTGTCGATCTTCTCGGAGATTCGACACTGCTCTTCCAGGAACGCCATCAACGCAGCGTAGGTCGAGAGCACGTTCTTCTTCTGCTTGGCCTCCCAGGCCACCTGCAGCTTCTTCTCCATCTTGCCCACGATGAGGTTGATCAGCATCTGCTCGCCGAGCCCAGCCACCGGTAGTTCCTGGTTCCTCAAGGCGTCAACGTTCTTCGTGCAGGTGTCGATCACCTTCCGCAGCTCCGCAGCATCCTCCTGGCTGATCTTCGGTAGACCGTAGAGTTTGTCCACGAGCTTGTCCACAACGATCCGCTTGTCCTCGTAGCGCAACGTGAGCAGCGCCCAGGCGGCGTCGTAATCGTTGTTGTTGATCATCTCGTCGTCGATGATGCCAGCTGCTTTCTCTACGAGGCAATCCCGCAGGTGGTAGAGTTTCAGGGCAGGCTCTTCTTGTCGATAGCGGTTCATCAGAGTGGTGAACAGCGCCTTGAACGCGTACCACTTCTCGTAGGACCCATCGAATTTGGGCAACGGCACTTGCAGCGGTGGGAGGTAGGGCTGGGCTGGCTGCTGGACCGGCGCTCCGGCCGCTGGGGCAGCTGGTTCCGCCTTCGGCACGACATCGATCAGCGTGCTCAACTTCAGCGACACGTCGTTGAAGACACCCTCGAACTCCACGTACTTCTCGGTTTGCACTGTGTCTTGGTCTTCAGAGAGCGGCAGTGCGTAGATTTTGTTCTGCACCTCATTGCACTCGCCGTAAATGTTCTCCAAAGCCCGCTTCTGCAGCTGGAGGAAGTGAACGTTTCGAACGTTCGGGTTCGGTTCCTCCTCGCTGTCTCTCAAGGCCGCACGCACACGAAGCAGCTTTCCACGCACTGCCTCTCTCTGTTTCACTAGCGCCTTCAGTTGCGCGTCCATCTTCCTCTTTTCTTCTTTCTTCTTCTTTTCCGACTTTTGTTCGGCCACAGACTTCACTTGCGGCGTCGACGGGGTCTTTGGTAGTGTTGGTGTCGGCAACGGCGACGGAGACAGTGGTGGTGTTCTTGGCGTTCTTTAGACTTCCCGAACGGCGTGGACATCGTCCATTTCACTCACACACTTTTTCCTGCTGCCCGTCCGCCATTTGCAAAGTCCAAACCACGCCAACCCAAGCCGACCAAATCTTCCGGAAAAGTAACTTTTTCACTTTTTCTTCACGAAATCGGAACGCCTTCTGGCAAATTCCGTCGGGATCGCACTTCCCGGGTCACTTCCGCCGTTCCCCGGAGGAGGCTACTCTTTTTTCCTCGGCAGCAACGCGCACTTCCGCGTCACTAACATCCGATCGCGGATGTTTCAATCGGCACTTTTCTCGCGAAAAACAGAACCACGACGATTCCACCGGTTTCCCGCGTATCCGGTTCCGTAAGGACCAATGTTCCTCCGGATGAGTGGACTGTATAAATCGGTTTTCGCGGTCAAGTAGAAATTTCGGGAGCGAAGGCAAGAACGCGTCCGTTTGCTAAGATAACTACTTGAGACTGGTGGTTTATTCAGGTTTGTTGTGTGTGTCATTACAGAGATCATGTGTTAGTGTGTGTGGGTCTCGCGCGCGCGCTTTGCACAGGGTGTGCCAAAAACGCCGCAGCAGTTTTGCGTGCTAGGGATGCGCAAGTAGCGCAACACCGCCCCTTTCAAATGTTGCTCCAGAAGTTACAGATTTCCGAATATTTACGTACCATTTTTGGATGAACAGCTGCCAAGAAAAGGTCCTACTTGACAGCTCGTTCCAAGGGGACCATAGTTGATCTTTCATAAAATGTTGTCTCGTCAATTTATTTTTAGTTTTTGCATGAAAACTTGTATAAATTGAAAAAAAGTGTCAGAATTTTTTTTAATCGAGTTTTTAACCGTTCTTTAGGACCCTATTGAATGTTTCTGTATTATTAAAAAATATATTCGTGTATTATTAAAAAATATATTGCAATTTTCTCGGGGTGTTAACATGATCTTGTACAAAAAGGCCTTTTCGCGCGCGGGAACACGATCCGCTGCTGTTTGTTATCGTATTTCTCAACAAAATTGTTTAATATTGAAAAGAGTGAATAAAATTATACAAAATGACTTCAAATAAGCACTTTTTCGTTTTACAAGGTATGTTTGATCAATTAAGATGACTGAAGTTCAACTGATCATCTTTAACTCTTTAAAGATCCACCAAAATCGGAATCTACGGAAGAAGACCTCAACATCGTCACGTTCCGAAATCCGGCAACGGGCAAATCATGCAAATATCTTTTGCGCAACGAGAACCGGGACCTATACGAGCTGTGCTGCTTCTCGGAGCCGAACCGGTCATGGTTTATCAACGACACGGTTTGCTCCAACGGGAAAATCTTCTTTCCAACCCGTGTGGATCCTTTGTTTCTGGTCATCCCTTACTTGGAGAAGAGCTGCACCAGCAAGGCCGTTCCGTTGGACCAGTTTCTGGTGGACGATGAGTTCCCGCACACGACGAAGCTGGTCAACGTTCTTGCGGCGGGAGCTCAGTTGAGCATGATTGCCGATGAGAAAAAAGCCGGAGACATTCGGGCGTACAAATTCAACGAGGAAAAGGTCATGGATTGGCTCAAGCGGAAGTGCACCCGGTTGGAGAAGGCACTCGGGGTGGAGCGCAAGTTTGCCCGGTCACACAACTTTGTCAAGGAGGAGAAGGAGAACGAAGTGGACGTGAAGGGTGAAATGATGCACTACGCTCACGGGATCATTTCGGATTATTTGAGTCTGGAGTTGAGCAAGAAGCTGGCCACCGTTATTGGGCTTCCGGAGGAGAAGGTCGTCAACAAGCGGAAGTCGACGGTGGAGTTGGAGGCCAACCAGATCAAGAAAATTAAGAAGGAGGAAAGCTACGAAACGACTCCGATCAAGAGTGTCGATAAAAAGGTAAGTGCCAGATCGAAGGCCCTCGCGAAGGCGGCCAGCGGAACGAAAAGTATTTCCAGCTTTTTCAAGAAGTGAACTCCTTTATTGTTTTGTTGTTTCTATTGTGAAGCGTCGGTTAAATTAACTTAAACAATATAATATGGCTAACATTGAAAGAACACGTTCTTATTTTGGGATTAACTAGTTGGTCCAGGTTGTTCCTGCTGTTGACACAGCGTAACTAGACGTTCCTTAAAGAGAAAGAAAGCCCTGCTAATTATTAATCTTACACTCGTTCAACGCTAATCTTACCTGCGCCCCCTGCAAAATGTTCATAATCACGACGACCTTCTGCTTCACGTGCACCATTCGCTTGAACTTTTCGTGCAGCTGGGGATCGTTCTCAAAGTTTAGGTTCTTCATCTCCACCGACAGCTCGTCCAGCTGCTGGCGCAATTCTAGCTGGCTCAACCGGGCCCGCCTGATGTTATTGTCCAGGTCGTCGATGACGGGCTTGAACAGCCGGAAGAAGCCCTCCGTCAGGATGTCCCGGGTGGGGTTTTCGCACAGATTCTCCGTGTTGTCCGTGGGATCCTCGTCCTCGTCCCCGATGGACGTGACGGAACTATCCGAGTGGTCGTCGTTCATCGTTGTCAAATGTGAATTTTAAATTTAGTTTAAAGAGATGATGCCTTTCACGAAGCAAAACAGAGATTATCGATTAGAGGTGATGTCAACAACACAGAGTTTATATTGTTTGAATGTATTAGTGGTGCCCGATTAGTAATGATAACCCAACATAACATGTTGTAATGTCATATAACAAATTGTGTTTTAAGCAAGTTTTCAGTTCGAAGAGAATAGTTTTTTTGAAGGTAAATTTTATGATCCTATTTTTATCCAAAATCCAAGTTTTCACGAATTTTGTACAATAATTCCTTATGGAAGAAATTGTCATACAATGAATTTTTTTTTCACTCGAATCCGGCGCTCCATTTCTGATTTTCTTTCATAATTTATAGTCGGATCACGTAGTCTATTAACTTAAAACAGTTGTGTTCAGGTTTAAAGTTATTTATTGTATAGTAAGAAGTTTTAATTACATTTTTCGCTATTTGATTCACCCATAGCTTCTTGAGTGTGCAGTTTATACCACTTGAATTTTATTTCTCTCTGAAATTGGAATCAAGTTTAAGTTATGTGATGAAAACAAATGTTTAACAGATATTTATATAAATATTCTAAAGAAGTAATTCTAACGTAAGCATTGTGCACACTTTACTTTCGTCGACTTCCGCCACCTCCGGCCAGAATCGTAGCAATTCGAATAAAAATGTTCATGGTATCCATGTAAATCGACATTGCGCTGAAATAATTAAGAAAAGTTATTGAATTACAAAAGTTTCTTGCTTAAATCTCAACTCACTTATTAACTGGATCGTATGGTCGCATTCCGTACATCGGAGTCAGCTCGGCTCGTTTCACGATCTTTTGCGTGTCGTACAGCAGGAAACCACTGAACAGGAGCAGCCCTCCGTACAGCGAAAGGGACGCGATTCCCGCGCCCAGTGCCGTGGTCGGAGGCAAAAACATCGAAGCCATCGACGAAGCAAACACCACGCCCAGTCCGATGGCGAGCGGACCGCCCATGTAGAGGAACTTATCGCTGGGCGCGCAAACGGCCACCGTCGAAAGACCTCCGACGACTCCGGCCGTGTACCACGCGGCCCTCGTCAGGATCGGCCCACCGATAAAGCAAATCGGAGCAATTACCGCTCCCAGAATGGCCGAGTGTGCGATCCAAGCGGCCTGTTTGGCGCCAAATCCTGGACTGTACGGCAACGACTGGGCGAGCATTCCGGATCCGATCATCACTGCGAACGTGCCGAGGATCGACTGCAGAATAACCAACAAAGATTAGTTTCAAGGAAAATCTCTCAACATTCAAACCCGCACTCACCATCCAACCATTCCTCGAGACCAGGTTCAGCAGCGTGGGGCTGCGGAAAACGGCCACCGCACTTGCGGCCGAAATGCCCAACGATCCGGCAAAGTACAGATAGGTGTCCCGAACGCGCTCCCTCACAAACTCTGGCCACGCGTGGGAATTCTCCAGCGTACTGGCGCCGTTTCCAAAGCCGAGTCCGTAAAAGCAAAGCGCCCCAATGCCGAGGGCCGCTCCTCCCGCGAGGGCTCCCTTGCCCAGTGAGTAAGCATTCGGTCCGGGTGGTGCCATGGCGCGCTCGCGAAGAGTTTGCCGCTCGGCGCGGGTTGTCCAGGTGGATCCGCCCTTAACATCGCGCGCGTACTGCCGGACGCCGACCGTTTGGGGACGCTTCGGGACCTGCTGCAGGGCGGTCTTGAGCAATGGCGTCGACACGAAGGTGCGACCACTGCACGCTAGCCGGGACAGCATCTTGAATTTTGACTTGTGTTGTTTTTGTCCTGTGGGAATTTGATTGAAAATTTAAATTTCATCATTTTAGGAAACTTACTTTAAGCAGGTAAACAAGTTATGCAATTTGAATCATCAGATTCAGATTAGAGTGTCAGGACAAGGAAAATGCTTGTCATCAATATATTTTCCTCGATGGCATTTTCTAGAAATTTTCCTCCCTGTTACTACATTGAAGATGATGCAATTCTGGAGAAAAATCCTGTTCCCGAACAATTTTACATACCTTTGAGGGCTCTTCCTTGGTATCACAACTTGCTCCAACAATAAAACACGGAATTTCGTTTTTCACGTCGAAATTAAAAAATCTTTTGCGTATTTTCACGGAAAACTAGATTGAACCTGCGTTGCGGTCGATGTTTTGAAAAGATTTGATGGCGAAATTCGGTGCGTCAAATGAATAAAAACGTGCGGAACCGTTCGCATGTGTTGGTGAAGCGGATGAATTTGGGAACACAGTTTGTTATTTTGAGCAATTTTTGTTTTACGAAAAATTAAACTTCTCTTGTTCAAACTCTTTGCTGTTTTGTAAATTAATTTTGTTTATATCTAGTTTATGAATTTGCTAAGATTTTGTTTTATCTTTTCTGATAGTCTTAGACTTATGCTACAAACTCTTACTATTATCTTTTACCTAGGGGAAATTCTCGTATGGGATCATCCATAAACCACGTGGACACTTTTTTGGGAATCTCTTACCCCCCTTCGTGGACAATTGTCCATAAAAAAACTTTTTTGTATGGATCGTGGACAACCGCCATACCCCCCCCCCCCCTAAGGGTGTCCACGTGGTTTATGGATGGTCCCTATGTTTGGTAGGTTAAGCACCCGCTCCTAACTGTATTCGATTTGCTGATTTTCACTATTTAAGCAACTTATTTTGTAAAACTGTTGATATATACTTGCTTGCTTACTTATTGAACTATTTGTCACTCGATTTCAGTTGAAAACTTTTTTTTATTACACTCAACCCCCGGTGGTTGGTCACTTTTTCGTTTGACACTTTTTTAGTTTGTACCCCGTTGGTTGGTCAAAGTCAAACTAAAAAGTGACGAACTGTCACTTTTTACACGGCGCTTACGAACACTATCAAAACAAACGTTTGGTAGTGAGTGTGAACTCCGTGTTAAAGGGGTGTCAAACTACAAAGTGACCCCGATCGTTTGACAACAGTGGGTGTCAAACCATCGGGGTTTGAGTGTAACTTAATTGAACGTCAAAATCAGCATTAGAGGCACGATGGAGTTTGATTCGGTTCCCCAAATTTATGTTTTTTCATGTTTTGCTAGCTGCTTTTTGACTTCGGTTGGACTTAAATTGCAAGCATTACAAATATTATTATTTTTTCCCCTCAACTACGGCAAGGTCGAGTAGGGGGCCAAAAAAAAATTAGCCGATTTTGCAAATAAATAAGACCATCCATAAACCACGTGGACACTTTTTTTTGATATCTCATTTAATTTCACACAAAAAAAAATATTCAAAAAATATAATAAAAAAAAATAAAAAATTAACTTAAAAAATTAACTACAGTTTTTAAATTTCTTGCAAAAATTTTATAATACAAATATTAAAAAAAAAAACAAAATTTAAAAATTCTTTGACGTGAAATTCAAATATTCAACAATAACAACATCAAAATTTATCAATTTAAAATAATAAAATATTAAAATTCTAAAATTTAAATTTATTTTGAAAATAATCACACGTTCAAAAGTTTAACAACTCAAAAATTCAAAAGCTCAAAAATAAAAATAAAGCAGCAAGAAAAATTTCTAAAAGCTAAAGCCGAAGCGTACACAGACAGTCTATTCTGCTCGTTTCTAATGTAAACATCAACTCTAGACTAAATTTCAAAAAGGACCTATCTGCATAGAAACCCAAGACCGGTAGGTTGTTTTGAAAATTAAATCTAGAACTAACGTGAGCAGGAAAGACTATTTATTTTAAATTGTTTTGCTTGAGATTGTTGGGGGAAAAATACATACAAAGATTCAGGGTTGTTACGGACGGCGCGGATCGCGCGGATGGCGCGGATGGCGCGTATCGCGCGGATCTGGCGCGGATTTGCTGGCTAATTTTGCTCAGCGGCGGATTACGCGCGGATAGCAATTTTGATAAACAAATTAATTGAGAACGATAGAATTTCTTTCAAATTTCAAAGGAAAATATTATTAACAATTAAATAAATTCAATCTTTTTTCGTTGAGTGCAAAAACATCAATTTCTAAGAAGTTGTTAATGAAGAAAATTTTCTTCTAAAAATTATTGATTTTTTTTTCTTAATGCGAAACTTTGAAATAATCTTCAAGGAGCGATTTTTTTAATGTATTGAGATTTGTTATATAAATTTAACATAACATTACAAATCATTATTTTTAAAACATCTGCTTAACACCTTGGGCTTTGTCATAATGAGTGTCATAGGTTTGATGCTTGTTTGGCAAAGAGTATGATTTGATTCGATGTGGAATTAAAATCGAAGTTTTCAGTATATTGCTGAAGCTTCCATTTTTACACATGGACACCACTTCATGCTGCGAGAACCCACTTTGGCGTAGTCTCAGGGCTTAATCGATGGCCGGTAAGCTGTCATCGAGACAAGGAGGTTCTCTGATAGTGGAAATATCACATTTGTACAATGAACCGCTACATATGTGATTTTTCCCTATCTTAATGTGGGTGTCAGGTTAGGATGCTGGTTTAAAAAAATAGTGATTGTAGAATTTAGGATTTTAACTATAAATATCAACTTTTTAAACTTTACCTTTAGTTATTTAGAGACAAAATTAGTAACAGTGAATTTAGTAATTCTATCAGAATCGGTGATTTTCATTCAAGTAGCATAAAAACCATTCTGATTTGTCAAAATTTCCATAGAGTCTCGATCAATCAATAGTGAAATGATATCGGACTAAATTCGTTGATCTGTTGAACTAACGGTTGTCGGATTATGATTATATCGACCATTGTTGCGAATCGAGGATCTACTGGAATTCTGACGAACAAATGGTCGTCTCTTTTTCAATTCACGACTTGTAAAATATCAACTGTTAAAAAAAATAACAAGACAGGTTTTAAAAGAAACGTTTTTTTGGTTAATAATTAAAATGTCGGGGATTTCAGATAAGAGTAGCTTTCGGATAGGTTGCTTTAAATCTTGTATTCAATTCAAGTTAGGTAGTTATCCGCAAATGAATATTTGGACTTATATGAATAATTAAACATTTTGGACTTATGAATAACACACAACTGTGCATTTATTCTAGAGTCAGATCCATACAGCGTCAGTGTTTATTTGGTCGAAGTGTACTAATTCATTGGCAGATCTGATTCTAGTTGTAATGTACGACAAGACTACTGACGGACGTGACAGGACGAGGGCCCAGTTTAGAGGTTTCGACATCAACGATGTGCGGCTGGATCACCCTCCCAAAAAAAAAAAAAAAAAAAATTATTTTTAAAACATCTGCTTAACAATTCAAAAAAATACCAATTTTATTAAAATCAAAATAACAAAATTCGAAAAATCACATGATTTAAAAAATTTGAAGCTATGAAACTTTTTAGATTTTCTATGTTTTTTCAATATAAAAATTTGAATTTTTAAATTTTTGGTTTATTGAAAAAAATTAAAATTCTATTGCCACTCTGATTCAGGTAGAATTGATTCTAACCCCAATCATCACATCATTACGAAATCCACTTAGAAATCTGCTAAAGTCTCCGTCTAAAAGCGAAATGTAATGTTAAAATTTAAAAAATAAGAAATCTGGAATTCAACAATTTGAAATTTCAGAATTTACTTATTCAAAAAACAATAAAAAAAAAATAGAATTCATAATTTGAAATTGTCAAAACTTATAGACTCAATAAACGTAAAGAAGTACGAATTATTAAATTGAAAAATTAAGAAAATATTACAATTGATTTTTTGTTAATTTTAAATTTTTTAAGAAAGTTCTTAAGTTATCAAACTATTAAATTATTAAATTATTAAATTATTAAATTATTAAATTATTAAATTATTAAATTATTAAATTATTAAATTATTATTTAATTATTAAATTATTATTTAATTATTAAATTATTATATTATTAAATTATTAAATGATTTAATTATTAAATTTTTAAATTATTATTTTTTTGCCATTTTCATAGTTGGGATCATTTTCGGAGTCATATTTTAGTTTAGGGAAATTTAGTTAAGAAAATAATAGAAATTTCGTGTTTCGATTTTCCCGAGTAAAGTTTTGGCGAGAATTATCAAGTACTAAATCCCTTGATTTTATAATTTGGTGAAATAATATAAATATATATAAATATAGTTTTTAGTTTTTATATTTTCGAATTTAAATTTTTTCCTGAATTTCTTATGCTAATATGGTTTCAGAAATGGCAAAAAGGTTCCATTTGGTACAGGTGGAATATGATTCCACAACTGATCAACGGTACTGATCCAAATGCCTTCTGTATTATTATTTTTGCGTTTAAAATTTCATTCATTTTTTACTCTCTTCTATGTTTGTCGCGATTTTTTTATAGGGCGCGGATTGGGTTTTGGGGTCGGCGCGGATCTGGCGCGGATTTTTTCTCGACTTTTCCGTAACAACCCTGAAGATTGAAATATTATAAAAATCAAAAAAATAAGTTAAAAATTTAAAAAATCGAGAATTCATAAAATTCAAAAAATCAGAAAATAAAATATTCATAAATTCTAAAGTTCAAGATCCTTTTTAATGTCGCCATGTAAGATTATAGAAAATCAGATAACTTTGGAACATTTTTGTACCATTTAAAAAAAGTAAAGCATGTATTTCCCCTTACTAACTACAGTCGACTCTCTGGCTGTCGATCTTTTCGATATCAATATTGCTCCATCTATCGATGAATTTTTCAGTCCCTTTAAACTGCATACTTCGTTTGGTTTTATTCCTCGATATTTTCTCTTGCTTGAAAGATCTCTTCCTCGACGGTCCCTTGGATTCTGTTTGCTTTAAAAATCTCTTCCGGTTGTCAATAATTTCACTTTCTTATGGCTTGCATAGACATTTTTCTTGGCGAAACGAAGCTTTGAAGGGTGTTTGACATTAGTTTGTTTTTGTTTGATGGACGTTGCCATGATTCTCTTCCATAGCTGGGTATCAAGAAAAAAATATTTTCAATCGAGTCTTCATTTTGCATCGTTCTGTAAACTGATGATTCTCTTCCTCGACGGTCCCTTGGATATTGACAACCAGAGAGTCGACTGTATTTATAACCAGCATTTTTTTGTGTTTTTTGTTTAACAGTCCCTCGGAAAAATTGTTTAAAAGGCCTCGGAAAAATTTCACTCCGTTGTCGAGCTTAAGTATGACTCCTAAACTACGCCAAAGTTATTTATCTAGAATTTTTCAATCCAAGATGGCGGCCAAAATGGCGGTGATGAAATATTGAAAAAAAATCATTTTGAAATTTAATAGGCTTATAACTGTTCAAATTTTTTCAAATGGGGTCAAAAAATCAAAAAAATTAAACCATCCACATTAACGACCCCCGGGTCTTTTGTGGTCTCTATTGCAAGTTTCTGCTCGAACCTAGGAGTCCGAAGGCTTGAATGGGGAGAGCACGCAAACCTCTTTTTACTCCAAGGAACCTTCCACCCCAGTGTTTGAACTGACGACCTTTGGATTGCGAGTCCAACCGCCGTCAGCGATTCCACCGGAGTAGGCTTGGTTTGGTGTGTTGTTTGTACTTATGGCATGGAGACGACTCCTACACCTGGAATGACTTAACGGCCTAACAACCAAGGCCGGGACCGACATTTTACTTCCTCATCCGATGGAAGGTTTTTTCAAATGGGGTCGTAGAACTCGAATTTAATGTTAAAATGAAGAAAAAAAAAACAATACGAATATTATTTTTTTTGTTCGTTATTCGATTATTCGAAGTCCCATAAAAGCTTTCGGATAATCGAAACATGGGATAATCGAGTCTGGACTGTATATTGTTAATTTATCTAGAAGTCCCAATTTAAAATGTTCCACATTTTTTGCACAAAATATAACAAAATGTTTTCTTAAAAACGTCTTTTCAAGACGATTCTTTTGTCACATTGAATGTAAATAATACCAATACCAACAAAAACTATGCTTGTATTTGTAGTCTGTTTACATTTTTTGTTTTCACAATCTTAAATGTGACAGCACCAACACAGACGTGGTGTTAAGATTCGTCACAACTTCACTTTACTAGAAACCTGTCAAAAGTTTTTGAGTCATCCATATTGGTAAATCTTTCGTACACTTCGTAGAATCAAAAGGGCTCTTTTTCTCCAAAAGTGGTGGAATTTTGGTGTAAATTTCGCGTTTCGCGTGCGAAATTTACATTGGCTCGTTGCGTTGATTCGGCAAACCATTTCGGAACGGTCCAAATGGTGTGAAAACAGGCTAAACTGTTGTGCTGAGTGCCCCCCCCCCACCTCCGACTGGACATATATTTTTTCGCTCTGCACGGGGCACTGTGTGAAAATCCGTGTCCGAACGATCGAAGAACAAGGTGCTGCACCACGGCTCAGACCAGTCGTCATCACATCGTCATTCCAAGGAAGCCCCAAGGTTGTCCATTTGCTGGAGCAAAATTAGGAGGAAAGCATAGCAAAAACGTGAGTCTGGTAAAAGGTCGCTCCTTGCAAGATGACGAATGCGGACATGATGTGAAATGGTAATTCGATTGTGCCTCCCCCAATTACCGCGAAAGAGTGGGGACTTTTGCAAATCATTTAAAATATGCATTCCCCTCTTTCACGCAAATGAGTAGTCGTCAATCATGACGGGAAGTTTATTGAAACATGATCGAACAATAACAAAGACGACGCTCTTTATTTATCGGAGAAGCCAAATCAGTTTCTCCTTTTCTCAGAGTATTGATTTTATCAGACTAAATAGTTTTTTTTAGGCGTACATTGACCACATCAATTCGTTGAGTGTAGATTAGTGCTAGTTTGCTTCCTTGTCGCAGTTTTTCGTCACTGCTTGCGTTTTTAAAGCTTGTGGAATGAACCCATTTCATGTGCTGTGTATGCAATGAATAGCTCTAGTCCAGTGTACTTTGTAGTCTGTACAAAAGTGATTGTTGCGCATTTACTCGAGAACTGAGTCACGAGTGTGAAGCGATAGTTGGATGATTATCTGTTAATAGCTGAAGCTTTTTTTTGCACGTTTTTTATGAACGTTAATAGCAAATCTGCGAGGTAAATTAAATTTGTGAAATTTAATAACATCTTCAAGTTGAACATAAAATTTAGCGTTTTTCTTTTGTTTTGACTATAAGAATATCACTGATAAGGGAAGATCTTATAGAACAGTGGTTCTCAACCTTTATTGATCCATTCCCCCCTTGGCTGAATTTCAGGAACATCATTCCCCCCCAACTAATGGGTATCATTGCACAAATGTCATAATTTTGGTATTAATGTTTGCAGAAACTTTAAATTTTTCACAACATTTCATTTTTTCTTCACTCGCAACAATTTACACATACTTGCAGCATTTTTAAAATGCATTTTCATTATCTGTTCATATGTAATGGAATGCAAAAGCTCAAGAAAAATCTTTTTATTATAATCTTTTTTATAAATGTTCCTGTATGTTGCAATATTATAAACACTAACAGTTTTAGTTTTTATCAATCACAGACAGAAATCATGACTGATATTTTATTTAAAGAAAAAGACAAAATAGACTTCATATAATTTTTACAAAAACTAATATTTGATGCTCGATTATTTTTCAAAGTAATGGAATTTTGCCCAAAACAATGCAAAAACTCCCAAGAATTATTTTGAATAATGTTCGAAAAAACGAATCAACGCAAAACTTCACAAATATATTTTATAAAAAGCTTCCCAGTTGAAAAAAACTAAACTTAACAAAACCAAAGCAAAATTGACATAAAATAAAAATATTTTCAATACATTATCATTTTGAAAGGAAATGAAATTTAGCTTGAATTTATTAAAAAAAAATATTAGTAAAGCTAATTTTTGAAATTTATAACAAAATATGCTCATGTTTAAAATAATGTTATTATTTATAAAATTATTTATGAAATTCCATTCTTCAAAAATTGCTCAAGTTTGAGAGAATGCAAAAAAAAAAATGATGGTATTATTCAGAACAATTTCAAGGAGTAAACTTTTTTGAATTTTAAGTTTTGTTAGCTATATTTTTGAAACACCTGCAAAGATAAAATAAAATAAAAATTGCTGTTGTATTTTATCACAGAAATTCCCATATATTTATAAAATATATTGTGAACTTCACATGTTATTTAAATACAACCAAAGATTTATATTTTTTACAAATACGCATTGGATTTAAATGTGCCATTCTTCCTGAAATTTTTTATAATATTTAGAGTGTTTTGTACTCCTGAGAAAAAAATTCCCATAAAGGCATCCTGATTCAGAATCTCAAGTAGGGGAACAGCATCTGATTCCAGCTTTTAACTGAAATCGAGTGATAAATAGCTTAATAAGAAGTGAGCAAGCAAGTTTCTATCAAAAGTTTTGCAAAATTAGTAATTTAAACGGTAAAAATAACCCAATTTGATGGAGTTATGAGCGAGTGCTTAACCTGCCAAACACAGGTCAATTTACCCTAACTGTTTTCTTTTTTTACAGGGAATCTTTATAGTTTTATTTGATGAAATTAATTAGAATATTTTTTTATTTTGAAAATCAATCATTTTTTGCCTGGAAACATTTTTACTGGCAATAACTATTTGAGAATATTTCTAGAACAGTCCAAATTTGATTATTCGAGGGTTTGTATGGGACTTCGGATAATCAAATCATGAATTAAAAAATCGTATTTTTTACTATTTTCTTACTTTTAACAGCGTAGATTAGGAAGTTTAAGCTCGATTCGATTATCCGAAGATTTGCATCTGTTACGGATTGCCAATAGCTCATACCAGGCCATCACCGAGGTGAAATTCAAGATTCGTCTGGTGATCTCCAAAAATTCGGTTCTAAATAAAAACAAAAAATTCAAATCAGAAAAATTGATCCAGCAAATAGTGTTTTATTTCATGACTTTTTTTCTCTGGTAAACTTCAATACGAGCAACAATTACGGTCCAGACTAGATTATCCGAAGTTTCGATTGTCCTGAGTTCGATTATTCGAGTTTGTATGGAAATTCAAAAATTGAAAAACAAACAAAAAAGTTCTTGTTTATTTTTTTTAATTTCCCTGTTTAAACATAAAATTGGAGTTCTGCGATCCCATGTTAGTTAAAATTGAATAGTTGATTGTCCATTGAATTAAACAATCCATTTTTTCAATATTTCATTACCGCCACCGCCGTCTTGGATTTATAAGTTCTAAATCCTCTTCTTAGCGTAGTTTTATTGGTCATACTTATGCTCGACAATCAAAAATATGACGTTTTTTTCGTGGTTCGATTGTCCGAAGTGATATTTTTCCAAGACCTTCGGATAATCGAGTCTGGACTGTAGCAACAATCAAAATCTTTCCGTCTAAAAAAAAAAACTTTCCGTCTAAAAAAAAAACTTTCCGTCTTCTATCATTTAAAGAGTTTTTTCAGATTCGGCGGATCGAGCTGTTATATGAGAAACTTTCTGTTAAGAAAGACCTCGAATATTTTTTTTTCACAGTTAATTTAATGATCCATAATAAAAATTTTGTACTCATATACCAACATTAGATACACCATGAAATTACGTGCTGTTCCTCAAAGTCTTTCCCGAAACACATTTTCTGAAACAAATTTACATCCGTCCAGGGGGTTGGAAACTGTTAGAGCTATAATTATTATGTTACCCAGTAAATCAAAATATATGTTAGTATACTTATTATGTCTTTTACATATCGCCAGTATACTTACCAATATACTGAGAGTACACCCAAAACTGGGCAGCAAGGTCCGAGAGAACAATGGCCTCGAGTCGAGAGAATAGTGGTTCCATTCACGGACACAGAGAACACAGCTTGAGATGAGCGAAAGAACCATTCTCTCGAGGTTCATTTGCAAAAAAAGTTCATCCGTCAAACAAAAAACCAAAAGTGTCGACTACGGGAATCGAACCAGAGACCTTCAACTTACTAACCCTAAGACTTAACTGCCTCTGCCACCACAGCTTGGTGACTGACTAAGGAGTGGTCAGATGTCGATGTATGACACTTGTTGGAGATTTATTGTTTCATTCAACGAATGAACACATTTGTTATGATGGTGTGAGTTGATAGCATTATTCTTTCGATTTTGGCACTGAGCCCTCAATAAATTTTGAGGGAACGATTCTCACGACTCTGAATTTTGGGAGTATCTCAATATACTAACAGTTTATTGCTTTTCGGTTAGCATACTAAAAAGTTTACTGGAATATCATTAGTATACTCAGTATTCTTAAGTGCATCTCCAGCGCGGGTAGCAAACATCGAAGCAAATCAAATTTGCACCCGACGTCAACCCCACCGCGGTACCTGTCGCGGTAGCAAATTTGCTCTCAGTTCTCCGGGATTACACTTTGCTACCCGTTATTCTGCTGGTTTGCTACTGCGGCAAATGGAATGATGCACGGAAAACTGAATCATGCACGGAAAAAAAATTTTGTTTATATATATAAAAAATGACAAAATAAAAAACAATAAAAAATTTAAATTAAAACAAAAATAAAATAAAAATAAATGTAAAAAAAAAATTTAAAAAAAAAAAACATTGAAAAAATCAAAAGAATTAAAAAAAATCAATAAAAAATTAAAAAGTTCAAAAAAATAAAGAATTAAAAAAAATAAAAATTCAAAAAAAATAAAAAATAAAAAAAATACAAAATTAAAAAAAAATTAAAATCGATAAAAAAAATATTTAAAAAAATGAATAATTAAAAAAATTTGAAAAAAAATAAAAAAAAATAAAAACATTTTTAAAAAATTTAAGAAACTTTTAAAAAAGTAAAAAACATAAAAAAAACACTAAAAAAAACTTAAAAAAAAATCAAATTTAAAAAAAAATAAAACAAAAATAAAAAAAATAAAAAAATTAAACATTTTAAAATTTAAAAAAAATTATTTAAAGAACTTTTTGAATTTCTGGATTTTTGAATCTTAAAATTTTTGGATTTTTTGTATTTTTAAACTTTTAAATTTCGAAATTTTTGAATTTTTAAATTTTTAAATTTTTGAAATTTTTGAATTTTTGAGTTTTTGAATTTTTCATTTTCTGAATTTTTAAACTTTTGAATGTTTATTTTTTTTGAATATTTGAAAAAAGCTATTTTAAACGCATTTTTAATTTTTTTTATTTTTGCATTTTTGAATTTTAAAATTTTCTAATTTAAAATACCATTTCTAGGTATAAATCATCACATAATTATTGATTTTGAAGGTAAACGAGAGCAAAAAATGATTAAAAAACCCATATTTTCGCCGGATTTTCGATATCAAGCCTGAAACTTTGTTGAGTATCCGCCGGATTGAAACTAAAATCGAGTAAAATCAAGCCTTCGAACACCTAGTTTCGAGTAGGAATCTCGCAATCGAGAACGCCAAGGCAATGCTGTAGAGCGAATAATTTGATTTTGATTTTTTGAAAATCTTCAATTTCGAACTGTCGAAAGATATTTCAAAGCATTACACGATCGCCAAGCAGCAATGCACTGATCGCTACAATTCCATTTCCCAAAGCAATGTTTCACCTGATTTGCAGCAGAACTTTCTTATCACCAGTGCCGCTCAATGTGGGGCGGTTCGGTATAGTTCCGGCACAGTAAACGCCGTTATCGGCACCGTATATGCTAATTTTGCGCGCCATTACCGTTTGCGCAAGGGAACAGCGTTGCAATTGACGACTATTTCCCGTTCTTGGCAGAACCGAATATGCCTTCTAGTGGAATCGCTTTCTGGTTATCGCTGCTGGGAAATTTGTTACGGTAAGGTAGGATTGTTTTTTGAGGTAAAATTTAGTTGCTAAAGCGAACGATTGTTGGCCACGTTGCACGACTGCTTTTGTGGGTGGACGGTTTTTGAGATTGATTTTGAAACATGATTTACTTGGAGGAAATTTCACATCGTGTCCTGGACGGGTTCGATTGGACGTTGGAAAAGAGTATTGTAGTTTTAGTTGGTATTCGCTGGGAGACTAACAATTTGTTATTTTTTCAGTTAGCAACATGTCTGCGGGTCCGTACAACTATTCCTACATATTCAAGTACATCATCATCGGTGACATGGGCGTAGGCAAGAGTTGCCTGCTGCATCAGTTCACCGAGAAAAAGTGTAAGTATTTATTTTTGTTGACGTGGGACTACGTAGAGTGTGAAGTTTTTCAAAACTTTGTGTAACTTTGCAGTTATGGCCAGCTGTCCGCACACGATTGGCGTCGAGTTCGGCACGCGGATCATCGAGGTCGACAAGCAGAAGATCAAGCTGCAAATATGGGACACGGCTGGCCAGGAGCGGTTCCGTGCCGTTACGCGGTCCTACTACAGGGGAGCCGCCGGTGCCCTGATGGTGTACGACATTACGAGAAGGTTGGTTACGTTCCTGTCTAAGTTAACAACTATAACTTGATGATCTTTACCACAGGTCAACGTACAACCACCTGTCGAGCTGGCTCACCGACACCCGCAACTTGACGAACCCAAGCACTGTGATATTCCTGATCGGTAACAAGTCGGACCTGGAGAGCACCCGCGAAGTTACCTATGAGGAAGCGAAGAAATTTGCCGACGAAAACGGGCTCATGTTTGCCGAGGCTAGCGCAATGACGTGAGTCTTAACCTGGACATTTTTTTAACAATAATTCTACTAACAAACAAACCCACTTTCAGCGGCCAAAACGTGGAGGAAGCGTTCCTGGAAACGGCCCGCAAGATCTACCAAAGCATCCAGGACGGCCGGCTCGATCTGAACTCGTCCGAGTCGGGCGTGCAGCATAAACCGGCCCAACCCGGTCGCACCTCGCTCACGAGCGACGCCCAGAACAACAAGGACAACTGTTCGTGTTAATCGCTTTCCAAACGGAGACGGATTGAGGCGGAGGAAGAGGAGGAGGTGTAAATCTTTTAGAATGTTTGAACTCGCTCGAAATTTGCACGCGTGCTTCACTAAAAGTAAGTGCGTGCAGAGAACATTTGTCGTTTTGCCAAAGGGAAAATTCCAAGCTGTGTATTGTGGAATGAGGGGCCGGAATCATCTATCAGTAGAGGTAAAATAGTTATGTATTTGAATACCAGATAACCGACAGTAATTGAACAGAAAGAGTAAATCTGTCCTTGTAGAGTTTATTTGTTGTTAGAATGTTCATTTCAATTTATGAGTTTACTTTATGAGAGTAGATGTTGTTACTGTTTAGTACACGATTAAAATTTTATAATTTCCCCAAAAATATTTATTACTTTATCCGTATTAAGGCGAGTACTCTCCACATAACTGTAGCAATTCTTGAACAAAATACAAAACCAATTGAGTAAGCAAAAGAGTACATAATCGATGGTCCTACCGACGTAGTCCTTCGTCAAATCAAGATTGATTGTAGATATGTAGCCATAATTTTGCGAACTTACAAGAAATGGAAGCCATTTTAAATTCCCTTCAAACACCGAACAACAAACTTAACCTTACCACTGAATTGTTTTATTGAAATTTTGGAAAATATATGAGCCCAAAAACCAAACAGCAAATCTAGCTTTGACTGCAAAATGCAAAAGAAAAACCAACGTTCTTTTCAGTACAAAATACTTTACTCCCAAATCGGCGCGTTTTCTTCACGTTAGAGATATTAAATACAAAAAGAATCGATGACAAAAAATATAAAAATAAACTTTATAATAAAAAAACCAACTAATATCTAAGTCAAGGAATCGGTGGAAGAGCCCCTCCCAGTAAAAAAAAGGTCCATTTACTAGAAATTGTAACCCCTTTCAAACATAAATTTTGAAGCAAAAGGGAGAAAAAATGCTTAGGATGCGAGCAAAAATCGGTACTAAAGTATTAACTCAGAAATATATTTTATTAAACAAACACACACACAGTCCCAAACACAGGGCTTGTCGCGGGTCCCCGACGAGCGATATGAAAAAAAAAACATACTAACGCAAAGTTACGCGAGTAAAAATAATATATTAATCGCCAAGAAGAAAAAAAAATAAACGGAAAATGTAAGAAAATTTGAGAACATATAGAAAAAAGAATAAAACTTTAAAAGTGGTTAGATTTCTTCACTTGTGAAAATAAAGCACGTGGTTTTACTGTAAATAAATGACACGAAAAGAAAAAAAAATCAAATTTAATTATTTGCTCTACAGCATTGCCTTGGCGTTCTCGGTTGCGAGATTCCTACTCGAAACTAGGCGTTGGAAGGCTTGATTGTTGAGGCAATTGCAACCTCTTTTTACACCATAGCTTCCATCCACCCCGGGATTCGAACTGACGACCTTTGGATTGTGAGTCCAACTGCCTACTAGCGACTCCACCGAGGCAGGACCCAGGGAGACAACTCCTACACCTAGACTGAACTATCGATCTAACCCTTTAGGTTAGACCGGGGCCAACATTTACTTCCCCGTCCGACAGAAGGCGTGGTCAGACAAATCTCGTCTCGAAAAATGCCACCGGGACCTTCTGCGATCGAACCCAGGCCGACTGGGTGAGAGGCAACCACGCTTACCCCTACACCACGGGTCCCGGCCGCGAAAAGAAAAACTTGTTAAATCAATCTTTGACAGACTCACATCTGAAGTTTTTTTTAATAACCAAATTTTAAGTTTTTGCTTTTTGGGTGTTTTTAACACCCCTGACTCAAGGCGGTTTCAAAAACACCCAAAAAGTAAAAACTGGAAACTTGGTTTATTGGACTTAAAAAAAACTCCAGACATTGGCGTCATCCACAAATGACGTAGAATTTTTTCGATGATTTTTAGGCATTTTTTACGTGCATTTAGGCGAAGTGAACCGTTTATGCTAAGGCACTTTTAGGTTATAATTTAAACAAAATCTGTATTTTACATTTTTTTAAAGATCAATTATTAAAAATCCGCTCCGCTTAAAAAAAAAATAGAAAATTTCATCATAATTCTAAAATATTGTTTCTTAGAGTGGCTTGCCCTAATATTTCCACTATCGATACATCGGAACTTTGTATTTACACAAACTGTAACTTCCAAATCTTCAATATTTTGGATAACTCTTGCAACGATGGGTCGAAAGTGCGAAAATTAACCAAAAATTCCCTTTTTACAATCTTCCGGACTTAAATCTAAATCGTGTTGCCTGCCTCACCTCTTTGAGGAAAGGCTATAAAATCCCTCGAAAAATTGACTTCTTTATTCCACCTCGTAGACCACCCTTCATGTATACCTATTGACTCAGAATCAAATTCGCAATTCGCAATTTTCAGTGTAAGAAAGGGCCTTGACTGATCTTATGCACTAGGTTCCCGACGAACACGCACTGCCCTTACACCTACATCTCACCCTTGCTCTGAGTCAGTACGAGCAGCACGCTAGAACACGCTTTGAGTGTTCGTGTCAGGCATGCACACCTTTTTTTCCGGTTACGCATTTTAACTCGGCCGGGGGTGGTACATTGCGTAGGGTTTGGTGTAAGTATAAGCGCCTAACCATTTATAGTGTGCCTATCAACTTTCATTAAAGCAAAAACTGTTTTATTTTTAGTTTGAATTCAAAAACTTATTGTTATTTACTGTGTATTGTTTTCTCCTGAAATCTTCCCTATTGTTGAGTCTGGTTATCTGTTGCTATTTCTTTTGTCGCGGTGTTTTGTTACAATTGTTGGTCCTAAGCATGTTATAAAAGTTTACCAAAAATACAATAGTAATATCTGTGTTAATCCTTTAACCATTGAGTAAGGGCTCAAACCTCACTTGTTTCAAAAAAAGGGTGAAGATTGAAAACAATTGACAGTAAAAAAGAATTTATTTTATAAAAATTAAGTATCAATAGTAAGAGAATGATGAGCGTATTTTGAAGAATAAAAATGAGAAGCTAGATGTATTAGATGTAAAATTAGACAATAGTTAATAAATAGAGATACAAAACAAGCTTAGATTAATGATAATTTATAGGACAGATAAAGAATTATTCAAATATTCAAATAAATAAATTCGCATAATAAAATCAAAAAAGATTAGGCGAATGATAAATAGACTTGATATTACTAGTACATTAAGGAAAAGTATATTTTTAAGGAAAAAAAAAAACAAAACAAAGTTTGTTACAGCAGTATCAATTGATAGAAAATAGTGGAAAAGCTTTGAGAGATAAGAGGATCAAAAGTAAGTAAAATTAAAATCAAATGTTGGATATTAGATAGAAGAATCAGTGAAGAATTGGGAATCAGAAGAGCAAAATAAAAATAGGAGATAGGTGGTAGCTGAGAATGAAGAGAAGAGAAACCCCGTTGTTCGATGTTTCAGGTACATCCACAGCAGTTGACTCAACATACTGCGAATCAAACCAATACCGTCTACAATCACAAATTACTTCCCTTTCCCACATTGTCGCGCCCCTTTCTTTTAGCCGTCTCGACTCTGACCCGCGGTGGTCAAAGGTTTACGATCCGTTTCCACAGGCCACCAGCTAGGTCATCATGAAAACCAAGCCAACGTGGAGGTAAGAAAATAGGACACTCGCAAGGAACCAGAGCTATACTGTTCTGATCAAGATAATTCGGATGATCTAACAGAACTACGGATGTAGTTAGTTACGCTCCTTCCAGGATGTTCCTTACGTGGACGTCAACCGAAGAGCACGCAACAAGCTCAGTGCCATTGCATGCTCTTAGGTATCAATCCTTGGCCTGCCTATTGACTCAGAATCAAATTCTGAACAAATGTATGTGGGTGTGTCTGGATGCGGGTCCGTGCACCGAAAAATATGCACACGATTATCTCCGTACTGGCTGAACCGATTTTGACCGTTTTGGTCTCATTCGATCCGTCTTGGGGTCCCACAATACCCTAGTTAATATTATGATGTTTAGAAAAGTACTTCAAAAGTTATGCTAAAAAAACGTTTTTAGCTAAACTTCCGAAGATTGTGTATGCTATACATTTTTAGAAAGGTATTTAAAAGACCTTTCCAACGCGTTCAAAATATTGAAGATCTGACAACCTTATCAAAAGTTATAAGTACTTTAATGTTTTTATTTTTTATTTTGTGAGGCCGGATCTCAAATATTTTGATAAAAATATGCGAGGAAGGCACCAACCACCTAAAGGTGGATCAAGTAAAGTTTTTAGCATAACTCTTGAGGTACTTATCTAAAACTTGATTCATACCAGGCCCGTAGCCAGGGCTGAAACTTATTTTGAATTCTGGAATGCATGAAGAATTTTAATACAAATAAAACAAAATTATCGACAAAATTGGGAAATTTTAGAGAAATACACATATTTGTGAGTTCAACCCATAAAACAAAATTATCGCTGCTAAACTGAAAAAAAAGTTTATACAAACGTCAGCCTGCATACATTTTGCCTTGTTTGTGAGTTTGCCGCAAGGGACCATCCATAAATCACGTGGATAGTTTGGGGGGGGGGGGGTATGGCGATTGTCCACGCTCCATGCAAAAAAGTTTTTTTTGTAGATTTCCAAAGAAGTGTCCTCGTGGTTTGTGGATGGTCCCCAAACAAGTTTGCGAGTTTGGCAAACTGTCAAACACGGCTCCGGGCTCCTTTTGTTAAAAAAGAAAGAAAGCGAACACGTACCTTAATTTCATAATTGGAGTTAAAAAGCAAATTTAAAGACTTTAAAATTTTAAAACATGGACTGTCATCAAATTCATCACAACTTGCTTTTTTTTGTTCATTTTATTTTCGGTAAATGTTTTCTGCTGCTTTTTTTTGTATCGGATAAATGGTTTCACATGCATATTTTGTTCTCTCAAAAACTAACCTAAAAGTGGTGGAATACACTGTAATTTAACTGCCCCTTTTCTTATTCTTTTTATTTATTCCCAGTACGTTCTAGATTTTATTTAATTTGTCATTATTTTTTTCTCGTGATGGTTTCCCAAACTAAGTACGGTGAATTAGTAGAACACTTCTACTCAAAAAATTACTTCAGTCAAATATTTTCCATCGTCATTGTTCGGAATGTTTTTTTTTCTTCTTCTTTGTTGTTGATTTCAACTTTCGAACCGCGCCGTTTGTTAACGTTAATTTTGATCATTTGTTGGTTGATAGATTTATATTGCTTAGAAACTTTGAAACTCAAGCTAGGGGCTTAGTGTGTGCAATTTAAAGGAAGGGAGCACATCGAGTGAAGGAAGATTTGGAAATGAAATCTCAATATTCGTTAACTTTAATTCTAAGCAGTGAAGCCAAGCCAATGGTGCATTTTTTTTAAACTTGTTGTGATTTGTTATCTGTTTTGTGAATAAATATTTTTTCTCGTTTTAAAATCACTTTGATTCGCTTAAATTACGTAGTTTTTAAATATTTTGTTTTCGGCATTCACTTACCGTAAGCGCAGAATGTCAAATGTATTTCTCTTCTATTTGTGCTATTTTTTCTGGTTATTTTTAATTTGAATTTGCATCTTTAGTTTACTCAGAGAAACTTGTACAGGCGAAAGTAAATAGTGCTGTCCGACGCACGAGTTGCGAAGGACTAGGAATGAACAAGCCCGAAAGAAGGTGCCATAGTATACGTTTAAGAAACGCCTTAAACTGAAAGAAGTTAGTTAAGCTCCGATTGTGTTTTGCTCTGCTATCCTATGTTTGCCATTGTCGATTGGCGCAATGATTTCATTTTTACTTCACACCTTAGCTAAATTTACAACGCACTGGCAAAGTGCGACAAAAACTGGTCTTGGACAAATAAAATCGCCTAAAAATATAAATCCTACTCTCTCCATTCAGGTTAAATAGCGTTCCGTGGTTCCACACTTACTCTCTTTCTCTCTCTCTCTATCTATAAGTCCTTGTAAATCGGGGGAGATATTAGACTGATTAACAGGTAATGTGTTGAAAGGAACAAGCTTTGTGCCAATTTGAAACAGAGCAATCGTGAATTTCAAACGCTGCAAAAGCTAACCCCTTTCACGTAAATATATATGTCTCCAACTATGCTGTAATCTATGTATAGGCAATTGTTATATAGCTTTTATAGCCATATCCTGTTGGGTTGAAATTTTATTGACTTTTTGCATGGTGTATTTACTGCTTACGACTAATTCGATTATTTTGCAACAGTAAGAATGGTCAATCTATTTTCATGTCTTAATTTATTTCACAAAATGCAGGAGAGGAAATCAACTTGAAATAAACTTAATTCGTTTTTTAATGAGGTAAACTAAAATCAGTCCGTAAAGTATCACGAAAGAGCTGCAGTTTAAATATAAATAGTTGTTTAAACAAATCTTTGGAAATTATCAAGAAAGGAAAATTTACTGTAACAGTTAAAAACGAGTATTTAAGTAAACGTAAAAATAAATAAAATTATTTTAGGTCATCCCCGAACCATCACAGTTACATTCTAGTTTTGCTGTTTTAGTATAAATTTGACGCTTGTCTACCACATCAAGCACCAACGAATTTATTGTTTCGCGGTAAGTCCCATGTTCTACAACAATCTGCAAAGATAACATTAAACTTAGACCTGAATATTTAATCCATTTCAAAGAATCATCTCTGCGGTTAACTTTAAGCAGTAGGCCTGGCCGCTTTAATGTTTGTGATGTTTCAATGAAAATGTCATGGGCGAACTTCAATTGTCAATAATGACACGAGAATGCTCAGCGTTAATCCATCTAATGGTTCGTTCGTTTGATGGCTAGTTCCCCACTGAGTGCCGCACTTAGAGCTGTCAAAGCGTTTCTCTAAAGAAACTCGCGCTAGTTCCGCACGAGTTTCGCCGCCATATTGGAACTGAAACCACGGACGAACGGACATGACACCAGGAACAAATTTTCTTCAAATTTCTGAAGCAAACTATCACTAGCACCATCTACATTTAAGTTGTCGAAGTAGCATCGAGCGATTACACAGGATTTCTCAAAATGTCTTATGAAATAATTAATTAAAAAATTCAGCATTTGTATGGTACTAGAAACAGTTTATTGGCATTAAGTTTGTCTTTAAGACTCTAGGTAATTCATCTTTTTTACTAGAATTTCCGAAAAATTAATAAAAATTGTATTTTTAATGTAAATTTCATACGACCATTTCAAAAAGTGCCCATGAATTTGCAACATCAGCTGGCTTTGTTTACGTTTGAAACCACGTGGCGCGTTGATTTTGACACAAGCGATCTCGCTTGCGCAGGTTTGCGCCAAGAAGAAGTAAAAGAAAACCGGCTTCACTTTTTGAAGCCCCGTGTCATGTCCGTTCGTCCGTGCTGAAACTCTAGTGCCGCACTCGATATTTTTTCAGTTTCATGCGAGTTCCACGCGCACTGACAAATGACGTTCGATTGAACCAAAACTGGCACCGACAAGTGTGGCACTCAGTGCCGCACCGGCTCTTCAAACGAACGTACCATAAGGCATTCTCCAGCATTTTGGCTGATTTTAGCGTGACGTATTTTATGGATGAAGCGAAAGTGGCTTTTGATGTTTTTTTGTTTTTTCGTGCGGTGTTTTATCGAAATATGTTTTGATGAAAAAATCAAACAATTTGGATTTTGAGCCCCGAAACTTAAAATTTCGAAAATCAGAAGCATGGATTTTGTTTTTGCTCAGATTTGAATGAAATAGAGGGAAAAGCCATAACACTAAACATTGAATTTTCTGGCAAAAAAAAAATAAAAGAATCAGAATTTCAGAAATGTACAATGCAGAAATGTTGAAATGTACAAACAAAATGTAAAACTAAGAAATTTCGAAATCAAAAATTTACAGAATTCTAAAATTGCAAAATTCCTAGTTCGAGAAAGAATATTTAAAAATTAAAAGCTTCAAAATTTTAGAGTTGAAAAAAAAATCCGAAGTTCATAAATTGAAAATAAATAGAAATTAAAAAGTTCCAAAAATTAAAGAGTTCAAGAGTTTAAAAAGTAAAAAATTATAAAATCTAAATTTCAAAATTCTTGAATAAAAAAAAAAACATATATTTAATAATTCAAAAAATTGCAAAATGAAACAAAAAAAAAAATTGTTTTTATTTTGGAGTTTTGAAATTTAAATTTAGATGTGTTATATTTAAATCTCAAAACTCCAAAATAAAGATAAAGTAAAATATTTTTTGTTTAATTTTTCAAATTTTAGAACATTTTAAAGTTTATTTTTAATTCTTTTTATTTAATTTAAATGTAATGCTAATTTAATTTTTTATTTTTGAAGTTTTGAATAATTTTTCTTGTATTTTTGAGTTTCAGAATTTTTTAATCTATTATTTGAGAATTTTGAATGTTTAGGTTTTTAAATTTTTTAATCCATGAATTTTTTAATTCTTCAACTAATGAAATTTGAAAATGGAAAATCAAAACATATATAAATTTGAAAATTCAAAATGTAAAAATAAAAAAAAGAGACTTGAAAAACTTATCTTGAACGCCTTCAGTTTTATCGCAAAGTGCGATCTTAAAGATCTGAAAACTTTTCAAAATTTCTGAATGGATAAATTAAAAACGGAAATTTAAAAGTTAATTCAAATAGCTCCAAACGCCAACTTTGTAAAAACTCCCCTTCAAAAGTAACATGAAGTCAATTTATGTGCCGACATCTCCCGACAGGGTTGCCAGAGTTTTGCAAAACTTTTAAAAAACTGCATGCATAACATGGGTCTCACCGAAAATCTCACCCTTCAATCTGCTTACTTACCACTCGATTTAAGCCGTAAACGTCAGCCCACTGGTCGTGTTCCGGCGGGGATGTGCCGCGGCTCCTCCAACCGTCACCCCAGGCGCCCCCGTCGTCGTCCCCATTCCTCCCAAGTTCCCGTACATGCTGCTGCTCATGCTGGCACTTCCTCCGGCATGCCCTTTCTGCTGCTGCTGGTGCAACTGCTGCTGGAACATCCGCCGATACTCGGCGTACATCTGGCGGGCCTGGTTAAGGACGCGCACCACGTTGTGCTTCCGCACCATCTTGTCAAAGTGCATCGCCATCTCGTTGTAGTCCATGCCCATCTTCATGACGTAGTCGCGGTGCTGCAGGAGAATCGTCAGGCAGAGGAACATGAGGAAGGGGTTTCCGCCGCCGAACTCGTGCGGTGGCGGGAGCACGCCCGCGATCTTGATCGACTCGGAGTACTCCGGATTGTTGGGTGGGGTGTTGGCCGACGGTTGCTGGATGGCCAGATCGACTTTGGACGCTTCGGAAGCTTCCTCGAAGGAGTTGCTGGAGCCGGTCATGTTGGTTGGGATTGGAATGTCCAGACTGGTTTCGGGATGGAGGCGGGTTGCCAGCGTGGCTGGAACGCGGATTGGTTCCGAGGAGTTTGCGTCGAAGAAGGGGTTGTTTGGGTGGAACTTGAAGTTGATCGCTGGCGATCGTAGCCCGATCGAGTCGTCCGAGTCCGAGTCCGGGAGGATCATCGAGTTGCGGTTGGAGTTTGTGACGGATTGATCGCCCGTTCGTCGGACCAGTCGGATTGGTGTTACGGATTTCTTTCCGGTGGCTGATTCAACGATTATTTCGCCATCATATTCAAGCTCGGGATGTTCATCGGGCGTGGTGGCCGTCCGTTCGATCATCGTTGTGGGTTGTTTCGCTTGGGACAGCTCGCCGGGACTTTCGCACTGATGCAGAGGATTCTCCCAAACGAAGACGTCCGCGTTGGCACTGGAAGTACTGATCCGTTTGCTGTTTCTGTCCACGTCCATTTCACTGCTCAGAGGTCTGGTCTTGTCACGATACCGTACGATGTCTCCCGTTCCGGCGGTTCCAGCAGGACCGCTCGCTTCTCTCAAATCTAGAATTTCATCCGCACGCTGAATCTCCATCGAGTCGATCGCTCCGTTGTAGTTCAGCTTGCGGTATCGAATGGGGCGCGCCTGCACCTGACTTTTGATCGAGTCGTTACTCTCCGGTGGCGTGTCCAGCTCGATGCAGCCACTCAACGTGTAGAACCGCTGCTGGTTGTGAAAGTCCGTGCCGAACACGTGTCGATCGAGGTTTTCCAGCTCCAAGCGCAGCTCGCGGGTCATCGACGTCGTCATGGGGAAGTATTCCTGCGAATCGTCCGGACTGCTGCCGTCCTGAAGTTGCGGCTGAAAGTTTGGTTTTTCTTCGTCCTCGTCTTCTGGCTTTTCCACGTCCATTTCGGGCAGTGGGTGATGCACCGGGGACACGGAGACGGAACTATCGTCCACGATGAAGCTGCTGTTGTCGCTGGAGCGGGAAACGGCCGTCGCCGAGTCCGGCACGCCGATGCTGGACGAATCCGAATCATCGAATGACGACTTGGTCAGTTTGATCATTGGTTTGCGCTTCAACTCGTCGTAGTCGATCGTGTCCGTCGACTCGTCATCGATGGTAATTGACGACCCGGTGGTGATCGTAGCGGTGCTTCCGGTAGAGTCCAGCGACGACGGGATTCGTTTGTTGTTCAGCCGGTCACTAATTCGACTTCGGTTCATCGCGGCAAAGCTCAAAAACTCGTTAAAATTCTTCACCAGCTTAGGCTTCCGATCATCTCCCGGTCCCGACGCCGCTCCTTCAATTTCCTGCTTGTCCAACGAGGCAAAGATGCCCTTTTTGCTGGCCACCAACTTTTCCTTCAAGTCTTTAAAGTGTCCTCCGCTGCCGGCGAGGTTCTTCCGCTGACTGAGCTGCCGCGCAAGCAAATTCCCGGTCCCGGAGGAAAACAAACTCTTGCTCCGGCTTACGACCGGTGAATTTCGTGTACTACTTGCGGCACTGGTCGGCAACGATGGTGGATCCGGCTCCACAGTCGCCACAGTTTGAACCGGCTCTTCCGGTACGGTTGGTTCTTCGTACGCAAACGTAGTCGGTTCCGGTGGGGCCACCATCGTCGTCGGTTCCACCGGTGTCGTTGACTCGGAAGAACTATCCAAAAAGGGGTTCTTCCCGGGTGTGACGGGCAGTTTGGCGCACGTCCCATCGGCGAAAACGTTGTCGTCACCGCTTTCCAGCTCTTCCTGGCCGATGTGACCCTCGAGAATGTCGTCATCACCAACACTGCGCGCGATTTTGCGCTGCTTGACGAGCGCGGATTTCGCTTCGTCCAAACTTTGGTGCGTCTTGGAGAAGGTCCGGGCGTTGGTGTAGAGACTTTCGCGGGTGATGTTTTCGTCCAGGCTGAGGTTGAGTCGCTTGGTGGTTTCCAGCTTGCCTGGGGCACCGTGAATACTGACCGGGATTGAGCAACCCAGCGAGAGGGCTGAGCTTTGGCGTCGCAGCGCGCAAACCTTGGTGTAAGCGTTTTCGCGAGGTGTTCGTAGAACGACCTGAGAGGGACTCGTCGGTTGCGGTTCGACCACCGGAGGAGGTTCGTACTCCTTTTCGAACAGGGCGAGTTCCGTCTTGGGGGCTGCTGGTGGAAGTGAACTCCACAGGACTTCCAGCATTCGCAGCGAGTCTTCGAAGGCAAACTCTCGCTTCATCTCGAGCAGCAGCCAGCGGTAGCAAAAGAGCAGGTCGTCCGCCTGGTGCATCTTCAAGTACGCGTAGAAATCTGGATCGTAGTACTGGAGCGCTTCGGACAGGTGGTTGAACTTGAGGGTCATGGCGATTCCGTCCAGCATAAAGTTGCAGCTCAGCCGAGTCATGATGGCGCAGAAGCAGATGTAAGCTTGCGCCTCGTCCGCCATCGTAACTAGCAGAGGTGAGGCAATATCGGACATACCCTGACAATAACTGACCTGCGGGTGGTTCAAGGCGTACGTCGTGAGGACATTGAAGAGAGACGCAATGTTCTGGTTGTCGTCGCTGCCGGCGTAGAACGGATGCAACCGATCAGTTCGAAGGACGTCCTTCCGCACCATGCTTGTCACGTAGGCCAGTTCTCCGACGATGTTGCCCTGCTGGACGGCCGTGCGCCACACGTCACGCAACTTGTAGTATTCACCTTGAACACGAGGAAAGAGAAAGGACAGCTTTTAAAAAGAACGCAATGTTTGGAGTGGTGTTCAATGGCGCGTGAATAATTTGAGGTTGTTCTTAAGTGGTCAACAAATCAAAACCAATGAGGCAGGCAAACTCACCCGACTTCCGCTTCATGTAGTCCATCCGCTCGCGACCCGTCATCCCGTCCGGATACACGTTCAAAATGTGCTTCCAGATGACCCGTCGCAAGCTGGGATCGATCCCACCCAAATAGATCACCTTCCGCAATTGCTCCGGCTCGACAATCTGCCCAACCGAGTCGCAAAACGTTCGAAACTCGACATCCGCCAGTGGCGGCCGAATCGCTTGCGTCATCAACGGGTCCTCCGTCAGGTTGAGCGCTCGCTGCACCAGCGAAAACGTCTTCTCCATCTGGTTCATGATCAGCCCGGGCAGCTTGGTCTGGACGTACTTTTGGCCGGCTCCGATAGACTGCTGCAGCGAAACCAACTCGCGCGTAATCCCCCCGGAACCACCCGCTCCATCCCATTCCGAAGTTTCCGAGAAGGGTTTAATGTCCACGCGTAGATTCAGACAGGGTTCGCTCTTCGTTGCGATCGATTGATTGTGAGCTCGCAAAAAGGCCGCGTCCAGATCCCAATCCGATAGAACGACCAGATAACTCTCCAGCCCGTTGGCGTCCGCCGACTTATAGCTTATTCCAAAGTCTGTCTTTAGATCAAAAGCCTTCGCCAGAATCGAGTACAGAACCTCCAGGCTGGTGATTTGTGGATCGACGCTGAACTTGCGGGTTTCTGGTGGGACATTCTTCTCACATTTCTGAAAAGAAAACATCAATCACAACCCATTTCCCAGTCAATAAACCCCATCAAACCTACCTTGACCTTAACCCGAACTGCTTCTCGATTTCCGTACATGATGGACATTCCAAGACGGAGACCAGCTGGTTATTGCAGCAGAACTCCCGGAAAATCCGGCCGAACCTCAACCCGCTAGGCGGACGAGATTTCACTTTTTCGTTTCACCACCTTGGAATAAAGAAGGCCCTCCCCCTCCACTCGCAAGACACTCAGGTCGTTGCAGCCATCCAAAAACCTTTTTTCCCAAATCCGTGACCTTACGAGAAAATAAAACAAACAAATCGACGAAGGCTGCTGACGAATTGAGCCGAGTGGGTAGTTCCGAGGTTGGCAGCTACTTTTGGGGGACGCGCTCACCACGATTACCACGATTTCTTGCGGACCATTTCTTCAACCCAATGCAGACGCGGTACGAGGAATTATTAATTAATTTGGATTCGTCTGCAGCGAGGAGAAAGACGTCCTCCTACAATAACTTTTCGTCGCGATTTTTCGTTTTTTCGCGTTTTGACAGCTCTCCAAGTTGACATGTGCTGTGCACGTTAGAGAGGGACTACCCGCATAATCAAAAACCATCGGGGGAATAGTCCAAACTATATTACTACTAAAAGAGATGTAGTTACCACATACTTAACCATTATCATATAGTTACGGCACTATACAAAACCATAACGAAACTGATCGTCAAATGATGAGGTTTTTATTGAAGTAAATCTAATGATTCTAACTATTTTTGAAATATTTGGGGTACAATAACCTTACACTAAACAGTTCGGATTGTTTAGACAACGTGACTCAACGAAAAAATGTACAAGTCCAAATAGTTCAAACAATTTATCAACTTTATTGAGAACAATATAGCAAAATTCCACAGATTTTAGATTTTTATAGTCAGAACCTGTAAGAACTAAAAACCTACTATAAATGCTATAGTAGAACACAATTGATGGCGGCCACATTTTTTCGATAAGTTTGTATAATCCAAATAATTTGTCAACTTACATGAAGTAAAATTACTATACACCATACTATTTTGAATTAAAAATTTCTATAAGTCCAAATAGTTCAAACAATATTTCAACAGTATGGAGTACAATTACAGTTTGTTATATAATCCAACTATATGTTAAACGATTGGTACAAAATTTCAACTTTTATCAAGTAAATTGATCACAGTCGATTCCTCTGGATGATAGAGAACCTTCAACACACCCACTTTTCCTCAGATTATCAGAAAACTCCCAAAAGAAGAAAAATGTTACGAGGGCTCATGAAATTGACTTTCACTATTCCAGAAAAAGTAGGCATGCTGTTCTTACCATACACCAAAAATATGTGTACTACATGGTGGACTATTACTGTTCATTATAAAATGAGTCAATTGTTTGGACTACTTGGACTTATCGAAAAATACTTGCCCCCGAGCTTGCTCCCTTCTAAAACAACATGTCACCAAAACCACTGAAAAGCCACCAACAGATATAGATCAATCGAATAAGGCGGCAGCAGTTCGGCAGCAACGTAAATAACATCACATATAATGGCGGTAAACATTCACCAACTATCGATAGAACTTAAAAATCAAATTTGATTATATCCGAAGTAGTTATCATAACAATTGTAGGGTTCATTTTTGCGGTCTTTTTTAAAGTGTCGGCAAAGTAGTGTCGGTAAAGTAGTTTTTCAGAAACTTTATAGGGAATAGTCAATTTTTTGGGCAATGACTATTTGACGTAAAATCCAAGTTTATAAAAATATTTACATATGTATGAAAACCTCATATAGTTTTCTGCCTAACAACTAATTTCTCATATAGTAAAATCGACCAAAACTATTTTGGGAATGGAATTAATGGTTTGATATATCGTACATATATAGTTGGGTTACAATTTAATGAATAGTAGAGACCATTTGATAAATAGTTGAGTAACTATTTGTCATAAAGTAGTTATATAGTTCATGACTATGCGGGTAGTCATTGAACAGAATAACCACAATAAACTTCCACAAAATTTCCTCAAAATTGAGTTAAAATAGAGATATCCACCACGAGAGTGTGTTTTTTATAACAAAATTTACACGCAGACATAGGCAAATGGAGTAGAGAAACTCGTCTGTCAAAATCAGCTGTGTCTTTTGTTATACCACAAGCAAAACTGTATTGCCCTCTATAGAGTTATTTACGTGCGCATGTATTGCGTGTACGTACACGAAAAAAAAGTGAGGTTAAATTTTGTCCGGCCAGCAAAATCAAATGGTGCGCTAGTGTGCGTACGCGAAACGTCATAAAGCTCTATAAGGCTTTCTAGTCAGAAATTTACCAACACATTCAAAGTATGTTTACATGACAGCTGGACGTTTGTTTGCATCAGGTTTCCTATCTCTTTCTAGCCACATTTTTTTGTCAAGCGACTTCTAGCTGGTTTATGTGACTGACTGCCCGATATGTCAGCCAACATACTTCGCAGGGCTGTGACAGCTACAGCTCGATCATTGTTTGCATCAAGACACTGTGACGAGTAGTTCGTCATTTTTGAGTTAAATTATATTTTTTTTCACTGGGCCTAGAAAGCCTTATAGCGGTATACACTCAAACCCCGATGGTTTGACACCAACTGTTGTCAAACGAACGGGGTCACTTTTTAGTTTGACACCCCTTTTACACGGAGTTCACACACACTACCAAACGTTTGTTTAGATAATGTGCGTGAGCGCCGTGTAAAAAGTGACAGTTCGACACTTTTTAGTTTGAATTTGACCAACCAACGAGGTACAAACTAAAAAAGTGTCAAACGAAAAAGTGACCAACCACCGGGGGTTGAGTGTACGCACTTCGGAAGGAACCGGTCAAGAAAAAAATCAAATGGGCAGCAGCGGCAGCGTAAGCAAGTCAGAGAGGGTTAAGAAAAGCCCCAAGAAATCGCTCCCTCTCCTTTGTTCTGCTGTTCGTAAAGCTGTTTCTTGACCCCTTTCCTTCCGATCTGCATACTAGCCTTATGCTAGTAAAAAATAAGAATTTAAAAATTCCAGGATTCCAAAGTTTTTTTTTCAGAGATCCTATAAGCTACTGTGTTTCATATGTTTATAGGACCTATTAAAAAAAACTCTGGAATTTTGGAGTTGAAAGAATAAGGCTTTCTAGTCAGAAATTTACCAACACATTCAAAGTATGTTTACATGACAGCTGGACGTTTGTTTGCATCAGGTTTCCTATCTCTTTCTAGCCACATTTTTTTGTCAAGCGACTTCTAGCTGGTTTATGTGACTGACTGCCCGATATGTCAGCCAACATACTTCGCAGGGCTGTGACAGCTACAGCTCGATCATTGTTTGCATCAATACACTGTGACGAGTAGTTCGTCATTTTTGAGTTAAATTATATTTTTTTTCACTGGGCCTAGAAAGCCTTATTGAAGACCTTAGGTATTTTTTTATGAATTTAAAATTCCTGTTTTTTTTTATTTTTAAATTTTTCAATTTTGAAAGCCATATTTTTTAAAATTATGGGTTTTAAATATTTTGATTTTTTCCCCAAGAATCTCAAGCTCAAGCACAATCACACGCGCTGGAACCAATCTGATGTCAACCTTTGCTAGGGAGCCAAGAAATTTTTTTTTTTGAAGTTTTTTTTTGCATGTTTCTATGTGAGTTTCAAAAGACATTTTTTGATGAGGATTCTGTCAACGTTGACCTCAAAAAATTAATTTTACCAAATAAGCTGATGGTAATCCACCCTGACGTTTTAAAAGTGAAATTTAAGAAAAAGAAATGTGAACAAAATTTTGTTACCTGCTTCACTGTGCGATGAGATGTTGTTTCGGTTATCTGTCTGGTGTTGCGCGACATTTATGTAGTGTGACACAAAACTTTGTTCAGTCGTTGTTACACTGCATGGTTACGCAAATTTTTATCGAAATTAAATTAGCCAAAAATGTTTTGAGTGTACGTATGTTTGTGTTCAAAAAATGAGGACAAACGTCAAAACAAATCGACGGCTGCTTGCTGTTGCAGCTGCGTTTTTGGTTGAGGCCGGTTTGATTGTTGAGTTCCTAACAATATTTAGCCAAAATGTACCCCCAAAGTTCCCAGAAAAAGTTCTGGTCGTTCAAAACCGAGCAGGAACTGCAGGAGCGCCGGCTGCTGCAAAATTACAACTTTATCGCGCGGCATGGTGCCGCAATGAGTGTGAGTATTTGTAATAAGAGAAACACATTTTGTGTCTAGAATTAACGAACAAATTCAGGAGGAGCAAAAGGCGGCCTTCTTTCTGTCCGCCGACGAGGAGCGACTTCTGCTGAAGCAGTACGAGCTGCAGCTAAAAGAGTTCTGCAAGCGGTTCGAGCCTCCGATGCCAAAGTACGTCGTTGGAACCGCCTTTCACTACTTCAAGCGGTTCTACCTCAACAACTCTGCGATGGACTATCACCCGAAGGAGATCCTGTAATATGTTTTAGGGGATTCCTTAACAGAGAAAAATAACTAATAAAATTATGTTTGCAGAGCCACGTGCGTTTACCTGTCCTGCAAGGTGGAAGAATTCAACGTGTCGATCAATCAATTCGTGGCCAACATCAAGGGTGACCGCAGCAAGGCCATGGATATCATTCTGTCGAACGAACTGCTACTGATGCAGGAGCTGAACTATTACCTCACCATACACAATCCATTCCGGCCAGTCGAGGGATTTCTGATAGATATTAAGGTAGATTCCGCATAAGTTGTCCTTCACATTAGTCAAACAACATCAAAATCAATTTCAGACCCGCTGCCATATGAACAACCCGGATCGGCTGCGCCCTGGAATCGAGGATTTCATAGACAAAACCTTCCTTACGAACGCCATCCTGATATACGCCCCCTCGCAGATCGCCCTGGCGGCGGTTCTGCACGCGGCCAGCAAGGAGCAGGAGAACCTGGACAGCTACGTCACCGAGTCGCTGTTCGGGGCGGCCGAGGACAAGCTGCCGGTGCTGATCGAGGCGGTCAAGCGGATACGGTCGATGGTGCGCACCATCGAGCTGCCCCAGAAGGACAAGGTGCGCCAGCTGGAGAAGAAGCTGGAAAAGTGCCGCAACCAGGAGAACAACCCGGACAGTCAGATGTTTGTTCGAGTGTTTTGTTTGTCGACCAGATTTGATAAAGTCGCTTTGTTCCATTTCAGCTACAAGCAGCGAATGAAGAAAATGTACGAAGATGAGGACGAAGCGGAACTGATGGCGACGTCCTACCACATGAACGCGTCCGATGTGAGCTTAGAAGTGTCCCACCTGAACAGTAGCAATCCGGCCAACATGTCAATCGAGTGAAGTTGATGAGGCTGCCAATCACGGGTAAGTTTAATATATTTTTTGCCTCATTTGTTTACATTTTTGGTTACTTGCGGCGTACAAATTATGTTTCGGAAAACGATTTGTAATAAAAGTGTTAATCATTGGATGAGCAGATGAATTTAATGTTGAAAGAAAGCCTTTATTTTTTACCCCACGCTTCCTAAGAGGTCTTAGAAAAAAAAAAACGTTGAAAATGCATATGGGTCATTTATGCGTTCAGGGGCAGTCTACGTGATAAAAAAAAAAAATGAAATTATAAGTCTCCACAGCTTGGGCAAATCAAGTTTGCACCCGACGTCTAGCTTACCGCGGATACTGTAACGATCGCATCTTTGCTCCTAGTTTATCGGAATTTCACTTTGCCAGGTTTCCTCCAGTGTCAAATAAAGATTTCTTTTCATGATGAACGAAGAAATCAAATTAAAACTAAAGAAAATTAATAAAAAATATGTATTTTTAAATTGATAAAAAAGTTCAAGAATATTATATCATAAATTAAGAATACAAAATTCAAAAAACAAATCAACAAAAAAAAAATGGAAAACGATTCAAGATGTCTGAAAAATATCAAACAATTCAAGAAAGGTCTAAACACTCAAAAAAACTCATAAGGGCGTTGCAAATATATTTCACCCTCCTGTCAAAATTGGTCCGAAAAATCACGGACGTATTTTTTTTTCAACAGACTTAAAAATTTTAATTCTGGAGCAACATTTGAAAGGGGCGGTACGACATTGCTCTTACGGCCTTTCGTCCCATTTAAACGCGTGTAATGAAAGGCCGTAAGAGCAATGTCGTACCGCCCCTTTCAAATGTTGCTCTGGAATTAATGGAAAGCCCTGATATATCAGTGTAAACTAACAGGATATCGTTTCAATAAAATTACAATTACATTTAAAATAGAATAGAACTGAAAAAAAAAAACTAAATTGCATATTAAGCATGTTTGGGCTCCGCGAAAACTTTTATTCTCCCAAAAAACTTTTTTGTCTATACAGTCCAGACTCGATTATCCGAAGTTTCGATTATCTGAAGTTCGATTATCCGAAGGTTTGTAAGGGACTTCGGATAATCGAATCACGAACAAAAAAACAAATGCTTTTTGTTTTTTTTAATTTTTTTTACTTAGCATCAAATTTGAGTTCTGTGAATCCATTTTAGTCAAATTTGAATGGTTAGTTGCGTATTAAACTGAGGTATTCATTTTTTTAATACTTCATCACCGCCATTTTGGCCGTCATCTTGGATTTAAAAATTATAAACAATCTTAGAGTAGTTTGGAGGTCATACTAAAGCTCGACAATTAAAAATAAGACAGCGAAAAACATTTTTTTGGTGATTCGATTATCCGAAAATATTTATAACAGAAAACAAATAATTTACGAATATTTAAATTTTAAAAGCTTTGATTTTTTTTTTGAATTTAGAGATATTTTGAGTAAAAAAAGTAAAAAAAAAAAACACAACTCAAAAATTACAGCAATACAATTATACACTCAACCCCCGGTGGATGGTCACTTTTTCGTTTGACACTTTTTATTTTGTACCCCGTTGGTTGGTCAAAGGCATACTAAAAAGTGACGAACTGTCACTTTTTACACGGCGCTTACGAACACTATCAAAACAAAAGTTTGGCAGTGAGTGTGAACTCCGTGTAAAAGGGGTGTCAAACTAAAAAGTTACCCCGATCGTTTGACAACAGTGGGTTTGAGTGTATAGCAATTCCTTACGAAAACAGCATGATTCGAAAAAAAATGTGTGGGGGTGCCTCGGCCGAAATAACAAAAGGTGGTCAAAAAATTGGCATTTTAAAGTTTCATACGTTAGGCTAGACTTTTTGAGAGAGAAACAAAAAAAAAGGAGCAGTCAAATTTTATCATTTTAAAATTTATTAAAAAGCCGCACAGTGGGCAAAAACGGGTGAAAAAACGGATCTTTTGATGCCGTCAGTTTCTGCCTGTCAAAAGTAACATTTTTAATGTAAAAAATTACGAGGAATCGATTGGTGGTACTCTCATTAGCGACAAATGACGGCAAGTGGTCCATTTTACTCCATTTTGCCTTTTTTAGGGTGTTTTTCTCGAATGATCTTCAACTGCCGTAGTTATCTTAAGTATCTTAAGTATCTTATTTTATGTAAAAAATCACGAGAAACCGTTTGGTGATACTCTCAATAGCGGCAAATGACGGCAAGGGCCCATTTTGCCCCATTTACCTCTTACTTATGTGTTTTTCATTAATATCTTGAATTACTGTAGTTTCCTACAGTTTTAAATTATGTTATTTTATGTAGAAAATCGTGAGGAATCGATTTGTGACATTTTCATTGGCGTCAAATGACAGCAAGGGCCCATTTTGGCCCAGTTAGCCCATTTTATGTGTTTTTCTGCAATATCTTTAATTGCCGTTGTTTTTACACTTTGAAAGTATACTATTTTATGTAAAAAATCACGAGAAATCGATTGGTGACACTCTCATTGGTGGCAAATGACGGCAAGGGCCAATTTCGCCCCATTTAACCCATTTCTAATGTGTTTTTAGAAAATACCTTGAAATTACATTACTTCTTACAGTTTTGACGTATATTATTTTATGTAGAAAATCACGAGGAATTGATTGGTGGTGTTCTCATAAACGGAAAACGATGGCAAAGGCTCTTTTTGCCCCATTTACCGCATTCTATGTATTTTCTTTAATATCTTGAATTGCCGTGGTTTTCCAAATTTTAAATGAATGTTATTTTATGCAGAAATCACGAGGAATCGATTGAGAACACTCTAAATTGCGACAAATGGAGACAAGGGCCTATTTTGCCCATTTCATGTGTTTTAGTCAATATATTAAACGTGTCGTGATTTCCAATACAGTTTACAAGAATGTTACTGCAGAATGTACAGTACGTTCAAGATATTTACGAAAACATCTCAAGTAAATGGGGTAAAATGGGCCCTTGTCGCCATTTGCCGCAATTTAGAGTGTTCTTAATCGATTCCTCGTGATTTTCTGCATAAAATAACATTTAATTAATGTTATATTAATATTGAGAGTATCACCAAACGGTTTCTCGTGATTTTTTACATAAAAAAGATACTTTTGAAGTGCGGCAAACTACGGCAGTTGAAGATATTCGAGAAAAACACCCTAAAAAGGCAAAATGGGGTAAAATGGACCACTTCCCGTCATTTGCCGCTAATGAGAGTACCACTAATCGATTCCTCGTAATTTTTTACATTAAAAATGATACTTTTGACAGGCAGAAACTGACGGCATCAAAAGGTCCGTTTTTTCACCCGGTTTTGCCCACTGTAAGCCGGCTTAAACAATTCAATTTAAATAAAATCGTCTTGATCGTGCCAGTTGGTGCAACGCTCTTTGTATGAAATGTTCCGATCAGATCGTGCTATTTCGACACATTCTGCAATTGCGACAATTGGCTAATAGTAGTTTATGCAACAAGTTGCAAAAAGAAGATTTTTTCGGCACGAGTCGTACATTTATCAAGTTTTGCAACGAGTTCCATACAACATTTTTTGCAATTCCAAAAAACACACACTGAGTGAAATTTTATGTCCAATTTTCATTTTTTTGTCAAATCGTTTGAATCAAAAAAAATGTTGAAAAGTGTTACTTTTCGAAACAAGTGCTGAAAAGTGTTTCGTGGCTATTTCGTCGTTCAAGAATGACAGGAAAAGTAAGTAGTTTCACGACGGAATTGCAAAAAGGAAATTTTAGTCAGAAGCCGTTTTGCCACTCAATCATGCTCGTTTACTGTTTCCATTTTCTATTATAATTAGGGACCCCAGCTACAAAGTTCTACCAAATTTCGAGACAAATACACTAAACAGTCAGCAACAATCGGTGTCAAACTATCGGGGGTTTTGCATACAGTTCTTTAGGATCGATCGAATCGAAACTTTGGATCACAAAATATTTTTTTTTCGATATCTTATTTTTGATTGTCGAGCTTTGCTTAAGTATGGCCCCTTAATTTCTCAAAAGTGATTTAGAATTTTAAATCCAAGATGTTGGCTAAAATAGCGGCGTTTTTTTTTTAAATTAATAGTCAATCAACCATGAAATTTCGACTAAAATCGAGTCGCAGAACTCGAATTTTATGTTAAAAGTAAGAAAATCAAAAAAAAAAAAGATTTTGGGCGGGATTCGATTATCCTTATATATATGACACTTCGGATAATCGAATCCCGCCCAAAATCTTTTTTTTAATCGAGTCTGTACTGTAAAGCAATTCATTTTGAAGGCTGTGATATTATTAACAAGAATAAAGCAAATCCCGACACAATAAATTAAAATCATTGACATAATTTTTACTCAATATAGTGATTATACGCCTTAAGCCTTGTTCTCAGTCTAAAAGTTTTTGAGTTCAAGGTTGAACTTTCCACCGTTGAATCTCGATATCTGATGTCCTCTCTCCGTTTGCGATGCTGGACTGGACTGACGATGTTTGTGGTGATATCCTGCTGTACATCCTCTGTAAATATAAACTACGTTAGGGGAGTTAAGGGTGAGAAGGAAAATTCTTCCGCCATTTCGATACCATTTTTAATAACTCTAAACTGTTTTTCCTACCCAAGCTTTTTCTCGAGACTGCTGCATGTTTGAGAGAAAATTTATCTCGGAAGCAAATGGATCGAGGGTGCTTTTATTCGAGGTAAACAAATTGGAAAAAAGGGAAAGAATAGCGGCAAATAAGTGGTGTCATGTAAGAGAAGGGTTTTCATCTTTTGTATCGAAAACACTTTAGGTGGTGAAAATGGAAATAAAAGGGAAGCGTTGAATCGCGCGCGCTCTGTTTTTCATCGTTGCGGTTAGCTACTATCGATCGCTTCAAGGGGAGCCGAGGGCAACAATAGCAAGAAGTGGTTGGAATGTTTGAAGCTTTTTATTTTATTTTTCGATGAAATCTGCAAGCTCTAGACGAGAAGACAGGAGAAGTTAAGTTTTTTTTTGTTTCTTTAGAAAAAAGCTGAAGGCAAGAATAGGTGGCTTCAAATTTCTGCGTGGGTGGCTAACTTTGAGCTGTTGATTTTTTATTTTGTTTTAAGACAAATGGTGAATTTGGGAAAGAAATGAAGAAATTTGGAAGCTTAAATGTGGTGGGCGTCGTTTGATGGGGATTAAAATTAGGATTCATAATGTAGAAATAAGCGGAAAATTAGCAGCACAACGTCGACAACTTGGTATAAGTTGGTGCCTGTTTCGTCCTGGGTGAGCACATTTTTAAAGAAATAGTGTTCGACAGCTGAAATATTGATGCCTTCGGTGGGGTACCATTCTGCGTGGTGGTTTGGTTTAATTGACATTGTATTGTATTGATTACAGTATTTACCATTCAACAGCTTAATAAACGTGAAAAACTTAAAAAATAAAATAAAATCATACATGAAAATATTATTACACAGTACCAATGTCACATAACAAAGGCAGCACAACGATATCCTTTTTTAAGATAGTTGATAAGCAACAAAATCATAGTGACAACACAAAAAGAATCCAAATTATACCTAAGAAATACATTCAGTACGATTTCAATTACACAAAGAATAGCATTTCCGATGCAAAAATTTCACTGTTTAAATGAAACAAAACCTTGCGATCGAACCTTACTATAAAAAAAAAAAACGAAAATTAAACTGAATATTGTCAATTAGAGCATTATGTAATACGAAGTTTTAATCTACATATTAAAAAATAAGTTAAAAGATCAATTCTGCCGCTTTTTTTGTTCAAAAAATTGCTTTTTTTCACGTTTTTAGCAAAAACCACACTTTTCAAAAAATCTAAAAAAAATTGATTGCTGATTTGAAGGTCTCGGGACCGAAGAGCTCACAGCTAAAAACATTTTTAGGGGCAAAGGGGGGGGGGGGGGGGGGGCAGAATGGGCCACCCTTGGATTTCAGCTTTAGAATGGATTTAGATTAACTAGGGGGAGAGGGGGTAATATGCACTCCCTAAGGGAAAACTATGATTTCTCAACCATTACCGCATTACTGTGGAAGAATTTTGTTTGATGTTCTAAAACAACTATTATTATTTGTCATCCATGTGAAAAAAGTCTTAAAATCCACAAAATTGCTCGAAAATATTAAATTTCTAAAAACATTTTTGATTCATTTCAAACAACCATGCGGGGCAATATGCACCGGAACATTGGGGCAAAATGCACCGGGTAAAATGAGTTTTCACTAGTCACCACTAGATGACACCGCTGTTTTTACAAAGGAGCTTCACAGCGGTGCATTTTGTCCCGACCACGCTTTTTGCAGAAAATTTTATCAAAAATGCATTTTTTGATGTTTTTGAACTTATCTATCTACAGAATAATGAAGATTATGGCAAAAACTATATACCTCAACACTTACAATATCAATAAATGCTTTTTATATTGACCAAAAATCATTAGATGAAAATACAACATTTTATAGTTTTGCAAATAACTTAAGCTGTTTTTATAGTGCGATGCTCAATTTTTTCCAGCATGGTTTTGCAATGTTTTGCTTCCAATTTCTAAGATTTTTTCCCCGGAAAATTCTTCCAAATACCGAGAAAATCAGGGGGTGCATATTACTCCCTATAAGGCAAGGGTCTTATAAAAGACGTCAAAAAACATCACCATACCGAAAACGATGTTTGAATTCATTGTATTTTTCTAATTACGATCAAAAATGTAAATTATTGACAAAACCACGCAAATGTTGTTTATTTCGAGATTCTTAAAGAAGCTTTCTCGAAAGTTAGATTGTTTGAAAAAGTTTGTGCAATGTTTAAAATGTTACCATGAGCCTTCAAATCATTAAAGTGGTGGTGGAAGTGCTAAAATAAAAATATATTTGGGGGCAGAATGGGCCACCCTTATCCTGCCTTATAAAAACAATCAAAAGATATGAATTCACAAATCACGTTTAATGCAACATTAGTTGATTTTTTCATTATTTTGATGCTTATTTGTAAAAATAGTGTCTTATTTCAAGATAATAAAACTATTTTCAAAAATCTTTGTTTTGTTAAGTTACTATTTTATAAAAATGAACAAATTTCATGGAAACTACATTGGAAAGGTCCCTCGAGTCAATTCTCAGCACCCTTCAACGTTGTATTAGAAGAAATGGCTTGTTTTCTAAGGTGGCCCATTCTGCCCCGCAGGGTGGTCCATCCTGCTCCGCACCCTGGAAAGTTAGTTGAAAAAATCTTTTTTTTAAAAGGCTCGAAAATAGTTTCAAGTAAAAAATTTTCATCAACCAAGTATACAACCAAGTAGTACATTGAAGGGAACATTCCAAAGCATAAGCCTACTACACTGGATTCATAAATTTGTATGTTTTTCCATGATTTTCGGTACATTTTATTTAGGTGGACCATTCTGCTCCCCTGCCTCTATATCATTTATAAGAAAATTTTACGTAACATATAAAACAAAATGTGAATATCAATTAACAGGATTCTGAGATTTAATTTTTTGAAAAAAATAAATAAACAAAAAAATAGCGGGTGTCGTTGTTCCAACCGAATTAAAAGTATCATGCTTCTCCATCGAAATGAGTTTCCAGTTAATTTTGCTGGAGACGCATGGTGCTTTATGTTCAATTAATGTGCCGAATTCCGATAATTTTATTTTTCAAAAATCATATCTCAGAATTCTGGCACCATTTTTGGGCCTGTTACGTGATTATCCTGAAACCAAACATGGATGAGTGATAAGTTAGTAATTGATTAATTTATGATTTTATAAAGTTTTACTCTGAAGTGATTTAGAATTTGTAAATCCAAGATGGTGGTCAAAATGGCGGATAATTGATGTTTTGGATAATCGATGCTTTGGATAATTGAGTCTGGACTGTACCATCATACATTTTAACCAAAAATTAAGCAATTTCTTACTATGTATTTTGAAATAATTTTAATAATGACGAAAACTTAGTGAATGTAACCAAAAAGTGGGTAAATCAAGATGTTTTGTGTTGGTAGATTTCAACACGATCATTCAGAATATATTAGGTAAAAATTGAGAAATTAGTTCGAATGCAGAAATGTAAAAATTAAAAAATTATATCAAAATTTAAGTTAAATTAACTGTATTTACCTATTTTAAAATTGCTCAATTTAATCAGATATAGATTTTCAAATAAAAAAAAAATTTAAATAAAAAAAAATGGTTTTATAAATTTAAAAAAATTAGCGACTCTTACCAAACTATGCTTCAACTAGGTTGGTCGTTGAATTGTATTTTTTTGCCACTTTTTCATACTTCTTCAGTCGATTTTTGTTTTGAAATTCCTCTTTTATTCCATGTAAAATATTGATCTTTTGATTAAACTCTAACTGCAATAAATGTGTTTTTTTGTTTCGATAACGATCGCAAGATTTTTTTCTTTCAGTGTATTTTTTTATTGTTGAAACATTACATTGGGATAAGTATTATTTCATGCTGTTTCCCCTTTCTCTGTGCAGTTGAACTTTCTAGATATTACAACACTTTGTATTTTCCAGCAAAAAAAAAAAAAAAACGAAAAATCAAAAATCAAAACGCTTCACATTGAATCACACGCTTAAAAAAAACATAATAAAATGCACTTACACAGCAAACACCGATTTTTCTATCCTGTTTCGAGGTGGGGGAGTTAACCACTTGTTGCATGTTCATACTAATGTTTGTGGACGATTTTTCGGTGGGCAGTGACTTACGAGTAATAAAAAATCGCATCGATTTGTTTTTTTTTTCTTTGGTACCTTTATAGCATGTCAAGATTCGTGTGCTTGTTCGGATACAAGCAGGAAAAGGGGGTGTGGGGAAGGGGAGTTGGGGCCATATATATAACAAGTCCATTAAATGTTGTTGCTGTTTGCTTTTTTTCTTAAAAAAAAAAAATGAGATTTCCTTAAGTCTTGTGATAACATTTGTGATTTTTTATTCGTCCTAAGTTCTAACTTGAAACAACACTCCTTCTCTGCGTGGTAGCTCCTATAAATTCTTTCTTTCTTTTGCAGCACTCGTCCTTATAAATGTAACGTTTTGCTAGATAGTTTAAATTTAAGATATTTTGAAAGGTTTTATTCTTTTCGCTTAGCTGGTTTCTAAACATCTTTTCTGGGTTCAATCTAAGCTATCTTTTTTTTAACTGTATATAAAACATGCCATCGAAATTATTATATTCATAAAAATGTGTGACGCCTTCCAGCGAATATTAAAGCTTAACCTGCTGATGCTGACTTTGTTCTTATTAAATTGTGTTTAATTGACACACAAATCTTGCCTTTCTCTATCTCCTTAATCCTTTAATATTTTTGTTTTTCATTCAATTAAAAAAAACTAAACTCGTGAGTAAGCTGGAAGAAGTTGTGTTAGTGTGTTTGTGTTTTCGTGTTATCGTGTACGTGTGCTTAAAAGTCTGCACTCTATCTTGTCCTCGTCCTTTAACCTTTCTGTACAAGACTTTTTAACAGTCTTACATTGTCGCTGTGTGACATACAGTTAGAGTGGATGTACTCTTTAGATTCTTCTTTTTTTCTTCTAATTATTCTGCTGTGATCTCAAAATGGGCTGGCTTAAATTTAGCTTTACAATTATTTCTTATAAATGAGTTTATTTTTTTTTTCATTTTTTTTTGTTTTGCTTAGATTGCTTGTTTGGGGCATAGTCGAACAATCATCGGAAGCAATATGTGTCGATATGCTGAAAAATGTCATGGCCGTGGTCACATATGTGTGAAAAAGCGGAAATTCGAGTGTTTTGGGGAAGCTGGGTGGAGTTTGGAGGTGGTGCCCAGTTGAGAGACCTTGGTTGAGAGTTCTGAAAGGGGGTAATTTTACTCGGTTGAATGAAAAAGTTAGGTTTACATATTTACTTGTTAGAATCATGCATTAGATATTTAGAAAAAAGACGAATCACCAACCCTTCATCGCTCGATCCGGTACAAAATTTAATGTCAATCAGCCCAGGCACCGAAATAAAAAAAAAATGTGAAAAAGAAAATTAAGACCTCCACCCTTCTTGTTCGTTCTTTATCGCGACCAGATTAAGCGACCATCCTGCGCGAAGTTGAACGTGGTTAACACAGATGCTTTCTCAAATTTGTGAGGAATATATGTGCTATTTTTTGGTTCTTAACATGGAGCTCGAAGCACTGTTGTGTGTATACGCGATTTTTTTAAACCTTCTATTACCTTACATTTAAATGATTTCTAAACATTTCACAAGCATTCAGCTCGTGTACTCGCGTCCGCGCGTTTTTTTTCTCTTACAAACTTGAAATCAATACTCAACAAAAACCTCGCAAAACTAGAAAATCGATTTAACACTCACCCACAATTGCGACTTGAGAGGGTAGACACGTTTTCGCTTGAGATGCTTTCGCAGCAATTTTTTCCTTATTCTGCTACTTCTGTCTCGATATTCAATCGATTGGAAGTAGCTTTCTGAGTTGAGACGATCAACTTTGTCCCAACTTTAAAAATCTTTTTTTTTTTTAAAAAAGGCGACCCAACACCGGTGCACTTACCCTAAAAACCGCAACCAAGAAGTTATAATAGGTTTTGGGTTGCGCGAAAAATATGGTTTCTTTTGCCTCTCCCCAGGGGGTGCACAAAACTGCCGGAGAGAAAATTAATCCAATTTTGTTTGCCGCTGGGCGAGCCGTGTAAAGAGTCTTGTTGCAAGTAGCGTCAGACCACCCACCAAGTCACGGTGGCACTTCTGAGTAAAAAGTCGCACTTTTGAGGCCTGGTCAAGTGGATGGAGGAAATGTTTCGCGAACCTCTTGAGTAACTCTCGGGAGCTAGAGAGCTTTGGAAGAGATTTATGCTTCGTCGTCGTCATCGTCATCATTTTGTTGTTTTGTGCTGGGAAGGGTTTTCAATGGAAAAAAAGGATTTTAAAATTAAACCAATTTTTATTCAATGATGAACTTTTTAAAAATATCCTAGCATCGCCTTAGAAAATGCTTGTTATGAACCTTTTTAATGGAGACGCATGGTGCTTTGTTTTGGTTGAATTTTCAGTTTTTTGCAAAATCAAATTCATAAAAGTTAATCGTACAACCAAGTTTCGCCAGTTGTTAATATAGTCGACGTACTGGTTGTCAACATCGAGATAAGTAGGCTTAGAGATTTTTCACGCTCGAAAATTGCAAATTTCACGGAGACCTCAATTTCAAAACACCAAATTTCACGCAAATTTCGCGACACGTGATGTTTTTTCAAATAACTCTGAAAATCTTACACACTTACACACTTTGTATGCTTCATTATACATCATTTAAATAAACTAAAAACAATTTCAATAAATTTGAACCTGACGCAAAAAAAATCTTCTAATTTTCCTAAAAGATTCCACCTGGTTTACGGATGGGCTCTATTATAATATATATATTTTGAAACAAAATGTAAGGCAGGTGTATTCTCATTTATTGAACCGCTTTTTTTTTAATATTTGACTAATAAAGCTAAATAGTTTTCGCTGCTTTGCTTCATTTTATTGAATTTCATATCAAAGCAAGATTTAACAATCTTGTCCATCCAAAATGAGTGAAATAATTTGATTTTTTTTGCGACATTTAGCACATTGAATAAAAATTTAAAGGTTTTCATCTCTCTATTCAAAATTTAAAAATAAATATATTTTTAACGAAAACGAAATTTTTATTCAAAACAATAAAAAAATATTAATATTTTAAACTTTCACTGGAATCATCCACCAAAATAATCAAATATCGTTAAAATTAAACAGGACTCTGAAATGCTTTTAAAAGTTGATTTCAAAGATAAAAAATACCCTTCATTTTAATTTGAATAAAACTAAGCTTGATTCTTGTAATTTCTTAAGGGTGCACAGCAACCAAGGAAATTGTTGTCTTCTTACTCCAAAATTGCCAAACTTACGGACCCAATCCTGCAAGAATCTGATTATAAAAATAGTCAAACATTGTTGTAAATAACTACGAAGACAGTAATTTAGGGGATGAATAAAAAATTATATCGATAGTTCCCGTAGTATTGAAGATACCAAAATGCCTGTAACAGAAATCAGGGTGCATAAGCTATGGTTGAGTGTACCGTTAAGAAACTATACCTTTAAATAAGCAGCAGTATTTTTTTTATTACGGCAAATGAAAATATTACTAAACATAGTTAAAAAAAACTAACAAATTTGAACCATTCTTCAAATAGTTCATTACAAGCTTTTCAGTTGTAAACAAACAAAATTTACTTTAATAGTCTGTACGTATGAAATATTTATTATGTTGTTATTTAAAAAAAAACAGATTTGAGAACATTGATAAATTTCACGGCGTCCACAAAATCGTCAAAAATTACTAACCCTATGTTAGCAATTAAACAAGGGTATGCACTCGCTTAATTCTACAGTATTTCATAAGATTATTTGTAGTCCTTTTGGAGTTTGATAAATCATTTTGAAAAAAAATCGTTATAGTTTTACACAAATATAAAATTTTACGGGATTTCGCGGAAAAAGCCAAATTTCACGGATTTCAAGCTGTCCGCGAAATCGTGAAATTTCACGATCCCTAGAGATAACCCTCGAAGAAGAGAAGTATCAATGCATAGTGGTCCAGATCGCAACATTAAGGGGAAAATGGATTTTCCGTAAAATGATGAAGTTTTGGAGCTTTGGTGTCTTCAGAAGAGTTGTTGCATATGGAAAGGGGCAACTTTTGGTTTGGTTGGAAATTAGAGTGGTTCTCTTTTAGGGTGATTTTGAAAATCTAACTTGCAGGAATATTTTTGGGATTTTTTTTTGTCTTCCAGAAAGTTGTTGGGCTTGTCAATCCAAGCAACTTTGTCCAAGACACCAAAATTTTATCTCGTAATCTACGCCTTATACGACCAAATTTATAGAAAGCATCTGAGCAAACCTTCAAAAATCAGTTTTTTTACCGTGGCAATTCAGAGTTAAGTTTTAGAGAAAAGTAATATTCGGGGCACTTTTAGAGCTCTAAAAAACAAACATTTTTATTTTTTGACGAGTCAATTTGAAATAAAGGGTCAAAAGTTACAGCGATTTTAAGGTAAAAAAGATGCAAATTTAAAACTTAAATATCGCGAAAAGGCGCAAGCCAAATTTTAAGCACCAGGTTGCATTTGAATGAGGATATCGAGCACTACAAACGCTGAACAAATTTCAGGGGTGTTTTTCTTTAAACTCGAGATATCTTCATTTGAAAAAGTCTAATTTTTAAGGGAAAACCTTAAATGGGACCACCCTAACGAATTTCGAAAATTGCCCAAATATATGTTTTTCTATGTAATTTTGCCCGCTGAATCTGCCCTCAGAATTGACCCAAAGTGTCGAAAAAGATTCAGATTCAGCGTTGGTAGTGCTAGATCTCCTCTTTCAAATGCAACCTGGTGCTTAAAATTTGGCTTGCGCCTTTTCGAGATATTTAAGTTTTAAATGTGCATCTTTTTTACCTTAAAATCGCTGTAACTGTTGACCTTTAAGTCCAAATTGACTCGTCAAAAAAAAAAATGTTTTTTTAAAGCTCTAAAAGTGCCCCGAATATTACTTTTCTCTAAAACTTAACTCTGAATTGCCACGGTCAAAAAACTGATTTTTGAAGGTTTGCTCAGATGCTATCTATAAATTTGGTCGTAGAAGGCGTAGATTAAAATTTTGGTGTCTTCGACAAAGTTGCTTGGATTGACAAGCCCAACAACTTTCTGGAAGACAAAAAAAATCCCAAAAATATTCCTGAAAAGTTAGATTTTCAAAATCACCCTAATAGTGAACCACCCTAATTTCCAACCAAACCAAAAGTTGCCCCTTTCCATATGCAACAACTCTTCTGAAGACACCAAAGCTCCAAAACTTCATCATTTTACGGAAAATCTATTTTACACTTAATGTTGCGATCTGGACCACTGTGCAATGTTTGCAGAACGATGCAAATGAAGACTCGATTGAAAATATTTCTGTTCACCCAGCGTTTTATTTGAAAAGGTCCTACACAACATTCTCGCATTTTATTGAATTTCAGCGAAGAAAAAAAAGTTTTTTCGCGGATTTTTTTCGAAATAAATATTTTGACATACAAAATGTCATTTGAAATTTCCACACTCTCAGCAACAATTCTAGAGTTTTATTTGAAAAGGTCCTATAGACATATGAAACACAAAAGCTCATAGAACGATTAAAAAAAAGAACTCTAGAATAGCGTATTATTTGTTTTAGAGAAACGTTCAAATATTGATTCTGAATCTATCAATTTAAGAATGGTTTACTTTGTGTTTTTTTAAGAAGCATTTTACATATCGTGATTAATTTTTCATTTCAATTTACTGTTTCTGGACCCTGAATTCAGAACCATTATTGACAATCACCTTAAGATTCCCAATTTATGATGTTATATAACTTCAATTTAGAATAAAGAAAAAGTTACCTCTTTTTCATTGTTATTTTACCTCAAATTTGATATTTGAAATAAAACGATTTTTTACGGTGCAATTGTAAGCCTTCTCTTTTCTTATTCTAATTTCTTTGTAAGTTTAGTCATTTGTTATTTGTCTCGTACACTTGTTAATGCAAGTAATGTCAACAGAAATAAATGCTCCGAAAGGTAAAATCGCATGCAAAAGCATGCACATCACCTTTTTGAGGAAAGTCACTTAATATTACAACACGCTGCATGTACAGTAGACTGGCTTGTCATTTTATGGAAAGTTTTAAAAATGATCAAATCAAACTAGAATAAGGTTTTTTGCGCAAAGTGTGGCCGCAACCAATTGCTCCCAAAATTTGGGGAGTTGTTTACGGACCGAAAAAAAAATTGTTCTGAAAAATCAACTATCTCGAACCACCCTAATGTACAGTTTCTCTAAATACAAAAAAAAAAGTTGCAGCAGACGGGATTGAAACCAGCACACACGGCTATCAGACCGATAGAGAGTGGAAAGAATAAACGTCTATTTGATTGATTACATATTTCTGGGTGCAATTTTCCATACAATTTTATAAAAAAATGCAAATTTTAATTAAATTTTTAGTATAAGCCCATCTAAAAAATTTCTCATTATTGTATTCGGATCAAATAAATGAAATAAAAAGATCAATAAAAAGTGTGTTAAAAATACTTTCCAATTAATCTATTTTTTTCAATGTGTTTGATATGTTTATAATCTTTATAAATAACCTTTACTAAATATTGAAAACATATTTAAGTACTGTTTACTTTCAGTTTATTAATTAAATGATTTTTTGAGTTCTTAAAAAAATTAAGCACAGCAATTTTAAATAAATTTAAAAAAATAGATCCTTGTACTTTCTGTGGATATGTAAGTTCCTTTTTGCACACAACCCGAGTAGAGAAAACACACACACAAAAAAACTCTGTGCAATAGTTGCTCCAGCCCTAACGACTTGGCTGAAGGAGCCGTTTTCCGTCGGGGAAACATTGCAAGCTTTCCCTGGTGGAAAATTTGGCGATGCGAAAAAAGGGTGGTACACACAACCCGAAAAAAAAAGAAAGAAAGAAACGCAGGTTCGCAATCATTTATTCATGAAGCTTGCACAGTTTCAACGGGAATTCCTTACCCTTGTTTTTTGTTCGAGAATGTGTGCGCAAGTTTTGCACTTCTTTTGTTTGTATTTCCTGGAAAATGGATGTGCAGTGCATCGTTTTGCCAAGTTTGATTTTTTTTTTTCAATTAAAATAAACTCAAATTTATTTTGAAATAAAAATTGTTCTCATGGATGAAAATGCGAAAATCCACGAACTCTAGTTATAAATTCCATTAGCTGGGTTGTTAAAATCAGCGCACAGGGTGGTGGTTGTTTATTTATTCTTGCGCACGGTTTGGATTGGCCCACCACAGAATGCTACTAATTTTATTATGATACACCAGGGAGGCATGAACCAAGGCTGATGACCACGCTGACGATGATGACAACGACGACGGTTGCTACTGCCCTTTTTGGCGTAATTAAATCTCGTTGAAGGAAGCAAATTTTTGACGATGCTCATTGCTTGTTTTTGGAATTCCGACGAATTTTTCCAACGAACATTTTTAGACATACAATATTTTTGTTGAAAGGTGGATTTAGGGAGTGAAATGTAACTAATGATAGTGTTAAGTATGTTTTTTTTTGTTGGATTCTAGAAATAACTGAAAAATCATACAATCAAAAATCAAACTTTACTTAACAGAGATAAAGATTTGAAAAAGTGCAAAATATGAAAGTGTGTCGAAAAAAAAAACAAATAAAATATTTCACGAAAGTGAACGTTTGATTCAGTTTGCATTGGGGTAGAATCGAAAATTTATCTAACTTTTTGAAAAACTTCTGTCGAATACGTAATAGATGCTTTCCTCAGTTTGACTTTTCTTCTTTTTACTGTAATCAATAACTTGTGGAATATTCCGAGTTCTTCTTCCTAATCATTTGAGTATTTCTGAATGAATGATTTTGTTTTAGTTGCATGCTAGTCATGTGTTTTTTTTTCTAGTTTTGCAATCTGTTTACGAAAACAAAAAGTACGCTACTTTACAGCGAGACAAAATTTGTACACGTCTTTGAATTACTTTTTCCGGTAGCAAAAGTTATCACGCAAAAAAAAATACACCGATCAAACGAAAGCAGGGCGGGGTGCAAATTGAAAATTATACATAAAAAAACAAATCATAACTAAAAAATAATAATTGAAAAACAACACATAATTACAACAACGAAAGCTCACATTCCGCATAACGCACTATAGTTATATTACAATTGGTAAGAGATTAGAACTTAAAACAAGAGTTAGGTCATGCAATATTTCAGCTTATTTTTGAGTTTGTGTTTTTCACATTTCCAACTCTGGACTAGTTATCAATCATAAGAATGTACTGACTATGGGGGGTTCTCACTTCGTGAAAAGAGTTGAGAAATAATTTATTTACAGCGGAGCAAGGTGAAGGCCAAATTTGTACTAGATGTAAGAGAAGATTGGCAAGCAAGTTGCGTTCAAGGAAGTCGTGGTGGCGGTGAGAGAGGTTTTCTGCGCGAGAAAAGAAAATACTATTACTAAGTAAGTTTTAGAGGGAAAAGTAGAAGGAAAAATATGTTACTGTGATTGTTGGTAAAGTTGGATTTGTTATTGCGTGGAATATTTAATTAAATAGGTGGAAAAAGAAAAAAAAGTTATTGAAAAAGAGAAACCAAGAACTAATTATTTTACACCTGGGATTGTCTGTCATACTAATTGACTCCTTGATTATTTTTTTTATAATTATGAAACTCCCTGTATTTGTGTACGTCGTAAAGTGGTTGAACCAGCTGGCAAAAGATTGTGATCTGAAAAATAATCATGCGTTTTGGGTTCGGAAAAGGTTAACCTTTTATACAGCAGCTAAGTTTGAACTTCTACGAAAAAGAGCGAAATCTAGCAAACAACAGAGCAAGATGAGAATGAGTTGTGTAGACGCTGAACTGTTACCTCTAGAGATTCGAAGAAACAAACTGTTGAGGGACATGAACTGATTTGCAAAAATAACCGATTTTTGTCTGCTTTTTACTAAAGTTTTGTTATATTTGCTCACTTGCTTTTTCTCCATTTAAATAATGTTATATCCCTTTCCAATGTATCAAAATATGTTCACGGATGTTTGTTTTGTTTTACAATAATAAAATTTCCAAAAAACTGCTTGTAAATCTTTTTGGTTTTGCAGCAGAATAACTCTTTTTACAATCGTTTTCTCTGTCCCGTTTTCGTTAAAATAGGCTGAATAACAAGTTTGCTGCTCAGTTTGACGAAACAAAGTGTTTTGGATTGTTTTTCGTTCTTTTTTTCATCTCAATTTAGATTTTGAACAGCAATTACGATTTAAATGTGGGATCATTTGGACACGAAGGTTGGAATATTGACATTTTCCGGATTTAAAGTTTTTGTTTCATAATCCCTTGTAAATTTTCTTGAGCTATGACATAGTCATTTATTGTGTATGTAGTCGTCATGACCCGGGTCTTGTAAATACTAATCTGCTTTTGTTGCCAGGACAGATTATTGTTTTGCGTTGGTCTGTTATGAAATCTAAAGATTTGTTGTATCGTTTTGTGTTATTTGTTTCAGTGTAATAAGAAAAGAATTGAATTATTGAAAATAAAAACTATCTAAAGAAAGTTTGATTTGAAAACTGTAGAATTGATGTGAATGATAATTTCAAAAATTCTTATCATTCATAAGTTCATAAGTTGAAAAGCACTGCAAGATTTCATTAACTATTGAGATTTCTAAAACATGATTTTTTAGTGGGTTAATCTGCCTTGAGAAGCTCTATAAATTCAAAATAACATAATCTGTTAATGTTAGCAAGCTGACTAGATAAAGACAAGTTTTTAAGAGTTATCTTTAATAAAAATAATCTAATTTGGTTCTAACACTCTCTGTTTCATTTGAAAGCTTCTAAAAGCATTATTTTCATCTGTCTATTGTTGTTTTGCCGCTGGTAAAAGCTCCTAACTTTATAAAAATAGTTTTTGATAAGAATTCAAAAAAGTCCATCAGAAATATAAACATGACCCGATCAACTAAACGATTACAAGCAGTTATTCTGGAAAGCATTCTTCCACCGCACAGTGGGCGAAATGGAACCCAAAATCGGACTTAATTGAACGCTGCTGGTTCCCTGGTATGAATAATACTGTTTTTTATGTAAAAAAATCCGGGGAATCGATTGGTGATGGTTTCATCCACCGCACGAAATGGCAAAGGGTCCATTTTGCCCCAATTCCCCATTTTTTAACATTTTTTCTTGAAAATCGGTCTGTAGTTAGAGCGGAGGCTTTATGCGGCCTTCCAAAATGCACTTAACTTATGTGAAAATGTCCCAGGAATCCAGTAAAAATAACCACTTGCACCGCAAAAATCATCTAGGGTCCATTTAACCCCAATTTCACTATAAAAGCATTTTTGGCCATTTTCAAATGTTAGGTCAGATTTTAAAAATCTGAAAATATTTTTATCGTAAAGATCAGACAATTTTACATAAGAATGACGATTTGCACTTGAAAGTTTGACACATTTATGTTGATATAGAAATTAAACTAAATAAAAAGATTGAAGAATCACTTTTGGGCCAATTTTCCCAAACGCAGAATAAACTGCCTTTCACATACATTTTATTTTTATCAACATAAATGTGTCAAACTATCAAGTGCAAATCGTCATTCTTATGTAAAATTGTCTGATCTTTACGAAAAAATATTTTCAGATTTTTAAAATCTGACCTAACATTTGAAAACGGCCAAAAATGCTTTTATAGCGGAATTGGGGTTAAATGGACCCTAGATGATTTTTGCGGTGCAAGTGGTTATTTTTACTGGATTCCTGGGACATTTTCACATAAGTTAAGTGCATTTTAGAAGGCCGTATAAAGCCTCCGCTCTAAATACAGACCGATTTTCAAGAAAAAAAATGTTAAAAAATGGGGAATTGGGGCAAAATGGACCCTTTGCCGTTTCGTGCGGTGGATGAAGCCACCACCAATCGATTTCCCGGATTTTTTTACATAAGAAAAACTATTATTCATGAGTGGGTCGTTGCGGCACAACCGGCCCGGAAGTGCTCACTTTGGTGCAAAGATGACTCGTTCCAGTCTCCTTCGGTTTTTGGAGAAACGAGAAAGCGGAGCTGCATGGAATGTGCTGGTGGCCTGGCGGGCGTCCGGCGTTTGCGAAATGCTGGCCACAAAGAGGAGAAAGTAGTCAGGATATCAGCGGCAGCCGTCAAATTTCTTGAATCCGGTGAGTCCGTTCTTTGTTGGATGTGTGTGTATGTTTTTGAATGCCAGAAGTGTGCGTGAGTTGTGTTGCGAGAGGGAGTAGTGTTTGTGTTTGTAAGACAATTCTACAGTGTTGCCGGGCAGACAGACACAGGGACGAAGGTTCACGATTATTTTTTTTCTCGATTTTGGTGCACTGTGTGATCCGCGTATCAGGGTAAATCAACTTTATTATTTTTGCTGCGTAATCACGTTTTTTTTTTTCATGTAACAAAAGTGCGGGAGTTGATATTTTGACTTGTACACATCGCGAGACCGAATTTGTCGATACAATTTATAATTATTTATAAGCAGGAAATGCGCCAAATCATTTAACATAAAGTTGAATTTAAATGTACTGTCCAAATCCCATTTTGTTTTTTGGTTCAATCTTTCCACAGCCGGCTATCTAAGAGAGAACTTTCAGTGTCGTCGTCGGAATACAAGTTCGAAATAATATGATTCTCATTTTAATCATATCAAAACAATAATAATTTCACCTGAGTTTCAAAACTAAATTTAATATCATTTAACTCAAAAGAAAAACACTATAATAATTTAAAAACTAGCCTAAACATATTTTCCACGGATATTATAAATTTCAATAAAAATTTACACAATAAATCGCCAATTCTACTCTACAGCCGGCTGTTTGAGTTTAATTTTCAAATGATAATGCAAATACTGCACAATTCACAAACAGTTAAACACTAATTACTCACCCGCAATACCTCTCGAGGTATATCCTAGGGTCTTACCTTTCTACTAACATTGAGTCCAAAACCGCCCTACAAACATCTATACCCCTAAGGTGTCGTAGGGATCCTTGCGCACTTTAGATAGGTGTTTACTAACATTCCTTCCGCTCCCCAAAGGATAGCTTAGACCCGGCAAGGACCCCCTTATGCCCTGGGCTGTATTACACACTCATCAAAAGATGAAGACATGGTATCTCCCGTGTTGGATTATTGTTCCGGATGAGGGTCTAACACAACCAGACCAAACAGAGGGATAAGCGTTGTGGAGCCATCCGTGGATAGGGCGTCCTAAAATGCTAATGCTAATGCTAATGCTAATAAGAAAAACTATTATTCATACCAGGGAACCAGCAGCGTTCAATTAAGTCCGATTTTGGGATCCATTTCGCCCACTGTGCACCGTCTCTAAACTAAACTATTCGTTGATTACTAGCCTACCTTTTGTCATTTTCTATCATTCTGGTAACATTTTGCCTCAAATCTTCTGGCAAAAAAACAAACGAGTAAAACTGAATAACAAAATATACACTTTTTTTTCTATCTATATCACCATGAGGGGGCTATTGTCGCAAAATTTCCTCTTTTTATCTGGGGGTGAAAGTTGTGAGGTTGTGAAATTTGAAAAGGTCATGCAAATGCAGATGCACTCTGGATCGCTCCAAACTGGTTGGATTTTAGTTAGAAGTGTACTCTTTGGTTGTTTCTTTGTATGTACAAAATGGCGTTTGAACAAATTTCAAGCTTGTTTAACTTAATAGATGGAACAATGTAATCCCGAATCTTGACATTTTGGTGTATTCTATCATATTGTTTCATCAGTTTACTTTGACAGCAGAGGGGTATTGGTAAAAACACATTTTTTTTAAACAGTTGAAATATTTCATCGGAAAATTTACACGAAACATTTCAGTCTGACATATGACACAATACACTCAAAGTAAAAAGTATCCTTTTTTCAAGTTCACCCGTCGTCACCCTTTAAAATGGTATCGAAAATGTACTGATTTTGACATACCCTTTTAAAAGGGTGACGCCGGTTAAACTTTTAAAAAAAGTATCCTTTTTGAAGATTGAAAGTACCCATTCGAATAAAATTCAACATCAGACTGCTAAATGTCAGACTAACATATGTGCTAACCGATGAAATGATAAAAAAATATCCACCAAAATTTTTTATTTGACGATAACGTCATGATTCGAAACCCGGACACGTCATCTTGTTTTATCAATTATTTGGATATAAGTTCGCATTATGAATGTCAAAACTGTGTTATTTGATGAATTCCAACATCAACTTTCATTTAAAGTTTGTTTGAACGCTGTAGTTAATGCCAAAACAATTAAATACAATAAAATTATAAGTTTACCAAAAATGCGAAACATTTCACTTGAAATATTTCATTGGCGTTCGAAGCACTGGGAAGGCAAAGCAAAAATTTATGGTTTCGATTTCCTTAAATTCCAGCTAATTTTCATATAAACCATCGATTGTTTTGATGTTAACAGCATATTTGAGACCTAAAGAATGCCATTCACTAACATTTCAGTCCAAATTTGTGCGATTCATAAGCAAAATCGAGTGTCCGGAATTCGAAGCAAAAGTGTCCGGATTTCGAATCATTTTTTATCAGTGTCCGGAATTCGAAGCACAATAAGTCATTTTAATTTTAAAATTCTGATGAAAAATTGTTAGAAAAGACATGTTTTGCATGCATTTTCTTGAAACTGACTGTTTGTACTACATCCTTATGATATTTCTACATTTCCATCTTATTACATGATTTTTTGCCAGCATTAACAAAAATGATATGCTACTAAGTGTCCGGATTTCGAATCATGACGTTACGCCTCAGATTCACGCAACGCCATCTTTGTCAAAGTTGACCGATGAAACATTTCCCAATAATCTGTCAACATGGTAAACAAATCAACGCATGCAATGATTTAAGTGAAAGTTTCGCAACTGTTTTTTTTCTGTTTTAGCGTAGTGTTTGAGGGTGTGCTACTCGTTCCATGCTCGATGTGTGATTGTTTCCTCTTGTATAGCTCTGATTTAGAATATTTTTAGGAGGAATCTGTTTAATCTGTCTACGCGTTGTTGTCCTTTGGGTTTCCGCAATAAGGTGCTAACAGTTTCTGACTTCTTGCAAAACTGTGAGGAGCATTTTACTCTCGGTTTGAGAGTTAAATGTTACTGATTTTAATTTAAAGTTTTGTTTTGTTTTAGGAATAAATAAATTTCAAAGTGTTTATTTTGCAATTAAAATAATTTCATAATGAACCGTTAGCACCTAATTTTTACCAACAACCCAATTAAGTCGAGATTATTGTATTTCATGACTTACTATCTACCTGTTTTCTGATAAAAGTGTATGATATTTTCATGCTCGTCACTATTTCTGTGATGCTTTATTGTTACCATTAGCTCAGCTTATGGTGTAGAAAATGATAACTCTAGCTATTTACAGTGGGTGTGTTTTTCCAGCGTTTGCTCAATTTTGCTCAATGTTTTAAAGCTTTTTCACTACACTCGTTAGTGCATGAGTGTTAATCTAATTACTGAGAATAATAACAATACCAAGAAACTAGCGAATATTCTTTACAGATGAAAATGGGGATTTAATAAATCTGCTCAGTAAAAAAAGAAACTCTTGCGTTCTTTAGATAGCATAATAGATAATCTAAGTCTATGTTATGAACAAATGGAACGTGTGAAATCATTCAACTAGGGAAAAAACTGGTTTAATTGTAGGTTGTAATAGGAGTGAAAACTTCTATAGCTGGATTCGAGAGTTTAAGAGAGATTAGGGTTAAGTTAGTAGGTTGGATTAAAGAAAATAAAAGAAAAATACGAATTTGAACGTTAGTTTGGTTATCATGCAGTTACTTAGGTTTCCTTTATGAAGGTTGTATGAAGAGAGGGAGTTTGACTAATATACGTAAATGGGAAACGTTATCTTAAAAGAGAGGAGTTGGGGCGATTTGATGAAATTTGGGTATCGGATTCTGACAGATGGAGTCGTTCTGTTTTACGTTTTTCTTGGACGACGAGGACGATTAAGGAATTCAAAGAGATAACACATTTTGCCAGCACTGTGCACTTTTGGGTATTGATCAGATGAAACTAAGGTACACATCTACCTCATATAGCGATTAGTGATGTTAACAAAATTTTCGACGATTAGACTCATTCAAATGGTCATCATCGATTTTATTTTCGCAACATGATAAATAATAAGGATAATAGTAGGGTTGAGCATGAGTTCGCGTCTTTCGAGGGATGGTTTTGTTAAGTGGCTAAATGATTTACGGGTTGTTTTTCAGGGCTGTAGATCGGATGATTTGTAAGAAATTCCACAATCACCGCAAACCACCTGCAATGAGCAAAGCGAGAAAAACTTTTGCGTAGAAAAACGAAAAAATCGAGCGGTTTTTGTCGTTTGTCATGATTCCTAGTTTGTTCGAACGACTTTTTTTTCGTTCGTTTTGGATTTTGGCTCGACTTTCACAATCGGAATCGGTTGGCGGTTTACCGAAATACTCGCTGGACGGTATTCAGCAAAATGACGGCGAGTACGCTCGTGATACACATTTTCACATTCAAGTGCTTGGCGACCAGCAAGCTGGGGGGGCTTGCGTTACACATATCTTCCTCACAAAAACACATATGGCCATTGCCTGAACTTTCCATCATACACACATGATCTACCATAAACAAGTTTATCTGTAACTGAGATGTGCACATTCGTCTGACGACTTCATAAGCTGGAATATTTTATATGGTTTTGGGGTGAATAATTGAAATATGTTTTTGGGTAAGTTTAGAAAAAAAAAAACAAAAACAATAACGAAAAACATAAAATTGGATCCAACACGTAGAACGTTGATTTCAGCAAGCGCAAAATACAGGTGGAGAGAAGAGAAAAAAAAAACAGAAATGAATATTATTATCGTTATCAGGTTTACACTTTCATGTAACAAGTAACCAGAAAATGAGCTGAAAGTTTTGTTTCAACGACAAAAATAAGAAAACAGGAAAAAGATTGTGATTGTAACATGAAAATTTTATTAAAATGTGTTAAATTAAGTTTAAAAATGTAAAATTCTAATCTAAACTATGCTTTTGTTATTGTCTAGAAGCTAAAAGCTAAAACTTTTCGAAATGTGATGAAAACTGCTTCCTGAGGTACTCTTATAATTTGAGCAATTATCCACCAAATCTGGGAATGGATTTCATTTATATTTTTTTAATTAGCTCAAACTTTTTGGGGGCCTTCTCTATGACCAAATATACCATTTTGTGTCGTTGGTTCACCCAAGGCTCCATACAATTTTGGCAGTTATCCATACAAAAATGGTACGTAAATAATCGAAAATCTGTATATTTTGAGTGAATTTTCTCATTCGATTTTAGTTTTTGTATTTTTTAATCCGCCTGAACCTTTTTTGTTGCCCTCGGTACGCCCAAAGAAGCCATTTTGCATCGTTAGTTTGTCCATATAATTTTCTATACAAATTTGGCAGCTGTCCATACAAAAATGATGTATGAAAATTCAAAAATCTGTGTCTTTTGAAGGAATTTTTCGATCGATTTGGTGTCTTCGGCAAAGTAGTATGGATACGGACTACACTGGATACACGGTAAAAAAATTGATGATTTTTTATTTAACCTTTTGTCACTAAAACTTGATTTGCAACAAAAAACATATTTTTTTTTATTTCCTGATATATTTTAGAGGACATTTTTTTTAGAAATTTTCAACTTTCTAGAATTTTTCAGGTTGTGCCAAAAATCATTGACCGAGTCATGAATTTTTAATCAATACTGTTTTTTCAAAAAATCGAAAAATTGGTCGCAAAAATTTGTCCACTTAATTTTTCGATGTAGAATAAAATTTTCAATCAAAAAGTACTTTATAGTGAAATTTGGATAAAGTGCACCGTTTTCAAGTGAAATTAATTTTTAGGTGACTTCTTTGAAAAAAAGTCGCAGTTTTTCCTTTTCCAAAATTAGTGCACATGTTTGTTCACTTTTGAAAAAAATATTTTCGAAAAGCTGAGAAAATTTTCTATATTTTGCTTTTTTGAACTTTGTTGATACGACCCTTAGTTGCTGAGATATTGCCATGCAAATGTTTAAAAACATGAAAATTGATGTTTTCCAAGTCTCACCCAAACAACCCACCATTTTCTAACGTCGATATCTCAGCAACTAATGGTTTGATTTACAATGTTAAAATATGAAACAGTCGTGAAATTTTTCGATCTTTGTTTAAAAAAATATTTTCAAAATTTTTAAATCAAGACAAACATTTCAAAAGGGCCAAATATTCAATATTACGCCCTTTTAAAATGTTAGCCTTGGTTTAAAAAATTTGAAAATATTTTTTTTGAAAATATCAGAAAATTTTACGAATGTTCCATATTTTATCATTGAAAATCGGACCATTACTTGCTGAGATATCGACATTAGAAAATGGTGGGATGTTTGGGTGAGACTTGGAAAACATCAATTTTCATGTTTTTAAACATTTGCATGGCAATATCTCAGCAACTAAGGGTCATATCAACAAAGTTCAAAAATGCAAAGTTTAAAGAATTATCAAATATATTTTTTTCGAAAGTGGGCAAACATGTGCACTAATTTAAAAAAATGAAAAACTGCGACTATTTTCAAAAAAGTCACCTAAAAATGTATTTAACTTAAAAACGGTGCACTTTATCAAAAATTCACTAAAGTACTTTTTGATTGCAAATTTAATTTTACATCGAATGAAATGGATGAAGTTGACAAATTTTTGTTACCAATATTTCGATGTTTTGAAAAAATCAGTATTGATTAAAAAATTCATAACTCGGTCAATGATTTTTTGCACTACCTGAAAATTTCTGAAAAGTTGGCATTTGATGTCCTCTAAATCATATGAGCAATTCTCTACGAAATCGGTCTTTTTTCTTCGATTTTAATTTTTTTATTTTTTAATCCGACTGAAACTTTTTTGGTGCCTTCGGTATGCCCAAAGAAGCCATTTTGCATCATTAGTTTGTCCATATAATTTTCCATACAAATTTGGCAAATGTCCATACAAAAATGATGTATGAAAATTCAAAAATCTGTATCTTTTGAAGGAATTTTTTGATCGATTTGGTGTCTTCGGCAAAGTTGTAGGTATGGATATGGACTACACTGGAAAAAAAAACACGGTAAAAAAAATTTGGTGATTTTTTTATTTAACTTTTTATCACTAAAACTTGATTTACAAAAAAACACTATTTTTAATTTTTTTTTATATGTTTTAGAGGACATAAAATGCCAACTTTTCAGAAATTTCCAGGTTGTGCAAAAAATTATTGACCAAGTTATGAATATTTTAATCAATACTGATTTTTTCAAATAATCGAAATTTTGGTCGAAAAATTTTTCAACTTCATTTTTCGATGTAAAATCAAATTTGCAATCAAAAAGTACTTTAGTAAAATTTTGATAAAGTGCACCGTTTTCAAGTTATAGCCATATTTAAGTGACTTTTTTGAAAATAGTCGCAGTTTTTCATTTTTTTTAAATTAATGCACATGTTTGCCCAGTTTTGAAAAGCTGAGAAAATTCTCTATATTTTGCTTTTTTCGAACTTTGTTGATACGACCTTTAGTTGCTGAGATATTGCAATGCAAAGGTTTAAAAACAGGAAAATTGATGTTTTCTAAGTCTCACCCAAAACACCCACCATTTTCTATCGTCAATATCTCAGCAACTAATGGTCCGATTTTCAATGTTAATATATGAAACATTTGTGAAATTTTTCGATCTTTTCGAAAACAATATTTTCAAAATTTTCAAATCAAGACTAACATTTCAAAAAGACCAAACATTCAATATTACGCCCTTTTGATATGTTAGTCTTGATTTAAAATTTTTGAAAATATTTTTTTCGAAAAGATCGTAAAATTTCACGAATGTTTCATATTTTATCATTGTAAATCGGACCATTAGTTGCTGAGATATCGACATTAGAAAATGGTGGGTTGTTTGGGTGAGACTTAGAAAACATCAATTTTCCTGTTTTTAAACCTTTGCATGGCAATTTCTCAGCAACTAAGGGTCGTATCAACTAAGTCCGAAAAAGCAAAATATAGAGAATTTTCTCAGCTTTTCAAAAATATTTTTTTCAAAACTGGGCAAACATGTGCATTAATTTAAAAAAATGAAAAACTGCGACTATTTTCAAAAAAGTCTCTTAAATATGGCTATAACTTGAAAACGGTGCACTTTATCAAAATTCCACTAAAGTACTTTTTGATTGCAAATTTGATTTTACATCGAAAAATGAAGTTGAAAAATTTTTACGACCAAAATTTCGATTTTTTGAAAAAATCAGTATTGATTAAAATATTCATAACTCGGTCAATGATTTTTTGCACAACCTGGAAATTTCTGAAAAGTTGGCATTTTATGTCCTCTAAAACATATAAAAAAAAAATTAAAAATAGTGTTTTTTTTTTGTAAATCAAGTTTTAGTGATAAAAAGTTAAATAAAAAAATCACCAATTTTTTTTACCGTGTTTTTTTTTTCCAGTGTAGTCCGTATCCATACCTACAACTTTGCCGAAGACACCAAATCGATCAAAAAATTCCTTCAAAAGATACAGATTTTTGAATTTTCATACATCATTTTTGTATGGACAGCTGCCAAATTTGTATGGAAAATTATATGGACAAACTAATGATGCAAAATGGCTTCTTTGGGCATACCGAAGGCACCAAAAAAGTTTCAGTTGGATTAAAAAATACAAAAAAAAATCGAATGACCGAAATCCTAGAGAACTGCTCATATAAAAAAAAAAAAAAATAAAAATAGTGTTTTCTTGCAAATCGAGTTTTAGTGACAAAAAATTAAATAAAAAATCACCAAATAAATTTTACCGTGTATCATTTTTTCCAGTGTAGTCCGTATCCATACCTACAACTTTGCCGATCAAAAAATTCCTTCTAAAGATACAGATTTTTGAATTTTCATACATCATTTTTGTATGGACAGCTGTAAAATTTGTATGGAAAATTATATGGAAAAACTAACGATACAAAATGGCTTCTTTGGGCATACCGAAGGTACCGAAAATGTTTCAGCCGGATTAAAAAATACAAAATTTAAAATTGAAGAAAAGACCGTTTTCGTAGAGAATTGCTCTATTCAGGAATAAATGGTACACGAAAAAATGCTGATTTTTTTGTTAAGTTTTTTTTAAATCTCATTTTTTTGTGTTTTTTTTATATGTTGTAGAGGTCAACAAAACCATAACTTTGAATTCATTTTTTTATGTTAAATCATTCGAATTCGATTGCAAATCGAAAAGTTCTTAACAGATTGTTTGATGAAGTGCACCGTTTTCACGATATCGTTTTTTTATCGTTATAATTTTAATTTTTACTGAAAACCCCAGTTTTTCCAATAAAAAAAAATCATGATATGTCATATTCTTAAAAAAAAATACATTCGTGATTTTTTTATCCTTTCGAAAACAATATTTTTAAAATTTAGGAATCAAAATATACCATATTACAGAAAAAAATCATGGAAATATTACATCTGGGAAGGGGTACAACTTTTATGTCAGAAAAAATGTGTAATTTTACCACTTTTCTGTTGTAATGTCACTTTTTTAGCCTAAATTGAGGTAAAATTACATCATTAAAGAGGTAATATTCAACCTTCCAAATTTACACATTTTTTACTGTATGTTACACCCATTTTAGAGAAAAATTTCTATTTAAAAAAAACATAGCTCAACGGCAACATTTTTGTCCATACGTTTGTATGGCTTAAAGTTGTGTTTTTTCCCCAAGAACTAATAAAAAAAATCATGTACCATTTTTCCTGAATAATCCTCTTGAATTCTTATAACTTTGCCGAAGACACAAAACCGATCATTTTTAATTTAGAATAATATATTTAAATCATATTTTATCTTTCATCCGCGCTTTTGGCCTTAGGACTATTTGAAATGTATTCATTGTTTGATTTTTTCATAAGTAGTTTGTAACTGTTACAAACTATAATGTCTTTTTGATTGAAAAAAGTTGAAAACTTTTAGTTTGAAATTTTTTTTTACAAACTTTTGTAGAAAATTTGTAAAAGCCTTATTTAGTTTTATTTAAGTATACTTTTCCTCCGCTTTTAAAATTGAAAAAAATGAACATTCATCGAAAATTTATTTTGCAAAAACGATGCCCTTTATAAATTACATAGTACATAGAAAAAAATGACGGTAATTTTCATCAGGGAATGGTGACAGATTTTTTGCAAAAAAAAGTGTAATATTACACAAGTAACTGGTTGTCAGTTTCAGATAAATTTTCATCAAGTTTACATTTTTTCACATTTTTTAGGTAGTATTACTAATAAATTAAAAATTCAAACAGGCAAAATTCAAATTTGTATTCTGTGTACTTTTCAATTAGGTACAACAATTTATGGTTTAATTTTTTTTGGCATAATCATGAGGAGTCCCAAAGATGCCTTTTGCGTTGTCTTAACAAACAAAAAATATTGAAAATAAAAAAAATCAAATTGATCAATTTCCCGATTTTTTACTTGATTCCTGATTGAAACCTTTGTTTGCCAAAGACACCAAACCAAATCGATTGAATGATACTTTCTCAAGATACAGATTTTTATATAAAAAAATAAAATAAATAGATAATGTTTTAAGTCACAGGGAAGGCAACCACACAGTTTGCGCAAAATCCAAACATAATAATAAAACTCATGGCCAGGTTTCTAGACTAACTGCTCAAATAAGCAAGCTTATAAATCCTAATCATGAAGTTGGTGGTTCAAAGCTAGTTTTAGAACTACATTTTATCTAGCTATAATTGTTTTTGGTAATTTTGATTTTCTTGCAATAATATAACTCTGTGAAAGATCAACTTTTTGATCAAACAAAGTATCTGTTTTAACAAAAATGAATCATGAATATATTTTAAAAATGTTAAAAGAAAACAAAGGATTACATCGATCAAATAAAATAATCATTAAAGGGTTAACATAAATGTATAGATTAAACTAAAAAAAATAATAATAAAATTATAATACATCAATGGCATGACAAATACAAACACTTTCGATACGTCCAAGTCGATACTTACGTGTTCGCGAGTGCCGCACCATCTTCACGCAGCATCCGTTGCACGTCATCAGGGGGGGCTGGTCCCGCGGGAGGGCCGTATAGTTGAAGGGGTCCTTGCATCGGGCGTCCGTCCAGCTGTCGCACTCGTAGCAGTAAATTGATCGTGCTTTTGTGGGTGGCGTTGAGTTGAGGAAGTTTTCGGTTTGTGTCAGGGTTGTTTCGTTGGTTGAAGTTTTAAAGTTGGAAGAAAAGGAGAAACTGTTAGAATTGGGTGCATTTGAAGTTGGGCGACTAAATTTCAAAAATTTCTCTTTACGGGATACATAAAAATACCAACAAAGACATCAACTGGGGGGAGTTACCCTGGGGAAACAGTGGAAATCATATACATTATTGCACACAAGGGTGGGTGAATGTTTTTTTTGTGGTTGCATACAGTGACACACTCCGTTCACGCTCCAGATTTGCCTTGGAATAGTTCAAATTGTCAGATTATTGCACTTGTTTTCCGGCTCAATCGAACATACTATCGCGTACATAGTTACGCTTCATTCTACGCGGCTATAACTATTTTGCTTCCATATTGCTGCGCTTTTAACGAAATAGAAATGCTTAAATTTGGCAAATTTACACAGATCTCATTATTTCGCGGACTATTCTATATTAAAACGCGAATCGCGTATTAAGAAATTTTGAAAAGAGATAAAAACTGCAACTACTTATACTTATTATAGGTAAAACACAACAAAAAAGGTGTAAATAAGTTGAGGAAAAAAAAGATGCAATTAGATGTCAAGAAAAAAGCATGCGATTTAAAAAAAAGTGTCCCTGAGTAGAGTGTTCAACGGATTTTCGACCGTTTGCCAATAGCACACACTTAACACCTGGATGACAATTGGCAGGCACGTTCTTCCAACTATTACGGAATCTATGGCTTGTACACGGCCGACGGATACGGATACTGTTTCACTGTTCAGTGTTCATATATGCTAAAATACACGGAATAGTTCGTAACCTGGAGTGAATGGGAACAAGAATTATCAATATCTAACTCTACAAAACACGTTACAAAACAATGCACTTCTGTTCTACTACTAACACAAAAAAAAACAAACTTAAGGAAAAAGCCAACAAAATTTCATCCCCGAAAAAAAAATAGAGAAAGAAAAAATCACTACAAACTAAGAACGTAAAACGGTAGGACAAAACAAAAAGTGTCACACATTTGCACCGGGACAATTAGTTGGTTAAGTAAACTAGCTTACTTTGGCACTCGGCTGACACCTGCGGTATCCAATACCAAAACACTCCTACTAGCACTGCGCGCGACAGCAAGTTGGGAATATAGAGAAAGAAAGTTACGACATTTGCAGAGGTTAGTAAAGTTAGCGTAAGCTTTCAGTTGTGTGTTCATGGTCGGAGATGAACCAGGCGAATCGTCCAGGGTAGATGGAGGGTACCTAGCATTGTCCGGCTTAATTTATCAAACAAGTTCGTTAAAGATACGCTAAAGATAAGTGTTAGCAAAGCTGGCCAAATCAAACGGTCGTTAGAGTGAAAACGAGAAGCTAGCTCAACATTATATACTTAACATATAGGGAAATGAAACACACCGTAGATATCGTAAGGAAATGAACTTACATGGGAAACAGTTGTCCGATAAACTTAACTGAACAAACAAAACTATGATCGCTTTCGGTTGGAAGGGGGTTTGAAGCGTAAAAAAATGATAGTAAAATGTAAATTAATTTCCAATTTGTACCAATTGTGTAGCGAATATTTTTAAAAGAGGAATGCAATGTAGGGTTTATTTTTCTTTACTTGAATAACTAACATACTCAATGTAAACAATAACTTGAAGGTGTTTAACACTGTTTATTCATATCTAAGGTTTACACCATTTTGAATAGTTATTTCAGAGCTAACAGATTTCAATCAAAATATGAACTTCTAAAATAGTCCTCCTAGATATATCTCAGCACTGATTGAACGAAATATGCCCGGGTTTGTTTCATTCAGTCTGGTTTGGGGTCCCATAAGACCCAATTGAAAAAAAAAGTTTAGTGAAGTCCTTTAATAGCGTTGCTAGAAAACAATTTTGACAAGTTAAAGTGATTTTCGCAAAAGCTCAGTGCTATTTTCACATGATTATTTGAACTACTAATAGGTGGCAGCACTAAGCGTTACCATAGAGAAAAGGCGCTACCCTTTGTTATTCAAGGGTAATGTAAAAGTAAATCGGCAAAAAAGTCAAAGGTTGGTATGAGCACACACTTAATTTTATTTAAAAACTGTTTTCAGGGCATCGGAATATATTTTTTTTCTACTAACAAAACAAATTTTATGACATTTGGTTGTATCATTGCCGAAATAAAGCTATTTGAAGTTAGCAGTTAAAAAAACGGGTGCCACGATATCTCAATACTGCTTTGACCAAATCGGCTCAACATTTTGGTGAAGACTCGTTAAACCAGTCCTGTGTGCATGACGAAAGCCGATTTTCAAAAAGTTCATTGTCAAAAAAGATAAATATATTTTTGTGTTTTTTGTATAAAAAATCATCAGTTTTTTTTAATTTTTGTATTTTTTTTAAAAGGTTTTAAAGAAGGTTTTTCTCATGATTATTATTTTTAAAACATGTACTGGGATAGGCCACACAAAGTCCATGCACTATTTTGGAAAAAAAGTTTTTTCAATAGTGTTTATAAAAATAGTTACGTTAAAAATTCTTAATTCAAATTCCGGGGTGGCTTTGATAGTCATAGTTTTTCTTGTTACAATTTTATTTAAGATGTTTAAAATCAATGTTATTTAGTTAACTGAGTGTATTAGCTTTTTAGGTAAAATTGTTAAAAAGTCGGAATTTTGTCTGAAGTTTGTTAAACCTTGTTTTGTTTATAAAATTATCGATTCATAAAGCATTTTATACTGAATTGGAAGCATGAATCGCAAGTTTTCACATTTTTCGTGATATTTGTTCAACTGAAATTGCTTATAAATTTCGAGATTTTTTTTATTGTGTTTCAAAAACACATATTATTTATTGTTTACAAACTTATTTAACCTTCTCCTAGTGGAAAATTGTCCAAGGAATCCGAAAAAGCATTTGCATTCAAAATCATGTTCATTGAGAAAATCATGACACCTTGAGATGTTTAAAATAATGACAACAACATTTTCTTAATTATAGTTCACTAACTTTTTGCAATTTTCAAAATGTTGTGAAAAGTTCTTCTTGAGGTACTTTTAACACTTCTCTACCACAGTCAGTATGATTCTACGGTATATGTAGAAATTAATAACCTTTAAATTTAAAGAATATACACATTGGGCAAAGTGGGATTAGTGTAAAAGCCTTTTTATTCCTCAATATTCTGATTTATAGGTTTGTTTTGATTAGACGAAAAATTTCAGTTTATGGTTTTCTTTGAAATTCTATAAGTGATTTTCGCTTCGCTTCGCTTCGCTTCGCTAGGAGACGGTGATTTTAGCGGATTGCAGACTGGATTTTCGCCATGTGATGTGATGATTGTCTAAGCCCAAGTTGCCTAGGAATCGATAATTGGGAATAGAACCAATTCCACCTGAACCAGATTCTCATCACCATGGCAGCCGTCCATTGCCGGCCGCTCCCATCTCCACCGCGCACCAGGGACAAGGATAGGGGATTTGGAAGACGGGAATTGTTGATGCTCCACTTTTTTCAGAGTATTAAGGGAAAATCTCCACGGTATCCTCAAGTAAGTTTCGCTTGGAGTTGGACGGTTTTTGGGAAGGTGAATGGTCTGAGGAGCCACCCTAGGCGAGTGGTAACGACCGTTTTGCATTGTTGTGCGAATTCTTCGTGTGTTCTCATTTCTAATGGGAAAGCTTTCAATTCTTCTCATCACTTATTGGATGAATTCTATCAGTCGCCCAGGCTATTTATAGCGAGGTATTTTTAGATTCAATTTCAACTGCGCTTGCAACCTTGCATACAATCTTGTTTGAGTTCTGATGTTCAGCTTGCATTCAATTTGATTCTTTGTCCGATTCTTGGATTCTTGGATTCAACTATACCAGTCTAATTCCTCCTCAAGCTACCAATGCTCCACGGTTAAATGGAAAGCATTTTGCTTGCCAATCCTAAGGACAGGGGATCGAACCCCGCCGTGAGCTTCATGTTTTTTCATTAATTCCAAATTCAATGAGTCCAGAACTTTCTCGTTGGGAGCAGATGGGTATCGAACCCAGAACCATTCGCTTATAAAGCGAAAATCGTAACCATTCAGCCACGACCGCTCCCTTTCTTTGAAATTCTATAAGTGATTTTCTAAACAAACTAAAATACTTTTCATCGTCCAACTGGTCATACATTAAAGTATTACCTGAAAACGAATTTCAGCATTTCAATTGGCTTAACTTGGAAAATTTTATCAAATATCTGCAAACAGCCAACGAGATTTTGAGGAAAAAAAAATTAAACCCTCTTGCCCGATTAAACTTTATAATTTTTAGACTTTCACGATTTAATCAGAATGTGAAAGAGTTGATCAAAAGAGCCGCTCAATTTAATGAGCGAATGAAAATGAGCGGCTCCTAAAAAAGAGAGGATTTGCCCACCTTTTATTAGAATAGATTGAGGAGTTTATTAAGTTCCATTTTGAAGCATCGATATTTGATATTCAAATTTAATAATTAGAAAAAACTTTTTCCTTATCAGAGAGTGCTGATTCTTTCTAGTCAACGGTAGAAAAGTTTTGATAAATAAAAAAAATACCATAAAATTCTTGAAAAATCCTTAAAATTTAGTTATAATTTTTTATATTGAAAATTATGACAGATAAATTAAATCTAGATTATTTTTTCAAAACAACCATTGCGCCACGGGTTTTAAAGTAGATTGGAACTTTTGAAAAATTAGACGAAAAATACGACCAGGCATTGAAACTTTTTGTTAATGTACTCATAAACTTAAATAACAGCTCCCATAAGTTAAAAAAAAAAAATATCAGCTTGAAAAACCCTAAATCACAATCCTCTATTCTAGAAGTAATGATAGTAAGATTAAACAATTTCGCATTTAACCAAATTAAATGAACGAAAAGCTAAAACAAAAACATCTCGTAAGCATGCACTTGTCTCGAGTCACTTCCTGTCTGGCATTTGCGCGTCCAAAATTCGTCTCGCGTCCCCGTTGCAATCAACTCCCGCGTGGCATTTGTTTACAAACGCAACTGTTATTGTCCTCTCCTCTCGCAGTCGTCGTCTCATTTTTGATATGTTTTGGTTTGATTTGAGTACGTTTCGATGAAGTGAGCAAAGTTGACGCTCTCACTTGTGAGAGTGAAGTGAGTTTGATGGCGATGACACTCGCCAAGTGACTTTTATCTCACGATTGATGGCGATTATGTGAAATGGGGAGGTTTGATAATTTGACGGGGGAGAAATTTTCCACTTTCGTGGGGTCGCCTTACCTAAGGGTATTAAAATCCAATGCTTTCTATCCATCGTGTTGGTCGTTGATGTTTGATGTATCGCTAATTGTGGGTTGTATGCTGAAATTGATTATCCTAGGGTGTTGCAGCTCCGTTCTGATATTGTAGATTTCCACCAGTTCCACCAGTCTGCAGCAAAATTTTGTGATTTTCACAGCACCATTTTCGAGTTGAAGGCCCGTCTCACTCTAGCTTATCGGTTTGATCAATTAAGTGATCACCACTTCAGTAGCTTCATTTCTTTTTTGTTATGGGAAGATTTTTAGTACTTCACAACATCGCTGGAAATGGACGTATCACTTGAACTGATTCGGAAGAAATGCTTCATTTTTCGCCTTCCAATCAATCGATTGAAACAGCAATTGGGGTCAAGGGAACGATTTTCACCAACATTGAAAAAAAAAATACTTGTAAACAATTTAAATTATTTTTGAAGAAGTTTCAAATAATTTTTAAGCGAAAACCATTTCCTTTTATTATACTTTTGTTCCCTTTTTCTTCGACCAGATGCGTCATCAAACGTCACATTGGCCTTTTCACTTGGTACATCAATTTTCACGAAAAGGACATTTCTTTTCCTTCGAATCATAAAACAATGAATCCACCTGAATGCCTCTTCAATAAACTATTCATAAAAAAACCACAAAAGTAATCACTCCAAGCGACAGACTAGTTAAAAACCAGATTTTCCAATTTTCCAACCTTCAACATCTGCAATGCGACATTAGTGATGGGGCAGATTGCCCATTTTCCACTCCATCATCGTCGTAGCAGGCAGCGTTAATTTTCCACTTTCCCGTTCACTTCCGCCATCAAAAGTGCTCGAACTTCAATCGAAACTCACTTTTCGCCACTAATTCGTACGATTTTCACGCGAAAATCCACATTTTTCCCCTCAGACCAGAAAGTGAAAAATCTATAACCAAAGCTGGTCTTCTTCCTCCTGCAGCAGCAGTAGTAGTAGTGGTTTCCGCGACGAGAGCTCTTACTAGAGACAGGTCAGCACCAGTGAAAAGTAGCGACGAGAGTGACGGCGATTTGATGCAGGCCCAGTTTAGAAATATGTGAATTTTCCTCACCCCGAGCGCAAGTGAGAAAATTTGGCGAAGGGAACGCGAGAAAGAGCGAACGGGGGCGACACTTGTGTCTGTGTTTGTATCAAAAGCGTGATCCAGACCAAGTGAGGAGATGAGAGCTTTTCCGCGGTTGTGAGGAAAATGTTGTTTTCCTTCCGTTTGGGTCGATGTGTGGGTGTGGGTTGACACTTTGTTGTGTTGGTGTGTGTGACAGATGGGGGGAGAGCGACAAGTGGTTCTCAAAATAGGATACTTTTTGTTACTTTTGGAGTGGTGGAGGCGCATTGTACACTATTTTAAGTACAATATTATTTTATGAACAAAAATGTTTTGGGGTTAATACCAAATGCTTTATTTTCGAAATTTATTTAGGGGTAAAAATACCAAATGATTTATTTTCGAAACCTTTGGTGAATTAAAGTCAACGTTATTTTCATGTTTTTTAAGTGTTTGCTATAAGGTGAAGCTGTTGATCTTTTCCAAGATAATTGATCATAATTCTAAAATGCTCTGTATTGAATTTAATTTAACGAATTTCTGCACCAAAATGAATCAGCATGTGCCGGTTATTGCCTTCTTGAAGCCACTGAAGTAATTTTTGATCTGAATCAATTTTAATTTTGTTGGACACATTTCCATAACTTTGCAAGGTACCGTTACCAAAAAGTATCAGCATGTTGCTGCACGGAACAAAATCTGGTCGGCGGATCCGAAAAATTTTCGCGATGAATTCGGAAACAACGCATGTTTTCAAAATCATGAAAAATGTTTTCGATATTGAAATAAATGTTTTGTGTGCTCTCTTGTACTAAACTTACTGGTTTTCCTATATATTTAGCATAAGAAGAGAGCACAGAGGCATCGATGAGTAGGGCACTATTCTAATGTCCAGACTCGATTATTCGAAGGCCTCGAAAAAAAATCAATTCGGATAATCCAATCACGAAAAAATTATTACTAAAATATTTTATCGTTGTCTTATTTTGGATGGTCGAGCTTAAGTATCACCCATAAACTACTCTAAAATGATTTAAAATTTTCAAATCCAAGATGACAGTGATAAAAAAAAAATCAAATTATTCGCTCTACAGCATTGCCTTGGCGTTCCCGATTACGGGATTCCTACTCGAAACTAGGTGTCCGAAGGCTTGATTGTTGAGGCAATTGCAAACCTCTTTTTACACCTAAGCTTCCATCCACCCCGGGATTCGAACTGACGACCTTTGGATTGTGAGTCCAACTGCCTACCAGCGACTCCACCAGGACAGGACCCAGGGAGACGACTCCTACACCTGGACTGAGCTATCGACCTAACCTCTAGGTTAGACCGGGGCCAACATTTACTTCCCCATCCGACGGAAGGCGTGATCAGACAAATATCGTCTCAAAATTTGCCACCGGGACCTTCTGGGTTCGAACCCAGGCCGACTGGGTGAGAGGCAATCACGCTTACCCCTACACCACGGTCCCGGCGACAGTGATAACATATTGAAAAAAAAAAAACATTTTTTTGTATCTAAAAGGCAATCAAATATTAAAATTTGGCCCCATACAAACCATCGGATAATCGAACTTCGGATAATCTAAACTTCGGATAATTGAGGCTGGACTGTATATTTAAAAAAAAATGCTTGGCACCCTTCTAAGGGAGCGTAACGCAAAACATGGATTTTAGACCCTCTTTCGTAACCAAATTTCCGAACAAATTAAAAAAAAATGTATGGAGCGTAATTCAGCCTTTGACTCCCCCTTCCCCCGTTTCTGCGTTACGTAATAAAAGAACTCTCCCTAAAAGATTTTCAACAATACAGTGCCATCCCGGTTTTAGAACATTCGAATTTAGCCACACCTTTTTTTTGGGACATTTTCTTTCCAATTTTTACAATGAAGATATTTCTTATATGCAGCAATTCCCCACGAAAACAGCATGATTCAAAAAAAAAGTTCTCCGATGGGGCTCAAAATTTTTCTGGAGGTTCCTTGACCGAAATATCTAGACCCGTATTTTTTTTTTGTTTGGCCATTAGGGTGACCTACGCCGTGTTAGGGTGGTCCGAAAAATTGCAGATTTCGTCGATTTTCGCAAAACCCACTTTTTTTTTTAAAATCATATCTCCGCGCCATTTTATCCGATTTTAGCTGCCCGGGCAGACGGTAATAACAAAATTCATGCCATTTCAATAACAAATTCTGTTAAAATAACAAAAAGTGTTATGGAATCTTCCTGAAACATCCATTTCTGCATAATGTTTTAATAACGGTTTATGTTATCATAACAAAATTTGTTATTGGTCTGATATTAGTTGAAAGCCAAAATAACTTTGGAATAACAACTAATATAATATGGAAGAATAACTCATACTGTTATTGGGATGATCGGATTAGTTGTTAAAATAACAAAAATTAATAACGGGACCATCCATAAACCACGTGGACACTTTTTCGGGAATCTCAACCCCCCCCCCCCCCCCTTCGTGGACAATTGTCCATACAAAAAAAATCTTTTTTGTATGGAGCGTGGACAATCGCTTACCCCCTCCCCCCCCCTAAATTGTCCACGTGGTTTATGGATGGTCCCAACAAAGATTTGTTCGAAGAATAACTAAAAATGTTATTAGTCTGTTATTACAATAACATTCCAATAACAAAAAAATCATAACGACGAATAACAAATCTTGTTATAAATAACGTAAAATGTTATTGGCCTAGTATTTTCAAATATCAAAAAATGTTATTCCCAAGTTATTTCCGTCTGCTCGGGATGTCCTAGACGCAAAAGAAAGGTGATTAGTTTGACTATTTGGGAAAAATAGTAAGAAGTTTCAAAAATCTAGCTTAACATATGAAAAGGTCGTATGAAAACTTAAAATGCTGTTTTTAAGGTCTCGAGACTTAAGAGCCTATGTCTGAAAATATTTTTATCGGATTTCTCGAAAAATTTCACATAACTTTTCAAAAAATGGTGTTGTTATGTTTTCAATACTCTAAGACACGATTTTTTGAAAATAAAAACTAGGATTTTTGACGCGCCTCGCGCAGAAATGGGAAAATGACGAAAACGGGAATAATCGACTTTTTTCACTTAAACTGAGATAACTTGAAAATTTCAACGATGACCTATACATCTTAGGGTACCAAATGTTACGTATTTCAATTACAAATGCTTTTTTTTTCTTTGGATGAAACTTTGTCCATCGATTTTTTAGGTCTAAGTAAGTCATTTGGCATCATTGATTTTTCCTTATAAATTTCTAGGCTGTCCATTAGGCCGTCTCAAAAAAAAAAAAAGAAAACAAGCGTGCAAAATTTAAATATCCGAAATATATGCTTTCCCGTTTGTAATCATAGTAGCCAATGTTTTATGCTAAAAACGCTTATGTACTAAGAATTTTGAAAATTCGTTGTTTTTTGTTAAAAGTAAAATAATCTCCGTGAAATTTCCTATAAGCTGAATGCATTAGTTTTGGCTTTTTTTCTCGTTTTGGGGAGTGATTTTTGAATTTTTTTTAGCTAAAAGATACAATGTTTGCTCCCTAAAACGCCCTGCCATGCCGTAACGCACGCTTTTATGGACTATGTATGTACAGGAATTTGTTCATGAGACATTAAACTATAACTTGAAGCCCAAGGCGACCAAATTTGAATGACTTTAGTATGATTGTTACGCGCACTTCTGATAAATACTCGAAAAATGTACTTTTTTCATTCAAGCTCTGCGCGCGAGTTGTAAACCATTTTTGGGATTTTTTTGTTGTATGAAAACAAAGTTCCTGACATCCTAATCTATCATTCTAGGGGTGAGCACCAATGATTTGACAACTTTTCATTTTTTTGGGACGCCCTACTGTCCATAGAAAAGTGCAATGAAAAATTCAAAAATCTGTTTCTTTAGAAGGGATGTTCTGACCAATTTTGTGTACTCTGCAAAGTTGTAGGTTATGATAAGGAATATTTGGAAAAATACGTGGAAAAATGGCCATTCCTTTAGTTATTCCTTACCCTTCAATTGAAATTACAAGCCAGAATTTCAACATTTTAATGAAAAAAAAGCATTGGAAAGTGCACCCCTACAGTTGATATGCAATCATTTTTTTTTTCAAAAATGCAAGTTTTGGCGAAACATGTTTTTTTAATAAAAAAGATTTTGTTGTTTTGTACATTGATAATTCACTTGAATTCAAAATATTTTTTAACTAACTCAATTATAGTAAAATCTAATTAAACGCATGGGAATGCATTTTCAATCGAAGGTGAGGTAAAAATATCAATGTTTTGGACAGCCCCGGACCAAATTTAGAACAAACTTCTGAGGATGATGTAGCTGAGTTGTTATTTTTATTGAAAATTCTGAAGGAGTCAAAATCATTGAAAAGAAATTGTATTAACCATACCAAACAAATTGTAAAAATAGGACAGTTTACAATTCAGCATCTAAATTGTGTTATGCTCGATATCGAAATGCCGAATATAATACATCAAACGTCACACTAATTGTACTTGTGGCAGGTTGCTAAAAGTACTAGGGGAACAGCATCTAATTCCAGCGTGCCTCTAATGTTGGCAGGTCAGAACTTCAATTAAAGCTAATTAAAAGCGGTTTCAACTGAAATCGAGTGTTATTAGCTCAATAAGAAGTGAGCAAGCAAGTTTCTATCAAAAGTTTTGCAAAATTAGTTTTTTAAATAGTGAAAATCAGCAAATTGGATGGAGTTAGGAGTGAGTGCTTAACCTGCCAAACATACGAGAATTTCCCTTATACCTTAAGATGTCTTGTTGACATGTGTGCAGTTGTTATGATGACTGCAGTTAAATGCATCTAATTATAAATAAAACTTACACAATATTTTGATCAAATTTTTAAAATATAATGTATAAACAATGAAAAATTATGAATGACACAAAATCATTTACTTTTGCGATTGATTGATTGAATGAAGCTGCATAAAATAAACTTAAAAAAAAAGACTGTTCGTGGAAAACCCAACGCAAAAATGTTGCTGTCAACGATAACTCAAAAAACCTATTTCCATCTACTCTCTTTCACTCAAAACTCACATCTCACTCGCAGATTCGTTGTTTACCTCTAAAAATGAAGCACGCGATTGACGGCGATGGGCCATAAATCAGAGCCAATCGATCGATGCGAGCCGGCTATCGCTAATGATTTCTTTTTATTTGGTGTTTACTCAAAGTGTAAACAGTGTGTGTGGCGCGCGACGCCCACTTCCCCGAGAGTGAAAAGATGTTAAAAGAAACGAGGAAAAGTTGTTTTCCATTTTCCCAGGCCTGGTGGGGTGGTTTGAGCGCACACTAGTGACATCTGGGTGGTTGAGGGAAGAACTATGGGAATGAAAAGCTTGTCAAGAAAGCTTTTTACATGTCGATGTTTGGTGGAGACGCGAGCTATTTAAAGTATTTTTTTAAAACGACGGAGAATCTTGGTGTGTTTATCAAACAAATTCTATAACTGAAACTTATAAATTCCTGGCTAGTTTTTTCCTAGATTTGTTAGGGGTTCAACATTTTATTTGGATTTATTACAGTTTATATTATGTGAAAGTGAGTATCAATGAATTTCCAAAAAAGTGTCCACGTGGTTTATGGATGGTCCCTATGTTATGTTCGATATTTTTCGATAAATATGGTCAATCCATCAAACAATTTTATGTTATAAGTTTGAGTTGATATTAGTTTGTTAAAATTCTTAGTAAAATTAATTATAGACTGTTTAGAATAATACTAATTTGCGGCTTTTAATTTTAATTTTTACTTGCATATTCTTGAGACTAAATTGAAAATAAATTCCGTTGATCAAAACTACCCTAGCACCACCTTTAACAATGAAACGTCACAATTTTCCATCATAGTTAAAAACAATCCTCCAACTGTTCCACCCCCACATGGTGGGATCCACCTCCATTGTACGAGCGCGTTTTCGTCATTGAGCAAATTTAAAACACACAATCACTCCAAAAAGAATTTATACAACGGCTTCGCGCACTTCCTTTCCATAAACGATATCAAACAAGCCAGATGTTTACGCCAGAATAACCACCGAGCGCGCGCCGGGCCCATCTTCTGTGCCGTCAGACGTAAGAAAAAATCCGTGATTCATTGAAAAAGCAGAACACGAAAAAAAAATCTGGACCATTTTTTGTTTTGTTTACACACAAACCTCGCAAGTGACCAACGACCTTGCATCCCATGCTGCAAGTTTATTAAAATTACTGCCCAGCAATGGGCGTGCGTGAACTAGATTCGCGAGTACCACAATTAAGGGCGAGTCGTTAATTTTCATTGCCAATTTCGGGTTCGATTTGCGAGAGCTGCTGGCAGATTTGGTAGCATGGTGAGGGTTTCTGACATAAAAGTTAAAAAATAATATTCAAAAAGTTGGCCTCTTCGCAGGGCTTCGGAGTCAGGTTGCTTTGATACGACTTCGACTCCGCAGTTATTTTGATTGATTCAAGGAGGTATTAGACTATGAAAAAAAAAACTTTTTCGTGTTTGACAGTTTGGCAAACTCTCAAACTTACTGACGTTTCCGCAAACAAATGCAGGCAAGCTGTCAAACAGTGCGAGTTTGTTTGTTTTAAATAGTCTAATACCTCCTTCATTTGTGCTCTCAATCCACTTCAACGAGTCTCCTTTGTGGTTAATTTACGAAATAAGCCTGCCCCTTTGACGTTTGTGATGTAGCAATGCATTCTAATGTAATGACGTTCTGCGAATAAATAACGACAAGAAGAATGCTATATCGAAAGATTGGCGGCCAGTGCTGCTAGGGGTCGACTAGAAGTCCCTGGTTATAAATAATAGAAAAACGTATATTCTGAAGAAAGGATATAAATCAAGTTTGAGTCAACACCATGGACAGCGTGTTTGTAATAATAGTTTTGATCGAAATGTTCCAGCTCTACAAACAGTGAATGATCGCCAATCATCACGTTAGAGACAGCTACACAGAAAAAAAAATGTAAATTTACACAGCACTGAAACCATGTTTTGAACTTAAACGTGCTCAATGTAAATTTGAAATTCAATGTAAAAACTTGAATTGCATTTAAAGAGCCTCAATGTAAAATGAGATTCGATGTAATGCATGAATTTCATTTAAATTGAACTTTTATTTCTGGAAAAACAAAAATTTGAAAATGTGAAAGAAATGTAAACACATTTCCGATGTAAAATTTGCTAGATGTAAACTTAAAAGACATTTAAATTTCAATTGCAAACTGTTTTGCGAATGACAGCAAACCAAAACAAAGCATTCGATTCGTTTTTGATATTTCGCGCGGAGCAAAGTGGAAGTGTTTTCCGATCAATTACCATGTCAAAGCTAGACTTTAGTGGAAAATATCCTAATAGATGTCATTAGTGGCTGTAATTCTTTCGACTACCGAATAGTAACGATAGTTACAACTGCACTTCGGAGAAGGTTGCGGAAGCAGTTTGATTTGAGGGCTGGAACTTGATTGCTAGTAAAATTTCAAATCAGTGACGTTTTGAACATTGGTAAGCATTCAACATAAGTCGCTAAATGAAAGGTTAGTCTACAATTCCGTATTAACTTTTCAATTGGGCGAATCCGCAGATGTAAACAAGCTGCCTATCCTATTCTTACTCAACGTGAACGAACTATCACTAGAGCAAGTGCGATAGTCTGTTTGTTTACATCTACTGATTCGCCCGATTGAAAAGTTAATACGGAATTACAAGTTGATTTGTTTCATAAAAGATGTTGTTTATAGACTTTTGGCACAAATCTAGCAAAACAATGCCAAAGGGCCGTTGTGGATTTGTAAACAAAGTGTGTGTCCTGCTTACGCTAGAGGATGTTTACATCTGACATGAAAGGGACGCACTCTTTGTTTACAAACCCATAACGGCCCTTTGGCATTGTTTTGCTAGAAATTTACGTCCTTTAGCATAATTCAAGCAAAACAATGGAGACGAATTAAAGACGAAGTGTTAACAAACAATGCATCCTGCTCGTTCCCGACGTAAAACATAAACTGACGTGAGCAGGATGTCCTGTTTGATTAAACTTTATCGTTAGTGTGTCTACATGAATTTGCTTGAATTACTCTTCGAAGTAATGATTAAATTTTTTTCACCTGAATTTCTCATGCATTCTGTTAGACCTCAGAACGGTTCCGGAACTCAAAAGTTGACAATGAAGTACCAGCTTTTACGCCGAATAGCTATGGGCTAGCTTAGATTTGCGCACTTATTTCCGTTTCCGGTGGATCTGCAATATGGTATCATTTTGCTGGCATCGAGGTTGGAGATTTTGTCAGTGCTTACTGAAGGTTTGTTTAAACCGAAACCGCGAGGTTAACTTACCACATGAAAAGAACGGTTTGCTGGGAGTGGGATGAGGTTAAGCCTTGTTTCTTGATATAATCCCTACTGAGCTGGAATTCCTTAAATCATTTTTCGAAGACGCAGCTTTGCTTCCGTCAAAATTCCCATCGATTTCTCGCATTCGAACGGTAACCTATTCGGTTTAGGTCACCGAAATATTAGGCGGTAAGGAACACTTTTCTCTTTCGGTTAAAATTTTAAAAACTTTTTAAGCTAGAAAATGCGATAAGATAATTTTAAAAAAATCGACAAAGAAATTGAAACTTTTTTTGTTTACTATAGCCCCAACCTCTTTCTACGATTCAAACACGAAACAGAACGTCAAAAGTGTCGGACTACACGCATATTTTTACATGCTAAAAATTTGGGTCAATTACAACTCCGACAAGCAGAGTACGCAAATTTTCGTTAACCGTTACTTTATGTTGAAATGGGTATCGTGTTAGGAAGGTAAAATGAAGTTCAAATTATCAAATTGCTTTTTTTTTTGTTAAACTACGGTAAAACTTATTTTTTTGACACATGAAGCGAGCAATTCCGTTACTTTTTTTTAAGTTTAATAATATGCTTGCTTTTTGTCGTATAACATAAAACAATTATGCACGGCAAAATATAGCCAAAAAGCCAAATTAGGTTTTACGATGACTCGGTTAAGAGGTTAGGATTTTGACTCGTGTCGTGTGTATCTGTTAAAGCCTTCTATCGGATGGGGAAGTAAACGTTGGTCCATTTGCGTAAAAGAGGTTTTGGGTGACTCACCACACCACCAACAACCTTCGGACTCCTAGAAATGAGCAGAAACTTGGAACAGAGACCACAAAAGAACCGGGGGTCGTTAAAGTGGGTTACTTTGCTTTACTTATCTGTTAAAATATGGGTGCGTGTGCGCTTTGGTACCAGGCATGCCAGATTCGAGATTTTTTAGCACAGCATCAATGCTCAAACGTATTGTTTAACCATATTAATCGTTGATTTCTTATAAAATAATTTGCTTACAAATAGATAAACGTTTTACGGTTTTTATGCTGAAGTTTTTTAAAAGATTGTTTTTTATTCAAGTTAAATTAATTTGCGTTTTTGTGATGTGCCCGAAAATCTGCAAAATCTGGCATGCCTGTTTGGTACACATGAACTGTCAAATGACGTCACGTTCAACGACTTATTTAATATAATGAAACTGACAATGTCGTCTATTTTCCTTGGATTTTTAGTTTTCAAAAAATGTCTACCATTTTATTTTCCAATCATAGCCATTTAAAATAAACTTTACAGTTCCGCAAAAAAAAAAAACAAAACAAAATATAAAAAAAAATCTTGAGCTGAAATAAAAAGAAAACTATCACAAGATGGTTTAGAATTCCTTGGATTTGTTATGTTATTGATTAGAATCGAGAATGAGTAATATCTTTGTACGTTCATCATTCAAAGAAGATTCTATTTTTTTTTTAAACGGTCCAATTTTTTTTTATTTGCCTTTTGGGTGTTATGAGACCGCTTGGAGTCAGATGTTTTCAAAAACACCCAAAAAGCAAAAAATTATATTTTTTTTGACCTTTTTTTTAAAAAAAAACGCTACATATTGTTGTTTCAAACGTATTAAAATTATAAAAAGTGCAAACTAAATTTTTATTTTTCAAAATTGATTGGCTGATTTCGTTTTACCCCCCACTTTTTGAGTTTAAATACAAACTAGGTACTAAAAGGAGCGTTCAAAAATCTCCAAAAATCTTTTTTTTGCGTTACGTAATAACGTAACGCAAAAAAAAGATTTTTGGACCTCCTCCCTATCGTAACTACATTTCCATAAAAATTGAAAAAAATGAAGCATGAGACAGCCTTCGACCCTCTCCCCTCAACTGCGTTACGTAATAAAAGAACGCTCCCAAATGTGTTGTTTGGGTTGAACTGAATAATTCAGTTGTAAAAGTAGAAAAACAAACTCAGCATATCATGATTTTTTTTATTTTGTGTGCAATAGACAATATAGTTTGCAATAAGTAGGTATGAATTCGTGACCGTGTACGATTTCAGTTAATTCTCTTGCAGCGTGTAAAATTTGTTTCGGTTTGTTTGTTTTGGGTTTTATTTTGAAGTGTTCAGTGTAGCCTGCTGCGATGACTGTAATCGCTTGTGAGTTTTTGTTTACCAAATAAAAAAACTCGAGTGCAGTTCTATGAAAATTTACTTTTTTCAACCGGGAAAACGAGTTCCAAGGAATCGGTGTCCAAAGAGGCCAAATAGAAGAATTAAATGGCGCTGGAGTAACGAGCTGCGAAGTGAAGAGCGGCATTCATCCGGTGGAACTGGTCCGATTTCATCCAGTGACAGGATTTCAACGGGTGTCGATGCCTAACCTTAGGTAAAGATGATTTGGGTTGATTACTCGTAATGTTATTAACTAATTGTTTGTTTTCAGCAAAAAGCAAGGCTCGTCTTCGATTCGTCTGACAACAATCCCAATTGTGGAAATCGCGGTCGTCGTTGGAGCACCACTGACGTCGTCCCAGACGGAATTGGTGCCGCAAAAATTGCGGGTCAAGATGGACAATCGGCTTAAACTAATGCAGAGCTCGGTAAGCAACTGCAACATGTACCATCAGGTGCAATAAGCAAACAAATTTAAGCGGATTGCTCAATTAGTGCTTTTAGGAATAATTTTGTCTGGTTGCATAACACCAGATTTCTAGCAAAACAATGCCAAAGGGCCGTTGTGGATTTGTAAACAAAGTGTGTGTCCTGCTTACGCTAGAGGATGTTTACATCTGACATGAAAGGGACGCACTCTTTGTTTACAAACCCATAACGGCCCTTTGGCATTGTTTTGCTAGATTTAGTAACAGATTCCTTTTATCTTTCAGCCCATTCCAAATGCTTGCTACTTTGCGGGTCAGGTTTTCGAATCAGCTAAACTTTCGTTAGAGTGTATTGAGTGTGATATTCGGGTGGCAAGTATCGAACTTATCGTATACACCATTTACCCTCAATCTAACCGTACGCGTTCTTTTCAGAGCGTACTGCTGTTCTGCTACTACCACCAGAATGCGAACAGCTAGAACCGCACGGTCCATCCGATTCGGCAGAAAGCAGCTGTAGTTCAACCCGATCAAGGGTATGCAATGATGACCTAGTAGACGATCGCAATGAGGATGCACGCGCCGCTGCTTCAACCCCCAGGATCGACGAAGCACACCAGAATTTTGCTAGAACAAACGATTCCACCCGCGCTGTCAATCTAGGAGGAGTTCATGGTTCACGTCACGATCACGGAATGGCTTGAGCAGAAGACCGACCACCATGTAAGTTCATTCCGTATAGTAAACATCACTTTTTTCGAAAAAACTCGTTAAAGGTCGTCAAGATTTTTTAAACGTTGCTCCGTTGAATCTGTGTTCTGGTGTAATTTTAAAAAGCTTTTAATTTGTTTCGAGGTACAGAAAGGTTAATTTTATCCAGATCAACCCATTTGATCCAAAACGAAGCTTAAATTTAATCTTTCTGAACTACGATTTACAAAGGCATTTGAAATTTACATCGGATTCAAGATTCAGCGGGGCTAAAAATTTTCGGGTTTGGTAAATTTACGTATATTTCATCGGAAATTTACATGATTTGAAAATTATTTGCCTTGGCTCGTTTACATCGGATGGCATGTAAATTTAAAATGAAATTGATTTAAATTCGCATCATTAATGACGTGCACTTTTGGTACATCATAAATGATGTAAATTTACCCGATTTTTTTTTTCTGTGTACAACAGCGATCAACTCGTACTTGAACGTGCGCTGCTGTAATAACAATAATTGACCACAATACCTACCCTTCCTATTGATGCGTAAATATAGATCCGCCGATCCGTGCGATACTGGCCAGTGGTCCACATGGCCCCCCTTTCTGAGTCAACATCCCGCCCGGCCAAGCTACTGAACTCTCTCCGTTTGCAATAATAACGAAGACGACGCGATGTGTGCCCATTTAGCCCATTATATCGTACGTGCTATATACAAAAAACAACAAAAACTTCCGTTCAGGTCCATTAAAAGTGACCATTAGGAGCACCCCCCTCCCCCTGATGGTTTGGTAGTTTTCCAATCGCGAGACACAATACCCCTAAAACCCGAATGACGAGACGTGTGGAAATGGATTCGATCTTTCCAGACCGAGACGTTTTCACGCAACAAAATCCAGCTTGAACCTGATTCAAGGGAGGGAAAAACCAAATGTGCAAAACAAAAAACAAATTTGTCAAAGGATAGAAACCATCTGCCCGTGTAGATTACGATGTTCAACGAGACAACGAACCGAGCGTTGCATGTTCGTTGAGCTGAGGCCACCGGCAACCAGCAGAAGCGGACCTGCTCGTTAATCAAAAACAACTGGCCCGTTAATGACCGTCTTTCGCCAGCGTTTGTCTTTCCTCGCAATGTATTTTTAATGCGGATATTTTTTCCCCAGAGTTGGCAGATATTGTTGAATGGGATTTTTAGTTAGGTAATGCAAGGTGTTACAATGTAAATGCAGAAACGTTTCGAACTATTTCTGGGGCACAAAATGCAACGAAAAGAATACATACCATTCATTAATTAATTTTATCTAGAATTCAATGGAGAAGCATGGTGCATTAACATAATTTAAAGCATGCGCACAGAAAATTAAAAAAAATGTATTGATTCAAGATTCAAAAATCGATAATCTCTTTTGAATTTAGACTCAAGGATTGAATTGAGACAGGTGCTTTGTTTATGATTTAGCTAAAATTTTAGATTTTGGCAGGTGAGATTCCTCATGCACGAAATAAGGAGGAAGGAAAGGTTATATATTAGACTCTTTTCAAATGTTATTTTTGAGTTTTAAACGAAAGTTGAAAGCGACATCCTGACAATATCTCATATGCAAAAACAGCAAGCTGAAGTGGCCTTCAACTTCGGAATTTATAATATCGTAACTCGTGCAGGGTCATAGCTGAAAAGTTGTTTTCTTATCCTCTAAAACAGGGGTGCCCAACCTTTTGGCCCTGCGGGCCAGATCTTATTTTTCTAAAGCATGGCCGGACCGGAACTAATGTTGGTAAAAGTTAAAGAAAGTAAACATTTTCCTCATAATTTTTTTTAGTAGGTTAATTCAAGTAAACAAATTTATAAACTAGTGTGGCAAATAAGATTCAAATATCTTGATTTTAAGAAAGAAAAAAAAAAGATTACTTTAAAAATTGTGTTTATCAGATTTATTTTAATTTTATTTTGGACAAAACAATTTTGTAATTGTTTTTGTCGATTGAAATTGAATTCCCTGATATCATTAGCTTTAAAAACATTAAAATTTCGTCGCTGCAAGTTTTTTTCAAGTCTGAACGATTCAAGATAAAATTGATTGAAACGAAATTTGGATTCAAATCTTCTCTACGAAAAAAATAATTTCAAAATAATTTTCAAGACATGAAATTAAAAAAAGTGTCTAGAAATATATATCTGATAGTTTTTAATTCGTCATTCTTCAAATTTCTTAGAATTATTGAAGATTATGAAAAAAATTGCTAACTGATTTCTTGACTCATTTAGAAACATTTTTTTTAGTATTTGCAGCGATCTTTATTTTCAATATGATTAATTTGCTTTTCAAAGCATTTTTCTAGCAAATATAAATAATTATATTTGCTTACTCATTTATGAAAAATCAATTTAAATCAAAATCCTCAAAAAAGAAACAATTCAATAAGAAGTAAAGCAGCCAAAACTTTGAGTAATTTGAATTCCGTGTCTTTTGCAATCTTTTTGCAATTTTTTTAAGTTTAAGAATTGATTCTTATAACATCAATATAGCAATAATAAAAAATAATTTCAAACATAAAGAATGTTTAAAAGTGAAATAAAATCATTAAAAAATACAAAGGCATAATCTAATTAAAACGTTGAATTTGAAACAGATTAGTGCGCTGACCACGCGGACGCGCTGTCTTGTTTTTGCATGCTTATTTTCATTTCTTTTGTGTCGCTGTTTGTGTGCTTGGGTGAGTGGTTATTATAACTTATTGGACATCATAAGTGCAATGCTTCTGGGGACGCGCAGTCCTGTTTTTTCGCGATAATTTTCATCGTAAATGATCGTAAAAATTTATTCCAAGTGGCATCGATCGATTTTATGAAGAGTAAAGCGTCATTTATATACTATTTTTGAAATATGCTCGCGTTATCTAAATTGAAAATAGTAAAAATATACTGATAAGTCCAGCCCATAGCACTACTTCTCGGCTGGCACGCGTTCGATAAAAAAAAACTTTTTAAATGATCAATTATCTATCTTTCCGCAGCCGGCTGCCTAAGATTTAAAATTTTCAACCGATAAACAAAATGCTCATGGTCACATCACTGCCACTCGTGAATCCTGACCTCACACCCATCTACTAACCCCCTCAAAGCTCATGTGATACTTTGTCGGAGATGCAGTCGATTCGGCGGTCTCTATCACTCAAGTATCGGACTAACATTCCCATCCACTTCCCCGTGACCCTACCACTGGTCGTGGCCGGCGCCGGTATTGATCAGCATGATAGGGGCCTTTGAGAAGTTGCGAAGCGAGGAAAGATAGCTCCCACTTATCTTCCACGGCTCGTGGATGTAACTTCTGGAGGTTTAAATTTGTCTTAAATTCGAATTTGAACTTAGAAGAATGCAAATTTTATTTAAAATTTTTTGTCCCTTCAAATTTTTTCAGAAAAATCAGGGTCAAAAAAAAAGTTTTCAAAAAAAATTAGAATAAAAAAAAATGAATTCATTGATATTTTGCTAATTTTGGATAGAAGCATAACTGTGATGCATTTTGTTATACTTTTCGCCTAATTATTGTTTCAAAATTTGGCTTAAATTTTGAAATTTAGTTTTTGAATCAACTTCCTGCAAAAAAAAAATAAACGAGGCGAAATTTATATCGTCAATCGCAAAATCATGACAATGATGAAAGTTGTCTCCTAAAGGAAAATAAAAACAAAATTAAAATTGAAATACAGGCTGATATCTGGAAGACTTGCTCATTGTTAAATAGATATGGGCATTTCTTTCAGAGAAGAACAAATTGAATACACGACAGTAATATATTTTTTAAAAAATATCACATTTTAAACATAAAACCCTAATCTACTAATACTTCAAAGAATTACACACTCCGGATCCCCTCGCGATCCCCGCGAAAACTCCCCAATCTTCCAGTACGAATTATTCTCGTTCAACCGGCTCTTCTCCCCCGTCAACCGCACCAGCTCGGGACTGTTATAAAAATCATTCTCCGAGTACTCCGAAAAGCTCGAGTACAAACACCGCCCACTGGCCACGTTTTCAATCTGAAAGTAGCAACACTCCTCACACGGCACCAACCGCCAGTGGCCACTTTCACAGGACGGATCGTACTTGGCGTTCGCGACCAGCGGAAATCCACTTCCCTCCACCAGGTACCCGTTGATCGCTACGTTCCGGATGCGGAACGCCTCACCCTCCTCCACCGGTTCCAGCTCGAAGCGGTTCTTGTCCGCGGTGTAGCGCGTAAAGTTGATCTCCTTGCCGATGCTGCTGAACTTCATCAGGATGCGGGACTCGTGGCGGGAAATGCTGATCTGCTTCCAGATTATGCTGGAAATGTTGGGGTGTAGAACGGCTTTGAGTTCTTCCAGCTCTAGGGCTCGGGTGGCGGAGGGAAATTTTGCGCTTTGCATGACTCGTTTGATGTGGAAGGCCAGCATGAAGATTTGGGGCGTGTTGATGAGGGATAGGCGACGCATTTCTTGGTAGAGCTCTTGGTAGCAGATGATGACCTGATTGATTGTCGGAAGATGTACGGTGAATTTAAGTACGTTTTTGAGGTTGTCGGATGAGCCTTGGTAGGATCGTCGGATCATCTCTAGTAGCAATGGATCGGAAACGTAGCTGAATAGTTTAGCAAATTGGCTGGAGTCATCAGGGTCAGTTTGAATGACTTTGATGGCGAGATCTTTATTCCCAGTTAAGTCGACCAGCATGAGCTCCAGACGGTCGCGAAAGAAGTCTTCAAATTGATGTTCTTCTTGCAAAACTTCGTTGATTAGACTGTAAAGTAGGACGGTTTCCACGCGGCAAAACATGGTCGACTGTTTCAAATACTGAACGATAAATTCACATCCGGTTACGAGAGTTTGTGCCGAGTTTGGTTTCTTCAGCTGATAATAACCCTTGAGGAATAGCAACAACTTTACCAGATTCTTCATAACCCCATCAAACACTTCCTCCACAATCGTGGGAAGCTGTTCGATGCTGTTTTCAAACGAGGAAAACTCATCGAATGCCTTATCCAAGTTCCCGTTCACAATGTGACTGATGCAAAGCTCCAGCTTGTGCTTGTTCCGTTGATTCCGGAAGATCCGAATCTCCCTCATCGTCCTGTCCAACACTCGCTGCATTGCCAACAAAGCTGGTTCGTACTTGATCACATCAGCCATATAATACAAACATTTGCTCTCGCCCTGTTCCTTGAACTGCTTCTCCAGCTCAAAGATCCTCCCCCCTCGCTTGTTCAGCTGCACGTACAAATCCTTATTGATCAGGTAAATCTTCCGAAACTGCCCAAACAGATAGCTGACACAATCCTGCAGCTCCTGCAGCAGATACGCCCGATCGTCAATCGTGTTCAGCAGCTGCAACTCCAACGAGATCGTTCGGCCACTTTCCCCCAGCCGTGAACAGCCGCTCAGCTGCCGAATCAGCACCAGCATCCGCTCGATCGTCGAGTAGATCCGGTCCAGATTGTAGAACGTGTCATTCCGCTCAAAAGTCATTGGCGCGAAGAACCTGTGTGTCGAGAGAAAAAGAGCAGGAAAAAAACAACTTTTTAGCACATTAGAAGATCGTTAAAACTGTCGAATTGGGTGAATGTGAAGACGGCACGGGAGAGAGCACGCAGCGAACATCAATCACTCTTGGTTTATGTGTGTACGAAAAAACCAGGATGTTCCACTTGATGCCAACCCCGCGAGGGTGCGCGCCAAAAACACTTGAAAGACCGATGGGCTGAGAGATTTTTACAAATTGGTTTTGGTTTAACACGCACTCTTGACTTTCGCAGTTTTTTTTCTAATGGGCTATTGAGCGAAGGAGTGTGACCTTAAGCATCGTGGAAGCGACGTTTGATCGAAACCATTTGGAGAGGGGTTTCTTTGAAATTGGATCACAGTTTTTCTTCGTTTAAAGATCGAAATATGTTTTTTTTATTGTCAGCTTGTAGAACATAACCCATATTTTTTCTTCTGTCATTTCTTAGAAAATTTCAGGAGATTCCTTTAAAAAATCTCGCAAGCTCATTTTATCATTATTTTTTGTTGTTGAAATAACGTTTTCATTTACCTTACTTTTTAATTTACTACTTCAACTAAAAGTTCTTTTCCCTTTTTTCTTGTGCTTTTCGTCTTTGATTATTACAATCATCTCGAACAATGTATAAAAGTGCGATAAAATTACCAAAAATATTTCCCATACCTTGAATTTATAAAGTTTGTAAGCAATGTGGTAAATTTTGATCATTTTGAATTGCAAATTTGATATGACCCCTAAATAAAATTTTAAAATTTGTAATGCATATATTTCCAAAAATGTCTGCCTCTAGTTTTGCAGTTTTGCATTTATCCGAAAATAAAAAAATACGTAGGGGAAGGTGGGGCAAGAGGTTCGCTCGTATAGTCGTAATTTTTACAATTTTGATATTTCCAGTATGAAAAATTTTTGATAGCAATTTAATTAGTTAATTACTGCCACAGAACCGCCAAAACGACGTAAACGCCACGGGAGATAAGATTGAATAAAGTTTTTTCAAAAATTAAAAAAAATAAAACTACAAGCCTAGGATTTTGGATGAAAAATGTGTTTTAAAATTTATTTTACATGCATCAAGTTGCTTTCCAATCATTAGTTTTAAAAATATCGATGTATTGACGATTTTTTTTTCGCAAAAAAAAAGTTTTTTTCGTGGGACTGTGCATTGACATTTCATGAAAATTTAAAATGTTTTCAAAACAGTACAAACATGCTAAATATGATTATAAACGCAGGAAAATTCATTTTAACTGGTTTTTAGTTGAAAACAATTTAATTTTCATTAAAACTTTGAAGTTTTTCGAAAAAAATGTGTTGCCCCCTGATTATTCAGGCCGACTTTGAAGGGGGAGGGGCTGGAGTGACATAAACTTTGAAAAATATTTGCAACGGCTTAAATGAGTATGTTTTGAAATTTTAAAAAATAAAACAGATTAAACCTTTTCAAACTTCTTATTTTTATTTTATTTATTTTTTTTTTTTCAAATTGAAGGAACAGTTTTCAATAGGTTTGAAATTTTATAAAATTGTTAATTTTTTTTTTAATTGATATAATAAGTCGAGAACTAACGTAAAATTCCTAATTTTAACCTATAAATCTGCCTAAAGGTAAGAACAAGATTGTCCGTCAGGCCTGGACGCAAACGCAAAATTTTGCGCCTGTCATCAAAGCCTGCCAGTCATCGACCATTGAACAAAGCAACCCCTGTAGATTGTTCGACTGACAGTTGATAGAAAAATCGAACTGGCACAGCGTTCTGCGTTCACCACTGCGTCGAACGGACAATCTTGTTCAAAGCTTAAGACACCAAATCGATCAGTACACTCTTTACAAGATATAGGTTCTCAAATACACATTATCACAAATTAAAAAAACAAATCACATGCTCCTTGAACTGAACGAATTGGTTGAAATTTGAGTTTTTGCCAGCCATTTCTTTGCAGATTTATGAAAAAACTCCTCTCCCATTCAATGGTTTGCAGACCTTATTTGGTCAATATTTCGTCACTTGTGTGCTATCTTGTGACACGTCTGCTGTAAAAAGATAGGACGTGTCACAAGATAGCACACAAGCGACGATTTGTGGCGTTTGAGGTAAGAAAACGCATTCAAAGAACATTGCAACTTTTAAATCAAAATAAAAATGATTTTTTTCATATAAAAATCGTATTGAAAATTTAAGAAAGTGACTTTTTGGTGTAGCTTTGCTAAGAATCGGTCTATTATGCAAAATACTTCTTTTGGCATTGGCAATGCATGGACAAAGTTTTATGTAAATAAAAAAAAAACAATTTTAAAATCTTGATTTTCTTGTGCAAGCTCGGCGTTAAAAAACTGCTCGGATCGAAAATGCTGCTACGAGCTAGGATAACTGTCTAAGGCAAAGAAAAACGTACAAGGAAAATAAAGTTTTCATCACTTTATTATTTTCGATTTTTTTATGTTTTGGGCTAAATACTAAAAAAGGTTTAGAATGATGCAAATGCAGCAGGTACTGAGTTTCAGAATTATAATTGAAATTTTTTTATAGTTAGAGGTTTAAAAACTTTACAATTTCAAGCTTCTATGTTGTTTTTCTGGCTTTTGCGTTTCAAAATCCTGAAAAAGAATATTATCACAGCCAAAGTCGATGCAACAAAAATTTCCCCAGACATGCTCAAGATTAATCTCCAAATCTTGGCATGCAATGCGGCCAGGAAACAGTCGCCGAGATGTTAGTCGGCAATGCTGCTCACTCGGTCCCGTCTCGTCCGTTAAACGCCACATCGTTAAAAATTAATAATGACTGTCGCGAATTTAGCACGGCTCGTCCGCCACTCCTGCACCTGTCCACATATTTCGCCATCCCATGGGAAACCATCGATAAATGTCGCCGCGACATGTGCCTGGAAACAAGATCGTTCAGACACCGAACGCGTGTGAATTCCACGCAGCGTGATGCAGTCCAGAGCACGCACGGATCTTCACGGCCATCACGGTCTTAATGAGCAGTAAAGTGATGTGTGTTCTGGCGAGGGAAATTCAAAGAGAACGGTCGGTGCGGTCGGGAAACTTTGGCTCACTTTGGCTTTGGCCTTAATGGCCCATGCAAGCAAAATATGCTTATTGAGAGAGTAAACAAGCAATTCGCCACACGCCAGAACGCGCGTGTTATTCCTTTTGAGATGGTGATCATTTCTGGGTTTGGGTTTTTTTTGGGATGGTCGAAAAATAATTTAAAATTGAATTTCTTTTTTCAATGAACAGTAACTTGAAAGTTTTTTCCTAAAAATAGTTAAATCAGTTTCTTGTCCATATCTAGCAATATTTAAAACATAATTTCAATAAATTCAATTACTTTTTACCATATTTCAAACAATTTTTTCGTCAATCGTTGCTAAATTGTTAAATTCAAAACAAAACAAAAATAACACAAGGTGCCTCAAATAATTATTCCATCATTCTTCATTCAAAAGATAGCATGTTTAAAGTAAAGTCTAATCATCGGCCCAAATTTTAAATCTTTACTTCTTTCGTTTGGAAACAAAATTACTAACTGGGAAATATCTTTGATTTTTTTTATTTGAATGTCACATTTTGATTCAAATTTGATAATAAATGAAAGAAATCATTGTAGAATATTTTATTGCAGATTGCTTTTTCGAAAAAACTACTCAAGCCTTTTATTAAAAAAAAAAAAAATAATGTTGCCTTCGAGTTTAATATTATTTTGCTTTTTGACAGCTTGAACAATTTGTGAAGAAAGATAGAAGCACCTAGCTAAGAAAAAACTTAGGACCGTGTTAGTAGTCGCCGGTTTAAATTCATTTTAAAAATATTCTACTTTCAAGCGAATTTCAATTTTTTTGAAACAGTATCTTTTTCCTTGAGTATTAAGAAATTGAGATTAAAAAAAAATCCACGTGATTTTTGGATGATCCCAAAAGAATTTGAGCAATTCTTTACAATATCGGCCGGTTTCGACCATTTTTATCTTTTCGTATTTTTTTTTTATTTGGCTCAAACTTTGTTGGGGCTCTTTGACCAAAGAAGCTATTTTGTGTCATTCACCCATTCAATTCTCCAAACAATTTTGGCAGCTGTCCATACAAAAATGGTACGTAAATATTCGAAAATTTGTAACTTTTGAATGAATTTTCTCACATCTTTTCGAAAACTATATTTTATTTTGTTGAATCAAGTCTAACATTTCAAAAAGGCGTAATATAGAATGTTTAGCCCTTTTGAAATGTCTTGATTTAAAAAAAATATTGTTTTCGAAAAGATCGGAAAATTTCATGAATGTTTCATATATTAACATTGAAAATCGGATATTTGATATCGACATTAGAAAATGGAGGGTTGTTTGGATGAGACTTAGAAAACTTCAATTTTCCTGTTTCTTTTTCTTAAAGCCAAAAATAGGTCCAATCTTCAATGTCTCTCAAACAATTTTATAGCAAATTTTCTGAACCTGTCAAAAAATATTTTTAGAACCAACCCATGGTCACTATTTTTAAAAATCGACAAACTTCAAATATTTTGCTAAAATCGAACTTCCGGTGGCTATATCTTTAAAACGGAGCCTTTTATCAAAAAATCTGTGATGTACTTTTCGATTGCAAATTCAATTTTACATAAAAAAAATCGTTCAAAAAAATGTATGTATGCAATTTAGATTTTTTCCCAAAATTCATTTTTTTTTTTTCAAAAAATCACAACTCGGCGGCAACAGTTTTGAACATACAGTCATCCCACATATTCGGAACACCCACAAATTCGGAACACTTTTGTGATAATTTGTCAATAGCATGCTAAATGCAGCTTTTCTGTCGACCCTACTATTTTCAGGACCTTCATTTCGACATTCTCTTGCTATTTCTCTAGTAAAAGTAGTTCTTTTTGAACATAAAACTGCATTTCGAGACTATTTTATTCAGGGCAGCAAAACACTGCCTCCAAATTGCCTGTTCCATAATTGTGGGATGTTATTGTGCCTTCCACAATTATGGAACACCTGAGTTTAACTGATATAATCACAAAAAAGTTATCAGACCATGTATAAAACCTCACTAAGCTTGAGTTTCTTTGATGTCAGTGTGTGAAGTCAATATTTTGTTAAAAACATGTACTCCTGGAGACAATCAAAGTTTGTTTACATCCGTAAGAAAAAAGTGTTCCGAATTTGTGGTTTTCATGGGTCAATGTTTGTCTTAAATTTTTTTATATAAAACGTAAAAAATCGCAGCCGGTCTATACATCAATCGAAAGATCCCAAGAAAAGCTTCCAAATGAAGGTAAAAGCAAATCATTATGTTCAAGTACCATCGGCCGATCTGTAAACCGTTCCGAATATGTGGGATGACTGTACTTCTCTATGGCTAAGAAGTTGCAAAAATCAAAAAATATGGATTTTGGGAAATGGAGTATTTGTGGAAAAAAAAATGAAAATATTTTTTTTTTCGGGAAATTCCTACAACCTACAACTTTGCCGAAGACTTGGTGTTGATCAGAAAATTCATTCAAAAGTTACAGATTTTCGATTATTTACGTGCCATTTATGTATGGACAGCTGCCAAAATTGTATGCAGACTTGTATGGGTTAACCAATGACACAAAATAGCTTCTTTGGTCATAGGGATGGCCCCAACTTTTATGAAGAAAAATATATGTTTTCTTCTATCTATGAAAATCGCATCACGCTAAAAAATAACACTGAATTTAAGGTTTGAAACCTTTTTTTAAGCGTGTATTTGAATAGTCCTTATCAACATCTCACACTTTGCGGAAGATACAGAATAGAGTTCTGTTGTCATTGGCGAAAAATTGCTTGTTTGGTCTAAGGAAAAGCATGTCTACAAAGTTTAAGTTTGGTTTATTTATAATTTTATCTATTGTTTAACTCATTTTTTCCTACAATATTTAACTTTTTGAATTTTGTAATGAAATTTACTTTGTTAATTTTTTTACGGAATCTCACAAGTTCTCTATATGTTTGACCGTATAATACAAAAATATCCTCAATTTAAATAGCAGGGCAGCTAAAATTTGGCAAGGTCTTTTTAAGTTATGAAGGTTTATAAAGTATTGATTTATTTAATGTATTTATAAAATACTTGATTTTTTATATTATTTTAAATGTAGCTCACTTAAAATCTTCTTCTCAATAAAACAAATTCATGTTGACAAGGCCAGGTCTTCAACCCAAACTGGACACATTTCTTAATAGTTCATTCGGTTTGAAATTTCACTCAGCGTGACGAAATCCGACTCATTCACCAGCTCAACATTCTCACCTGTGCGGGAATTTTCCACCCACGACCACAAATCTAGACCTTGATGATCGTACACACACACCGCATACAGAACCGACACCACTGCTGACTGCACTGCCCGTTCAAATTAAATCAGATCCAACCTGCTCCAACTAATCCCACCCCGCAGTAGCATGGGGTGGCAAATCACTCGTCGATCGAAAATCATTCGAGCATTCCTAGCAGCCCCCCGAACGACCGACACGGAAAGATTGGCATGCGGCGGTTGCTGTTTGCGCTCAGTCCTCGTCTCGTTTCAGGGAAGAAAAAAAAAAGATCCGAAAAGATTTGCCCAACGCCCAAGCAGGCGTCGATCGGATAAACATAAACACATCATTTGCCAGCCGCCTTTCCTTCTACCCTGGGTGGTAAACCCGGGGGGTGGTGATGGGAGGACGACGGTCGTGCTTGTCCAGCAAAACACGCAGCTGGATAACTGCGTGGGATTCGTTTGAAAGTGGGGCCCCCGCATGCTGGGATGCGATGGTTCTTTAATGATCGTCTTTTTGGAGATTAGATTGAAAGTGGAACTTTCCATGGAGACGCTAGGTTGAGCATTGGAATGTGCGTCTCCACAAAAAGTAAATTAGGGGAACAGCATCTAATTCCAGCGTGCCTCTAATGTTGGCAGGTCAGAACATTCAATAAAAGCTAATTAAAAGCGTTTTCAACTGAACTCGAGTGATAAATAGCTCAATAAGAAGTGAGCAAGCAAGTTTCTATCAAAAGTTTTGCAAAATTAGTTGTTTAAATAGTGAAAATCAGCAAATTTGATGGAGTTAGGAGCGACTTAACCTGCCAAACATACGAGAATTACCCCTAAGAACTGTACTGCCCATGTTCGCATAAATGTCCCATATGCAAAAACAGCAAGCTGAGAAAAACGCATTTGAAGTGTGTCCCATACATAAGGCTACGTGTTAAGTTTTCGCGAAAAAACTGGATTTCCTCATGATTTCTAGAACAAAGTACTGGATGTTATAGGCTCATTTGAAAGAGCACACAATTTTAAACCAAACTGCATCAAAAACTTGAAATCTATGAAAATGCATAAGGGACATTTATGCAATCAGGGGCAGTGTAAGACAGGGAATGTTTTTTTATTGAAAAACGCAAGTTGTCTCATTTTTAGCGAAAAAGTTTTTTTTTTGATTTCGTAATTTGGCGCTTCGAGATATTCACCATTTTTGAAGCTGTAACATAAACATAAAACATACTGAAAAATCATATTAAAAAAATCAGCTGTGAGCTCTTTGGTCCTGAGACAGCAAACAAAGTTTTCATTTGATCTGTACGGTTATACAGTTATGTTTTAAAATATCTCAGTATTTTTCATTAAAAGCTCAACCAATTTCCTTTCTTTTGAGCCGTTTTGGAGATATATATTTTTTGAAAAAAAAAGGTTTTTGGCATGGTAGTTCCTTGGCCAAAATAACTAGACCTTTTTTAAATGATTTTCACATAAAAACACATTTGACATTTTCAATAGAATATCGCAACTGTTGGCATCCAAAAATAGTACAGGTCTAATTTTCAAATTATCACAGTTTTAGTAAAAAAGTTGATTTTGCCGTTTTCGGAATTTTCCTGTTTTTGCATGTTTCGCATCGAAAACCAAGATTTTATTCTGAAACTGTATCTCTAAATCCTGTTGATGAAACTTTCTCATTTGATGATATGTGGTATGTAAAATTTCCCGAGAAATCCGATAAAAATATTTTTAATTATAGGCGCTTTTATCCCGAGACCTGTTCACTAGCGTGCACAGGGTGGGGCAACATAAGGCAACTGCCCCACCATCCTAAGAAATTTGTTCTATAATTGTTCAGGGGATGTCCATAAAATACGATTTTTTTAAAACGCTCATATTGTTGCCCCACCTTTATCGAGGATCTGGGCACACTAGTGGACCTGTTTTAATGTATGTTTTCATATGACTTTTTCAAACGGTTTTTCCTAAAAGTCCAAGAGAGCTAGCTAAAATCGATTGTAATAGCGCGGCGTGGTGTAATGATTTATTGAAAAATGGATTTTTTGAGAAAATCAGCGAAAATTTGCAGTTTTTGGGCCCCCTAATACGGCGTAGGTAACCCTCATGGCCAAACAAAAAATCTAATTATTTCGTGTTTTTTACGTGACGAAGATTCCTAAATGAACGTTGGATGATTGTGCATATTTCCAACGTTCATTTAGGAATGAATTCAGCATACGGATGTTTTCGGATTAGAAAATATTTAGTTACACTGCGAACGAAAACAAACATTTTCAGAACAGATTTTTTATGGATCAACACAAAATTTCAAAACATTCATGACAAAATTGATGCAAAATACTACAACTTTTTTTAAAAAAAAAGGGCCGTTGCAAATATTTTTCAAAGATAATGTTTTGTTCGAAAAATTGGGGGGCAAAAAAAATTGTTCAAAAAACTTCAAAATTTTAATGAAATATAATCAGCTGACTAATCAGCTGGAAACAATTTAAAAACATAAACTTTGAAAAAAAGCAAAAATTAACTTTTTTCGTGATTGTTTTTTTTTTATTATGCACATCAAACAAGAACAAAAAATGATGAATTTGATTCCCTCAGCTTTAGTCCCTGGGCTTTGTCATAATGAGTGTCATAGGTTTGATGCTTGTTTGGCAAAGAGTATGATTTGATTCGATGTGGAATTAAAATCGAAGTGTTCAGTATATTGCTGAAGCTTCCATTTTTACACATGGACACCACTTCATGCTGCGAGAACCCACTTTGGCGCAGTCTCAGGGCTTAATCGATGGCCGGTAAGCTGTCATCGAGACAAGGAGGTTCTCTGATAGTGGAAATATCACATTTGTACAATGAACCGCTACATATGTGATTTTTCCCTATCTTAATGTGGGTGTCAGGTTAGGATGCGGGTTTAAAAAAATAGTGTTTGTAGAATTTAGGATTTTAACTATAAATATCAACTTTTTATACTTTGCCTTTAGTTATTTAGGGACAAAATTAGTAACAGTGAATTTAGTAATTCTATCAGAATCGGTGATTTTCATTCAAGTAGCATAAAAACCATTCTGATTTGTCAAAATTTCCATAGAGTCTCGATCAATCAATAGTGAAATGATATCGGACTAAATTCGTTGATCTGTTGAACTAACGGTTGTCGGATTATGATTGTATCGACCATTGTTGCGAATCGAGGATCTACTGGAATTCTGACGAACAAATGGTCGTCTCTTTTTCATTTCACGACTTGTAAAATATCATCTGTTATTTTTTTTTTGTTTTTTAAAAGAAGCCAGACAGGTTTTAAAAGAAACGTTTTTTTTGGTTAATAATTAAAATGTCGGGGATTTGAGATAAGAGTAGCTTTCGGATAGGTTGCTTTAAATCTTGTATTCAATTCAAGTTAGGTAGTTATCCGCAAATGAATATTTGGACTTATATGAATAATTGAACATTTTGGACTTATGAATAACACACAACTGTGCATTTATTCTAGAGTCAGATCCATACAGCGTCAGTGTTTATTTGGTCGAAGTGTACTAATTCATTGGCAGATCTGATTCTAGTTGTAATGTACGACAAGACTACTGACGGACGTGACAGGACGAGGGCCCAGTTTAGAGGTTTCGACATCAACGATGTACGGCTGGATCACCCTCCCAAAAAAAAAAAAAAAAAATTGATTCCCTCAGCTTTAGTCGAGTTTGAGTAATCCATGTTGCAAAATACTGTTAAATTAATCAACTTTTTTTTTCTTAGATTTAACATATTTTATGTATTTTTTTACATTTTTTTCATCAGGTTTCAAGTGCTCTAAAAACAAATTCTTCTTTTAAGATTGTAGGGTAGAGTAGTCATCAATGAGACACGGGGAACAATGATAAAATGGCTCTCACAAGTCGTAGTTTCAACCAATCAGACACATATTTGGGGGAAAGGTGTGTCTACTGGATACACGTCTACCATAATAGTGGCTTTGGTTATGGACGCTCCCTTGAAAAGTTATTCATAAATGTTTGATTCTGGGGTGTAAAAGTAAATTATGGACAAACAATACTTTTTCTCTCGTAGGCTGCCATTTACACCAAAACTTATATTTCTTCACATTTCTTTCGACGCTCTATAGGGATTGAGTTGGGCTACAATGTCTTTGAATCAGGTTTGGCCAAAATTTAGAAATATCGATTTAGCCCAGAAATTAGTGAATTAATTGATTATCAAAACATCACATTTTTTGTCATAACTGCGGATTCCATGTCAAATACAAATCCTAATTTATATTGATCTATGATCACTCAGTTTATTTCCATTCAAGCTACAGCATCCACTCCAAACTTCCTCGATCTTTTTTAAAAACCTATCCCAAAATATTCCACAGCAAATCACTAGTCAAACCGCGCCAACGATCAATCGTCGCACACCTTAGCGAAGAAAAAAAAAGTCCCGATTTCATAAAAACTGAATCATTAATCATGTCACACCACCTAGTTGAAAACTGTGCCAAGAGTCTCAAGAGAATGCGTAGTAAATTTAGACAACTTCGAAGCATAACAGTCTCATCCGTTTTGTGATACCTTCTCATATTGGAAGGGACACTCTCTAACCTCACCACAAAAACACAGATGCACCTAATCCGAACGGCTACTTACCGGTGTTTTATTCACTGATCCTGCTGCTGCTGCTGCTATGAATGGGATGTGTAAAATTTAAATTTATTCCTCCGTTTATAAACAGAGGCAAATTAGTTTCGTTATTTATATAACGCACACGAGAAGTTCTCTGTCGACACGATGTGAACTGGCCGGCGTTTTGGACGAGACTGACGATGCTCACGCGTTGAAATCTGCAGAACTAGTGTCCGATCTCAGCGCGGAACGATGGAATGCTCCCCAGAATGCTGAAATTTTTGTTGTTGTTTACCAAGCTTAAGGAGGATCGTTCGCCGCTCTCAGTTGTTGGGTGAATGTGAGAGAAATTATGATTCTCTGGTGCACAGTGGGTTGGAACGGAATTTTCTCATAGTTTGAATGGAAACGCAGGGTATTTTAACTTTTACAATGATGTTTTATTAACTTGGATAACAGCAATAGACCAAACAAATATTATGAAAGGTAACTCAGACTAAAATAGTAACGATAAATTTCATTTATGTATTAAATTCATAAATTATTCCAACAACAATTACAAGGTCTTTTTATAATAAAAAAGTAAATGCCTTTTTTATTTTTCTAGCCGTTTTTCTTTATTTTCGTAAGCAAATTGTTGGACTGTGATCAACTACATTTGTGTTTAATTGGTGCATTTTGAGCGCATTTTTTTATTTTACTTTTTGTTTGATTGTTTATAAAACTTGTACAGATATTACAATTTTCTGACATTTCGAGAATCAGAACATCATTTTGTTAATAGCAAATCTACTTACATTGTTTATAAAAAAGCATTTGGGATTCCAATTTAAAACACGTATAGTCCAGAATCGATTATCCGAAGGTTTGTATGGGACTTCGGATAATCGTTTCACAAAAAAAGGTTTTTTCGTATTTTTAAGTCAAATTTGATTCGGTGATTGCCTTTTAAATGACCAAATACATTTTTATCAGTATTTTGTAACCGCCATCTTGGATTTAAAAATTCTTCAAAGTAGTCTAGGGTTCATACTAAAGCTCGATAATCAAAAATTAGACAAAGAAAAATAAATTTTTAGGACCTTTCAAAACTCTTTTCTAAATTTTAATCCTAGCATTTCGTAATAATTAAAAAAATAATTATTTTTATAAACGTGAAGACTTCCATCATTGTCATCATTTTTCCTTCAAAGATATAAAGATATATGGAAATCGTCATTAATCAATGATTGCCAACTAGGACGTCAATGACTGTGCCACAAAATTATATAAATTTTGAAGCACAATTGATTTAGATCAAAAATTCCTTCAGTGGCTTCAAGAAGGCAACAACCGGCACATCCTGATTCCTTTTGGTGCTGAAATTCGTTAAATTGAATTTAATACGCAATTTTTTATAGTGATGATTAATTTTCTTCGAAAATGATCAACGGCTTCACCTTAAGGTTCTGAAAGGCATCATTCCCCATCGGCCATTTGGCGGCCTTGTTTGTTTAAGAAAACATTCAAATCTTGATTCAGAATGTATCAATCAAAAAATGGTTTCCTTTGTGTTGTTTGTAGAAGCATTTTACATATCGTGATCTTTTCAATTTACTATTTCTGGATCCTGAATTCAGAACCATCATTGACAGTAATTGCCCAAAGAGTGAAGTACACCTTTGTTGTAAAATGAGGGAACTTGATGACACCAAGAAAATTTTAAAGAATTCTTCACATTTGGTTTATAAAAACCAATATTATTATTTTTCTTTAAATTTCAAAAAATGTATACAGTCGACTCTGTGGTTGTCAATGTCCAAGGGACCGTCGAGGAAGAGAATCATCAGTTTACAGAACGATGCAAAATGAAGACTCGATTGAAAATATGTTTTTCTTGGTAACCAGCTATGGGAGAGAATCATGGCAACGTCCAGCAAACAAAAACAAACTAATGTCAAACACCCTTCAAAGCTTCGTTTCGCCAAGAAAAATGTCTATGCAAGCCATGAGAAAGTGACAATATTGATAACCGGAAGAGATTTTTAAAGCAAACAGAATCCAAGGGACCGTCGATTAAGATCTTAATCGACGGTCCCTTGGATTCTGTTTGCTTTAAAAATCTCTTCCGGTTATCGAGATCCTTCAAGCAAGAGAAAATATCGAGGAATAAAGCCAATCGAAGTATGCAGTTTGAAGGGACTGAAGAATTCATCGATAGATGGAGCAATATTGACATCGAGAAGATCGACAGCCAGAGAGTCGACTGTATAATGTATGCAAGAGACATGACTGAAAAACATAGGACATTTCAGGGCTATCAGTTTTTTTTTTTGGGATTGTTGAAGTTAATTGCCGTAAACTGGGGTCAGTTGGGACACATGGGACGAATTGGGACAGCAGATTTAACCATGTTGGAGCACAATATTTTGATTTTTCTGGTTGGTTTCAGTTATAACAGGCTCAGGCTAACAAAATGTGTACATCCATTTCCAAATTTAAAAGCTTTAAGTGCTCTAAAAACTACTGTCCCTATTCAGACTGCATTCTCGATTCACCCCAGATGACGGTATTTCAAACATTTAAGTGCTCTAAAAAATCGCTGTTCTAATTCAAACTGTAGCCCCGTTTCTCCCCAGATGACGGTGGTGCATATGTAAAGATTTTTCTGCAAGTTCGCATGGTTTTGAACTATACCGAATCATTAACTCAAAAGTGATGAAAATGAAGTTAGAAGGATGAAATATCCTATCTACTTCATAAAGGCAACAAAGAACGTCAACGCTTTGATAGCATGCGGAAAAGCTTGCTCTAAAAGTGCTCGATTCTGAGCCAACGCTTCCAGCGAAAGCTCCACGTCCACAACTGCAGAATCCTTGGCCGTTTCTAGCACCCCAAAAACGTTCACGCAATCCGTCATCTGATCGAGCAGGTTTACAAACGTAAACGCACTGTTCGCCACATTGATAGACATGGTGAGCCCGGCAAACATTCGGTAGTAGATTCCCGGGTGGCTCCAGTCCCAATCTAGGGGGTTCGGACTTTTGAACTTTCGCCAGTTTAGCGCGTAATTACCGCCGGCGTACACAACACCTCCGAAGATCGCCATAGCCAGCGTGCTCTGGGTTGCGCTGGTCGATTTCACCAGGGAGGCCCAAGAGTTAGGGAGAAGCACTCCTGAGGCACCTCCAGCGAAGATTCCGAACCAGGTTGATTTGTCCCACTTCCAATCGCGCGGGAACCAACTGTCTTCCGCGCTGGCTCCACCGAGATATGCCCCCAAGAGTAGACCGGTTCCGGCTAAGCCGAGTATTCCTGAGAATATTCCTCCGGTGGCAGCACCTCCAGCGATACTAAGATACGTTCCCCGGCTGTGCCAGTCCCACTCCCACGGTTTGGCACTGCTGTTGTAGATCAGTCCTCCCAAGTAGGCACCTCCGACGATGGACAGTGGGATTAGGAACGCAAACCGTCCGTCGGGATCAACCATGTCCAACGGGGAGTTTCCGGCGTATTTGTAAGGGCTGGCGTACTGCTCTAACGGGTCTACCTGAAGAAAACGACCCAACTCCGGATCGTACAGCCGAGCATGGTAGTTGTACAGCTTTAGCTCTTCATCGTACTCCTGACCGGTAAAACGGAAGATCGTTCCGCTACGACCGTCTACCTCGTATTTACGCATGATCTGACCGTAGGGCATGTAGTCGTAAGCCGCCATAACTTGGCCGTTGAGGAGTACCAAACGAATAGAGCCCTCGTGATCTGTTAGGACGTTGTAGTACAGGTTGTCCCGCTTGAAGCCGACCAATCTTCGATCGTCGTAAATGTAGTATGTCGTCACTTGATCTTGAAGCTCTCCGAGTTTCGAATAGCTGGAATTGTAATCCACTAAGCAGCGACCTTTGTCGTCTCGGGCGTAGACTCGCTCGGTAACAGATCCGTCAAGGTGTTCAACTCGCTTCAAAACGCGTTCACCTCTAGAATTGTACCAAAACTGAACAGTTCTTCCATCTTCCAGAATGACCTTACTCGCTCGATTAACCAACATATCATACTCAATCCCAGCGATCCCCTTATGCCTTGCCTCAACGACATTACCCCGCTCATCGTGCCGGACACGGAACGGTCCGCACTCAACGGGATCCTCAACGGTCACCGACTCGAGCCGATTGCCGCACTGCGAGTAGCTCAAGCTGAACCATAGCGATCCCGTACGGAAGCATCCGTGATTGCCGTTGGAGTCGATATCGTACGACTCGACGTCCGCTGGGGAGGTGCCCAGCGATATCGCAAAGGCCTCGTGCAGAATCCGGACGATTGAACGGAAATGAGGTGCGTAGTTGGATAAGGCTTCACGGAACGATGGGGACAGTGCTTGCAGGCAGGAATCGTCTAGGAATCGATTCGTGGAGAGCATTGTCCAGATTGAATCACCGATTGATAGTAGCTTCTTTTCGTAGGTTTGTGAGTTTATTGGACTGTTCCACTTCATGAAAAAGTCGAAGAATACTTCGCGGGTGATTTCCATTTTGTAGGCGATTGCATACAGGATAAGATTCTCAACTTGATTGTAATAGATACCAAGATCTTCACCCTTATCCAGGAAACATTTGATGTCCTCGTTGAGCATAGTCCTTCCTTTCTTTCCATGTGATGTTCTGATATGATCTTGCACGTTGTCCTCAATGATAACTCCCAATTTTACAAGCATTCGCCAAATTTGATCTCTAGAGCTAGACGTTAGACCTTCTAAGCCGTTGAAGCTATCAACGGTCAGAGCTCGCATTCGGGCTTTCTCGTCTCCTGTGAAATATTTTGCTCGGATCAACTGGTTATCGATGCCGTAATCACAGCGATAGCCACAACATTTGGGGAATTTATGCAGCAAAATTTTCTGTATAGCATTGTCAGAGGTCAAATTCATGGGTAGTCCAGGGTACAAGTCAGGATAGAACGACTTTGTAACGATTCCATCGCTGTCAACGATTCCTTTCTCTTGCAACAGGTCGTAGACCTTCTCAGATCTTGTAACCCCTGAAAAACTTTCCGTGTTCAAGCCGACTGCCCCTGGGTCACATCTATCTAACCACGTATTGTCAGTTTGGATAGCTGTTACTTTCTTGTAGTCATAGTTGAGACCACCATAACTATCCTCTCCGTAAGTTATTTTCTGCTTCATAAACGGATCTTCATAGACTGTTGGATAGAAAGCGTTGTTGTAAGCGAATAACCTCGCAAATGATTCACCATTGCTTTGACAGTGAATCTGACTGGTTTGTAATCCGTTAGCGTCGAAGCTATTGCGAATAAATCGGTAGGGATTCCCAGAATCTCCAATACCAACCAATCTTCCGCTTGGATCGTAGGAGTAGATCAAATGAAGATCACTTCCTTCTGGATACCTGACCTCAGACAGCTTCTTCTTGACGTATTCAAATCGCATGATCACCTCTTTAGGAACCACTGAATTCACCTTGACAGTATTTTCTAGAAGATTCTCATCAAAATCGTAAATGCTGACTTCCTCTACACCTTCAGACACAATTCTACGCTTTAAACACATATTTGCAGAACCGTGAAGCTGTTTCCCTACAAAATATTCAATACTGCTTCCACCGGAGCTGGTACGACGAAGTTCACCACCTCGATCATACGAATACCTCACCGTAGCCGAACCTAGCTGCTTCTCGACAAGCAACTTCCCCTCGTAACGATACCTCACAGTTCCCTTATCCGGTCCACGCTCTTCAACAAGCCTACCCTCCCGATCATACTCGTACCACGATCCCCACTGCTGCTGAAGCTGATCATTCCTATCCAGCTTCCAACCATCCCCCCGCAGCAAAGTCTCCACCCTCTCGTGATACAGCGGAGCAAACTTTGCAATCATCCTACCATCCCCGTCGTACGCGAAGCTACTCAGCCGAGCCTTAGCCCCAGCAAACTCCTCGTACAGCGCCACCGTATTGCCGCGATCATCGCTGATCTTGACACGCGAACTCCTACAAACCGCGCTGAAACCTTCCTCGCGAGGGTACATTCGCTCCAGCACGCCCGGAACCTTGCAGCGGGAAGTTCTCTGTTGATCACCGCTTGTTCCGGGCATATCTCGCTGTAGTTGCTTCGCAACTGGAGCGTTCTCGTAGTGGTAGCGATAGTATGGGAAGCCCGAGAAGGCTGGATTGAGATCGTGGACTAGACCGCGCATGGTTCCGTCCTCGAAGAGATTCGATTTCTCGATGAACTCCTCGTAGTAACGGATCAACGGGGATGCTGGGGGACACTGGTAGCGTGTCCAAACTGTTTGAAAGGCAAGTCGATGAAGGCGATCGTAGACAGATTCTTGGATGTCTACTTCGGAGCCGTTGATGATCTTGAGCTCCTGGATCACGCAGTCGGATGCGTCGATATATTGGACGCGGATCAGGGGATCGATGGCTAGACGGAGCATTTCAAGTTGGAGTGTTCCTGAAAGTTGAATGCTAACCTGGTTTGGGTGTTGGATAGGTGCTACTTGATCGTGTAGAACAGAACCATCAAGGGCTATGACCAATCGATCTTCAAGGAAAAGTATGAGTATTGTTCCACTACATGGAACGCTGAAATTGGAAGAATCTACAACAAGTTCAACGTCTTCTAACGATCTTTGTAGATGAATGTTTTGAGAAGCAAAATTTAGTTCTAATTTGGAGTTTTCGTGTAATGAATAACCAAATCCAATTCCAACATTATCAGGTACATTTTCAATCAACGAAATCAGCCCAACGTCATTCCCAACATGCAACAGTCGATAAGGTTGAACACTCAACCCGGAACTGGATCTTACCCTCCACCTTTGTGAAAAGCCTTCGAAACTTTCAACAAACCCTCGTTTCGGTTGTACCTGCAACTTCAACCTCAAACCATCAGTGCTGCTCCCCGCAAAGGCAACGAACGAATCCAGCTTGCCATCAAAGTCGGTGGCCACTGCCTGTCTCTGGCAAAGGTCGTAGAAGAAGCGCTTCGACCGTCCGTAACGATCAATTTCCCCGGCAATGCTGCCGTCGATGGGGTCGTAAATCTTTGCTTTGAACTCGAAATCGAGTGGGGCAAACCAGAAGTGATCAATTTCTAGCGGTTTATCCGAATAAATTGTAATCGTTGCGTTGGATTCCTCAACAAAGATCTCCAACTCGATCGTGTACCAATCGCTGTTGTTTCGGCGCATTACTCTTCCACTGAGTTGCGTCTCACCAATCGTAGCTGTTACTGCTGATGAGATCTCCCCAACTACGAGACGATCCTTGGGACGGACCAAACAGACAAACCTAAACATTCCGGACAAATCTTTTGGCGTCACGTGACCAACGATCCTGCCGCCTTTCCCAATTCTACCAAAACTCTGCCCACTGCCAGCGAATCCTTTTCGCACGACCTGCACATCTCCAAAGTCCCAACCTTCCGGAAGTCTCTCGTACTCTTCGAACCCGTAGTAGCAAATCTGTTGCTTTTCCCAGCAGTACGGCGAACAGTCCACGATCTCCAGCTTCCCTCGCGAATCGTAAAGGATGTTCTTCTGTGCTTTTGATTCTCCAGGGGATTTGGAGTGATCGCGGACGAGCACTTGCTCGTTGGATTCGCTGTAAAATTCCTCGCGATCGCCGTCCTCGTAGCGCACATAGCCGAATCCCTGCTGAGGAATCTTGGTTGTACGGTGAAATATCAGACCAACAGCGGTTACCTCCGGTTCAGCATACTGATATACGTTCTGGAATGATTCCTCTCCAATTGTTAGACAAGATCTCTGCAATACCAAGCTGTTCAGCAACTCATGCTGCAGCGCTAGGTTATGGAACGTTAAAATCGAACCATCTCCGATTACGTTGCTCGGTTTCAAGGTAACGAGCATGTGGTCAGTTTTGGTGAAGATTTGCTCTCCACGTGGCAAGGAGTGACACTCTAAGCGATCACTAACAGTACTATTCAGAAGAACATACCTTGAATCACACTCAGTTTGGTATGCTATGAAGTGTTTGCCACTAAGAATCGTACTTTCCTTCTGTAGATGGTCTTCAAACAAAATCATTCCCGTTGAATTCCTAACAGAGAAGCATTCATCATTACGAGTGAATGTAAGACTTTCATCTATCGGAAAAGATCGTTCTACAAATTGGGAAGACCATTCCTGCCCATCATACAAATACTCAACATCGCCACACCGGAATCCTCCACCAGTTTGATGCAGCTGGAACAACCCAGCACGAATCTTCTTCCCCAACAGTTCCAGCAATCTCTCGTAGCACTGACGGGTCTGCTCTTCGGAAGGGGCAACACCTCGTGGTAGGTTCTTCAGCTTGATTTGAAGCTTGCCATCAATGAGTAAGCATTCCACGTGAATCTCCTGGTTGAAAAATTCGAAATTTTCTTCGAACCTTGTGATGAATTGCTTGAAAGTTGCAGATTTGATGATCTGCAAACTTTCGTTCAAATGGTACAGTTGAATTACAAGGTGGAAACAGGATTCATCCCGTTGCAAATCCGCTACAACAATCACATTGTGAAACACGTAGATGGAAGAGGACAGGAACGCTTCCTTTAGCACGTTTCGCTCAGATTCTGTGCAATCCAGGGCATCGAAGGCGTTCAAGTTTCTTAACTTTGGATCGAGTTCACAAATGGCACGAAACTCGAAGCAATTCTTCCACGAACAAAACTGAACCATCCAAACTGCCTTATTGCAGCACATTAAGAAGGCATCATCTGTCGTAGTGATGGCTAGGTCTTCTACCTGTTCAAAGCCCTTCGGAATTTTGCACAACTCAAAAGTCCCCTCTGTCCAACGGTAGATCGCCTTCAGCGAAGTCCTGTTGTAAATGACCGCGAAATCGTTTCCAAATTTGAACAGTTCGTCATCCTTGATCGAAATCTCGCTAGGGCTTCGCTCCCAGCGACCTTCAGCGGTTCTGGTTAATTGAGAAATCTGCTTGGTCCCACTTTCAAACACTAAAGAAACCACCACGTGATCTTCGCCTGCCTTCAAGATGTACGTGAGAGGTTTGCGGTGACCAATTTTGAAGTAATTAAGCCGTTTCTTGACTTGACGATCGTAAATTTCAACGCAAAGTTGATGTTCTCCGATGTACGAAACAATCACGTTCTGCGAAGTTTGATGCAGCTTTGGTTGATCTTGCACCGGAACTTCAATGGGAGAGGAAATGTTCTGAGTTATATCTGGTGGTTCGTATTGGAAAGCGTAAGTATTATTATCTGGAAGAATTATCATTGAAATTGATTGGATATCTGCAGAGATCGAAGTGGTATAACAAAAACTGATCATTTCTTCAAACTGCTTGATCGTTTGCAAGTAACGAACGTTATCTCGAAGAATGTATTTGAACAGGAAGCAATTCTTAAACTGCTTTGAATCAACCATTAGTTTGTTCAAGAACTTTGTAGAAAATGGTAAAATAGGAAGATTTGACTCGTGATCGAACAAGTAATTCTGATATTCACCAGAATTTTTACTGTCATACTCAAATGTGATGCATGTTCCCAAAGAATCCGTCATTTGCTTGATCAAAACTGCATGAGTTACCCTATGCTGCTCAACATCAACTTCTTCCAATTCGTACGAATATCGCTGAACATATTGATCCGAATAGACTTCCGTCAAATACCAAGCCACACTTCTCTCCACAAGATTCCGACCTCCAACGACAGGCCCGGAGTAATCTGCGTGACGAACGGTCCGCTGAACAGCTTGCCCTCCAAAAACATACCGGAATCGATCCCCTTGCACAACCCACTTCTCCTCCACGCCAAGGTATTCAACGAACAACTTTGCTTCAGGCATCCCTTGCACCGAAAATCTCCCCTGTCCACATCCCTCCAAACGAAGAACCACCCCATTCCGATTCCACACGTACCGATGGGCACCGTGCGCAACCTCCGCCAACAGGCAGATACAGTTCAACTCCAGCCTCCAACCGCAACCTAAAATTCCCTGAGGATCTCGCGATCTCCGCGCGGGTTGAATGTAGTCCAGCCGCTGAACGATGTCCATACCCAAGGGATTGACGATCTGCACCAGGGGTAGCGAGAAACAGAGCTTGCCGGTTTTCACGTTGACGCACTCGGCAAAGCTCTTGACCGTTACGATGTCCGCGAGGGAGAGAACGCGAGGTTCGTTAGAAAAGGACTCGTTGAGAGGGAATTCGACGGTAGGGTAGTTCCTGGTGGTTTTTGGTAACTCAGGTTGACTCACTACTTTCTGGTTGTCAATCGAGTAAGTCGACGTGACGAAGATGTTTCCTTTTGCGGACTTGACAAAGATCATGTCGTTGCATACCCAAAGAACTTGAGCTAAGCGATCTTCCGGTTTCAAATCAGAAATGTCCAATATAGATTCCCAAGCGTCAGTACAAAGACATACCATTCCTCTGGTAGTTGTTGCAAAACATAGTCCTGCATTTGATAAAAGCAATTTAGATGTAAGGTTTGTTAAATGATTCAAACTTTTACCAACTCTACTGTAGGCTTCATCTTGGTAGTGATACAACAAAGTACTATTTTCGCCAACTAAAATAATGTTTCGAAACTCCTGATCGTTCGGTACAAAAACTAAATCCTTAACATTCAATTCCCCAACACCAAACTCCATCAACCTTACCAAATAATACTTCTCATCAAAGGTAAAAATACTTATCCCCGTCGTTCGTCCCACCACCACAACCACCTCCAACTCCTCCCGAATCTCCCGTACAAACACCCCATCCACGCCGTCCACCAACTGTTCCCGATAATGGTCATCCCGCAGCCATCGCATCGGACAACTCGTCCGACCAGCCACCACCACCAGCTTGTAGAACTGCACCTTGCCACTCCAATCGACGGTTACGGCACCGGTATCCCGCTTGTCCCAATAAAACTGTCCAAACTCACAGTGACTCGCAATTTCGGCATTCTCACCGAGCGAAATGAACGTCCGGTTAGGCAAATCCAAACGGTACACCTGTAAACCGTGGTCAACTCTAACCAGCAGCAGGTTGTCGGCTTGATGCCATTGAAGGATGGGAGCTGGGATGTCCCAGTGGAATAACTGAACCCACTGGCCGTTGGTTTGCTCCAAAACTGTTACCAGATTTCCGTTGGACGCTAGTAGGATGTGATTGGGACTAGCGGGTTCCGTTTTCCATACGAGAATGTCGCGTGCCTGAATATTTCCAACAGGGTCGAAAGGGTACTTTAGGCGGAGCATCTAGAAATACAAAATTATTTGCTACGAGACGAATGTTGTGAAGGTTAAAAAATAGAGACAGACACGTAGGGTATATGGCCCTATTTTGGACCTACTATGCAAAGCGTCAACATATTTCGCATAGTTCTCTGGAACGGTCTAACTAATTTGGCTCGTTTCAGGATTGTTTTGTGCATTAATTTATGCTTAACAAAGTGTACTATTGAAAATTTAAAATAATTTAACCATTCCATTGTAATAAGCATTCCAAGTAAAACATTTTTTGGATGCTTTTTGGACTTATTGAATGTATTTTGGAGACATCGCTGAACCTATTTTGGACCCACACTCTGATTGGTTGAAATTTGGACAACTCGAATTGCGGCGTACGGCGGCAACACGCACACTTACAAAAACTCGGTTTGATAAACCAAAGGGCCTATCCACGATTATAATTTGGAAAATATTTATTTCAGAAATTAAACAATTATGATGAAACAATGGATTTGAATTTGAAAACGTGTTTTAATCATATTGAATGGAAACTCACGCATCTTTAGCAGGTATCTGTCCTATTTACAATTTGCATATTCTTACGACCTAATTGTTCAAGCATTAGAACATAAAAGACAACCCGTTATTACTCGCAATAAAAACACCTTATCTTAAAATTAAATGAATGACACAGATACATAACAAGTTACAATGAAAAAAGGTTCTAAATTTTACGCAGAGCTTATGTTCAAATATTATTAAACAATGGAGAAATTTTAAAGGGAGATTATAGCTTGTAACTTGGTGTGAAACTTTCTCATCTGTCATGCTAAACTTTACAGTTGCTTTACAAAAAGTTTAAGTACATGTTGCACTTTAAAAACAATGTAATATTTGAAAAAAATCTTTGTTTGACTACCGGGGTGACTTTGATAGTCATAGTTTGTCTTGTTAAAAGCAGATTTGAGGTTTTCAAACATTAAACTTTCAACTTCCTATCACTTAGGTTGCTGATATAATTTTTAAGAAAATCATTTGTGTCAATACTTAGTTAATTATGTTTATAAGCTTTTAAATATAATACATATAAATTTTAGGTAATATTGTTCAATAATTAAATAATTAAATAAAAAATTAAATAATTAAATAAAACATTTTTGAAAAAAGAAATAAATCTTATTTACCCTATGATCAATACGTCAAATGCTGTATCAAGTAGGCGAAAACCTGTTTTACCCCTAATCCAACAAATTGTTAAAAAATATTTTAATTCATTCAAAATGGCAATTTTCCCAATCAAATTTACAACTCCAATACTTCTAACTTACGTGAAATTGTCCGAGGATTCCGAATATGACAAAATTGAGACCAAAAAGTGCCGCTATGGCGGCCTACAGGGCAAAAACTAACGTTGTAAAATGTTTGTTCCAGAAAAATCGAAAAACTATGAGAAAAACTGCGATTGGCCAAAAAGTTAACACCGTAGGCTTATAGTCCATGTTATTACCTATCTTTTGACCTATGGGAGTATGGGTGTTGGAGGCTGTTGCAAAAAGATATTAAGGTTTTAAAAAAATCAATTTTTGACAGTAATTTGCAAAAGCTAAGAGAAAAAGTCGAACCAATCCTGGATGTCTATGGCACATTTTGAAGTGCTTCGAAAGACCTTTCGAATGCATCAAAGAGAGTTGGAATTGATGAAGTTTTACGGAAATGCGAGCAATTTTAAGATTTTTTAGGTTTTTTGGACCTCAAACTTCAAAGCCCGTTTTACCCCACTTCCCTTTGTCGTAGAGGGCTCATATTTGGCATGAGTTCATCTCATGTATAAACAAACAAACGCTGAAAGTTTCATCCAAATCGGAGCACCTCGATACGACCTGTTACACATTGGTGAAAAACTCGCTCGCACGGGTCCCCCACAGACCGTTTTTATGTAAAAAAAAATTCCACCCAAACCAATGATTGGACATGGTTCCTGGGACCATTCTGCACTTCTGGGCCGAGTTTCAAAATATTTGCCGGCAGAAATTTCGAATACGGTCAGTTTTAGTGTTTCGAGTAGAAATTAAGGTGAAATCACATGTAAAATGCGTAGGAAAAGATCAAAGTTTCAATGTTTTAACTCCAAAACATTACTGGTTATGGTTTTAAATTGTATTAACATGTAGCAGAATGATATAAAAACGATTTACAGCTCTGACTTAGCCGGATTAAGCCTAAGTGAAGTGACTTAAGTATATTATTTACAAGTTTATGCCTTAATATCTAAAAAAAACTCCTACATCAAGTGATTTTAAGTCAAGGAAAACTAGATTGCACAATAATAAGTTAAATTGGGGTGACTTTGAGCCAAGGGGTGACATTGTACCAAATTTTACGATTATAATAGCCAGATAGCTTAACAATAAGCTCGATAAGCTTGAATTGCAAAGTATAATCGTTGCAAATATTGTTCTTAGATTATGTTGTCCTCTGCCATAAAAAGTTCAATAAGTACGAAACACTAAAAAAAATAGATAAAGCTTTAGTTTCATAAGCCTTACCGTTTGATCCCGACAAGAGTTTTAGGACACAAGTTACATTGAAAACTTACTTCGCATGTACATACTTGACTATACCGGGTAGAATGTTAAACGTGGTTACCTCTCACCCCGGTTTGGCTGGTAATGTTGTAGAGCGAACAATTTGATTTGATTTGATATTTAACTGTACTATTTTCATGTTTTCATAAGATATGCCAAGCATGTTAACAAACATCGGGCAGAAGTAGGATTTGTTTTGTTGTATACATTATTAGTGAACGTTCTTGATGATCAACAATATGTTCTATTGAATTCTAACTATGAGTGTATCAACATTAATTTAATGTTATTTTATGACGATAACTGCAATGTTGAAAAATAATTGGTTGGTTTGAAATATTAATCCTGTGGGAAGTTGTGTCATTAAACTTTTGCTAAGTATAATTATTACACAGGACAACAAAAATATAAGAGCTAAATGATAGCTGGAGTACTCTCCGAATTTCATTCGTAAGGTTGAAATTTGTAAACGATTTAAAACCAAAAAAAAACAATTTTATTATTATTGCAATGTCACAAACTTGCCACGTCACAAAATGTATTTCCTTAAAATTTTGATTGTTTTAATTGATTTCAGTAGGAATTGATTTAGAACTGAAAAATGTGAGCATCATTTTCAAATTTAGAGGATTCCAGGAGATTTTAAATTTATTTTAATTAATTTAATTTTAAATCAACAGGCTTTATTCAAACAGAATAAGCAGATTTGCGTAGCAATATCATCAAATTGCTTTGTGGGAACATAAATAGACCAAATTAATACGTCTACAAATAAATAAATGAACATAAAATTCAAGCTTATCAAAGCAATCTTTATGCGTTTATTGGTACAATGTCACCCCTTGGCTCAAAGTCACCCCATATTAAGTTATTTTTGTGCAATCTAGTTTTCCTTGACTTAAAATCACTTGATGTAGGAGTTTTTTTTAGATATTAAGGCATAAACTTGTAAATAATATACTTAAGTCACTTCACTTAGGCTTAATCCGGCTAAGTCAGAGCTGTAAATCGTTTTTATATCATTCTGCTACATGCTAATACATTTTAAAATCATGACCAGTAATGTGTTGGAGTTAAAACATTGAAACTTTGATCTTTTTCTACGCATTTTACATGTGATTTCACCTTAATTTCTACTCGAAACACTAAAACTGACCGTATTCGAAATTTCTGCCGGCAAATATTTTGAAACTCGGCCCAGAAGTGCAGAATGGTCCCAGGAACCATGTCCAATCATTGGTTTGGGTGGAATTTTTTTTTACATAAAAACGGTCTGTGGGGGACCCGTGATTTAAGATTCTAAGAATTTAACCTTTTGCTGCACGCCTTACCTTTTTAATTTGAGTAAAATATCAACAGAATTCTCTATCGCATATTGAGCATAAACCTGAAATTAATAAATACACTTGAATAGTTGTACGATTTTTTCTGAAAACTCCTTTGTACCTTTGATAATAATTTGCTTATGCAGCAAACACCTGCTTAACATGCCACTGATAACGTTAATCAAATTGTATCAACTCAAAACATCAATTCCACACCGTTCAACCAATACGCAAAGTTACTCCGTCTCCTTCAACAATTCTACGCAGACTGAGCTTATCGTGCGTTCTGCAACGCAAAATATAGGTCTCTCGCTGTTACTGATAAACCGCCGAATAACAACAAATCTTTTTAAAAATCTAACTTTATTTCTCTAAAACCAACAAACTCAACAGCGCTCACGATCGCTTCTCCGTAGGATGGTTCTGCGGTGCCGCTACCACCAAACCAGGCGGTGGTGACCCCGCAGCAGCAGCAATGACAATGTACACGGGATTTTTACCCACAACCACCGGCTGCTGCGGCTGCTGTACGATCGGCGGAGGCACTTTCGACGGACCAGCCGTCGTCGTTGGTAAGGCACGCGCCACCGGACAGTCCCGGTGCAGTTGGAGCTGGTTTCGTAACCGCACCACCTCAGCCTTCAGCCGGGCGTTTTCTTCCTCTAGGGCGGCGTTCCGCTGGGCGATCATGTCCTGGTTTTGCTTGAGGCGGGTGCTGGAATTGGAGTTGGATTGATTTTTGTGTGTTTTGATGGGGTTTTGGGGGAGATTCTTACCGGTAACGTTTTGCGGCAGCTTTCCACCGCTCGTGCTTTTCTGTTTTTTCCTTGTCTTCTTCGTGGGAATTGCTTGGGTTGCGGTCGGGCAACTTTGTGATCTTGGTAGTATCTGTAGACTGTTTAGTGACTTTCTTGGACGTCGATTTGGAAGTCTCAACTGGAGTTGAACCGTTTCTGGCCAGGTACTTCTTCAACTTGACCTTTACTGGGTCCGGATCGGAGTCACTGGAAGCAGCGGATATTGACGATGGTGCGTCGGGTTGAACTGGAGTTGCTTTGGGCAAGATGGCCACCGGGACTTTCTTCGGGGCAATTAGGACACCAGCGTCGTTCGCCTTCCTCTTGAGATCCGCCGCGATTGTCACAGGTTGACCACTGCCAACTTCATCCTTTTTTGACACCGACCTCGAGATGACCAACTTGGACAGTTTGTACGTGCGCTCCTTAATGCTCTCGCGACGTTCCAACAACGGAAAGACGTGCGGCGTATGCAGCGTATCGTCCCCAGTCCCACCAGCCTTCCCCACCTCCCCACCCTCAACAGCCGCGCCCTCACTCTTCTCCTCGACCGCTCGCCGGAACGTCTCCTCGAACGGGTTCACATTCTGCAGATCTTCAAACAGGCCCACCTCCTCGCACTTGCCAATCAGCCGCGTTGGCGTCGGAGTCTGGTCCGCAAACAGGTTCGACTTGTTCGCGAGCTCCAGGTTCAGCATTCCGGACTCGTCGTGTCTGGCCTCCTTGTGGGCGTTCAGGTGGTCCTCGGTGGCGAAGCTGGCCTTGCAGCCGGCGACCTTGCACGGAAATGGTTTCACTTCCATCCGGGTTGTCTGCTGTTGTTATGGCATGGTGCAGAACTTCGTCGACGGGGACACCACCAGACTCTATGCTGACTTAAGTTGTTAGTTATGCGGATTACTTCCGCGTATGCTCGTTAGGTCGGGATATTATGTTGTTTTTGCCAGCGTATGTGGATGGTGAAGGTGAGTGCGAACGCGAGTTTTGAATATGTTGGTGCAGGGTTGCATAGCCGTGATGATTTGTCACGATTTCACGGAGGTCGAAATTACTAGTTTTTTTAAATTATTTTCATCACACATATTTTACTTCGGATAATCGAATCACATTCAAAAATTTAGACTGAAAATCAAACTGAAAAAAATGTCTTAAATTCTTAAATTCTTAAATTCTTAAATTCTTAAATTCTTAAATTCTTAAATTCTTAAATTCTTAAATTCTTAAATTCTTAAATTCTTAAATTCTTAAATTCTTAAATTCTTAAATTCTTAAATTCTTAAATTCTTAAATTCTTAAATTCATAAATTCTTAAATTCTTAAATTCTTAAATTCTTAAATTCCTAAATTCTTAAATTCTTAAATTCTTAAATTCTTAAATTCTTAAATTCTTAAATTCTTAAATTCTTAAATTCTTAAATTCTTAAATTCTTAAATTCTTAAATTCTTAAATTCTTAAATTCTTAAATTCTTAAATTCTTAAATTCTTAAATTCTTAGATTCTTAAATTCTTACATTCTTTAATTTTTAAATTCTTAAATTCTTACATTCTTTAATTCTTAAAATTCTTAAAATTCTTATTTTTTTTGAAATTCTTGAAATTTTTGAAATTCTTGAAATTTTTGAAATTCTTGAAATTCTTAATGTTTTTGAAATTCTTGAATTTTTTGAAATTCTTGAATTTTTTGAAATTCTTAAAAATTTTGATATTCTTAAAATTCTTGAAATTCTTAATTTTTTTTGAAATTCTTGAAATTATTGAAATTCTTAAATTCTTAAATTTTTAAATTCTTAAATTCTCAAGTTCTTAAATTCATAAATTCATAAATTCTTATATTATGAAATTCTAAAATTCCAAAATTCCTCAACCATTAAATTATTAAATTTTATAATTTCAAGATTCTATGATTTTAAAATTCTAATTTTCTATAATTCTTAAATTATGAAATTCTTAAATTGTTAAATTATTGAATTCCTGAATTTTTAAATGCTTGAATTCTTTAATTAAATTCTTAAAATCTTCTGAAATTCTATAATTCAGTAATTCTAAAATTCCTAAATTCTTAAAGTCTTAAATTGTTCAATTATTAAATTTCTAAATTTATGAATTCTTGAATTCTTTAAGTCTTAAATTCTTATATTGAATTTTTAAATTCCTAAATTGCTGAATTATTAAATTCTTAAATTCCTCAATTCTTTAAATCCTAAATACCTAATTAAGTTCTTAAATTCCCAAATGCAGCGATTTTTGCCACAGAGCAGTTCTCTAGGATTTCGGTCATTCGATTTTTTTTGTATTTTTTAATCCGACTGAAACTTTTTTGGTGCCTTCGGTATGCCCAAAGAAGCCATTTTGCATCATTAGTTTGTCCATATAATTTTCCATACAAATTCGGCAGCTGTCCATACAAAAATGATGTATGAAAATTCAAAAATCTGTATCTTTTGAAGGAATTTTTTGATCGATTTGGTGTCTTCGGCAAAGTTGTAGGTATGGATACGGACTACACTGGAAAAAAAATACACGGTAAAAAAATTTGGTGATTTTTTATTTAACTTTTTATCACTAAAACTTGATTTACAAAAAACACTATTTTAATTTTTTTATTTTTTGATATGTTTTAGAGGACATAAAATGCCAACTTTTCAGAAATTTCCAGGTTGTGCAAAAATCACTGACCGAGTTATGAATTTTTAATCAATACTGATTTTTCAAAAATCGAAATTTTGGTCGTAAAATTTTCAACTTCATTTTCGATGTAAAATCAAATTTGCAATCAAAAAGTACTTTACTGAAATTTTGATAAAGTGCACCGTTTTCAAGTTATAGCCATATTTAAGTGACTTTTTTGAAAATAGTCGCAGTTTTTCATTTTTTTAAATTAGTGCACATGTTTGCCCAGTTTTGAAAAAAATATTTTTGAAAAGCTGAGAAAATTCTCTATATTTTGCTTATTTGGACTTTGTTGATACGACCTTTAGTTGCTGAGATATTGCAATGCAAAGGTTTAAAAACAGGAAAATTGATGTTTTCTAAGTTTCACCCAAACAACCCACCATTTTCTATCGTCAATATCTCAGCAACTAATGGTCCGATTTTCAATGTTAATATATGAAACATTTGTGAAATTTTCCGATCTCTTCGAAAAATATTTTTGGAATTTTCAAATCAAGACTAACATTTCACAAAGGCCAAACATTCAATATTACGCCCTTTTAAAATGTTTGTCTTGATTTGAAAATTCCAAAATATTTTTTCGAAAAGATCGGAAAATTTCACAAATGTTTCATGTATTAACATTGAAAATCGGACCATTAGTTGCTGAGATATTGACGATAGAAAATGGTGGGTTGTTTGGGTGAAACTTAGAAAACATCAATTTTCCTGTTTTTAAACCTTTGCATTGCAATATCTCAGCAACTAAAGGTCGTATCAACATAATCCGAATAAGCAAAATATAGAGAAGCTTTTCAAAAATATTTTTTTCAAAACTGGGCAAACATGTGCACTAATTTAAAAAAATGAAAACTGCGACTATTTTCAAAAATCACTTAAATATGGCTATAACTTGAAAACGGTGCACTTTATCAGTAAAGTACTTTTTGATTGCAAATTTGATTTTACATCGAAAAATGAAGTTGAAAACGACCAAAATTTCGATTTTTGAAAAATCAGTATTGATTAAAAATTCACTCGGTCAGTGATTTTTGCACAACCTGAAATTGGCATTTTATGTCTTCTAAAACATATCAAAAAATAAAAAATTAAAAATAGTGTTTTTTTAAATCAAGTTTTAGTGATAAAAGTTAAATAAAAATCACCAAATTTTACCGTGTATTTTTTCAGTGTAGTCCATATCGCTGCCGAAGACACCAAATCGATCAAAATTCCTTCAAAAGATACAGATTTTTGAATTTTCATACATCATTTTGTATGGACAGCTGCCGAATTTGTATGGAAAATTATATGGACAAACTAATGATGCAAAATGGCTTCTTTGGGCATACCGAAGGCACCAAAAAAGTTTCAGCCGGATTAAAAAATACAAAAATTAAAATTGAAGAAAAAAGACCGATTTCGTAGAGAATTGCTCCACATTCTTAAGGCTGGTAAAATTTTTATTTAAAGCATTTGAAGATTATGCCTTTTTAGATTTGGCCTTATTATTATATCGAATACAAAATTAGTTTAACGTTTATAATTTTTCGCATTGTTTGAATATTTTACCGAAGAAATTGCAAACAAGCACCGCTTAAAAAAAAATATTGGTGTTATTCTTTCTTCCGAGTTCCGCATACAGCCTTAAAATAAAATGAAATACCACAAAAAAAAATATTTTCTTTTTTCATGATTTCATCATCCGAAACTTCGAAAAATTGAAGTTCAGATGATCCAGTCGGGACTGTAATTCTTTTAAGACTATTTGTTGGATGTTAATATAAATACTATTATACTCATAATCTCATGAACGTTTTTCATAATTTCAATTCATTTATTGTTCAAATATTTCAAAACATAATTCAAATTAACAGAAAATGTAACAATTAAAATAGTTCATAACGCTGAAATGTCAAATAATGTTCGAGTTCATAATCGTAATCTCGGTACATAATTCATATGATAAGTAAATATATCATCAACAATGTACAATTGAAATCCACCACCACCAGGTCACAACTCACATTAACGAGTTGTTAAACAGCTCCCGCAGCTGGTTGAACCGCATCTGCATCTGCTCGTTCCACACATCACGCACACAATCCTTCGCAATCGCCGGCAGCTCGTTCTGGCCGGCTCGGATCTGCTCCTCGTAATGCTCCCGCTTGCGCTCGTTGTACACGGCCAGCTTCTTGACTATCTTGGCCTGGCTCTCGTTGCTGAAAGTTGTGAACGTTGTTAAATTAAAAAAGTCTACACTGAACAGTTAAAACTTACGCTTCGATAAACTCGCGGCCCATCTGCACCAGCTCGGCGTGCGCCTTGTCCAGCTGCGCCTCCAAACCCTTGATAGCGGCGCACTTCTCGCCAATCTCCTTCGCGCGGAGATTGGTGGAAACGCGATGAACGATACTGCCGATATCGTTCAAATGCTTCACCTTCTTTTCCAACTCATTCAGCGACGGATCCAGCTCCTGGCGGATCCTGGCCATGAATCGGTCCAGCATGGTGCGGCCAACCTTGGTTGGTCGTTCCGTTTTGGTGGCGATCTGGGTCACCGAGATGACCACGGGCTTGGGCACCGCCGCCACCTCGCGGTTGACAGCAGGTCGACGCGGCTGTTTAACGACCGGAACTTGTTCAACCTCCTCGCTACGCACCCTCTTACGCTTGTTCTGCTCCGGCGACTGGTGCTCCACCAGCTGCGGATAGCACGGCGATTGCGAGCGACTTCTCTGCTCGGGCAAGCCGTCTCCCAGCGAGGAAGGCGGCCTAGCTGCGGCGGTTCCAACGCGAATGTCCAGGCTGCAGTCTGGCGCCGCAATGCTCGCGAACGACTGCTCGCTTTCCGCTTCTTTGTCTTCCGAGATGAACTTGGACAGGATGTACTTGCGCTTGGCAAACTGGAAGTTGAATCCGCCCTCGGTGGACGTATTCTGGGCGGTTCCACTGGCGTTGGCCGCCAGCGAAATCGGCACCGAGACGTCGTTGCTTCCGGGTGGGTTGCACTGTCGAAGCGTTTCTTCCGTTAGCAGCGAGGGTTCACTCGGCTTGGACGCACGCTTGAGTTCGACGCGGCCCGGTGCGGGGACGAAGATCGAGATGGCAGCCTCGGAGCTGTGCTCCGACTGTGCAGGAGACGGCATCTGGTTGGCTTTCTTCTCTTTCTCGGCGGAAATCAACGCCGCAGCCTTCTCCACCATCAAGCTGTTCGTATTTTGGGATTTCTTGTAGTCTCGCCGCAGCATTACGGTCGGTTCGACGAGAGGCACGCGCTCTCGCTTGGGAGCCGCCTTTGGTTCGACCACGAACGTTTTGCCATTACGCGAGTCCTGCGCAATTTGCTCAATTCCGCCCAGACTGTCGTTGATCGGCGTAGATTTGGCAAAGAGCTGCTTGGCCACCGTCACCGTGTTGGCGCGCTGTTTGGCCTCGTTCTTCGGCTCGATCGAGGAAATCTGCAGGTGCTGGAATGTGTCCGGGCCAACGTCCTCGTTTTCGTCGTCGCTGTTCAGGTCGATGATCTTGATTGGTTTCTTGGCTCGGGGCAGTGACAACCGACTCGGCTCCGGAATTGGCTTCACTTCCTTGGTAGACTTACGTCGCCGTGACGCGTTCGCAGTATTTTTGGCAGCTTTGCTAGCTTCGCCCGCTGGCTTGCGCTTCTTGCCGGAGACCGACTTGCGTCCCTTGCGCTTCTTCGAGCTACCGTCGTCCGGCTCGTTGAAGTCGTACGGATTCTCCGGTGCCGGGTCCCGCTTGAAGAATCGCAGTGCCGATCGGTCCACCATCTGGTTAATTTTACGGATGTTCTGCTCCAACTTCTTGTCCAGCACTTTCTGCTGCGCAATGCCGAACGTCCCGTTATTCTCGATGTACGCCTGCACGGACTGCTCCAACTCTTCCGAGGACATCAAATCGGACGATCCGGTCACGTCCAGCACCTCGGACCTGCTCAAGTGAACTATATCCTCCTCGATGGCCTTCAGCGGCTTCACCGTGTTGATCAGCTTGCCCTCTACGTACTTGTTGCGTTGCAGCTGCGAGTCCTTGCTCTCGTTCAAATCTTCTTCCACACTCTGTCTCAAGAACAGCTTTCGCTTCTTGCTCGAACTGTTTTCGGTCACGTTCGCCGACTTTTCCTTCTCCTTCTCAGTCGGCAACCAAACGCAGATTGACGAATCACTTCCAGATTCAACCCGTTCCCGCTTCGAAGGTGACCGTTGTTGTTGCCTCTGCTGCTGTTGTTGGCATTCCGTCCGAAGTGGATCGAACACGCGCAACCGCTGCACGTCCTGCAGAACCACGCGTACATCGCCAACTCCGTTACGATTTGGAACTTCGTTCTCCTTGTTGCTCTCGCTCGATTCGTTCAGCAGCTCGCGCCGGATGTTCCGGTGGCGCTCGATGGTGTCGCAATTGTCACGCAGGCGCTGCGACTGGTCCAGGTTGCTATTGGTGGTGGCTTGGCCAGTTGGCTCCGATTCAATGGACTCCAGCATCGAGATGTTTAGCAGGTTTTCGAGGTGACTGTCGTTGGGTAGTTGAGGTTCTTGGCTTGTCGTGAGGGCGCCCGTTCGAAACTGCGGCAGAGTTTCGTCGATAAAGTGCTGGAGGTCGAGATCGACGGGGAGTTGGAACTCCAGCCAGCCTGACTTGGCGACGTTCAGCTTCCTTGGGGCGACGAGGATGTCTTTGTAGGTGATCTTCAGCAGACGATAGCTGTAAACAGAACTGAGTGAGTTGTTGATAAACAAAAGAGCGTTAAATCTACCTGATGAGATCGATGCCGGTAATGTCTTGGTGTTTGATTTCTAGCTCTAAGGTGCCGTTTGGATCTTGCTTTTCCTGAATGACCGTAGTGAAGTTAATCGTGCGGGGACTGTAGTTGAAGTCCAACCACAACTTTTCACCGCCCTTACTGGACTTGACCAGCCGGGACTTGCCCGCGGAGCAGCTCTCGACCTGCAGCGAGTACACGTTGGTGATGCGAGACTGCTGCTGCAGATCCACCAGAAAGCTGCGACATTCCTTTTCCAACTGCGCCGGCTTCCAGGTGGTCAAAACGTCCCACGGACCTCCGATCGACTTGCCCATGTGCTGCATGAACCGCTTCCGCTCGGGTGAATCGCCAAACGCCTGCGAACACACGAAAACCAACTCGACCAGCTGCTGGTGGATCGAGTAATAGCCCAGGCGTCGCATCTGATGGATCAACTTGTTGCTAAAAACACAAATCGGCAAATTAAAATCCAACAATTTCACAAAATTTCAACAACGTTGCTAATACAAATGGTTCTGGCAAATCTCGAGGCTGGCCACCGTCTCCTTGGCCGAAATCCGGTCGAAGATCTCCAACAGGTGCAGCAGCGCAACCAGCATCGTCTGGTACGGAACGGCCGTTATACTTCCAATCACGCAAATGGTCTTGATGATCCCGGCCAGCACCTCCACGTCCACGGAATTGCGACGACGGTCGGTCAAGTGACTCTGAAAAATTCAAAACCTCCAGAAACAAAAATCTCAAATTTCACCAAAAAAAACCAACCACAACCAGCTGCAAGTGGTCCGCAAAGGACCCCTCGAAGACCCGCCCGCCACATTGCAACAGCTTCACGAAATGTGACAGATAGCGCTTCAGCAGCCGGAACTGCTCGTCCGGATCTTCGTTCCGGCGCAGCCGGTTCAAGCGCTGCCCCAGCTTGGCCTTTACCAGACTGATGTCGGCGGAACGCATTTTAATCTCACGATGTTATCAACACAAAAAGATTATTTTTAAATTCACGATGTCTACTCAATTTTCAAAATGAAAAAAAAACACATTAAAAAATCCACGCGGAAGGAAAAGAGACGCGACCAAACTTCAGGCCAGCTGCGCTGCGAAAGGACGCATGGGTGGAGAAATTTTCAAAAAACCAAAGCCGCCTACTTCGACCGCGGGTGGCGGGTGGATCTACCTTATCGATAGTTGCTTCCGCCCAGTCAAATCAATCCGAATTCTGAAACGGAATCTAATTAGAATCGTATACAAATTCCGTTTCAAACGCAACAACCGGTTCCGTGTTCTACATTCTCAATTGATTAGTTATTGCTTATCGAGAAATTAAATGTGAGAGTGTGTGCGTGCAACATGGAGTTAAACTTTTCAAAGTGCCATGGTAATCTTCACAGCAACTTCACAGAAAGTTTAACTCCATGTTGCACACACTCTCACATTTAATTTCTCGATTGCGAGATAAAACCAATTTACTCCTTCGCTGTGACTGACAGGAGGTTACAGCCGCCGAACTACCGCTGTGTAAAAATCAGCAGGTTGAACTGAAATTCAGCGTTGATTTGGCTGTCAACCTGATTTGTTTTGAATATTTTTCGAAAAGTCAGCAAAAAACTCAAGGCAACCTTTGACAACAGCCAAAAATTTGTTCTGCGGCTGTCATGCGGCCATTCTTCTGCGGTCATATCAGCGCGCGTGAACTCTAATTATTAACGCCCGCGATAATATGTTTTGGTTGATTTAAACATTCCCTTATTTTGAATCAGATAATGAACAGGTTAAATCGACCATCACAAAAATATTTTCGTTTATATCAATTAAGCTATTTATTTCTTACCTGAAAATGGTATAATTTGCTTTTAATGTCGATTTTATGATGAAATAAAACAATTTCAAATTTCAAACCAATTTACTCGCTGTAGGTTATAATGAAAACATCACCCCAAGTTTGAGCGCCCTCTAGTGGGGGTTAATTTTGACGTTTGATTGCCTATAGGGGAACAGCATCTAATTCCAGCGTGCCTCTAATGTTGGCAGGTCAGAACTTTGACATTCAATTAAAGCTTATTAAAAGCGTTTTCAATTGAAATCAAGTTATAAATAGCTCAATAAGAAGTGAGCAAGCAAGTTTTTATCAAAAGTTTTGCAAAATAAGTTGTTTAAATAGTGAAATTCAGCAAATTGGACGGAGTTAGGAGCGAGTGCTTAACCTGCCAAACATACGAGAATTTCCCCTACATAATACAAACAACTACTGTATACGAAAATATCCAATGGTCAGCAGCGTCGGTAACAAAGAATAGACAAATCCAGCGAAAGCTCAACGCTGCTTTTTGATGGTGAGAGATTTGACAGCTCCCATACTAAATGTCTCGATTTTCATACTTTTTGTTAATTTTCTTCTAAAATGAAACACTTAACATATGAAAACTATATATTTTTGGTGCCCAAAATTCCTGCTGAATCGAATGGTGTACTTATCTCAATTGCAAATTTTTCGAACAGTTTTTATTTTAATAATATTCTAGACACATTTTGTGCACCTAATCAATCAATACTTTTATCATAAATAATCATTTTATTGCTTAAAAATTGAATTTTCCTGAGCTCCCTTATTCAAACACATGGAAGCTGTCATTTCTAACACCATTGGCCACCTAGCGGCCATTTCAAACTGGATACGTCTATAGTAAACAAATCTTTTAAAAGAATGGAAGGAGGGGACGAAAATGAGGTAGAGAGAGCAACATTTTTGCTTCTCCCAATTTTTTGACGTTTTGTGCAGGGTTGGATCAACAACAGTAGAGGCCAGCTGGAAATCAGAAATATGAAGTCCAAAACCGACTGCAAAATAATGCTGTTTGGTTACTTGGGTATTTCTGTGATTCTCTCTTCGTCATATTGGACGCCATCTTGGATAACATGCTCCTGGGTCACCGTGACCGATTTTCATGGTCATATTCGGGTTCAGCGGCCCGAAATTCATACTGTGATACTGTAGTTTGAGGTGCTGATTGTCTAAAATTCGCTGCAATCTGCAATAATGAACCTTGAAACACGTATGCCGTAAAATATAGGACTAGTCACAAGATACTACAGAAGCGCTGATATTTTGTTTTGCCCTCAAACGCAATATTAGAAAAAATAACAATTTATTTTTGATACATAAACTTTTCAATCAATTCACAAAGATTCAATTTTGTTTAAATATTTTTAGCTGAAATCTACTAAAAAAAATCAAATTTGAGTCGCAAATATAAAAAAATTACTTCAGTATTTATAAAAAAAACATGAAACAGATAAGCAGAATGTTTTATTTACTTGATTCCAAATGGTTTTGAATCCTCAAAATTTGAAAAAAAAATTCGACGTGTAGCAAGACATGTAGACAGAAATTTGATTCCTGGACCTTAAAACATTTTTTTTAATCTTGACTGATTAAAAAAAAAGAAAAACACATAATTTTAAGTCACATAAATAAAACAAAACGATTACTTGTGAATTTTTCCATCGCCAGGAAAAAAACGTTAAAAAATTACGTTTTAATAATGAAAAATGAAAAAAACGCAAATTCTTGTTAAAACAAAATCTTTGAATTCATTGATGTTTTGCTAATTTTAGACAGAATGTTGCAATACTGTTAAGTGCTTGTTCTGCTGCTGGAAATTATTATCAAAGCAAGAAAATGCTTTTGCTCATGTTTTCAGTCTGTTTTTTCTTCAGGAATCAGAAACCAAACTGTTAAATTTTCAAGAGCGTCTTTTCTTGGCCGCGTTTCTTTCCAGCTCCGTAGGGTATTTTAACCATTAGTGGATCCCCTAGCAGAGCCGACGCGCATTTTTCACAATTTTTCAATATTTTAAGCACTTTTTCATAACCCTTTGTACAAAACAATGAAATCTGAAGTCTTTTGAACACTTTTGACTATTTGTTTCATCAGTAATTTGTTTTTGAGCAGAAAAATAGCCACTTGAAAAAAAATGTTTTTTTGCCTGTTATGAACCCCCTTTTCCTATAGTGGACCCGGGCCCATAATCCGATTGTGGACCCGGGTCCACTATAGGAAAACTATTATTTTTATATCAAATTAAACCGATATTTGGTGTTTTGATGCATCGTGGAGGTCTTATGATAGAAACGAAACTATTGGCACTACGCCCCCCGGGGCATGGCCTTCCTCTAACGTGGGATTTCTGCTCCAGCGCCTCTGACGAGACAGGAGAAACCGGAACCGACGTTTTACTTCACCATCCGATAGAAGCTCAGTGGATAAGGCGGGAATCGAACCCGCGTCTCATAGCATCATCGGGATCGGCAGCCGAAGCCGCTACCCCTGCGCCACGAGACCCACCTTATGATAGATATAATGAATAAAAGATGGATTTTCTATCATAAACAAACATGTTTTGTTTACAAATTTGGCTTAATACAACAACAAAACTAACGGACATTTAAACACATTTATTTCCGAAAAAAAAACAAGAAAACGTTTCAAGAACAACTGTAAACAATAAAATGATTAAAAAAAGTAATTTTGATACACATTTTTCATAGATTTGTTTACAGTTACTGATAAAACTACGCATGTTTATTTTCAAAAAATGTTTTGTTATTGATTTATTCTTATAAAATATAATTTCAAACATTGATTATGATGCTTCTTTTAAGTACAATTAACTATAGTTTGTTATTAGTTATGATCTCTTACGGCTTCAGCATTTTTGATACTTTTAACATGAAAACAGCTATATTTATACTCATAATTGAAAAAAATATACAATTAGGTTGAGTACAACAAGCATTCATTGTTTGTTTAAGAGAAACTTTTGCTTAAATACACAGTAGGGTGGGTACGTTTTTCAAAAAGTTCTCGGATCAAGTTTTAGTATGGTTCCCCTTGTAGGGCATGCCCATAGGGACTTTCATGCCAAATATCAGCTCATTTGGTTGTAAACTGGCTGCGCGCATCAGGGTTAAAGTTTACATGGGAATTACTATGGGAAATTGGAACTTTTTGTTCAAACGCTCCTACAGGCCTGGGAAAATCACGCGCCAACTTCTGGTATGGTCAGGTCTATGGGAAATAGTCTGGAGAACACTTTTCCCAAAGAGAGCATATGGATTCGTTGTCCCTAGACCTGGCGCATCGGCAAACAATCCGATGTCTTCGGAATCAACGGTTTTCCCTCAAAAAGCATCAAATTTTCCTTAGCATGCTATGAAAGCTTGATGAATACCGCGACGCCATATGTCAGACAGCTACCACGTGGGTGAGAAACGGCTGGAATATTTAATTGCAAACCTTTTTTTAACTAGAAAATGATCATTCCGAGCAATCCTGATATTATTTAGTCGAATTCAGAATCTTTGCATAGAGAAATTGTATTTTTTGCAAATATTTCAACCACGTGGTAGCTGCCTGACGTATGGCGTCACGATGTTCATCAAGCTTTCATAGCATACTAAGGAAAATTTGATGCTTTTTGAGGGAAAACCCTTTGATTCCGGAGACATCGGATGTTTTGTCGATGCGCCAGGTCTAGAGGCAACGAATCTGTTCCTCCGGATGAGTGGACTGTATAAAATCGGTCTCGCGGTCAAGCAGTAATTTCGGGAGCAAAGGCAAAAACGCGTCCGTTTGCTAAGGTTACTACTTGAGACTGTTGGTTTATTCAGGTTTGTTGTGTGTGTCATTACAGAGATCGTGTGTTAGTGTGTGTGGGTCTCGCGCGCGCGCTTTGCACAGGGTGTGCCAAAAACGCCGCAGCAGTTTTGCGTGCTAGGGATGCGCAAGTTGCGCAACATCCTCCCCCGCGTTGAAATCGTATTTCAATCCTCGTCCTCGTCCAACGGCAGCAAACACACCTCGGTCACCGCACGCTTGAACTCCGCTCCATTCGCCATGCGCACCGTAACGACGCGAGTCACGCCGTCCTCTCCGGGGTGCGCGGTCACGATTCGTCCAAGGGGCCACTGCAGAGGCGGCGCGTTCTGGTCCACGAGCAGCACGAGTGATCCCTCCTTGATGACCTTCGTCTTCAGCCACTTCGATCGGTTTTGCAGCTCCGGCAGGTATTCAGCTGTCCACCGCCTCCAGAAGTGCTGCAGCATGGTCTGCACCAGCTGCCATCGCGACAGTCGGTTCTCCTTCAGGTGCGAGTAGTCTGGTTCTGGCACGGCCTGCATCTCGCGTCCGATCAAGAAGTGCGCTGGCGTGATCGCGGTGTAGTCCGACGGGTCGTCCGAGCTCGGCACCAGGGGCCGCGAGTTCAAAACAGCTTCTATCTGGGTCAGCGTGGTGTAGAGTTCCTCGTAGGACAACTTTCGCTCGCCGACAATCCGCTTCAGGTGGTGCTTGACCTGCTTCACGCCGGCCTCCCAGATGCCGCCGAAGTGTGGACTCCGCGGCGGGATAAAAGACCACTCGATTCCCTTCTCGACGCAGTAGCTGGTGATCTTCTTCGTGGCGCACTCGTTCTGGAACATCTGCCAAAGTTCGTGCAACTCCGTTTTGGCCCCGACAAAGTTGGTCCCGTTGTCAGAGTGCATCGTTTTCGGGCACCCGCGTCGGCTGGCGAATCGTCGCAAGCTCGCTAGGAAGGCATCCGTCGTCAGGTCCGAGACCAGCTCCAAGTGAATGGCCCGGGTCTGCAAACACACGAACAAGCACACGTAAGCTTTCGTGATCTGGGGCTTACGCGTGGCCGACGACGCCTTGATCCAGAATGGCCCGGCGTAGTCCACACCGGTGTTCGAGAAGACCGGAGCTGGCTGGACACGATACGACGGGAGGTCACCCATCAGCTGTGTCGTCTTCAACGGGTTCGCTTTGAAGCACACGATGCACTTCCGGATCACTTGGCGGATCGTACTCTTCACGTTGAGCGGCCAGAATCGTTGTCGTACAACTGCAAGCAGACCTCGTTGCCCGATGTGCAGGTTGTCCACGTGCAGTTCTCGGACGAGTGCTTCGGTGATCGGGTGCTTAGCCGGCAGCAGCATCTGGTGACGGCTATCGTACGGCACGAACGCCCGCTTGATCCGGCCACCAACTCGCAGAAGGCCGTCGTCGGGATCTAGGAACGCCTTCAGCCCGTTGAGTCGATGGTTTGTGTCCGCACCGTCCATCAGTGCGAGGATTTCTGGCTGGAATGCTTCGCGTTGAACCAGCCGTACAATCACGAGCGTTGCTGTGCGCATCTCCTTGGCGGTGAGTCGTCCCTTCACCACCTCCGTTTTGCGCGACTTGACGAACCTCGCCAAGCGCACCAAGTAGGCCATGCTTCTGACGATTTCCGTGAAACTGCTCAACTTGTCAAACATCGGGAAACGTTCGACAGGAACTGTCATGGCCAGCACTACTCCAGTTCGCATTTCCGGCAGCTCGTCATCCGGAATCACGATTTCGTCCGCAGCCGCGGCTACGGTTGTGCGTGGTCGGCCCTGCCACCACTTCTTGGACTTGATCAGCTTCTTCGGTGTGACTCCCGCGAAATCAAGTCGGCCGGGTTTTCGTGCGTAGCAACGTAATGCCAGTGGAAGTTTTGCGTCAGTTTTGGATTTCGCTTACCCGATTCGACACGAACGTCTGCAGCAGCTGCGGGAGTTTCTTGAGCCAAGCCAGGACGATTTGCGAGTCGCTCCAGAGGTGCACCGATTCGAACTTGAGTTCCGTGGCGCTCAGGAACTTCACGACCATTCTAGCGAGCAACAGTGCCGCCAGCAGTTCAGCTCGGGGGGTCGAGATGGTCTTCTCCTTGGGCTTCCGTTTCTTGGGCAGGATTCGAGACTTGCTGCAGATCAATCGCATCTCGGTCTCCTCGTTCGCGAAGAAGCCCTTCACGTAGATGCACGCACCGTAGGCCAGATCAGATGCGTCCGCGTACCCGTGCAGTTCTAGCTTGAGCGCGCCTTTCCAGGAGATCCATCTCGGCAGTCGCACTTCTCTCAGCGCGGTCAACTCGATGCGGAAGCTCCGCCACTTCTCGCCGATGTCTGTTGGGACCGGGTCATCCCACTCGATGTGCAGCTCGCCAACTTCTCGCAGGATCAGCTTCGCGTAAGTGATGACTGGCCCGAAGAATCCCAGCGGGTCGAAAATCTTGGCCAGCTGACTCAGAAGCTTCCTCCGAGTCACTTCTTCCAGGTCGTCGAAGTCGGGCACTGACACCGAGAACCAGTCCTCAAACGGGTTCCACGTAACGCCCAGCGTTTTCACGATCGTCTTCGAGCTGTCGTCGGTGACCTCGAACGAATTGCCACGCAGCTCTTCAGGGACCTCTCGCAAGAGGTCGGAGTGGTTCGCGCACCACTTGTGGGCGCCGAAGCAGGCTTTCGCTAGGAGCCCGGTCATCTCCCGTTGGAGTTCGCACGCCTCAGCAAGTGTATCGGCACCCGTCAGTACGTCGTCCATGTACGTTCCCTTGTCGACCACCTCGGCGGCCCTCGGGAACTCGTCTTCGTGATCTGCTGCAGCTTGTTTCAGCGCCATGGTTGCTTGGAACGGCGAGGGTCCCAGGCCGTACGTCACCGTGAGCAGCTCTCGAACGGTGAGAAAATCGTTCCGGTCGTACCTCCAAAAGATTCGCTGGTACCTTGTCTCTTCCGGATGGACGCGCACTTGCCGGAACATCTTCGGGATGTCGAGCGTTAAGACGAACTGGAAGCCTCTGAATCGGAGCAGGATCGCCGTCAGGTCGTTCTGGATTGTTGGGCCGATCCTCAGAACGTCGTTGATCGAGACGCCCGTGGACGTCTTCGCCGACCCGTCGAACACGACCCGCAGCTTGGTGGTCGTACTCGTGGGCCTCAGCACGCAGTGGTGCGGCAGGTAGAACGCCGATCCCGGGTCCTCGTTCGGTGCTTCTTCGATCTCTCGCATGTGTCCGAGTTGCTCGTACTCTCGGATGAACTGCGAGTACTGCTCCTTCAGTTCGGGCTGCTTGTCCAGTTTCCGCTCCAGAGCCAGAAAACGCCGCAGCGCCATCTCACGCGAGTCTCCCAGCTCGCGCTTGCGTTCGTTGAAAGGGTGACGTACCACGTAGCGCCCTTCCTCAGTTCGTTCGTGTGTGCGCTGGAAGTGCTCCAGACACATCTCGTCGTCCGCCGTCGGGGATGAGCGGATCTCGTCGCAGGCCTCCACCTTGTAGAAGCTCTTCAGCAGCTCGATGAGCGGCTCTTCTTCAGACGTCTGGCAAAGTGTGCGCGCAACGACCGTCGCATCGCTCGCAATCACACCTCCGGCAATCCAACCCAGCTTGGTGTTCCTCAGCACTGGTCGGTCGGGGCCGAGTTCGTATCGGCCGTCTAGTAGCAGGTTCCAAAAGTATTCGGCGCCGATCAGCATATCGACGCGTCCTCGTTTGTTGAACGCCGGGTCTGCCAGCACAAGTTCGCTTGAGATGGGCCACTCCGAGGCGTCGAAGGATTTCACCGGAAGCTCACCAGTGATTCGTGGGGTCACCAGGAAGTCCAGTTCAGCAGCAAAGTTTCCGTGGCGAGACCTGATGGTCGCGCGCAGTCGACGGCTAATCCGGGTTTTGTTGCCGTTCAGACCACTGACCGTGTAGTCAGCGGGTTTCAGTTTCAGGGAGAGAAGGTTCGCGAAGCGTTCGGTCACAAAATTCATCTGCGAGGCGGAGTCGAGTAGCACACGGCACGGGATGGGAGTGCTGCACTTGCCGTCAACCAAAACCACGGCAGTCGAGAGGACGGTTTGCTTCTCCGAGCTCGCAGCGCTCACGCACAGGGTTGTCGACGTTCCCGCTGCTGGTGTGTTGATCGTCTGGGACACTTCGGACGCTGGCGTCGTCGGAGCTGCGCTGTTCGCGACCTGGCTGGGACTGTCCTCGTGGAGCGAGCTGTGGTGCTTCTTGCCACAATGGCGACAAGAGCCGGACGAACACGCGCGGGTTCGATGGCCTTTCATCAAACAATTGAAGCAGGCGCCGCACTTTTTCAGGATCTCGTACTTGTCACTGACACTTTTGTTCTTAAAGACTTCGCACTTCCACAGTTCGTGAGCGGCCTTGCACACTGGACACTTTAGTTCGTTTCTCGAATCACTCACTGCCAGCGTGTGGCTTCTTCCCGCCGTTTTCGGCTTCGCACTCTCCTTCACTGGTTTCACTTTCGTGTCGAGCTTCTCGGAGATTCGACACTGCTCTTCCAGGAACGCCATCAACGCAGCGTAGGTCGAGAGCACGTTCTTCTTCTGCAAGGCCTCCCAGGACAACTGCAGCTTCTTCTCCATCTTGCCCACGATGAGGTTGATCAGCATCTGCTCGCCGAGCCCAGCCACCGGTAGTTCCTGGTTCCTCAAGGCATCAACGTTCTTCGTGCAGGTGTCGATCACCTTCCGCAGCTCCGCAGCATCCTCCTGGCTGATCTTGGGCAGTCCGTAGAGTTTCTCCACGAGCTTGTCCACGACGATCCGCTTGTCCTCGTAGCGCAACGTGAGCAGCGCCCAGGCGGCGTCGTAATCGTTGTTGTTGATCATCTCGTCGTCGATGATTCCGGCTGCTTTCTCTACGAGGCAGTCCCGCAGGTGGTAGAGTTTCAGGGCGGGCTCTTCTTGTCGGTAGCGGTTCATCAGAGTGGTGAACAGCGCCTTGAACGCGTACCACTTCTCGTAGGACCCATCGAATTTGGGCAAGGGCACTTGCAGCGGTGGGAGGTAGTGCTGGGCTGGCTGCTGGACCGGCGCTCCGGCCGCTGGGGCAGCTGGTTCCGCCTTCGGCACGACATCGATCAGCGTGCTCAACTTCAGCGACACGTCGTTGAAGACACCCTCGAACTCCACGTACTTCTCGGTTTGCACTATGTCTTGGTCTTCAGAGAGCGGCAGTGCGTAGATCTTGTTTTGCACCTCGTTGCACTCGCCGTAAATGTTCTCCAAAGCCCGCTTCTGCAGCTGGAGGAAGTGAACGTTTCGAACGTTCGGGTTCGGTTCCTCCTCGCTGTCTCTCAAGGCCGCACGCACACGAAACAGCTTTCCACGCACTGCCTCTCTCTGCTTCACTAGCGCCTTGAGTTGCGCATCCATCTTCCTCTTTTCTTCTTTCTTCTTCTTTTCCGACTTTTGTTCGGCCACAGACTTCACTCGCGGCGTCGACGGAGTCTTTGGTAGTGTTGGTGTCGGCGACGGCGACGGAGATAGTGGTGGTGTTCTTGGCGTTCTCTTACTTTTCCCGAACGGCGTGGACATCGTCCATCTCGCTCACACACTTTTTTCTTGCTGCCCGTCCGCCATTTGCAAAACCAACCCACGCCAACCAAAGCCGACCGAATCTTCCGGAAAAGTTCACTTTTTCACCTTTTCTTCGCAAATTCGGAACGCCTTCGGGCAATTCCGTCGGGATCGCACTTCCCGGGTCACTTCCGCCGTTCCCCGGAGGAGGCTACTCTTTTTCTTTTCGGCAGCAACGCGCACTTCCGCGTCACCAACATCCGATCGCGGATGTTTCAATCGGCACTTTTCTCGCGAAAAACAGAACCACGACGATTCCACCGGTTTTCCGCGTATCCGGTTCCGTAAGGACCAATGTTCCTCCGGATGAGTGGACTGTATAAAATCGGTCTCGCGGTCAAGCAGTAATTTCGGGAGCAAAGGCAAAAACGCGTCCGTTTGCTAAGGTTACTACTTGAGACTGTTGGTTTATTCAGGTTTGTTGTGTGTGTCATTACAGAGATCGTGTGTTAGTGTGTGTGGGTCTCGCGCGCGCGCTTTGCACAGGGTGTGCCAAAAACGCCGCAGCAGTTTTGCGTGCTAGGGATGCGCAAGTAGCGCAACAGAATCCATATGCTCTCTTCGGGAAAAGTGTTCTCCAGACCATTCCCCATAGACCTGACCATACCAGAAGTTGGCGCGTGATTTTCCCAGGCCTGTAGGAGCGTTTGAACAAAAAGTTCCAATTTCCCATAGTAATTCCCATATAAACGTTAACCCTGATGCGCGCAGCCAGTTTACAACCAAATGAGCTGATATTTGGCATGAAAGTCCCTATGGGCATGCCCTACAAGGGGAACCATACTAAAACTTGATCCGAGAACTTTTTGAAAAACGTACCCACCCTAATACACAGTTTTCTTCATTTTTGAATGTTAAATTAACAGGGGCCACTTTTGGAAAAATTAGGATTTTCGTTGTCCTATATTGGACCCCCCTAATTTTTGCTTGAAAATGAGCAGTTCTTCGCTTTATTTTAGTATAGTTCCTTAAACTTACATTATTTCGACTTACTGAAGTTAAATAACCAGTAAAAAAAAGATTGTATAGTTAATTCAATCATAAAATAGAAATGCTGTTTTGTTGTGAAAATGCTAGTGGCCATGTCTGATTTCAGATGTCGAACTCAAAACACTTATTTCGGCAAAAAGGACAATTCAATGTCAGTCAACATTGTTTTAAATGATGCTGAACATGCCAAATAAAAGATTTGTAGACAACAACACGCTTGAAATTGGGATTTTATTGATTTTTTCATCAAAAACCCTTCAGAGGGTCCACTAAAGGGTCCACTAATGGATAACGTACCCTACTCAACTTTACGATACAAGTGCTGTAAAGTATAATTTTGTAGCAAGAATTTAAGTTCTGAGCAGTTCTCTCAGATTTGGGTTATTCGATTTTTTTTGTGATTTTTATTCCGACTGAAACTTTTTTGGTGCCTTCGGTATGCCCAAAGAAGCCATTTTGCATCATTAGTTTGTCCATATAATTTTCCATACAAATTTGGCAGCTGTCCATACAAAAATGACGTATGAAAATTCAAAAATCTGTATCATTTGAAGGAATTTTCGTGATCGATTTGGTGTCTTCGGCAAAGTTGTAGGTATGGATATGGACTACACTGAAAAAAAATTATACACGGTAAAATTTTTTTTGGTGATTTTTAATTTCACTTTTTGTCACTCAATCTTGATTTGCAAAAAAAACATTATTTTTATTTTTTTATATGTTTTAGAGGACATCAAATGCCAACTTTTCAGAAATTTCCAGGTTGTGCAAAAAATCTTTGACCGAATTATGATTTTTGAATCAATACTAATTTTTTCAAAAAATCGAAATATTGGTCGCAAAAATTTTTCAACTTTATTTTTCGATATAAAATCAAATTTGCAATCAAAAAGTACTTCAGTGAAATTTTAATGATATGCACCGTTTTCAAGTTAAAGCCATTTTTAGGTAACTTTTTGAAAATAGTCGTAGTTTTTCATTTTTTTTTGTTTGCCCACTTTTGAAAACAAAATATTTTTGAAAAGCTGAGAAAATTCTCTATATTTTGTTTTTTTGAACTTTGTTGATACGACCCTCCTTAATTGCTGAGATATTGCCATGGGAGTGTTTAAAAACAGAAAAAAATATGTTTTCTAAGTCTCACCCAAACAACCCACCGTTTTCTAACGTCGATATCTCAGCAACTAATGGTCCGATTTACAATGTTAAAAAAAGCAAAATATAGAGAATTTTCTCAGCTTTTCAAAAATATTTTTTTTCAAAATTGGGCAAACATGTGCACTAATTTAAAAAAATGAAAAACTTCGACTATTTTCAAAAAAGTCAACTAAAAATGGATTTAACTTGAAAACGGTGCACTTTATCAAAATTTCACTGAAGTACTTTTTAATTGCAAATTTGATTTTACATCGAAAAAATGAAGTTGACAAATTTCTGCGATCAATATTTCGATTTTTTTTAAATCAGTATTGATGAGAAAATTTAAAACTCGGTCAAAGATTTTTTGGACAACCTGGAAATTTCTGAAAAGTTGGCATTTGATGTCCTCTAATACAAACCAAAAAAAATAAATAAATAAATAAATAAAAATAGTGTTTTGCAAATCAAGTTTAAGTGGTTAAATAAAAATCCACCAAAAAAAAATTTACCGTTTATAATTTTTTTTTCAGTGTAGTCCATATCCATACCTACAACATTACCGAAGACACCAAACCGATCAAAAAATTCCTTCAAAAGATATAGAATTTTGAATTTTCATACGTCATTTTTGTATGGACAGCTGCCAAATTTGTATGGAAAATTATATGGACAAACTAATGATGCAAAATGGCTTCTGTGGGCATACCGAAGGTACCAAAAAAGTTTCAGCCGGATTAACAAATACAAAAATTAAAATTAAAAAAAAAGACCGATTTCGTAGAGAATTGTTCTTCTGAAAACTAAAACTTTAGGCACTTGTGTCGAAAAGTAATACTGTTTAATCCTTTTTTTGTGATATTTTACGCAACCCTTCATAAATGTAATAATAAATGATAAATTTTCATAAAAATATTTTTCGATGAGTTATAAATATTATAAATGGTAAATACATTACAAAACACTTACCGTTTGATTAATACCGAATTCAAAACATTCAAACATAATACTTACGCGTCAGCCTATCTGGAAACCTGAACATTGATTGGTTTCTAATCATGTTAAAAGAACTTTTGGTTGGTCATGGACAGATGCCTAAACTGATCGGAAACTTGAATGAACGAACTTGTTTATTAGACATAAAGAATGATTTTGCATCATTTGTGACGATGTTGTAATAAAAAATTTGTGTGGGAATTTGTATGAGCAAACTCACTATTTGTTTTAGAATTTTTGTAGTTTTTTTTTCATTGGGTTTTAAAAAACAAAGCAAAAACAACGGTAAATAATTAAAACATTACGAAAGGTATGTTAATATCCCGCTCCTGGCACAAGATACAGTGTGCTGCAAAATTACTCCAAAATGTGTTTTTATTTTTTAATTATTATTAGATTAATATTGAGCACGCCCTTTGCAAACACCAATAAATAATGTGATGATTTAGATTTTTGGACAATGAAATTCTCAGATGAAAACAATTATGCAACTAGATTGAATTAAAAAGTTATGAAATAAATACTTTGTTTGATAATTCATATTTAAGAGATATTTCTTTTTTATTTGTGAAGAAAAACAACTTTTCTTCAGTTCGGGTCTGAATCGTCTCAAACCATGCAACCTGAAATGACTCAGACAAGAGGAAGAACTTTTCGTTGCACCTGTTCCTCGGATAAATCACTTAGCGCGATCCCTCTCGATCGCACGATCGCTCTCAGCAAGGTACTTGACTTGGCGGGGGTGGAATTCCCGCCTCTAGGGCCGTCGTCGCATCCAGGTCAAAATTCCACGGTCCCTTGACGATCACCGCCGTGTGGGTGCGATCTTCCCTCGTTGTTCGTGTATCCCATGCGGTGCGAGGAGGTTCCTCTTTTTACGGCTATATTGGGAATTTTTCAAGTGAAATATATGTGTCTCTGTATTGGTGTTGGTGTGGAAAAGCCGATTTTCCGACATTTTACTATAATTAGAGCTCCTCGGGGTGTTTCTGCCAAAAGAGAGGAGGAGAAAAAAGCGCGCTACGGGAGAGAGTGAGAAACGCGCGGTTCACGAACGGAGGTAGCAGAGATTTTCTATTTTTGTAAACGTTCTGATCACTCGACGGGTGAGGAAACTCTGCGCTGGTGAGCGCGTTCTTTTACATGTGTTGAGGAAAACACGTCACGCCAGCGGTACATACCGTTTGTAGGTTTTTCTTTTTCACGAAAAATCGTCGCGAACAAAAATATGCCTAAAAATAAAACGCGCTGGTTGCGAACCACGTTTCAACACCGCGCCCTGCTGGTCTGCACTGGCAACACTGCCCCAATATTGAACTTCTCGCGTGTGGACCGGATGTGCCGGATGAGAGCCACTTCACCGTTGAAATTCCCCGAGCGCTCCATACTTCTTTACATTCCATACGTTTCAAAGATCACTATTGAATGCAAGGAAGCATGGAACTTTCGCAGGTTTGCACGAAGATCACGCGAAGATCGCACGAAGATCACTGATTTTTGCACACCGCACGGACTGATTACGTAACTCTAACGAACATTTAGCGATTTTGGCGATTTGGACCATTTTTGAGGGTACGACTGACGATCTGGACGGCTTGCAAGCTGATGAGTAACTGATTCGGTTCAAGCCGGCTCGATCGGATCACGAGAAGCGTCATGGCTCTGCTGGCCGATTCGTCCATATGGTGAGCAAATTGCGAGTAAGTGAAGAAGAGAGACAAGGATGAATAATTTATGTAAAAATTTGGAACATTATGTAAAGACAACGGCTCCGTCTGGGACGAGTCCTCGAGTCATCCTTCCGAAGAAGTGACGGGGAAAAAACAAAACAAAATCATAAATGTGCGTCGTATGTTGATCACATGTTGGCCGGGATCTCCAGCGATCCCTTCTTTTCACTTCTCGTCCACGTCGCTAGAGCACAGTTTTATTGCAAACAGGCCAAGATCCGAGGGCAAAAACGCACGCAGAGAGCAGATCTTGCTGCATTCTTGGGATTTAAACAAAAAGTCTGGAACTGACGCGCAAACACATGTGACAAACTGCTCAAAATCGAAGGTCAATCCAGCTTTTTTCCAGCCGTTTACAAAAACTGTCCTCAGAAACGACTCGCCAAATCACTGATCACTCCGACTATTACATAACTCTTCGCAGAACCAAAAGCCAAACTACCGCGAGGTCACCACAACCATTTCTTCACGTACAAACACCGTGTGTCCCCCCGGCTGCCAAACTAGAACTGACCGAGGCCACTTGGAGAAACCAACTTGGAACCCCGCGGCCGGAGAGATCCGGAATGTGTGTCCCACAGAAGCCAGAGCCAGCGAAGGTGATGTGCACCGCTCGAAAACCAAATATAAAATGCACACTGGATGCATTAAAATTCTAGCCCGGAACGCGGGCGCGACGACCGGCGACGACGACGACGACGACGGCCGCGCGCGTCTTCGAAGGGGTCTCTAAAAATGGCCAACCCACACCATCATGTGCGCGAGATCGGGGAAAACTGCGCGCGCAAACGCGATCTCGCGGTAAGGATCGCGCACAGCAGTACTAACACCAGCGCAGAAATTTCCTCTCCTGGTGGTGGTGGCCCTCTCGAAGATTTTCGGTCCGTAGGCGAAAGTATAAAATTAAATCAAGTGTGTTCTGAAAGGAAACTGGCAAGATGAAGAAAAAAAAAACCAAAAAAAAATGTCAAGTAGATCAACCACGGAGAACTAGCGTGGAGTACGCACCAGGGAGTCCCTTAACGTCCCACTTATCCAAACGCAGCGTTCAGATGTAATCCTCGCTGGATGGAAGGCGGAGTTTGATATAATTATTAAATAATCCTATGTCTGATAAAACATACAAACAAAAAATGATGCAAAGCTAAATAAATTATTGCACATAAAAAATCAATGCCCACAAAAATCCAACGTAATTTTGAAGTATTTACAAACGTCCTTAAAAATGTTTTACATCCTCAAAACAACTAATTTGAAAAAAGGAAAACAAATTTGTTTGTTCCTTCTAACCCACCCTGCAAACAGAGATACGCGTTGTAATCGCGCGCTGATGAAAGTTCGAGTCTCCTGCAGTCTCTCGTGTTCTTCTGTGGTGATTTACTCGTTAGGGGGGTGGTGGCGGGACTGCGACTTTTCCTTCTAAATTATTCGACCGGTGTGGGGGAGGTCTCTGCTTTGCGGGTGGAACTTGGGAAAATGGATGTATAAGGTCGCGTTGCACGTGTTGAGTACTAATTTGAAAATCTAATGACGTGATTTGATTCTATCAGAGGCATATTGGACATTTAGAAAAATGACACGAAAAATCTTACTTAAATCAGGAGTTTCTTTTAAAGAAAAACAAACCTGCTTTATGATTTTAAATATTTGAGGTATCTTTAAGAATTTAGAGCGTCCAATTTCCCGGGGTTACAAATTTCCTGGGAATAAATTCATTGAAAATTGTTCTGATTTTGGCTCTGATCAATATTTTATTGTACAAGCATCCCACATATTCGGAACACCCACAAATTTGGAACACTTTTGTGGTAATTTTTCAATAGGATGCAAAATGCAACTTTTCTGTCGTCCCTGCTATTTTTAGGACCTTCATTTGGACATTCTCTAAATAGAACAAAAAACCTAATTTTAAGCAGCAAAACACTGCCTCCAGATCGCTTGTTCCATAATTCTGGAGTTTTTTTTTTTTTTGAAAAGGTCCAATAAACCAAATTTTAATTTTTGGCTTTTTGGGTGTTTTTTAATACCCCTGACTCAAGGCTGTTTCAAAAACACCCAAAAAGCAAAAACTGGAAATTTGGTTTATTGGCCCTTTCCAAAAAAACTCCAGAATTGTGAGATGTTATTGTGCCTCACACAAAAAAGTTATCAGTCCATGTTTAAAACATCACTAAGCTTGAGTTATATTGGTTTCAGAGTGTTAAGTCATTTTTTTTTTATTTATTTTTTTTTTTTTTGAAAAAATATTTACCCCTGGAGAGAAAAAAAAGTTTGTTTACATCGTAAGAAAAAAGTGTTCCGAATTTGTGGATTTCAAGGGTCAATGTTTTTTTCTTAAAAAAAATTATATAAAACGTAAAAATGTACAGCCGTTCTATACATAAATCGAAAGATCGCAAGAAAAGCTTTCACATGAAGGGAAAAGCAAATCATTATGTTCAATTACTGATTTTCCATGATTTGTTGAAAATTAGGTATATTCCCGTACTTGCAGAATTGCAGAATTTCTGCAGGATCTGCAGAATTCTGCAGCCAGCATAAGGTACTTTTTTGCAGCACGTTCCCGTTCTTCTCAGCTCGCTCTCTTCATCTCTCTCTTTTGCAGAAGTTCTGCAAGGAGAGAAGCGGCAAAACTTTTGCCTGGGTAGCGCGTTCCAGTACTTTTTCTGCAATATTGTACACAGTTGAGTGAATTTACTCAAATTGGGTATTAAAGTTCTTTAATTATTTCAAAATATTAAAAAAAATGGTTGCCAAAAAAGTAATTATAACAAGTTTGCCTCTAGAAAAGGGAAATTATTTTTTTACGCAGCACAAAATTTTATTTAAAAAAATCAAGGATGTATTATTTATTAAGTAACTAGAAATTAATTATGCTTTGGTAGAAATTATGCATTAGAAACAACTCAAAACTTTTACATTAGGTAAACAATTTTACAAATGAGAGTGGCAGGTACGCTTAATAAATATGATTGAAAAAAAAGACAAACAAAGGTTTAATATAGAAGGGATCAAAAATACATGTTTTAATAGCAGAATGTTTGAAAGATTATTCAGGATAACATAAATAAATTATGACTGGATGTCACATGAGAGAACAACGGTGACGCAGCGAAATTGGCAAATTAAAAAAAAAATAATCACAAACTCAATTTTAAAACACATAAATTAAGAAATCTGGAAATTAAGAAATCCATAATCAAACATATAAAAAACTAATATTTTCAAATTGAGAAACTTTTAAAAACATAAATCAGATATTTGAGAATTTTAAAAATGCAAATAATTCCGAAAAATAAAAAAATAATAAATCACAAATTCAAAGTTTATAAATTCAAATAATTAAAACTAAATATTTCAAAATGATTAAAATTTCAAAAATCCTAATTTTAAATTTTTTAAAAAGGTCGAAAAAAATTTAAATAAAAAACCAAAGTTTGAATATTTATGAGTGCAGAACATCAAAAATTCAAAAGCTATAGATGAATTGAAAAAAAGAAATTTAAGAAATTATAACTTAAAAAATAAGTAAAATTAAAAAATTCTGTCAATCAAAAATAAATAAAATAGAAACAGTCAAAATTTCCAATCTATAAATCGTCTAAATTTGTGTTTCTAACCTAAAATATGACTCCAAAAAATGTGTATTTTTCATGATTAGGAATTTAGGAATTAAAGAATTAAAAAAATTAAAAATTGAAGAATTTTAGAGTTTCAGAATTTTAATTTCGACAATTTGGTTAATTTGGTTCATATACAAATTGGTAGCGCCGTTAAAGGTACAATTCAAAATCAATTTATGATCAAAAATAATTCCTAAATAAATATTTATTTGAAATTATTAAACTCAAAAGAAATGTTTCTTTCAAAAGTTTTTAAAAACTATTTGTTTTTAAAGTACATTTTTTGTTGGGGTACTAGCCGTGCTGTAACACTATGGCTTAAGTTTTATCAGGTAAAAATAATAACCATAAAAAAACGCTTTATCATTTACATGAATGAACTAAGCCTGAAATCGTTAACATAAAAGAAATCGTTCTCATAAAACCAGACATAAAAAACTACCCCAAAATCATTTATTATTACAACTAAGGCTGGTACAAATATTTTTAAGAGTTTTTGTCACCCCCTCTTCAAAATTGGTCCGAAAAATCAGTGGGCAAAAAAAATATTTTTACAATAAACTTCAAAATTTCACTGAAAATTCAAATGCAACCAACTGAAATCAAATTAAAATACATTCTCCTGCGTTTAAAATCATTTTTAGCATGTTTGTGTTTATTAAAAAATCTTAAGATTTTTTGAAAATTTTCGATGCAAAATCCTTTTTTTCGATACAATTTTTGTTTTTGTCAGATCTCCCCCCCCCCCCCAGGGCCAGGGCCAGGGCCAGGGTCGAGGGACAAAAACTTTTTTAAATATTTGCATCGGCCTAATAATAAAATGCTTCATTTCACCCAACTTGCAAACTTTATGTGAGCGTGTAGTCAACATCCACCACACCAAATTGCAGTAACATTTCAACAAGAAAGAGAAAAGAGAGCTTGCAGAAAAGTACGGGAACGGTTTTGCTGCAACTTCTACCTCTCTCATTGCAGAAGTTCTGCATGAGAGAAAAGTTACTTTTGTTGCAGAAAAGTACGGGAACGCTATGCTGCCGTTTTTGTGCAGAATTGCAGAATTCTGCAGTACGGGAATAGACCTAATGTTGAAAAGAACTATTCAGTACTGTTTATTTTGGTGATTTAAAGTGGTTTGTTTCGTCATATTAGAATGAAAAGCAAAGTAAGAAGTTTTCTAACAGATCATCATCATCATGATTGTGAATTGAAAACTTTTAGTTGGTAGTATGCTCCAAAATGGTTCGCGCCATCTTTTTTATGCAATATCATTAGGTATTTGGACAACTTTTATCAAGTTTAGTAGTTAAACAAGTGCATGGCCGTCTTAAACCCACCTCCCCTTCTAATTTATACATAAGTAAGAGCCAAATTTAAACTTTTACGAGCATAAACCTTCAAGAATCGGTATGGATTAACTAAACTCTCAAAAAGTTTCTGGTTTAGTCGACGCGAGCTACGGATGGGTTCGAATAAATTAAAAATAACTGATGTAATGACCGAATCTCGGGAGAAACCTGGCTGCTGGCAGTCGTATATAGCCGTAGTCAGACCAGGCACGACCATTAGCGTTGTATTTCGCTTTTAAATATATCGCGTTCTCTCCTGTTGGTTCTGGCCAGCAACGACCGACCAACGGAGCTTACATATCTGTATAGTGGCATCTGTAAACCAGCCAAAACCGTCGTCCCTACTGCTGAAAAACGTGCCGAGGCGTGTGCGCTAGATTTAAACTAATCCGACTTCAAAAAGAAGAGCCAAGAAAACCAACCAACGGCGTTCGTTGGACGTGTTGCGAGCTCGTCGTGTTCGAAGAAAAATGTTTCTATTTTCGTCGAAAAATTCAATGTTTGCCCATCCAAAACAGCTTGTCAATGAATTGAAGCAGCGAAGCGAAATTATCGTGATTTGCGCAATGTTTACTATAGAGCAAAAAATCACCACCCAAATGCTGAGAGAAATTAAGGAGCAAAATATTTTGCGAAAAAAAAATTCATCGAATTTACAAAAAAAAATTTACAACCATGATCAGTCATGTAAACCAGGGGATACTTTCTGCGCTTGCGAAAACTGCTCACTCCATCCTCATTTGCATGTGTGTAATGCCAGTGACCGTTCTTTCGGTAGTAGTGGTAAAATCCGAAAGTTTATTTTTAAATCCCCTAACGATTGTGTTTCATTTTGTACATATTTCCACTCGACTAATGTCGTAACATGCTTTTACATTTTCATATTTTGCATTTTTAGGTGCATGTGTGGTTTGCCATATTAATTTTTGTTGGCATTCATGCGTTAATTGGTGCGCTAGTCGATCATAAAGTTGCATTTTGTATACGTTGCTCAAAATGAATGTTAGCTATTTTTTTCCAACAAAAGTGGAGCAAATAATTTTATTATGACAGATTTTGACTGCCCTCAAATTGTTTGCAAATAATTAGTTTCGAACAGAAACTGTTTTCCCCCTTTAAATAGTCAAAAAATTAACTTAAGTTTAAAGACTTCTATCAATAGGTGTACAAATTTTATTTAAAGTTTTTGGAACACTCTAAAACAAAATAATAATATAAAGGCCAAATACGAGTCTCATCATAGCGATTTGAAATACTTTTAGGTTTTTTATTTTGAAATTTTAATGCTAGTGTTAGGGTATTTTTTACTCTTGAACATTTTTTAAATCTCTTTTGATGGTATTAACATATGAGTTTGCAAGAAAAAAATGCAAATGTTAAATTACTGTCTACAATCCTGCAAAAATTTGGCAGGATTTTGTTTCAAAATTGAGTCTAAGGCCGAACATTTAAGATTTGTAGTTCCTGAGCTAACGTCCTGAAGGGATGTGTGCTGAGTAAATAAAAATCGTGTGCTCCTTCAAAATCTAGTGAATTTTGGTGCAAAAGTTCCACTTTATCGCTACTCGGAGGGTTATATCAATTAACGAAGCTCAGTGAAAAGTGATGTTGCTGCTCTCTCGGCTGAACTAGTGTTTGCCTCTATTTAATTTCACTTTTTGTGCTGATGTTTACACTTCGTAAATCATTAAGTTGAACTCAGCCAGCACGCCACAAGCTATACTCCCTTCAGAAGTCTCTCTGAGTTCCAGTGCTCTGCTATAATGAGTAACCGCTCAACTCGCTCTAACTCAGTGCCGTCACTGGCATCACTGTTCGAACTCGAGAATGGGAATCAAAACAAACGATCCCGCAAAGAACTTAACAAGGATTCTGTGCCAACAATGTCGCTGGAAGACCTTTGGACCAAAATTGAGTCCAAAATGGACTCGTTCAAGCAGGATTTCGACAAACGCATCGATGGACTGGAAACGCAACTTTCGCAGCTGAAGACGGAGTGCACTGCAAGGATTGATGATCTTTCGGAAGCTGTTGTCGAAGTGCGCGCCGACTTGAATCTCGCTTCAAACTGGATTGGGCGGGTCGAGAAGTACCAGGACCTCATCATTACCGGCGTACCCTACTCACCGACGGAAAATCTCAAGACTGTCTTCCGTGATATTTCAGCTAAGCTCGCATACGATCCACTCGATGTCCCAATGGTAGATCTCAAACGTTTGGCCAAGCCCCCCATCGCTGCCGGATCCGCGCCGCCGATTTTGTGCCAGTTCGCCATTCGCAACGAGAGAAATGCCTTCTACAGCAAGTACCTCAGCCTAAGGAACCTCAACCTCGAGCACATCGGCTTCAACAACAAGAACCGCATTTTCATCAATGAGAATCTAACCCCCCAAGATCGCGAAATCCGTACTGCTGCTATCAAGCTGAAGAAAGAAGGTCGAATCCAGCAAGTGTTCAGCAGAGATGGAGTTGTCCACGTCAAGTCTAGAGGAGGTCCTGCTGAAGCTTGCTACACCGTTGAGCATCTGAGATCCTGCAGCAAATAATCCCTTTCCAACAAGCTACTCTTTTTCCTTCCATTCTTCCCTTGTATCCAATCCCCAAAATTCCCCCATGTTTTCTTCCGTCCTAAAAGCAAAAAAAAAAAAAAAAGAGAAATGCAAAAAAAAGAAATGCAAAAAAAAATAAAAAAAAAAAAAAAAATAAACAAAATAAAAAAAAAACGCAAAAAAAATACAAAAAAATAACTATTAAAAAGTCCGTAGGTGACACAAGCCAAGTGTCGCTGAGATAGAGGACTCAGCCGTAGGAGAAACCCGACTCCTTGTGGGTCGGTCGCCTGACCTACAATGCGTCCTGCGGTCACTCCGTAGGGGTGCGCAGGACGTGGTAGGTTAAGTGGTTACTCCGTAGGGGCGAGCTGAACCCCCGAGCCAGTGGAGGCCACTGACGGCTGTTCCAAAACAAACCCTTTTCCTTTTACGCTTTTCTTTTTCCTTCCCCAAGTTTCTCCTATGAATCCGTTTCCCAGTTATCCTTGACTCCATTTTCCTCTCCTAAAAGTCAAAAAAAAAAAAAAAAAAAAACCAAAAAATAAATAAAAATAAAAATCAAAAAAAAGAAAAAAACAAAAAAAAAAATAAAAAAAAAAACGCAAAAAAATACAAAAAAAAAAATCTATTAAAAGTCCGTAGGTGACACAAGCCAAGTGTCGCTGAGATAGAGGACTCAGCCGTAGGAGAAACCCGACTCCTTGTGGGTCGGTCGCCTGACCTACAATGCGTCCTGCGGTCACTCCGTAGGGGTGCGCAGGACGTGGTAGGTTAAGTGGTTACTCCGTAGGGGCAAGCTGAACCCCCGAGCCAGTGGAGGCCACTGACGGCTGTTCCAAAACAAACCCTTTTCCCTTTACGCTTTTCTTTTTCCTTCCCCAAGTTTCTCCTATGAATCCGTTTCCCAGTTATCCTTGATTCCATTTTCCCTTCCTGAAAGTTAAGTTCCGGTGGACCCTGAGACGAGTATATCCCCGTGCAATCTGGATTGTGGACCATTTGCGATGTTGGCCTGTTGCTGTTGTTGCTGCTGTGTTGGTGCTGAGATGTCGGTTGTTGCTGCCTTCCTGACGTGGCGATGTGATGTTTCGTTTGCTGGTTCCTTCCTGCGGGCGGCTATTGTTGATTCAGTGCTGATCAAAGTTCTTTACTGTGATCCTAACCTCTGAGTGAGTTATTGCCAGCACCATTCACTAGTTTTTTTGGAGGAGTTCTTTGATATGTTTCTATGCTTTTTCAATTTAAAAATTATAGTTTTAGTTTTAGAATTAAGTTTATTTTCTCAAATGTTGAATCTGATTCTGTTGTTGTGTACAGGTTAGGTTTGCGCCTTCCTTCGATTTACCTTTATAATGGCTAGTTCAACAACTGGAAATGCCTCAGCTAACCAATATATAACAAGAGCTGTTGTAAATGCAATCTTTGATAATACTAAACTAAACATTTGTCAAATCAACGTACAAAGCTTGTGTGCAAGAAATTTAGTTAAACTTGAAGAATTAAGACGAGTTTTCAAGGATAGTAAAGCGGATGTTGTTTGTTTTACTGAAACATGGCTTGATACCTCCATTACTGATTCTTTAATCGCAATTGATGGTTACAACTTGATACGAAATGATCGTAATAGACACGGAGGTGGCATTTGCGTTTATTACAGAGAAGGCCTTCAATGCAGAGTTGTCGAAAAATCAAAATCCGTACGTGAGACTAGTTCAACCGAATTTTTGTTACTTGAAATTGAATGTCTCAATGATAAATTGTTAATGGGAGTGTATTACAATCCCCCAACTGTTGATTGCTCTGAAATTCTTTCTGCACAAATTTCAAAATACTCAATGAAATATAAAGCTTGCTTCCTAATAGGAGATTTTAACACCGATCCAAATAGATCTGGCGCGAAATCAAAGCGCTTCAATGATGTTTTAAGTGGACTAGCTTTTCATTTTGCTAATAGGGAACCAACTTATTTCTATCAAACAGGATGCTCTCTTCTTGATCTACTATTAACTGATTCCCCAAATCAAATTTCTAAATTCAACCAAGTCTCCATGCCAGGCATTTCTCATCATGATCTAATCCTAGCTTCACTTGAATTTTCTTTTACCATACCTGAAAATCGTTCTTATTATCATGACTATAATAATATTAATTATGCTGAATTAAATGAAGCCTTCAGCAGAATAAATTGGGCAAACTTTTTGAATTGTGCTGAGCCAGATATACTTTTAGAATTTTTCAATGTAAATATGCTAAATCTATTTACGCAATTTGTTCCTTTAAAGGAGTTCAAAGTACGCAAAAATCCATGGTTCAATGCAGTCATTGAAAAGGCCATGATTGATAGAGATCTATCCTATAGGAACTGGAAACGTAGCAAATCCATTGAAGACAAAAATCATTTCAAAATTTTAAGAAATAGAGTAAACTCTTTAATCGAAAAAGCTAAATCTGATCATAGCAATCGTATTCTCAACACAAATGTTCCAAGTAAAAACTATGGAGTAATATTAAAAACTTAGGAATAGCAAGTAAAACTAAATCTCCAGTTGTCTGCAACAGCTCAGTTGAAAATATTAACCAATATTTCTCTTCAAACTTTTCGCCTTCTCAAGGTGATTTTAACTCTAATTTAGCCGCTGTGGATGGTTTTCATTTCCGCGCTGTTGAAGACTATGAAATAGTGAATGCAATCTCTTCAATTACTTCTAATGCTACTGGATTAGACAACATTCCAATACGATTTATTAATCTTATGCTTCCACTCATCCTACCAATGGTCAAACATCTATTTAACACAATTATTACAACTTGTATTTTTCCTCGGGACTGGAAAAAGATTAAAGTAATTCCAATTAAGAAAAAATCATCGTCATGTGATGTTACTAATTTAAGGCCTATCAGTTTGTTAAGCTCACTTTCTAAAGCATTTGAAAAGATAATTAAATATCAGCTTACTGAACATGTTAATAGGTATGATCTTCTTCATCCATTGCAGTCTGGATTTAGAAAAGGTCATAGTACAGAAACTGCTTTGATTAAGGTACATAATGATCTAGCACGTTGTATTGATAGACGAGGCGTTGCTGTTCTTCTTCTTATTGACTTTTCTAAAGCGTTTGATCGAGTATCCCACACTAAGCTCTTAAACAAATTGGCCACATCATTTGGACTTTCCCGACCTGCCGTGTTGCTAATCGAATCTTATCTAAGAGATCGATCTCAATCTGTTTTTCTTAATGGGTTTCATTCTTCTTTTGTTGATATTCTCTCCGGTGTTCCACAAGGTTCAGTACTCGGACCTTTACTTTTCTCGTTGTTTATAAATGATTTACCTCCAGTTTTAAAATTTTGTTCTGTGCACCTCTTTGCTGATGATGTTCAAATTTATCTTTGTTCTGATGCAAATATTAACATTGCTGATATGCAAAGAAAAATAAATAGCGATTTACTAAAAGTACAGAGCTGGTCAGAAAAGAACTTGTTAGCAATAAATCCCGCAAAAACTAAAGCCTTATTAATAAGTCGTCTCAAAACACCCCAAATCCTCCAGAGCTTTTCCTCAAAAACGAACTGCTCGAATTTGTCGATCATGCTTGTAATCTTGGCGTCATCTTTAGAAATAACCTAGATTGGGACAAGCAAATTAATTCTCAAATTGGAAAAATTTATGGGTCTCTGAAACAATTGAATTTAACTACAAGATTTCTTAATTCACATACTAAACTTAAACTGTTTAAATCTCTGTTATACCCACACTTCATTTTTGGTGATTTTATATATCCTAACGCAACTGTTGAGTCCCTAAATAAACTCAAAGTGGCTCTAAATTCCTGTGTCAGATATGTTTACAATTTATCTCGATATCACCGAGTATCACATTTACAGAAAAATTTAATTGGCTGCAGTTTCTCTGACTTTTACAAGTACAGATCATGTCTAACACTCTTTAGAGTAATGCACACAGGTGAACCTAATTATCTTAGTTCCAATATAATTCCTCTAAGATCATCCAGATCTAAACAATTCCTAATACCTCAACATTATTCTACTTATTATAGTCAATCATTATTCGTTAGAGGCATTTCAACCTGGAATCTATTACCTTTAAATATCAAAACAAGTATGTCTATACCTTATTTCAAGCGCAAACTCCTGGCCGAACTCAACAACCCGAATCAGTGATACATTTGAGAAAATGTGTAGTAAATTTGAGAAAATTAGCATTAATTTATTTAAGTTAAGTGAAATTGAATAACTCCATCACTAAGTGAATTCTCGCCACAATGTAATGAATTAAAAGGCACGTGCCTTATATTACATGAATAAATAAACAAATAATAATAATAATAACGTTATTTGAAAATAGGGGGATTGCTAAAAAAAATTTTTAGGAGGTACAATAATGGATTGACAGGTTGACCCGGTTGACCACTCAAATCCCATTTTTAAGTTCCCGACTTTTCGAGAACCTAAGATATTGGGATTTTTTTTTTACCTGAAAAAATCAAATCAAAACCTGTTTTTAAAAAAATCTATATTTTCAATATGTATGTTTTTTGATATTTTCAATATGTAGAACAAAATTTCTAATCAGTCTTTACAAAATAGATGAACGAAACATTTAATTTGAATGTTATATTACAAGAAATGAAAAAGGGAATAGCAAAAAATAATTTAATTACTCTTGTTATCAAGAAACGCTTTAAACATGATTACAGTTATTATTTTTAGAATGAATTTGAAAATATTTAGGAATTCAACATGATTTCATGTTTCTATTAAGTTCCCTTTATTTTTTTGTAAATCTGTTTTTTTATCAACGTTGATTGAACGACGGCAGTATTTAAATGCTTTAAGTTTTTTTCAATGAATGATCCAGTTTAATAATGTTTTAATTTATGCAAAATATTTAGAAGAGAAATGTTTTTTTAGCACAATTTTTTTAACCTTAAATTATTTTTTGCGATATACATATATTTTTAAAAATTGAAAAGGTATTTTTTCCATTTTTCATTCAGAACGAAAAAAGTGTAAATTTCATTTGATATTAAGGTTTTTCTAGTTAGTGAATATCGAGCTTTATCTATATTAATTTACCCATACTTTATATTTTATTTTTTTATGAAACAAACAATAAAATTTCAAATTACCTAAAGAATTCAGTTTAACATAAAAAAATATTCACCACAAAAAAACCACCAAAGTCATGTTGAAATTGTTTTTGTTTTCTAGATATATGAACAGAACTACTTAAGAGTTACAAAATAAGTATGCTTTGGATTCCCTATTTTTTGGCAATAAATCACAAATTCCGGACTTTTTCTAAATTTTTCGTGAATTTTGGCCAATTCCAGACTTTTTCCCGACATTCCCGGTTTCCCGACTTGACCACCCTGGGTTATACAAAAAATGCTGAAATTTGTGTGACCCAATCTCACCCCTGATCGACCAACTTTAGGTTATCGTAAATCTTGTGAAAATTGTAGTAGCAACGAGAGTAATTCTGTGAAAATTGTAGCAGCAACGAGAGTCACGCATAAAAATAAGTAATGTAATGTTTGAAGTTGAAAGAAATAAATAAAAAAAAAATATTTTTTTTTATTTTATATATAATAGGGCCGAAGCCGAAGTGTAAACAAAGAGTCTATCCTGCTCTTCTAATGTAAACATCAACTGCCGTGAGCAGGATACACTCTTTGTTTACACTTTGGCTTCGGCCATTATACATTGTTTTGCTTGATTTTTTCCAAAAAATGAAATTGAGTTGGTGCCAAACCAGCGTAGTTCAACTGTACCAGTCTAGTTCACATCTGACATGCAGATGGCGCTCTGTTTTTGGCTCATTTTCCGTTTCGACCTCTCGACCAGTGCCTGTTTTGAAAAGTGACACTTAAATTTATCATCAGCATTGCGGTACTTTGGGAAATTTGCATTCACGAGATTTTCACGAATCGGTTCCGCGACTCGTGTGCACTTGTGCAGCTTCACACCTGGCAGCGAAATGACTTCCAAGGTCCTTTTGAACAAAATCTCCAACCTTTCGGCGAGGCACGTATACGTGGTGAACTTTGGTAAGTTTTTTCAGCATTCGCCAGTTACACAATATTGCTTAAAAATCTTTCTAGTTCCCTCGCTCTCGTTCGCCACCAAACCGCCGACGTCGGACAAAACGCCGAGTCCACGGATGGAGGAGTTCCAGAAGAAACTGCGCGAGAAGACGCCGATCGGTAAGTTGGACGAGATTGTCGGCAAACATCCGTACCAGGAGAAGGAACCCCTGCCGGCATGGCCCAACAATACGAACCCCAACACCGGGGAAGTTGGCGGTCCCCGAGGACCAGAGCCAACGCGGTATGGGGACTGGGAGCGCAAGGGGCGAGTTTCGGACTTTTAAGGTGGTCGTTGAATCTCGTCTCCAGTGCGTGAATCTAGTTTTTAGTGATAGCAGTAATGGCAATACAGAGTAAAAGGGTTTATTTAGAATAGATTTTAAAACTTCGTGTTAAATAAACAAAAAAAATAGATGATAGATAACGTTTGGAAAATAAAACCACTTGCCAAAATATTCTTTGTGGCTCTATAACATTACTATTTTCTTTCTACGCAAAAAAGTTGTTTTTGTTTTAAATATACTTGGATGACACAATTTTATATAAGGATAAATGATTTCTAGAAAAGATTTCTAGAGTAAATTTTCAAAACAGCAAGCCATAGTTTCAACATTTGCCTGCCTGTGTGCCTGTGTTTTAAAATGCATTTTCCGTGGGCTTTGGTGGTCTTTACGCTTAGCGACGATTAGGTTGGTTTCCCAGGTCCTGTGGGTCGTCAGGACTTTGGCAGCCCTACGGTGCGTGCCTCCGGGTGGCGGATGGAGGATAAAGGGATGAGTTAACTGTAGTGACAGGCTGCAAGGGATCCGGATCCTCAGCAGTCTTCAAAACGGTATACAGGGTTGTTACGGACGGCGCGGATCGCGCGGATGGCGCGTTTCGCGCGGATCTGGCGCGGATTTGCTGGCTAACTTTGCTCAGGCAATTTTGATAAACAAAATAATTGAAGATGATAGAACTTCTTTAAAATTACAAAGGAAAATATTATTAGGAATCAAATAAATTCAATCTTCTTCGTTTATTGCGAAAACATCAATTTCTAAGAAGTTGTTAATGAAGAAAATTTTCTTCTAAAAATTATTGATTTTTTTTCTAAATACGAAACTTTGAAATAATCTTCAAGGAGCGATTTTTTGAATGTATTGAGATTTGTTAAATAAATTTAACATAACATTACAACTCATTATTTTTAAAACACCTCCTTAACAATTCAAATAAATACCAATTTTATGAAATTCAAAATAACAAAATTAGAAAAATTAAAGAATTTTAAAAATTTGAAGCTATGAATCTTTTCAGATTTTCTATGATTTTGATATAAAAATTTAAATTTTTAAATTTTTGGTTTATTGAAAAAATTTAAATTCTGTTGCCACTCTCAGGTAAAATTCTGGAGTTTTTTTTTGAAAAGGACCAATAAACCAAATTTTCAGTTTTTGCTCTTTGGGTGTTTTTCAATACCCCTGACTCAAGGCGGTCCTAAAAACACCCAAAAAGCAAAAACTGGAAATTTGGTTTATTGGACCTTTTCAAAAAAAAACTCCAGAATTGATTCTACTTCCAATTATCACAACATGACGAAATCCACTTAGAAATCTGCTAAAATCTCCGTCTAAAAGCGAAATGTAGTGTTAAAATTAAAAAAATAAGAAATCTGGAATTCAACAATTTGAAATTTCAGAATTTACATATTCAAATAATAAAAAAATAGAATTAATAATTTGAAATTGTCAAAACTTACAGACTCAAAAAACGTAAAAAAATACGGATTATTCAATTGAAAAATTACGAAAATATTACAATAATTTTTTTTGTTAATTTTTTATTTTTTAAGAAAGTTCTTAAGTTACCAAGTTATTAAATTATATTTTTTTTAATTATTAGATTATTAAATTCTAGATTAAAATTTTAAAACAACCTATCCCTCATGGGTTTCCTATGCAGATAGGAACTTTTGAAAATTTAATCTAGAAATTTTTAAAATTATTAGATTATTAAATTATTAAATTAATAAATTATAAAATTATAAAATTATAAAATTATAAAATTATAAAATTATAAAATTATAAAATTATAAAATTATAAAATTATTAAATTATTAAATTATTAAATTATTAAATTATTAAATTATTAAATTATTAAATTACTAAATTATTAAATTACTAAATTGTTAAATTATTAAATTATTAAATTATTAAATTTTAAATTTATTAAATTATTAAATTATTAAATTATTAAATTATTAAATTATTAAATTATTAAATTATTAAATTATTAAATTATTAAATTATTAAATTATTAAATTATTAAATTATTAAATTATTTAATTATTAAATTATTAAATTATTAAATTATTAAATTATTAAATTATTAAATTATTAAATTATTAAATTATTAAATTATTAAATTATTAAATTATTAAATTATTAAATTATTAAATTATTAAATTATTAAATTATTAAATTATTAAATTATTAAATTATTAAATTATTAAATTATTAAATTATTAAATTATTAAATTATTAAATTATTAAATTATTAAATTATTAAATTATTAAATTATTAAATTATTAAATTATTAAATTATTAAATTATTAAATTATTAAATTATTAAATTATTAAATTATTAAATTATTAAATTATTAAATTATTCAATTATTAAATTATTAAATTATTAAATTATTAAATTATTAATTTATAAAATTATTAAATTATTAAATTATTAAATTATTAAATTATTAAATTATTAAATTATTAAGTTATTAAATTATTAAATTATTAAATTATTAAATTATTAAATTATTAAATTATTAAGTAATTAAATTATTAAATTATTAAGTAATTAGATTATTAAATTATTAAATTATTAAATTATTAAATTATTAAATTAAATATTAAATTATTAAATTATTAAATTATTATATTATTATATTATTATATATTATATTATTATATTATTATATTATTTTATTATTATATTATTATATTATTATATTATTATATTATTATATTATTATTTTGTTATATTATTAAATTATTAAATTACTTAATTATTAAATTTTTAAATAATTAAATTATTATTTTTTGTTTTTTCTTAGTTCGGATTATTTTCGGAGTCATATTTTAGTTTAGAGAAATTTAGAGAAGAAAATAATAGAAATTTCGTGTTTCGATTTTCCAGAGTAAAGTTTTGGCGAGAATTATCAAGTACTAAATCCCTTGATTTTATAATTTGGTGATTTATTTTATGGTTTTATTTTTTTCCTGAATTTGTTTTTAAAGCAACGATATTTAAAAATAATAATATTGTTTCAGAAATGATTTCGCGCGGATTGGGTTTTGGGGTCGGCGCGGATCTGGCGCGGATTTTTTCTCGACTTTTTCGTAACAACCCTGGGTAAGCTCGATGTAAAATCAAATTTGCAATCAAAAAGTAAAATTTTAATAAAGTGCATCGTTTTCAAGTTAAATCCATTTTTAGGTGACTTTTTTGAAAATAGTCGCAGTTTTTATTTTTTTTTTAATTAGTGCACATGTTTTGAACTTTGTTGATACGACCCTCACGGTGTAAAGGCACGGTTCAATAAGCCGAAGGTCTTAGGTTCGAGTTTCGGTGCCGGTACTTTTTTTTGATAACTGAACTTTTTTCGAAAATGAACCGATGAGTGAAGTACTCTCGGTAATTTTGGGATTTAACCTCTCCGTCCGCACACAGTACCATTTTACTACCGAACCGTGCTATTTATCCTCTCGTATGCCGATGCCCAGTTCTGGGTTTAGACAGTGCCGATCATGAGGAAGGTAATTAAATTAAGATTTTTTTTAGAAAGGCCCAAATTATTTCAGGAAATTGGTCATATCTCTACCTATAACGGACCTTGTTCAGAAAACTGTTCTCCACAATGTGATTGATTCTAAAATGTTTTAAAATGTAATGGTGTGATGTGACAGAGAATTGAAAAAATATTTTTCGGAACTTATTGGGTAATAAACAGCATATTTATTAAATAATCCATGTTTTGCATTGTTTAATGCTCAAATTCGTATCCGGGCTGTATTTTCATGGCAAATTGTACAAAGAAAAGATTTATTTTCGGTCGTATCGGGGTTTCCAGCTAGGATTTTGGAGTAATTTCAAAGAATGCTAGAAATCTGGTAAATTTGGTTCGATTTTTTTTTTGTGGAGGTCAAATATTGGTCAAAGATAGTTGGTAAGAGTCCCTAAGGCATATTTGTAAGAAGTTTGAGTGACATGAACATGAATGCACCGAATTTCTGTGACTTTTTTGAACAAATATCCCATAAAATCGAAAAATAATCTTCAAAAAAAATGCTCTAGACCCCCCGACGAAATATTTCTGTATACCCCGCAAAATGACGGGAAAGAGCATTTCTTTCACGGTGCGAAATATCAGACACACGGATTTTTTTGATCTTTGAGGTCTCGAAAAAATACACCGTGTAATCATATTATTTTGATTGGTTCAACAAGAGCTACGGCAGGAATGATCGCATTACAGTATTTGTATTTTATTTTTCAACAATATACCGAAGGTACAACCTTTTTTGTATACATTGACTTAAATGATAAGGACCTTATGTTTCATTAAAACTAAAAACTAATAACTAACAGTCTTTGGCAAAGTTAATCTCTGGAACATGAGAGTAGTTTGCTCATTGCACATGTCGCATACAATGTTTGAAGTTGTTGATATATTAATAATTTCAAGAAAAATTAGAATCCTGCGCTTCAATTAATCGCCGCAGAAAGATAACGTCGCAATGGAAAAACCTGTAGAGAAGGCAAGAGAGTAGGCTTAGACAAAAAAAAAAACATGTTGATTGTCAATCTGAAAAAAATCGTAGGGAATGTTGGTGCTGGCTGTCGATTGCTTGTTGATTTTAGAAGACTGATGTTTGGTGATGGAATCTGCGGTTCTGCGATCTTCGCGGCCGGCTCAGTGGCATCCGTACCGGTACCGGAACTGCGACCTTCGTGATAAGCTGTACCGTACCGTCGAATGGAGGGACTGCGGGCGTTGTTGACTTTGTCGGACAGGTTCCCCCCTCGTTGGAGAACCTGCTGCCTTGAGGATAAGCCGCCTGATTTTGTTGGCACTAAAAGGCGCAAGACGACGGGAAAATGGACCCAAACATTTACAGAAACATGGTTCCACGCTTACTACAAAACCCAACCAGAGAACGGGCCACAGGAAGATCCAGATTTGTTAAATTTTCATCAAGTTTATTTTTACGAAAACTGATTTATGTAATAAAAAAATCCGTAAGAATGGAACTTCAACACGGGTTTTAAGATTTCCGGTGGCCACAGAAACAGTATAAACTGGTCATGCTACTTCTTCTTGAATTTGAATATAGATTGTCTCTAGCAAGTCTAGTGCAATTTCGTCTTCTGGACAAGTTTTCCATGATCCCCGGTGGCCACATCCGGTTTCTCAAGTGTAACAAAGTCTTTGACCCCTAACCAAATCGCCCCCACCCCACCCCCTTACTGTGTTACATTATAGAAGAACGCCAGCGGTTGGCCGGTCTTCTGGGCTGGATGCAGCGGTTCTATGGCCTTCGCGACGGGCTTGGTATTTTTTTAGCTTCGCCCCTGGATAGATGAACGCACTGCGTTCCTGGCTTCTTCGGGCAGATATTTTCGGAGTTGAATTGGAAGCCCTAGCATCGGGTGGTTCGGGTATGGGCTCGAATGGCGGATGCAAGTGCCACCGATTCACCAACGAGGGACAATTCAGCCCGACAAAGCCATCACCAACCACAGTGCGTCCATCCGACCCGATACGAATACCGAGGACCATGCCTACCGCAAAGGCCACGGAAACGTTGCATCCGGCGAAATTCCTGAACATAATTTTCTAAACCTTTGTAAATTGACAGTAATCGAAAATGAAAATCAACACGGTTGCTACGATCAATTTGAAAAAAGTTTGCGCTCGTATCTTTGAGACCCCTACAAGAAAATCACCAAAACTGATTTTTTCTCAATACGCGCAATATTTGAAATTACAAAAAAAATCCGGATTATCGATTCCGTACTGTGCTCGCGGTCCGCGAGTTGCCGCGAATCCCGCGAATCAAATTTCGCGGCTCGATAAAGCAGATCGCGCGATACATTTGACGTTGTCGGTAAGTTCTGTCAGAAAATTGCAACCTCCTTCTCCTCGCTGTCACACTGCGGGTCGCTGGTGTTAGTGCCATCGCGCACCTTCATCGTCGTAGCACGTGAAATATTAAATGAAAGTCGAATCTGGTTCCTGCTCTCTCGCGGTGTGTAATATCGGGAACATTTTCGTTTGAACAAGCCCCGTTTAGTTCGCGGTAACAGGCCGACCCCCAGGTCCGCCCGCGTACCCGTGAAGCAGTGAACAACAGGGACACGCACGAAATTGTGCAGTGCTAAAGTGCACGAAAATTGCGAAGAAAAAAAGTGTTACACGAACAGAGTGGCAGACGTCGACGACTTTGCGGAAAAGGTTGAACAAGAAGAAGAAAATTGCCACACACAGGATTCTCGCACGACACAGAGATTCGTCATTCCGCGCAGGGACAAAAGACTGGAAAACGCGAAACAACCACACCAAGTTCGGGTTTTAGTAGACGCGGGTTCAAAGCTAGAAGGCAGCGCACACTGAGATTTGTTACGAGCCAAGATATCCGGATTGGAAGGCGTTGTGTGTCCCCTCCATCCATCCATCGAACCAAAGCTGCTGGCCTTCGCAACAGCAGCATAATTGTCAACGTAGCAACTCAGAGTGCCCCACAAGAAGAGTACACTTGGCCACGACCAGTGTACAGTGCAGAGCACACTTGGATATCACCAAATCTAGCGTAGACCACTAGTCAAAGGACAATAAAGGTAAGAATTTTGCGACTTTCCTACTTTCGCGAGTCTCATCTGATCATGGTGCCTGCCAATAGAATGGAAATTGCATAAGACAGCGCTCTGCTGCTACCTTGGGTGGTTTTCCTCTAATGAAAGGGAAACTCGCTGTCGTCGTGGTATCTCTCTTGTCTAGAAGGTATGCCTGGCCTGTAAAACACCTATTATAAAAGAAGAGAAATAAAAAACCTCAAACCCGACATAGTGTGCGTTGCACTCTGCTGGTTGATTGGTTGCGTGTTGGCCGCACACGGTTGCTGCGATTAAAATTCCATTCAAGACAAGTTCCGAACTTTTGACAATCCTGACCCAAATTGTGAGGTTGGAATTTTCCCGTTGAACATGAACTTGGACGGTACAGAAACGGTGCGGCACCTCGCCATGTCTCTTGCTAATCGAAATCTAAAAAAGTTGATCCTGATCACCTTAACAAAGCCAGAGCAGGGGCTATTTAGCATTTCGAATGCGACCAAGTTCCGTGTGCGAATCAGTTGCCAGCGGCAGTCACTTCAATGCGGTGAGGTTGATGAGGATACGTCACACTCATCGGCCACCACACTCACTGCTCGCCGCCGCACACTGGGATCGCTACATACCACCACACACGTACCCTTTCATGTTGGACGTTTTTGATTACACCGATCGTAGTATGCGTTGGGTTTATTCGCGAATCCAAAAGGAGAGAGGACAATCTCATCTAGCAAGCATGCTTGTTACACACGTTGGCATGTCGGTAGTGTGTGTCACTGGAAGTTCTGAATCAGTACTGTTGGTACAAATGGTACAAATAACTTTTCTGCTAATCAATTTTTGTAAGGTTTAGCAGTTGATTGAGAAAATACTTAAAATGGATTGTTTGCACTTGTTTTTTTGTTTCTTTTATATATTAAACAGGTTTAGCGTTCTTCGTAATTAAATATATATCCATTAAATATAGTATACTGCTCAAATTTTTATTTCGTTTATTTTTATATCTTGTTCAGGAGGTAATTCTGCCTTCCCATTTTTTTGTTCTATGAAGCCTTATTTTCTTGCTTCGTGTTTTTCCACTTCAACTTTAAGTATTTTAAGGGGGTATAGCGATTGTCCACGCTCCATACAAAAATTTTTTTGTATGGACAATTGTCCACGAGGGGGTTGAGATTTCCAAAAAAGTGTCCACGTGGTTTGTGGATGGTCCCATACATTTTTGTTGGAATTAGAACTATTCGACATATTCCATAATTTTACACTCAACCCCCGTTGGTTGGTCACTTTTTCGTTTGACACTTTTTTAGTTTGTACCCCGTTGGTTGGTCAAAGTCAAACTAAAAAGTGATGAACTGTCACTTTTTACACAGCGCTCACGAACACTATCAAAACAAACGTTTGGTAGTGTGTGTGAACTCCGTGTAGAAGGGGTGTCAAACTAAAAAGTGACCCCGTTAGTTTGACAACCGTTGGTGTCAAACCATCGGGGTTTGAGTGTATCTGCTTTTTATTTTTCATTCTGGATCACTTTTTCAAAACAACCAATGCACCATGGGTTTCCTATGTACATAGGACCTTTTGAAAAAGTAAGCGAGAATTATTCTACGCCAGTGTGCTCTTTTCTGGAGTTTTTTTTTTTTTTTTTGAAAAGGTCCAATAAACCAAATTTTCAGTTTTTGCTTTTTGGGTGTTTTTTAATACCCCTGACTCAAGGCGGTTTGTAAAACACCCAAAAACCAAAATTGGAAATTTGGTTTATTGGACCTTTAAAAAAAACTCGAGTTTTGTTCTATCTAGATAGGGGAGCGTTCTTTTATTACGTAACGCAAAATAATCGGATTTCTAGACCCCCTCCCTCCCCTCGTAACAAAATTTCCATACAAATTTTAAAAAAATTGTATGGAGCGTAACACGGCATCCGACCCCCCTTCTCCCCCAACTGCGTTACGTAATAAAAGAACGCTCCCTAGGAAGGAACTCCAACAAGCTTTGAACAAAAGAGCACACCGGCACTTAATTGTAACTGTTGTAAAAAAATCGTTAAATCGTTGAACCTAAATTCATTTTTTTTGGAAGCATTAAACTTTCTAATGCCTTCTATTTTTCATGTAATACTTGCATTATAGCGTTGCAAATATTTTTTTAATGTTCTGCCGCAGCGAAAGTCATTCTTGGCAAAAAAACGATAATCTATCGTTACCTATAAGATTACAGCCGATATTGAACTTTGGACTCTTTAAAAAAAAATATCTAGAATCGTGTGCATTTCCACTTCATAAGAGTTTTTTTTTCAATATTAAAAAAATCACAAAATACCGTACTTTTTTCGAAAATACTCAAACGGAGCGAAATTTTCCATGCTTTTTCACATTCCGCTTCCTCCGCGAATTTTGAAAATTTGAGTATTTTCGAAAAATACGGTTTATTCAATTTTGTGAAATTTTTGAAATTTTCAAAAAAAACACTACTGGTCACTTTTTCGTTTGACACTTTTTTAGTTTGACACTTTTTTAGTTTGTACCCCGTTAGTTGGTCAAAGTCAAACTAAAAAGTAACGAACTGTCACTTTTTACACGGCGCTCACGCACACTATCACTAGCAAAACGTTTGGTAGTGTGTGTGAACTCCGTGTAAAAGGGGTGCCAAACTAAAAAGTGAGCCCGTTCGCTTGAAAATAGTTGGTGTCAAACCATCAGGGTTTGAGTGTAGTGAAAAAGCATTCAAAATTTCGCTTTGTTTGATACCCATATAGCAAATTAGAAAATATGAGTATTTTCAAAAAAATCGGTACTTTGTGATTTTTTTTGTATTTTTAAAATAACTAATGAAATAGCAAAGCATACCAAATTTTGCTTCATTTTGTAACCGTATTGAAAATAATGAAAATTTGAGTACTTTCTAAAAATACGGTATTTTGCAAAAACAAATAGTTTTTTTTTTCAAAAAAAAACTTCAATTAAGTGAAAAAGCATAATAAAAACGCTTCGTTTGAGACCCACATTGCATATTATGAAATTTTGAGTACTTTCGAAAAATACGGTATTTTGTGAGCAATTTTGAGTATTTATTTTTTGAAATTTACTACTTAATATATTCTTAGAGAAAGCATTGAAAATATAACATGATTTGGTTGAATTAAGTCGATTTTGAAACAATAAAAAAATCGTTCATTATCGGCGATAAGATTGTTGTCGATAGAATCATCGAAAAAACAAATTAAATAACGATTTTATCGTCAACAACCTTGTATACAAAGGTCTCTTAAACACGTAAAAATTAAATAAAAATCTGAAAAAATGGGTTAGAAGGTTGCAAAAATGACCAGAAAAATAAAAATTACAGATCGGACTCGATTATCTGAAGTTCAATTACTCGAGGAGGAGACGGTGATTTTAGCAAATTGCAGACTGGATTTCGCCATGTAATGGGATGATTGTCTAAGTCTAAGTTGCCTTGAATTGATAATTGGGGATAGAACTAATTTCACCTGAATCAGATTCTCACCACCATGGCAACCACCTTTGCTGGTCGCTCCCATCTCCACTGATTTTTCACTTTTTTAAAGGGGATAAGGGAAAATCTCCACGGTATCCCCACATGAGTTTCGCTTGGAGTTGGACGGTTTTTGGGAAGGTATAAAGTCTAGATATGCCCCAATGGCGACCAATGGCATGATATTTTTAAATGGTGAAATTTTATTCTCAAGGCAAGCAATCGGATACTGCTGTTGATGCACTTCCCATTTATTTGAAATGGAAGGTTAGTTTTCCTAAATTAAATTAAATGAAAAAAAAACGTTACTCATTTATTCCTACCCCCCTAAAGTGTCCACATGGTTTATGGATCGCCCCTAACGTGAACGCAGCAGAGCAATTCTCTACGGAATCGGTCTTTTTTCTTTAATTTTATTTTTTGTATTTTTTAATCCGGCTGAAACTTTTTTGGTGCCTTCGGTATGCCCAAAGAAGCCATTTTGCATCATTAGTTTGTCCATATAATTTTTCATACAAATTTGGCAGCTGTCCATACAAAAACGATAAATGGAAATTCAAAAATCTGTATCTTTTGAAGGAATTTTCTGATCGATTTGGTGTCTTCGGTAAAGTTGTAGGTATGGATATGGACTACACTGAAAAGAAACTGATACACGGTAACAAATTTTTTGGTGATTTTTTATTTAACTTTTTGTCACTAAAACTTGATTTGCAAAAAAACACTATTTTTATTTTTTTTTTATTTTTTGATATGTTTTTGAGGACATCAAATGCCAACTTTTCAGAAATTTCCAGAATGGGCAAAAAATATTTGACCGAGTTATGATTTTTTTAATCAATACATTTTTTTTTCAAAAAATCGAAATATGGGTCGCAAAAATTTTTCAATTTAATTTTTTGATGTAAAATTGAATTTGCAATCAAAAAGTACTGTAGTTAAATTTTGCTAAAAGGCATCGTTTTCAAGTTATAGCCATTTTTATGTAACTTTTTTCAAAATAGTCGCAGTTATTGATTTTTAAAAAATAGTGCCCATATTTGTCCACTTTTGAAAAAAATATTTTTTAAAAGCTAAGATAATTCTCTATATTTTGCTTTTTCGGACTTGTTGATACGACCCTTAGTTGCTGAGATATTGCAATGCAAAGGTTTGAAAACAAGAAAATTGATGTTTTCTAAGTCTCACCCAAACAACCCGCCAGTTTCTAATGTCGATATCTCAGCAACTAATGGTCCGATTTACAATGTCCAAATATGAAACATTTGTGAAATTTTCCGATCTTTTCGAAAAAAAAAATATTTTCAAAAATTTTAAATCAAGGCTAACATTTCAAAAAGATCAAAAATTCAATATTACGAGCTTTTGATATGTTAGTCTTGATGAAATTTTTTTATAAATATTTTTTTCGAAGAGATCGGAAAATTTCAAGACTGTTTTTTATTTTAACATTGTAGGTAAATCGGACCATTAGTTGCTGAGATATCGACATTAGAAACTGGCGGGTTGTTTGGGTGAGACTTAGAAAACATCAATTTTCTTGTTTTCAAACCTTTGCATGGCAATATCTCAGCAACTAAGGGTCGTATCAACAAAGTCCGAAAAAGCAAAATATAGAGAATTTTCTCAGCTTTTCAAAACTATTATTCTCAAAAGTGGGCAAACATGGGCACTATTTTTAAAAAATCAATAACTGCGACTATTTTGAAAAAAGTTACATAAAAATGGCTATAACTTGAAAACGGTGCCTTTTATCAAAATTTCACTAAAGTACTTTTTGATTGCAAATTCAATTTTACATCAAAAAATGAAATTGAAAAATTTTTGCGACCAATATTTGGATTTTTTGAAAAAAAAATGTATTGATTTAAAAAATCATAACACGGTCAAACATTTTTTGCCCATTCTGGAAATTTCTGAAAAGTTGGCATTTGATGTCCTCTAAAACAGCGATTCTCAACCTTCTTCTAGGCTGGTACCCCCTACCATGTAAATCAAGTGAGAATCGCTGCTCTAAAACATATCAAAAAATAAAAAAAAAATAAAAATAGTTTTTTTTTTGCAATTCAAGTTTTAGTGACAAAAAGTTAAATAAAAAATCACCAAAAAAATTTTTACCGTGTATCAGTTTCTTTTCAGTGTAGTCCATATCCATACCTACAACTTTGCCGAAGACACCAAATCGATCAAAAAATTCCTTCAAAAGATACAGATTTTTGAATTTTCACATATCATTTTTGTATGGACAGCTGCCAAATTTGTTAAAAATACAGAAAAAATCGAATGACCGAAATCTCAGAGAATTGCTCAGCACCAAAGAGGTCCTAATAAAAATAAGTGATGAGTAAAAACAGACTGCCTACAGACTTTTTGTCAAGATTGTACATACACTGCCGTGGGACGGATTGAGGTTATGTCAATTCAGAGCATTTTTTAAACTGCTTGTAATTTTAGATAGGTAAGTCAGATCTTGAAAATTCTTAATCCACAAGAAAGGTAATTTCAGAACCTTTCTAAAAATATTGAATATGGCAGGTTTTCATGCAAAAACCACCCTTTTTTGCAAATTGTGAAATTTATAAGCAGCAGTTTTTTAAACATAACTTTTGATGTGCTTTACTAAATCTTACAAATTTTAATAGGGACTTATGGGACCCCAAGACGAATCAAAAGAGGCCAATACGGTCAAAATCGGCTCATTCAGTGACGAGATATTCCAGTGACATTATTTCGGTACACATGTCTACATACAGCCAAACACACAGACATTTGCTCAGCTGGTGATTCTGAGTCGATGACGGTAGGTCTAGGAGGTCTACTTAAAAGGTTCATTTTTCGAGTGATTTTATAGCCTCAGAGAATTCCTCTGACATAAAAAAGGCAGTAGAAGGTTAAATTTGTTGCAATCCACCTTTCCCAAGCCGAAGTCAGCATCGCTGCTTCTCGGCGGCTCATTTTTGCTCATTTTCGGCGTTATTGCTACGCTTTCGCACCACATAGCTGCTGCTGACGTTATCGTGCGCGCTGCGGGTTGCGATTGCAAATTTTGAAAGTGTAATAATTCGCGTTTTGTGGCGGCTTGAGATCAGCTGCTGCAAGGGGCTGCGAACGAGTGGGTGTCGTCGCGGCTCTGTTATTATTGCCGCACCAGCATCCAAGAGAATCTTTGGTTTCTCATGATGAGTAGTACAACTCTCTCAGTATTTGTGGTAGGGGCGAGCTTTTTTTTTTGTTTCTCGTCTCAAAATGTATTTTTATCAATTAAACTCTCCGCAGATGTTTGGGGAACGGGTGCGATCGATAGTAAGACAAGACAAGACTTGGCACAAAGGTTCAATTCATACCAAACGTGGTCACAATCGAAGCCAAATTAGACAAGAAGCATTTTTATTTATTTCATGTTAAACGAGCAATAAAAACTAACTGCATGAATGGGTTTGATTCACATCGAAAACGGGAAGGAAAGTTGCATGAATGACGGTGATGCGAATGCACTTTCGGTGTGCGATGCGGCGCCACTCGCGATGATCTAATTCCATTTTGTTCCTTTCTCCTGTCTGTTGTGCGGGGTGAGAGGTGGGGAAGAAGCTGCACAAAACCATGAACATTTCTTCAACCACCCACCTGCTGCTACTACCCGCGAGTGAACGATTGGTAAATTTTCGTTTTTTCAAACGTTTCACTTCTTACAATGACTCTCCTCTGATCAAAGGGTACCATTTTTACCGTTTGAAATTTACACGAGATAAGCCGGTTCGGACGGAAGATGAAAGCGCTGAATCAAGTGTGCGAGTGTTGATTGCAATAACGTAAATTTTACGTTGATAAGGGAGTGTAATTTATTTACCTCGCTCTTACACGAAGACAAATGAGCAGTTCTCTGAGATTTCGGTCGTTCGATTTTTTTATTTGTTTTTTTTTTTAATCCGACTGCAACTTTTTTGGTGCCTTCGGTATGCCCAAAGAAGCCATTTTGCATCATTAGTTTGTCCATTTAATTTTCCATACAAATTTGGCAGCTGTCCATACAAAAACGATATATGGAAATTCAAAATTCTGTATCTTTTGAAGAAATTTTCTGATCGATCTGGTGTCTTCGGTAAAGTTGTAGGTATGGATATGGACTACACTGAAAAAAAAAATATAAACGGTAAAAATTTTTTGGTGATTTTTTATTTAACTTTTTGTCACTAAAACTTGATTTGCAAAAAAACACAATTTTTAATATTTTTTTTTCATTTTTTGATATGTTTTGGAGGACATCAAATGCCGAATTTTCAGAAATTTCCAGGTTGTGCAAAAAATCTTTGACCGAGTTATGATTTTTTTAATCAATACTGATTTTTTTTCAAAAAATCGAAATATTGGTCGCAAAAATTTTTCAAGTTAAGGCCATTTTTAAGTACCTTTTTTGAAAATAGTCGCACTTTTTAAAAAAAAAAGTGCGCATGTTTGCCCACTCATGAAAAAAAAAATTGAAGAGCTGAGAAAATTCTCTATATTTTGCTTTTTTGAACTTGGTTGATACGAGACCCAGTTACTGAGATATTGCTATGCAATGGTTTAAAAACATAAAAATTGATGTTTTTTAAGTCTCACCCAAACAACCCACCGTTTTCTAATGTTGATATCTCAGCAACTAATGGTCCGATTTACAATGTTAAAATATGAAACATTCGTAAAATTTTCCGATTTTTTCGAAAAAAAATCTTCAAAATTTTTAAACCAAGACTAACATATTAAAAGGGCGTAATATTGAATATTTGGCCCTTTTGAAATGTTAGTCTTGATTTAATTTTTTTGAAAATATTGTTCTCGAAGAGATCGGAAAATTTCACAAATGTTTCATATATTAACATTGAAAATCGGACCATTAGTTGCCGAGAAGACGTTAGAAAATGATGGGTTGTTTGGGTGAGACTTAGAAATCATCAATTTTCATGTTTTTAAACCTTTGCATGGCAATATCTCAGCAACTGAGGGTCGTATCAACAAAGTTCAAAAAAGCAAATTTTAGAGAATTTTCTCAGTTTTTCAAAAATATTTTTTTCAAAAGTGGGCAAACATGAAAATGAAAATGTGCGACTATTTTCAAAAATGTTACCTAAAAATGGCCTTAACTTGAAAACGTTGCACTTTATCAAAATTTCACTAAAGTAAATACTTTTTGATTGCAAATTTGGTTTTACGTCGAAAAATGAAGTTGAAAATTTTTTGCGACCAATTTTTGAAAAAAACAGTTTTGATTCAAAAATTCATAACTCGGTCAAAGATTTTTGGCACAATCTGGAAATTTCTGAAAAGTTGGCATTTGAGACCTCTAAAACATATCAAAAAATGAAAAAAAAATAAAAATAGTGTTTTTTTGCAAATCATGTTTTAGTAACAAAAAGTTAAATAAAAATATCACCAAAAAAAATTTAACCGTTTATAATTTTTTTCAGTGTAGGTATGGATATGACCTACAACTTTACCGAAGGCACCAAATCGATCAGAAAATTCCTTCAAAAGATACAGAATTTTAAATTTCCATATATCGTTTTTGTATGGACAGCTGCCAAATTTGTATGGAAAATTATTGCGCAATTCTCACTAACTTGGACTTCGCACTAAATTATTGCTATCGATCGCACTATTGCGACTTGTCAAGCTGGCTTGGGAAAATTTAATTTTCTCAAAAAATGATCAAAGCGAGCCGATGTTGCTCACCTGTCAATCGCAATTTTAAAGTGCGAATGTCCAGTTTGGTGGCAACTGCGACTGGAAATGTAAATAAACAACTGCCGGTTGCCTAGTTTTTGGACATTTTGTTGTCAAAAGTGCGAGATAAAAGTGCGGGTCAAATCCAAGTTACAGTGCAAGGATCAATATATGGACAAACTAATGATGCAAAATGGCTTCTTGGGGCATACCGAAGGCATCAAAAAAGTTGCAGTCGGATTAAAAATTACAAATATTAAAATTCTCAAAAAAAGACCGATTTCGTAGAGAATTGCTCAAATATAAGCCTGTAAGTGGTTTAATTGAACAAATTTTGCACGAATCAATTCAACCCATTTTTTTTAAATTGTGTTATTCTTCTTTCCACTGCTTTAGAAGCTATCATTATTTAACCAAGGTAGTTCGATAATATTTTCTTTGCCCCTATACCTTCCCCAACTCCATGCGAACCTTTTTTGGGAATACCGTGGAGATTTTACCTTATCCCCTAAACAAAGTGGAGCATGAACATACATGGCGAGGTGCAGTCTGCATTTTGCCTAAATCGCCGTCTCATAGAAGTCATCACTCATCACTATCAATGGAGTTTCAGAGGAATTTGATTTCCGATCTTCAACATTTCTGTCAATTTTTCAATAACATAATAGGACTATGATTTGGCATGATACCAAAATGTGCCTGAATTTCAAGGGTTAGCACAGATTATTGTAGCATTTTCCAGGTTATTACCGGTTGCATGCACCGACAAATAGTTTTGTGGACAATATTTCCTGAGCTTTGCGAACCTTTATGGAATATGCAATGTTTAGCATGAATAATAAATGGAAGTCGAGTAGTGCTTACGTACCGGACAATTGTTTATTGTTTCAAGGATGTGATAAGAACGGCCTCGATCGGCAAAAACTGATGGTTTTGCAAAACAAACCAGCAACTTATCACACTTTTGTTACTCTAATTTCAGAAGCTGCCGATCTAATTGTACCCGCACACTGCCACACACACTCACAGTCCGGAAATTGGTGCCACGAAAACCCTGCCAAGTGAAACTAGAAACGTGTTTCATCTGATTTTATTTGTAACGTCTTTTATTGGTTCCTATTGGCGACAAATACCCTCAAAGTCATGTCGGACACGGCAGAGCCGGTCGTTGCTGACCAGCAGCAGCATCCGGAGGATAACAATAATCAAATCGATCTGATCGATACGGCGGTGACCAAGCTTACGCTCAACGGAACGGGCACGGACCACGACGAACAGCAGTCTCACAACAACAGCAACGAGGAAAATGAGGACAACAACAACCAAACTGCTGAGAGCAATACAACTGCCGCCGTGAACAATAACGATGCTGCTGGCCACAAATCGATAGGAATCCGCATCCGCCGCACTTCGGAGAAGCTGCTCGGCGAGGAAACAGGCGGCCGGAAGAAGTATTCTCTGGATCAGCTGCTGTCACTCAAGGATACCACAATCAGCCGGGAGAAACCGACGACGATACCGGACGTGTGCAGGTCGATCCTCAAGTCTTCCCACAACCCGTCGTCGATGATGAGCAAGAACTTTGGCAACCAGGACAACTCGCTGCTGCCGACGTTCATGAGAAGTGGAGCCGACGGAGGTGGTGGCGGTGGTGGCATGGGCGGTGGCATGATGGGAAGCCGACCGCCGCCGATGAGACGAGCCCCGTACCAGGGTCGACTGTCCGAGAAGGCAATGCGCTCGTCGGACGACGTGGACGGTGGCATGATCAAGGTCAACCTGAACATTACCGAGGAGGTTAAGCTGCGCGAATCGGCCAATGCATGGAGACCTCGCTTCCTGCAAAAGCAGGAGGAAGCCCTCGACGAGGAGAGCAAGAAAACTAAGGAACTGTTTAAGAAATTCCGTAGCGTGCTGAACAAGCTGACGCCGGACAATTTCTCCGCGCTGGTCGAACAGGTCAAGGCGTACGAAATCGACACCGAAGAGCGGTTGGATGGCTGCATCAAGATTCTGTTCGAGAAGGCCATCATGGAGCCGAACTTTACCGACACCTACGCGCAGATGTGCAAGGAGCTGGGAACGATCATCAAGATCGAAACGAGCGACAACAAACAGCCCAACTTTAAGCGCAAGCTCATCACCCAGTGTCAACGCGAGTTCGAGAAGCACCATACTGACAAGGAACAAATTGAGGAAAATAAGAAGAAGGCCAAGGAGGATGAAAAATCGGAAGAGGCCGAGGATCTGCAGTACGAGCTCGAGGAAAAGGAGGTCAAGATCCGAAGACGTGCCCTCGGAACGATCCGCTTCATTGGAGAACTGTTCAAGCACGAACAGCTCACCTGTAAGATCATGTACACTTGTATTAACATTTTGCTCAGCGAAGACATGCTGGACGAGGAGTCGCTCGAGTGTCTCTGCAAACTGCTGACCACGATAGGTGGCCGCATGGAGAAGGACCCGGTGCAGGACTCACAGGGACTTCAGTACTGCTTTGAGAAGTTGCAGGAAATCGCCGACAAGAAATCCAGCCTGCAAGTCTCGAACCGGCATCGCTTCATGATCCTGGACCTGATGGACCTGCGGAAAAACAACTGGCAACCGCGTCGTGCCCAGGCCGCACCCAAAACAATGGACGAAATCGCCAAGGAGGTCGAAACCGAGGAGAACAAAAACCGCATCCTGAGCTTCAACCTGGGCGGTGGCGGCCGCGGCGGCGGTAATCGCCAGGACAACAACGATCGACACCGAGGCGACGGCGGCAGCGCGTCCAAGAACAAGCGCTTCGTCGATGACGACGGATTCGTGCAGCCAATGTCGAACAAAACGGCACGTCCGCTGCCCCAGACGTTCGATCCGAAGAAGCTGAACCTGACGGTGAGTGACTCAAAAAACCCTCGAATATCCCATATTTTAAAACGCTCACTTTCATTCTTTTGCAGCCCAAATCGCCGGACGTGACGCGCCTCGGGTCGGCCTCGATGTTCCAGGGTTGGGGCAAGAACAACGCATTTGCATCGCTCACGGACGACCAACAGCAGCAGCAGCAAGGTTCGGTTCCGCCGCCGAGCTTCTTTGGCAGTTCTGGCCCGGGAGGTAGCAGCAGCGGCGGAAGCAGCAGTAAAGGCGGAAGTGGTGGAGGCGGCGGCGGTGGTTACGGTGGAGGGAATAAAAAGTCTGGTGGAGGAGGCGGAGGCGGAGGAGGTGGTGGCGGCGGGCGGGACGGCAAGAAGCCGTACTACCACGGCAGGAACAGCAGTCGCTTCTGATAATGAGTTTCCCCGCGGGATGCATTACGAGCGTGATTGAATCAACAAACAACAGACTGTTGGACGGTTTCTTATGGTTTATTTTTTTTTAGAAATTATACGTTTATAATATTTTTTTGAGGGCAGAAGTTGAAAGTGTTTCTTTTTTTGTAATATTAGAAATGGATCTTCCACGAAATGTTATGCCATCAGAGAGAAAAAAAAGAGGGAGAAAGAGGCGGTGTGGGTGGAGATCTAACCGAACGCGATCACACTCCTGTTAACAAAATCTGCTTTTGCTTTCCGTTACACGATTAACAGTTATTTTTCGTACGGTTAAATTTACGTTGCATCTTTAACTTTATTAGGATTTTTGAACTGGATTGTGCGGGAGTTTAACTCATAACATATATTAATAGAATATTCAAAGTATAAAACAAACAAACAAAACACGGTATATTGAACAGAACTCACAGTTACGTAATGGAGCCTCATATATGACTAAACTCATTCACAAGGACTAACAAGAAAAAGAGAAGATGTGAAAAAACAAACAGCCAATATTACTAACTAAAGTTCCTTTTGCAATAAATAGTGAACCGTGCTGCATATTCCAAAATGAATGCAAAAACGCAGCGACGGATTACGGAAAAAAGTGTCACACACACACCAAGTGAACTGATATCATTGCAGCGGAAATGACTTTGAAAAAAATAAACAGCATAAATAAAAGTGGAGATTAATAAAGGAACGATTGATTAAGCACAGGACAGGTAAATAAAATGAATTATAGTCAAGTTATTCTAATCGTTTAATGAACTTATTAAGAGAGACAATGGATTGTAAAAAACACACACACACACACATAACTTAGTAAGTTCCAATGGCCTTCCAAACATCCCCAACCCTTCCCGCAATAAAAAGAAGAACCTAACAATCGATGGTTGACAAACACTTGTGAGGATTGTGGGCAAATTGACACACGCATAGCCAGCCAGCGTGCGAAAGGATAATGGAAAACTTAAAAACTAGGAAATTGATATTACATAAATTGCAAGTAAACACACACACACAAACACATAAGCGCGCGTGCATGCAAACCACGGCAGACACGTTGATGAATTAAATTGAAATAAAAATAGACAGCGAGAGAAAGAGAGAGAAAGTTATGGGAAAAGCGGTGGTGTGAGCTGTAAGGCACAGCAGCTTTACAGGACAATTAATCCAGATGAATCGCAAATGAAACATGTACTAGGTAATCAATTTTAATTATATTAAAAGCAAAATAACACTTTATAGCAACCAATATAATGGAGAGCGGAGAATAAAAAAAAACCTTCACACACACTGTGGAATATAAATAGTTGGTAAACGTACAAGGAACCAGTCTTGTGTACTTTTTTCAGACCTACATATTTAAATGTGTAAGCAAGTTAGTATATAAAATGACAAAACAAAAAAAAACACGCAAAAAAAATGAATCCGTTATCCTAAAACTCAACAAAGCTTGTTTTTAGTCAAATCCGAACTTTCATACTGTGCTAGTCTGTTTCTTTGATTGAGAACGTGGTTTTAACATTATTCTGGAGCAACATTTGAAAAGGGCGCATTAGCATTTTGACAGCCAGAACTATTTTGCAAATTCCGAGCCAACATGTAACTATTTAAGGGGTTAAATACATGTAAATCAACAGAAAAGTCAGAGGTTGGTGTGAGCACACACTTAATTTTATTTAAAATCTGTTTTCAGAGCATTAAAATATACATTTTTATCTATAATCAAAACAAATTAGAAGGCATTTGGTTGTATCATTGTCGAGATATAGCTATTTGAAGTCAGCAGTTTCAAAAAACGGGTGCCACGATATCTTAACACTGCCTTGACCAAATCGGCTCAACATTTTGGTGAAGACTCGTTAAACTGGTCCTGTATGCATGACGAAGGCCAATTTTCAAAAAACTTATTTTAAAAAAAGATAAAAATATTTTTGTGTTTTTAAGAAACGCTCAGAAGTCCGGTTGTGCACGGCAAAATGTTGAGCTAAAATCGTCTCTAACTCAGTATAATATCTTCATGAAACTTTCAGGACTGATTGAAAATTATCTTTTTAGTGGATTCAATAAATTTTTCTGCAATATCAAATTTTGTGATTTTCTACATGCATGAAACCCCTTAACAAAGCCTACATGCATGAAACCCCTTAAGAGTTAAAAGGTAGCTGAGAAGGCCACACAGAAAAAAAAATCATGGTAATATTACATCTGGAAAGGGGTACTTCTTTTATGTCAGAAAAAAGGTGTAATTTTACCTCTGGAAATTTACCAATTTATTTTTTTTTCAGTCTAAAATGGGGTAAAATTATATCATAAAAGAGGTAATATTCAACCTTCCAAAATTACAGCTTCCAAATTTACATTGTTTTTTACTGTGAAGCTTTTATTTTACATTTAGATTTTTGTGCTTATCCGCCCTTTTCTCGTGGTGTTCTAGAATTTGTGTTTTATTTTGTTATTCGGATCCTTGTCTCAAAGTATGCCATTTTGCATTATTCGTTACGCCATACAAGTCTCCAAACAAATTCGGGGCTCCGAAAGTATTAAAAATTCTGAGTCTCAGGAAGTGATTATTAAATTTAATTTGGTGTCTTGCGCAATGTTGAAGGTTGTGTGGATTTTTTTCTGAAAAAAATGTTACCTTTATTATTCAAATGTTTATATTGACTTTTTATCACAAAAAACATGATTTTGACTAAGTTTACATGGATTTATTTTTTTGAGACTTATCAACGAGAAATAACGATTTAAATTTTACTATCGAGAAATTACGATTTGAGTGTGTTATAAAAATTTCAAAAATCCTAAAAATTGGATACTCCTAGAATTTAAAAAAATCAAAATCTTCAAAAACATAAAAAATTTAAATTAAAAACAAATAAGAAATTGGCTACTATTGAAAAAAATAAAACAAAAAAATATTCAAATAAAAAACTAATAATAAATTGACTTATTTGAAAAAAATAAAACTAAAAAATAGAAAAAAAATAAAAAAGTAAAAAAATAGCTGCAATCCAGACTGGGTTATTCGAAGGCTTCGGAAAAAAATCACTTCGGATAATCTAATCACGAAAAAATATGTTCGTTGTCTTATATTTGATAATCGAGCTTAAGAATGACCCACATACTATTCTAAAATGATTTAATTTTGAAACCCAAGATGGCGGCCAAAATGGAGATGATAAAATATTGAAGGCAATCAAATATTCAAATTTGACTAAATTTGAGTCGCAGAATTTGAATTTGGTGTCTAAAGTAAGACAATAAAAAAAATAATTAAAAAACAAAATTGGTCATGATTCGATTATCCAAAGACCCGAACCACGAACCTTCGGATAATTGAGGCATCGGATAGCCGAGACATCAGATAATCGAGTCTGGACTGTTATTAAAAAATAATACAAATTCTGAAAATTTTATAAATTCTTAATAATTTTAAAAATTATAAAAAAATTCAAGAAAAATAGTTTTAAAATATTAATAAGGTCGTTGCAAATATTTTTTGACGTTGTATGGATCTGACTCTAGAAAAAAGCACAGTTGTGTGTTATTCATAAGTCCAACTTATACAATTATTCATTTAAGTCCAAATATTCCTATGCTAACTACTTGGATTCAAAATCTAAACTTTAATCTATAATCCTCTAAACATAAACTTAAACATTCCTTTAACTGTTGTAGTACTATTTCTATCAGAAACATTAAAAAAAATAATAAACTGATATACAAATAGGATAGAAATTGCGATTTGAAAAAGAAATGACCATTTACGTCAAAAGATCCGTAGTTCCTCGATTCGCAACAATGGTCGATACAACCATAATCCGAAAACCGTTAGTTCAACAGATCAACAAATTTTGTCCGATATCATTACATTATTGATTGATCGAGACTCTATGGACAATTTGACATAAAACAATGCCTGGTATTCTACATCAATCAAAGTTTATTGACAGCTTTACTCTTACTTAACAATTGCAACTAACTTTAACACCAAATAGATTTGGAAAGGATACAGATTTATTTTAAATACTAATACTAAGCAACAAATCAATTGTACTATCTTGAAGTCCCAACCTAAATCCCACATTGTGATAGTGAAAAAGTCACAGAAGCAGCGGTGTCTTGTGCAATTGTGATATTTTCACTATCGGAGAACTACCTAGTTCACGAAGACAGCTTATCGGTCAACGCTTAAGCCCTGCGGCTGCGGCAAAGCGAGTTCTAGTAGCATGAAGTGGTGTCCATAGTGCTTATAAATAAGAATGTTTACCCAAATTTTAACAAATGCACTAGGATCAAATCATGCCCCTTTGACTTTACAAGGCCCAGGCAAATATTTTTCAAAGTTTATGTCGCAGGGGGGCCTTCAAAATTGACCGAAAAATCAGGAGGCAAATTTTTTTTTTTTTCAAAAAACATCAAAATTTCAATGGAAATAGAAGTCTAATCAACTAAGAACAATCTAAAATGCCTTTTTTCTGCATTGATAATCACATTTAGCATGTTTGGGCTCGTTTAAAAATATTTTGAACTTTTGTAAAATTACAATGTACAGCACCGCAAAAATTTTATTTTCTCGCAAAAATAAATTTTCGTAAATACTTAGAAATTTTGGAAATTAATTGCAAAACAGGACAGGAGTATAATGAATTTCAAAACAGTTTTTTTCATTCAAATGTTGAAACCGTGGCCTGTAATTTCAATTTCTTTAGTTTTTTTTTTTATTTTTTTCGTATTTTTTTATTTTCTTGCATTTAAGTTCGCGAACTTTTTCAAGTGAATTCTTAATAATTGATTGCCTATTAAATCACAAAATGTATTTTCCAATAATTTCATCGCCGTCATTTTGACTGCTATTTTGCATTTTAAAATTCTTTAGTTCTTCAGTAAGACAAACAAAAAAGAGAACAGTTCTAATCCGTTCAAATCCGTTTGGTAAATCCAATCAATGTAAAATTTGATGTAGATCGCTTATAGGACTATATTTTCAAATAGAAAATTCATGGGAGAAATTCATTCAACACTATTTTAGTATTTTTAATGCACTATTTAAAAAAAACTAAAAAGATAACATTAATTAGTCAACGAATTTGCAGAGAATTCCCTTCATGCTTCTGACCTTTGAATACAACATTCAGACATACTACAATCGAGTTTGTTTACGTTTGTACGGTACACTTCTAGAGCCAAAGAGAAAAACAAATCTTGCCAAAAAAAATGTCCACCGAGCTGGAAATCGAAATAAGTTCAATCCCCTTGGCACCCGATCCAGTGGTCGAGCCACCCCCGGAAATTGAACGCATTCCGCTTGCGGACCTCAGCTATGAACAGTTCTTCGCACGCTATCTGCTGCCCAACAAGGCCGTCATCCTGAGCTCCGTCGCCGACAGCTGGGAGTGCTTCCGCCGCTGGATCAATCATGATTCCAAGGGCCTCAATGGGGCCTACCTGAGGGAGGCCATTCCTAACCTCACCGTACCGGTGGCCAATTGCGGCAAGCAGTACTACAACTCGCACGAGAAGACGGAGATGAAGTTCCACGAGTTTCTGGACTGTTGGGACTGCCGGGAGGAATCGACGTCGAAGCTGTACCTTAAGGATTGGCACTTGCGGGAGATGCTGCCGGAGTATGAGTTTTACGAAACACCGTACTGCTTTGCATCGGATTGGCTCAACGAGTATCTGCTGGATCATGGGGAGGACGATTACATGTTTGTTTATTTGGGACGCGAGGGGACGTGGACTTCGTTCCACGCGGATGTGTTCTCGTCGTACAGCTGGTCCACGAATATATTTGGGGTCAAAAAGTGGCTGCTGTTGGCACCGAAGGAAGAACAGAAGCTGAAGGATTCGTTGGGGAATTTGCCGTTCAGGATAAGCGAGGAACTTCTTGATGAGAAGGAAGTCAAGTATTACAATATACTGCAAAAGGCAGGGGAAGCTATTTTCGTCCCAAGTGGATGGTATCATCAGGTTCAAAATGTAGAGGACGCCATTTCCGTTAATCATAACTGGTTCAATGGATGTAATGTGAAGACGATTTGGCTTAGCCTGAACGAAGCGCTGGAGCAAGTTATCAATGAAATTGATGATTGTAAGGATATGGAAAACTTCGACGAACATTGCCAACTTATGCTTAAGGCTTCTTACGGAATGGATCTCAATGGATTTATAAAGATGTTAATTTATATATGTAAGAATCGTGTGAGTGCATATCGTGACGAAGCAAAAATACTTCATTTTGAGAGGTATCGTTTGGGTAAAAATCATATCCTGTTTGATCTCAAAGCAATACGAAACGTTTTCATTTCAATGATAGAAATGAGGGAAGAACTGTTGAAAAGCTTAAACTTGTTCGATGAATTAAAAAGCTATGAAATTTTAATCGATAAGCTGTTGACATGACAACTTTTACAATCATTAATGATCTAAAACTAGTCAGAATAATCAAAAATAAAATACTCTTCTTCGTTCCTTATACCATTTAAAAACAACCATGTTTATTTGAATAACATTGGGATGAGTATCACAACTTTGGCTTGGGACTGGCTAGCAAAAGAGCACCATCTTCGTATAACTTTAAAATATCCTTGGAACCTACACCGACTTCGTTCAAGATTTCTTCCACCATCTGAAGCTCATCTTTCTCAGGCGCCAACGCACCAGACTGAGCTGGAGTTCTGCTCAGTTTGGGAGCCGGTGTAGGCACCAGCTCGTCATTGGTCTTTACTTTATCCAGAAAGACTTCTCGTTCGCGGTTGTGTGCGTACTTATAAGCTTCGTCCATTTCGAGCACGGGAAATACACAAGCGTCACGATCCTGGAAGATCTTGGTCCACTCATCGCGCGTTTTGGTTAGGAAGATCGCCTCAAACAAGTGTTTGCTCTTTTCGACATCTTCATACTGCGGCAGTTCCATCTGCAAATCCAACCCCTCCAGCAGTTCCTTGTAAAATTGTGGTTCAATCGCTCCCACGGACATGAACTTTCCATCCTTGGTTTGGAACGTGTCGTAAAAGTGGACGCCCGTGTCCAACATGTTCTCCCCTCGAGGTCTTCCCCAAATGGGTAGCTTTTGCGATCGAATCAGCCAACTTCCAACGTAAGCCGCTCCCTCCACCATGGCATGGTCCACAACTTGTCCTTTGCCCGAGTTGTGTCGTTCCAGTACTGCAGCCAGAATCCCAAAAGCACACAGCAATCCCCCACCGGCAAAGTCCGCGGCCAGATTGATCGGCGCCGTTGGTCGCTCATCCTTCCGCCCCAGCAGCGAAAGAATCCCGGAAAGGGCCACATAGTTGATGTCGTGACCAGCGCGAGCCGCATGTGCCCCATTCTGGCCAAACCCCGTTAGCCGTGCATAGATCAACCGCGGATTTTCCCTCATAAGCTCACTCGGCCCCAGTCCCAGCTTTTCCATAACCCCAGGACGAAACGGTTCAATGAGAACGTCGGACTTTCGACACAAAGAGCGCACAATCTCAGTCGCCTTGGGTTTCTTCAAGTCCAGCGCCAGTGTCCGCTTGCCGCCTTGCAGTACATCTATGCTGTTGTAAGGGGTCTTGAAAATAAAAATTTTCAGAAAATCTTCATCGAAACAAACACAAGCCACTTCACCTTATCAATCCGAGTAACACAGGCTCCAAAGTCCGTCAGCAGCATACCGCAGAACGGACCGGGAGCTAGCCCCGCAAACTCCAGAACCTTTAAACCTTTCAGTGCCATCGTGGTATTTGAGAAACATACGAGTTCGTGGACTCCAGCTGGCGATTCAATGAAAAGCAGCTATTCTTTGAATAAATTTAAAAGGTCGGCTCGTACGTATGAACCATTACGGCTGTTATCGTAGCGACTACTACAGGATGGACTTTAGTGCGTTGAGTGAGATAGGTAGAAAACTTGTGAACGACGCCCAAAACGGGACAGAAATGGGGTACCGTTGATTAGATTGAAAAAAAAAACTCTACAATTGAATAAAAAAACACTTTTTTGAAAATTACACCAACTTTTTTAAACATTAATTTACATGACTTTTATTTTTGAAATACGCATTATAATTATTATAACACTACTACTTATTCAACTGTTGTTACTAACAGGTCGCTATGTTATGATTCCAAGTCGAATTGTGTATGTGAAGGTGGTTCTTTGAGGTTTAATTAATAATTTCTCTCAGCTTTTTTTTATTTTTTCTTTAAAGCTTGACAATTTTTTTTTTTCAAATCAAAAGAACGCATTAAAAATGCCATGAAAGATGCACAATATATTTGGCCAACAGTCCCCCGTTACAGTTTTGGCTCTTTATTGGAACAAACCTTAAGTTGACGTCTTTCACACATTCGCCGTCAAAAACACCCAAACATTAGGTAGCCAAAGTGGTGCGCTCTCGCTTCCACCACCAGCATAAAGTATTCGAGCATGGTTAAGAGAAAGAGCTAGAGAGATAGAGAGCGAGAGAGAGCACACACCTCCACCACCAGAACCATTCATTTTCGAATGAATGACGTAGATGGGTGTATTTGTGAAATCGTGACGAAACTAACAGGCAGCTCGCCAGGTTTTCGCGTAGCTGCGATTTTTCCTCTAATTTCGTTTATTTTAAGTTAGTATTTCGGTTCGGTACTAGTTAAGTTTTGTTCCTTAGTTCGTGGAGTTTAGTTTACACTAGTTGGTGTTTCGTTTCCGGCGCGTACAAGCGGTGAAAATCGCCTCCGAAAAAATCTTCGTGGGATCCTCAGCAAACTGCTGCGTGAAGAAGAGAGTTGGGCCAAAGAATTCAGGACACCCAGCGCAGACAGAGAGGCCCATATAAGGCAGGCAGAGTAAGCAGAGCAGAGCGACCGTCAACATCAGCAGTGTGGATAGAGAGGGCGACTGTGGAAAAATGTTGGGCGTACGCCAGGGATGGTGTGTTGGTGAGAATGGAACTACAAAATGATGATGGTAGCGGTTCAGCCCTTTGCCTGCTAAGGTGTATTACAACGCTCGTAAATGATGACTTGTCGTGATTACGACCCGATGGGAAAATGAAACATCAATGATACACCTACTTTGACGTCGCGAAAACAACACAAAAAAGCACAACATTCCACCGACGTGAGACTGGGGAGCTGCTGCTGGAGGAATTTTGAAAAACAGTACGATAATTGTGTGCAGCGCAAACTGTGATTCACCCCGCCACTTGAAAGTGGCTCAACGTTCTAGCCAGTCTGGATTTAATCAGCGTATGGTGACAACAGCCGATATTCATTAGTTCGCTGCTGCAGCTACGTCGAAAGGAAAGCGAGCTGAATCATTACACAGGCTAACCACAGCTGAGCGCAGCAGTAGAGGATGGCCTTTTGACCTCGGTCAATTGAGGAGTGATAAGATCTGCGCCAACGGCCAAAAGGAAAACGAAGCAACAGTTTGCAACTGTAGCGTAGCGTGTGTGGGGTATAATAATAACAGAAACAAAATGAGTATGTGTGTGGAAATAATAATACAAGGCTTATCTAATCTGGCAAAACAGTGAATCGGTTGACTGCCATCCGCCAGTCGGACCCAGAGTTGGCCCAAGTGTTCAGAAGAAGAAACGTGCTGTCGCGTCCATGTGTAAATGTACTTGAACAAAGGCTTTCTAGTTCGGTTGGAACGTCGTGTGCGAGTACAATATGTGGTTGTGGTTCGCTTCGAGCTGTTATGAGAAGTGAGAGCGCGAATTGCATTAATTATAATCAGTAAAACCTCAATGGAAGGTCTTTTCTTGTGTGGCGGCGGCGACGACAGCAGCAGACTGGCAGTCGATCAATGACGATGATGATTCATGAGGGCGATCACAGCATAGAGTACTTGTAGCAGCACTACCGTACTGGTATATAGGAGAAAGGCATATCTAGGATCAAGATCGAAAAGAAACATGGGTGATGCTAAGGTGAAGCAACCCTACTTTGGAACTCCGCCTCATCAACAGGCGACTACATCGAAGGCCGGCCTAGTGGTATCACCAACCACCATGATTGATACGCTGAAACCCAGTGGGAAGGACGATGCAGCTTCCAAAAGTCCTACGAAATATGAACTCCTGAAGGCGCGCAAAGCCGAGCTCGAGAAACGACTCAACGAGAAGTATGCGCAGCTACAGCAAATCAAGCGAGAAGAGGCTCAGCTTATTGGCATGTATCCGAGCGATTTCAGTTCCGGTGTTGGAAGTCAAGATCAGAACGGAGCGGCACCGACGTTGAGGCGGAAGATTGGTACAAGCTTTAAACTACCGGAGAACCTTTTGAACAACAAAGAAGACGACATTAACAAGCTGTTGCTGGAGAAGCAAATCCAGCAGCAAATATCGGAAGCTTCGTTGAGGTTTGCTAACGATACGTCGCAGCCAAAATCGGTACGGAGGACACACAAGCAAAACTATGAATCTGCTCAGCAAAAGTTGCTGGCTATGAATCAAAACTTGAGTCTTTTGAAAAAGCGCCAACAACAGCAAGCCGAACAGCAGAAACCTCCTCCTGCAACCAGAGATGACATCGACCTCCACAAAAACAGTAATGCGAATCGTTTCCGGTCAAACAGCAACAGTATGATGCTCAACATGTCGGAACGACGGAATTCGATCAAATCGAACAATTCCTCGAATCACTCCAGTAATCTTATAGCACCGGGTGGACCAATGCAGAAGCAGCAGCAGCTGCTTGTACAAATCCCACCTCAACATTCGGCTCACTACCATTCACAGCAGATATCACCGTACTCCATACATTCGGGAACCCTCTCGGTAATGCCATCCGGTTCGCAGAGTATGACTCCTGCAGCATCGGCCGCGATGGTGTCTCAGCTGAGTATGCTACGGCATCGATCTCGATGTGACAGCTTCAGCGGTATCATGAGCTACGATCTTTCCGGAGCAGCGATTGATCCCGCAAAAATGTCTCCTGTCAGTAGCAACAGCAGTCATCATCACCACCAGCACCCGCATCAACACTATCAACCGCAGCAACAACCGCAACCTCAAAGTGGAGCTAATCGCTTGAACAAGTTGATGCAGCAACAGCAGATGCAGAGTTACAGCCCACCACCGGGACATCACCAGCATGGAAGCAGTCCCGGATACGTACTATCGCCCCCGGCAAGTGCTTCGTCGAACACCGTTGGACAAGCGTTCGTATATGATACAAAAATGATTTCACGATTCCAAGCTCCTCCTCCTCCTCCGGCTCCTGCATCAACTGGCCAAGGTGTCCAGAACGATCAGGGTTATGGATCCAGCATACCACAAAATAGCAATAGCTACGATTCACAGCAGGAAATGACGACGTCCGGTCTTGGTGGCTACTGGATGATGCTTGAAACGGGAGAAAAGGTTTGGTGTTCGGTGGATTCACGATTCTCCAGTTTAGATCGGAAACAGGGTGGTGGCAGCATGAAGATATCTCGTTCCAAGCTTAGCCAGTATCCCCACGCAGCTCCTATCAAGAGCAATTCGATGGGAAACTTTGATTTTATCAACAAACAGCAACAGCAGCAGCTGGAAGACTCGATACAACCCGACGCAATATCGGTTACTTCAGCTTCCAGTGAGAACAAGAAACGGGAAAAGGTCTGGAGAGAAACATCGTTAGACAGTCCGGTTGTGAAGCACAGGACGATTCCATCTCCATCGCCTGGGATGATGTCGAATCCACCTCCGCTTCCGGCGTATCCTCAACCTCCACCACCACCTCCTTCTTCACAACATGTGCAGCAACAAGCTCACCTACAAACTCCTCTACACGTCAATACCAGTCACAATTACGGTGTATCGCCATCGTCACCCCTCCTCTTATCACCTCAACAAATGCGATACTACCATCAGCGACAAGAACAACAACGTCAAAGAATTAAACAACTAGAAGAACAGAAGCAACATGCTTACATGCTCGAACAGCAGCAACAACAACATCAGCGGCTCTTACAGCAGAAGCATCTTCGTTCTCCGCCACAATTGCCAAAGCATCAACACAACAACTACAGTCAACAGTCGCAACCGGCAAGCCAGCAACATTTGGACCTGCTGCCTCAATCTCCTCGGTTCTACGACCACGAGAACCACAATCTACCACCGCACTACTACCAATCGCAGGAACATCCGTCGCAGAACAATCTCTCCGCACGGCATCCCGATCTCCTCATATCGCCCACACTCTCAGCGTCCTCATCCAACACGTTGACGTCGCCAACGTTACGGCCATATTCATCCGTTTCCCCAACCCCCTCGACCATCACTACGACCTCGACGGCAGCGATCATCCACGCAACGCCGGACATCCAAACGGAATCACCCAAAAACGTAACCATTGTGCAGCAGGGTAAAATCATGCCGTACAAGGAAGTTACCAAACCCTTTGAGATGTCCGACTTTTACAAGTACTCTACCAAGTTTAAAGAGAAGAAGCAACAGCAGCAGCAGCAGCAGCACCACCACCACCAGGGTCAGCATCACCAGATGCACCAGCACCAGTTTCATCACCCGCAACAACAGCAACAACAACAACTGGCTGATCCGCTAAGTCCCAACGGGAACAGCATGGGTCCCAACGGAGAGCTGATGCAGCGAGCGGTCTATCAACCGCCAAATCCTTCCATTTGTAGGCCCATCAACTACAACTGAGTGTGTTTGACGGGTGCGATCGGGTAGTCAGCGTAGATTTTCTCGTGGAAAATGGACACGTTAGACTAGGATTTTGAACATTTTAGTCAGACATTCCACGATTATCATCATTTTGATCACTTGGTAGTACTTTTTTCTTCGTACACCCATCCGAGAGCGAAAAAATACTCTGAAATTCTGATCAGAGCTTAAACAATGTTTGTAAAAAACCATTTTACTCCAAGTATCAAACCGAAGCGCTTTGGATGAAATTCTAACTCTTAATCACTGTGCTGCGCGATCTTGTTGGTAGCGGAGAGGCAGAACGCAATCAGCGTTGCACTCTGGAAGGTTGGCGAACGAAGTTTATCATTTCTTTGCAGTATAGCTGTCAACGGATGTCAGTAGTTTTGCCATCACTGAATTGAAGTGTAGTTTGGTCTGGGTGTAAAACCTTTTTTTGCTGATTTAAATCTTCAAGGAAACAGAATCACTCATTTGTCACAAGTTATTAATGATTGGTTTTTCATCTGTACTATTTTTTTCAATTTCTACAGTTTGATCGTCAAGACTTTCACTGTCTTTCACCGACCACAAGTACATAGTCACAAACAAGGTTTATTGAAAAACACTGAAGAATAAATATCAATCAAAACATATGTGCGTGAAAGTGTATGCTAATTAATACTGGTAGTCTGCGCAGCTAAAGCGATACTGATGTGTTGTGTATTAAACAAGTTTGCATGAATAAACAAAGTCATTAAAAAGAGCAAAGAATGCGCCCAACAACACATCCAACCGAGCGAGGAAGAGGCAGTCGTTGATGATAAAGCAGAAAAACTGATCAATGATGATGATAATGATGGTCGATGTCGATGATGATACGTACTGCTGCTGGTGGAATGATTCTCACTTGCGTTTGCGAAGAGCAGCAGCAGCAACAACAGTTCGTTATAAAGCCCCCCACTGACTGGTGTAATGCAAGCTTAAAGAGATTGCAGGTAAACAAAATTGTTTATGTTTAACATAAAAGAAGAGATAAAGAGAATAAAAAAAAACGTTATTACAGTTACGGTGCCTTCGTTATGAAAGAAAGAGAGATAGTTCGATTTCGAGCTATAAAAGCAGATAAACAAATACAAATTGTTGTGTAAACAGTGTAGTGTTTGAATATGAATGATCGTAACCCGAAAAAAAACAAAATGACTTTTACAAGACATTTTAGTGATATTTTTGAAAACACATAGACAAATTACGTGCGGTAAAGTTTGCAAACCCTTCCAACAGAACACTTACAGATTTTTTTCTGACAGAGTTTGTCGAGAATAATAAGACTTAAACACGTAGCAGCTGGAATAGCAAGTATGATCAAATGCATTTAATTAAAAAAAGAAAATCGAACAAGCGAAACCAACCAACTCCTATGAACTGTAGAATCAACAAGACTGTTAGCTCACACGATGTAATTGAGGATTCCGATTTCGAGCTTTTTTGTCGAAAGGAACCGACTTAGGCTAAAGGTTACACACACACACACAACGGTTACTATGCGTGCTTTTTCCTGTTTGAGGCCTTTATATAAATAGTTTAACAAGTAGTGAAGTATAGTAAAGCCTTCGGAACACGCAATGCAAATTGGCGATCAAGTAAATGAATCAAAAAGTACCTTGCTAAATTGTAGATTGTTAGCTTGTAGGAACTGCTAAGTGTAGCATTTGTAATTAAAACTTTTTCAAATCTCCCAGGATACGAAAAACTTGTAAAACACGATTTATTTCTATGAAGCAATGAACAAAACAAAAAAAAAACAAAAGAGAAGAAAACAAAAGGATCAAATAAATTTTGCTGAATCCCGTTTTTTTACGTTTGTACTTTAAGATGTAATAACTAGTTGTAAATACATTATATACTCTGTACTGGTTAATTCGTTTTAAGAAATTTTCAAGAAGTAGAAGAAAAAAACACAGGGAAAGTTTTTTTATATCCACTTTATATATTGCTTTTTGTAAGTGAGTCGGTTTAGAACAAATAAAAGATAGAATAAAAAAATTAAAACAAAAACATTTTATTCCATGGAATCCAAAAATCATTACGACTCAGTAAGGTAAATAAAATTCGACAGTTATTTCGTTTTTTTAGGGTTGTGAACCTTATTTTAAATTTCAAACTTCATTATGAAATTATTTCTTCAAAATATTTCAAGAAAGATATGCTCTTGCTGGCAGATTTGCGAAATGTTAAGAAAATAAAAAAATATGTTTCTTTCCTTTTAGTTTTGTTTAATATTTTAAATAAACGCTCGAATTGACATATTTATTTTCCTTTTTCGTATTTTTAACTCTTGTATGCTTGGCTTGTTGATATGTGAATCCATGCCACGTTTACTAATTGACACGTTGCTAAAAAATCGAAAACTAATCTAAAAACGTTACTTAATCCACCCTTAGGTGGTTGGTGCCTTCCTCAAATTTAAAGGGTGCTATCCAAATTGGACACAAAAGGGTGGTGTTTTTCAGGGTTTTATCAATTTGACTCATTATTCATACCACTAGATCTTCATATTGCAGGGCACTTATGTGCTTACAACTTATGATAGGGTAGTCAGATCTCTAATCCAATTCGTGCTCGTTGGAAAGGTCTTTTGATTACCTATCCAACGATAGGTCGCATGAAAGATCCGGACAACGTTTTCATCAAAATATCTGAGATCCGGCCTCTAAAAAGTGCATAAATAACACTTAAGTGCTAATAACTTTTTATAGGGTTATCAGATCTTCAGTGTTTCAAATACCTTTCTAAAAATGTATAGCATGACGGCCTTTCTTACAAAAACCACCCTTTTTACAATCTTGCGAACTTTAGTCAAAATCGTTTTTTTAGCATAACTTTTGAAGTACTTTACTAAACATAATGGTATGAAAATATGACCTATGGGACCTGTAGACGGATCTAAACACACAGATCCGGACAAAATCGGTCAAGCCAGTTCCGAGAAAAGTAAGTGAGAAAAAAATCTACGTCCATCCACACACACAGAAGCTCAGAATTTGATTCTGAGTCGATATGTATACGCGAAGGTGGGTCTACGAGGCCTATTCAAGAAGTTCATTTTTCGAGTGATTTTATAGCCTTTCCTCAGTGAGGTGAGGAAGGCAAAAAAAGTTGGAAAATGATATGGAAAAATATGTTGTTGAATAATTTTCGAAATTTGCTGGGGCGGCTGGTCCCATACACTTTTCTCTTGAAAATAAGACATTTTAAAATGAAGACATCTCGAGCTTAGGGCCGGTATGCTCTTCAAAAGAAAGGGGGTAAAAACAGCTTTACGAACGGCAGAACAAAAGAGAGAGAACGTTTGCATGGGGCTTTTCTTCACCCTCTCTGGCTTGCTTTCGGTACCGCTGCTGCCCATTTGAAATTTTTCTTGACCGTTTTTTTCCCAAGTGCATATCTTACATTAAAGAAAAACACCCCTTTCGACTGCAACCTGGAGTTTATATTTGGCTTGCGCTTTTTAAATTTGCATCTTTTGACAAAGGACTTTTTTACCTTAAAATTGCTGTAATTTTTGACCGGTTAAGGCAATTTACTTGTCAAAAAATAAAAATGTTCGTTTTTAGGGCGCAAAAAGTGCTCCTAACATCACTTTTCTCTAAAACTTTAACGATGATTCATGAAACTTAAAAATCCATCATTTTCAGCATCAAATTTCTTGAGCAAGGATCGCAATTCCAAGTATCCCAAATCTAATCAAATTTTCACATAAAAAATGGATTCAAGCAAATTGATATTGAGGTCACATTTAAAGACGTAATCTTGGTTGGCTTACGATATCATTAGCAACGAATAATTTTCCAAGAATTGTGAATCGGAAAAAATAATCCTCTACAAAACAACCCCACATCGAGACGGGGTTGAAATTCATTTGAAATCAATTTTCAACCAATTTTTTATTCGCAATTCGCAATTTTCAGTGTAAGAACGGGCCTTGACCGATCTTATGCACTAGGTTCCCGACAAACACGCACTGCCCTTACACCTACATTTCACCCTTGCTCTGAGTCAGTACGAGCAGCACGCTAGAACACGCTTTGAGTGTTCGTGCCAGGCATGCACACCTTCTTTTCCGGTTACGCATTTTAACTCGGCCGGGGGTGGTACATTACGTAGGGTTTGATGTAAGTATAAGCGCCTAACCATTTATAGTGTGCCTAACAACTTTCATTAAAGCAAAAACTGTTTTATTTTAGTTTGAATTCAAAAACTTATTGTTATTTACTGTGTATTGTTTTCTCCTGAAATCTTTCCTAGTGTTGAAGTGTGTTTATATGTTGCTATTTCTTTTGTCGCGGTGTTTTGTTACAATTTTTGGTCCTAAGCATGTTATAAAAGTTTACCAAAAATACAATAGTAATATTTGTGTTAATTCTTTGATCATTCCCAAAATTGAACAAGGGCTCGAACCTCATTTGTTTGAAGAAAAGGGTAAAGATTGAAAACAATGGACAGTGAAAGAAATATACTATTTGAAGAATCAATAGTAAAAGAAAGATAGTAATTTATGAAGTAGATAAAGAAATTTACAATAGTTAATAAATAGAGGTAACAAACAAGCTTAGATTGTATTAAGTGCAATTTATAGAGCAGATGAAAAATTATTCAAATAACTAGATAAATAAAGATAAACAAAATTGACATCGCTGCCAAATTAAGGGAAAACAGACAGTTTGTTGCAGCAGCATAAATTGGTAAAAAAGAGTGGAAAAGCGTTGAGAAATAAGAGAATCAAATGATTAAAATCGAAATCAAATAGAGGATAGTAAACAGAAGCCACGTTAGGAAATCAGTGAAACAAAATAAACAGAAGATAGATGGTAGTTGAAAATGAAGAGAAGAGAAACCCCGTTGTGCGATGTTTCAGGTACATCCACAGCAGTTGACTCAACATACTGCGAATCAAAACAATACCGTCTACAATCACAAATTACATCCCTTTCCCACATTGTCGCGCCCCTTTCTTTTAGCCGTCTCGACTCTGACCCGCGGTGGTCAAAGGTTTACGATCCGTTTCCACAGGCCACCAGCTAGGTCATCATGAAAACCAAGCCAACGTGGAGGTAAGAAAATAGGACACTTGCAAGGAACCAGAGCTATACTGTCTTGATCAAAAATGATCTAACAGGACTACGGACGTAGTCAGTGACGCTCCTTCCAGGATGTTCCTCGCCTAAGCGTCAACTGAAATGGGAACATCAGCATCATTCGCCCTTGGCCTGCAATTTTCAACCAATTTTTTATACTTAAAAATCATTGGAAAAATGGAACCTTCCAATATACAAACCAAAAATTGTGTGAGTCACTTGTTTCACACAGTAAAAAATTGTGTAAATTTGGAAGGTGGAAAATGGGACGTTTTGTTATGGCATCTTTTGTGATGTGACCTGAGACCTCAAATGCGACTTAAAAATTGGTAAATGTACACATTTTTAGAGGTAAAACTATACATGTATTTTAACATAAAAGATGTACCCATTCCGAGATGTAATACATTACATTTATTATTTAATAGACAATTAACTATTTAAATTTGACTAAAATGGGGTCGAAAAAACGAAAAAAAAATGTTTGTTCGTGACTGTATTACCATTTATTTTACTGTGTAATGCTTCCTCGTAAGCGGAAGATTGGGGTTCAAATCCCGGGTAGGACCAACAGAACTGTTGAGCGTATTCCTTCCTTCGATTGCATAGTAGAGGTAAGGTAGTGTGTCATCTGTTCAGATATGCAGTAGGGGGAGAGGGGGTAATATGCACCCCCGGGGCAAAATGCACCCCCTGCTTTTCTCGGTATTTGGAAGAATTTTCCGGAGAAAAATCTTAGAAATTGGAAGCTTAACATTGCTAAACCATGCTGGAAAAATTTGAGCATCGCAGTATAAAAACAGCTCAAGTTATTTGCAAAACTTTAAAATGTTGTGTTTTCATCTAATTTTCTTTGCACTTTCATTATGATTTTTGGACAATATAAAAAGCATTTATTTATATTGTAAGTGTTGAGGTAAATAGTTTTTGCCATAATCTTCATTATTCTGTAGATAGATGAGTCCAAAAACATCAAAAAATGCATTTTTAATTAAATTTTCTGCAAAAAGCGTGGTCGGGGTAAAATGCACCGCTGTGAAGCTCCTTAGTAAAAACAGCGGTGACATCTAGTGGTGACTAGTGAAAACTGATTTTACCCGGTGCATTTTGCCCCATGTTGTGGTGCATTTTGCCCCGTTGTTGTAGTGCATTTTGCCCCAATGTTGCGGTGCATATTGCCCCGCATGGTTGTTTGAAATGAATCAAAAATGATTTTAGAAATTTGATATTTTCGAACAATTTTGAGGTTTTTTAAGACTTAAGACACATGGATGACGAAGAATAATAGTTGTTTTAGAACATCAAACAAAATTCTTCCACAGTAATGCTGTAATGGTTGAGAAATCACAGTTTTCCCTTAGGGGGTGCATATTACCCCCTCTCCCCCTAGAAGGTAAGCCAAAACAATTGGGTCCAACATGCTGATTTTATTGTTTTCAGCGATTTAGCTTATTTTTTTGAGTACAATGACCCTTTGTACGACCACAAAGAGTTTAAAATGGATTTTTAAATCAATTTGTAAAAATTAACCTCGCGGTCCTTCTTCACAGAAAAGTACACTTGACAGCTCGTTCCAACGGAACCAAAGTTGATCCATCGAAAAAATATTGTCTCGTCAATATTTTTTTGCATTAAAATGAAAAAAAGTGATCAGAAATGGTTTTTATCGTGTTTTTTTACCGTTGTACATACAAATTGTCATAGGGCTTTCGTACCCAATTCAGAAACAAAAATAACAATCTGTATATAGGAGTTAGAACAACAAAACAAGAATGGTACTTTTTCGCTTTGAACAACCTCTGGAAGCGAATTTAAAAACAGAAAGATCACACAGTTAAATGAAGAATTATTTTAAAAAGGCAGGGTTGTTTGGTTGTTTCATAGTTGCAATGATTTTAATGTTATTCGACTGGTTATTCGTTTTTTGGTTAAAAAGGTATATTAAATGGTCTTACTTTATTTAATCAAACATCAAACTGGCAACTCTTGAGTTGCGAAAAAACACACAAACACACTGATCGCACCAACACACATAGAAACGACACACACACTAAATTTGCAGCCAGCCAAGTGTACACGCGTTTGAACGCGGTTTTCTCTTCATTTCATTCATAAATTTCCTGCTGCGCGAGGTGGTCCGTCGTCATTCGTCGTCCTTGCGAAAATAATACCTACTTGCGTTGTTGGTGCATTGTGTCGTGGAACGAAAACGCAAGGAAAAGCTTGTTTTAGTTGGAAAAAAAGATATTTTCCTCGGATGACAAAATCGGATTAGTTTGTGCGATCAGTGTAAGCGATACAGTTGGGCGCAATTGCTAAAATTACTTGTTTTTATTCCCCCTTTCTGATTGGCATGACCATTTGGTTTGAAAGTTTTCACTCCTACTATTGGATTATTGTTTGGTATTGATTCTGAAGATTTTGATACGTTTCTGATTAGTTGAATAGTTTTATGAGTTTCGAAACGAGTGCAAACGTGATAGTACTTTTTTTCAAGGGGCTTCCTTGCAGCCACGAAGGCCATCGATGTTAGTCATCGGTTTTGATAGTAGAGAAAAAGTGCTTCGAAACTGTTTGTGAGAAATTTTCAATCTTATTTTATTTTTCGCATGAATTTAGTACTCTTTTCAGTATCAGTAAGCGTACTCAGTAGGCTGTTATCTTGAAATATTTGCTATCAACTCTATTTTTTTTCTCATCAAACGAAGTGATAAATCGATTTTGCTTTTTCGATTCCGTGGAATTGTGTACGTGTATGTGTGCATCAAAATCTCGAGATTGTATGCGACGACGTGCCAATTAGTTTGGAATTCCAGCAGTGCTAGTTTGAAACTATTTTTGAAAATTTATCTAAAAAACAATAAAAATTCAGAAATTTATTTATCAATACAAAAAAATTGCGATTGTTCAACCTATAATAAACAAATTAAAACTTTCACAGTATAACTTGTTGGCAACGTTACGGTTATTTACGTACGATACAGTCGCGTTTTAGGTGCATGCTTGTGTGCGTCCCTGTAAATGTGTGCGTGAACGTTTTTCTTTATTTTGATTACGTTTTCTTGCTTCTCCTCGGTTCGATGTCAAGTGGTTTTGTTTGCATACAAAAGGTGTGTGCACACACGTACACTCAGGATAACTGTGTCGAGTCTCGGCGGTCGTAAGCAGTAGTAGCACAGATGATCGACGGCGAACCGAAAGCAAGATGACGTCCAACTATGCCGTGAGCCTGACGGATTTCCAGGCCAAGCTGATCTCCGTGGAAGGCGTCAAGCTGGAGGAGTACAATGATCGCAATACGATCGAAATCGAAGCAGGCATGACACTGAAGATCGTGGAACGAATATCCGGGAGGTATGCCGCGATCCAGATACTGGACTATTACAATCCGGACCATAAGGCGCACGAAAGCCACCTGTTTCAGTGTCTGCAAACCCAGCTGCAGCCCATCCCGGATGACCTGTGGATGTACGTCGTTGCCATACTCGATCCCCAGGAGCGGCTGAACTTTGCGAAGCACCCGAAACGAATGCTACAAGCAAAGCAGCTGGATGTATCTAAAATCGTTAAGGTGTCTGGCCGACCATTCAGGAAGACGGGAGAATTTTTCGACTGCATCATCCGCTATATTGGACCCGTGCGGGAGATAGGCCCAGGCCACTACATTGGGCTGGAACTGTTGGTAATGTAACGTTTGGTTTTTGTTTCCCTGTTTTTACTCGATGTGCTTGTCTATTGGAATTTAGCTCTCTTTTGTTTGATTTTTCCAAAGTTTGCTTTTCTATTTAGAGTAATTGCATCTGGTTTTAATCAAGAATTGGCTTTCACCTTACTATCATCTGAATTATTAGAAACAGTTAGAAATCAAGTAGATCTACTAGTGCTTTTCAGCAGAAACTCTGAAAGTTTTACCTGACTAAACAAAACGATTGGCAAAATCAGCACAGACTAACAAAAGGCCAGTCGCAAATCAATTCTGAGCACTCAACGGATAGTTTAGGTGTTCATTCATTTATCCCCCGGATTATCTCATCTAAAACTCATTTTCATTTGCAGAGCTTTACGTTTGGTGAGTCGCCCCAGAAGGATGATCTATCGTTCGTGTCCAAATATATGAAAATTGAGCCCAAATTGGCTCTGATCCTCGCTGTTAACTGGCTTGATCTGGACGAGTACGAGCTGCCCAACACCAGCAAACAACCGAAGAAAAACTTTGTGAGTGATTTACTCTGTGGCGCAAAGGAAAAAATCAAACGCAACGGAAAACGTTTTACGGATCTAACGAAAAGCTACAGCGATCAGCGCGAAGACTTCGTCGCCAGATCCTTTACGCCGGATCCTGTGGGGCCGAATCGCAACTCGGGAGATTTCTCCAGCTGCTTCGAAGCGACACACGCGATGGAAACCAGAAACCAGAAGCGAATTGCCGCCTCGGTTTCGAGCCCAAATTTGTCCAAGCAGGACAGCAGCAGCAGCACCGGCAGTTCCAGCCGGATAACCAACAACTTGAACGTAATGATGGATTCCGACCTCCGGTACATCGACAGTCAAACCGAAGACAGCTACCGCTCGGGCAGAAGCTCCCAGAACAGCTCCAACAACAGTACACTAAAGCATTCCAAAACTCGCAGAAAGTCCCCCAAAGCGAGCACATTCCGCCTTGATGACCGTGACATTGTCATCATAGATACAACCGACATCAAGGAAGCGACCAGTAACGAAAGCGCTGTGATAATCGTGGATCCGCCGGCCATCGTGCCCGAGCCGGACACCAACGACGTCGATCTCAAAGATGTGTTGGGCAGCAATTGGCCGGCAGCGGCCGGCGGAACGGCCAGCATCTTGAACACGGAAAACAAGAAGACGCAAACCCGACCCAGCAGCTATGCGGCTGCCGTTGCTACGAACGGTAGCGGTGGTGGCGGAGGCGGAGGCTACAGCAGCAGTAGCAGCACCAGTACCAGCAGCAACCGGATGCCGACCAAGTTCGAGCGGAACAAGTCACCGAATCCGCTGAGCCACCTGGCCAGTTCGAAGCCGGGCACGATAAGCTACAGGAAGGAACAGAGGATGATGCAGGACGCGGCCACGATGGCAAGTGAGTATCGAAGCATTACAAATTCTGATGGAATTAAGAGAATTTATCATATAACAATCAAATCTTGCTCTTGGGAAAAAGAGAGTTGCTTGCTTGCTCACTGTCTAGCCTCGACAAAGATACTTTTATTCGATGTTATACATTTTTTAACATTCTTCGTAAACTTCGGTAATATTGTTCCCTGGCACAGAAACTATAAGCTTATGTTTTTGACAAATCTTACAATCAGAAATTTGCAAAAATAAAAAAAGCACAAATATTCGGGTTCAAAATCCCACTTAAACTTCAATGTCAAAGCTACCGATATTGTTTTTTTTATTTCTCAAATCTGAAGTAAATTTGCATATATGACAAATTTAAATCACTTAACATCTTCTAATTTTTATTCAAAGTAATATTCAAGTTTTCCGCTAGATATCGCTAAAACCGGTGCGAGACGCCAATTTCGGATGCGCAGGAGGTTCGGAGCCGGTCTCTTTCGAAAACATCCCACCAGTGTGTTATTTTTTTTCGAAAATAAACATTCGCGCGACTTCTGAGGGTAAATTTAGACAGACGGACACGCACGTACAGCGAGACTGCATGCTCGAAACTCCGACCGACCTAATAATAGCAAACCCGATCACTCGCTGACACATATCGGTGCGGTTTCAACCCCGTTGTTGCATTTCGAATTCTATCACTTTCCAAATAGTGGCCCAACTGTTCAAGTGTCTTCCTGATCGATTTACTCTGAGGATCGTGAAAAAATCATGCGTTTAAAAGGAGGTTCTCACCCCCAAAATCCGTTGGAACGTGTTTGTGGCTAAATCGGGGTGACAGTGATTAAAATATTTGCGTTTGTGCGTGCGTCCATTTATGGTGTAAAACGTTGCATTTAAAATAGACTTTTTTCCCCGTAATTAGTGAGTAACCGTGTGTGCAAGTTCGTGTTGTTCGATCATTGAATGTGCAATCGACCGAGTGACTTTAGGAAGTTAGATAACGCAACTATACAAGACTGAGCAGTTTAAAATGATTCCCGATTTCGTCGACCTTATGAACTCGGATGTTTCCGACATCCCGCTGACCGTGCTGGACTTCTACGACCCGGCGGATAGTTCAGAGCACTACGAAGGTTAGACAATTTGAGGCTGACGTTACGCAGATTTTAAGGAATTTTGATTATTTTTTCACTAAATCGTTTAAGTTGTTTGTTGAAATTTTTTAGGAATGTTAGTTTAATAATTCATGGCCGAAAAAAAATATTTTGAATTTTTATCGAATACTTCTATACCAAATAATTTTTATTCACTTATTTTGAAGAAAAAACATACTTCTTGGCATATTTTTTTTAAAGTTGACTTTCTTTTATAATGAAAAGTAATTCTGGCCCTGATCGCATAAATGTCCCATATGCATTTTCATCACTTTTGGGTTATTGATAATAACAATAATAACAATAATTATTATTTGAACATTTTAACTTTAAAAACTTAATCAGCTTTAATATTTCAACTCATTGTATCTCGACAAATAATAGTCCAATATTCAATGTAAAAAAAATATTACCTAAATCTTTCTGTGCTTTCCATTGAACATATTCTTTGAAATTAATCAATCTTTTTGAAGAAAAAAAAACTGTTTCAAATCGCCGGGATGACTGTAATGTAAGGCTTTTCAATTTTAAAAACGTTGTTAGGAGAATTTCAAAATTACTTTTTTTTTCAATTCAATTCATTTTATTTACCGAAATAACAATTTTACAACTTGTGTGAATGGCTGGTTCATAGAGATTTGGCGTTCCTTGCAACTATTTCCTTTTCATTAACCGCTTGGTAACAGAAGGTTCTTCAAATGCAATTAAACAAAAACTAGGGAAAATTTGACCAAAAAACCTAGTGAGATCGGTCAAAATTACTTAGAAAATACTCCAATACGTCGTAATTTTAGACGTTAATAAGCCAATTTTTAGTTTTTTCAATCATTCAACGAAAAACTTAAAAAAAATCTCAAAATTAATTATTACTTATATACTTTACAGATCTTTTCGATATTGTTTTTTCAATGCAAAAGTTTTGTCAAAAAATTAGTAATTTAAAAGTAAAGCTTGATTTAAAATCAAATTTTAAAATTTACACACTGTTTCTTTGATGCACAGTGGTCCTAATTTGAAATTTAGAGACACCAATTTGGAACAAACGATCAGGATCAACTGGGACATCTTTTGATATGGTGGACATTATAGTGATCCAAATTTTAGAGTGGTTCAGTATTTTTATTTTGGCGGGATAACGAGATAGCACTTTGGTGACTTTAGAAAAATTGTAGGGAACACCATTTTAAGCAACTTTTCTAAAGAGCACAAAGCTCTATCTTCAAAGGGGAAGTTTTAACACAGGTTAACTGCCCATGATCGCATAAATGTCCCATATGCATTTTCATCACTTTTGAGTTATTGATGCAGTTTGGTTCAAAATCGTGTGCTCTTTCTAAAGAGCCTATAACATCCAGTACTTTGTTCTAGAAATCGGGAGGAAATCCAGTTTTTTCGTGAAAACTTAACACGTAGCCTTATGTGTGGGACAAACTTCAAATGCGTTTTTCTCATTTTGTTATTTTTGCATATGAGCATGAGCATGAGCATGAGCATGAGAGATCACCCATGGTTGTCCTTCTCCGTTGCTGAACAGGACCGTAATATCCTATCAATACAACTGACCATACGCTTAAACGATCTAATGGTGTTTCCCTTATCAACAGCATGTATGAATGCGTTGAAAAGATAAAACATCAAGATCATTAAAACTAGATCTGAAGCAAATAGGTTACAGTCATTGGCCACCAACGGCGCCCGCCATGTCAGTTTGTAGATCTCGGGCAGATTGGGACGGGAATGTTAGTTAGCACAGGTTGCTACAAAGGGTGGGTTCTATACGATATCCACACCCCCACGTGTGCCGGAAAACTACTTCTACTTGGGATTTTGTTAGTGGGAAAGGGTAATGGCCAGGATTCATCATAAAGGATGATGATGCGACCCAATAATCAATAAATTTTGTTTAATGATGTGATGTATTATGCATTCTCAAGGCAAACAGTCGAAGGATGCGGATGAGATTATTCCCGGTTATTTGGTGTTGAGTTTAGCATAAATGATTCAATCTTAGACAGCCGGCTGTGGAAAGATAAAACCAAATAAAATGCGAAAACGCCTAACCGCTCGGACCGAAAAACACACACAATCGGGGGGAAAAAAGACGGAAACGGCAACGAAAATCCGGCTTGCTGACCGCGACGCGAACCGTTCAAATTCTCCAAAGCAACTGTCAAACATCGCATCGAAATACACACACAATCGGGGGGGAAACAGAGACGGAAACGGCAACGAAAATCCGGCTTGTTGACCGCGACGCGAACCGTTCAAATTCTCCAAAGCAACTGTCAAACATCCCGAAATCACCCGGGTCGAAATACACACACAATCGGGGGACATTTATGCGAACATGGGCATTTGAGGTGCTTATGAAAAAAAAATATTTTTTTGAATTTATTAACTCAGGTTTATATGTCGTAGAACCTGCTCGTGCGACAGCGACAATATAGAGTTATCTAAACCCGCTCTCACGCACACTAGCACACCATTTGATTAGCCTGTCGGTACAAAATTTAACCTCACTTTTTTTCGTGTACGTACACGCAATACATGCGCACGTAGATAACTCTATGGTCTGATGATAATTTGAAATAACATTTGAAAAAAGTAAAAAAAAAATGTTGTGAAACATTTAGCACACTCATAAAACCACGTATCAAATGTGTATCGAGCTGTCAAATCGCAACATGGAGTTAAACTTTCTGTGCAGTTGCTGTGAAGCTTACCAAGGCTTTTCAAAAAGTTTAACTCCATGTTGCACGCACACATTCTCACTTTTAATTTCTCGATACATTTGCTAACATGTTTCACTCACAAATACTTGTATCGCACTCGTGAATCACATTTACACATCAATGTTTTGATTAAGCGTGTATTAGTCAAAATGCACACATCAGCATAACTAACGAGAACGACAGTTTGTTTTGAATTCGTTTTCAAACTCCAAAAAAAAAAAAAGTGTCGCGCTTCTCCCCTAAATGTTTCCCCTGCGAGACTATTTCTACGCCCAGTACTTGACCGCTCTGAACGCTCTGTTTCGTTACATCTTCCCCATCACCAACAACAACAACGCCCTCACCGATGGTCATCATGCCCTCTGTTTTCCGCACCCGTCGCCCCCAGCAGATCCAACCGACACCTCGTCGCTCATCACATTCGACAATGGCAACGGCTCTGTGCTGCCTCCACCGCCGCCGCACGGGCCATCTCCGTCCGATCCGGAAGCGGTCATTCAGCCGTCGCCGCTGAAGGAGCTGCCGGACAACGCGCTGCTCGAGGTGGGCTCGATGGTCGAGGTGGACGTCGAGCATGCCGAGCTGTACGGCGTGATCCGCTGGATCGGGCCGCTGCACATCCCGGGCACGATCAGCAGCAGCAACACGCGCGTCATGGTCGGCATCGAGCTGGAGGAGGAACCGATGGAGGGCAGCGTGGAGATCACGGACGGAGTTTACGACAATGTTAGGTGAGGATCGGCCGAGGGGGTTTGAACTTGAAGTCTGGGTGAAAGATTCATGGATTTTTTTTGGCAGGTTGTACAAATGTCCAGCGCATCGTGGCATCTTTGTGTTTCCGGCTCAGTGTAACCAGGATCGACGCTTCCAGGACGTGCTGCCGTCGGCGAACCAGATCCCGCCGAAGGTGGTGGCTTCGTCATCCAAGTCCGAAGCCGGTCAGATGTTTGGCGCGAAGGATTGCCCCATCGTGGTGGGATCGGTGGCTCCGCTGAGTAAGGACTTGGGGAGAGGTTTTGAGTGGGTTGCTTCTTATGATGTTTACGTTGTTTCACAGAGATTTTGAAACCAGACGGTTTGGACGCCATCTGTGGCAAGTTCAAAGGAATACAAGGTCACCACAACTCTTGCTACTTGGACGCCACGTTGTTTTCCATGTTCACCTTCACGAGTGTGTTTGACTCGTTGCTGTTTCGTCCTCGGGAACCGGAGGTAAGAGTTTAGTGGTCGTTTCCCTCCAAGCCGTCTAATACTCTGTATTCCTCCAACAGGACAACTCCCAATACGAGGAGGTTCAGCGTGTTCTACGCGAAGAAATCGTAAATCCACTACGGGCGAACCACTTTGTGCGAGCGGATCGCGTTATGAAGCTACGCCAGCTGCTGGACCGGCTGAGTTCGGTCACCGGGCTAACCAGCGAAGAGAAGGACCCGGAAGAGTTCCTGAACAGCTTGTTGGCGCAAATTCTGCGGGCAGATCCATTTTTGAAGGTAGTCATATCAAGCATTCAAACGTAACAAATATATAAACGTCGTTCGTTACAGTTAAGTTCCGGCTTGGACACGTTCTACTATCAACTGTTCGTGGAGAAAGATGACCAGCTGAAGCTACCTTCGGTGCAGCAGCTGTTTGAGCAGAGCTTCCTCACGTCCAACATCAAGCTCAAGGAAGTTCCGTCCTGTTTGATCATCCAAATGCCACGCTTCGGCAAGAACTTCAAGATGTACCCCAGGATATTGCCGTCGCAGGTTTTGGATGTAACGGACATCATCGAAGACTGTAAGTCACTTGAATTCAGCATTTGCTAAGCAAGATGTCAATTAACCTCCCTTTTCCAGCCCCCCGTCAGTGTACGGTTTGTGGCTGCCTGGCGGAGCACGAGTGCCGGGACTGCTTCGGCATGATGCAAGGTAGCATCGACTCGCTGGAGAGTACGGCCTTTTGCCAGACGTGCCTCGAGAAGGCGCACACGCACGTCAAGCGCCAAAATCACACGCCAAGCCCGCTGACGGTGCCGAAGGACTATAAGATGATGGCCGATCACTGTCCGGTGCCGCGGCTGTTTATGGAGCTGTTTGCGGTCGTGTGCATCGAAACGTCGCACTACGTGGCATTCGTGAAGGCGGCCTCCGGCCAGGATGCGCCGTGGGTGTTTTTCGACTCGATGGCCGATCGGAAGGGTACGTATGGACTTGGCTTAAACCCCGAATAAGAGCACGATGGTCCAGTTCATTGTCTATGCGATTTTGTATGGGAAATCATGTCAACAAAGTCATTATTTTGTTGTAGCCGTTGCTAGGCTACAGAGAAAGACAGTTTGTTGGGTATCTGCGGCTTTACTACGTGGTACTTGTTGGGTGCCCAAAAACGAACTGTACTGGGAGTGGTGGCCTACTACATTTCTAACGAATTCCCTTTCCTTCCCTACCAGGTGAGCAAAACGGCTACAATATACCGGAGATGATTCCGGTGCCGGACTTACCGCAGTGGCTGTCCGAGGACGGTGCCCGCCAGTTGAACGAGAAAGCCATCAACGACAAAATGTTACCGGAACATGCCAAACGGTTACTCTGTGACGCGTACATGTGCATGTACCAAAGCACCGACGTGATGATGTACCGATAAGAGCAAAAAAAAAAAAATGCGGCGATAATTGCGATCACGTTCCTGTACCTTAAACTATCTTTGTCTCATCCTCCTCTAAAGACCTCCTAACTATTTTGCAAACTTAGGTTATAAAAAACCACCAGCGAAAGCAAATGCACTTGTTGTAACCACAATTATTACTCATCGGCTGTTTATGGAACCAAAATGATGAATACGTAGGACAAATTGCTTTGGAATAGTAACAACAAATCAAAAACGTGATTTTTTCCTGAACACAAACAAAAAAAAAAGAGAAATATATTTATATTTACATCGGCGAGATGAAAGTCTTGTTCAACCAAACTAAAACACTACAAGCTGAAGCAGAGAACTCAATGCAATACATACGAACGACAACCAGAAAGTTCAAATTTAGCGGAAGTGAGATCTTACTGTTGTTGTGCTAAGCAAAACACTAAAAGACAAATCTTTATCGTTCTTTAGAAAGGGTGGAATTGTTACTACAACCAAGTAAAAAAAAAGAGTTGACCTTTTACCTGTAGTTTAGGTGTGGCCAAAATCTATAACACTATATTATTGCTTTGTCTGTTTATCACGCGCGTAAAAATACTGAAAAATCCTCACGAGAACAAGTGTAACAGTAGCTTTAAAAGCTTTTGAGGAATCGTTCGTAAATTGTATTGCCGATACTACAAGTACGCACCAATTTAGGAATCATTTCTCAAAACAAAGAAACACACACACCCACGAAGAATAAAAAAAAGAGCTCGATATACAACCGAGCGACCATTGTCGCAACAACACAGAGGCTTCACACACTGATGAAAGGGTTTCGAGTTTCTTGCTAGAAGGAAATATTTACCACCTTCCTCACCATACACACAACAAGCAACAACAGCGCCGTGTGACAAGTTTGCGTTTGATTAGTAACTACATAAAAACAGAAAGAGAGTATTCAAAATACCAACAGAGAAAAAAAAACTGCAAAAATACAGCGAATGTTACGTCCTTCCGCATGTGACGGGAAGGTTAAACGAACACCGTACCTACAAAAACTTATTAAACAACTTTTTGCTGGACAGAAACAAAAAGGAAAAAAATGATGCTTCAAAAGCAGCGCGAAACTATTTGCAAACGTAGAAATTGTTTAGATTCAATGCAATATTACTATATAAAATAGAACAACAACAAAAACGCGTCGGTCGAAATTGGCCGATTTTCCAAAAAATAAGAAATTGAACACCAGAGTTTGGGCGCGGAAGCGAGGAGGGTACTGCAGCTTGATGAGCAAAAGATTGGGAACTGTTCTCCAGAGTGCTGGATATGTTTAAAACCTTGTACCTAGTTGGGAAATGAATGAAACTTGGAAAAAAAAATTTAGTCGATCAATTAATATCCGAAATCCTGCTTCTGAAATTTTTATTGACGTTAAAAAAATGATCTGATCCATTTTATAGCATTGTAGCTCGGGTGGCAAGTCGGTGAAAATTTAAACTCTAGGTTACCTTATTCAGAAACGTGTTTAGAAACACCCTTTAGCGGAATGCTAACGATGGCTCTGTCATCACTGACTACCAGGCCAGCATTGAAAGTAGGGACCTACATAGGGAAATGAAATGTTCTGGGAGAAATTTCAAACACCCAAAGTCATTCAAATTTAAGGTTGAAAAACTTGTAGTTTTTCTTTCGTGCTGGCACTTTTTCTATACCGAACAAGCACAAACATAACAAAAACTACCAGATTATTAGGCTGGTACAAATATTTTTAAAAGTTTTTGTCACCGCCCCCCCCCCCCCCTTCAAAATTGGCCCGAAAAATCAGGGGGCAAAAAAAATATTTTTACAATAAACTTCAAAATTTCAATGAAAATTCAAGTGCAACCAGCTGAAATCAAATTAAAATACATTATTCTGCGTTTTAAATCATTTTTAGCATGTTTGAGTTTATTAAAAAATCTTAAGATTTTTTGAAAATTTTCGATGCAAAATCTTTTTTTTTTCGATACAATTTTTGTTTTTGTCAGATCTTAGATTTTTTGAAAACTAATGATTGCAAAACAACTGAACAAGTGTAAAATGCATTTTAAAACACATTTTTCATTTAAATGTGTAGACTATGGCTTGTTATTTAAATTTTTATATTTTTTATTTTTGCCCCCTTGACCTCGGCCAGGGCCGAGGGACAAAAACTTTTTTAAATATTTGCATCGGCCTTATCAACAACAGTTTTACAATACTTGTAATTGTTAGAAGTCTAGTTTTTTTGCCAAAACTATTTTAAATTGATTCCAACCTTGTTCTTGCATGATCTTGTTGCTCGATTGGAACCCCGATTTGACAGTTCGATTGGAACCCTGAGAGTGACATTTCGCCTCTCCATATAGGCTCTCTAATTGAAAGTCATAAAGTCGAACTGAAAAAATATACATTTTTTGCCTCCTGATTTTCATGGACCAAAAATGGCCAGGCCATCATTGAAAGACAAAGTCGAACTGAAAAAAAAAATATTTTTTTTTGCCTCCTGATTTTTATGGACCAATTTTAAAGAATCCGACATAAACTGAAAAATATTTTAGCGCAAGTATTAAAATTTGTAAAAGAAATCGAGCCAAACATTTCATTAGGGCACAAGTCAAAACGTAAACATTCGGGATTATTCCACTATTCCATTCATGAGTACACTCCCTACACGCCCTCCAAGAATCAGATTGATAGCAAACAATTTCCTATTGAAAAAATCAAAAAAGCAATAACAATGTTCACTCCAAACAAAAAAAAAAATGTTCAAATGTGTCCTTTTCTTTTTCTTTAGTTTTTCGTAGTTGAGAAACTATTTGTGTTATAAAGTAAACTTTTCATACATTCTTAACACTAATTCACTTAAAAACAAAGTTTGGTTTACTTTTCAACAAAAATTTTTGCAGAAAAATATTTCGTCAAAATAGGTTTGTGACCTCCATGTTAAAGGTATAGGCAGAATTGTTATGGGAAAGTCGAAATCCGTGCCGACCGAAACCTAAATCCGCGCCATATAAAAAAAATCGCGACCAACGTTCCAAAGAAAAAAAAACTAATACAGAAAGTATTTGATAAAAAAAAAATTCGTTTTATGTTTGAAGGAATGAAAGCAAAAAATACCTCAAGAGACGTCAAGAAAAGTGTCACATTTTTTTTTTCTTTTTGCAAATCAGAGGGACACTACAATAATTTTGACCAATATAAACAAAATAGAAAATTATAAAACAATATAAACAAAATTTAAAAATCTAATAAATAAAATTTAACTTTAAAAATATATCAGCTAAAAAAAACCGAAATCTAAAATTTTAATATGATTAAATTTTAAATTTCGAAATTCTAAAAAGTCAAAATCTATGAATTTTAATACAGATTGTATTCCAAATTCCTCACTAAAATTTCATTCCGAAACAAATGGCATTTCCAATATTTGAAATATTTTCTTCTAAAAAAAACAAGAATTTAAGGATTTAAGAATTTAAGAATTTAAGAATTTAAGAATTTAAGAATTTAAGAATTTAAGAATTTAAGAATTTAAGAATTTAAGAAGTTAAGAATTTTAGAATTTTAGAATTTTAGAATTTAAGAATTTTTTAAGAATTTAAGAATTTAAGAATTTACGAATTTAAGAATTTAAGAATTTAAGAATTTAAGAATTTAAGAATTTAAGAATTTAAGAATTTAAGAATTTAAGAATTCAAGAATTTAAGTCTAAAATCCCGAAAATCTCTGGACGTAATATTTGAACAAACCCTAATGATGAGTTTTATCGTATCATCAGTAAAAATGCCATTTTGTGCCGTAATGAAATGTTTGGATCGAAACAATGATTAAAAAAAAACGAAAATTTAAAAATGCATCAATTCAAAAACGAAAAAAAAATATTTTTTTATTTTTGTGTTTTTTAACACTGAAACCCCGATGGTTTGACAGCAATGGTTATCAAACGAACGGGGTCACACTTTTTAGTTTAGTTTAGTTTAGTTTTTTTTAGACACCGAAGCGACGAATTGACCAAACACCGGGGGTTGAGTGTAGTTTATTTTAATCCAAATTAAGAAATGTTTTGATTTAAATTCCTTTATTTATCCTTTACGATTGCAACATTTTTGAAATATCTTCTTCTTATTTTTTAAATTGTTTGAAATTCATATTTTTAATATTTCACGAAAACTTAAAAATATTAACGAAAATATCTTAAGATTTTGCTTGAGGTTTTTTGGTTTTATCAAAAAAGTTATTTATTTATTTTTGAACTTATTTTTTTATTCATATTCGTTTTTTTTTCCTTTAAAAATTTCTTTTTTCAATTTTGAAATTGTTGGATTGATTTTCAACTTGCGAAACTCATATTTATTGATTTCCTTCCAGCCTATAGTATTGCCAAACCATGGTAGTCCACGGGCTTTGTAGTACTAAAAATGAGACCTCATCAGTACCAAATTTTTGTTTTACCAATACACGAAAAATTGCAAAATTGCTTAAGGGACCATCCACAAACCACGTGGACACTTTTTGGAAATCTCAACCCCCTCGTAGACAATTGTCCATACAAAAAAACTTTTTTGTATGGATCGTGGACAATCGCCATACCCCCCCCCCCCTAAAGTGTCCACGTGGTTTATGGATGGTCCCTAAGTTTGTATTGAAATGATTGATTTTTGTTTATTTTCTGTAGCCCTCGGAATAGCATTGGTTGGTATTTTTGTGGTCTTTGACATTCATGGTTTTTGTATGATTCCATGTTATTTTACCATCTTTTAATAGACAGCCAAGGGCGACGCATTTTGGTCGCTGATATTTGCCGAAGGAATGCCAAAATTGGGTATTCCCGGGTTATTATCTTCTGATCGGGTAAGGTAAATATTATATGTATATTTAAGTGCGTTCAATTCGGAAAACGGAAATTTTCCAACAAATTTCCCGGGAAACAACAACAAAATTCACTGTTATAAGGTTATAAGGTTATAAGGATGTGATATTTTTTATTATTAAAAGGCACGTAGTGCTTTTTTAGCAGTTTTTATTGGTTTTAAGGTAGTTGATAATGTAATATATGTAATTTCTTACGTTTCTACAAGATATTATTTCTACTACAGAGAATTTGTTATTCATTGAAACAACATCATATGTATTTTTTTTTTTGCATTTAACATACTCTTGTTTAAGTCGAATAATGTTATTTTTATTTGCTTATTACATTGTTTGCAATCAACTTTATGAAAAAAAAGAAATAAGTTCAAGTCCACTCCACAGTTGAGTTGAGTACAGTCAGTTCAGAACAACTTCAATGTTAGTGGGCGTAGTTATGCTTCCTTGAAGTATAACTCACTGATTTTCTTTAATTCATAGGTCATGATAATCATTGCAAGTTTAAACAGAGAACTATACTTCAAGAAAGAGTAAACTTCTAACTTGCTTAAAATTAAATAAAAATAATAAAAAATAGTTTTCAAAACAAAACAGCCACAAACACATCTAAGACAGACCAATCGCTTGCCGAAAACGCCATCCCCGCAACTTGACCGGAAGTCCCTAAATTCGACGGTCAAAGATAAATTCGAATGAGTTACAAACCGACCTACCGGTCACTTGCTACTTTGGCGCCTTTTCCGAAACCAGCATACAACTGGTGCTTATCAGTTGGACATTTTGCTTATCTCGGCGCGTCCACACGGGCATTCTCAACCGTACACAACAACCACGACGGTGCTTGGTGTGTCAGCTTCACCTTAATCGCTGGTCAAATTGAACGTGACGAATGCAACTGGAACCTTCTGCCGGTATGTCAATAAGTTGGGTTATTTCGAGAAACAAAGGAATCACGCTTGAACATAACTTGCAACTTGTTGAATGAGATCAGGTTTTTTGCTGTTAAAATTTTTCATCTTTTTTTTATTTAGCATGATGAATATTTCACAAAATAGCTGTTTGTTTCGAAATTTTTAAAATGTGTATCAAATCAAAATTTGAAACAAGCAAAAGTAATTTAAAGAAAACATTTTTTTTTCGCATTTTTATACCAAATATTCATTATGCCTTTTACCTTGCTTTCACGTCAATCAAGCTGACCAAAAACACACACACAAACAGACGGAGAGAGAAACGGAAAGTGAAATTGGACGCCGGTCGGTCGATCGGCGTGTGCCGGCCGCGTTGCACGAGATATCGATAAAGCAATCGGGGCGGGTTGCACCGCGCGGAAGGCTGTCGACATTCAGTTTTATTTATTTTTTGTTGCGTTTTATCTGAAACGTTTCTCACTTTCTGTTCGCCGCCGCAGCTTAAGGGGTTAGAGCGCTGCTATCTATGCGGAGCACCCTAATTTGGGCCTATTTGGAGTTTGGTTGGGAAATTTATCGACTTTGAGGGCATCTCCACCGAGGGTAGTTAGTCGTGATTTAAGGTTGCTTCGATGCGTTTAGGATTTTATTTTGCTAAGCGTTAATAATACAACTCTTTCAGGTTGGTAGCAAAAATTGCCACCGATTTCTTCAGTTTGAAGCATAAATAACTACTCAAGGTGGAGATGCCCTAAAGTCGAAACAACCACTAGTCAACTAGTCCTTTTGCGGCGACGGAAAGCACAGCAGAACTAACAATAGCGATGCTATCTATGCAGCTCACCCAATTTGGACGTATTCAGTTCTTGGATAGGAAATTTATCGAAATTTAGGGCATCTCCACCGAGGGTAGTTAATCTGGGACATCGTCAAGTTTGCACCCTTTGTCGAAATAACCGCTTGTTGCCCTATTTATCGAAAAGCATAGCAAAACTAACACTATCTCGCAACCGGGGGGTTTTTGTTTTTCGGCACGTGACGCACGTTGGTTGGAATCGATTTGGGACAACGCTTTCGGTCTGTCTAATGATGTGCCTTTTGCATGTTTTTTTTTTTTCTTGGGGAATTTCCGTTCGCTTTTTTTTCGGGATTTCTATTGCTTTTACTATAGCTGTTAGTTTATCGTAAGAGTTAGGGGTTTAGTTGAAATTTACTCGATTGACAGTTTATTTTTCGTTCGTGATGAGCTGACATATTTCGATAAATTTAAATTCATAATTATTTTAGCTTGGAAAAAAATATTTAAAAAAGGTATAGCTTTAAATTTCAAACTTTTACTAAACGGTGAACCGGACGGTTCTAGCAATCTTTCCAGCTGAGCCAAACCTTAATCCTTTTCGCGAATGACTCCCGCAAATGTTACTCCTAAAGCTACCTATCACAATATGTAATTTGTACTTCAGAAATCGCTAATGATGATGTTTAAAATGAGTTGTGCGGTGCCATCGCCATCTTTCGAGTTTTCCGGTTCACCCAAGATCAACTGAGCAGTTTTTTTCGCTTTTGGTTTTCCATCAAAGCAATTGAAACGTTTTGTTAATAATTTTGTTCAGTAAGGGAAAACAGCAATCTGTGCTGTAATTTGTATAAGTATAGAGAAAAATTTCACATCCATTTGAAGCATAAAAACTTTGCGATTAAAAACTACGAGTTTTCTCTCTTCTTCCTACGAGCTAATATCACAGAGTACAGTCAATCAGATAGTTCTCACGTGCGGCTCCCCCCGCTTTGGAGGGATCGAAAAGTTCTCTACCGCCCTATCTCACTGAGTGTACTTTTAAACTGTTAATGTTTGCCAGTGAATGTTCCGCCCAGAAGATTCCAACTGGGGGGAAGCTTTTCACGTTCGGAAAAGCAACTCTCTGCCAGACAAAAACAGGGGCAATCTCACCAACTGGTGACCGCGAGCTGGAACGAAATCTGGAACCACTTCCGAGGATTGTTTTTTTTTTGCAATTATTGTTTTTTATTCTTTTTCGTGAAAAACAACACCGGAATGAGCCCCAAATTTCGCTCCATCGCAGTCGCAAACGCGGGCGCGCGCGGTTCTGTAATGTACCTTGTAATATTTATATGTTTGTGTAAATTGCATGTGCATGATGTGTGTGCATCCTTCCATTTCGAAACAATTTCAACGTTTAATTCTTCATAAAGAGGGTCATTGCCCACCACCTCACACACACGTTGCATTGCCGGAGGTGCATATCCTGGCCGTCATCAATGCATCATGCTTTGCTTTTTATTTCGTTAATTATATTTGCCTTAAACATCTAAAAACTGTTTGCTCCTCACCCCGCGCCGTTTGCTGTTCCAGTTGGCTACACATTGCCAGCATCGCGCACTCACCGGTTACGTAAATTCTCACGCCGCAGCTCTCACCTGCCTTCACGTAACGGTGCTGTGCTGTGTGGTGTGTTACAAAAATTGTTCAAAATTGTTCCATTGTTACTTGTTACTCTTTATATATATATATATATATATCTGTAATAATTATAATCGTGCTTTCTTTAGCAAACATTGATAGCCTATGGTGGTTAAGTATTTCCTTTTTCCTTTCCTTTCGGTGTCATTTTCAGCAAAAAAAAGTCCGGCTTTTCGCCCTCGCAAAGAAAACAAACAACTCTCTAACTCTAAACGAAGAAAAAAAATATATAGAAAAAAAAACCTTCACTTGAAAAAACTTTGCAGGTGTGTGTTAGAATCCCTTCGCCTTAATTGCTCTATCTTTCTTAAAATTGCGGTTGAAAAAAAAAATCATGCGTTTTCATCAAAAAACTACAGTTGTAGCTGCTCCCGCTATCATCGCACTTTAGTAACACTCGTCATCTTCCATCGCGAAATCGCTGCTAAAGCCGGAGTCGGCGTAAACCGAGCTGGAGAAGGGAGAGAGAATATAGAGAAAAAAAAATGTTGTTTTTAATTTGCGATTTTTGTCGCAGTTTGCTTAATGTCTAATGCCATGCAACCTTGTTAGATAAAATCATGCAAAATATAAGTAAATTGTGAAATTCCCCTAAAATAATTCTTCCCATCTTTTAATTTGCCCTCCTTAGTGCATCTCCACCGCCTGGATTTTACTTTGCTACCCGGTATTCAGCCTGTTTGCTACCGCATCAAATGGAATTATGCTCGGAAAAGGCAAATCAAGCAGGGAAAAAAATCAAAAATTTAAAAATAAAAATCCTAAAATAGTAGTTTATGCAACAAGTTGCAAAAAGAGGATTTTTTCAGCGCGGGTGGTACATTTATCCAACGAGGTTCACCGAGTTGGATAAATACGAAGAGTGCTGAAAAAATCAAGTTTTGCAGCGAGTTCCATACATTTTTTGCAATTCCAAAAAACACACACTGAGTGAAATTTTATGTCAAATTTTCATGTATTTTGTCAATAAATCGTTTAAATCAAAAAATTTTTGAAAAGTGTTACTTTTCGAAACAAGTCCTGAAATGTTCAACTTTTCAGCACCCATTTCAGTGCTGAAAGGTTATTTTGAAAAGTGTTGCTAGTCGATTCTGTTATTTTTGGTACAGAAAAGTAGGCTATTTTGTCGTTCAAGAATGACAGGAAAAGTAAATTGTTTCACGACGGAATTGCAAAAAAGTATATTTTTAATTTAAAAAGTAAAAAAATAAAGTTTAAAATAATAAAAAGACAATGTAAAAAGATTAAAATAAAAACATAAAAACTCGTAAAAAATTATAGCTATAGATAATTTATCAAATTGAAAAAATATACCGTAAACTGGGGTGACTTTGATAGCCCGGGGTGACATTGATAGAAATTTGATTTGGCCACTATTTTTGATACATCCAATGTATCAGTCACATTTCTGCATATATGTTCGATAATAAGCTTTCCCTTAATGCTTACATACTCAAAATTCTCAAAAATGTTTAAATATTAATTTGACGGGCATTTGAAAAACCTATCAAAGTCACCCCGGGCTATCAAAGTCACCCCAGTTTACGGTAAATCAAAAAAATAAAACCTTGGTTTTTTAATTACGTTCTATAATCAGATGTAAACATTTTGTGTATCCCATTTACTCCGATGGACATTGACGTCAGGTGTGAGAGGGATACACTCAATGTTTACATTTGTTTATAGGACCTAATAATCAGAAAACACTTCTATTCAATTTCTGAATTTTTGTTCATGTTAGCTCTCACCAACCAGAGCAGATATCCAAAAATCTCCGAAACACGCATTCAAAACTTTGCTTCCGGCTTGCCTGTACTTGTCGGGTGTCAGAATATGAAGGAGCCATTACACTACAAACAAATTCGCACTTTTTCGTGTTTGACAGTTTGCCAAACTCGCAAACAAGGCAAAATGTATTTATGCAGGCTGACGTTTGTACAAACAAATCCAGGCAAACAGACAAATTGTGTTTTGGTTGAGCGTTTTAGCAGAGTTGAGAACAGAACACTGATGAAGTCTGCAAGTAGTAGACGAAATACGTAACTGTCAATATATTAAAATATATAGCGGAATTAAAAAGATCTACTCGTCTCTTGGTAAACAAACAAAGCAGGCAAACTATCAAACTGTCAGAAAGTGCGAGTTTGTTTGTTTGCCGTAGTGCAATAGCTCCTTGAGTACCCGACAAGTGCCGACACATATTTTTCTTCTACAGATGAACTTGAGATCAAATTTGGTACCTGCTTTGCTACGCGCGGTGGGAGACTTGGTGGCAAACTCGGGGGCAAGTTTGTTGGGAATCAAATCGGGTAGCAAATTGTTTAACTCTCGACATTTTCGAAAATATTTATTCTTTTAATTTTCAATAGGATTAAAAAGTTTTATAATCTTTTAGCATTTCTTAGCATGATTCAACGCATAATTATTGATTTTGAAGGTAAACGAGGAAAAAACCCATATTTGACCATTGCGAGAAACTTTGTTTTTTTTTTCCAAACACAGATTTGACAGTGCACATATTATCGACGCCAACATTGTAAAAGGCGTCATGTACATTTTGACAGATTTTGGATTATTACATATTTTAACAGAACTGCTATTAAGCTACCCTTCCACAAAAAATATGCAATTTTTTTTAGCAAGGTTTTATTTTTAAAAATATTTAAAATTAGGAGTTTTGAACAAAATTTCTGGCATTATAAAAAAAAATTGCGGATTTTTTTAAACTGAAAAAATCACAAAAAAAAACAATTTTACAAAATCCATTTTATTTTTATACTTGAAATTTTTGTTATCTTTTAGGGGACAGATACCAGAACTTTCGAGCAATAGATAAGTATGATAAAAACTTGACGCCGAGTTATGACTTTTTGATTTTTTTTTTTAAATAATATTCACTCGACTCGACACTCGACCAATGACACAAAATGGCTTCTGTAGTTATAGGGAAGGCCCCCAACGCTTTGGGCCTAACAAAAAAATTAAAGTGCGCAAAATCGGCCGATTTCCGAGCTAATATTTCCAATATGGGTCATTCCAGGTCAACTGAGTACACTTTTGGACTCGACCTTCACCGATTTGGACCAAACTTGAAGGGAACGTTCATCTATCGATAGTTAGCCGAAATCCCAAGTTTGGTGCTGATTGGACCATCTCTCTATTTTTGGCACCGCCCTCTTTTTTGACTTTCAATCATAACTTTGCAACTGTTTGAACAAAAGACTTTCTACAGGTTGCATTTTATAGAAAATTGTCCAAGGAATTCGATAAAAATAAAATTTTAACCCTTTAATGCCCACTTATATTATATTTTAACGTTCTTAGTTTTAAAATTCAGTTTTGACCAATTCCTTATATTTTTATTTGTTTTATTTTATCACCATCGTATTCCCCGGACAATTTCACATAATAATCAATGTAGACCTCAAAATAAAAAAAAACTATTGGCGAGATACAGCGATTTTACTGAAAAAAGTTTAATTTTGCGCTGCACACAATTCAAATCCGAAACAAGTTTCTCACATATAAAAAACGAACTATGCGGGATTCATCCCTTTTTGTTGAAAAGTACACCATGTACTTCCAAGTGCTGCGTAAAATCAAACTTTATTCAGTAAAATCGCTTTATCAGCATCATGTTTGTATGGGAAAACACTTGGTTATTGAAGAGTGTGGATTAAAACACGTCTGTAGGGTTTGGAGTTTATTCAGGAAATGAAATAATTTTAGGTTAGACTTTAAGTCTTCCTTCGTCGATAGCACCGGCCTACTCGGTTATCTCCAACAATAACTGAAAAGATGTTGGGGAAAGTCTAAATTTATGTTTGATGATTCTTTCACATTTATCTTTGATAAAACGACTTTCAGCTATTCCTAGCAATTAGCAATAATATTTTGCGTAAAATTGTAGCCAAAATCAGCATCAAGTTCATGTAAACAAGCAACCAATACTGAACCACCCCGACCTCACTCGGTTTCTCAGGTCAAGAACGTCACAAGTACGCGCGTAGTTATGTTTTGTTTTGTGGGTGACCAAAACCATCGGATTGCTGACGGTCGAAAAGAAACTTGCGACGCTTTTGCGTTGGTAAACACACAGCCAAGTAGTCATCGGAGAGTGTTGTAAAATTAGAACACTCGCATTGCTCGAGCCAAGGGTTCAACGAATCTCGCAACGACAAAGACGATCGACCGGGTGGTAGGGAAGGGGACGGTCTTGAATAAATCAAAGAGTTATATGGGCCGCGGGAAAGAAAGCGGTTCCGCGAGTGTGTATTTGTGCCAGGTATTAATATATCCGCATGTAAAACCAGCTGAGCGCTTGGCGATGGTTAGCTGGTGTTGGTGTTATGCCTGTACGGTTTCTAGATTACGAACGGAGGAAATGTTAGGGCAGAAAAAAATATTTTCGTAGACACAACTGATTCCGATTTAGACTTATTTTGTTTTTCTCCACCAAAGGCAAACAGTTCGCACAAATGAGTTAAAGCGAGCAAACACAAAACGAACAAACACTTACTTGATGGCCCGGCAGGTGAAAAATACGATGCGCTTCAACTTTTTGTTGTAGAAAAAGTAGTTGAACGACCACAGACAGCCCGGCTCGCCGAACGGGTCCGAGTTGAGGTCCGGATTGTAGCTGTAGATGTCGCAATCGTTCAGCGAGATCTCGTCCTCGATGGTGGACCACAGCGCGGTACGAATCTTGTGGTACTGATCTCCGGCCACGGCCGACAGGTTACTCTCGATCGAGTTGAGAACCCACTGCAGGGACGGTTCCTTGCTGAACTCGTGACTCTGAAATTTGAAGGATAGAACAAAAACAGATCATTAGAACTCCGCCCAATCATATACGACAGTTTTGCGATTACGAGAGTGCGTTGATTTCGGCACGCATAAAGTCAACGCAACGCACACTCTTCAGCGCCGAAGGACGGTGTAAATGGGACGAGAAATCAGTTTCAACCTCTTTTTTTTCGTCTTCTCTACGGTGGAGCGTTTTTTGGTGAATGCACTTGAGACAGCGGCAGGTCATAATTTCGAGTGAAAAAAGAGGCTTGGTGTTGGTGAGCTGTCTGTGTTGTAGCGATTTACCGAGACTTGGGTTGGATTTGTGCAATGGGGTTTGGCTGTAGACACCGGCCGCGAAGCGGCGGATGTGAAGGCGCGTTCTCACTTAGTAACTTTAATAAGTGGAAAATATGCACATCCCGAGCTTGGCTGGTTTGTAATACATGTGTAACCGAAAGTAACCGTATTTTTCTTCAAACTGCGTTTAAAAACACAGGTTGTGATCTGTTTGCTTTTGTCTAATAAAACTCTTGTTGAACTTAAATTAACTTCTAAACTCGACATATTGTTTATCCGTATTGCAAAATGGGTCAACCTCCACCAACTCACACATCAGTTGCCCCGATCCCTCTTCGATTTCCGTGAAACTTTGTCCTAAGGGGTAACCTGGTTGCCTCTAATCACGAATCAGAGGTCCGTTTTTTGATATCTCGTGACGGAGGGGCGGTACGGCCCCTTTAATTTTTGAACATGTGAAAAAATACATGTTTTTTTTAAATAATTTTCAGCCTGAAAAGGTGATGAGATGGAAATATGGAGTCAAAGGGACTTAAAGTAAAATTAGACGCCCGATTTGATGGCGTACTCAAAATACATGCTCCAAAAAAAATTACAGTTAAGTAAAGGAAAACGGCAGTTTTTAAAACTTTTTAAATGTTTGTTTCCGATGAAAACTACTTTTCTTGGGGAAGTTATCCATAAGGACCCGACTTTTCCCGGTCCGAGGTTCATTTGGACATCGTTCTTTCAACAGTTTGCTACGTACTGTTTCATTAGAGCAAATAAGTGACAATGAGGAAAGATGTGAAACAACACGTAGCGTTTGACCTTCAGATGTTTCACCCTAACCATCGTCACCGGCAATCTTCGTTTGTCCTGATAGGATCTGCGTTCCAATAAAAGGAGTATCTTCCCTTCCGTAATGAGTTCGTACGAAGCATATTCAGCCGTCTCCCGTTCTTCTTATTGTAGTGAATGCAGGTTCCAAATTCTGAGATGATTTCATAAGGAAAAGGAAACTCGAAAATGGGCAGGATACGAGGCAGTCGCTGATGGAAATTCTACGTCGTTTCATATCGCCGAAACACAGCTTGGCTTTGCAATTCATGGTGTCGTTCCAAATCCTAAAATAAAATTCCCTGACTTTTCCCTGACCTCTCCCGACCACCTTTTTTTTATTTTCTATTTTTTACTAATATATTAATTGGAGCGTTTTTATGGTTTCATGCATTTTCCTTTTTGAATATAGCAAATTTAACCCTCTAACGCCCAGAGCTGTTTGCTTATCGTAAAAATAGTAAATGGCTTAATTTTGGTACAATAATGCAGGAAATACTTTACTTTGACCCACAAACATCGAATTGGGGCAAAAAAGGAGAATTTGAAGTGGTGCACCAGAGCACCATCAGGAAGATGAGCAACTTTTTTTTAAACCACAAAATCTCGTTTTCTTCAAATCTATTGGTTCATTTGTTTGAAAACGCTTCGAAATGTGTTAAAAACTACTTATTCTTTGCTGTAAGACCATATTTCTGAAGTATGAATTACAAATTCTAAAATCTTTGAATTTTCAGATTTCTTTAATTGGCTCATTCAAAATTCACAAACAACCATTTTCATGAAAAATGAGGAAAATAATGAAATTATCGGTCTAATAACAATGTTTTGTCTTGTTTATGAATAGTCAAAACGTTTATAAACTTTTGTTTTGATAAAAATAAGCTTTTTCTGTAATTTAGAAATAAGTGCTCCTGAATATTTAGTTGCTCATATGCCTAGGTGGTGCTCTGGTGCACCAAATGAAAAAGGTTGAAAAACACTTAAAACCGGTCCAAACTCACAATGTTATTCACAGGGGTTCTTGTCCAAGGTTCAAATGATAGCAAAACATTTTTTGTTACATAAAATTTTGTGTTAGGTATTTTTTACGGGCTTTCGAAAACAGGTCTTATTTATTTCCCTAAAATTGGCCCATTTTTGTTTACATTTCACACTGTAACTTTGCTTGTGCTCAACCAAATTTGATGAAATTTGGGGAGATGTTAGTATACATTCTACATGAACACCTGCAACTTAAAGCATCATGAAAAGTTGTGTCAGTTCCGAGATATTTGAGTTCAAAGTTTTGGTGCTCTGGAGTAACCATGGGCGTGAGAGGGTTAAGATATTGAAAAAAATCAATGACTTTTTTATTTTATTTATTTAACGATGCATTCTGTAAAAACTTAAAAACTTTTTTTTTTATTTTGTCAATAATTTTTTTCTAATCGAACATCCAAAATGAGCAACCAAAAAATTGTCCTATGTTTTATATCTGGTGATGCCATTTTAAATTTTTTGAATGGATCCTATAAACATATGAAACACAATAGCTTACAGGACCTTAAAAAAAACTCAAGAAATCATTAAAAATTACAATTGTTGCAAATTTCAAATTGCGATTAGTTAGTTTCACTTCATTTCCTGAAAAATATTTAAAGTTAAAAGTTTTCAAAAAAAAAAATAAAAATTTGAACTAAAGTAAGAAGTCATGTTTAATTTTAAAATTGTTGCCTTTAACGGAATTTTCAAACGAATTAGGCCGATGCTATTTTTGATTGTGTTTTTATAAAAAAAACTAAAGGTTTTGAAGACAAAAACCTTAAAAAAGATTCGCAATTCGCAATTCGCAATTCGCAATTTTCAGTGTAAGAACGGGCCTTGACCGATCTTATGCACCAGGTTCCCGACGAACACGCACTGCCCTTACACCTACATCTCACCCTTGCTCTGAGTCAGTACGAGCAGCACGCTAGAACACGCTTTGAGTGTTCGTGCCAGGCATGCACACCTTCTTTTCCGGTTACGCATTTTAACTCGGCCGGGGGTGGTACATTACGTAGGGTTTGATGTAAGTATAAGCGCCTAACCATTTAAAGTGTGCCTATCAACTTTCATTAAAGCAAACACTGTTTTATATTTAGTTTGAATTCAAAAGCTAGTTGTTATTTTACTGTGTTTTGTTTTCTCCTGAAATCTTTCCTAGTGTTGAGTCGTGTTTATCTGTTGCTATTTCTTTTGTCGCGGTGTTTTGTTACAATTTTTGGTCCTAAGCATTTTATAAAAGTTTTTCAAAAGTACAATAGTAATATTTGTGTTAATTCTTTGATCACTCCAAAAATTGAGTAAGGGCTCGAACCTCATTTGTTTGAAGAAAAGGGTGAAGATTGAAAACAATGGACAGTGAAAGAAACATACTATTTGAAGAATCAATAGTAAAAGAAAGATAGTAATTAATGAAGTAGATAAAGAAATTTACAATAATAAATAAATAGAAGTAACAAACAAGCTTAGATTGTATTGAGGGCAATTTATAGGGCAGATGAAAAATTATTCAAATAGATAAATAAAGAAAAGGCACATGATAAACAAAATTGACATCGCTGCCAAATTAAGGGAAAGCAGAAAGTATGTTACAGCAGCATCAATTGGTAAAATAGAGTGAAAAAGCGTTGAGAAATAAGATAATCAAATGAGTAAAATCGAATTCAAATGGAGGATAGTAAACAGAAGCCGCGTTAGAAAATCAGTGAAACAAAATAAACAGAAGATAGGTGGTAGCTGAGAATGAAGAGAAGAGAAACCCCGTTGTGTGATGTTTCAGGTACATCCACAGCAGTTGACTCAACATACTGCGAATCAAAACAATACCGTCTACAATCACAAATTACTTCCTTTCCCACATTGTCGCGCCCCTTTCTTTTAGCCGTCTCGACTCTGACCCGCGGTGGTCAAAGGTTTACGATCCGTTTCCACAGGCCACCAGCTAGGTCATCATGAAAACCAAGCCAACGTGGAGGTAAGAAAATAGGACACTCGCAAGGAACCAGAGCTATACTGTCTTGATCAAGTATGATCTAACAGGACTACGGACGTAGTCAGTGACGCTCCTTCCAGGATGTTCCTCGCCTGAGCGTCAACTGAAGAGGTATCATCAGCATCATTCGCACTTGGCCTGCACAAAAACCTTAAAAAAGATTAAAACAAAACTGAAAAACTAAGAATAATATACTAAATGTAAATTAAGAATTGAGGATTTAAAAAATTTAAGATTTAATTATTAAATTTTTAAAATCTTAAATTTTAATTTAATTTTAAAATTTAAAAAATTTAAGAATTTAAGAATTTAAGAATTTAAGAATTTAAGAATTTAAGAATTTAAGAATTTAAGAATTTAAGAATTTAAGAATTTAAGAATTTAAGAATTTAAGAATTTAAGAATTTAAGAATTTAAGAATTTAAGAATTTAAGAATTTAAGAATTTAAGAATTTAAGAATTTAAGAATTTAAGAATTTAAAATTCAAAGGCGGATTTTCTGTTACGTCCAATCAAGCTCATATTTGGGATAGAAGCACAGTACACCCACTGGAGCATGGCCAATAATATTTTTTGTTACATCCAAATGTCTGTATCTTCATAAAAAGTTTGAAATATGATTAAGATTTACAAGATTAAAATTGAATGTATACAGTATACAATAACCATAAATAAAGATAAAAAAAATTGCTCAAAACTTTAAAGAAATTAAATATTCAGTGTCAGTATGTTTAAAAATGAGTTGAGTGTAGTCCGTAACAACCCGGTTTTTTCCATAAATTTTTGTTTTAATTCTTTAATTCTTGAATTTAATTCTTTAATTTTTGATTTCATTTCACCATCACTATTTTGCTTACATTTGAGATTACACAAAATTAGACTGCTTCTGATCATTTTTAAATTATAGTTCAGTTTAATTTTGAGAAAAATAAAAATTGATATAACGAATACTAAATTGAAATTTTGGAAAATTTTCTAGCCATACAATTTTTTTTTTAGAATAAGAATTTTAAAAAATTAAGAAATCAACAACTCTAAAATATCAGAATTTCCAAATTTTAAAAATTTAGAATCTTGATGCTTTAGAGTTTTAGATTTTTAAAATTTTCAAATGATCGAATTTTTTACCTTTGGTTTTTTTAAATCATTCAATTTTTCTGACAAAATGTATGATTTTCTCTATGGTGCCTATATGCTAAGCAAACGACCAATTTTTGAACAAATCTCTGAGGATGGTGGGGCAACTGCCTCATATTGTCCCACCCTGTGCGCTAGTATAATTTGTAATACAGTAGTTGTTCGGTAACTGGGCTGAGAACGTAGCCCAGTCATCGAATGCTGTTCGCTAACTGGGCTGAACGAAAAATAACGAGGGGACTACCGATGCATAAAATTTATTGGATGAAATATAAAAATAAAAGTAACTCAAATTTGTTTACAATGATTACTTTTCATATTTCTTTAATTGTGACTGGAAATTACATAAAAGTTTGAAAAAAGTTTTTTTATTTGTTGACCATGATTTTTGCATCCATTTACCCCTCGTTGATTTCGGTTTGTTTTGGATTTTTGACGTTTGTCTGCTTTTTAACTGGGCTACGGCCCAGTTATCGAGCGCCCAGTTAAAAAGCAGCCCAGTTAAACAACGCCCAGTTACCGAACAACTACTGTATTCAGTTGAACGGAAATTCAAATCAAATCCAAATGGTTTGATTTTTAAACCTAAACATATTGCAAACAAGCAACGCTTTTTTCATCGTGACCCTTTTCTTAAGCATTTTTTATATGGAGTTCTGCGTTCCTTCCGGACTGATCAATATAAAAAATTAAATATTATCAATGTTGCAAAGTTTGGCCTGGAAGACATTCAAATACATCATCAAGGGCGAATTTTCAAAAAGAAATGAAATTTTGTACTAATATTTTTAAGATCATCGAAATTCCCTGACCCAGCTTAAAATTCCCTGATTTTCCCTGACTTTTCCAGGTCAAATAAAATTCCCTGACGATTCCAGGTTTTCCCTGACTTTTCCAGAAATCGACACCATGCAATTGTCATCGTGCTCTTTTCACCCATCGTCATACTCGTCGTCCACGTACTCGTCCATGTCGCGGGCGGGTTTAAACGCTTAAACCTCTCCCGCCCATGGTTACTCCAGAGCACCAAAACTTTGAACTCAAATATCTCGGAACTGACACAACTTTTCATGGTGCTTTAAGTTGCAGGTGTTTATGTAGGATGTATACTAACATCTTCCCAAATTTCATCAAATTTGGTTAAGCACCAGCAAAGTTCCAGTGTGAAATGTAAACAAAAATGGGCCAATTTTAGGGAAATAAATAAGACCTGTTTTTGAAAGCCCGTAAAAATTACCAAACACAAAATGTTATCAAACAAAAAATGTTTTGCTATCATTTGAGCCTTGGAGAAGAACCCCTGTGAATAACATTGTGAGTTTGGACCAGTTTTAAGTGTTTTTCAACCTTTTTCATTTGGTGCACCAGAGCACATCCTAGGCATATGAGCAACTAAATATTCAGGAGCGTTTTTTTTTTTCTAAATTACAGAAAAAGCTTATTTCTATCAAAACAAAAGTTTATAAACGTTTTGAATATTCATAAACAAGACAAAACATTGTTATAAGACCGACAGTTTTATTATTTTCCTCATTTTTTATGAAAATGTTTTTTTGTGGGTTTTGAATGAGCCAATCAAAGAAACCTGAAATTGCAGAGATTTTAGAATGTGTAGGGGAACAGCATCTCATTCCAGCGTGCCTCTAATGTTGGCAGGTCAGAACTTTGACATTCAATTAAAGCTAATTAAAGGCGTTTTCAACTGAAATCGAGTGATAAATTGCTCAATAAGAAGTGAGCAAGCAAGTTTCTATCAAAAGTTTTGCAAAATTAGTTGTTTGAATAGTGAAAATCAGCTAATTGGATGGAGTTAGGAGCGAGTGCTTAACCTGCCAAACATACGAGAATTTCCCCTAGTTAATACTTCAGAAATATGGTCTTACAGTAAAGAATAGGTAGTTTTTAACACATTTCAAAGCGTTTTCAAACAAATGAACCAATAGATTTGAAGATAACGAGATTTTGTGGTTTTAAAAAAAGTTGCTCATCTTCCTGATGGTGCTCTGGTGCACCACTTCAAATTCTACTTTTTTGCCCCAATTCGATGTTTGTGGGTCAAAGTAAAGTATTTCCTGCATTATTGTACCAAAATTAAGCCATTTACTATTTTCACGATAAGCAAACAGCTCTGGGCATTAGAGGGTTAAACAAACAAATAATCAATAGCACATAGGTGGAAATGAGAAAGTACTCCGAAATAACAGACATTTTCAACAACAACAAAAAATCAGTAGTCCCCTTGAAACAAGTGAAAATCATCCTGTTTGTACCCTACCCAAATTTCCAGTTCGTCAGAAATTCTCACACAAATGCGTCTTTGTTAGGGGTCTGTTTCCTCTCCCTTGTGCACATTCCTGCACTATCAGTCACCCCAAAATAAGGGAAAACGGAAAACACACAATAAAGTACAGCCTGAAAGCAGAACCAAAACTGAAACTAGTTGGAACATAGCTTGTTTACTTCCATTCCCCGCAGGTTCGGTGTTACGAATGATGGTGCTCAAACACACCACCCTTAAAAATAGCCTCTTTCTCTGCGCTTGTTCCGCGGCGTCTCGTACTTTTTCGTCTATTTCTGTTTTGACTCACCTTCGCATCGCTAAAGTCGTAGTCCGGCTCGAACGCCGAGTTGAGCGTCGCGATCAGATAGAACAGCGTCTTGCGCGAAATGGTATCGCACAGAGTCGCGCCGCTCTCGTCCCCGGACAGCGAGCTGCGCATGATCTGCGGCGACAGATCCTGCAGCGTTTGGGGCGGCGACAGGGCCTGCAGGTCGGTCGGGGCCTGCTCGGACGTGAAGCGCTTGTACAGCGCCTTGTCGTTGCCGGCCATCTTGCACGAGTACGACTCGATTCTGCCGTGGATGACGGCGCTGTCGCCGCTGGTTTGGATGTGCAGCGCGTTGTTGATCGCCTCGAAGCTGGTGCTCTCGAGCAGCTTCATTTTGGGGCGTTGGGCGATTAAGTGTGTTGTTTTGGGCGATGAGTGTGGTGAGTTTCGAAGAGATGTTTGGTTTGCTTTGCACGCTTACGTAACGGTTAAGGTAGCTTCTAATATACGATTTGTTATGTTATTTTGAACAATTTTCTACACCCTCGAACGATGCCGTTTTGGCTTACAAAACTAAGCTAGTTGGTGTGCTCTGATGATGGTTGATGCACACGAACGACCCTCCACACAGCGGAGATCTGCGGACTTAACAGTGATGGGGCAAAGCCGGGAAGACCTGCGGAACTGCTGAGTACTTGACCATCTTGGGGGACCGCTGACTTATGAGACTGTTGTTGACGCGCGCGATCCTGAACATGGTGGCGGGGTGAACACAGAGTCTCTTTTTTAATATCTTGGTGCTGGCGATTCGGCGGCTGCTGCAATTCTGCGTTCGCTGGGGGCACATTTAATCAGGGTCGATCTCCGGAACGGGCGGTAACTGGAGGTACCGCTAGCAAGTAAATTCACTGCGCGATTGAAGAGTTTGTCCAAAGTTCCGCTTTAAGTCACTGCTCTAAGCCTTGAGGGCGATGGTTAAGGGCACCACTTCCAAAAGTAGTCACAACACAGCAAGTCAAGTCCTTCACACTTCCTCAATCGGAAGAGGGCTTTATTCACGCACTGTGCTTCTCGTTCAGGTTTTCCTGATTCCCTGCTCACATTCACTGAAACTTCTGCTTCTTCTTCTTCGATTTTGGCTAGCCAAGTTGAGTCATAATAATAAACATCTGCATACTTATTTTTCCCAGTGTGGAATATTTGTCAACACAGGTCTCACACGCACATCAACTCACTCTCAGTGGGTAGCACACGCACAGCTACATGTACTCGTACAAAGAGGACTTATATTTTTCCATCATTTTCGCTGCCTTTTTTTGGCTCAAATTCACGCACGAAATCGCGACACACGCACGCGGTCAATTCGTCAAAGCACTCGTAATGCACGAAATTACACTTTGGGCGCACTTTAAACGGGCGGAGGGCAGGTGATTTGGGACTATTTTTGTTTTTTTTTTCTGCGGGAGAAACTCGTCAGGACTGATCTTGGCAAGCGCTTGAACTGTAATGAGGAGAAAATCGACGGTCGACGAACGAGAAACGAGCTTGGGCTTCGAACACTCAAAAAAATACACACGTTGATGCTAAGTGAAAAATCACGTAACCCCAATTTTCCCCTCGCTATGCCGCACTCAAAAAAAAAACACATTCACGTTGAAGTTGAAGTTACGTTCGTATTGGTATTTTTTTTTCAAAATATAATAAAAAATAATTGATAGGATGTGTGGGATATAAGATTGCGCTATCCCTGTACCGGTGCTACTGTCAATGCTGAGTGACGCATGTGACGTTCGCAGTCAAGCTGTGGGCCCGCCACATTGTGGTGTGTGTGTGACACAAGCTGGCTCGTCCTCTTTCATCTGTCAACCGCCTGAGTGAACGGTCGTGTAAGCGGGGGCTTCTCGTCGGAGCGGAACGCACAAATGGCGATCCTGCCAGGTTTCCACTGATTTTTTTTCAGTTGGAAGTAAATTTTCTTAGCAAACCTTTCTGCCCTACGAGAAGCCCCCAACAACAGTAAAATAGTGTTTTTTGTTATCCGAGCATTCGTTGGTGAAGGTTGTCTGAATCAACATGACTCGTCGCGTCCCGGCGCAAAACGCCGGCAATATTGCCCTACCTGCGGCTCAAGCAGGCAAAAAAGTGGGAATTTCCAAAAGGAAGGTTGAGGCCTCAACTGATGGCCAAAAACCGGGGATTTCCAAAAGGAAGGTGCTTTTGGAAGTGACATCGAACAGCAAAAAGACGAAAAAGAGCGACGGTACTGTACCGATGGATGAGGAGGAGGAGAACTCTTCATCGCACGAGGAGCAGCTTTTGAAGAACAACAAGTTTGCTGGACTGCCTGACGAGGACCAGGTAGCGGAAGCAAAGGAGAATGAAGTGAAACAGCGAAAGGAGAAACTGCCTCCTTTTTATGTGCGGCAATCAGCAGCAACGATCGACTTTCGAGCGGGGCTGGTTGAACTCATCAAGTCTGGGAAAGTCCTAGGCAACATTCGTCTGTGTCAGGACGGATTTAAGGTGCTGGTGCAATCCAGGCAGCACTATCAACTGGTCAAGGATTACTTGACCGAAAACGAGGCGGAGTACTTTACCCATGATGTCGCCATGGATAAGCCGTACAAAATCGTCGTCAGAGGTCTGTACGACATGCCAGTGGAGGAATTAGCTGCCGAGCTAAAAGTTTTGAAACTGGATGTGTTGGCCGTGCACAAAATGAGCCGACGCAACAAAGACATCAAGTACCGTGACCAGCTCTACCTGCTGCATTTGGCTAAGGGATCGACGACGCTTCCTGAGCTGAAGGCAATTCGAGCGGTTTTCAACATTATCGTGTCGTGGGAGCGATACCGACCAGTGCATCGTGACGTCACACAATGCTTCAACTGCCTGGGTTTCGGGCACGGAGGTAAGAACTGCCACCTGAAGCGTCGTTGCGCCAAATGTGGTACCGATGCGCACATCACATCCCAGTGCATCCAAGATTCGCTGGTGAAGTGCCTCAACTGCAACGGTGAGCACTCGTCAACCGACCGAAAGTGCCCCAAGAGAGCTGAGTTCGTGAAAATTCGGCAGCAAGCATCGACGAAGAATCAGCCTCAGCGTCGTAGAACTCCTCCAGCCCTGGTGGAGCAAAATTTTCCACCTCTTCAACCGCGACGCCAGGTCCCAAACTTGGCACCGTTGCCGTTGGATCCCAGGAAGAGAGCTGAGATGAATCATCCACGGCCGGGTTCCAGCCAGGAGCCGAGACCGCCACCACCGGGCTTCAGCCAGGAGCCAAGACCAACCCAAGAACCAGCAGTTGAGGAAAATGGTAATGATCTTTACACCTCAACCGAACTCCTCAATATTTTCAAACAGATGTCCGCTGCACTGCGTGGATGCAAAACCAAGACCCAGCAGATTGAAGTGCTGACCTCGTTCGTCATCCAGTATGGATCGTAGGTCCCTCAAGCTGCTGAATTGGAACGCTTGCTCCATTAGGAGGAAGAATTTAGAGCTGGTGGATTTTCTTCGCGAGAAGGAGATCGACGTAGCTGCCATCACGGAAACTCATCTGAAGCCCGGTGAAAAAGTTTATCTGCAAAACTACAAGATCGCGACGCAGCTCGACAGGACCACCTCTGGAGGAGGAGGTGTGCTTGTCGCTGTTCATCGTGATCTCAAGCCACGCCGGCTGCCACACTTCAAGCTGGACATCATCGAGGCCGTTGGGGTGGAAATTCCCACTTCGGTTGGCCCAGTACTCTTCATTGCTGCATACTGCCCACGTCAGGTGAATTCCAGAGATGGTTCAGCAGCAAAACTGAAGAGCGATATCCAGAAGCTGACACGGCGGAGCGCAAAGTACATCATCGCTGGTGACCTCAACGCGAAGCATGAAGTTTGGGGCAACAGCAGGAGGAATCGGAACGGAGTGATTCTGCACAACGATCTGCAAAACGGATACTACAACGTTGTGAGTCCGGATCGTCCAACGAGGGTGGCTCGGTCTGGGAATCACTCAATCATCGACTTCTTCATTACCAATATGGCTGAGAACGTGGCTCATCCTGAGGTGTTTGAAGAGTTGAGTTCTGATCACTATCCGGTGGTTGTGGAGGTTGGAGCTTCCGTTACTCCGCAGCGGCAACCAACCCGGAAAGATTACCACAACGTTGACTGGCAGCAGTTTCAGCAAGTGGTCGACAGCAACATCGACTATGATCAACACCCGGAAACTTCTGCCGATATTGATCGTTCGCTGGAGGTGATCCAGCAGGCTATCAACCAAGCAGAGGCTGCCAACGTTCGGGAGGTTCCTGTTAATTTTAAGGTAACTGATATTGACGTAGATACTAAACACTTGATTAGACTTAGGAATGTTTATAGGAGACAATATCAACGGACTGGGGACTATGACAAAAGATTTCAGTTAACAATTTGAACAAAATCATACAAGACCGACTTGACAATATCAGAAATCAAGAATTTTCAAAACATGTAAGCCAGCTTGGGAATTATTCAAAACCATTTTGGAAACTTTCAAAAGTTCTTAAAAACAAACCAAAGCCTATTCCTCCTCTTATTGTTGAGGATTCTCCTTTGATTACATCCGAGGAAAAGGCAAATGCACTTGGGCTTCATTTTGTTAGTTCTCATAATCTTGGCGCTTCCATGACCAGCCGTAAAGAAACATCAGTTGCCAATAGTATTTCAACAATTAATAACTCTACCTTTGAATTTCCTGCAGATTCCCATGTTTCTGGTGAGGAAGTCAAAGTTGCAGTTAAACAAATGAAAAATATGAAAGCTCCAGGCTTTGATAACATTTTTAATCTGGTGTTGAAAAAACAGAGTGATCAGTTCTTTCAACATCTAGCCAATATTTTCAATAAATGTTTGCAACTTGGTTACTTCCCCACCAATTGGAAGCTGGGCAAAGTCATACCAATTTTGAAGCCTCAAAAGATCCAACATCGCCAACAAGTTATCGCCCATTAGTCTTTTGAGTAGTCTGTCCAAACTCTTTGAGAAGGTCATCTATTCAAGGCTTTTGGATTTTACCAACGATAATAATATAATTTTGAATGAGCAGTTTGGCTTCCGAAAGGGCATAATACTGCTCATCAGCTTACGAGAGTAACTAAAATCATCAAGCAGAACAAGCTTGAGTCTAAATCAACTGCTATGGCTTTGTTGGATGTTGAGAAGGCTTTTGACAATGTTTGGCATGATGGTTTGATACATAAACTGTATTTATACGGTTTTCCAATGTATCTTATCAAAATTATCCAGCACTATCTTTCGGAGAGATCGTTCAGGGTTTTCTGAATGGGATTGCTTCTGGATTATTCAACATTGATGCTGGGGTTCCCCAAGGAAGTATTCTTGGCCCACTTCTGTACAATATTTTTACATCTGATTTGCCTACTCTTCCTGGTAATGGTGTGTTGTCACTTTTTGCTGATGACACTGCCGTTATTTATAAGGGTAAAATAACCAGATATTTAGTTGGCCGTCTTCAGAAGGGTCTTGACGTTCTTTCCGAATACTTTGGCGACTGGAAAATTCGCATAAATGCAGCCAAAACTCAAACCATCATTTTTCCACTTTCCAAATCGGCCAGATTTGTCCCAAAGGATGATGTTTTGATTAAAATGAATGATGTTTCGATACCCTGGTCAAAGGAAGTTGTCTATTTAGGTCTAATACTTGACTCGAAACTTTTGTTTCGACAGCATGTAGATAAAATATTGAACAAGTGCAGCATTCTCATCAGGTGTTTGTATCCTTTAATTAACAGAAAATCAAAGCTATCTTTGAAAAATAAGTTAGCAGTTTACAAACAAATAATTTACCCCGTTATTGAGTATGCAGTACCTGTTTGGGAGTGTTGCGCTAGAACTCATAAATTGAAGCTCCAGCGTGTCCAAAACAAGGTACTCAAAATGGTTTTGAATGTTCCTGGCTGGACAAGATCAAGTGAGGTTCATGAATTAGCAGAAGTTAAAATGTTGGATCAGAAGATTCAAGAAAAATGTTTGAAATTCAGGGAAAAATGTGCTATATCTGAATACCCCTTGATTCAAGGATTGGTTTAGTTTATGGTAAGATTAAGTTAGTTTTAGGTTAGGTTATGTTTTCTTAACATTTTTTTCCTCATTGTACCTAGTGTTACAAAAATGATAAATCATATACTTTTCAAGTTATAAAAATGAACAGTGTTTAAATCACGAAAAGCAAACTAAAGCTGAAGAGCCACAGCTGACCACTTATTATGTAAACCAAATGTAATTATTATAAGAAAGATTCAATAAAGTATATTTAATTCAAAAAAAAAAAAAAAATTAGTGTTTTAAAAGTTTTTGTTGACGAGAGGTGAAAGTGAGAATGGTGAGTAGAGTGATAACGGAGCATTTTGGAACCGCAAAATAGAACGTGATAACAGTATAAAACGGACCTCTGGTGAGATGCCAGAGGTGGACACTCCTTGAGTGTGCATTCCGGAAGGGAATGCCGTCAAGGAGGAAACTGTTCCGAGATGAAACGGACCCCTGGTGAGACGCCAGGGGTGGACACTCCTTGAGTGTGCATTCCGGACGGGAATGCCGTCAAGGAGGAAACTGTTCCGGTGTTTAACGGACCTCTGGTGAGACGCCAGAGGTGGACACTCCTTGAGTGTGCATTCCGGACGGGAATGCCGTCAAGGAGGAAACTGTTCCGAGATGAAACGGACCCCTGGTGAGACGCCAGGGGTGGACACTCCTTGAGTGTGCATTCCGGACGGGAATGCCGTCAAGGAGGAAACTGTTCCGAGATGAAACGGACCCCTGGTGAGACGCCAGGGGTGGACACTCCTTGAGTGTGCATTCCGGACGGGAATGCCGTCAAGGAGGAAACTGTTCCGAGATGAAACGGACCCCTGGTGAGACGCCAGGGGTGGACACTCCTTGAGTGTGCATTCCGGACGGGAATGCCGTCAAGGAGGAAACTGTTCCGAGATGAAACGGACCCCTGGTGAGACGCCAGGTGGACACTCCTTGAGTGTGCATTCCGGACGGGAATGCCGTCAAGGAGGAAACTGTTCCGAGATGAAACGGACCCCTGGTGAGACGCCAGGGGTGGACACTCCTTGAGTGTGCATTCCGGAAGGGAATGCCGTCAAGGAGGAAACTGTTCCGAGATGAAACGGACCCCTGGTGAGACGCCAGGGGTGGACACTCCTTGAGTGTGCATTCCGGACGGGAATGCCGTCAAGGAGGAAACTGTTCCGGTGTTTAACGGACCTCTGGTGAGACGCCAGAGGTGGACACTCCTTGAGTGTGCATTCCGGAAGGGAATGCCGTCAAGGAGGAAACTGTTCCGAGATGAAACGGACCCCTGGTGAGACGCCAGGGGTGGACACTCCTTGAGTGTGCATTCCGGAAGGGAATGCCGTCAAGGAGGAAACTGTTCCGGTGTTTAACGGACCTCTGGTGAGACGCCAGAGGTGGACACTCCTTGAGTGTGCATTTCGGAAGGGAATGCCGTCAAGGAGGAAACAGTTCCGAGATAAAACGGACCTCTGGTGAGATGCCAGAGGTGGACACTCCTTGAGTGTGCATTCCGGAAGGGAATGCCGTCAAGGAGGAAACTGTTCCGGTTTTTAACGGACCTCTGGTGAGACGCCAGAGGTGGACACTCCTTGAGTGTGCATTCCGGAAGGGAATGCCGTCAAGGAGGAAACAGTTCCGAAATAAAACGGACCTCTGGTGAGATGCCAGAGGTGGACACTCCTTGAGTGTGCATTCCGGAAGGGAATGCCGTCAAGGAGGAAACTGTTCCGGTGTTTAACGGACCTCTGGTGAGACGCCAGAGGTGGACACTCCTTGAGTGTGCATTCCGGAAGGGAATGCCGTCAAGGAGGAAACAGTTCCGACTTCCGAGATAAAACGGACCTCTGGTGAGATGCCAGAGGTGGACACTCCTTGAGTGTGCATTCCGGAAGGGAATGCCGTCAAGGAGGAAACTGTTCCGGTTTTTTAACGGACCTCTGGTGAGATGCCAGTGATGGACTCTCCTTGAGTGTGCATTCCGGAAGGGAATGCCGTCAAGGAGGAAACAGTTCCGAGATAAAACGGCCCTCTGGTGAAACGCCAGAGATGGACACTCCTTGAGTGTGCATTCCGGAAGGGAATGCCGTCAAGGAGGAAATTGCTCTGGTGGTTAACGAACCCCTGATGAGACGCCAGGTATGGACACTCCTATAGTATGCTTTCCGAAGGAAATGCTTCCAGGGAGGGAACGGTTCCGTTGTTTAAAAAAAGAAACAGTTCCAAGATTAAACGTGTGAGAAGATTCCGGAAGGGAAAGCCAACTTGGAGAGAACCGTTTCAAGAAAGGGAGCCAGGAGCAAACCGTGAAAGTGGCGATCACAAAGTTCAGCTATTGTTAATGGAACGACAAGAAAAATACGAATATAACAAAATAAGAACATTTCCATTTGACTAGACAAGCTATAATTATCGAGGAAAGAAGATGGTGCGGGAGAGACGCTTAAGTAATCCGCTGGCTAAATACATTCGATTCAATTCTTCATCCTCGTCGTTTGCGGAATGTTCTGTTTCAGATGTCGTTGTCCTGTTTAAGACACAATAGATATTTGATGTGGTACTACTTTTATAGTGACCAAGGGACACTACATTCGGAACAGTTGAATTTAAAAAAAAATCGAAACTAGAGAACGTGCAACGGATGCTGGACTATAACCGAAAACTTTATAAGTAGCTGCTCTTCGTAAAAAAACCCATGCTACCAGTTCAGCGCTGTACCAACTAAATCCAATCTCAACGAGCTTGCGACAAAGCAAGATCAGCACCATCAGGGCATCGGAATGGGCTGTCATGAGAAGTTTGCCAGGTGCGTCGGGAGCTCGGACTGAAGGTGCTACGGCGCAAGTGATGACAGAAAAGCTTTTGACGAAGATCCCAGTACGAAAGCGAGCGGTCCTTCACAGTTGATGAAAGTGATGCCAAGCTCTGGTCCAGTTGTCCCAACATCGCCCCTGTTAGAAGCTATGGTACGGGTTGAACTGCTCCGGCAGACTTCTGGTCAAAGTAGATCAAATAAGCGAATACGATTCTATCAGGTGATCAAAACTTGAAGATTCAGCTTTCTGTTGATTGTTCAAGGATCGAGGTTATGCTGGACCGTCGGATGTTCTCTGAGGTGTTTTGACGGTTTTCTCAGCTAGTTTTGCTGATCGCGAACTTGTACTGATACAGATGACAAGAACAGTATAACGGAGAATCTCTCCTGCAGCGGTGGACTTGGTGTTACGAAGACTGCATGTGGTCTTCACTGGTTCACATGCTTGCGTGTTGACACAACACGGGAGACAGCCACGTTTGGAAAATGTGATGCGGAGCAAAGTTGCATGATTGTGACCTTTGGTAATGCTGCTGCTGCGAGCCATGTACATGTGACGTCATCGATGCAATTGAGAGCGATCAACGGCGTGTCCACAGTTTGCTCACTCGATAATCTGGAAGCTCGGCTTCTTCCGTTAAAAAGGCTCTGGTGTTAACGGTGGTTGTGGTTGTCTGTCTTTGGCTGACCTTGTCCTCCGGTCTAGTACCGTACTTTCCTAGTCGAACGAATACCATCACCTCCTCGTTATGAAGGCTTGCTGCAAATCGCTAAAGGATTGCTAGGTAAGGTGAAACGTCTTTCCGGAGAAGAGTGAGGACCAGTCGTGTTGCGTTGAACGCCCAAAAACCACTGACATTCGACCATGAGTCCCAGGCGGTAGTTGAGCTGGAGATCGGCCTGATATGACCGGTCTGGTGAACAGACCAAAAACGACCAACTTTTCTGGGTTTTGCTGTTGTGCCATGGTGACAAACAAGCTGTCAACGAAGAGCCTAGCGGGAAAGCCAGCTGACCTTCACAGTGCTGGCAGCGGACCCCAAACTCTGGCACAGGTGCCCCAACAGAAGGTGCAAGTGTTTTCAGCTAACTTAACCTGCGCCAGCTTGCCATGGAATAACTGTGACATCACTCCTCTGCGCAGTTTAAGTCGAGTAGCTAAGCTGTTGACATTTACAAAAACTTTTATTTTTGATTATCGCCGGATAAAATCAAACTCCTCCTTCACTGTGAGTGACAGGACATTATAGCTGCGTATAAACCGCGGTTAAAAAAAATCAGCAAGTTGTGCTCAATAATATTTTGCTTACGAGAATCTGAATGTTTGGCTAAATGTTGGGTACTTAACCGGAATGATATTTGTCTCGAAAGAATCGGAGGCGCTGTTGGACGAACGCAAACAAATTTTGGGTATGTCTTATTTGAGACAAATTTGATGACAAGTCTGTCAGACAATAATTGCTAATTGGCCGTTCAGGAAACTTTTTTTTTCTGTTCCAAACATAGGTTTTATCTAGAGTTTTCTTGCTATTGGCCGTTCATCTTTGGGTTTGTGTTGGAAGGATGCAAACATGGTACTACTAAATTATTCACGATTTAGTGGATTTAGGTGCTGTTGTCAAAATTGCTATTACTGACTCCGTCACTCCGATGGAAACTAACTTTGTTTATGTATATGTTTTCCTGGCACGATTCATTGTTCGTTTGTTGTTGTTTAGGTTTTCGTGGCACGGAGTGATATACTCGCACGAATGCTAACCAAGATAGCGCGTACCTATGAAATCAGGCTTCACTGAACACCAAGATCTGGTGCACCTTGGTGCGGTTTTCGTGTCACTCTAAAAACCAAACCGAGCTGTTTATTGTCACACCATAGCAACTGTACCGAAAGCACCTTGGTACACCACCGGTGCACCCAAACTGTATACCAAGGATGCAACTCAACATATGGTTGATCCAAGTAAACCGGAGGCGACATTGTTTTGATTGAGGTTTGTCAGCCATCATTCAAAACTTCGGGATGGCCTGGCGATTGTTGTCTCCGTCTTTGAACCACGAGGTTTCTGGTTCAATCCTGACTGAAATATTTTTATTTATTTTTTTCAATATTTATTGTCAAAATTAGTAATTATAAACATTAAAAAAAACCTTCTTCGAACCTGCGACGCTATAGTCAAAGGGTTAAAAAATTGAATGGATTTTTGTAGTGGAATAGAGAAAACGTTCCATATTATGCAGGCAGGTTTAAAAGAAAATGCCTATTTCAGGATTATCTGCACGAGAAGTTAAAGTTTATATTTCATGACACTACGAAATTCTTTTCCTTAAGAATTATTCTTAACAAAAACAATCATTTAAAAAAATAATAAAATTCGAGACTCGAACCAAGAACCTTTAGCTTAATATTGCTCTGCCTTTGACAACCACACCATTAAGAACTGTTGGGTTGGATTGGCTTGCTAGGCATAAAGTATTCCTAACTGCTCCCGTGTGGTGGGCGCAGAAACCATGTCAGTTTTGTGTACCCGATCCACACCGCCGTCACACCAAACTTCGGTTTCGGTGCACCGATCAAGCTACCGAGCTGTGTCGGGTTTGGGTCGTGACGAGAAATGGTGCGCATAGAAAAACCGGTATCATAGCAAACCGTTGTCGCACCCGTCAAAAGGTAAGTCTGTATGAAATACAGCTTTGGGATGAGATTACTTTCTAACCATGCAGAAAGTTCCCTGAAATTACTCAACTACGAATGCCTCGGGATTGGTTTCTTTTTTGGCAGCTGTAGAATAATTGATTTGATATAACTATTTTGCTCGACTTAAAACATTTAACAGGGTGTTAAGTGGGTAATGAAACGGTATGCCTTTATATGATAACCATTGCACATTCTGATAGTGAATGTTTTGTCAAACAATTCTTAGTTTTGGAAAGAAATATGACCGTGGATATTTTTTAATGTAGAAGGAGGATGTGGGATATAAGATTGCGCTATCCCTGTACCGGTGCTACTGTCAATGCTGAGTGACGCATGTGACGTTCGCAGTCAAGCTGTGGGCCCGCCACATTGTGGTGTGTGTGTGACACAAGCTGGCTCGTCCTCTTTCATCTGTCAACCGCCTGAGTGAACGGTCGTGTAAGCGGGGGCTTCTCGTCGGAGCGGAACGCACAGGATGTAAAATTGATTATTGATTAATAGGCATCTTGGGAACAATCTCGTTATAAAAATACGATGCTAATTATCAATACACATTTTTACATCCTAGGGGAAATTCTCGTATGTTTGGCAGGTTAGGCACTCGCTCCTAACTCCATCCAATTAGCTGATTTTCACTATTTATACAACTAATTTTGCAAAACTTTAGATAGAAACTTGCTTTCTCACTTCTTACTGAGCTATTAATCACTCGATTTCAGTTGAAAACGCTTTTATTTAGCTTTAACTGAATGTCAAAGTTCTGACCTGCCAACATTAGAGGCACGCTGGCATTAGATGCTGTTCCCCTATCAATTATTTTTTATTATATTTTGAAAAAAATACCGTAAAATACGAACCTTCTACTATAAAGTTCATATAATGTTTACTAAAACGCATAAGTAAAACTTATCGGATGGTTCCGCATAACTTTTCACGTAACTTCAACGTGATTGTTTTTTTGAGTGTGTCACGTAAAACGGACCTATCATGTGGATTTTTTTGAGTGTGGATAATTTTGTGAGAACGGTGAGAGCGCGCGCGGGAGCAGGGTTGCCGGAAAGTAGGAGGGAATAAATTGAAATACAAAAACAAAGATTATATTGTGGTTTTTGAAATAAATCGAAATAACAGCGCGAGTGTTTTTCATCTCGCGAAGCAATTTTCTGTTGTTTCTTTTCTGAGTGTACCTCAAATGTCACACGCGAAACCAAAACAAAATTTCGCCGCGGCACCAAACTGAAATGTCGCCAGTTGAGCTGCGACAAGACTTGCGCCGCGTCTTACACGGAGCATGGAATCGATCACGAAAATCTACCGGAAATCGTTCTGTGAGCGTGGATTCGATCATCCGGATGGACCATTTCATGATGTCTAGCTTGGAGAGGACAATTACGGTGCTTTTGATTTTCAAATTGGTGGCTGGGTCTTCCTATTTTGACTATAGTGCTTATTCAATTGACACCCGCAACATCCCGCATCGGCAAAACTCTCCCACAACGAACCGGATTGAGGTCCCTCGACAATGAGGCCACTTATTTTTGTTTTATTCAGACGGAAATCCAACGGTAATCAGCAACATAACCAAGACTTTTTCCCTTCTGCGTCTTTTCCTGAAGTTGGAAACTGACTGAACTTCCTAAATTACCCCAAATGAAACAGTTCTAGTGGTAGTAGAACTAAAAACCAAGATATTAAACAATTATTTAATCTAAAGCGTTCCATTTCCTTGGCAGATCAAAAAAAAAAACAGCCACGTTTATCTCATCATCCAAAGCCGTCAAAACAAAAAAGCAAACACACTGATTCAAAATCACCTAAACATGCTTGACAGATATTTCGCGACAGAAAATCGTCGCGAGAGTTAAACTTGCTCAATTCGGTTTAGTGCCGCGGCGACAATATTGTTGCTGGCTAAAGACATGGAGTTGAACCTAACAAACTTCCGTCAAACATTATAAAGATAAAATTATTGTTCTTTTGTATTACAAACCAACAAGATAACATCACGAATCAACAGAAATTAACGCAAAAGCAGCCACATTCTAATGAAGCAAATTTAAACTAGCAACCCTGATTCACTGAGAGCCGGGAGCCCGGTCTCTCGGTTGGAAAAAGCTTCGGAAAAGCTTTCGATTAGCAAAGTCACCAACCATTTGTTTACCTTCGAAGCTCCAGAAGCTTCTGCTCGGGTGACTCGGGTGGTGTTTGGGATTTGAATTTATCAAGCGAAATCGAAATAAAAAAACTAAAAATCTTTGCCTTCAGAAATGATAACCTTTGCATTGTTCTAAAAATATTTTACGGGAAAGGCAACTACGTTCTTTTACTGCAAAACGAAAAATGCATTTAAAAAATGAGTAAAATCGATTCGCATGAACTTTGGGGCCCCCAAAACACATACATTTTGAATTTTTCCAAAATATTCAGACAGGGCCGAATGGTTTTTCTCTAAAGTTTGTATGGGGAATTAAAGCAGTATGTGGGAGTTAGCGAACAGCACTAATTTTCCATACAAACTTTGGAGAAAAACCAATCGGCCCTGTCTTACTGTTTTTGAAAAAATCAAAGTGTACGTGTTTCTGGGGACCTCAAACTTCATGCTGCCCCTCGAGTTGAGTCTGAGCAGAAATTGTGTTGGTCGGTGTTATTAATATTAACTACACTCAACCCCCGGTGGTTGGTCACTTTTTCGTTTGACACTTTTTTAATTTGTACCCCTTTGGTTGGTCAAAGTCAAACTAAAAAGGTGGAGACTACGCTTACGAACACTATCAAAACAAACGTTTAATAGTGTGTGTGAACTCCGTGTAAAAATCAATCTTCAAAGTTAAAATATAAAAATTAAAATAACAAGCCATAGTTTCAACATTTGAATGCAAAAAGTGTTTTAAAATGCATTTGGCACTAGTTCAGTTGTTTTGCAATCATTTGTTTTCCAAAAAAGTAAGATTTGACGAGAACAAGAAATTAAGCGGAAAAAACTTTTTGCGAAACTAAACACAGAAAATTTTTAAAAATTCAAAAGATGTTTAAATCAACCCAAACATGCTAAAAATGATTTTAAACGCAGGGGAACGCATTTTCAATCAATTTCAGCTGATTGCACTTGAATTTTTTGATCGATTTGATGTCTTCGGCAAAGTTGTAGGTATAGAGCTTTATGACGTTTTGCTTACACACACTAGCGCACCATTTGATATTGCTGGCCGGACAAAATTTAACCTCAATCTTTTTTGTGTACGTACACGCAGTACATGCGCACATAGATTACTCTATAGATAAGGACTACACTGAAAAAAATCATACACCGTAAAACATTTTTTGGTCATTCTTAATTTAACTTTTTGTCACTTAAACTTGATCTGCAAAAAAAAAATATTTTTATTTTTTGATATGTTAAAGGTAATTTTACCCAGGTTTTTTTTTTTTTTTTGAAAATAGTCGCAGTTTTTCTTTTTTTTATTAGTGCACGTGTTTACCCACTTTTGAAAAAAATATATTTTTTGCTTTATTGAACTTTGTTGATACGACCCATACTGCCCCTGATCGCATAAATGTCCCATATGCATTTTCATCGATTTCGAGTTATTGATGCAGTTTGATTGAATATTGTGTGCTCTTTCGAAACATCCAGTACTTTGTTCTAGAAATCAGGAGGAAATCCAGTTTTTTCGCGAAAACTTAACACATAGCCTTGTATGGGACAAACTTCAAATGCGTTTTTCTCAGCTTGCTGTTTTGCATATGGGACATTTATGCGAACATGGGCAGCATAGTTGCTGAGATATTGCCATGCAAAGGTTTTGAAACAGGAAAATTGATGTTTTCCAAGTCTCACTCAAATAACCAACCATTTTGTAATGTCGATATCTCAGCAACTAATGGTCCGATTTACAATATTAAAATAAGAAACATTCGTGAAATTTTGCGATTTTTTCGAAAACAATATTTTCAAAATTTATATATCAAGACTAACATTTCAAAAGGGCGTAATATTGAATGTTTCTAATCTACTCTAAAAAGAATTACAATTTTTAAATCCAATATGGCGGCCAAAATGGCGGTAATAACTCGATTGAAAAAAGATTTTTTTAAATTTAAAAGGTATTCAAATATTCAATGCTGACTTTAATGTGGTCACAACACTCGAATTCGATGTTGAAAGAAAAAAAAGTAAAACATGTTTTTTTTTTGGTCATGACTCGATTATTCGAAGCCCCATAAAAACCTCCGAATAATCGAACTTCGGATAATCGAGGCTTTGGATAATCGAGTCTGGACTGTACCTCGGAAACCGTTTTGAATGTAAAAATTGAATTATCTGTGAATTGTTCAAATCATAATTTTTTGCCGTTTTTACTGTTATGTTTGATTTTGAAAATATTTTAATAATTAAAGCTAATTGGGAAACATTTCTGATATTTTTTGAAATTATTTTTTTTCTGCAATTCTCGGCAACTCTTTGTTTTATTTTCAAAGTATTAATTTTTGTGGAGAAATGCTCAACCTAATTTTTCAAATTAAAAAATCTCAGTCGATCAATGAAAAATATAATTATGTTTGATCCAAATTTATTCAATTCGAAATAGTCACAGATTTATATGTATCTACCCTTGACAAAATGTGTTTGATAAACCCCCAGAAAAAAATGCCGAAAAATTCTTGTAACGTTTACTACAGAAAAACACGCTAAAATCAAACTCGTTCGTTCAACCAGAGAATAACATTCACCGTTTGCTCTCCTCTATCACAGATAACAAAGTGTGACCTGCTCGCGACGATCCATCTCAGATGGGCCATCTGAGTCCACACCACAACATTCACGACCGAAACGCCGTGAATCGTGAAACCGCGCGACAATATCGCGCGCAAAACGCGCTACCGATCATCGCTCGCAAGCCTCAACACGCACGACAACCTCCTCCGGTTCAGTTTCTCGTCGGCATTCTGATCGTGTGGATCGCGGTTTTTCCTCGCGAGTTTGCAAACCGTTTCGCCGCCACAACCTCCGTCGTCGGTATCCCGCCGGACTTACCCCCCACCGACGACTGCTCTGGGTGCGTGGGAAAATCGGGCTATTTTTTCATCACCTCCCAGGCCAATCATTGATCAACAACATTCGGCGCTCGAAATAAGTCATTGAGAGTGGAGCAGGGTAAAAAAAAAAACACAATCGATTGGAGATAAAACAAGAAGGGCGCAGCCGGATTCGAACCGTGACCTGTTTCGCGACGATCTTCAATTGGTTGAGTGCTTGTACGTGGTCGTCGTATGGGTTGTGTTCCGTGGAATACCTATGGTTCCAAGTTCTGGTGTGGTGACAATTGACACAGCTAATGATTCCATGAGTGATATAATTTATTTTTATTGTTCAATTTCAATTACTTGCGGGAATCGTTTAGAGAAGATCGCGTTTACTGGTGGGCCGAACAGCATGAAGAAAGTTTCACCAAAGATCAACAGACGAGATAGTTTTTTCTGCTTCAACGTCAACAACAACGGTCAATTCAAATCAAGATTTGAACAAACTGTAGTTACGGTTTTAGTCACTGAAGATTATTGTGGCGCCACTCTAGATCCTTATCTCCAATCAATCAAATTTGACTTCAAAACTCAATCAAACCAATACAATATTCGACAATTTGTCTGTGGTTTCATCCCGAGCGCAACGATAGCAAGGGGTTTTCCTCGCCGGTGATCGTACACAGCAGACGCGAGGATCTTCTTTTACGATTTATGGCGCGCATGTGGCGCGGATTCTCTCTCCTAGCTCGTTGGCTGGGCCGTGTGTTGAAATTACAAATTTTGACTTAGCGAACTCGGTCTTTTCGTTCTTTCGTCTGCGAAACGTGTATTCGCACACTTTCAACGGGGGTTTTAGACGATTGGGGCAAAATGTATACACCAGCGACAGGGCAGATATGTCGGGGCAAATGGCACTCAATTGGGCTTAACGGGATACGTTTAGAAATGACACATCAAAGGGCAACCATAAACTTGTAGTATTTACAACAAAAAAAAAAATAAGTTCATACACCAAAAAATACCAAACTAGACAAACATAGCTCACGCTACCCTACAAGTCTAATGTTCGGCTTCCTCGACATGGGATGCAAATTTCACCCACATGCGAAAAAAAGCTGCTGTTTTGGTTGATGTTTGCGTTATGCTCATTAAGTGGAAAGGCGAAGAAACCTCCTCTCCACCACGCATGACATTGATTAATTGGAACAAATTAATAACCAATTCTGTAGGTTAACGATCCGAGCGCACGGGTCTGGCCTCTGACCTTGCAACAATGTCTAGGATGGGTTTCTTTTTTATTGTGAGAAACATGTGCATCTTTTGTTTGTATTTTTCTTATTTGCATATTTTTATTTATTTTTTGTTAAATCGTCACTTTTTGTAAACCGTAATCTGGGGCTAATCGGGACTACAGTCTGAATAGGGACAACAGTTTTTAGAGCACATAAATCTTTTAAATATGGAAATGGATGTACACATTTTGTAGGTCTGAATCTGTTCTAACCGAAACCAAGCAGAAAAATCAAAATATTGTGCACCAACTTGGTTAAAACGACTGTCCCAAGTCGCCCCATGTGTCCCGATTGACCCCAGTTTACGGTATTTAATAATTTTTACCCTGTTATACATAGGGGAAATTCTCGTATGTTTGGCAGGTTAAGCACTCGCTCCTAACTCAATCCAATTAGCTGATTTTCACTATTTAAACAACAAATTTTGCAAAACTTTTGATAGAAATTTGCTTGCTCACTTCTTATTGAGCTATTTATCGCTCGATTTCAGTTGAAAACGCTTTTAATTAGCTTTAATTGAATGTCAAAGTTCTGACCTGCCAACATTAGAGGCACGCTGGAATTAGATGCTGTTCCCTGCGAAATATTTTTTTAAATTTTTATGTTAGAAAAAATAATTTGAAAATATATAAAAAAACAGACTAGCAATTCTCTGGAATTTTAAACAAATAGTTTTTTTTCAGTAATAAAAAAAAATATGTTTTTTTTTTAAGATAATTCTTTTTAGTTTAATTTGTTAAGTGCCATATGTTTTTTGGACCACTTATTCAAATTGAACAAAGACTTGTCAAATTACATTAATTTTGTATCGATTTGTTTTTTTTTAATCCTACGATACGTTTAATGGATCTTTCTAATAAAACTATATGAAAATTTTTTTTCGGAAGAAAAAGCAACAAATTCTGTAAATCCTCTAAATTAATCGAATCGCCTTGTAGTCTTGGGTTCTAGAGTTTTTTTTTTTAATCTTTGAATGCAACGTTATAATAATAAAAAATTACAAACAGAAATCAGATGAGAAGCTCTCCTCAACCAATCAAGCTTTTATTAGAGATTCGGGCTCAATAAACATCATTTAAACGGAAATAGCGGAACTGTTTTTTGTTATTTCCAATATCTTTTCTATTTATGACTTTGTGAACGGTTTTCTGTATCCAGGTTTTTAAGCGAAGATGGCGTTCGAATGTTGAACGTCCGAAATGTCAAAATCGCGCAGTAGCATGTCATGCCATCACACACTTTTTTCGTAATGTTGGTACCGCTGCGTGATTTTGACATTTCGAGCGTTCGCCATTCGAACGCCATTATTGCTTAAAAAGCTGGATAGAAGACCATTCCCATAAAATGAATTATTTTGAAACTTCTTAGCATAGACAGACGGACGGAACAATTAATCAAAAAACGCATTAGCCCGTTGCAAATATTTTTCATAGTTTATGATCAATTCGTCTGTGATTTTTGTGTATACATAGAGTTATCTAAGCCCGAGCTCACGCACACTAGCACCCCATTTGTTTTGCTGGTGGGTACAAAATTTAACCTCAATCTTTTTCGTGTACGTACACGCAATACATGCGCACGTAGATAACTCTATTGAATTTGACTAAAATCACGGGTATGAATCTTCAAGCAATTTCAATATGGCGACTTGTATCAGAAGAAGGTGAGGCTTTTTCGCTAGTTCTCACTGTTCTGTGTTCTGCGTGCACGTCCGCAAACATCGACCACACACATACTAATACAAAGCGTCACCAAGAGGCAAAAGGTAATTACGAATATTTTTGGCACTTTCGTTAAAAAAATGCGGTTTAGCAAAAACAAATAACAAAACTAACATTTAAGTGTAGTTCGACTGTCAAACTTGTAATTCGTTGCTGATTTGTTCGAAAATTTGTTAAAAATAATAAGTTTTTTTTGCAGCATCCATTTTGGACGGACATTTCTGTTGTCACCTTCTGGTTCCTTGGATTGGCCATGGATAATTTCACAGTGTAATAAACAGGGCAGCTACCACCACGTGGCGCCACTGTTCCGAATTAGAAAATGATACAGATTTTTCAGACGAGTTTCAATCCCGTGCTAAAATGTATGGTTGGATTCAATCTTATTCTGATTCATACTTATCTATAAAAGTAAACCTATTTTAAAGAGATTTGCTATTTCTGTTTAAATCAGTTTATCCCAGAATTTATCTTGAAAATTTATTGTCAATGTTCTTTTTACACAATTTCTCATAAATAAGGACAACCAGTTCCGATGAAATCCCCACTGATTTACCGCACGCCAAGTAGCAAGTGTAGTACTACAATCCGAAAGTAATTCAGGTTAAAATAAACAAACCGCTTTTACGATACGCGGAAACGGCAAAGTGGACAACACACCGAACACGGGTGACGGATGACGCACGCACGGGCGTGGGAATAAAAACCAATAATTAAGCAAAGCAAGTGTCGACACCCTGTTTGGCCTCACCCAACGGACAGCAAAACGATTATGCGTAAAGTAAACAAAACACAGACAGCGTTGCTTTTGCTACAATAATAATCCTCTTGTTAAAAAGAGAGTAATTAGGTTGGTTGCTTTGATTTTTTACCGGCTGGTGATTCACACAATAATGAAAAAAAGCTAAGTGACAAGGACGAGAGAAAATAAATAAAACGAAGTTAGGGCTAAAAAGAGAAATGTGAAAAACGTAAAAAAGAACAAACACAAATTAAATACGTTTCGCAAATGTTGAAGTACAATATTAAAAACAAAATTTAGAACCGTCTTCTGGGTCGAATCGAGACTACAATCTGAATAGGGACAGCAGGTTTTAGATCACTCGAAAGCTTGAAATTCGGCTATCGATGCACTATTTTTGTTAATCTGTGTCAGTTCTGTCCGAAACCAACAGCTGTCCCAATTTGCCCCATGTGTCCCGATTCATCCCAGATGCCGGACCAATGTTTAGTAAAATATGAAAACTGCGATATTGTTTCACTTCGCTAAGAGACGGATAATGAAACTTATTTGAAGATACGAAGTGTTGATGCAACTTTTTTGAGGGGACATGGGAAATTCTCCATGTGCACTGTATCCATTCGCTTTTGACAGCTTTTGGAAAAGTTATAGGTCTGCAACGGTCTTTTTTCAGAAACTCAAATGAATAAAAAAGAAATCAACTTTACCTCAAAATAAAGTGAGACTTTCCAAATTTCAAACTTGATCGCACCATCTAATTGAATTTATCACGCCAAATTGGTGCAATCCAAAGTGCTCTTCTAGCGCTGTGTCTCAAGTGCTCGAATTTGCGCGACGTGATGTTTGGAATTTGCATCCATTCCATCACCGTTTCGACGGGCACAGACGGTGGGACATTCCAGCACGGCCGGGCACCACCAAGTGGAGGCGGTCATATAAAGGTTATGATGGGTGTGAGCCAATACAGTGTACAAGTACAGCGCGAGAATAACGTGATCTTTGTGCAGACCGGTTACTCACTTACTTAGTCAATCGTTAATATCAATTCCATCACCCTTGGGTATTGTGGGTAGTGAAATAATAGAACGATTTTCATTCGGACACAAAGTTGTAGTTGATCAAGAGGTGTTTTGGATGTGAATACTTTTAAAAGAAATTTAAATTATTATTCTGAAAAGAAGCTGTTTAAAATGAAAAAAACATCACACTAAATAAAAATGAACAAAAAAAACTCCGGAAATAATTAATCTCATTCTATCCACGTGCATCTCTCAAGCAGACTCAGATTCTCTGCACTTAAAATATACGCAACAAACCCGTCATGAAGTGCGGCGTTCCGTGCGACATGCCCATCATACGGAATCCGATATTCGTTAAGTGAGCTGTGATTGCCGCCACAGAAAACTGTTCGTTCTTCATCGTCACTCAATTTCTCTCAGGAACGTCGCCCGCCGGCAGTTGCTCTGACGAAACATCAGCAAACCTGCCTCAAACTTCTTGGTTGTGTACCGGTGGACCACATCCTCCTCAGGCCAATATGATGTCTATTGGAATCCCCTCTCACAATTATGACTGAGAGAGTGCTCTGAAATGTGTGCGGCGGCGCTGGGTATTTATAAATTTCTAACTTTAAATGAGGAAAAAATTAGGGTAAGGGGAACGAAATGGGGCTTGCAGAAATGAAATTAATTTTAATTACTGTACTGAAATTATCATTAATATGTTAATTTAGTAACGATTTCAATGTAAAAATACAAATTCTAAGAATATTGAATTGACCATCGTGGCACCCCCTACAGCGTGGTTAAAATTACCTTACCTTTTAAAAATAAAATGCAATGAAATTTTGACCAAGCTTCACTTGATGTTTTAAGTCAAAATTATTTTAAAGTAAGTTTTATTTTAACATTCATTCGCAAACTTTAGATCATTGCAAGAATAAGATGAATTTTTAAGTTTGAAATTTTCTCAAAACAACCAATGTGCCATGGGTTCTAATGTTCATAGAACCTTTTGAAAATGAAAGCGAAGAATATGCTCAAACTATTGAGACATAATAACCAATAGCTTCAAACTAGTTTATCTCTTTTTTTTTTCAGAAAAACGTACCATGTACAAAAATTGTGAAAATAGTCTCGTATTATCTAATTAATCAATCTTTAATAAACATGCATCTCCAGAAAGTAAGCTTTTCTTTCATTTTGTATATTATTTTAAGGAGGAAGCAGGCTTGGTCAAAAAGGTCAAAAACAGATTAAATCAAATAAAGTAAAATCTGGGGGATGTTTAACACTGGTTGCTACGAAACGACGTCCAAAAATAAAAACATTGTTTTGGAGTGTCAAATCAGAGCCTTCATTAAATTTGGTGAATTAAAAACTAACAACAACTAACAAAAAATAACCAGATCATACATACATTTCAAGGACATATCAAAGAATTTCACGGGGTCTTATTCTTCAATATATAAAATTGATTTCGTCAGTTGAAAGGCTCTTATTAATTTTATTAAAAGTTGTTGCCCCCCAAAACATCGGAGAAAAAAATTGTAAAAAAAATTACATTGAACAAAATACTATGAGCAGTTCTCTCAGATTTCGGTCATTCGATATTTTTTAATCCGACTGAATCTTTTTTGGTGCCTTCGGTATGCCCAAAGAAGCCATTTTGCATCATTAGTTTGTCCATATAATTTTCCATACAAATTTGGCAGCTGGCCATACAAAAATGATATATGAAAATTTGAAAATCTGTATCATTTGAAGGAATTTTTTGATCGATTTGGTGTCTTCGGCAAAGTTGTAGGTATGGATATGGACTACACTGGAAACAAATTATACAAAGTAAAACAAATTTTGGTGATTTTTAATTTAACTTTTTGTCACTAAAACTTGATTTGCAAAAAAACACTATTTTTTTATTTTTTTTTATTTTTTGATATGTTTTAGAGGACATAAAATTCCAACTTTTCAGAAATTTCCAGGTTGTGCAAAAAATCTTTGATCGAGTTATATATTTTTGAATCAATACCGATTTTTTCAAAAAATCGAAAAATTAATCGCAAAATTTTTTTAACTTAATTTTTCGATGTAAAATCAAATTTGCAATCAAAAAGAACTTTAGTGAAATTTTGATAAAGTGCACCGTTTTCAAGTTAAATCCATTTTTAGGTGACTTTTTTCAAAATAGTCGCAGCTTTTCATTTTTTTTTAATTAGTGCACATGTTTGCCCACTTTTGAAAAAAATATTTTTGGAAAGCTGAGGAAATTCTCTATATTTTGCACTTTTGAACTTTGTTGATACAACCCTTAGTTGCTGAGATATTGCCATGCAAAGGTTTAAAAACAGGAAAATTGATGTTTTCTAAGTCCCACCCAAACAACACACCATTTTCTAATGTCGATATCTCAGCAACGAATGGTCCGATTTTCAATGTTAAAACATGAAACATTCGTAAAATTTTCCGATCTTTTCGAAAAAAATATTTTCAAACTTTTTAAGCCAAGACTAACATTTCAAAAGGGTCAAACATTCAATATTACGCCTTTTCAAAATGTTAGTCTTGGTTTAAAAAAAGCCAGCCTGCACTTCAAGCAAAACAATGCCAAAGGGCCGTTGTGGGTTTGTAAACAAAGAGTGTGTCCTGCTCACGCTAGAGAATGTTTACATCTGGCATGAAAGGGATACACTCTTTGTTTATAAACCCACAACGGCCCTTTGGCATTGTTTTGCTAGACTTTTATCCCCCATTTAATCAGGGGGAAAACAAATTTGCTGAAAAATAATTTTAATTGAAAAAAACTTATCTAATCTTTATCGAAACAATTTAATCAATTAAATGGTTTTTTTTTCTTACAAAATTTGACCACAGATCGGACATAGGCTTGAAACATACGAAAAAAATATGTTTATTTTTTATATTAAAGCATGTTGTGCTTACAAATATGGAAACTGGCCCGAAATTTGAATTTGACTATTATTATTATTTTGGGTAAGGGACCATATTATTATTTCAGCGTTGTGATGATGATACATACAAAAAATTGAAACAAACATAAATAACACTAATCAAAATGTGTATTTATTTTAATTTTCATGAATCAAAAACGCTTTAATCATAAAATACATCCAAAACCAGTTTGGAAAATAAATTATAGGATTAAAACTAAAAAAAAAATACCTAAATGAGTCAAAAATGACCTTCTCCTACCTTATTCCTATCCTAACATTCGTGTCTGATTGAACTCTCGCCGACGACATCTCGTGTTGGACATGTCGCTCTCGTTCGATCAGTCGATCGCGGTAGTAGCGTTTCATCCCGCCGAGGGAGCGGTTCGGCAGCGAACACTGCAGCTCATCCTGTACGCGCGCGCGCTCCTCCAAGCGAATCGGAAAAGGGGGGACTCTGTGCTCGGACGGACTTGAAGTGTGTGTGCAGACTTGGGGGGACTTGCAACCTTCTTGTCCGGACGTTGACGGGCAGAACGATGTGTGAAAAATTGTAACGGGTTTCGGTTTTTTTTTTGCATTAGAAACTAGACGAAAGTGATTTTGGGGTGTTTCGGTGAAGGAAAAAGAAAGGAAAATTTTACCCTTGAATAAGCACGCGTGAACCACTTGGAAAACCATGGACGTCCAGCCGCGTGACGTCGAAGATCAACAACGTGGTGAACGACTGCTGGCCGGTGGTGAAAAATTGGCACCGTAGCGCGTTGTGTTTCTGGCAATTAAGCCGGATTAGTGTGGTGCGGATGTGAATTAAGTCATACGGAGAGTGAAATTCTGCAGAGTACAGGGCCGTGTCTAGACGCGAGGTCGCGTAGACTTGCCGAACTGTCGATGTACGAACGAATCGATTGCAATAAATCCATCACGATCCAGCTTCAATCTGTGAATTTTAGTGCCACTCACCTTAAGTGCGTAATAAAGACGTCACCAGTCGTAGAGGCTCGCGCGAAAAACACGTCCTAGTGTACAAGCGGGTGTCGTTGCCCGGAAGATCCGCAATGACGACGGAATGATGCGCTAGGACAAGTCCTTCTATTTATAATGTCGTTACCATACAGACGTGAACCAAGCAAAAAAAAAAGGAACCTGCAGACTGCATCACTGCTGCTGAATCTTGGCGGCTTAACGGCGGGTATGATTCAGAGATGAGCTAAGCCTTGTTTATGCGCCGAACGCCGCGCGCTGTCGGTGATCGTGACACATTACACCCAGCAGTAGTCATAGTCGTGCAAACGGAATATTTCGAAAAAAAGAACTTATTTTAAAACCCCCCCAGTCTTACGTGAGCTGCGGTCGAGAGTTTGGGCCGGAAACGTTGACGGGATTCATGCCACATGAAGGTGAATCCATCCACAGATTGCCGGGAGTGAGTCGGAAGAATAACTGAGTACGTTAGTGTTTCAAACTGGGGACAAGTGAAACATTAGAAAACGTAAACGCCATCCTTAAAATTATTCACAAAATTCAAGGAAGCAAATTTCTATTTAAATTCCAAATTTGCTATTTTTTATACTAACAAAGACATAGCTTGTCTTTATAATTAACGGGCAAGGTGCAAAACTGCACGGTCTCGTTTGCTAATTATTGAAAATCGTTGAGTTGTATCGGAACCACAAAAAATGTCACCTTATGAAGAAGTCTGATTTCTTATTTATTTCATGTCATAAAGTCTGATATTTCTTCAAGAAGGTCAAATTTTGTTTTATTCTTTGGCGATTGTTCACGCTCGATACAAAGAGATCAATTTCGAAACTTTTGGTTTCAAAACCTGCAGCACTTATTTTTTGCCACTTAAAACGACTTTTCCGCGAAAAAACGAAAAAAAGGGATCCGTAAATTTCACGAATGATTTTTTCCCATTCAGAATCGAACCATTAGTTCCAGATCTGGATATCTCGAGATATCCACATTTAAAAAAAATAGCGCAAACAAAATCCATCTCCGCTTCTTTATTAAATAATAATTGTAACTATATGCAAAACAAACCCGATCGTTGACTTCTTTGAAAGACCAAATGTGACTGACACTGCCAAATTTTGAATGTGTCGCCAAAATACCGTAATTCTAACGATATCTACTTTTGCTTGATTTGAAAGAACTGTTAACTGGGGTGACATTGATAGGCTGATTTTTTTTGTATTTTTTTTTTGCAAAAATAAAAAGACGGATTGTTTCAAGAAGTACCTCAAAAAGTTAGTTCACTATAATTAGGAACAAATTATTAATAGAAATATTTCTAGAGTTTTTTTTTTAAAGTACCTACAAGCTATTGTGTTTCATATGTGAGCAATGCTCTGAGATTTCGGTCATTCGATCTTTTTTGGTGCCTTCGGTATGCCTAAAGAAGCCATTTTGCATCATTAAATTGTCCATATAATTTTCCATACAAATTTGGCAGCTGTCCATACAAAAATGATATATGGAAATTTGAAAATCTGTATCTTTTGAAGGAATTTTTTGATCGATTTGGTGTCTTGGGGAAAGTTGTAGGTATGGATATGGACTACACTGAAAAAATGATACAAGGTAAACAAATTGGTGATTTTTAATTTAACTTTTTGTCATTAAAACTTGATTTGCAAAAAAACACTATTTTTAATTTTTTGATATGTTTTAGGGGACATAAAATGCCAACTTTTCAGAAATTTCCAGGTTGTGCAAAAAATCTTTGACCAAGTTATGAATTTTCGAATCAACACAAATTTTTCCAAAAATCGAAATGTTGGTCCCAAAAATTTTTCAACTTTATTTTTCGATGTAAAATCAAATTTGCAATCAAAAAGTACCATAGTGAAATTTTCATAAAGTGCACCGTTTTCAAGTTATAGCCATTTTTAGGTAACTTTTTGAGGTTCTATCCCATTCCCCAGAATTCCATTCCCCAGAATGCCAATCCCCAGAATGACCCATTCCCCAGAAATATTTAGAACCTTGAAAATCATGTTATGTTACCCATTTGGTATAATGCCATTTAGCATAGCACTATTTGGCATAAAATAATTTGGCATAATGGCGCATAATGGTCAATTGACATAGAGCAATTCCAGCTCAAATCAGGAATTTTTCTGGTACTTTTGTACCCGACCCTCTCCGATTTCAATGAAACTTTTTAGACATGTTATCCTAGGCCTATATAAGCCATTTTTGTGTATATGGAGCCAATTGCACTCGATAATGACATTTGAGAAGGGTGTAAGGGTTTTAAATATTTTTGTATTTTGTAAATTAAATATTGCTGTATCTCGAAACCGTTGCATCGTATCAAAAAGTGGTCAAGGACAAGCTTGTAGGAAATTTGACGGGCTTTCCGAAAAAAATACACTGAAAGAAAAATACACGCCATTTCTATGAGAGTTTTTGATTTTTAAGTTTAAAAGTGAAATTTTAAGGTGATGTCGCGATTTTTTTTCGCTCAAAATTTTTGTGGAAATAGCCTTAGATGTATCAAAAAGACTCACGAAAAATGCAGGATGGTATATCTCTCCTAAAAAAATACAAAAATCATTTACTAAACCTGTTTTTTTGAAAAGTGGTCTAAACGTCAAAATTTTCAAAAACCCATAGTGGGAATCGATTCCCCAGACAATTTTACATAAAAGTCTCCATATTGACCATTGTCCTATGTCCAATCCTTGGGATGATACAGCGATTTTAAAAATAAAAATGTTGAAAAAATGGGTTTTTTGGTGGTTTTTGGCAATTTCTATATGACAGACTTGTTTTTTCAGTCTCGAAAATATTTTTACCGGAAAGCTCGTCCGATTTCCCATAAGTTTGCCTTGGACAGCATTTGAATTGGATGTATGGGCTTACAGATATAAGCATAATTACATTGCTCTTAACTACAAATAGTATATTTTTTCAGTGTGGTAGAAACCTGGATAGTAAATGAGCTTACGTAAATATTAGAAAGAGTCAAATTGAAAAGCTGTAAAAGGCAAACTTATGGGAAATCGGACGAGCTTTCCGGTAAAAATATTTTCGAGACTGAAAAAACAAGTCTGTCATATAGAAATTGCCAAAAACCACCAAAAAACCCATTTTTTCAACATTTTTATTTTTAAAATCGCTGTATCATCCCAAGGATTGGACATAGGACAATGGTCAATATGGAGACTTTTATGTAAAATTGTCTGGAGAATCGATTCCCACTATGGGTTTTTGAAAATTTTGACGTTTAGACCACTTTTCAAAAAAACAGGTTTAGTAAATGATTTTTGTATGTTTTAGGAGAGATATACCATCCTGCATTTTTCGTGAGTCTTTTTGATACATCTAAGGCTATTTCCACAAAAATTTTGAGCGAAAAAAAATCGTGACATCACCTTAAAATTTCACTTTTAAACTTAAAAATCAAAAAATCTCATAGAAATGGCGTGTATTTTTCTTTCAGTGTATTTTTTTCGGAAAGCCCGTCAAATTTCCTACAAGTTTGTCCTTGACCACTTTTTGATACGATGCAACGGTTTCGAGATACAGCAATATTTAATTTACAAAATACAAAAATATTTAAAACCCTTACACCCTTCTCAAATGTCATTATCGAGTGCAATTGGCTCCATATACACAAAAATGGCTTATATAGGCCTAGGATAACATGTCTAAACATGTCATTGAAATCGGAGAGGGTCGGGTACAAAAGTACCAGAAAAATTCCTGATTTGAGCTGGAATTGCTCCATAGTGAATTAAATTTTCAGCAATAATTCAATATTAAATCGCTTTAAAGAAGGCTTCTTGTGATAACTGCTGACACTAATTGATATTTTTTTCATTCTTTAAGAAGGGAAATCTTACCAGGGATAACTGCTAAAGGAAAATTCAACTTGTGTCAGCATGCTGAAGTTATCACAAGTCAAGGGAGTTTTCCCTTCTTTAAAGAAGGCAAAATTCAACTTTAAAGCGAAATTTCAACTTTTGCCCGCAGTTAGACAGTCAAGAGAGTTTTCCCTTCTGTAAAAAAGGGATAATTCTACTTCAAAGGGAAATTCAACCTTTGGCAACAGTACTGCCAGACCATAGAGTTTTCCCTTCTTTAAAGAAGTCAAAATTCAACTTTAAAGGTGAAATCAAACTTTTTTCAGCAGTACTGTCAGATATCAGAGTTTTCCCTTCCTTTAAGAAAAAAAAACTCAACTTAAAAAAAAACACTTAATTTTAAAACTCTCAAAGTGTCATGTTTTTCTCAATCAAGATGAGTTCGAATTGGGAAACGGACTGCATCATCGGATTTTTTGGACAATTTTACGCTGAGAACAATTTCAATTAGTTTTTTATATTACATAAGTTTAACAAGTATGTTTGAAATCGAATTCAAAAATATTTATGAGGTTTGTAGGAATTTTTTGTTTGTAAATAAGGAAAATCATGCTAAAAATGGGATTTGTTAGCAACCAAATTTCATATAAAAAAAAGAATTACTAATGAATTTTGATAAAATTTGAAACTTTTTATCAACATAATTCAAATTTATATCCATTTCATTAAAAGTTAATAAACATAAACAAACATTTGATTTTGATTTTTTCAAATAAAACATTCGAAGTTACCTTACAAACGGTCAATTTGACGTAAAGATTTCAATTTGCAAATTTGTGAAATTTGTAAGCAACACAGTGACTATCAGAGCGGTTTATAAAGTAACAATTTTCAATCAAACCATTTTTAAAACACCATTGAAAAAAAAACTTGTTCGTAAAAACGTATACATTGATATTGTGTGGCCTACTCAATTACTAGTTTTAATCAAGGCAATGATGGATCGAGAGGAACCACAAAATTCGCATAAATAATTTCAAGATTTCTCAGGTGTAAACCGAAAACACGATCAAAAATTAAGGTGGACGAATAAGGTTCTTAACTGCTTATGTAATTGTCAGTTCCTGTACACGCTGCACTATTTAATCTTTTTCTGGCGTACATAAAATTTTTTAGCCCAAAACCAGTTATTGATTTGTTTTTTTTTTTTTATTTCTTGTCTTGATTTGTGTGCACATATGTAAAAGACCAAGATTGTTTACTTTTTACTCTTTTGTCTGACAGTCTTGGTCTAACAGATTTGGTCTGACAGCTTTATCATGGATTTTGGTCTGGTCTAGGCGAGGAATAGGACACAACACCCTCCTGGTTTTAATGATATAAATCTTGAGGCAAGTCTTATTGGTTGAATAATATTTGAAAAAAAAAATCCTATCAATGTCATCATGATAAAAGATATGCAAAAACGAAAAAGCGCACGTTTTTTCATTAGTGTCGATAAAAACTGAAATTTTAAAATAATAGAACTATTCAAGGCTATAAAATCACTAGGAAAATGAACTTTTTAATTTTCAATTCGTGTTTTTTAGGTAAAATAAGTTTTACCGAAAAAAAACCATTGAGACATTTTTTTTTTCAATTTGTGTCAAATCGGGCACCTTTGATATTTTGAAAAGTTGTGACAGTATCATAACTGTAGCAATGAATTTGGCATTTTGTGATACTTTTTATTTGGAAGTATGTATAGAATTACATTCCAATTTAATTGCAAACATGAAATAGTTTCATGTGTCTTACTTTTAAAAAATATTCATCAATTTGAAATGATCATATCCGTTTCTAATTGGGCAAAGACACAATAAACAAAACTCTCGACCAAATCCGGATGCACCACGTTCGTGTGATTCCACCCAATTAATGGTAATTGTACAATTTAATTACCCACGCTTGCCACTCAACAGCAGCCGGATGGGGTACCACGGCCGCCGGTCGCCGGATTTGTAATTGTGCCACCCACGCGTTCCGATGCAGCCAGCAGTTCTGAGTACAGCTTCAGTCTCTACCACGGTGGTTAAGTACACTACACCATCATGAGGCTAAAATTGTCTTTTAAGTGCGGCGCTCCCTCTCGCCGCGGCCAAAGCTAAACAAAACACGATATTGGACGGATGATCTATCTAGCTGAATGATATTGTTCCGTTCCGTGCCACCCATCAGTTGGAAACACATGTCGATGTCAGTGGAGGATCGACAATTAAAAGTCTCTATAGTGATTCTTGGGATTGTGTAACGAACTCGGTGCAACCACATTGGCTTCGGTTGGACAATTAGAAATCAGCAGTTTTGAATGCGGCGAGCAATCTGGAATCTCTGAAGATTTTGCGATTTAATTTTACGCTGAAATTGAGGCCATTCAGTCATAACTATCGCTCGATTGCTTGTTTACATTCGTCCAACTATTTTAAGTTTGAAAACACGCGAGCAGATCGAGCCACTTGGAATGGGGTCATCTGCGTTGGCGAATATAGTTCCGTTCCGCGCACGGGAATTTGAACGCATTCCACGTGCAAACGCCGCAAAGAAAGTCGTTGACACACGTCCAAGAAGATGGAGAAGCTTGGTTGTGTTTTTGCTTTGGGAAATATGCAGAAAATGCACAGAGACAGCGTCACTTAATGCGAGAGAATCCTGAACATTCCCCAGCGCAAAGCTGTGCCGAGTGAAACCGGACGTACAATGGGACAAATATAATAATATAAATATGTTTGGTTTTTGTTCCGTCGTTTTCTTAGCAACATTTTTTTCCCTCCGCCAAAGATCTTGAACCGTGTCTTTAATATACAGCTCAGTTTTTTTTTGCCTTTTCGAAGAGAGTGTTATTTATAAATGTCGTGTGCTTGCTTGTTGTTACAGTCAGTAAAACGCTGTGCAACTGCAATATTATTAGAAGCGTGGTTCGTCGTCCAACGCATGGGGAAATTTGAGCTGCGTGACACGCACAGAATCTTTGCTGGCATGCTCGTGAACGGACGTACGTTCATTCAAAAACTAGCTACTAACTAACTTCTCTATTATACACAGGTTCATCAAACTACTAGTTCAACGCCGTCAACGATCACAATAATGCGACAACTTTCCAAGAGTGTTCAGGCGATTGCCCGTACGTAATATGAACAAATCCGATGGCGACAAGGCACTGAGCAACGAACGGAAGAACAAGAAGAAATTAGTACCGGTATGCAAAGTGTGTTCAAGCTGTAACTGACTCGTATTAAACTTAAAAAAATCTTCTTTCAGAACAAAAATGTTCCCGACTCCAGATCATCTGCGACCGGAAGTGGTGGGTTTCACTCGTTTTTCCGCTGGTTCCGCAAGGACCAGAGAGATCCAGACCTCGAGCTGCCCCAAGTCGTTGATCTCCGACAGCCACAACCCGTACAGGCTGAACCGAGCACTCCAGCAGCAGTAGCATGCGCCAGCAACCCGCAAGTGGCCAGCGAAATTTCGTCCGATGAGGTGAGCCAAAGCAACGGAACGCACAGTTCCTCGCCGAGTCCGAGCCCAGTAATAGACTGCAATAACTTGTCGAAAGCCTCCAGCTGTGATAGTATCCTTAGTACTGCCACCACCGGTTTCGCGTTTGTGCCACCGAATTGCTACGACGAAGTGATCGGCAGGCTGCCCCAGACTGAACGTGTCATCAACCCGGGTCCGTACACCGATAGCTACAAGCGACGCGTAAGGCAACTCGACCAAACGCGAGAGCAGGACAAAAAGAATGACCTAACTCTGCGCAAAAAGTACAATCTATTCTCAAGCATACGATCAGCCGCACCGAAACCTCCCGAACGGGACGCAACACTTACGAGACACAATCAAAAACCAACTTACCCCGACCTCAGTCTACCGAGCACTTCAAAAGTTACCGCAGAAGCAAACAAAAATGACGATCCTACTGATTCTACCGTGAAGAGACACCGTCGCACGGTCAGCGACAGCTCCAAGGACAGAAAAGCGGGCGCTTACGTCCACGTTCGTGGAAAACGTCGGGCACCTCCGCCACCTCCTCTAGATCTCAACGCAAACTCGCAAGGAACGCTTTCCAATCAATCGCAAAGCTCATACGGAACGCTATCACCGGGATCAACGCTTTCTCGTAAGAAACGACCCGCTCCGTTACCACCGCCACGATCACCAACGTCCCCAACACTGAACGAAGCAGTGTCCAACACTAGTCTACTCGAAGATAAAGAAATTAAAGCCATCATCGAAGGAACCTCCCGCCCCAAATCCCCCACATTCATAATGCCAATCCGAACGACACCTCTGCCAGGAATCAGCGAAGAGCGAACACCCGGAGGACTCACGGAAGAACAAAAGCAACAGCTGATCGATAACATCAGACGGGTACAAACACCCGAAGCAGATCCTCGTACGCCCACCAACGCCCCTTCGCCTTCGTTTATGCTCACCAACAACGATGTGATGAAACTGGAAGAAAACTTCATCAACACCAACGGGACACGATCGCCGATACACGACTACCTCTACGCAGAAGCCGTCAACAGCAACGTCAAGCCGGGAATACCAACATCGCCGATCTCTCCCCGTCCCTGGTACAAGCGTCCGATATCCGGAACAAAGCAGCAGGAAAGCTCCCTTCCGTTCAAGAAAGACATCATTCTGAAAACGATCGACAAGCGAAAGGCCAAACAACGTGACAAAGAGGATCTTCCCGAAGTTGGATACTGTCGCAACTCACTGGTAGACACGGGCAGCACAAGCCACTCCGCAACCAAATTCAACCTTTTTGCCAAGATCACCGAGAAATCTGACGATACGAAGAGACGCGAGAGGGATAACGAAAAGCGAAAATCCGGCATCGGAATCCCCAGTATCAGCGAACTCGATCGGGAAGCTGCCGAGATTATCAACAAGGAAAACGCCCTCAAGCAAAATCACCAAGCTGCGGAAAGCGACCTTTACTTCTCGGCACCGGAACAGCTGGTGAAGCGAAGCAGATCCTTCGTCAGCAAAGATGAACCGGAATCGATCGATCAAGCAAGCGGAAAACCGAAATCAACCAAAGAACTAATATCCAGGTTTGAAGCGACATCCACAAACATAAGCAAAGTGACGGTGAATCCATCCTTTATCCCAAAAAAAGACTACTTTGGCGAGCCACGAAACACGCAACCAACGCCACCGGACTCCAAGGAGAACACTCCACCGCAAGGTATCGTCAAAACGGGAAGCGACAAAAACCTGCTTGGCCTGTGGTCATGCCCGTACTGTACCCTGGAAAACCCCAACTGGAGGATCATCTGTGAAGCGTGCGAACGCATCAAACCGTACGAAAAGCTAAGCATTCTCGAGGAACCCCCACTGCGACCCAATCACCCGCTGAAGAAGGCAATCCCTGAGGTAAAAGCACCACCTCAACAGCCTACCGCCGAAGAGTGGGACAAGAAAACGGAACGCGTGCTCAAGTACTTTATGCCCAAGACGAACCCAACCATGGGCAGTGGTGGAACGCCAGAATCGCCCAAGAAATCGTTCGGACAAGCTAAGATGCTTGCATCGCCGAAAATGGGCGTCAAGAGCTTGATGAACCGCATGTCGCCGGACAAACCGAACGGCTTTAGAAACTTCAACGCCAATCCTGAAGTGTATCACGCGACAAACAAGTTTGACGACGAGAAACTGAAGGAAAACGCTGTTGTTGTGACGACGGTTCCGACGGTGATTGCTCCACTAGCTTCACCGGAACCTACTGTGGAAGGAGTGCCTACCAGTCAGATCGACTTAGACGAAGTTCGCAACGCACGTATCGCTCGATTCAGCACTAACCTTGACAAGAACGATGACGAGCCACCAAAGCACGTACAAGACATGGACGATGAAGCGCTGGAGAAGGAAAAGGAACGCTTACGTGAGATGATTCGAGCGATGAACGCCAAAGCGCTGGCAGACAAGTACCCAGTGCTTCAGAAACCGCCCAGTAGTGGTCCAGCAAAGCGAGAATCGCCGCTAATGCAACGAAGGAACGGTTTCATCTCGGGTATTCCTGTCTCTACCAACAGTCCCAAGCCGATACGTAAGGCGAGTCCGACAATGGCGAAAAGAGCCGCGCCAATTGTCGAGGAGCATCCACCCGTCGTAGCGGAACCGTACAAGCTGGGAGCGATCAAGAAAACGTTCGTTCGAAAAACTGAGGAACCAAAGATCATCAACCAAGAGGTGAGAAGTCCTGCTAGGGAGCAAAACCTGAGCCCACAAACAATACCAAAGACCGTTACCGAACTGAACGAACCAAAGCTGGTCCTGACCAATGACGTTCAACGAATTCGCTACGAAGTGATGGACGAAGAACAGTTCAAGCAGCAGAATCCAGCTCCACGACATGACACGCTCACACGTCAGGCACCGTTCTCCGATCAGCAAAACGAGAAGGTCCGCCAGATATCGCACCAACTGCGTTCGGCCCAAGGAGTTCAGCATTTCAAGAACACGCTCAAGTACGCGGGAACTTCGATGACCCGAACGAACACGCTGGCAATCAATAAGCTACTGAGGAACCTGGAGTTGGCGATCGGCGAGGGAGCGCACGACAAGGCCGCTCGGTTGGCGATGGATCTGGCCAAGATGAAGGTGTCGCTGTCGGTGACGAGGCAAAGTCCGGGCGGGTCGGACTCTGGATCGTCGGGAAGTCTCACGGAAACCAGGTAAATACGATCGATCTTTTGTCATTGAAGTAGTGACGGCAGGACTCTTCCGCTTTCAGTGTCACCGTTTACATCAACGACAAGAACAGCCGGAAGGGTCCGCTAAAGGTCAGCGTTTCGTCGACACTGACGCTAGCCCAGTGGAAGCTGAAGTTTGCCCGGGATTACGGAATTCCGCTCGCAATTCAGCGCTGGGTTTGCAACGACCTATATCTCTCTAACGAGCGCAAAACGCTGTACGACTACGGCGTGGACTCCGAACACGTGCTGCAGCTGTACATTGTAAGCGAAGCAGTGAAGCCCCTGAAACCGTTGGGAACGGTAGCAGCTACTTCCGTGGTCAAGGTTGAGGAGAAGGTCGTTCCAGTGATGACCGTGGTAAAGCCCCAGTTCAGCAAGACCGAGGCAAAGATACTGTCCGTTTCGGATTCCGACGGAGATGGATCCGATACGCAGAACGAGATGCATGAGGATGATTCCAAGCTTGGTAGGTTGACCTCAAGTCCGTGTCCGTTGTGTCGCTACAAATTTTATTGTATTTTAGGAGCAACAGCGCTGCCAACAATCTCCGAGAACAACGGACCCCAGAATGATACCGAGGAGGGATGGGTGTGTCCACTGTGCACGCTGATCAATCCACCGAATCGACCTGGTTGTGGAGCTTGTTCCGAGGCAAGACCAGCCACGTACGTAGTCCCTGCTCGTTATAGAAGAAACGACGACGAGTTAATCCCGGAAGAACTGAAAAGATTCATCCAGGATGATGTCCGGAAATCTTCAGATGTTCAGCTCCGGAATCCTCCCAAAGAGTTGCGGAATGATCTCAATCGCGTGTCCAGCAATCGAAAGTCTTCGGACATTTTCAACATCTTGCTGGATGAAAGTAAAGTCGCGGAATCACAAACCAGAACCAGTCAACCCAATCCAAGTACTACGGATCTGTTGACCACGAGACATATCCAGGTTCCCGAGCAGAAGAACATTGTGATGACAGCCTTTGCTAGCCCAAACATAACCCGGAACAAGTACAGGGGAGTGGACAACTTCAATCCGAACTCGTACAACAACGGAGTGGCACCCGCGCCAAAGGAAGGACCCATCATCAGCACTGCCAGTCCGATAGTTCGAGCGGTTCTTTTGAAAGAAAGGAAGCCCGTCAAGTTCGAGCGCAATGGGCTGGTAATGCCGGACGATGATACAGACGTTACGAATCACTACATGGAGCTGGTGAATCTGGATTCTGCAGATGTAATCGCGAATGTCGATGCATTCGAGTGTCCAATTTGTTTCAGCGCCTTTGAGCAGTACGAAGGAGTTGTGCTGCGTGATTGTCTACACACATTTTGCAAGGAATGTCTAGCGAACACGATCAACTTCAGCGAAGAAGCGGAAATTCGGTGTCCGTTCATGGATGCCGTGTACAGCTGCGAGAGTGTCATCACGGTAGGGGATATTTCTTCATCTTTTGAACAGCTTGCTAATTCAGTCTATTTGTAGCAACGCGAGATCAAAGCCCTGGTCACAAAGGACATGTACGAGGCCTACCTGGCACGGTCCATCCGACAAGCAGAAAGCAAGCTGGACAATACGTTCCACTGCAAGACGCCCAACTGCCGCGGCTGGTGCATCTACGAGGACAACGTCAATGAGTTCAAGTGCCCCGTGTGTACGATCGTAAATTGCCTCACGTGCAGAGTAAGTTGACTCGCCTTGGAAGATATTAAACCCAGCCCGGGAGCATGTTGACAGCTCCCATACAAACTGAGCGTACCTCCTTTTGTGGGCCCAGTGGGCCTAAGATGGCGGCCTTTGATATCATCTAGCCAAACATTTGAAAATGGCGAATAGTTTAAATTAATATAGTTTTTGCCTACTTTCGGTTTAAAACGACAAAATAAGCATTCTGGAATCATTTTCTTGAAAAACTTGTTTAAAGATACGCCACGTTAAAATATTAGTCTCGAACAGTTGGAGGGAGCGTGCCGCGAAAGCCGTCACGGAAAAAAAGTTTCCCATGCAAATTTTGAGTTGCGTTTTTAATGGGCGGACTCCGACGAGGTCCACATGCCATCTGTCGGTGGATACGCGCAATTCACGAAAACTGTCATGTTAGGGGACGGCTGATTAAACCACATCAAATGATATTATTTGCGCAAATTGCAGGCAATTCACGACGGGCTTGACTGCAAGCAGTTCCAAGATCGAATTAAAAACGACTGTGATACGAATATCGAAGCGAGACAAACCCGGGACATGCTGCAGGAAATGGTCGACCGCGGAGATGCCCTCATGTGTCCGACATGCCAGGTTTGTAGACATGCCAATATAGCCAAAATCGAACCACATAACAAACGTATCTTCCTCCGCACAGGTCGTAATGATGAAAAAGTGGGGCTGCGACTGGCTCAAGTGCAGCATGTGCAAAACGGAAATCTGTTGGGTTACGCGGGGTCCACGCTGGGGCCCCGGCGGAAAGGGCGACACAAGTGCCGGCTGCCGGTGTGGTGTCGACGGAAAAAAGTGCCATCCATCTTGCAATTACTGCCATTGAAAAGTTAATGCCTCCTATACTTAAGTTTTTAGCGCTCACGCGCGAGTTCTTTTGTGCCGTATAAGGGTCGATGCCAAAGAGCGATGAGTGGAACACGAAAGTATAGCGTAAAAATTGTGCGATTTAACAAACATACCGTGTGGATATTAAATCTAATGTATCTCAAGCCTCAATAAAAGTAATAAGAAAAAACTAAAGTTAGTGGTACATTTATAACTTTCGACCTCCTATTAAACACAACAAAGTGATAACATTCAAGAACATTCTCAAGAATGCCCAATGTTCGGTGGAGCTCTTAGACTATTTAACCAGCGGTCAAGTTTTATATCAAAAAGGAAAAATATTTTGGATTTTGGATTTAAGTTTAATTAAAAATCAAAATGTATAACTCGGCTGGAATTTTTTTTCCAAAGTTTTCTATGGTCAAAAGAAAATAAATTTTTCAGAACCTTACTTTTTCCAGAAAAAAAAGTTTTTTTGAGTGTCACTCAAAAAAAACAAAAACATGCAAAAGCTTGAAATAAAATTTATAATGGCTTAAAAAATTATAACAATAACATGTAAACAAGATAGGGAAAAAACATTATTACCCTAACCTTCGGTAAACGTGCTGGTCGTCGCAATCAGGAATCCATGAGACACGACGTTCCGGACGCAGCACCATCGCTGCCGATTATTATCCTCCCAACCGCCCACTGACCTCATGTCCGCTTCCATCGTGTCCTGTTCCGGTTTCCGCCAACCGGTTCCAGCACAACTCAATCACACCCACACTTCCGCGCCAAACATTCACTCTCAACTGTCCACAGCGTAAACATAAACACGCGCCTCTTTTCATTCGCTGTCAAAATAAGATTATTTTTTAGATTTAATTATTTTTGAAAGACTATGACCCTATCTGAAGTATAATTATCTTTTTTTTCCTTTGGGGGGTAAGGCTAAAACCACAGTTGGTCCAACTCGCCAGATTATCTTTTGAAGAACTGTTTAAAACACATCTTTTCGTCAACAAATTCGTATGGTTTTGGGTTTGCTGGGATCGAGTCGAAAAAAAAAAATGTCAACGAATCTCTTTGACAGAATGTTTCGTTCATCAGCCAAAGGCAACTCTGGAGAAACATTGGAAAAGGGCGCATCAACCTGCAGCACAGCTTCAACTATTTGCTCGACTATTTTGCATTTTCCCAGACAGCAGGAAACAAACTTTACCAAAAATACAAAACCCAAATTGTTTTTAACTTCAAATTTAGGGATAAACTTACCTTATGTGAACGCCAGCTGTCCAATGCTTATCCGCTCTTTTCTCGTGTTGTGTAACAACGTCACTCTAATAGATATTATAGATTACATTGGTAACAACCAAGCCAGAGCTAAGTAGATTGTAGATAACGGCAGTAAGTTACGTACTTTCTCTAAACAACGTTATCTGTTCTAACAAAACAAAACTCTTCTAAGTTAAGTGATTGTAGATAGGTAACCAAAGAACATGACTGTTTTGTGTAATGTTTTGGAACCATTGTAAAAGGGTGTTATTCAATACAGCCCTGTTAGAATCCAACATTTGATACAAATAGTTTTCAGCAAAATAAAATTCAGCTCATCACCTAAGCCATTTTCAAACCTTACTCCCGCACGATCAAGTGTTTTCTCCGAACTGTCAAGTTTTCAAACGCATCATTCGGTTTGGGTGTTTCGGTTAGATTCTGCGCGCTGAACAAGAAACCGTTTATTTCTCGTTTAATCCGTCTTAGTTTGTGTCCCAAAGGTTCCTTAAATGTGTTGCGATGGCCATGGCTCAGCCGGCAGCGAGCACGTCCTCGGAACCAAACCAGGTAATTTCAAACTCGGCCTGTTTTTGTTTTGGATTTATGAATTAATTACGATTTGCGCACTGGATTAGAATTTCCCACCGACGACGGCAACGGTTGCCGTGGCCGGTCCATCAGGACTGCCGATGCGGGGGCTGAACGAGGTAAACATTTTTTTTAACAATTTGTGATTTAAAAAAAATTAAAATTAATTTTTGTGGATAGAATCGTAAGCCCCTTCCGCAAGAACTGATGATGGCTTTGGCGCAAGTCGCTGCTCCTCAGGCTGGGCCTTCTAGAGCTGAAGTTGATTTGTTGATCGACCGCAAACCCTCTCCACACGAACTGATGATGGCCCTAAAGCAGGCCTCTGAACAGCAGGTATATCAATCTCTATCAGCGTCTTAAATGTCCTAAAATAGTTACTTAAAACCTTACTCCCCAGGCTGGACCTTCTAGAGCTGCAGTTCGTTTGTCGATCGAGCGCAAGCCCTCGCAGTACGAACTGCTGATGCAGCTAAACAAGGCGACCGATCTTATCAGAAACTGCGAGCCAAGCGAATGCTTCCTCTGCAGTAAAATGATCCAAACGAGCCGCGGCGTAGTGCTGGTCAACTGCCTGCACACGTTCTGCGGCAACTGCCTGCAGACTTCGTTGCTGGAACACGCCACCGTCCGGTGTCCCTACCCGTACGGTCAGTTCGAGTGCGACGGTACGCTTGAAGATCGCGAGATTGAGTCGCTGCTAGGCCCGGAAGAGTACAAGGGCTTCCTTCAGCGGCAGTTCGAAGTCTATCAAACGGACGAAGCCCCAAAAAGGGCGATCCTGCCGGAGGATTTAGAGCTGCTGGTGACGCTGACTGACGCCAGCGTGGTGCCCAACCCGGAAGCGTTCGAGTGTCCGGTGTGCATGGGTCCGTTCGAGGCCTACGAAGGGGTCATCCTGCGGGATTGCTTCCACTCCTTCTGCCGCGAGTGCTTGGCCAGCTCGATCAAGCACGCGGACGACGTCGTGGTGCGCTGTCCCTTTCAGGACGAGAATTACGCCTGTGACAGCATGATTCAGGATCGCGAGATCAAGAGTCTGCTGAGCGAAGGCGAATACAACGCTTATTTGGGCCGATCGCTGCAAAAAGCGGAGAGTTTGGCGGTGAACTCGTTTCACTGTAAGACGCCAAACTGTAACGGGTGGTGCCTTGTTGAGGACCATGTCAGCGGGTTCCGTTGTCCTGTGTGCGGTTCGATGAACTGCTTGAAGTGCAAGGTAAGCAATTTTTGGCATTTGCCCTTTTCTAGGAAGCTTTCTTGAAAGCTATAAATTGGATTTTTAGAAAAATGTTGAGCTTTGGTGTCTGCAGAAGAGTCGTTGCAAATCGAAAAGGGGGATTTTTGGCTGGATTAAAACTTAGGGTGGTCACGTTTGTGCTGTTTTTGAAAATCTAACTTTTCATGATTTTTTTTTTTTTGGGAATTTGGTGTTTTCTAGAAAGTTGTTGGGTTTGCCAATTCTAGCAACTTTGTCGAAGACAACAAAATTTTATTTTAACGTAACAATTCACAGTAAAGTGATGTTTGGGTCATTCTGAACAACTTGTAGAAGAAATTTAGTCAAAATATTGAAAGGGGCGCAAAATTTATATCTTTGAACGAAAAATCATGACAATGATGGAAGTCTTTACGTTAAGGGAAAAGTATATGGACTCCCCAAACGAAATTTAAAAAAATTGACCTACGCTCAACCCCCGGTGGTTGGTCACTTTTTCGTTTGACACTTTTTTAGTTTGTACCCCGTTGGTTGGTCAAAGTCAAACTAAAAAGTGACGAACTGTCACTTTTTACACAGCGCTCACGCACACTATCACAACAATCGTTTGGTAGTGTGTGTGAACTCCGTGTAAAAGGGGTGTCAAACTAAAAAGTGACCCCGTTCGTTTGACAACAGTTGGTGTCAAACCATCGGGGTTTGAGTGTACTATAGTCCAGACTCGACTATCCGAAGCCATTGGGAAAAAATAACTCCGGATAATGGAATCTATTTTTTTTATCATTGGGTGTAAGTGGCACTTCACAGGCTAACACATTCATTACCTTTCCTTGACACAACCGGACTTGGACTGACTTGATCCTAGCTGTCCCACCTCGCTCCGCAAAAAATAAATAAATAATGGAATCTAATTTTTTTATCATTGCTTTATTTTTTATTGTAGAGCCAATGAATTTCTCTAAATTGATTTAGAATTTTTAAATCCAAGATGGCGGCCAAAATGGCGGTGATGAAGTACTGAAAAAATGTATTTTGCAATTCAACTATTCAAATTTGACTAAAATGTGGTCACAGAACTCGAATTTGATGTAAATAGCAAGAAAATAAAAAAAAATTTTTGTTCATGAATCAATTTAGCCAAGTCTAATACAAACCTTCGGATAATCGAAACTTCAGATAATCGAGGCTTCGGATAATCGAGTCTGGACTGTATATGTTTTCCTATGTAATTTTGCCTGCTGAATCTGAATCTGCTTTCAGAATTGAGTCAAAGTGTAAAACTATCGTTTTTCGGTTATACATACGTTGTGTTTTCCATGCTTCTGTGCAAAATTATAGATCCAGAAATTGAAAAAAGTCAGTTCTAATTGTTTTAAAAATTCAAAAATTCTTGAAGCCGTGATTCAAAAAAATATTTTTTATTTGTTTGTTCTTAGTTGGAGCATTGGATTTGAGTGGTAGAAATGACAGTACTCCATAAAGAATACGCTGTAGAAATAAGCAAAATCTGCTCCAAAGGAAGTGCACCATTTTTCATCTTTACTATTATTTTTTAAACGTAATTTAAAGCTGTGAGATAAAATTCATTCATTCATTTTTGAAATCCTGAATTTATGAATTCCATGAAATAATAAAAAAGATAAATAAAAAATTCGTTGGTTCTTGAATTAAAAAAAAATAAAAACAGATAACTAACAGTCAAAAATTTAAGTGGAGTGAAATTTGAACGAAGACTTTGGATTATCGAGAACAAACTGTTTTATTTTATATTTTCAAATCTATTTTTTTAATTTTCAAATTTATTTTTAATGCTATGTTTTGGATTTTAGATTTTTTTTAATATTATTTTTTTTGTTCTAATTTTTTGGATTTTTGAAGCTTAGCTATTTTAGAATTTGTGATTTGTATTGTTTTAATTCTTGATTTTAATTATTTTTTAACTTTTTTAGTTTTTTTTTGAATTTCTAAATTAAATTTTTGAACAATTTTTTATTTAATTTTTGGATTTTTGATTTTCTAAATTTTTTAACTTTCTTTTTTTTAATTTTTGACTTTTTTATTTTTTTTTTTACTTATAAATGCATGATTTTTTTTTGTTAGTTTTTCAATAAATGCTTATTTTTTTAAATTTCTGTTTTTTCTGCCAGAAAATTGAAATTTGGCTTCAATGCTATTTTTTATTTATTTATTTTTTTACTTAGGCAGTTTAGAATTTATAATTTGTAAATTTTTAATTTCTTGAATTACTTGATTTTTTTTACTTTTTAAATTTATGAATATTTCTGGAGTTTTTTTAAAGGTCCAATAAACCAAATTTTTAAAATTTTTAGTTTTTGCTTTTTGGGTGCTTTTGGGGACTCAAGGCGGTTTCAAAAACACCCGAAAAGCAAAAACTGGAAATTTGGTTTTTTGAATCTTTTAAAAAAGCTCCAGATTTGTTTTTTAGCATTTATGAATTTACGATTATTTTTTTTCTTCTTCTGCATACTTAACGAACGTAATCTTTGAACGAATTTTCTGATCGATTTGATGTCTTGGGCAAAGTTGATAGGGACTATTCAGAAACATAGATATATAAGATTTGTTTTGCCGATTTTAAAAATATTTATTTTTACAAAAGATTTTTTTTTAAATCCGTATTTTTTATTTTTCTAGATTTTTGATATGTTTAAAGAGACAAAAACCGCAATTTTTCATGGACGTCTGTCTAAAAAACACCACTATCATAAATTTGATTTAAAAAACTAACAATTTGAAGCTAAATTTGTGGAATTTTCAACAAGAGACCGACTTGACTTTATTTGTCCATATGGTATCAAGGTAGGCTTGAGCATTTACACCAGAGGTTCAACCTTATTCAACTGTCATTTACAGGTTCGTTTTGGTAGTTTTCCAAGTAATTAATGGTCACCAAATGATACAAATTTGTTTATTTCAAATTTTTATAGAATTCCAAGACACAAAAATATGACATGCAACGACACCAGATTTTTTTTTAAATAATACAGGCAAAGGCCATAGGAATGCAAATCTCAACTGCTTAACCCCTCGAAATTAATTACAAAAAATCCGCTTTTCGGAGGTGGAATCTTTTCCAGAACCAGGATCAAGCCTATTCATTCAAGACAAAATAGAACTAATTGTATGGTGTAGGTATCAGCCATAACGGTATGCATTTCATTTTTTCTATTCGTGGTTTTCCCTTGAAAAAGAAAGAAAGCAAAAAGGTTTGGATTATTTCATTTTCAATATTCAAATATTTCTTCAGAAATGAACAGTTATGATATTTTCAAGCTTTACGTATTCATATAGACATACTATGTAAAATTTAAACAATTCTGCATCCACTCAAACGATTTGCGAGGCATTTCTATATGAGGAACTGATTTGCCTATATTTTGCATATGGGACAGCACGAAAGTCATATTTATTTTGGAATTTTTAGAACAAAAATGCCTTGTTTATTCGATAGGCTAAAATAATATGTAAAAACAAGACTTTTGTGAAGTTTAACTCAGTTTTGACAAAAATACATATGGGACGGACTAGATTGGAGCGGCAGTATACCAGCGGACTTTATCAAAAAATCTTAAAAGATGATTGAAAATTTGAAAACAAATATTTATTGTTTTTTTCGCATTTTGTTAATTAAACGAAAAAATATCGAAAAGCTGCTTAGTCTACAAATAGCACACTTTTGAAAACTAACCCGGGAATTATACATTTGAAGGCCGAATGATCGTGAGAAAAGCAACAACTTTTTAAATGTGGATAAAGTAATATTTTTCAATGAATGTTTCTATTTTTGGCTCCCAGATATTTTTAAACAAATTTTAATTGCTAGCGGAGAACAACAACGAAACAAATTAAATGAAATAGTGTAAATCAAGCACCGAGTTTGATTCCGAAACCCTCCTCTCTTCCAGGCGATCCACCCGAACATGGGCTGCGAGGAGTACCAGGACCGGCTCAACGGAAACTACGAGCTCAAATGCTCGGAACGGCAGGTGCAGGCCCTCATCAGCTCGGGCGAAGCGATGCGCTGTCCGCGGTGCACGGTGGTGGTGCAGAAGATTGCCGGCTGCGACTTTGTGGCGTGCACGGTCTGCAAAACGGGCATCTGCTGGGCGACGCGCGGACCGCGCTGGGGACCGCTCGGACCGGGCGACACTAGCGGGGGCTGCCTGTGCGGCGTTGGCGGCCGGAAGTGCCATCCAAGCTGCCGGAATTGTCACTAGGGGTTGAGGCGCTTAAAGACGGTCGGTTATCTAAGGATAGTACTTTATTTGCTGATTTTTTTGCTTTGTTTTTGTTTTGTTGATCAGAGAGTTTGCGATATTTTAAGGGGGGAAGGAGATATCTTTTTTTTTGCGTAGACTTTACTTACTGACGACTTGTTTTGAGGGGTGGGTGTCTCTCCACAGGTCGCGATGCTTCACGCCAGTATTTTATACAAAATCGACCGCGTCGTTACCACACGCGCATCAGTTTCATTTCACACTCACAAACTCGGTGCCTTCGTGCGGTTCAAACATTTGAATTCAATTACATTATAATTATACTGCATCGATGAGCGATTACACAATTTACTTGTTTACTTGTTAGGGACGACGCCACAATCCGAAATCCAAAAAACTCTCACAAGCTGTCTCTCTTCTGGTTCTCCAGACATTGTCGTCCAAGTTGGTATTTCCGGTGATGTTTGCTGATTTGACGTTGTTGTTGTTGTTGTTCCTCATAGCTGGGCATTTCGCACCAGAATCGTACTGACTTCCTTCTTCTCTCTGCGTTTTTTTGTGGGGCCTTCGAGAGGTTCGACGTTGCATTTCCGGCTTCTGATTTGGGTTTTGGGAAATACACAATATACAGAAGAGAGAGAATATGGGTCTGAGTTTGCTTTTGCTTGCAGCCGACGATCGTCGTTGGTCGTTGATGGTGGATTTTAAAGTTCCTGGCGCCCTTCTTCATCAGCTGGTGATCCTTTCGTGCTAGAGATTTTACGGGGTTGAGGGGACTGCTTCCTAGTTCCTGTCTCTGTGGTTTTGTGTGTCTGTGACTGTGGTTCGGTTCTACGCGCCCTATCTAAGTGCTAATATTTATTTTCTGTTGTAAATCATTAACAGCAGCTTACTTCTTAGAGAAATGTTAGGTTTTTTTTCTGTTTTGCAAAACGGATAGAATCAATACAATCGAGGGAAATCTTTGCAAATACTGTTTTGTTTCCGAAAACGAAACAATTCTTTGCCAGATTACTGTTTTTGTTATGCCCACGCGAAATTTACGCGCAAATATTTTAGGGATAAACCTTAAAAGAAACTCCTCGCATCAATCGATGCGATGTGTTTGGATAAAATTAATGATAAGCGAGAAGCGCTTACCAAATTACAATAAGAAAATATTAAAGAAGGGGGAAAACGGGGAAAAAAAGGTGTGAAAAGGAAGGGAAAAGCAAAACGTGTAGGATGAGAAAGGGTAGTCAAAAAACAGTCAAAAGAAAATCAAAAAAATATCTGAACAGACCCTATTTGGATTCGTCGGGGACGAATTCGCGGAGGTTTCTTCCGGGAAAAGGTTGCTTCTCTCTCCCTCTCTCTTTCTGCCTCTCACGCACACCCTAGAGTGTGAATCCTCCGGAGCATAATCCGCGCAATCTCTGTCGAATTAAATATTGATATCAACATCAAATGGTTCGCCCGATCCTTCCCCAATCCTTCTTACACTTTCAAACGTCATTCCTTATCGGTGACGCCGGCGGCCATCGTCCCGCGAGCGTGAACGACGACGCCGGTCTCGCGAGCTCGAACGTGGTCGCTCGCGACGTTTGCGCCTTTCTTCCTCCTGCCGGCGAGACTCCTCCTGGCGGCGCTCCTTTTCCGCAGCCAGCTTGCGACGGTGCTCCTCCCTTACAACGATCTGTGAGAAATTAAGTTCCAAGTTAAAACTGTTTCAACTCTGAAATGTTCGAGAAACCCACCTGCTCCGCAGTCAGCGGCAACCAGTAGATGCAGGGCGTCGCTTTGGTCTTCCTGAAAAGATCATCCAACAGTCTGATCGGCGGTTCGTTCTCCTTCTTCTTGAACTTCCTCGCTGCGAAAAAAAAGTCAAAACTTAAATTTTCTGATTGCTTAACCTCCCCCCAAACTTCCTCCAACCTGGTGACAAGCTGGCGCTCCGCCGTCGGTTCCGGTCGCCGCCACCACGCTCCGACGACCGTCTCGACCGTCGGCTTCCGTCCGCATCCGCTCCGCCCGCTGCTCCACCCCGATCCCGTCCACGTCCCTCGTCGCCGTCGCCGCGCCGTCCCGCCGCCGCACGGTCCGCCTCCCGATCGCCGCCGCCGCGCCCGCTTCGTCCGTCCCGGTCCCGGTTGCGGTCACCTGCCTCGAAGGTGTCCTTCTTGCCGAGATCCCACTCGCGGACGGGGCGTGGTGCGTGGTTGTCCTAGAAACACACGTTGGAGTTAGTTTCGCTTTGGTGTGGAGGGAAAAGGACTGACAGCTTGAAAACTAGGAGAACAACATTAGAGGCACGCTGGAATTAGATGCTGTTACCCTAGTTTATGCAAAAAAAAAATTGAAAAATCTAAACCATCCACATTAACCCTCTAACGCCCATGGTTGCACCAGAGCACCACTAATTTTTCACTTCAAATTGCAATTTCTCGAAAACTAATGAATGAAATGATCTCATTCTTCCTGCACAGTGTTAACTATTTAAGATGTTTACTGCCTCCAATTCAAATCCCATCCATTTTGGTCAATTCTGTAGAAAATGGCAAGGAAAACCGTAAAAAATCTCGATTTTGATCTGGGCGGGAAGGGGTTAACGACCCCCAGGTCTGTTGTGGTCACTAATGCAAGTTTCTGCTCGAACCTCCAAAGGCTTGAATGGGGAGAGCACCCAAACCCTTTTTTACTCCGTTCAAAACAAAAAAAAATATTGAAAAGAGTTACTTTTCGATACTAGTGCTAAAAAGCAGAACAGGTACCTATTACCTACTTTTCCTGTCTGTTATTTTTGGTTGTGAAAAGTAGGCCGTTTCGTCGCTTGAGAATGACAGGAAAAGTATGAAATTGCAAAAAAAAATTGTTTCTTGAAATTCATTTAAAATTACATGTTTTTGTAAATTTACATATTTTTTAAGTTTAGTTTTTTTAGGAATCAATTTTGTAGCTTCTTACCTTTTTTTTATTAGATTTTTTTTATTTTGAATTTCTTAGTGTAAAAAATTTTAAATTGCACTGATATTTGGATAGTTTTGTTGATAGTCTAATTTATTTAATTTAATTTTTTTTTATTTCTGAGTCGAATTCAAAACTATTTAGAATGTTTAATGTCTGAATTGCTTAATTTCTGAGTCTTCCTTCCTTGAAATGAATCTTAATTTTTTTTTTTTAATTTGAGCAATTTTATAAAAAAAAATCGATTTTTATTTTATTCTCTACTTTTTTGAATTTGATTATGAATTTTTTAATGTAATAAGGCCGATGCAAATATTTAAAAAAGTTTTGTCCTCGGCCCTGGCCGAGGTCAAGGGGGCAAAAATAAAAAAATATAAAAATTTAAATAACAAGCCATAGTCTTCACATTTTAATGAAAAAGTGTTTTAAAAGGCATTTTACACTAGTTCAGTTGTTTTGCAATCATTAGTTTTCAAAAATCTAAGATCTGACAAAAACAAAAATTGTATCGAAAAAAGATTTTGCATCGAAAATTTTCAAAAATCTTAAGATTTTTAATAAACCCAAACATGCTAAAAATGATTTTAAACGCAGAAGAATGTATTTTAATTTGATTTCAGCTGGTTGCACTTGAATTTTCATTGAAATTTTGAAGTTTATTGTAAAAATATTTTTTTTGCCCCCTGATTTTTCGGGCCAATTTTGAAGGGTGGGGCGACAAAAACTTTTAAAAATATTTGTACCAGCCTAAGGTTAAGATTTATTTTCTATTAGGGTATCTTTTGTTTTTTGTTGGACTGACTTTAAATTTTAAAATTCATTTTTTTTATTTGGAGTGAATTTTTAATAATGTTTAGTTTTATTTTTTTGCTCTCATTAAGGATTTATAATTTGAGAAATATCATTGTGTGTTTTTTATGTTAAATGATATATTTTTTTTATGTTAGTAATTTTTAAAATCATTTTTTTTATTGAATAAAATTGTTTAAAGTTATTTCTGAAGTTTTAGATTCTCAAATTTTAATAGTTCTGAATGTTGGTTATTTTATTATCTTTATTTTTATATATTTTTTAAAATTGTTGAAACGAATTTTTCATTTTTTTATTATTGGTGTTGAAATTGCTAATTTTTTCATATTAGTTTTTTTTTTAAATAAAATATAGTATTTTTTAAAGTATGAATTCCCAAACAATTTTGCAAAATACCGTTTTTTTTTTTCATTCTTCAATACAATTATTTTCAAAAATAGGTATCAAACGAAACGAAGTTTTGAATGCATTTTCACATTATTAAAATCTTTTGTAAAATTTTGAAATTTTCAGAAAATATCGTGTTTTTGCTTAAAAAAATGTATTCCTTGCGTTTTCAAAATCAAAACAAATAGAGAAATTTTTATTATTTACAAAAAAAAACTTCAATAAATTGATACCCTCATTGCGATTTTATTTTTGCAAAAAAAAAACGGAATCTAATGAAAATGTTAGCATTTTACGGCAAAAAGGCAAAACAAAATAGCACAAAAATCTCATAATTCAACATCATATTGCAAATTATGAGACTTATGATTATGAGACTATTTTCACAAAAAAGGTAGTTTATGAAAATTTCGCTTCACACAAGTTAAGCAAAAATGCTCAAAATTTCACTTTGTTTGATGCCCATATTGTGAATTATAAAAAAAATAGTAAAAAAAAACAATACCTTATTTTATGAAAACTAGAGTATTTTTACAAAAAACTGTAATCAAGTGAGCATGTATAAAATATATAAAATTTCGCTTCGCTTGATTCCTCTATTGCGCATTATAAAAAATAAGTATTGAAAAAAAATTATATTATTTTTTTGAAATTGTTAAGACCAATATTTTCAATTTTTGAGTAAATTTCTTAAATTTTGAAAACATAACATAGGAGAAATATACCCTTTCTAATCAAACACCTATCTTCGTCATATGGAGAGTTTTATGCTCGATTTAAGCTCCAAAAATACTATTTAGGCTATAAACTTACCAGCAACAGCACCGCCTCGAGTAAGCACGCAAATTTATGCCATTTACTGGCCAAAAAGATCAAATTTAATGCACTTTTGATCATAATTTCTATTTTGCGAGACCATTTCTCATCATTTTGGTGGCACACACATCCACACGCAAGATCCGAGGTTAACTGCTTAACGAAAGTCGCCATCACTTGCGCTAACGATTTCAAAGCGCTTAAGATATAAAATTGCTTCCAACTACCGGCAACATGTTCTTTTGCACATTAGTTAGTCACTCACTTGAAAAATAATCCCGAAACATGTAAATAATTAGCAAGCACCATAAAAAAAAAAAAAAACGCGCTAATTCTTTTGACGTTTAAATTTTGAATATCCATTCCAATCGAAGGCTGAAGAAAACCGAGCGAGGAGTGAAGGCAAATAAAGAACAAAGGGTGGCCACCAACACCACCAACATGCTGGTGCAGCGCCTGTTAGAGTGAGCAAGTGCTGCCAGGAAACTTTAGATATGCAGGGTTGTTACGGGAGAGTCGAAAAAATCCGCTCCAAATCCGCACCGACCTAAAATCTGAAACCGAGCAAAATCCACGCCATATAAAAAAATATCGCGACCAACATTTAAGAAATTTTATTTTTTAATGAAGAAAAACTAATTCAGAAAGTATTTGATAAAAAAAACTCGTTTTATGGTTAAAGGCTCCAAAAGAAAGAAAGCAAAAAATCCCTTTAAAAAAAAAATCCTCAAGAGACGGTCAAGGCAAGGGTCATGAAAAAAATCTTCAAAATAGAAAATACAATATTTAAAAACCTAAAAACTTAACTTCAAAAACATAACCTCAAAATTAAATCAAAATCTAAAATTATAATATGATAAAATTTTAAATTTTGGAAGCCTAAATATTCAAAATCTAAGATCTAAGTTTGTAATCCAAAATCCTCGCTAAAATTTCACTCCGAAAGAAATTTAATTTCTGATATTTAAAGTAGTGCCTTCTCATAATTTCAAAATCTCTTACATAAAATAGGACTTCAAAAATTGTGGAATTCAAGAATTTAAGAACTAAGAATTTAAAAATAAAAACATTTAAGAATTTACGAATTTCAGAATTTAAGAATTTAAAAATTTTATGAATTTTAGAATTTTTGAATTTTAGAAGTTTAGAATTTTAGAATTTTAGAATTATAGAATTATAGAATTATAGAATTATAGAATTATAGAATTTTAGAATTTTAGAATTATAGAATTTATAAGCTTAAGGATACTAAAATCAGTTTAGATTTGAGAAATTTGTTTCTTATTATTTTGAATTTGATATTTTTTAGTTTTTAAATTTTGATTTTTAAATTTTGATTGTTTTTAAATCTTCAAATTTTGATTTTTAAATTTTGATGTTTTTCTTCAAATTTTCGATTACCCAAATTTTTTGTATTTTGAATTTCAGATTGCTAAAATTTTTAATTTAGAAATTTCAGATTTTTTAAATTACGATATTAGAAATTTCGAAAAAAATTAATATGTATTTGATTTTTTTTTTTTGTTATTATGAAAACTATTAAAATTTTTTTTTCGAATTTTTGAATTTCTGAAGCTTTGAATTTGGAATGTCCTGATCTTTTTATTTTCGCCAAGAATGTTTAAATTTAGAAAAAAAAATATTTCTACCGATTAAATTCCATTCCAAAATTCAAAAGTGGAGGCCAGCTTCTGTTACGTCCAATCAAGCTCATATTTGGCGCCCACCAGAAAAAGGCCCCAATAATTTAATTTTTGTTACAAATTCTAATGTCTATATCTTAGGGAAAAGTTTGTAATATCTGATTTACAAAATTAAAAATTGAATAAATCCAGTGTAAAATTAAAAATAAATAAGGTTAAAAATCATTACTCAAAACTCAAAAGAAATTAAATATTCAGAGCCGGAGATGTTAAGAAATGACAAGAAACATATAAAAAATAATTTCTACATTATCTTTATTTTCATTTTTAGACGTTTCGTACTAAGAAAATACAAACAAACATTTTCAAAATTGCCATCCGCGCGAAATCCGCGCCTGAGCAAAATTAGCCAGCAAATCCGCGCCAGATCCGCGCTATCCGCGCGAAACGCGCCATCCGCGCGATCCGCGCCGTCCGTAACAACCCTGGATATGAATGCAACTTTTCGTGAGTGTTCGCTTAAAATTTTATCAATTTTGGCAGCACTAAGCAGACCCAAAAGAGAAAAAAAGAACTATGCTGAAAATAGAAAAATGGGCGTGGCTCAATGCCTGATTAGAATGCATTTTTGAAATATTTTTTTAAATGCTTGTAAAAGGAATAGCATAACTTTTAATAAAAGTGAAAATAAACAGAAATGTTCACAAAAAGTTGCTCTACTCGTTGGTGTATTTGGTTTTAGTGAATTTCAAGGAACAATCCAGATTATCCAGCATCATTCAAACACGACCGCTTATTAAGCTTAAAATGGGCATATTCCCCCTATATAAAAAAATATATTGTCGATATATTTCTATAAATCTAATGATTTATTTTGAAATTGGTATGCTATAAATTTTAAGAATTTTGAAGAATTTTTCGTTTTTGGATTGCTGCTTTACGAGTAATGTTAGGTTGTTAGGTGGCGTCAATTCAAGAAAATATTGTTCAAGGAAACTAGACTGTCCTTTCACCTCACTTCACATCAGTTGAGTTGTACAGATCCTGTGGTTTTCTAGTTTCTTAGATTTCGCAAGCTTTGGGATTGAAATCAACAACGTATTCTAGAAGACGTTTTCGAATTTACCTCGTGGTAGCGATTTCTTCACAACATCCCGCAGATCTTTTGCCATCACGTCCAAACCATCCACCACTACTCGTTTCGTGATCATTTCAAACTCAGCACAAGAGAAGCAGGCAATCAACAACTCACAGTGGAGGACTTTGTTTAGAGTTCCACGCTAGCACTAGACGTAAATCTTCCCAACCCCCATCCCCACTACTCACCTCCTCCTGCTTCACCGCATCCCTGCTCCAGCCAAACTCCTTCGCGTCCTTGCTGTTGTCGATCGTGATGCGCGTCGTGCCGGCGTCATCCAGCGTCGAGATGATCGCCTTTTCCATCGCCGCCTCGGTGCCAAAGTCCACGTTCAGACATTTGGGATTGGACGTGGGCCACCGGACGCCGTGCAGCGCGTGGCGCGTCTCGATCGCTTCGCTGAAAATTTGAGAGGAGGGGGATTGGTTAAGATCTAGATTGAGGAGAAATGGGGGACAGTTGAACTCACTCCTCGTTGTCGTACTTCACGAAGCACTTGGACTTGATCTTGTCAATCCAGAAGCCGTTCTCGACGATTTTTCCAGTGCGAGCGAGCAGACTTTTTAGCTGCAACACGGTGAACGGGCGCACCAGGTTTGTGATGTACAGGATGCTGCTGGAATGGTTCCGCGACGGGCTCGGTGCTTTGGCCAGCGGTTTGCCATCGTCACTGACGATGCTGATCTTGCGGGCCGCGGGTTTTTCCTGCTTATCTTGTTTTTCGCCACTTTCGTCGTCGTGTTCGACGTTTTCCTTCTCCGAAGATTTGGACGGTTTGTCCCGGGAGCGACGCCGGTGGCCCTCTTCGGCGCTGTCTTCAACCTCTTCCGGTTCCGGAGAGGATTCCAGCTTGACATCCGACAGCGGAACCGGTCGCACCGGCTCGGAGATGATGTTTTTAAGTGAATCTGTAGAAATTGTAATGACCGACGATTTGGAGCTGTCGGGCTTCGAGGAAAGCCAACGTCGCTTTCGCTGCAGAGTGCGACGTGGCGCCGGTTCGACCGGTTTCTTTTCGGGGCTTCGCTTCGGAACAGGATCGTCCTTGATTTCGCCCGCTTCCAGCTCTTCGTCGACTTTGTCCTCTTCATCGTCCTGCTGCTGCTGCTGCGGTTGCTGTTTGGATTCGTCCTCGTGTTCTGGCGTCGGAGCCTCCGTTTGTTCCCTACGTTCGGGCGTGCGAGATCTGAAGCGTGATTTACGTGCAGGTTTAGGTGCTGGTTCGGGTTCAGGTTCAGGTTGGCGATCGCCCTTGTCCGAAGAGGAATCGTCCTCGGAGGCTTCACCAGCTTTTGGAGAAGCTTCCTTGGTCGGTTCCTCTCGTTTGGGCAGCGCCTGCTGACTTTCGTCATCCTGGACACTCTCGGAATCTACCTCACCAGACTCACGCGATTGCTCGCACGGTGGAGCTTCGTCCTCATCGCGATACTCTACAGCAACCGGTTCCGGCTCCGTTTCGGGTACCTCCTTTTCGTCATCACCATTGAGCTTTTCCGGTTCCTCTTCCTTCTGCTGGACCTGCTCTGGCTCTGGTGTTTGTTCAACTTCCTTCGTCTCTTCAGGTTCAGCCTCCGTTTCAGGCTCTGGTTTAGGCTCTTCCTCAACTTCTTGCTCCGGTTCCGGCTTCTCTTCAACCTTCTCCACAACCTCAACCACCGAAGCGCTCTCTTCTTCGGCCTTCTCCTCCTCCACGATCGTCTCCATCACCGTGGTGTCCTTGTCCTTGCCGGCCGCCAGCTCGCCTCCATTCTCTTCCCGATCACTGTCCTCCTTATCCGACGGTTCCACCGAGCACGACTTGCGTCGGCTGCTCCGCCGGGGCGTCGACACAGACTTTTCCGACGTCTTCCTGGTTCTTGTTGCCGCCGCCCTGCGGCCACCCCGCCTCTTGGGAGCTTCCTCCTCCTCTCTATCGGAACCACCACTCTCTTCGGCTGCCTCAGCCGGAACTGCTTCTTCACCTTCCTGCTCAACCGCCTCATCCTTTTCTACGGCTTCCTCTTCCCGCTCGCGGCCCCGCCGGGACCGCCGCGACACCTTCTCCGGCGATGTTTTGTTTTTATCCGCGGCCTTGCGACGCATCTTCAATTCTAAATGCAAACACAAAAAAAAAGAAAAGCCATTGAATTTCACATCGCAAAGCCTGCAAACCAAGCCGGCATTAAAAACCATGGCAGCCGCCGGAGCCACAATTTCAATTTTTCGCCTTTCTGACGTCAAAATGTAGCCCAACTTACCTCGTCCTAATTCCGGTCAAATTTCAACCTCCGCCGCTCACTTTTACACTTTCCCGAATCCGCGGAACGAGACCTACAGAGTGCGACACTTTTTAAACGATTTCCGGCGTAAAAACTGATAATTAATGCGAATTATTTCAAACGAACTGCAACGCGCACCGTAAAATGACCACCATCGAGAAAAGAGTGTGTGTGCTTCTTCTTATTATTTTTATCTGCTTTGCGGCTTGTCAGTCGTCGTCGTTTCAAAACTGCACGAAAATGGTGAGGGTAAATTGGAGACTACCTAAAATGTGGGTAGAGTGTTGGTGTTGCAGTTTTGGGTACCTCCTATGGTACCTCCCAATTTAATAATTTAATACACTCAACCCCCGGTGGCTGATCACTTTTTCGTTTGACACTGTTTTAGATTGTACCCCGTTGGTTGGTCAAAGTCAAACTAAAATGTGACGAACTGTCACTTTTTACGCGGGCCTCACACTCACTTTCATACCAAACGTTTGGTAGTGTGTGTGAGCTCCGTGTAACGAGGGTGTCAAACTAAAAAGTGACTCCGTTAGTTTGAGAACAATTGGGTCCTAAAATGAAACTTAGATTGCTGATATTATAGTTTACAGCAATAAAGCTTATTATTCTGTGTACAATGACCCTTTGTACGACCACAACGAGTTTAAAATGGATTTTTGAATCAATTTTAAAAAATTAGCCTCGCGATCCTTCTTGACAGAAAAGCTCCTACTTGACAGTTCGTTCCAAGGAGACCATAGTTGATCCATCGAAAAAATGTTGTCTTGCCAAAAAAAAAATTTTTTGCATTAAAATGAAAAAAAGTGATCAGAAATGGTTTTTAATCGTGTTTTTTACCGTTGTACATAAAAATTGACAAAGGGCTTTAGTACCCAATTGTGTCCTAAAGTTATGCTTAAAGCATCGATAAAGCTTATTTTTCTGAGTACAGTGACCCTTTCGATCGCAAAGGATTTAAAATGGATTATTATATCAATTTTGAAAAATTAACTTCGCGGCCCTTCTTGGCAGAAAAGTTCCTAATAGTATAGTATACTTGATAGCGAGCAAATAGCGAGTTCCAAAGGGAACATAGTTGATCCATAGAAAAAATGTTGTCCTGTCAAACAAATTTTTTGCATTACAATGAAAAAAAGTGGTCAGAAATGGTTTTGAATCGTGTTTTTTACCGTTGTAGTTCTAGAAGTTAGGTCGTAAGCTCTGTTCAGATGTAGGAGTCGTCTCCCTGAGAAAACAACCTTCCTCGGTAGCGTCGTTTGTTGGCAGTCGGACTCACAAGGTCATCTGTTAGAATCCCGAGACGGATGGGAGTTTAGGTGTAAAAAGAGGCTTGGATTGCCTCAACGTTTAAAGTCTTCGAAAAACTAGTTTCAACTAGTTGTTCAAAAAAGAGAAGAATTTTAAAATTATAAAATTATAAAATTATGAATTATAAAAATATAAAATTATAACATTATATATGCAATTTTTCAGATATAAAAAAAAATATGCTAAAATACCGATGGTTTGACATCAATTAGGTCCTAAAGCCCTATGTCAATTTTAGTACCAACTGATTAGATGTCTAACAAAAAAAAGTCCTGAAATTGAAATTTTATTTCATATTAAGCATGCAAAAACTTTTTTTTTTGTTATATCTTGAAAACTAAGGTGGACCAGTGTAAAATGCATTCTTCAACTTTTTTTTCATTAAAATGTTGAAACCATGGCTTGTATTTTTTGGCGCGTCACAAAGTGTCAAAAGCGATCACAAATCTGTTGTTTTTGCATATCATCATACTAAGTCTTTGGGTAACACACCCTAACTGAAAATTATGTTTTCCCCTCCAATGTGCACCTGTTTTGTTCACCGTGCAAAAACTGCACGAAAACGTGGTTTGTTTACCGCGCGCATCGACTCCATCTGTCAATCAAAATTTCACTTTCGGTGCAGAACTTTTATGTAAACATCTGTATCTGCGGCGCGCGAGGTTACAAGTTCAGGAAATTTTAATTTTAAATTCGTGAAATAAGTTAGGAAAAGTTATCGTGAAATGGTGAACCGACTTGCGAGAAGATCTTAGTTTAATAATATTGTGATCGCTGAAAGTGATTTATGTAGTGAAGAAAGTCTTACATAAGAATCAAACTGCTAGGCAAAATATAAACCAAAATAAACATCATTAAAACATTGTCCGGTAATGGATAGGATTTGAATGCATTTAATCCACACAAATAGCCGGAAATCTTCGCCATGAACGTGCATTTTTGAAAGAGAGCACTTGTTGGTAAGCTCTGAGCAAATCAACGCAAGCAAACATCTCAAGCTTCTGCTAGACAGCAAACAGAGGGGCAGAATCATACGTAAATTGCTACTGATAAGATAACCGGCCACCCCATAAGGACGGCAATACGCTAAATTGTGGCAATCAATCGTCAACGAGGCTAGTGAAAGGATCATTAGAACAGAATGTTCCGTTTGAGTCGATCCCTTTTGGGCCGGCGGCCGTTGTCGTGTGGAAGTGCCCGGAGGTTCGCATCCGACGGTGGCAAAGGAGATGACTCCAAGGTGCGGCCGGAAGAGGTCGAGGCGAACCTGCAGAACCCACTGTCGCGAACGATGAAAATTCTCGGGAACGACATGAAACGGGTGAAGAACTTTATCCTGCCGAAGCGGGAATCGGTCGAGAGTGTGGACAACTATCTGGAACGGTACCGGAGGGAGGAGTTCCAGAGTCACTGTGACGTGCTGGTCATTGGGGGCGGTGGCGTGGGTTCGTCGATTGCGTACTGGTTGAAGAAACGGGCCCGGAATGGGTTGAACGTGGTCGTGGTGGAGAAGGATGCGACCTACCAGGAAGCGTCCACGTGTCTGTCGGTGGGCGGGTTGAGGCAGCAGTTTTCGATTGTGGAAAACATTCAGATGAGTTTGTACGGGGCTGAGTTTATGCGGAATATTAAGGAACATCTGGGAGACGACGTGGAGGTCAACTTCACCCCATACGGATATCTAATGTTGGCCTCGGAGCAAGGAGCGGAGCAGTTGCAGGAGAATTCCAAACTGCAAAACACTCTGGGTGCGAAGAATGAGATTTTGACTGCGGCACGACTCAAAGAACGCTTCCCCTGGATGAACACCGAAGGAATCGCGCTCGGTTGTCACGGCCTGGAAAAGGAAGGCTGGTTCGATCCGTGGGCACTGCTCTCCGGCTTCAAGAAACGCGCCATCGAGTACGGCACCCACTACGTCGAGGCGGAAATGGTCGGATTCGAGTTTCGCAAACAGCCGGATATCCTAGCCGAAGGCATCAACCAAGGCGAGTACGAAGGGCTGGACAAGGCGTATATCCGGATGAAGGACGGCGAAGTGCGTGACATCAAGTTTTCCATCGCGATCATTGCGGCCGGTGCCCAATCGGGCAAAATTGCCAAAATGGCACGCATCGGAACGGGCCAGGGCATGCTGAGTGTGCCACTTCCGGTGGAACCTCGCAAGCGGTACGTGTACGTGTACCAGTGTGGCAGTGACGGTGGCCCCGGAATCAACACCCCGCTCACGATCGATCCCACCGGAACGTACTTCCGGCGGGATGGCCTAGGTGGAAATTACCTAGCCGGGAGGAGCCCAGGTCCTGAGGAAGAACCCTCGGTAGACAACCTGGACGTAGATTACGGTTACTTTGACAGTCACGTGTGGCCACAGCTGGCGAATCTGGTGCCGTGCTTTGAGAACATCAAGGTGAAGAGCGCCTGGGCCGGATTTTACGAGTACAACACGTTCGACGAGAATGGCATCGTCGGGCCGCATCCGTACTACAACAATCTGTACATTGCGACCGGGTTCAGCGGCCATGGTGAGTACTCTCAGGGTGTTTTCTTTCTTTCTTTTTTTTGCAAACCGTTGATTTATTTTAAACTCTTAACAAGTGTTTATTTTGAGCAACTTTTGTTGTTGATTATTGATAGTTTATTGGTAGTAGGTATTAGACCTGTTTGACAACCTCCAATAAGCGATTTTCTTTATCTTTTGCCTATTTGGCGTTTTAAATATGTTTTCCTAGTTTTTTTTTTTTTTTAATTTTTGTTTGTTCGTCACATTTATACAAGACGCGAAGTATGGAGCTAAAAAGGAACAAATTTTATCTAAACTATAAAATTATAAAAACAAAATCTATTTGTAGACCTTTTCAAAAGTAAAGCCTGATTTAAACATTTTGAAATATTTTTTTAGCATTGAAAAAAGTTTCAGAGAAACCGTCAGTTGTAAATTGCGAACTAATTAGATGACATTTGGAAAAAAAATCATTTTCATCGATTCGAATTATTTGTGGGTCTGTATCTTACAAATTCATTGCCCGATTTTCCATGTTCCAGAGAGAAAATTGAAGGATTGTTTTTCAGCTTTTAGAAAATTTGTGGGTTTTTTTGCTTTCAAGAAGCATTTTTAAAAGCCATAAACTGCCGTTCGACGCATGATTGTCTTATGTTCAAAAAAGTGCAACTGAGAAAAACGCGGTTGAAATTTTTCGAACGATTTCTGTGTTTTTACGCATAATTGTCCCGTGGGTTCCTATTCGCCCTATGTATCTCTAATCGCCCCAGTTAGTAGTTCATCACCCATATTTGTGATTCTCTCAGGTAAACAAGACATATTGTTTAGTAAAACTAATGATTCCGTGTAAGAAAATACTTGGTGGGACAATTATGCGTAGAAATTTAACGATGGGACAAACAGACTTGGTGTTGTTTTGAATGAGTTTCCGAACAAAGTACCAGATTTTATGTGTTTTTCTTAAAGTACACATCGAACTAAACTTAAAAATGTTATAAAGTCAAAATCGTCCAAAAATGACATGGGACAATTAGGCGTAGAACGGCAGTAAAGTAGCGAAAACTTAAAAAGAAACAGTTAATTAAAAAAATGTGATGTATTTTTCGATTGCAAATTCAATTTAGCTTTAAAAAATATTTTCAATAATTTTTTTGTACAGGTTTTTAATATTTTTCAAAAAATCGGATTTTGAACCATGTCATTTTTGGTCGATTCTGACTTTTGTCATTTTTAGGTTTAGTTTGACGTTTACTTTTCGAAAAACACATAAAATCTAGTACTTTGTTGGGAAACTCATCAAAAACAACACCAAGTCTGTTTGTCCCATCGTTGTACTTCTACGCATAATTGTCCCACCAAGTATTTTCCTTCGCGGAATCATTAGTGTTGTGCATTGCATTGTGGCTTGTTTACCTTTTGTATAGCAAGAGAATAACACAATTTAATAAGAGTGATAAACTGCTAACTGGAGCGATCAGGGAGATATGGGGTGAATTCACGGGACATTTATGCGTAGAAACACAAAAGAAAAACGGCTGAAAATTTTCAATTGCGTTTTTTTCAGTTGCACTTTTTGAACATGGGACAATTATGCGTAGAACGGCAGTAAAACAAATTTAAAAAAATCGAAAACAAAAAAAATACTTATTTTTAGGATTTAATTTTTAGTGATAAACAGTTGAATAACAAAATCGAGATTTCTTTCCTACAATTTTGACAAAGACACAAAATCGATCAGAAAATCACTTTTCAAAATACTGAATTTCATACAGCAAAATTATATGGAGACATGTTTGGAAAAAATATAGATTCAAAATTGCTTCTTTTGAAATAGAAACAAAGTTTCATCACAGACAAAAAAAAAAAATAAAAAAAAACGCATAAATATTTGCGGTATTGTAGATAATTACTCAGTATTTATAAAAATATCTCAGAAAATAAAGGAGCTATAAGACTATGGCAAACAAATAAACAAACTCGCATTTTTTTGTGTTTGGCAATTTGCCAAACTCGCAAACAAAGCCAAACGCAGGCTGTCATACAGTTTGTTTGTTTGTTTGGCGTACTCTAATGCTTCCTTAATAGTCCAATTTTCAATGTTGAAAATTGAACATTTGTAAAATTTTGTGATTCCTCGAAAAAAATTTTTTTTTAAATTTTGAAATCAATTAAAAGGTTAAGTATTAGGATGTAACAAAAATGACTTTTTGGCGGGCATTCAAGGGTAGGCCTGAATTTTGAAAAAAAAAAATATTTTTTGAAATAATTATGGGAAAATGATTCTTATGACCAAACGAAAATTTTAGGCTACTTTTGAAAATTTTCATTTTTGAGTGGATTTATAACATTGAAGTTTGGAGCACTCTGGAGCTCGGTACAAACCTTCAAAGTTTGGCAATTTTTCGAAAATTCGCCCCGGCGAAAAAGATATGCGTCGCACCTCGCGCCGTTTGATTATGCTGGGACCAAATTTCAATGTTATATATACCAAAATATGCGCAAGGATCTGGCCTATACGTCGGTGATGTTAGGCTTTAGTGGACAAAATGCCTCAAAACGTGACATTAAAAAAATCTTTTTTTACGGGTTAAATCCCATTTAAAATTGAAGTAAATTGTAAAGAACGCTACACTGTTAGAAAAATTATATTTCAAATCAATGGTACCAATCGACCACATGATGATAATTTAGACAAAAAATAAAAATCTGGCAGCCTTTTTATTTTAAATTCTCGTTTCACGAACCTTCCACTTTTGTTCCGCCATTCCAGGCATCCAACAAACCCCGGCCGTGGGCCGCGCCATCTCCGAAATGATCATCGACGGCGACTTCCGCACGGTGGATTTGACGCGGTTCGGATTCGACCGAATTTTGGTGGACCAGCCGCTGTTCGAGGCCAACATCGTCTGACAGCGGGCGAAGGATTCGACTCAAGGACTGTGAGATTGGTAAGAAAGAAAGCAAAAAACTTTTTAAACGCAAATTTCCATGCATTACACACTATTAATCTATGGATTGATGCTGATGCGCGCGCGCGGTTCGGTAGGATGATTGATTGTTAACACCTTTCTTCTACTGATTGCGTTCTCTTCTTTGGGAGTGGAGCGTGACAGTTGGGAGAAAAGAACACACAAAAGTAAGGAGTAAATCATAATCTAGTCTAGTTATAAATAAATGAATCAACGTCGATTAAGTTTACAAACATTAACTGTTTTTCGCTAAACCCTTAATTTAACTCACGCTTTTTGGCTGACTTGTTCTTGAAATGATTTTTAAACGAATCAAAAATGCCTATCTCTGATGACTGTCCCTCTTCGCGCTTTACTTAAACTGTCCGGGCGTTGGTCCGAAGAGTCCTCCGGCCTGCTTGCTGGCGGCCCTCGACGGAGCAAAGCCGAGCAACTTCTGGATGTTCTGGCGGATGGACATCGTGCACAGAATGTACAGAAAGATGAACGAACACTCGGTGTAGTCCTGACCGGGAAGATTACGGTGGGACAGTCCCTGGATCCAGGAGATTGGAGTGAACGGCAGTCGGGCCACGATGCGACCGTCAAAGATGCTGTTGAACATGCTGAGCAGTGCCGTGAAGGCGAAACCCGTCGCAAACATCGACTTCATCTTGACCAGCGACAAATCGCGGTTGTTGTTCTTCAGCTTTTCCTCATCGCGTTCGATTTTCTTCTTGGCCGATTTGTCCAGCGAGTCGCCGTGGGTTTCCTTGCGCTTTTCCACTGAAAGTTAAAAAAGAATAATCTTTGTAAAAACCTCCTAAATTTCTCAACCCCAAGCAGTCCGTACATTTCTTGCTCTGCTTTTCCACTTCGCCCTTCAGCTTCTGGTACTTTTCGGTCCGGTACACCATGACCCAGGTGAGACCTGTGCGGAAGAGTTCAAAAGAGTTAGATATTTTTATCCGTGTGGAGCATGTGAGCCGCAGGACTGACCTTCGCCGAGAAAGGCGGTACAAATGGAGATAAACACAATCAGCAACGTGTCGGACCACATCTTTGAGCCGTGGATAAGTTAACTAACGAATGGCACGGGAATCGGGAAGATTTTCGTTCCAGCGGGGACACACACACTTAATTCGCACTAATCGAACTAGAAGAGGCCAATAAAATTCTCCTGGTCCGCGGTCTTCACCCTTGATTTCTGACCGTCGCGCGATTCTGACAGTTCGACTTCACGTCACTCGATTTTCAGGGTGTGTTGCGAAAGCGATGAAACTTGGAACAGTCGAGGTTCGTTTCCAATGATGGGGCGATAAATGTGCACGCGCAATCGAAATAACTCTTATTTGGGTTAAATTTATTTACATATCGATATTTCAGAAATGCAACGAACACTCAAAGTAAAAAGTATCCTTTTTTCCAGTTCACCCGTCGTCACCCTTTAAAAGGGTATCGAAAAAGTACTGAATTTGACATACCCTTTTAAAAGGGTGACGCCGGGTGAACTTTGAAAAGGGATAGAAAGTATCCATTTTGAGGATTGAAAGTACCCTTTTGAGGGATACTTCTGGCTTTGAGTGAAGAGTTAAACCGACGACGTTAAACTTATTGTCAAGCTTCTGTGATGTTTACCATGACAGCTGCGAAAATTTCACTCCATGCTATCGGCTCACATATTTCTTTTTAATTTCTCGATCGAGTTTTGACATTTGGTGTATATACTTTGAATGTGTTGGTAAATTTCTGACTAGAAAGAAGACAATGTCATGTCATAAGCTTTTGGAACGGAACGGAATCGGCGTAACACCTTATAATGTGGCCCACTTAAACCTTATTGGTTTCGTCAACGGATTCACAGGCGTGTATCGTTTTTTTCGATAAAACTCCGCCTCCCGGGTCTCCTAAGTGTGAAGGTATGGCACGGGGAGAGGGTAACGAATACCTATATTTTCACTTAAATATTTTTGCGTCCACCTCCGGATTCGATCCGGCGGCCTCTGGATTGTGAGTTCAGTGCGCGGTCTGATTGATCCACACAGGCAGACAAAAAAAAAAAAGCTTTCAGTAAGGTGGAAACATTTGAAAATCTTGATTTTCACTGTTCCTCGGTACACAGCGAGGTTGGAGGAACACTGTTTATTGTTACTGAAACTGATCAATTTTGCATCTTTTCATACGATTTTCAACCATTTGCGATCACTTTTTTCATTTTAATGCAAAAAGGTGAAGGTGGTTATGCACATATGACTAATTTACAAAGAACATTGCACAAAGCTCTTATCATGTTTTCTCGTAATTATCAATTTCGGATTTTGTGACCCCATTTTAGTCAAACTTGATTGGTTGATTGCCTTATAAAATACCGAATTTATTTTTTCAATATTTCATCGCCGTCATGTTGATTTTTAAAATTTCTTTACCACTTCCGGCTTTCCGGCCACTCCGAGTTGAAACCCATATCCTATCAGTTGGTCCTAACCCCATTGCCCCAAATCATTGCGGTCCGAAAGCCTCCTGGCAATCTTCACGATGAAGTAACTTCATCCAAGTTGGTGCTCACAATGTGCGCGCGCGCGTGTGTGTGTGTGTGTGTGTGTGTGTGTGTGTGTGTGTGTGTGAGAAGAAAAAAAACCAACGCGAGGTCCGTCTCGGATGAAACCCATGAATTTTCTGAGGCTAAGTGCTAGCTTAAATAGTATCGCACGGCATGCTACAACCATGGTGCAACCACAGAGTAATCCAGAGGGAGCACTGGCATTTAATTTATGGTTGCGTTACGCGGTACATCGTGGTACATCGCCCCTTCAGGAAAAACTTAGCATGAGAAGTTATTTTTTTGCTATCTTAGTTCACTGGATTTTCACAGGCGTTACGGTTTTCAATGACAGTTTTCCTTGTCAGAAATTCAAAACATTATTAAATCAGTTGAAAATTCATAATTTGTTACCAACTTGGTGAGGTTAACAACTTTTAATGATTTAAACAGTTTTCTTCCTATGTAACAGTATGGGAGTCGTACTAGGTGCAGCAAGCTGAACCGAGGTTAGGAGAACCAATCTCACAAATAAATGCAAACCTTCCTTGGCCAGGAAGAAAATACCCACCTCCGGCTTTTGCGCCAGTGTGGCTCCGATTGCCCTCGATTGCCGGAAGGTGTGTTACGAGCCCGACTAGTTCTGTTCAGGGCGAATGTACATAATTTTTATTGACCTGGCAAAATGCATCAAGGACAACTTGGGGAGCTTAATCTAGCTGATCTGACTTGATTTGTGTAGCTTGTCGTCCTCCTCGCTAACGCTCGTGATGCTGATGTTACGTGGCCGCTTGATGGTAGTGCAGCAACTAGCAGGAATGCGGATGAACCCCACAGCTGCGTACGCCGTCTGATGTACGGCGACTTGTCGTCAGATGACTACTTGCAGGAGATGGTCACGCAGCTCTGCGCTTCTCTACGGTGGCAAAATCGGTAGCGCAAGGTAGCGCGACCTGAGTGGCTTCATCAGGATGTTGATGGTACTGCGGAGTCCTGGTCACGTGATAAAATGCGTACACGTGTGTGTGTGTCAAGATTGAGTGTGTGCGTGTGTGCGAATTGCGGAGAATGCCCAAGTGCGTCAAATGCGGTATTGGCGCCAAAGATGGTGGACGTCAGATGGATCGCACCCGTCCGGCGGCGATCGCGATCGTTGCTCGCAATAAAAAAATATAATACTTCTTTCGTTTGGTTTTTTTTCGAAAATAGTTAACAATTGGGTACTAAAGCCCTATGTAAATTTTTATGTAGGGGAAAGTGGGGCAAGTGTAACAAGCTAAGGAAATGCTCGTTATAACCCATTAAAAAGTTAAAAAATCTGTCGGATTTTATTATAATCATCTTATTCTAGGTCTTGACTAAGACTTTGTTAAAACAAGTTTTTAAAAAATCCTGTTTTTTAATGTGAAAAATTGATTTTGAAATTTTGATTTTCCGTACGTTCTACTCAACTAGTGGGGCAAGACGAACAACCCGTTGGGGCAAGAGGAACAATGCATCAAAAAACATGTTAATTTGCTAACAATTGAACTGTTATCACTTAGATACATCAGATTAGAATGTATTTGAATGGTTTCTTCATTTTTAGATTAAATAATAATATTTTACTAAAAGTTTTATCGTTTTTACGAAAAAAAAAATACTACTTCGATGATAAATAGTAAATTTTAGTAATATCACTATACTTTGTATGAACAATTTTTTTAACGATTGTTTATCAGTTCTTAAGTACTTTCAAGTATTTATTTCCCAATAAAATATGTTCTTGCAGCAATTCGTAATTTTTCCATGCTAAAAATCCATATGGTACACTTGCCCCACCTGAACAAGATTTTTTAAAAGCTCTCAACAAAAATAACCAAAAGTTAAATCATACTTTGTAATAGTGGCATGTCATTTGTAGGGACAATACTGATCTAGGAAAAATAGCATTTTGATAAAATGAGCCTTAAAACGAACCCTAAGCCTTATTTTTTACTTTCCAAATATTATAAGAAAACAAAGGTTTTGAAAAAAACTTCATTAAATCTTATGCCCCGTGGCGTTTACGTCATTTTGGCGGTTATGTGGTAGTAGAATCAGCTAAGTGCATTGCTAGCAACAATTCCTCATACTGGAAATAATCAAAATTGTAAAAATTACGGCCGTAGGAGCGATTGTTCCTCTTGCCCCATGTGGTCGTCTTGCCCCACCTTCCCCTACAACGGTAAAAAACACGATCAAAAACCATTTCTGATCACTTTTTTTTCATTTTAATGCAAAAAAAAATTGACAAGACAGCATTTTTTCGATGGATCAACTATGGTCCCCTTGGAACGAGCTGTCAACTAGGAGCTTTTCTGTCAAGAAGGACCGCGAGGATAATTTTTCAAAATTGATTTAAAAATCCATTTTAAACTCTTTGTGGCCGTACAAAGGGTCATTGTACTCAGAAAAATAAGCTTTATCGCTTTAAACAATAATATCAGCAATCTAAGCTTCATTTTAGGACCCAATTCCCATTGTATAAATACATTTATTGTCGCTTACAATTTAATTTGCCCTTTCATTAAAACTTGCTTTACATTTTTTCGTGTTTTCTCCCACGGCACACCAGTAAACTAATTCGTAATCCAACTCCTTCTAACGTGAACTTCCTCCTACGACACAACAGGTAACATTTTTGTATTCCAACTCCTTCTAACGGCCCGTAGACAAGGTCGTCGGGCGAGCTTTCACCCACGGTCAACACATCTTCGCATACCGACTTTCCAACGGCCCGTAGACGGGGACAGTTCACGGTGGTTTTTTCTCGCACCAGAACAGGTCACTTTTTATTTTTTTTTCCGCAATCGGTCCCGACAGTAAATTGTTTGACAGGATATTTTCAAATATTGGCTACTTGATTTAATTCAAATGTCCGTTCAAAAACATAACGCCTGAGAAAAAAAAACATAACGCCTGCTACCCTTAGGAAAATCCAACAGCAACAACCGTAACGCAGCCACAAAATTCGATGACTTTTGTAGGGACTGCGTCCTCTGGATTACTCTGTGGTGCAACATTCTCGCGTGACAATTCCACGGAAGCAGGAGGTAAGGTAAAATTTGCTAAGTGCTAGATACTTGAATCTAAATAATGTGTTTGAGAAAGGCTGCGCTCAGCCCTGCGAAATACGTTAATATCGGGTGGTCAGTTAAAAAATGTCCAGCTGTCATGTAAATATACTTTGAATATGTTGGTAATTTTCTGACTAAAAAGCCTTATTCTAATTAAAATCGAAAAAAAAACAAAATTTTGATATTTAATATACATCATAATTTTTACATTTTTTGTACATTTTCAATTTACAGTGTATCACCAACCCGAGTCGATTGGAAACGAACCTCAAACTTCAACCCCAAAAAAAGTTCACCTGCCCGAGAAGGAAAAGTTCATCCGCTTTTGACAGCTCCAATGACTCGACACAAACCAAAGTGACAGTCGTCAGCCATTGTTGAACAAAACACCGCGGTCGGAACAAGTCATCGTCGTTGAAAAAGAAAAGGATTTCTCCCGTGAAAATTGTGTAAAATCATCCCGGAACGCACGCGTAACGATGGTCGCCCAAACTGCGGACCCGGCCCCGGCCGTCCAGGACGTGGAAATGGAGAGCGCCGAGGACGTTGAGGCCGCCAAGAAAGATGCGGAACTGTTGTCGGTGCAGGAGATTCGTGAACACGCTCGCCAGATCGACAAAGCCGTTTCGAGCAAGGAACCGAGATTTATTCTGCGTGTGTTGCGATCGCTGCCGAACACCCGCCGAAAGTTGAGTCTGGTGGTGGTCCGTTCGCTGGCGGTGCAGCTGTATCCGGCCGGGTCGGAGAGGGAAGGCATTATGGCTTACATCGAGGAGTTCCCGGAAGGTACGCAGGAGCCGGAGCTGCCGCGGCCACGAGCTGCGATTAAGAGTCCGCTGCCGGAGGTGGACGCGTACTTCCATCTGTTGCTGCTGGTGAGACTACTGGACAAGAACGAATTGGCCAAGGCCTCGAAGTGCACGCAGGATCTGATGACGAAGATTGTTGGCCAGAATCGTCGTTCGCTGGATTTGATTGCGGCCAAGAGCTACTTCTATCACTCGCGGGTGGCCGAGTTGAACGGGGAGTTGGACAGCATTCGCTCGTTCCTGCACTCCCGGCTGCGTACCGCGACTCTTCGTAACGATTTCGAGGGTCAAGCCGTGCTGATCAACTGTTTGTTGAGAAACTATCTGCACTACTCACTGTACGACCAGGCCGACAAGCTGGTCAACAAGTCGGTGTTCCCGGAGACGGCCAGCAACAACGAGTGGGCCCGTTTCCTGTACTATCTGGGTCGCATCAAGGGCGCCAAGCTGGATTACAGCGCTGCTCACAAGAACCTGGTCCAGGCATTGCGCAAAGCCCCACAACAGGCGGCTGTTGGATTCCGCCAGACCGTACAAAAGTTGGTCATCGTTGTTGAACTCCTGCTCGGAGACATCCCCGAGCGACAAATTTTCCGCCAGGCCGCGCTGCGTCGTTCCCTCGGTCCCTATTTCCAGCTGACCCAAGCCGTTCGCCTCGGAAACCTGCAACGCTTTGGTGAAGTCCTGGAGAACTTTGGTGACCAGTTCCGTCTGGATCACACCTTCACGCTGATCATCCGTCTGCGCCACAACGTCATCAAAACCGCAATCCGTTCGATCGGCCTGTCTTACAGCCGAATCAGCCCGAAGGACATTGCCCGCAAGCTCGGACTGGACTCGCACGAGGACGCCGAATTCATCGTGGCCAAAGCGATCCGCGACGGAGTCATCGAGGCCACCCTGGACCCCGAGAAGGGATACATGCGCAGCAAGGAAAGCACCGACATCTACTCCACTCGCGAGCCCCAACTCGCGTTTCATCAGCGCATCAGCTTCTGTCTGGATTTGCACAACCAAAGTGTGAAGGCGATGCGCTACCCGCCCAAGTCGTACGGCAAGGAGCTGGAAAGTGCCGAAGAGCGGCGCGAACGCGAACAGCAGGACCTGGAGCTGGCCAAGGAAATGGCCGAGGAGGACGATGATGGCTTCTAAGCTGTGGGAGAGAGGAGGAGAGCAGGAGTGCTGAATTTAGTAATCAAATCCATTTAAACACCGCTGAGAACACACTTACTGTAATTGCAAACCCTTTATTATTCTAATATTCTGATGAACAATAAAACTGATTTGTCGTCGAAAAAAGGTCGATGTTGAGCCTAAGAGAAATTTCATTTTTATAAAAATTGCAACCAAACGAACTATGATAATGATAATACCAGCTTTTTAAAGTATTTATGTCTCGGGTGTGTTTTTAAAAAGCCGTAAGAGCCAACTTGACCTCCGACACTAGTTTTCATTTTTCTCCAAATTGAAACAAAATTTTATTTATCTTCAACATTGAGCACTTGAAGGACGTGTAGATGAACAATCTCAAGCATTTCTGAATTTTGGAGTTGGTTTTGGATGAGTGTGTGAAAAACAAATCTCACCGACCTGTACAGGTAATTCACAAGATTCATACAGATTTTAAAGTAACAATCTGGCATCACTGCTGCCAGTAGTCAAATAACCACAACAGCGTCTCCTAGGCGGCCAAACCGATAAACTATCATTTTAGTGATGAGCCCGCATGTAGGCAACCCGCACTACACGGCACCCTCCACTGAACAGGTCTGTGTTGGGTTTGTTAAATATCTGCCACGGTAAATATTTAAAATGACTTCCATCATTGCCATGATTTTTCGTTCAATGATATAAATTTTGCGTCGCTTTCAATATTTTGACAAAATTCCTTCTACATGTTGTTTAGAATACTGCTCTACACATGCGGATTCCTTTTGGAAACGATTATCCCATTCCTTGCGAAGTTATGGAAATCGTCATTAATCAATGATTGCCAAGTAGGACGTCAATGATTGTTCCACAAAATTATATAAATTTTGAGACACATTTGATTAAGACCAAAAATTCCTTGAGTGGCTTCAAGAAGGCAACAACCGGCACATGCTGAGTTTGGTGGAAGAATTGAAGAATTTAAGAATTTTAGAATTTTAGAATTTTGGAGTTTTAGAATTTTAGAATTTTAGAATTTTAGAATTTTAGAATTTTAGAATTTTAGAATTTTAGAATTTTAGAATTTTAGAATTTTATAATTTTAGAATTTAAGAATTTAAGAATTTAAGAATTGGGTACTAAAGCCCTATGTAATTTTTTATGTACAACGGTAAAAAACACGATAAAAAACCATTTCTGATCACTTTTTTTCATTTTAACGCAAAAAAATTTTTTGTCAAGACAACATTTTTTCGATGGATTAACTATGGTCCCCTTGGAAAGAGCTGTCAAGTAGGAGCTTTTCTGTCAAGAAGGACCGTGGAGTTAATTTTTCAAAATTGATTCAAAAATCCATTTTTGACTCTTTGTGGTCGTGCAATGGGTCATTGTACTCAGAAAAATAAGCTTTATCGCTGTAAACAATAATATCAGCAATCTAAGCTTCATTTTAGGACCCAATTTAAGAATTTAAGAATTTAAGAATTTAAGAATTTAAGAATTTAAGAATTTAAGAATTTAAGAATTTAAGAATTTAAGAATTTAAGAATTTAAGAATTTAAGAATTTAAGAATTTAAGAATTTAAGAATTTAAGAATTTAAGAATTTAAGAATTTAAGAATTTAAGAATTTAAGAATTTAAGAATTTAAGAATTTAAGAATTTAAGAATTTAAGAATTTAAGAATTTAAGAATTTAAGAATTTAAGAATTTAAGAATTTAAGAATTTAAGAATTTAAGAATTTAAGAATTTAAGAATTTAAGAATTTAAGAATTTAAGAATTTAAGAATTTAAGAATTTAAGAATTTAAGAATTTAAGAATTTAAGAATTTAAGAATTTAAGAATTTAAGAATTTAAGAATTTAAGAATTTAAGAATTTAAGAATTTAAGAATTTAAGAATTTAAGAATTTAAGAATTTAAGAATTTAAGAATTTAAGAATTTAAGAATTTAAGAATTTAAGAATTTAAGAATTTAAGAATTTAAGAATTTAAGAATTTAAGAATTTAAGAATTTAAGAATTTAAGAATTTAAGAATTTAAGAATTTAAGAATTTAAGAATTTAAGAATTTAAGAATTTAAGAATTTAAGAATTTAAGAATTTAAGAATTTAAGAATTTAAGAATTTAAGAATTTAAGAATTTAGGAATTTAAGAATTTAAGAATTTAAGAATTTAAGAATTTAAGAATTTAAGAATTTAAGAATTTAAGAATTCAAGAATTTAAGAATTTAAGAATTAAGAATTTTAGAATTTTAGAATTTTAGAATTTTAGAATTTAGGAATTTAAGCATTTAAAAAAATTATGAAAAGTACTTTTCAATAGAGCTTTATGACGTTTCGCGTACACACACTAGCGCACCATTTGATTTTGCTGGCCGGACAAAATTTAACCTCAATCTTTTTCATGTACGTACACACAATACATGCGCACGTAGATAACTCTTATATTGGTCGATGAAAAGTAGGTCGTTTCGTCATTCCAGAATGACAGAAAAAAGTAGTTTCACCACAGAGTAACCCCTGCCTCTTGATTTTTGGTTCCACTTTGTGGTACATCGCACGCCTGCTACCAGCAAACCTTATGGTGCAATAAAATGAAATGACAAAAAAAAATGACAGGACAAAAAATTTTCAATGGATCAACTATGGTCCCCTTGGAACGAGCTTTCAAGGAGGACCTTTCTGTCAAGAAGGTTCGCTAAGTTATTTTTTTTAAATTGATTTAACCATAGCTTTTACACCCAGATTTTTATTACAGATACTTTAGTATTTTCAAAACTACGGGAACTTTTGACATATTTTTTTATTTATCCGCTAAATTACTGTCTTTGTAGTTATTTACAACAAAGTTTGACTATTTTTACAATCAGATTCTTGCAGGATTGGGTCCGTAAGTTTGACCATTTTGGAATAAGAAGACAACAACTTCCCTGGTTGGTGTGCACCCTTATGTAAGGTATGCACTTCGGAAGAAACCGGTCAAGAAAAATTTCAAATGAATGGGCAGCAGCGGTAGCGAAAGCAAGCCAGGGAGGGTGAAGAAAAGCCACAAGAAAACGTTCCCTCTCTTTTGTCCTGCCGTTCGTAAAGCTGTTTCTTGACCCCCTTTCTTTCGAAGAGCATACCGGCCCTTAAGCATAAATTTGTGATTTCATTGTTCACAACGGTAAAGCTTACGTGGTGATTATTGCATTCGATCGTACGTGGTGATTATTGCATTCGATCGTAATATTTCGATCGTAATTTCTCGACTCACGATCGAGATTTCTCGATCGTAATATTACGATCGTAATTTGTCGAAGGTAAGTCGTAATTTGTCGATGGGAAGTCGTAATTTGTCGATAGTAGATTGAGATCATTCGATCGTAATTTCTCGATCTACCATCGACAAATTACGACCGACGATCGAGAAAATCTCGATATGTGTTTTAAAAATTTCAGGTATTAAAAAATTTCAAAAACTTCAAAAATTTCAAAAATTTTAAAAATTTCAAAAAATTCAAAAATTTAAAAAGATCCAAAAATAAAAAAAAAATCAACAATTTCAAAAATTTGAAAAGATTCAAAAATTTAAAAAAAAAATCTAAAATTTCAAAAATTTAAAAAGATTCAAAAATTAAAAAAAAAAATAAAAATTTTATTTTTTTAGGAATTTAAAATTTTTAAAAACTTTGAAAATTTAATTTAATTTTTGTTTAATTTTAAATTTTTGTTTGAATTTTTGAATTTTTTTGAAACTTTTATGTTTTTTTTAAATTTTTTATGATTTTTCTAAAATTTTGAAATCTTAAAAAAAAATTATTTTTTTTGAAAATTTTTAAGTTTTTGAAATTTTTGAAATTTAATTTTTGAAATTTTTAAAATTTTTGAGATTTTTTAAATTTTTGAGATTTTTTAATTTTTTTAATTTTTAGATTTTTTTGAAATTTTTGATTTTTTTAAAATTTTTTAAATTTTTGAATTTTTTTATATTTTTAAAATTAAAAAAAAAATGATTTTTTTGAAATTTTTAAAATTTTTGAAATTTTTAAAGTTTTTGAAACTTTTGAAATTTTTTTAATTTTGTAATTTTTTAATATGAAATTTTTCAACATGGAATTAGTTGATTTTTTTTAAATTCATATTTTTTTTTTAAATTAAATTAAAAATGCTATTACAAATTTCGATCGTAATTTCTCGATCCACGATCGAGATTTCTCAACAGTAAAATTACGATCGTAATTTCTCGATGGTAAGTCGTAATTTGTCGATGGTAGATCGAGATTTGTCGATGGTAAGTCGTAATCTTACTATCGAGAAATCTCGATCGTGAGTCGAGAAATTACGATCGTAATATTACGATCGAATGCAATAATCACCACGGTAATATTTCGATCGTAATTTCTCGACTCACAATCGAGATTTCTCGATCGTAGTATTTCGATCGTAATTTGTCGATGGTAAGTCGTAATTTGTCGATGGTAAGTCGTAATTTGTCGATAGTAGATTGAGATCATTCGATCGTAATTTCTCGATCTTCCATCGACAAATTACGACTGACGATCGAGAAAATCTCGATATGGGTTCGAAGCTCGTATTCACTAATTTAAAAAATTTCAAAGATTTTAAAAAATTCAAAAAATTTCAAAAATTTTACAAAAATTTCAAAATTTTTAAAAAATTTCAAAATTGCAAAAATTTAAAAAATTTCAAAAAATTTAAAATTTTTAAAAAAATTAAAAATTTAAAAAAATTAAAAATTTCAAAATTTTTTTAGAATTTTTAAAAATTTCAAAAATTTCAAAAATTTCAAAAATTTCAAAAATTTCAAAAATTTCAAAATTTCAAAATTTCAAAATTTCAAAATTTCAAAATTTCAAAATTTCAAAATTTCAAAATTTCAAAATTTCAAAATTTCAAAATTTCAAAATTTCAAAATTTCAAAATTTCAAAATTTCAAAATTTCAAAATTTCAAAATTTCAAAATTTCAAAATTTCAAAATTTCAAAATTTCAAAATTTCAAAATTTCAAAATTTCAAAATTTCAAAATTTCAAAATTTCAAAATTTCAAAATTTCAAAATTTCAAAATTTCAAAATTTCAAAATTTCAAAATTTCAAAATTTCAAAATTTCAAAATTTCAAAATTTCAAAATTTCAAAATTTCAAAATTTCAAAATTTCAAAATTTCAAAAATTTCAAAAATTTCAAAAATTTCAAAAATTTCAAAAATTTCAAAAATTTCAAAAATTTCAAAAATTTCAAAAATTTTAAAAATTTTAAAAATTTTAAAAATTTCGAAGATTTTGAAAATTTTAAAAAATTTCGAAAATTTTGAAAATTTCGAAAATTTCAAAAAATTCAAAAATTTTACAAAATTTAAAAATTTCAAAAATAAAAGAAATTCAAAAAATTCAAAAATTTTAAAATTTTTAAAAATTTCAAAATTATTAAAATTTCTATGATTCAAAAATTTTAAAAATTTCAATAATTTTTAAAATTTTCAAAAATTTCATTTTTTTTTTGACAAATTCAAAAATTTCAAAAATTTCAAAAATTTCAAAAATTTCAAAAATTTCAAAAATTTCAAAAATTTCAAAAATTTTAAAAATTTCAAAATTTCTAAAATTAAAAAAAAATAAGAAAAATTTCAAAAAAATCAAAAATTTTAAAAAATTTAAAAATTAAAATTTAAAATAAAGTTCAATTTTTTTTAATTTTTGAATTTTTTTGAAATTTTTAATTTCAAAAATTTTAAAATTTTTGAAATTTTTGAAATTTTTGAAATTTTTGAAATTTTTGAAATTTTTGTTTAAAATAAAAAAATATTCAAAAAAACGGTATTACAAATTACGATCGTAATTTCTCGATCCACGATCGAGATTTCTCAACAGTCAAATTACGATCGTAATTTCTCGATGGTAAGTCGTAATTTGTCGATGATAGATCGAGATTTGTCGATGGTAAGTCGTAATCTTACTATCGAGAAATCTCGATCGTGAGTCGAGAAATTACGATCGTAATATTACGATCGAATGCAATTGCTGTTCAAGAGCCAAACGACATGCGACACCTAGTGCGCCCTTTGAGGTTATGTATGCGAATTCTGTTTTGTTAAATTCCAGCGTTCAAAAAAACTTTTGAGCAAAAATTCGAGCTGATACTTTGTTAACTTTTGATGCTCTATCATTTTAAACAATATTATTTTTTCAAAATTATTTTTTTTTTCAAATTTTTTTATTGCGTTAATTTATCCAGGTTTTTAAGCAAAAATGGCGTTCGAAAGGTGAACGCCCGAAATGTCAAAATCACGCAGTGGTACCAACATCACGAAAAAAGGGTGCCATGGCATGACAGCCAATTTTTTTTCTAATGTTGGTGCTACTGCGCGATTTTGACATTTTGGACGTTCACCATTCCAACGCCATCTTTGCTTAAAAACCTGGATAGAGGGCAAAAAGTTTACACTCGTACTACTTGAATTTTTTCTCAAAAGTTGTTCTAAGAGCTTTAAATTCAATTTAAAGTTTGCATTCCTATGTAACCGAACAGCGAAAATTTGAATCGTCATTCTTCGATGCTTTGCGCCATCTGTCGGAATTGTTGAGCTTTTAATCGCGAATAATCACCACGTTATTCTTCTGAGTACAATGACCCTTTGAATGATCGCTATAAGGATTTAAAATGGATTCTTAAATTAAAAAAAAAAATTAACGTCACGGCGTTGATCCATCGAAAATATGTTGTCCTGTCAATAATTTTTTGCATTACAATAAAAAAGTGATCAAAAATTGTTTTGGATCGTGTTTTTAATCGTTGTACATAAAAATTGGTATCGAGCTTTAGTACCCAATTGAAGATACGTAATATTGATGCCCTTTTCTAATAACTGTCGTAAAATAAATATAAATATGCATTCAAAATATTTGTTTTCAGAAAACGACAAGAGTTATCTTACTAAACCTATGTTATATAGTTAAACACTATAACTATATCTAAGCCCGATCTTACGCACACTAGCGCACCATTTGTTTTGCTGGCCGGTAATACAAAATTTAACTTCATTCTTTTTTGTATATGTACACGCTGATCGTACAATACATGCGCGCGTAAATCTCTCTTTTAAATACAGATATTTCACAGACACTACAGATTCTGCCAAGTGTTGTGCGTGTTGCCTACGCGCGGGCTTTTTTCCCTTCCCGTCAGCAGTTTTCCGGTTTGTCCGTGTACGGGGCGCTGTTCGCATGACATTTCCGAAACGCGGACAGAACAAGAAGAAGAGCAAGAAAAAGCAAAGAGGAGGGAGCAAAGAGCACAGAGCCAGGCCACAGAGAAAATTAACTTGTGAGTGCGCCCCGCCGCCGTAAAACACCGTTCGAAATCCGGATCATCGCCGTCGGTTGTGTCCTCCGCAAAAGAGGGTGTCGGTTTGTGCCCACGAAAGTGTCGCGTACGTTCCGCGGATTACGGATATTGCTCGGTCGCGCGACCCGAAAAGTGAGAAGAGTTCTTTTTCTTTTCCTCCTCTTTTTTGCAGCCGTCGGTGCGTGCGTACGTGTGTGTGTGTATGTATGTTCGTGTGACGATGATGGTGGCGCAGGAAGTGTAGATCCGTGTGCCCGTTCCGGAATTTTGGAAGGAAGCTGCTTTCCCTTCGATTGTGGTCCTCACGGGGGCGTCGTCGAAACGCGGCGTACATTTTTTATAGAAGAAAGTTTTCTTGTTGAAGGAGGTAGGAATTGGGCCCTTGCGGACACAGAAGGAGTGAAAGAGACGGCAAGAGCGCGGACATTTTTTTTCCCAGCGCCGTGCGAAAAAAGATTCCGAGTCGTCGACGTTTGAAATCGAACCCCGAAACTGGGAATGCAGTGGCCGTGAAAGTGGTCTTCCCGTTTGGCACGCACGGGAAGTTTCGGGAAACGGTTCCCCTTTCCGGGACAGGCGGAAGTCGCTTCACAGTAGAAATTTGCAGACTGACAGCTCGAGAGGGAAAAAGAAGACCACAACAACAACAAAAACAACAGCAAGAAGGGGTAGTTTGCGGAGCACCCTTTTGGTCAAGATCGGATCGAAGAAGGCCCCGTTGGAATTGATTCCACCGCAGCAGGCCTGAACCAGCACTCGGATGTGTTTGTGTGGCGACCACCGTGTGCGGCAAGCAGCAACAACAGCAACAAAACCAACAACTTCAAAGCGCTAAGCTTGGCCTGTCTTGGCTTAACTGACCCGGAGCAGGAAGCGCTCCCAGAAACGGACACACGCCCCCACGACCTCCCTCAACGAGAAGGAGCGAGAGGGCGCGCAAGAGTATCTTTTAAGAGTACCCCCGCTGAACCTTCTGCCCCGCCCTCCCCCAACACAACAACACTCTGGTCACGCCCCCCCCCTCCCCGCTGTTCGTCATCAAATGTGCTGCTGGAAATGATTAACACAAAGGACGAAGTCGTAAACTGGTTCAAAGAGTTAAAGAGCTACAACCGGATAGATACGATGTGCACCCTGCTCAACATGTGCCTTCCATTCGAGCTGCGCTTTCTGGGGACGTGCCTGGAGGAGCTCGGCCGGCGTGACGCCCAGGAGTTGCGCGGCATCGAGCTGCGCGTCAACAACCCCCAGGAGTTCATCTCGGACATTGCGTCCTGCCAAACCGGCGAGCCGACGGACCGGAAGCACCGCCGTAAGATGGCCCTCTTTCTGGCCCTGATCCGAGCCTGCAACCACACCTGCGTCAACGAGCTGTTCCGCACGCTGGAAGGCTGGGGCAACCGCGACTTTACCCGGCTCTTCGACGAGGACGTACTGCAGGAGCTGCTGCTCGTGTACACCATGGCCACCAATCATCCGGTTTTCTCGTTCGAGCAGCGCATGAAGTGCGGCGACATCTTCAACAAACTCAAAAACTGCGAACTGAAACCCGGCCCAGCCGGCAGCGGAAGCCCCCACCAGCACCACTCGGATTCGGCCAACTCGACGCCACCGCCCCAACCGCAGCCGACGATTCTGGCGATGCCGCCGCAGCAGCTGCCACAGATGCCGGTGGTGGTGCCGCCGCAGCAGCAGGGCGCGGGCGTGGGTGCGGTGCCAGGCCCGATTCCGATTCCGGGCTTTCCGCAGCCGGCGCTAGCACAGGTATGTTGAAGGGATGCGTAGACGCACTACTCTGTTCTACCAACTGAGCTATCGAAGAAGGGGAATATCAGGGAGTTTGGGTAGCCGTTATTTTACACAGTGTTATATTCCACGTCCACGAAGTTAATTCTAAACTTGAATCAAAATTGTAAGCAAATTGATTCATTATAGAAATTGCACCATGTTTCCATTAAATTAAATAAATATTTTGTCAAAATTATTACAAATATTTTGTTACAAATCTTTATGATTCTGCAACGTTCCGTAACTTTTTCAACATTAATCACAATCAGGACATTAAACAATATAAGGAGAACTGTTTCAACCCTTTCACTGCCCATGTTCACATAAATGTCCCATATGCAAAAACAGCAAGCTGAGAAAAACGCATTTGAAGTTTGTCCCACACATTAGGCTACGTTTTAAGTTTTCGTGAAAAAACTGGATTTCCTCTTGATTTCTAGAATAAAGTACTGTTATAGGCTTTCATGAAGGAGTACACGATTTTGAACCAAACTGCATCATTAACTCAAAAACGATGAAAATGCATATCGGACATTTATGCGATCATGGGCAGTTCAGGTCTGAATCAAAAAAATATATAATATACACTCAAATCTCGATGGTTTGACACCAACTGTGGTCAAACGAACGGGGCCACTTTTTAGTTTGACACCCCTTTTACACGGAGTTCACACACACTATCATACGTTTGGTTTGATAGTGTGCGTGAGCGCCGTGTAAAAAGTGACAGTTCGTCACGTTTTAGTTTGAGTTTGACCAACCACCGGGGGTTGAGTGTATTTGTAATTTTAAAGCTTGTACAATTTTTTTTTGAGTTTTTGGGTCCCCTCCTTCAAAGTTGGCCTGAAAAATCAGGAAGCAAAACATTTTTTTTTCTCAAAAAACTGCAATATTTCAATGGAAATTTAAGTGCAATCCGTTGAAATCCCCCATTCCCCTGAGTTTAGAATCATTTTTAGCATGTCTGGGTTGATTTAAAAATCTTTTGAATTTTCGAAAATTATGGATGTTTATCATCGCAAGTTTTTTTTCCCTAAATTTTTGGTTTTAATCAAATCTTCAATTTCAATTCAATTGATGTTTTTTAGAATTTAACAGTTCTGCTTCAGGATGTTACATTTGCAATTCAGTGATTTGGAGAACCTTTCAACTGAGATCAATTCATAAGCCTTTACAGGGAGGGTACATGTTTCTAAGTTTAGATTTTGCTAGCTGAGTGCTCTTTTAGGGAAAATAAATTTTGAGAGAAAAAACCTTTTTCGTCAAATCTTAAATTGTTTGAAAACTAATGATTTCAACACAACTGTACAGTGGTTGTTCGGTAACAGGGCGTTGTTTAACTAGGCTGCTTTTTAACTGGGCGCTCGATAACTGGGCCGTAGCCCAGTTAAAAAGCAGACAAACGTCAAAAAACCAAAACAAACCAAAATGACCGAGGGGTTATTGGATGCAAAAATCATATTCCATAAATAAAAAAAAAATCAAACATTTGTTTAATTTCATGTTACAATTAAAGAAATATGAAAAGAAAGCATTGTAATTAAACTAGGGTAACTTTTATTTTTATACTTCATCTGGAAAATTTTATGCATCGGTGGTCCCCTTGTTATTTTTTGTTCAGCCCAGTTACCGAACAACTACTGTAATAGTGTAAAATGCATTTTAAAACACCTTTTCCATGCAAATACTGGTCGAAAAGATTTTTTTTAGAATGTATTTTTGAGGATTTTTATAATAAATTGATTACCCCTATTAAATAATTTTTCAAATCTGCTTACCGGCTCTGAATATTCAATTTTAAATGAGTTTTGATTTATGTTTGTTAAAGTTATTTGTTGTTTGTTTTAAACTGGATCGATTAAAATTTTATTCTTGTGAAGTATATTTTAAACTTTTCCCAAAGATATGGACATTAGAATTTATTTCGGTGGATGTAAAAAAAAAAACTTCATCATCCCGGTACGAGAATCGAACTCACGATCTCTGGATTGGAAACCCAGCACGCCGCTAGTTGAAACCCATCCCCTACCGGTCAGTATTCCCAGTGAGTAGAATTACTCTTTGAAGGGATCTGACTTTGCCGAGCCAGACAAGAATCGAACCCATCACCTTCCGCTTACAAGGCGAAACCTGGTGAATCCTGATTGATTTGCATGTTGGGGGAAAAATGAAAATATCAACATTTCAAAAATTGAAGCTCTAATATTCAAAATTCAAAATTTTAAAAATTCTAAACTTTGTTTTCATTTTTAATAGTTTTTGAATTCAAAAATTCTGATTTTTTAAATTTCAAAACATAATGCTGCAAAAAAAAAAACATTAAAAAAAATTAATTCAAAACTATAAAAATTTGGGAATAAAAAAATATTCCAGAATTTTAAAATTTAAAAGTCAAAATTAAAAAATTAGTCAAAAGTTTTGAAAGTTTAAAAGGTCAAAATGGGAAAATTTTATAAAATTGAGCATTAAAAACAATCAAGAGAACAAAAAAATCACAAATTCTCAAATGTTTAGTTGCTTAACAGCTGAAATTCTTAATACTTTAAGATCCTCAATTCTTACATTCCAAAATTCAAAAAAAAAAATTGTTCAGTTCCTTGATTCCTAAATTCTTTTCTTAAAAAAAACTGCAGAATTCTTATATTTTTACCTTAAAAAAATATAAAGTGATGATAACTTTGAAGCATTTTTGTAGTCTTATTAACCCTCTACAACCCAACCCCGCCTTTAGACGGGCTTCGATTTAAAAAATCGCCAAAAATCCATTTTTCAACCAATTTTGGACCTTTAAAATGCATTGGAAAGAAGAACTCTTAAAATTTTAGAAAATATATGGGTTGAATGTTTTACTTGTTTTATGTGACTCTGCCAATGTTTTAAAACATGTAATTTTTTTAGGGGTCAACTTTCCTATATTTCAAGTAAAAAGAAGTATGCAGTAATTTTTCTAGTGTCCCAGACTATGCCTCTACGCATTTTTAAACAATTTAAATGAGAGATACCTTATCGGAGATTTATACGTAGAAAGTTGTGTTTTACCGGTCTGAATCAGAATCTATAAATTTGAAAATATTGTATCGGTGAAAATTGCGTTTTTCAAAATTTTAAGGTTTTTGATTTTTGGTACATATTTTAATTGATCTAGGCTTATAGGTTAATCGATCTTTGAAAATGACTTTTTATTACAAATTTGTAGAGAAATTTCTCAACTTTAAAAAGCTGTTTAGGGTTTGTAAATCCGTTTTGATTGTCGAAAGATATTTCACTGATTGATTGTCGAAAGATATTTCAAAACGGATTCACAAACCTTAAACAGTGAGATTTTTCTCTACAAATTTGCAATAAAAAATAATTTTTAAAGATCGATCCACCTATAAGGACAGATCAATTAAAATCTGTACCAAAAATTAAAAACATTAAAATTTTGAAAACGCAATTCTCACCTATAGAATATTTTCAAATATAAAGATTCTGATTCAAGCCGATAAAACACAACTTTCTACGTATAAATCTCCGATGGGGTGTGTCATTTTATAATATTTTGTTATTGACACGCCGTGTTCTGGTTAACTTTATCTTAGCAAAAATCAACCTGTTCATCAAATTTTCAGTGTTTCAAAATTCTGCTTTTTGCGATTCAGACTGATTATGAATTTATGGCACAATGAAGTTAGATGCTGTTTCCCTAAGTTGAGAGTACTAAGCTCTGGTTCCTTGCAAGTGTCCTATTTTATTACCTCCATGTTGGCTTGGTTTTCATGATGACCTAGCTGGTGGCCTGTGGAAACGACTCGGAAAACTTTGACCACCTCGGGTCAGAGTCGAGATGGCTAAAAGAAAGGGGTGCGACAATGTGGGAAAGGGAAGTAATTTGTGATTGTAGACGGTATTGTTTTGATTCGCAGTATGTAGAGTCAACTGCTGTGGATGTATCTGAAACATCGCACAACGGGGTTTCTCTTTTCTTCATTCTCAGCTACCACCTATTTACTATTTTTATTTTGCTCTACTGATTGTCATTTCATCACTGATTCTTCTATTTAATATCCATCATTTGATTTTGATTTTACTAACTTTTGATTCTATTATCTCTCAAAGCTTTTCCACTCTTTTTTACCAATTGATACTGCTGTAACAAACTTTGTTTTTTTACTTAAAACAATACTTTTCCTTAATGTACTAGTAATATCAAGTCTATTTATCATTTGCCTAATCTTTTTTGATTTTATTGCGAATTTATTTATTTGAATAATTCTTTATCTGTCCTATAAATTATCATTACTATAATCTAAGCTTGTTTTTGCTTTAATAAATGTAAAATAAATAAAGGCACACTATACATGGTTACCACACCCGGCCGAGTTAAAATGCGTAACCGGAAAAGGTGTGCATGCCTGGCACGAACACTCAAAGCGTGTTCTAGCGTGCTGCTCGTACTGACTCAGAGCAAGGGTGAGATGTAGGTGTAAGGGCAGTGCGTGTTCGTCGGGAACCTAGTGCATAAGATCGGTCAAGGCCCGTTCTTACACTGAAAATTGCGAATTGCGAACATTTTAAAATTGATATTATTTGGAAACACTTCCTAAATATAGTGGTTTGTTTGCATATTGATGGTATTGAATTTTTATTATTTTTAAAGAAACAATTTAATAAGACCCATCAGCTGGATGCATCATAATCAGTCAACTAATGCCAGTGCGCCACTTTTCTGATAAGAACCTAGCAGTATTGTTTACTAGTTTCCCAAAATAATAATTCCACTTGTTATTCTCTCCATTTTGTGCGCACCCAAACTCGTGTAGAAGATCCTCATTTCAACGTTTCTTCCCCACTCGCTGAAATAAAAACATGGTTCTCATGTGAGCTGCATTATTTGCATTCGAGAGCCACAACTCGTTATGATTTCGGGTTGTTTGTGTGCCCTCACCACACAAATCTATGAATGAAAGCTGCTGCTGTGTTTGTAATGAACTGCGGTCAACACACTTCTTGTGCACTGTCATCCTGAGTAGGGTGCAACATTACATAATTATGAATGGCCTTTGATTGCTGTGTTTACGTTCATGTCTTGTTTCATGCCTTGTAAGGTGACAAGAAAGTATAACTCGGAAGTGGATTCAATGTCGATTTGAATAAATATGACCGCTGTGCGACGGTTGAACGTCCTTGACCTAGACGTCGTAACGCGTCCCAGCGGTAGCATTCGCGACGTCGCAACGCGCCTTTGCTTTGTGCGTTCCAACAACACGGTGTCTACCTCTGGTGTAGAATTAAAAATTGAACGGATGCACGACGACGATGTGAAAGCCCATCAATTCCATGACTCATCCAATCCAACCGACTGACTGTTGCGTGTTCTCTGAGTGTGTGTCTGTCTGTCTGGCTGGCTGGCTCTGGCATCCATGGAAGTCGCACACATTGAGAAGCTTGTACTTGCCTGGAATAGAAGAATGAACAAAGCAATTTCGCTCTGCGAACGCTGAACAGAACAAAGATTCAGCAAAAGTGCAACTTCCTCAGCAAAATGTGATCTCCGTCTTCTGGACGATATCGAAACGATTTTGGGGACGACCTTGCTTCGTCAAATTCCAAACAACGCACACAAATCGAGAGCGTCCAAGCTGCTTTTGTCAAGCATTTTGTAGGTGTAGTTGTTGTTGTTGTTGATTTTGTCTTTTGCACATTCATTACACATGCCAAGTTCCTCTCGTTTTGCACCTTTTCCCGTGTTTTTTTCTTCCCTTTATGATTTTATTTTGCCTCGATGTTGTTCAGCCTTAATGCTATACGAGCAGTTCGTTTGCTCAGAGAGGGTTGTTTTTTTGTTGCTGCAGCTTGCATGCTTCTTTAACTGGGAGTTGAAGTAGTGTGATGAATGCATGGAACGGTGTGTTGGTATGCTGGCTATGTTCAATGATTTGCAAAATACGCAACAACAAAAAGCAAAGCAAACAGAGGCGACTCGTGCCCGAATGAAGTACCTGTTCAATGTTAAAACATTTTTTACAAGCTTTTTTTCTTTCCAATGGCTTTTATTTTTACGTTTTATTATTTTTATACTATTATAATTTTCTGTTTATGCAAAAAAATAATAAAAATTATGATTAAGACTTTTTTATCTCGTTAAAATGTATTTTTTAGACTTAATCATTAGCGTGGGGAATGAGGAAAAATAGAGCAATCGCTCTGCCATCCTTATCGAAATTCAAGGGAAGTTATTGAATATTATACTGAATTTTAAAAGTATTCATCAGGATGTTCAGAAAAAAACATATCCTTAACAAAAGAAAACTGTTTGTTGGGCTTTTTTAAGCTAACTTGGTTACTATTTAAAAATTAAATTGACATTTTACTTTATACTTTTTAGAACCAGGTCGTATCGCTTTTGATCCTTTGTCAAATTTTTAGAGAACTGAATTTACTCACTTTTATGTCCTCATGGTTTTGGAATTCAATTTCCGAATAAAAAGAAGGGCTTTTGATGTTAAAAACAAAACTATATTGACATGAATCCGAGATAATTAAAATATTTGTTTTTAGCATCAGTGAAAAAATGTTTTCAGAACAAATTCATGCTACAATATATGATAATAATATATACAACTAGAGTGAACCGGGACTACAGTCTCAATAAACACAGTCGTGTTTGGAGCATTTAATGGCATCAAATCTTAAACTTTTTAGGACTATACATCCGCTTTAAATAGAACCATCCGAAAAATAAAATAACGATCATGGTTGAATCTACTCAGTAGCACAGCACCTTTGATATTATGCAAAACAAGGTGCTTAAATCCCTTCCCTGATCTACTGTCATAATTCTTCTAATGTGTCCCGATTCTGGAAAAAGCACAGTACTTTTTTCTTTCAATTGTTTCAATTCAATTTATCAATCACACGATCTTAACTTAACATTACATCACTTTCCAGTAGAGCAAGAATCCACTAGTAACCAAGAAGATTGAAGAGGTTCAACGCGCGCAGTTGAACATTCCATTTAAAACAAGCCATCACCAGTCTGCGCAAAACAGCTTGATGCCTAAAAGTGCGCCAAATATAGAGCAATATCTGTCGTGCTCTCGCGCTCTCTCATTTATTCATGCTCTCAACGTGCTGTCAACGCGCTGGCTTGTTTACCTTTTGCATGCAGCTCCCTGGAGAGCTGAGCGAGCTAAGTCGGCTGGGGGCTGGGGGTGGCATTTCGCTCTCTCCCAAAAATGCTGTCAGTTCACGCTCTCAGATTGAACCTGATTTACCAACACATCGATACTGCCGCTGCGTATGAATAGGAAGCTCTTTACATGTGTTGATTTTTTCTGTATGGAGATTTTTCCCCAACGTTCAAAGGGTCGGTGTTGAACGCGACGAGCATTTGCGCGTGGCCCGCTAGGCTGGCTCGCTTTGGTATTGGTGGGTTGTAAAGAGAGGTAACGAGTAAAGGGTGGCGGGCCAAAGCTTTTTCGGTGCATGCAGCGCTGCTGAACATAGGGCGTTGATTTTATTAACGTTTATTCAAACAGAAATTGTAATTGTATGTTGCTGGTTTAAAAAGCACCACGGCACATAAATAAAAAAAAATATCCACTTGAAATCGGCTACCTGTTCAATGAACAGGTTGAACAGGTGGACGAGTCGCCTCTGAAAGCAAAGCTATCCACTTACACATGTAGGATCGATTTCCGCCTACTCCCCCCTTCCAGCCTCGTCAAATGGGTCAATTGTGTGTAAATTTGTCATTGACCGAAAGTGTCGATTGGTTTGTTAACGGTAAAAGCAAACAAGCAATCAGGGGGTTTCCCAGATGGCAATTCAGTTTGTTTACTTATTGAATCCTGATTATGAATGAGATCATTACACAAAATCTATCAAATTTAAATCAATCTTATAAGTAAATCTTTCCCAGTTCCTGAGGGGAACACCCTTGAAGAGTATCGAGGCCGGCATTTACAAAGCGGATTCAGTGGCAGTTTCTTTCTCAACTTAATGTTAACATGGTAAGGTTAATGTTAACATTCCATAGGTCGCCTCCCTAAGGTGTCGTGATAAGGTCCAGTTTGTGACGATACACTACCTTCCCTTTACTAAGCAATCGAATCCAGAAGGGAAAAAGATCACCAGTTGTATTGGTCCGAGCCGGGATTTGATCCCCGATCTACCGCTTACGAGGCGGAAGCGTTACCACTAGGCTACGTGGCTCGGTCAATCAATCTTATAGAACATGTATAAAACAATTTTACAGGTATTCTGTATACTTACATAATATTGTAATTTCAGAATCATACTACTTATAATTCAGTAGTTTTCAAACTGTTTCGTTTCCTTAATTTTCTTTGCAAATTTGTGATTTTTAAACTGTTTATCAGTAAACATCTAATTTCATTACCAAAAATTATATAAATTAACCCTCTAACGCCCATGGTTACTCCAGAGCACCACAAATTTTTGTCTTCAAAATTAAATTTCTCTGCGACCATGCATTTTTTCCACCTGATTAGTTTATATAGAATGTTAACTTAAAACCACCAAAATTTTATCCAATTTGGTCGATCCAGTTACGAGTAGTGGTGAAAACCAGGGTTACCAGGTCAAAATTTTAAAAATCTGGCAAAGTATCGATTAAAAATCTGGAAAAATCTGGCAGACAAAAATCTTACAATTCTGAATGATGAAGATGAGGAAGAATATGAACTTATTCAAAAGTTTGTTGAATTCAGATATTTTAACTAATTAAAATGGGCTAAAAATGTTGAATTTACATTTACTTTAAGCAAAACTCATTCAAACTTTTATGATTTTCAATTAAATTAGCTCATTTTTATCAGAAAGTTATTCAAAATGGGCATTAACGAAAAATCTGGCAAAATTTGTCAATATCTGGCACAGAGAAGGTTAAATCTTTATTCTGGCTGACATTTGAAAAATCTGGCATTCCCAGATTTATCTGGCAACCTGGCAACCCTGGTGAAAACCGTAAAAAATCTCGATTTTGCTCTGGGCGGGAAGGGGTTAACCCTCTCCCGCCCATGGTTACTCCGGAGCACCAAAGCTTTGAACTCAAATATCTAGGAATTGACACAACTTTTCATGATGCTTTAAATTGCAGGTTTTCATGTAGAAACACTAACATCTCCCCGAATTTCATCAAATTTGGATAAGTACAAGCAAAGTTACAGTGCTAAATGTAAACAAAAATGAGACAATTTTAAAGACCTGTTTCGAAAGCGCGTAAAAATTACCAAACACAAAATTACGGAAAAATCTTATTTTAATCAAAACAAAAGCTCTTTCAAAAAAGCCTTAACATCCAGTACTTTGTTCTAGAAATCAGGAGGAAATCCATTTTTTTTTTTGCGAAAACTTAACACGTAGCCTTATGTATGGGACAAACTTCAAATGCGTTTTTCTCAGCTTGCTGTTTTTGCATATGGGACATTTATGCGAACATGGGCAACTTTTTTTTTCAACTTTTTTGCACCAATTCGTTGTTTTTGGGTCAAATTTAACCATTATTATTTTTTAAGAAAAGCAAACAGCTCTGGTCTGTCTTTTTAAAAACGTTGAAAACAATAAATACGTTTCGATTGAAATGGAAACGTTTAACTTTTCACATTTGTGTCTGTTTTGGATCAGAACTTTTGATATTTGTGGAGATTTAAAAAAAGTTAACGGTGGTTTTTCGATCATCCGACTATTGTTCCCAAAAAAATCTGAAGACAAAATAGCATTTTTATGAATAAAAATATAAAGCATTTTTTTTAATTTTATTTCATTGATTGTAAACTATGCAACTTCGCCAACTCTCACAGAAAAAATGAAATTAAAAAAAATATATATATTTTTTCATGTTATGTTAACGTGAACCGGGATTGCCAATGCATTTGAAGACATTTGTTTTAATTAAATTTTCATAACACAAACTTTTACATTTTTACAATTTTTTCTTCTTTAATTTTTTTGATGTGTTTTAGTGTACAAGCTTATGATTAATTGTGTTTGACGGACGAATTGTTTTTCAAATTGCTATAAATTTATAGAAAAAAACGTTACTTAATCCACCTTTAGGTGGTAGGTGCCTTCCTCACATTCATAAAGTCAATACATTCAGTAAAATTAGCAACATTCCCCCTTAACATGTTTAACAAATCAACTTTATTACTCATTTCTTTTGATAGGGTTCGACCTTCAATATTTCTGGCTCATTGGCAAGTTCTGATAAAAAACCTATCCAACGATAGTTCGAAGGAAGATTCAGACAATATTTCTATCACAATATCTGAAATCCGGCCTCCAAAAAGTGTACAAATAACACTTAACTGCTAATAACTTTTGAAAGGGTTGTCAGATCTTCAATGTTTTTGGCTCATTGGAAATACCTTTCTGAAAATGTATAATATGATAGGTTTTCTTGCAAAACCACATTTTTTACAATCTTCATGACATACGCCAAAATCGTTTTTTTAGCATAACTTTTGAAGTACTTAACTAAACTTGCTTCTTTTCAATAGAGACCTATGTGACCCCAAGACGGTTCGAATGAGACTAATACGGCCAAAATCCGTTCATCCAGTCCGGAGATAATTGAGTGACAATTTTTTTGTACCCACCTACACACATCCACACAGACATTTGCTCAGAACATGATTCTGAGTCGATAGGTATACGTGAGGGTGGGTCTACGAGGTCAAATTCATTAGTTCATTTTTCGAGTGATTTTATAGCCTTTCCTCAGTAAGGTGAGGAAGGCAAAAATCAATCCTGAATGATGAAAATATCAATAACAGAACATTTTGGATCCAACTTCTGAGAAACAAGCCACGATAAGGTCCGTGAGAATTATAAGAATTATAAATATTTTATACAAAAATATAAGAAAATATCACTGCATTGTTGTTTTGATAACATTCAAATAGGATTCATAATTTCCAAAAGAGCAATTCTGCCGTTCTACGCATAATTGTTCCATGTCAGTTTTAGACGATTGTGACTTTTAATCATTGTTAAGTTTAGTTTTACGTATACTGTTCGAAAAACTCATAACATCTAGTACTTTGTTAAGAAAATCATTGAAAACAACACCAAGTCTGTTTGTCCCATCGTTGAACTTCTACGCATAATTGTCTCACCAAGTATTTTCTATCACGAAATCATGAGTTTTACGAAGCATTTTATCTTGTTTACCTGTTTTTTTCTGTAAGCGGATTACAAATAAGGGTGATAAAATGTAAACCGGGGTGATTAGGGACTTATAGGGCGCATAGGGACCCACGGGACAATTATGCGTAGAAACACAGAAATCGATCGAAAAATTTCATTCGCGTTTTTCTCAGTTGCCCTTTTTTGAAGATGGCGCAATTTTGCGTAGAACGGCAGAATTGCAGCTGAAATCATGAATTTTCCTGGTATTTTTGTACCCGACCCTCTCCGATTTCATTGAAACTTTGTGGACAGGTTATCGTAAGCTTATATAAGCCATTTTTGTGTATACGGAGCCAATTGCACTCGAAAACGACATTTGAGAAGGTTGAAAGTTATTAAAATATTTTTGTATTTTGTAATTTAAAAATCACTGTATCTCGAAGCCGCTGCATCGTATTAATAAGATAAGTTGTCAAAGACAAACTTGTCAAAGACAAACTGCGGTGCCTGTGGGGACGCGCAGTTCTGTTTTTTCTCCTTCTTCTATTTTTCATTGTTTTTTTTTCGCGCGTTCGTTGGCCGATGAGTTTTTTTGTGTTGCTCTCTTTTTATAGTTTTCGATAGAAACGTACCGTTTTTTTTGAAAATAGCAAATCATATTGCTCCATTAAGTCCTTTCTATATCATCGATGATCGGAAGGCACACCGTCGAATATGTTTTAAGGCTGATATATATGATTTAAAACCATTTTAATGAATGAAGCCCTTCCTACATCACCTTTGATCGGAAGGCACGCCGACGAAGAATTTCTGGAGAATCGCGGTCGAATTAATACTATATTTAAATCCCGGCTGCCTAAGACTTTTTGAAATTTCAGCCGATAAACAAATTGATTATCGTCGCATCACCTACCACAGTGAAACCTGAAGTTTGTTGAAAAAATATGTTTTTTCCTCCTTGATGGGCAAACATTAAAGGGGAGACAAAAACTCTAAATAAAATTTGTACCAGCCTTATTATCACAAAAAAAATGCAGAAAAGTTCATTCTTACACTTTTTTCAATGCTGAAACTCCTACTTTTCAGCACATGTATCGAAAAGTAATACTTTTGAATACTGTTTTGTTATTAAACACTTATCCTGACTTAACACTTGGACGTTTCACTAAAAATACTTTTCAAATGGTGTTCTCCGGATTAAAAAAAAATCTGGAGTTTTTTTTAAAGGTCCAATAAACCAAATTTTCAGTTTTTGCTTTTTGGGTGTTTTCAATACCCCTGACTCAAGGCGGTTTCAAAAACTCCCAAAAAGCAAAAACTGGAAATTTGGTTTATTGGACCTTTTCAAAAAAAAAATCTCCAGAAATGTTGCACTCGAAAGATCTTTTCGATCAAAAATGAAATTTGAAGTTCTGGTAACCCTGTCATGAGTTTTCTCCACTGAACGAGGTTCCTCTTAATTTCTCTGTTTTTCATTATGATGTGCTAGTCGCGGCGCATATTGAAAAGCAACCAGTTGCACTACGAATTAGCTACAGAATAATGAGTCGTGTTGGATTGTAGTGCCAGTGCACGCAAGCTGAAAAACGACACAACGCAAATATGAGGGATCGACGTCATATCTCTTCATTGATAAATTTATCGCTCTGGCTATGGCCGAGACAGGCAGAAACCATGAATGAATTTTAATCGGCCTGTTTTGCCTGTTTTTCCCCGCAGATGATCCCGGCCGATGGCAGCATGCCGGCACACGTGACCGTCGAGGGGCTCCAGCAGCTGCAGATGATACCTCAGGACTTTACGATGCCACCGCCGTCGACCGTGCCGCACTGGCCGCTGCGCAACACCGTGTTCCACCAGGTGGGACTGGATGTGAGTGCACCACCTCATCATGCTACTTACCAACACCACCACCACCACCAGAACCATTCCCGTAGTAGTTGTTGTTGTTGTCCTCCTTCTCCGTCACACCCCGACCAGCCCCAGTTCCCCACCACTAGACCCAGACCCAGTAGTTCCGTTTCGCCGCCGCCCGGTGGTTTGCCTATGGGCATTGGGCGGTTGGGTCTCTGATATACCAAACCAAATGGTGCTCTTCTTTTCCGCAGACATCGTTTCCGCCGCCGTCGTCGTCGTCGCCCCATCTGAGCAATCCGTCGTCGCCGATCGCGAGCCGCACCGCAAGCCCCACGCGGATCTTGCCGACGAGCAGCGTGCAGCATCGGATCAGCCGGAACCAGCAGGCGACGCCGGTCGAGCAGCGGTCGTCACATGTGGGGGTGGGGCCACAGCAGGATCATCGGGTAATGGAGCGTGGAGATTCGCAGCAGCAGCAGCAGCAACAGTCGCTTAAGGCGCTTGATGAGGTGAGGGGGTTTTGGGGGATGCGAGGGAGGTGGACTGAATTGTTAGTTAATTTTTGTGTGGTTGTTGTTTTTTTCCCCCCCCCCCCCAGTCGATGCTGTTGAACGTGGACCAAACGACGGCACTGACTCAGCTGCAGCAGCTGCGAAACGGGTACCGGCCGAGCCACAACACGCTGCCCCGCCAGTCGAACAAGCAGAGCTACGTCAATCAAATCCAGTACCATCACCAGCAGCAGCAGCAGCAGCAGCAGCAGCAGCAACAGTCTGGGTTCCACGGCACGCCGAGCGTTGGTTTGGGCAGTTTGACGCACACGCTGAACAACATAAGTCTGATTGACCTGACGCAAAAGTCGAGCAGCGACTCGGGCAGTTCGACGGGGGACATTTCGCCGCCGGAGACGCCCGGTTTGAGTGCGGTCCCGCCGCCGCCGAATGTGGTAGGTGGTGGCGGCGGGTTGATCCGCAGCAGGTCGTCAAACTTGGGCCGGATCAACGGGCGTCCAGACAAACAGCAGCAACAGCAGCAGCAGCAGCAGCAATTAGGTAGTTCTGTGATATATACTCAGACGCAGCAGCAGCAAGTGTCCCAGCAGCAGCAACAGGTTCAATCCCAGCAATTTGTCGGCGGTAGTAACGAGATAATGGTAACTTCAGCTACTCAAAATTTAATTAATAGTAATAATAACACGAATACTATGAACACTAGCAATGGAAGTAACAATAGCGTAGTGTCGGGCGCGGTCCTGATCGGGCCCCCGACGCCAACGGCCGGTGGTGCGAACTTGGTTCTGAGCTCGCAGCCGCAGTTTACCCCCGCTCCCTATCCACCATATCATACGGCGGCACACTTGGCACCTACGTCGCGACCTACGCTCATTGCTGCCGCCCCGGCGGGTTCCGCATTCCGACCGCCGACCGTACCCGCTGCGTACCCGCCGCTGCAGCACAACGGAGAGATTCTGTACCCGTACGCGGGTGGGCCGACTATAGCCTTTCTGACTACCGCCGCGACGGCGCCTCCGCAGAACATGCAGCAAACGATGCGATCAGCTGCCCAGACCACGCAGCCGCCGCCTCCACCCCAGCAACAACAGCCCCCAATCATTCAGCCGCAGCAGCAGCAGCAGCAACAGCAACAGAAAGTGCCCACTGCGTACACTCCTCCTGTGGCCGTCGTTCCACCTCAGCACCCGTCGTCAGCTGCGTCCACCCCGACCGGAGGCGCGTCTTCGCTGTACTCGCCGCAGTCCTGCTTTAACTGTGGCTCCCAGAAGCACACCGGGCTGGACTGCCAGGAGTCCTCGATGGAGGACGTCACGCGGAACTCGATCTACAAGCTAGACTACAACGCGTCGCTGATCGCTAGCCAACAGCTGGCCGCGGCCGCTGCTGCCGCCGCCCTGTCCGCTGCCGGTGGTGGCCCCACCCAGCCCATTGTCGCACCCTCGTCGTCCTCGTCGTCGTCGTCGCCCGCGCTGGGCGTCGTGTCGTCCGTCGGTGTCGGAGTCGTTTCCCCCGCAGCACTGTCCGCCTCGGTCTCGATGAGTCGAATGAGCTTGGTTGATGGCAAGGGCGATGCCGCCGAAGTCGTCGTCGTCCCACACAGCCCCAGTCCGGTCCATCATCACTCGGCGGCAACGTCGTCGTCGGCCACGACACTGCCATTAGCAACACCTTCACAGCTCGTAGACGTCGCTACTTCTGTATCAACACAAACAATAAATAATCAAACCGATAGCAGTAGTAGTAGCACGATCAGTAAGTGATTATCAATCTAAACAAACACACACACACACTAACCAACCCCTTAAAAAGAGAGAAAAAAGTAAGTAAAAAAACAACACATATTCTATAAGAAGAACAACTAATTAAAAAGTAACTAGCGAGTATACTCTCCAAAAAAGGATAAAAAAAGTCTAAAAAAACTATAGGTAAAAAAACAAACAAACAAACCCACAACATATTCACACACAGCGAGAGAAACAGACACACACGTTCCCACACAAACACCTGTAAAATAGAGCGTCAGCGAAAAGGGACACAACAATTAGGAAACAAAAAAAAAGCAGGAAGGTTTTTTTAGACGATTATGATTATCATTGAGCCTACCCTCAAACCCGTTACTCCACCCCCGCCGCGCACTCTCGCCAGCTAAATTTTTCGAAATTTTAAAAACACTCCCCCGAGTCGTGTGCCATTTTTGTTTAGTTCATCATTGTGCTTTTGCGTTCTGCTTCTGTTTCGGTTCTTCCTTTTTTTTAACGTACAACGTATGAACGCTGAAGAGCTTGACATTTTAACCGAGTTTGCACAGTACTGCCCCCCCCGCGCTTGACGAGATAAAAAAGAAGCTTCAAAAGCTGCACTGGTTTGTGTGCGAGGGTGGCGGCGGGGCGGGTGTGGGTGCGCGGGCCAAAAGAGTCACAGACTAAGCGAAGCGAAAGAGAAAAAAAAAGTGCGTGAAAAGTTTAAATTTTTTAGTTTTTTTTTACGTTTCCCCTACCCCGCGAACCGCGAACAACTTGTACTCAGAATATTTATTTTTTATATATTCCACCCCCAACACTCTGTTTCAATTATTTTACACACTCTATTGTCCATATCGAGATACTAATTTGAGCAGGTTTTTTTTTGTCGTCGGTTTAGTACACACACAGTTATCAAACACGAGCGAGAACGCGCTCTAGCTATTATCATTATTAGTGCGTAAGGATTCTGCTCTGCGGGCAGGTAAAAAAAGAGGAAGAAGAAGATGCGGAGTAGTGTAAAGAAGGAGGGATCCTGCTGTAATCGCGAAAAAAAAACACACACTTTTAAATGTTTATTTAAAGTTAGTGATTTAATGTAATACAGTGTAAATTGTTGATACGGTTAAGATACACGCTTTGTTTTATTTCGTTTGAGTATGGTTTCCCTTTGGTTTCGCGGTCCTCTTTTTGGCTTCTGTTTATTCGTCCTTTTGTTGTCAGTTTTATTTTTTTTTGTTTTATGAAATTGAGTTGAAAACAAGCTGGTTCGCCCCGTTCTCATCGACTACCGATTCTGCTTGGATATACGGATTATCCACCCGTGGCTGTATCGTCGTAACAACATTGCCGGATGCGATCCTGCCAACTGAGGAGGAACATGGTGTCTGGTGCAAGAAGCACAGATTTTTTTTGGCTCGAACTTTGTGGGGGCCTTTCTATGACAAAAAACGTTACTTAATCCACCGGAAGGTGGTTGCTGCCTTCCTCCTAAAAGCCTTGCAACCACACGCTACGAAAGCTTTGGCTAACGCTTACTTAGTAAAGACACTATATATCTGAGTGCTGCCATCTAGGTATGATAAATTTAATGAACCATTTGAAAGCACTGCAGTGTTTGTGTGCGTGCACTGAGCGTAAAGTTCCGACAGCTATCCGCCGGAGCTTTCAAATTATGTAAATAATGACCCTTTTAAGTATCAACCAAAACAGTTTTTCGAACATATCTTTTAAAGTACTGCACCAAGCCGGATGAAATTTAAAAAAGACTTAAAGAACCTGAAGGCAAATCCAAAAACATAGATCCGGACAAAATCGGTCGAGCCAGTTCCGAGAAAAGTGAGTGAGAAAAAAAATTCTACGTCCATCCCAGGGGGTAGCGAAGAAGCCGCCATCTTGGAAGTTCAGAAAACAAACACTCAGAATCAGTATTATTCATATTATTTTGGTAACACGAAGTGTGTTATCCTGGTTAAACTCAAAAGTCCCATGCAAATGTGTAAAACCAAATGAAAAATGTGTAATGCCGATTCACAGTGTACGGGCGCACTGTTTGATCGACCAAAAGAAAAAAGCAAAAAAGGTAAACAGAAAAATCACTTTTTCGATATGAATTTTCAGCCAATATTGGGATGGAATCTCCAAGGATATGATAGAATTTGCCATCAGCAACACAATTCACGTGTTTTTTCAGGTATTTATCGTTTGAATTGCGGGAAAATTGAAAATCAAAAACCCAAACAATGGTTTGTTATGGGCTACCATTTGACAGCTAGTGCTTTTGTTGTGGGCTCTCATTTGACAACCGTGCTAATGTCGACTGTTGTCAGTTTGCTTTGGTCGGAATAGGGTTGCCATCCCCCCGGTCCATCCACACGCACAGACATTTGCTCAGAATTTGATTCTGAGTCGATATGTATACGTAAAGGTATATCTGGGAGGCTTATTTAAAAAGTTCAATTTTTGAGTGATTTTATAGCCTTGCCTCAGTGAGGTGAGGAAGGCAAAAACAATTTTGTGTCATTGGTCTGTCCATACAAGCCCCAAACACTTTGGCAGCTCTTCAAACAAAAACGGTACGTAAATATTGGAAAAAAAGGTACACAGTAGTTGTTCGGTAACTGAGCGTTGTTTAACTGGGCTGCTTTTTAACTGAGCGCTCGATAACTGGGCCGTAGCCCAGTTAAAAGGCAGGCAAACGTCAAAAAACCAAAACAAACCGACCGAGGGGTTAATGGATGCCAAAAGCCTGTTCAATGAATAAAAATAACTTTCAAACTTTTATTTGATTTCAAGTCACAATTTAAGAAATATGAATAGTAAGCATTGTGAATAAATTTGAGTATTTTTTATTTTTATATTTTACCAAGAAAATATTATGCATCGGTGGTCCCCTCGTTATTTTTCGTTCAGCCCAGTTAACGAGCAGCATTCGGTGACTGGGCTAAGTTCTGCGAACAAGTAGGGGAGAGTGGGGAGACTTGATCCCCGGGGAGACTTGATCCCAAGCCTGTATCTCTTCAGCATGTGGGTAAAACAATTAGCTTTGTTCTAGAAAGTTGTGCGAAATTGACTAAAACTCATTGTAGAAAACAAAGAAAAAAATTAAAAAATGTTTAGATTGAGTTACACACATTTTTCTAAAAAGTGCTGCAAAAAACTTCCAAGAGATCTTTTTTCTTTGTTTTGATAAGTATAGAAAACACTCAAAAATTATTCAAAAAATTTTTTTGTACATGAATTGTTTGATAAACATATCAACTCCAAAACCCTTACGCATTTGACGTTAAATTTATCGTCATACTATTTTTACAATCAATTGTTTAAAAAAGTGCGTTTAGGGAGACTTGATCCCAGCATTTTTACAGTCACTGGAATCAGCCTCAAGATTAATTAATTGGGCTGGGTTTTCATACATAGTTTCCTTTAGTATAGTTGTACATAACTAACTGCAGTTTGAACCATTTTTCAAAAGTTTTGTAAACAAAAATTACCAGCTTTTGTAAACATGCTCAATTTTGGTCTAAAAAAGAAAATTTTAAGTTTTTAAATATTTTACATGCTAAACTTGTTATATTTTGAACACAAACGTACATGTTTAATGTGAAATTGCTGTATCTTATAGAAAATAAAAAGTTTGGATGAATAAGAAACATTTTGCTTATGATTTCTTCAAAATGTTGAAAGGGGGATCAAATTACCCCCAACATTTTGAAAATGCCGGTTAAAAATATTTTTTAAAAACGCTTGGCATTATTGGAAGAGTTTATCTGATGAAATACCCTTATCAGCCAAACATAGTTGAATGTTTAAGCTTTCAATTCATGCAAAAAGATCATAGTTTTGTGAGAAATTGACAGAGTTATGTGCGATACAAAAAAAGGGGATCAAGTCTCCCCACTCTCCCCTACTGTATTTTGGAGGAAATTTTTGAACGATTTGGTGTCCGTACTTCAACGGAACAAAAGTTTTGCTGCCAGAAATAAGGCTTTCTAGGCCCAGTGAAAAAAATATAATTTAACTCAAAAATGACGAACTCCTCGTCACAGTGTCCTGATGCAAACAATGATCGAGCTGTAGCTGTCACAGCCCTGCCAAGTATGTTTGCTGACATATCGGGTAGTCAGTCAAATAAACCAGCTAGAAGTCGCTTGACAAAAAAAAAATGCTAGAAAGAGATAGGAAACCTGATGCAAACAAACGTCCAGCTGTCATGTAAACATGCTTTGAATGTGTTGGTAAATTTCTGACTAGAAAGCCTTATGCCCGTCTGGGATTGAACCCATTCCTTACTGGGGTGAGAAACTACCATGCTAGCCACTAAACCACCGGACCCGGAGTCTCGGCCCGAAACTTCAAACACGAACAAAAGCAGCGAACCGAAGAATGGCAATGACGTTTTGGAATTTTGACAGTTTGGAACGCATGAATTACCCCATTATCGGTTTCCCGCACGGGTGATGTGGAAATTGTTGCACATGGCTGAAGTTGGGAATTTTGCAACTTATTTTAATTTATGTTAAATTTCAAAATTTAAACACGAATCTACAGCGAATCGATGTGGAAACTAAAGATACACTAAAGGCACGATAATTTGCTGTGCAATTTTGATCAGAATCACGATAAAAGAGGTTAAAATTGAAAAATAATAATAAAGCAAATTCTGGTCTAGAATTTGACAAAATGTTGTTTGTTTTGTAAGACTTAATGTTATTGCACAATAATTATAGATTTTTTTTACAAAAAAGTAAATTTTTCGGTTTGTCCACAATCAATCATATGTTTGTAAACAAACGACGCCATATTGCCAATGTTGTTCGGTAGCTCATATCAGGCCATCGCCGGGGCCCTGACCGGACCCGATTTCTTACAAAAATAAAAAAAGAGATTGCAATGTCAATCTTGAATTTGAAATTTTTATATTTTTTTATCGAAAAAATCCGAACATTTTACAATTTTTTCATCATCGCATTGAAATTTAACCATCAGTTGTTGAGATATTGGCATTTGCAAATTAAGGGTTGTTTGGGTGGAGATTAGAAAATTTCAATTTGCTTTTTTTTTCTTTTATCTGCTGTATCTCAGCAACCAGAGGTCGAACCTTCAATGTTAATTTGACAAATTAAAAAAAAGAAATCTGAAACTTTCGAAAAAAAAAAAAAAATTCAGAAAAAGACACTAACGATTACTGTTTTTTTTCAATCTTTAAACTGATATTTTTTTATTTTAAAATTAAACTTGAAATTGTTATACAGTCCAGACTTGATTATCCGAAGCCTCGATTATCTGAAGGATTGTATGGGACTTCGAATAATCGAATCATGACAAAAAAATCGTATTTTTTATTTTCTAATTTTAAACAATAAATTCGAGTTCTATACCCCATTTTAGTCAAATTTGAGTTGTTGATTGCCTTTTATTATACAAAATACATTTTTCAGTATTTCAATCCCGCCATTTTGGCCGCCGCACACTTTATCAAAATTTGTAAAGTGACTTTCGATAAAAAAATTGATTTTACACAATTCATGTCAATATTTTAAACTTCTATTTTATCAAAAAAATCATTTTTTGCGGGTTTTACCTTAAAATATGTTAAAAAGATCAAGGTAAAAAAACGCATTTTTGGACATTGTTATTTTGAGTGGAAAAAAAGTCCGTTTGCACCTACAACCGACGTTTACCCAATACACCAAATCGATCAGAAAAATTTACACAAATTAGCTCTTGGTCATACGGAAGGCCCGGTTTGAGCAAACAGATGCCAGGGTTGTTACGGACGGCGCGGATCGCGCGGATGGCGCGTTTCGCGCGGATAGCGCGGATCTGGCGCGGATTTGCTGGCTAATTTTGCTCAGGCGCGGATTTCGCGCGGATGGCAATTTTGATAAATAAATTAATTGAGAGAGATAGAATTTCTTTCAAGTTATTAAGAAAAATATTGTCAGGAATTACGATAATTTGTTTTTTCCTTTGAGTGCAAGAATTTCATATTTTTATTAATTGAATTTTCTTCTGAAAATGTTTGTTTGTATTTTCTTAGTACGAAACGTGGAAAAATGAAGATGAAGATTATGTAGAAATTATTTTTTATATGTTTCTTGTCATTTCTTAACATCTCCGGCTCTGAATATTTCATTTCTTTGAGTTTTGAGTTTTTCAAGTTTTGAGTAATGATTTTGAACCTTATTTATTTTTAATTTTATACTGAATTTATTAAATTTTTAACGTTGTAAATCAAATATTACAAACTTTTCCCGAAGATATAGAAATTAGAATGTGTAACAAAAACTATTTTTGGGGCTTGTTCTGGTGGGCGCCAAATATGAGCTTGATTGAACGTAACAGAAGCTGACCTCCACTTTAAAATTTTAGATGGAATTTAATCGTAGAAATATTTTTTTTTCAAGATTTTAACATTCTTGGCGAAAATAAAAAGATCAGAACATTCAAAGCTTCTGAAATTCAAACAATTGAAACTTTTTTTTGTTTTAATACTTTTTAGGCCGTTGCAATTATTTTTTGAAGTTTATGTCCCTCAACTCTGACCAAAGTCGAGGGGGGAGGCAAAAAAAAATGGGAAATTAAAATTGAATTTACGAGCCACGATTTGAACATTTGAATGAAAAAAGTGTTTAAAAATGCATTATACACCTGTCCAGTTGTTTTGCAATCATTAGTTTCCAAAATACCTAAGTATTGACAAACATGCAGAAAATGCGTTTTAGATTGTTTTTAGTTGCTTTGACTTTTATTTTCATTAAAATTTTGAAGTTCTTTCGATTTTAACAAAAAAATCAAAATACATATTAATTTTTGTTCGAAATTTCTAAAATTTCAATTTAAAATCTGAAATTTCTAAATTCAAAATTTTAGAAATCTGAAACTCAAAATACCAAAAATTTGAAGATTAAAAAATCAAAATTAAAAAGAAATTTAAAAACTAAAAATAACAAATTCAAAACAATATAGAAAACAACAAAAAAAAATCTAATTTTAGTATTCTTAAGCTTTTAATTAAATTCTTAAATTCTTGAATGCCACAATTTTTGAAGTCATTTTTTCTGTTAGAGATTTTGAAATGATGAGAAGACAATATTTTAAATATCGGAAATTAAATTTCTTTCGTAGTGAAATTTTAGCGAGGATTCTGGATTGAAAACTGTATAAAAGTTCGTAGATTTTGAATTTTTAGACTATCGAAATTTAAAATTTTATCTACTTATAATTTTAGATTTGGATTTATTTTTGAGCTTATATTTTTGAAGTTAAATTTTTAAGTTTTTAAATATTGTATTTTCTATTTTGAAGATTTTTTCATGACCTTTGCTTCTACCGTCTCTTTAGGTATTTTTAAAAATGGATTTATTGTTTTCATTCTTTTGGAGCTTTTAAACGTAAACCGAGTTTTTTTTTATCAAATACTTTCTGTATTAGTTTTTCCTCATTAAAAAATAAAATTTCTTTAATGTTGATCGCGATATTTTTTTATATGGCGCGGATTTCGCGCGGTTTCGGAATTTAGGTCGGCGCGGATTTGGCGCGGATTTTTTTTCGACTCTCCCGTAACAACCCTGGATGCCAACATTTCAAAAAGCATCATGTACAAACTATGCGTTTTGAGAAAAACGCATTTGAATGTTGAGCATCCATTTTCAATTCCCATTTTAATTTAAAAGCAAAATAAGATGTTCTAATGATAACAAACGATGAAAAACGTTTCTTTTATTGATACTTGATCATCCAAATTCAATAAAACATTATTTCCGTAATTTTATTTGAGAAAAAAACAAACATAACTTCTTTTGAAATTACCCTGCTGTCATTGAGGGGGGCGCTTTGTTATGATTTGTTTTTCTTCGCCGAATGTACATGGCGCTTTTTTCATGTTGCTTTTTTTCTCGTCACGAGGTTTATGTAGCCTTTTGTTTGACAGGTTGACAGGGCTATATAAACAGGGACTGCTGATGGCAGAGATTTTATTTATGTTACTTTATTTAAAATCATGATTAAACAGACTTTACTGAAGTAACTTTTGCTTATTTTTGGTGGAGAGGTAGCTTATTAGGAGTACTTTTAGAATATGCAATAACCCAGAAAGTGTCAAAATGTACATGATGCCTTTTGAAATGTTACCGTCGAAATAATAAAAAAAAACAATAAAATCCATTTCCGGGATATTGCTCTTTTTCCTAATTTCGTTTATTTTTCAGAAAAAAAAAAGTCATTGTAATTTTTAGAGATTTTTTATTTTGTAATTTTGATTGGGATGAAACTTTGTCCATGCATTCCTAATGTCATAATAAGCCATTTTGCATCATTATTTTTTCTCTACAAGGCTCCATACAGTTTCGCGGGCTGGTAAAACAAAATGGGCAAGTGAATATTCTAAAATTTGCATCTTAAGAAGGGATTTTCTGATCGATTTGGTGTCTTCGGCAATGTTTTAGGTTAAGGTTATAATTAGGACTTTTCCAGAAAAAAATAGTTAGGCTGAAAAAAAAATCCCGATTTTTCTTATTAAAATTTTATCTATCGTCTATCCAAATTTTTTATATGTTTTATAGGAGACAAAAAAGGCATCTTTTGCGCTAGGATTTAGAATGCTACAAAAACTGATGCTAAAAATATGAAATTTCAAAAATTTCAATCAAAGATGTCTTTACGTATTTTTTCTGATAGAGTGCACAGTTTTCAGGTTATAGGTTTAACCTTAAAATATATAAAAAAAGAAAAAAATAAAATCAGTTTATAAAAAACCTCCTAAAATACCTAAATATATTGGGAGAGCTGAGAAAAGTTTTTTTTTCAATTTTATTCTATTATATTTCGAAATTATTTTCAAAGACAGGAGCAGAAAATTTCACAAAACATTCAAAATCGAAACATTAATTTTCGAGTAGAGTCATGTAAGCCTATTTTAAACCCCATTTCCGCTGAAGAAGCATTTTTGGTCGTTGTCAAATGTTAGGTGAGATTTGAAAAATCCAAAAAATATTTTTATCAAACATATCAGAAAAAGTTTCTGAGAATGACTATTTGCTTTTGATAGTTTGGCATAAATATGATGAAAGAAATAAAATAAAATAATATTTTTAAGAAATTGGACTACAACCAATGTTCCAAGGTGTAGAATAAGCTGCTGATTAAATAATTTTATTTATTTGTTTATTTTTGATATCAACATAAATATTTCAAACTATCAAGTATACATAGTTAAAGAGTTTAACCAGCCGCTTCTATTATTCTCTATGATGTAGTATAATTTCAAAAAAGAAAAGCACAAATATCATCCTTTTAATACCGCTATACATGATATATGTTGATGTGTTCGGCTACTGCTGACCTGAAATGGGGGACAAGTCCTTATCGAATATTTTCTAATCTCTTTGATAATTATTTTTTCCGATTTTTTAAAAGTCACATAACATTAAAAAACATCCGAAAATGCCTAGATGAGCCCTACATGACTTTCGCGGTGCAAGTGGTTATTTTTAACTGAATTCCAAGAGAAATTTTCACATAAGTTCAGTGCAATTTGAATGGCCGAATAAAGCCTTCTTTCTAAATTTAGAGCAAATTTAAGAATAATTGTTGAAACATTGGGGCATATGGACCCTTTGATTTCCTTGCGCTGTATAAAACTATCAAACATCTATTCCTTTGATTTTTTTTTACATAAGACACACTATTTAGGGTCCGGTTTCGCACATTGTTGGCTGTATCTTTGCAGTTCAGTTCAGTTGATAGCAGTCCAATCAACAAAGTCAACGAACGAAAATTGTAAAAGAAATCTCAGCTTTTGAAAATATTTTGTGCAGGGGTGCTTTTCCTTCATAAAGTGTTTTTAAATTGCATAAAATTTGATTATTTTTTGAATAATTTCAGATTAAACATCCTATTACTTGATAACGGTGCACTGTATAATAAAATTAGTCATATTTAATTGAAATTAGATTTTGCATTGAAAAATGATTTTGCTTGTTTTTTCTTCACTTTTATTATTAAGTTCAATTTATTTTTGTATTTCTTATAACCTAATAGAGTTTTGGGGTTCCTTTCAAAATTTGTACTATAATTCATTTTGATGTAATTGGATATTCTAACAATGGAATTGGTGAGAGAAGGACAAATAAAAAAAAACCTTCTAGAACACATTACATTAGATTTTTTCAGAACTTTTCAGTTCAAATATATTAAATATTATATAAATGAATTTAATATTTAATATTTCATTTCCAAACTTATGAAACATCATGCGTCTCCACTCTCCATCGAACAACGTAGACTTTCTCTAGTGTGCACTGATTGCATACTTGAAGGCGATCAATTTAGTGAATATAATTTCCCTCTCCTTGTGTAGCGATAATAATCATAATCGTGTAACTGTACCTTCTATCCGTGTAAACTAGCAAAAACAAAAACCACACAAAATTGTTAAACAAAGGAACACAGAAACTACTTTAATTAGTTACCTACATTAATTCCTGGTACTGTGTGAGGGTTGGTTTCAGTCAAAATAACAAAAAAAAAATCGCTTAAAACGAGAAATGCGAGCAAAGAAAATGGAAAACACACAAAAACGGAAAGTTTAACTTGAGAAAACCGGCAAAAAAATATATAAAGGTGAAGAGTGTTATCCTTAAAGAGTACGAAAAAACCCCTAACTTTGTAAGAAGACTGAGCTTCAAAAGCTCGAAAGCGCAGTGTTTCCCTCCCCCCACTCTTTCATTCTGTTTGTAATATATGAAAGCAAGTTTTAGCTAAGTTTTAATTTTAAAGTGATAAATGTAGAAAGAGATGCTAATCAACTTGTTTTCAACTTTCGAGGCTGCTGATTTCCGTTTCCGCATCGTGGGACCTTCGTGCCGGCAATTCTTCAACTATGGTTTGGAATTTACAACAACTCTGCGAGATTGGGATGTTCGACTTAAGCCAACAATACGGTTAATCCGCGTGGAGGAACAACAACAACAACAACAGCAAGTAACGTTTAAGTGTACGTTTTTAGAAACATAAAATTACAGTGGGCTTGTACAATAAATTGGGGTCGACGCTGGGCAACATTTTAATATTCGGAGAAGTGAGATTCAATTAGCCAACAACGTTACGAGATGAAACACGTGATGAAGAAAATAAGTGAATTTAAAGGAAATGATTCCTTTCGAGTTGTATTTGGTAGCTAATTTGCGAAAACTTATCAACATTAGTCAACAGCTAGTTTGGAAACCAAAATTTGTCAGATAGAGGAAGTAGAAATGTTTAGCATCGATCGAAAATTCGTTTTTTCTTAATTTAATGAAAGAAGGTTGATGAAAACAGTTGTTGGATGCTGCTAGGAGAATTTTGCGGAAATAAGCTGTATGAAATGAATTTTGCAGGAGTCACTCATCGACAAGTTGGAAACAGGAATCATGTGAACAGGCAGGTGTTTTATGTTTGTGGATAGAATGAAGGGAATAACAAAAAAATCGAACAAATAGTGTTTTTATTATCGCGTATGTGTAAATATAGTGGGTTTTTGAATAAGGTGCATAATTAGTAACTTTAAAAATAAAACCAAAAAATAAGCAGCATCGGAATGTGGAGCAAATGTGGTGTTTATTATTGACCTAATTCATCCACTATAAAACTCTTTTTTTTCTAAATATAATCAAAATCAAGCGAGCGCGAACGTTGGAAGTGAAATCCGCGGGATTAGGGAAGTAAAAAAAGAAGAAAAAACAAGACAGAGAAACGCAAATAATGGAACTAACAAAATCGAAGGGATAGTCTATTATATAAAAGCTGTATTTATATATGAAAACTACTGAATAAAAATAAAATGATAATTTAAACAAGTTAGCTGTGACTGTTGTTTCTTATTATTAGTCTCTGAATATGAAATTTGAAAAAGAATAAAAAAAAACATTGTTTTACAAATGGCACAAATAAACTTCAAAAACTAAAAACTAAAAACTAAAAACTAAAAACTAAAAACTAAAAACTAAAAACTAAAAACTAAAAACTAAAAACTAAAAACTAAAAACTAAAAACTAAAAACTAAAAACTAAAAACTAAAAACTAAAAACTAAAAACTAAAAACTAAAAACTAAAAACTAAAAACTAAAAACTAAAAACTAAAAACTAAAAACTAAAAACTAAAAACTAAAAACTAAAAACTAAAAACTAAAAACTAAAAACTAAAAACTAAAAACTAAAAACTAAAAACTAAAAACTAAAAACTAAAACTAAAAACTAAAAACTAAAAACTAAAAACTAAAACTAAAAACTAAAAACTAAAAACTAAAAACTAAAAACTAAAACTAAAAACTAAAAACTAAAAACTAAAAACTAAAAACTAAAAACTAAAAACTAAAAACTAAAAACTAAAAACTAAAACTAAAAACTAAAAACTAAAAACTAAAAACTAAAACTAAAAACTAAAAACTAAAACTAAAAACTAAAACTAAAACTAAAAACTAAAAACTAAAAACTAAAAACTAAAAACTAAAAACTAAAAACTAAAAACTAAAAACTAAAAACTAAAAACTAAAAACTAAAAACTAAAAACTAAAAACTAAAAACTAAAAACTAAAAACTAAAAACTAAAAACTAAAAACTAAAAACTAAAAACTAAAAACTAAAAACTAAAAACTAAAACTAAAAACTAAAAACTAAAAACTAAAACTAAAAACTAAAAACTAAAAACTAAAAACTAAAAACTAAAAACTAAAAACTAAAAACTAAAAACTAAAAACTAAAAACTAAAAACTAAAAACTAAAAACTAAAAACTAAAAACTAAAAACTAAAAACTAAAAACTAAAAACTAAAACTAAAAACTAAAAACTAAAAACTAAAAACTAAAAACTAAAAACTAAAAACTAAAAACTAAAAACTAAAAACTAAAAACTAAAAACTAAAAACTAAAACTAAAAACTAAAAACTAAAAACTAAAAACTAAAAACTAAAAACTAAAAACTAAAAACTAAAAACTAAAAACTAAAACTAAAAACTAAAAACTAAAAACTAAAAACTAAAAACTAAAAACTAAAAACTAAAAACTAAAAACTAAAAACTAAAAACTAAAAACTAAAAACTAAAACTAAAAACTAAAAACTAAAAACTAAAAACTAAAAACTAAAAACTAAAAACTAAAAACTAAAAACTAAAAACTAAAAACTAAAAACTAAAAACTAAAAACTAAAAACTAAAAACTAAAAACTAAAAACTAAAAACTAAAAACTAAAAACTAAAAACAAAAAACTAAAACTAAAAACTAAAAACTAAAAACTAAAAACTAAAAACTAAAAACTAAAAACTAAAAACTAAAAACTAAAAACTAAAAACTAAAAACTAAAAACTAAAAACTAAAAACTAAAAACTAAAAACTAAAAACTAAAAACAAAAAACAAAAAATGACAAAAATGACAAAAATGACAAAAATGACAAAAATGACAAAAATGACAAAAATGACAAAAATGACAAAAATGACAAAAATGACAAAAATGACAAAAATGACAAAAATGACAAAAATGACAAAATGACAAAAATGACAAAATGACAAAATGACAAAAATGACAAAAATGACAAAAATGACAAAATGACAAAATGACAAAAATGACAAAATGACAAAAATGACAAAATGACAAAATGACAAAATGACAAAAATGACAAAAATGACAAAAATGACAAAAATGACAAAATGACAAAAATGACAAAAATGACAAAATGACAAAAATGACAAAAATGACAAAAATGACAAAATGACAAAAATGACAAAATGACAAAAATGACAAAAATGACAAAATGACAAAAATGACAAAATGACAAAAATGACAAAAATGACAAAAATGACAAAAATGACAAAAATGACAAAAATGACAAACATGACAAAAAAATGACACATAAATAACACAAAAGTGAGTAAGTGACAAAAATGACAAAAATGACAAAAATGACAAAAATGAAAAAAAATGACAAAAATGACAAAAATGACAAAAATGACAAAAATGACAAAAATGACAAAAATGACAAAAATGACAAAAATGACAAAAATGACAAAAATGACAAAAATGACAAAAATGACAAAAATGACAAAAATGACAAAAATGACAAAAATGACAAAAATGACAAAAATGACAAAAATGACAAAAATGACAAAAATGACAAATATCGAACAATATCGAACAATATCGACAAATATCGACAAATATCGACAATCTGAATATGAATCCGAATAATAGAAAAAAAGCAAAATAGAAACAATCTCCTAAAGAATTCTTGTTGTAGCTCCACAAGAACGCCAGTACCTCTTAGTGCTCTACAGCAGCGCGGTTCATCGTCGTTACTGTTTCAATAAAAACAAATGATCCCGATAAATACCACCCCTAGTTTCGCGCCAAAACTACTCAAATCGGACATCATGGCGATTTAAATGGCTCAATTATATCGAAAGATTTGTTAAACAAGCTTTCGCGAAACGGTCATTGTCTATCCAGCCGAGATATTGAGTCCATCGCGAAACAAAGTACGATCCGGTTCGTTCGTGATGTAAATTTAGATCAAGACTAACTTCAGCAAGTAGTAGTGTCACAGGATGACCCTGGCAAAAAAAAAAAAAAAAACAGTACGGTACCACAGCCTGGACGCCCACCCGAACGAGGGTGCGCTGCACTTCGAAAGGCTAATTGATTTATTCGATGTTGGTGGGGAGATTGTCGGGAGTCCTTTTTGGGACTCTGGTGAGTTATTGGAAATTTACACTTTGCTGGTGGCGACAACGTTGTGACAGCCCCACAACTTCATTAAAAATATAGAGGTAATTACGGAAGATTTACTTTCACAGGTCAGTTCCATTCACTTTCGATTTACTGCCGTTCAATTCTGGGCACTCGAATGAGGATGGATTTGGACAAAAGAGACCTTTGTACATGAACACAAATTATTTTATTTCTATTCCAATTACAATCAATTAAACTGCAATCTACACAAAGTCTCTCACCATTTAATTTACGACAATACAATGTATCTTTGTACGGTCAACCAATCCAATAGATCATGATTGAAAAGCTGCAAGCTCGTTGAACACGCGCACTTCACTTTGTTCTCTGGTTGGTCCAGAGTTCAAAAGTTAACGAAATCAAACTCCCGCACCAGCTTCAGTGTCAGCTTGAGAATCTTTTCCTCCGACAACCACGCAGCATTGCCGCGATCTGGGTCGATCTTGTGGGGGAGGTGAAGATCTAGGAAGTACTTGGGCGAGCGAACTTTGATGCCCTGTTCCTGTACGGTCAGATCGATGTGCTGAATGCCAACGGTTTCCCCGGTGAGGAAGACTTCCACGACCATGTTTTCGCAACTCGAGGTGCTGGCCGTTTTGCCACTCATCTGCAGGTACAGATCTTCGGTGGCCACGGTTTGCTTGTACGTTATCTTGTACTCGGGTCGTGGCCGGGACTCGAGCAGGTTCTCGCACTCCACTTCCTGCAGTCGTTCCCACTCTTCAACGGATTTTGGCAGTTCTGGTTCCGGTTTCTTCTCCAATGGAGCGTACGAGCAGGGCTTCACGTGCTCATCCGGATTTTCCGGAGCTTTCTCTTTGGCACGCTGACTAGAAGCTCCAATATCTCCCGGTCCTAAAAACGATCAAAAAACGTTAAATTTCCATTTCAAAATCCTCCAAGCCACATCCCAACCTAATTGACCAACCCCTCCATCGTGGCCATCGTCCTCGGAATCCGACCCATCCTCCGGTCGAAACAGTTTCTTCAGCTGCTTGATATTGTCCACACTCAGCATGATGGCCACGGGTCCGAGTCACAAGGTTCCAACCGCGATTCAATTGAGTTTCAATCAGCCTGGCCGGAGGTCGAAAGGGTCTCGCACTACGAAATCAATCAGTCTAAGCAAGCTTATTTTCTATATCGATCACACACGATGACGGACGACGGATCGGTTGGATTGGTTGCCGGGACCACCAAGCAACATGAAATCACCATGGGCAACCGTTTGGCACTGACGGCGAGCGCGCAATTCTGTGTTCAGTTCTCGGCACGTGATTGGAACGGCGTGTTGATTTTGAATCATTCTGGTGTTCGGTTTGTCGATAAGAAAGGTTTAGATAACGGCATTAAATTTACAGTAGAGCGGTTCAAACTTGGCGAGATTTGAGATTTTGAGATTTCATGTGTCAATTATGGACGGAAAAAGGTACCATTCTTAAAAAATTTCATGAAAGATTATTTTTTTTAGGTAATTTATAATTTTAGGTTTTTTGTTGCTGGAAATTAAAATTTAATTTAAAAAAAAAATTACAATTCTTCAATTGGTAGTACTACAAATCTGGAGTTTTTTTTGAAAAGGTCCAATAAACCAAATTGTAAGTTTTTGCTTTTTGGAAGTTTTTTAACACCCCTGACTCAAGACGGTTTCAAAAACACCCAAAAAGCAAAAACTGGAAATTTGGTTTATTGGACCTAAAAAAAAAACTCCAGAAATGCGAAAATGAATAAGGCATTTTGTGATACTTTATGCTTCAAAATTATGAAAGTTGGGCTTGAAATTTGAAATTAAAAAAAATTAAATAAAAAACTTCCTGGAGTTTATGGTTATAGTTTCAAAATTCAAAAGAACCTAAAAGTCTTAAAGTTTCCCTTTTGATAAAGAAATGTGTAAATTAAAATTTTGGTCTGAATTCTAAATATTTTAAAATCGATTGTGTTTTTTAAATGCATATTTATGGTTTTAGTAAAAATTTGTAGCTCCTTTTTTTTGGGAAAATTATTTAGGGGCAGCTAAAAATTTAAATAACTTTAAATAATTATAAAGTTAAAGTCAACTTTCTGAATTATCTTCATCAATTCCTCATCAAATCTCAGTTATTCCTGGAGCAGTTCTCTACAGATTCGGTCTTTTTTCTTTAATTTTAATTTTTGTAATTTTTAATCCGGCTGAAACTTTTTTGGTGCCTTCGGTATGCCCAAAGAAGCCATTTTGCATCATTAGTTTGTTCATATAATTTTCCATACAAATTTGGCAGCTGTCCATACAAAAATGATGTATGAAAATTCAAAAATCTGTATCTTTTGATGGAATTTTTTGATCGATTTGGTGTCTTCGGCAAAGTTGTAGGTATGGATATGAACTACACTGAAAAAAATGATACACAGTAAAAAAAATTGATGATTTTTAGTTTCACTTTTTGTCACTAAAACTTGATTTGCAAAAAAACACTATTTTTTTATTTTTTATTTTTTGATATGTTTTAGAGGGCATCAAATGCCAACTTTTCAGAAATTTCCAGAATGGGCAAAAAATCTTTGACCGAGTTATAATTTTTTGAATCAATACAGATTTTTTTTCAAAAAATCGAAATATTGGTCGCAAAAATTTTTCAACTTGAGTTTTCGATGTAAAATCAAATTTGCAATCAAAAAGTACTGTAGTGAATTTTTGATAAAGTGCACCGTTTTCAAGTTAAATCCATTTCAAGGTAACTTTTTTGAAAATAATCGCAGTTTTTCATTTTTAAAATTCGTGCCCATGTTTGCCCACCCCCGATTTTTTTTGAAAAGCTGAGCAAATTCTCTATATTTTGCTTTATTGAACTTTGTTGATACGACACTTAGTTGCTGAGATATTGCCATGCAAAGGTTAAAAAACAGGAAAATTGATGTTTTCTAAGTCTCACCCAAACAACCCTCCATTTTCTATTGTCGATATCTCAGCAACTAATGGTCCGATTTAAAATATTAAAAAATGAAGCATTCGTAAAATTTTCCGATCTTTACGAAAAAAATATTTTCAAAAATTTTAAATCAAGACTAACATTTCAAACGTTTTCGAAAAGATCGGAAAATTTCACGAATGTTTCATATTTTAACATTGTAAATCGGACCATTAGTTGCTGAGATATCGACATTAGAAATAGGTGGGTTGTTAGGGTGAGACTTAGAAAACATCAATTTTCCTGTTTTTAAACCATTGCATGGCAATATCTCAGCAACTAAGGGTCGTATCAACAAAGTTCAAGAAAGCAAAATATAGAAAATTTTCTCAGCTTTTCAAAAAAATTTTTTTTCAGAGGTGGGCAAACATGGGCACTAATTTAAAATAATTAAAATATGCTACTATTTTCAAAAAAGTTACCTTAAAAAGGCTATAACTTTAATACGGTGCACTTTATCAACATTTCACTGAAGTATCTTTTGATTGCAAATTCAATTTTACATCGAAAAATGAAGTTGAAATTTTTTTGCGACCGATATTTCGATTTTTTGAAAAATTCTGTATTGGTTCACAAAATCGTAACTCGGTCAAAGATTTTTTGCCCATTCTAGAAATTTCTGAAAAGTTGACATTTGATGTCCTCTAAAACATATAAAAAAATAATAATAAAAATAGTGTTTTTTTTTGCAAATCAACTATTAGTGACAAAAAGCTGAATTAAAAATTACCATTTTTTTTACCGTGTATCATTTTTTTCAGTGTAGTCCTTATCCATACCTACAACTTTGCCCAAGACACCAAATCGATTAAAAAATTCCTTCAAAAGATACAGATTTTTGAATTTACATACATCATTTTTGTATGGACAGCTGCCAAATTTGTATGGGAAATTATATGAACGAACTAATGATGCAAAATGGCTTCTTTGGGCATACCGAAGGCACCAAAAAAGTTTCAGCCGGATTAAAAAATACAAAAAAAAAAATCGAATGACCGAAATCTTAGAGAATTGGTCCGTGATAAGAATTTAGACTCCCTAAATACATATTTTAATTTGTTTAAATATTATTTATAAATTTATAGACCACATTTCCTTTATGATGTTTTTTATCGACAACCAAAATTTAGAGAAAAGTTTAACACATATTAACATTTTCACCCTTTCCAACGTACAGCATTTCCCATACAATTATTAAGTCGAATTAATAAAGTTTAAACTCGATTTTCATCGATTTGGAACAAACTTGGAAGGAACATTCATATTTTGATGGTGAACAGAAGCCTCGAGTTTGATTGTGTACGATTTTGATGGTCTGATCGATATCGACCTCTGGAATTGTCTTCACCAAAGTAAATCTAAAATAAATGCATGTACAGAGTGGATTCGCTATTCCAAATGGATCTACATTTGAATGAGCTAATCCGAATTCACTAATAGGTCAACTGACAGCTGCCAAAAGCTTGAAACACGTGCTCGGAAATCGTTGAACAATGAGGTTCAAAAGTCAACATCAGTTTGATAACTGGGGTTGACGTTAGAGTGCTTTTTAGTTCAATTGAAAAAAAAAATACGCGGGACAAAATTAAAAATTTTGGACAAAAAAAATCTAATAAAAACATTAAAAAATAGATGGATTTTCCTAGAAAAAATGCATTTATTGTAGATCTTCCTTATTGGAGGTTAATCTTGGGATTCTTATGGATCAATTGCAATAAGATTTATAGACAGAGTTCCCAAATGAACCGGTTAGGCTAGGTTCACCAATAAAATTGGTTCGGCTTAAGCCTCCTTTTGTGGTTCAATCCTGGTTCAGTGAACCATGAACCATGGCTTAAGCCAGGCTAACCCGGCTAATGAAAACCATGACTATGCATAAGTGTTAGGGTGCACAATGATTCCGTGTAACAAATATAATGATGTAACATTGTTACACCGTAACATTGTTACACCGTAACATTGTTACACCGTAACATTGTTACACCGTGACATTGTTACACCGTAACATTGATACACCGTAACATTGTTACACCGTAACATTGTTACAACGTAACATTGTTACACCGTAACATTGTTACACCGTAACATTGTTACACCGTAACATTGTTACACCGTAACATTGTTACACCGTAACATTGTTACACCGTAACATTGTTACACCGTAACATTGTTACACTGTAACATTGTTACAACACTGTTACGGTGTAATACTGTTACGGTGTTACACCGTAACATTGTTACACTGTAACATTGTTACAGCACTGTTACGGTGTAACACTGTTACGGTGTTACACCGTTACATTGTTACACTGTAATATTGTTACAACACTGTTACGGTGTAACACCGTTACGGTGTAACACTGTTACGGTGTAACACTGTTACGGTGTAACACTGTTACGGTGTAACGCTGTTACGGTGTAACACTGTTACGGTGTAACAGTGTTACGCAGTAGTAGATTTAGGGTTGAACAGTATCATGGTGTAACAGAGCTCGCCGTTTAGCCTAACATTCTTTGATCAGATTCAAGCCTGGTTCAAGCCAATGGTTCATTTTGGCTAGCCTCGCCTGGTTTGAACCAAATGAACCATGGCTCACGGCGCTTGTTGAGCCTGAGCCGACGATGCTTGCCGACGTGTGGAGTGAACCTGAACCAGAAAAATGAACCTAGCCTAGCCGATGGCTTAGGCTAGTGGGAACACTGTTTATAGAAATTGGTTAGACATTAATAGAGCTTTTGTTACTCAATATTTCCCTGAAAATCTTTTTTGGCATTTCTTTCAACAAAAATTGAGCATTACGAATCCTTTTACGAGAATTCTGATAGATGTTTCTTTTTGTTTCACAAAAAATACCTTTTTTGGGATAAATACACCCAAAGTTAAAGAACGAGAGGATAGTCATCACGAAAATAAACGTGAGGAAAGTGCTATTTTGCGAGAGTAAAGACCTCTCGCGTGTTCATTTGTTCATTGGAACAGTTCATCCTATTGAGTGGCTTATATGGACAAAGACCGCCACTTAGTCACCGAACCATGGTGGCCCATATGGCAAAGGCACGGTTCAACAAGCTGAAGGTCTTGGGTTCGAGTCTCGGTACCGGTACTATTTTTTTGATAAATGAACTTTTTTTGAAAATGAACCCATGAGTAAAGTACTCTCGGTAATTTCGGGATTTATCCTCACCGTCCGCACACAGTACCATTTCACTACCGAATCGTGCTCTTTATCCTCTCGTATGCCGATGCCCAGTTCTGGGTGTTACTATAGTAAGACCTCAATTTCGATCCAATTGAATTAGATTTTTTTTGTACCGTTAAGAGGGGTGACATTGGATAATACAAAGTGTTTAGACTCTTCGTTTACACTTCGAAATTGGCCCAATTACCCCAAGACCGAATGTTTCTTGCTGACAATAATCAATTTCACGGGATTAGCAGTATAAAATTTGAAATAATTGTAAAATAATGTGGATTTCAGTTCATTATTGATAGATGAACATTTTCTCCAAGGTTCACAATGGACGAGTCCAAAAGAGCACTCAGTTGACGCAACAGAGTTTTTTTTGTTCAACAATAGTTCTAAGAATTACAAACATTTATTCCACCTTAGTTGGTCATCGAATCCAGCGATCGTTTAAGTATACACTCCCTTCGGCAAATCGAACCACTTTGCTCCTCAAAATCAATCAAACTCATATTGACAATTTCCTGGACAGTCTTCTCAGACCGGAGGAGTCGTCCAACCATCCTTTCCTCATCGAAGTTTCTGCCTGGTCACGGTTGTTCTCCTAGTTTGCGCTGCTGCGCCTTTTATGCTCACCTCGCCTTGTTCACGATGATCTAGATTTCGCGCCTGTCTCGATGTCTCTTCTCAGAATGCTCAGCCAGAATCATTCACTCTCTCTTCCTAAGATCTGTTCGGAGAAGACCGTCACCATCACCGTGCGCGCCTTGGTTCATTTTGCTTTCATGTGTGATTTCATATTTAAATCAGTTCACAACGAGACGCGCCCCGGTTCGGACGCGCTTTTTATCCGGAGGAGGACGGGACTGCAGCTACCAACTCGAAGATCCGATACTCAGATATACAGTTTGGCGAAACCTCTTCAGAGATCGCGTGAGGTCCCGAAACTTGATAGACACATTGTGTTGGCGGGATTTTTTTTTGAGCAACCAGTTTTATTTGGTGTGGTCAAGTCGCGACTTTGAATTATCTAGTTGCCAAACAGAGGAAATCTTTCCGTGAGTGATTAACTGAAGATTAGCAGTAGTTGGTAGTAACAGCAGGTCGTGGTGTGTGAACTGTTCAGCAAAGTGCGTAGATTTGGACCAAAAAAACTGCTACAAGTGCGTTACAGATTTATCGCGGGGGCAAACAACGAATTCATTCAACTTTTTTCTTGTGTTCCGTTGAACCGGCTTGTCTACCTTCTACCAGTGCAACGTGAGAGATTAAGTCGTGCTGCGTCAAGTGGGTTGTAGTGACCGGCCACCGTCAAGTCAAGTGGACCCAGGAATCCCGGCCATCCGAGGCAGAGTAGAATCACGATTTCAAGAGTTCGGTGAAGATGCGGATAATTAGTTATCCATATGACTAAGAACAGATTGCAGTTCAAGAGTGTGGCACGCGACCCTCGTGAGGAGTCGCCGGGGTTCAGTGGCAGTTCCAGGCAGGCAGCGTGTCGAGTGAATCTGGATGCCCAGAAGAACCAAGTGGACTCAAGAACATAAGTGAATTATTTTTTGAGCGAAAGAGCGTGTTAAACATCTGTGATTGGGTGCCGATCAAGTGGGGAGTCAGAAGGTAATGATTTATTCCTTTTTTTGCTTGATTTTATTTTAGATTACAATAAAATTGGGTTTATCTGTTTCGCATCTGTTTTGCCAACGAGGAAAATAAAAATAACGGATGGGTTCAACAATTTAAAGGTAAAAAAGATACAATTTTAAAACTCAAATATTTCGAAAAAGTGGAGGCCACAATCATGCCCAGGTTGCATTGGAAAAAGTAGACTTAAGTTTGGCAAAGCCATATAATAATAAGAAGAACTACAAACTCTTGAACTCTGATTGTAGTAATTGAAAAGGAGCAGTCCTTACTCTACATGTATAAATAAAGAATTGATTTTTTTTTTCAATTTTGCAAACTCTGCAAAAATGTTAGGGGTGTTTAACGGTAAACGCGAGATATTTGAAATTTCTTATTTCCAAGGGAAAATTCCAACAAATTTCGGACATTGTCAAACTACAAGTTTTACCATGTAATTTTTGCGATTTTTTGTTTTTTTTTTTTGTGGGGATGACAGTTATCAAATCGTCGCTAACATTTCAAATATTGCAATGCTCTACGTGATGGCTGTGTGCATGACGCTATTTGAAATGTATGCGGAGAAGTAAGTCAATTTATTTCATGTTTTGTTTCATTTATTCGTTAATTTATATCATTTTTTTCCTTGTGCTTTTTGTAAACATCAAACATGTTTCATTTCGTGAATTTCCTGCAATTCTTGAATGACGAAACGGCTTTCTTGTCATCGCCAAAAATAATTACTAAATACTGAAAAGTACTATCAGCATCCATTTGAGTTTGCCCTTACCATGACAAAAAAACTTGGAAAATCCTATTCATAGGGGAGTACCGAATATCTGTTCTTAGGGAAAATCATTTTTGCAATCGAAAATCATTTTTTTCATGAATGGTACCATTTTCAAGTTATAGCTACTTTCAGGTGTAAATTTTTGTTTTTAAATGCTTTTTGAGCTTAAAAAAAAATCTTGAAGAAAATCACCCCTGAACTTTTTTTAATAGCCAAGAAATTTTTAATGTTTTTTTGAAACTATGAAAATGAGGAAATAAGTTTCTGAGATACAGCCTCGCAAAGAAATTAAATCGATAAAAATGAATTTCTCTAAGTGTCACCTAATTAGCCTGTTACTTTCAACTGACGATATAGGTCCGATTTTCAATGTTTGAAATGAAACTTTTGAGAAATTTTCTGATTGCTTCTATAAATATAATTTCATTTTTTTTTAAATCATGCTTATCTTTTGAAAATGAAAAATAACTTTCCTTTTCTAATATTTTAGACCAAATTATACATATATTTTTTTAAATTATTGAAATGATCACAAAATTTCTCCATTATTTTTTAATATTTATGTCCGAAAAATAAGGGACAAAATAGCACTTTATGCAACAAGTTGTAAAAAGAAGATACGACGAGTGCTAAAAAATCACTTTTTGCAATTCCGTCGTGAAACTACTTACTTTTCCTTTCATTCTTGAACGACGAAATAGCCTACTTTTCTGTACCAAAAATAACAGAATCGAATAGCAACACTTTTCAAAATAAATGCTGAAAAGTAACACTTTTCAACATTTTTACATGTACATGTACAAAATACATGAAAATTTGACATAAAATTTCACTCAGTGTGTGTTTTTTGGAATTGCAAAAAATGTTGTATGGAACTCGTTGCAAAACTTGATTTTTTCAGCACTCTTCGTATTTATCCAACTCGGTGAACCTCGTTGGATAAATGTACGAAATCTACGACTGAAAAAATCCTCTTTTTGCAACTTGTTGCATAAACTACTAATTTGCAACGAGTTCCTTAAAACATTTTTTTTTGCTTTCCGAAAAACGCCTTTTTCATGAAGTTTTATGTCGAACATCCATTTATTAAATGAATTCACCGTTCAAAACAAAAAATATTGAAAAATGTTACTTTTCGATACTAGTGCTGAAAAGTTCATCTTTTCAGCATCCATTTTAGTGCTGAAAGGCAGAACTAGTATTGAAAGGTATTTATTTTCCGTTTTGTTATTTTTGGTTGAGAAAAGTCGGTCGTTTCGTCGCTCGAGAATGACAGGAAAAGTAAGTAGTTTGACGACGGAATTGCAAGATATTATTTTTTAATTAAAATTTAGCATGTTTGGATTTGTTTTTTTTATTAAATATTTTGAATTTATATGAATTTCCGGAAAAAACTTCAAGGCACGTGTTTCATTCAACTGTTGGTCAAATCAAATTTTATACTTTTTTATATTTTTTTTGTTGTCCCTCTCTCGACTCTGGTCATAGTTAAGAGACAAAAACTTCAAAAGATATTGGCAATGGCCTAACCTGGGTGATGAATTGTTTACATCTACAAAGTAGGAGGCTGTTCAAGCACAAGCAAATGAGCTGTTTTATAATCAGTAGTATGTGTTTAATTTTGCCTGGTTTTTGACATTTTTTGCTGGAAAATTGTGCGTGTTTTTAAGTTTTAATCGGTTAGAAGAGGTTTTTCTTTTGTACGGGTGACGAAGATAAATTCTCTGGCTGATTTTTGAATCTTGCAGCTCTTCCTAGTCCAGCGAAAAATCATCTCTAATTCTAGCGAAGCTGATCCAACAAACCGAGCAGATTTTCACTAAACCAGTAGGTTTTCAAACGGAATCTAACCATGAAGAAAGCTTCTGGTTGGATACAATCGCATCGACTCAGTAAATAATTTCCATTCATAATTATAAAAAATGACGATCTCGCCTTCAACTTTCTTAAGATTTTTTGACTTCACCTCCAGGTTCCAAAAGCCAAAAATTTTTTATTCTTGCAAAAAAAAAAACAACTTCTAATGATCGATAACAATACTCTCTACTTTTGGCGAACCGTAAATTGGTTCCACCGGCTCCGTGGCTTAGTGGTTACGGTTTCTGCCTCACAAGCAGAAGGTTCAGGGATCAAATCCCAGCCGGTACCTTTGAAATTTGGAATGAGGAATTTGAACTTTGAATATGAACAAAAACGAAAATGAATCAGGTGGGATTCGAACCCACACCTCCGGATTGGTGGTCTGGGACGCTAAGTAGTCGGCCATCAGAAGGTTTACACTGTAACAGTGAATTGATCCGTAGTGTTGAAACATGTTATCTTCTCATATTAAATACACCGAAAAAAAAATCATGGTAATATTACATCTGGGAAGGGGTACATCTTTTATGTCAGAAAAAAGGTGTAATTTTACCTCTGGAAGTGTGTAATATTTCCACTTTTCTGTAATGTGTAATGTGGTGTAATGTCAGTTTTTCAGTCTAAATTGAGGTAAAATTACATCATAAAAGAGGTAATATTGAACCTTTCAAAATTACAGCTTCCAAATTTACATTATTTTTTTCTGTGTACGCGCTGATCCCTGATTTGCCTGAAGGGATTGGAAGTCTAAATATAGAAATTGGACCGCAAGGAGCTCTGTCATTCTGAAACGGGTCGTTGGAAGCAGCGCGAGGGCTATCACCACCTAATACCCGGGACTGAGATAAGTTGTATCAGCATTCGGCATATACAAAGTCTGATACAAATTATACTTTCCCATAATTTCGCTACCGGTTAGCGGGTATTGGATTGGACCACACACACACACACCGTAAATTGGTTCCACTTTGACAGTTCAAAATTGAGGCCGTTTTGCGAACCACTATTCAGCACCCAGGGCCTAACTTATAAAAAGGTAACCTGTAGTATTTTTTAATGTCTTCAATTTATATTCCATTTTTTAGTTTTAATTGTAATAAAATGAATTTGAAGTTATTTTTTTTGTAAAGTGAATTGATAAATAAACTTACAACGTAAATGTGTTCAATATCCAAATTACATAAGTTACCTATCACCAAAATTTCAAAAAAATAGAAAAAAAGGATGTATGTTCTTTTGACTTTTGAGTGCATTGAAAATATAAGTAAATATATGAAATATAAAATATAAACTAATATTTATGGTCCATAACCTTCTTTTTTAGAAGTAAACAGAATAATCTGACAAACTTCAGCTACTTACCTTGGTGACCCTGACGTTTAAAGCGAAAAAAGTACCTGCATAACCTTATCTCAAATTCTCGTTTTGTAAATACAATTTTCACTCTTTATCGCGCGTAGATCTACAAATATTTGTACTCGCGTTCACAACTGGAAGTTTAAAGCCGCGTAGGTGGCCTTTACTTTACTGCTTACTCACTCAGTATAGCTCCACAAACTGCATCCGCAGCAGCATCCCGCGAAAGGTTAACGGTTCAATAATGTGTGTCCGATAGTTAGTGCCAATCGGTCGTAAGTCAGCCCCCGTTAAGTGGGTTGGGTGTGTGCCATCTGTCTGATTAAGAAGATTTCAAGATTTTTTCATTCTTCGTCGTTGAAGTGTTAATGAATTTGCGATTATTCTGTCTGGTAATGTACGAACGAAAGGGTAGTTCTCTGGTGGCCACCTAACGCGATTACAGACATTTTTAATTGCCCATTAAAAATAATTTATTGGGCCTCTTGAATGGCGGAACAGATATGCGAAAAATCGTGATTGTGTTTTTTTGTTGATGACGTCGATAATTGCGAATTTAGGAAATTGACTCATGTTACATATTTATAGCATTTTATTCTATATTTTCTTATTTTTTCCAGCATATCTAACCTCACGATGGTGAAACTCAGCTGTCTGATCGTTCTTCTCGCGCTCAGCCTGGACGTCTCGCACAGTTGGAAGTTTGACAGACGTAAGTTAGCACTAATACTGCACTATTCAAGTTAATCGGGCCACCGGAATTCCAAATCGGATTATTTTTAAACTCTGTCAAATATTTGTCACCCCTTCCACTAACAAATCGCCTCATTAATTCTCCAGGCCATGTCTTTTGGCGCGTGTTTGACACGATCCACTTTCCCTCGTATTAGAACTACAAATTCAAAATTAATGATCACTTACACGATGGAACTTGGCTTAGGCCGGCCGGCAAGCGGCTCAACTGGTGACAGAATGCGATCAAAGGGGGGAAACATATCTACGCGAGCGTGTGTGGGAAAATATGTGTCTAACAAATCGTGTTTCATCTGGCTATTAATTTTCCATTAGAAAATGCGGGAAAAGTCACTCCTCTTTAATCGTTTGAATGCGCCAAGTGGCCCGGTGCGAGATGACGGCAATATGGGTGGTATAATTTCGCGAGGAATGTGGTCATCAAATGGAATTTTCGAGACATAAATGTGTGTTTTTTTAAATACAGTTTTTTTTTATTCAGGCTACAACAAACCGTAAAAACAAGTTTTAAGTTTATTTGAATTAAGTCATCAAATCCCGAATCTATCACCTATATCGTATGGATCAACCGTCGCTTCCCGATTTTCGATTCCACTCCTTCAAGCAAATCACATAAACTTGACCGAGATGTTAACGATCATTATCTGTGCTATGTTCTTCTTCCCCGCGGCCACATGGTGAACATCATCAACATCAACAACATGAACCGGCAACCACCCCGGCAGTGCCCAGACTGTATGGAGACAAGCTGCCGACGAAAGTGATATCACCGCGGACGCGCAAGGTTCAGCGCCGGATCGTCGTGCTGCATGACTTTTTCCGCACCAAAGTGGTCCCACCGGCTGCCAACATGCTTAGTATGGTGAGTAGGGTTGTGAGAGCGAATAAAAAAAAGTTGGGGAGAGAGAATCTTTGGATGGGAAGTGCATTCTTTGGACTTGAAAACTAATATATCTATTTAATTTAAGCTTTTCATGAGATTTTTTATTTTTAAGCAACGCTCGAGTCTCGAGAATTTGATCGTAAATATATTTAAAAAAGCACAATACTAAATTATTTTCTTTAGCCATAATGTTAAATCTGTGCAATTATTTAAAATTTGAAAAAAATATAATCATGACATTGTAACATCATATATTAAATTATAACTTTTGGCAAATTCGCAAACGATTTTACTTTGAATTGAATGTTATCGCAAACATATTTTAGCAAAGCTCAAAATATTTTTTTTTCAATCAATTATTGAAACAAAGGGTGGTGGTGGTTAATTTATTTCAAGCAGCTTTAACATGTTTGTCATTCGCTGCCTATTGAAACAAAGGAGTTGAGTATAAAATTATTAGCCTCCTTATATTTTTTAATCTAAAAGTAAAAAACATTACTTACCCTTATTTACTAGTTGTTGTTGCCCAAATATCACTTTGAAGCATGTCTATTTCGTTCCAAAATATTGTACAACGATTAAAATTGTTCAAAATACCTAAGACTTATTGAAACAATTGAATTTTTAAGAACTGATTAAAATCAGACATAGAAAAAGAAAAAAAAAGAAATTTTCTTAGGGTCTGAGACACCTGATTAAATAATCTTCGTTATTGGATATGGATTAACTAATTTGTTTTTATTTTATAAAATATTCAGAAGTAACTGATTTTATTTATTCGGCAAATAAGCCAGGTACACATATTTTAAAAGTTTTTGACACCCACAAACATTTTTTTTCTCAAAAAACTTCAAAATTTCAATGGAAATTCAAGTGCACTCAGCTGAAATTAATTTAAAATTCATTCCGCTGCGTTGAGAATCATTTTTAAAATAGTTGGGTTTATTTTAATTTACACATTGAACACCTTTTTGCTTGTTTTCGTCAAATCTTACCTTTTCTGAAAACTAATGATTGCAAAACAACTAGTGTAAAAAGCATATTAACAATCTTTGTTTTATTCAAATGTTGAAACTATGGCTTTTTATTTAAGCACGGTCGTACCACGAACCACGGTCGGAGCCAAGGGACAAAAACATTTTTTTTAATATTTGCATCGGCCTAAGCATGATTTTGTAAAAAATCAATTCCCAGGCAAGTAACAATCTTTTTTCAACGATATCGCAATTTTTTTAAGTTTCATTATTTGTGGTTTGGTTGAGCGTTTTAGCAGAATGAATTACTGTGAATACATACAGACGAGTTGTTCCTTTTAATTCCGCTATATATTTTTAATATCTTGACAGATACGTTTTTCGTCTACTACTTGCAGACTTCATCAGTGTTCTGTTCTCGACTCAAAGTCGTATCAGTCAAGATATTAAAAATATATAGCGGAATTAAAGGAAAAACTCGTCTCTTTGTATTCACAGTTCATTATTTGAATTATTTGAATGAAACTTTGTCCTTGCATTCCCTATGTCAAATCAGGTAATTTTGCATCTGTAGACGCAAATAAAAGATGATTAGTTGGAATTTTAGAGAAAACTACTTTTGAGTGTCAAAAATCAAGCATAGCATTTAAAAAGGTCCTTTTTGACGGTGTCTTTTTATCGGATTCTTTGGACAATTATACATAACATACTCAATATAGTTTTCTAATGGTACAGGATTCCGAGATATGTTTTTTAAAATAAAATCTGGGTTTTTAGCGTGTTTTTTTTGCGATTATTCCTTCTCTGCATACGACTTTAGGACCCTATTCAGGAATAAATTTTTATGCAGTCTGAAAAAAGTTTATCAATTTTTTCTAGTGACCAGCGATGGAATAATCATCATCAAAAGAAAATCATTGGATGTTCATCAAGAGAAAAAATCCGAAGGGAGCATGCTCTCCTCTCTCGCGCACGAAAGATCGGTAAAAGGAATTTAGAAAAATCATCATCTAGATTATTCGGCGGAATATCTTTTTCATTACTACACTTTCAGATGTAACGTCACACGTCGAAAAATGACCTGTCACATTTTGTAGATGGGCAATTTGTGTAAATAAAGTGAAATAAAAAGTTTTTAGTGGTGCTGACAAGAAAATTCACAAAAAAATCATCAGCGGATTGATTTTTGTTGGAGAATTTCGGGAGCGATTTTCTCTTGCGTGATTCGCCTCCTCTCTCTTTCGCGGGTGAAAAAAGTTCGCAAGCGAAATTGATTATTTTGCGATTATTCCATACCTGCTAGTGACTGTATGACACCAAGGATCTGACACGCATGCAATTTTCTGAAGTCACCGCCAGAGGAGCTGTCAATATTGTTTACGTTTGGTTTTTGAAAAGGTCGTATAAAACACATACATAATTATTTTTTCAAATTATTTTTTTGTATGTTTTCACCTCGAGGTTTTTACTATCTTTTGCATAATATTTGAGATAATTACAAGTGATACTTAAATTTGTCCACATTTAACAATTATAATATAAAATTTTTACAAAGTTTTTGTGACCAAACGGTTTGTTTCGTCCACGCTTTCACCAGGTTCAACCAGTATGTCCCGGGGTTTTCTCATTAAAAACGGGAAGGTAGACCACAATGCTAATTAGCTAGATAGGGAAACTAAGGTAGATCAACCCGAAAACGTCCAAATAAAGCCCAAAAATCAACCAATAACCCAAAACAATTAAATATCTGAGCTAGATCTTGCAGAAAGTCGGCACAACGGTCATATCAAACACACAACACACATTTAGGTATTGTACGCAGCCAAAACAACATTACACGCCTCACTATGCCCACCCTGCCACTGAACTGCAAATTGTGCGTTCTTTGCGAAGAACGCAAGGCACGGCTAAGTGCTGAGAGGAGGTCGAGGCTTCCTGGAGGACCTTCTCAGCTAGACTCGTCCACTTGTACGAGAGCCACAAACCGAACAACACCTGGAAGTTCGATCAGCGAAAAGTTTACTTATAACCCGCGACCGCGTGGCCGATTAAGCCAAGTCTTGCCTAGTTGGCAATCGATTCGCCGTACGAGTTTTGTAAGTGATCTACCGTCACCTGATCACCGAGGCTGGGCAGCCTGTGCAGCCGTCACCATCTGCACGAACCGGACCGAAGGTGTCTACCGGTGTTGCGCTACGCGTGCGGTCCGTCAACACACCGCCCCCATTGTGCCCGGTACACCCGGTCGAAGCGAAGCAGGTCCACGAGCGACCCAGGCCAGATTCCGGACGGGAACTGTGCGCAGACGAGCGAGTTGGAGCAGAGCGGTTGAGAAGACCGCGAGGAGATTCGGAGAACTATACTCCGGCGCGAGAAACCACGTGTCCCCGAGGGACACGGACACTGCGCCGGATCGAGGAAGCAGCGCCGGCGATCGAGACCGCTGCCAGCAAGCAGGGTGCAGCAGTTCAACCACCGGGCCCGTACACACCACACACACAAGGTTAGTTGGTTAGGTTGTTAGGAGTAGGGAATTAGGGTCTTGAGGGCTGAATAAACGTGCCGCATTAAGGAGAGCAAACATGGTCTTTTCCTTCCCCTATTGAGCCGATCTTGGGATATTTCTGGGAGTCCTTGCGACTGAGCGGGCGTAACTGACCGTAAGTTACATTTTACTTGACCATTCAAGCAATATACAAGGCAATATATCACAATACACTAAACTAATAATGAAATAAATTCAATTCCTTGAAACTACATAAATTACGTTTAATTCTTCCTGACCGTTTGTTTAAAATAAATTGCGTTATTAAAATACCTACTCACTAAATTTCTGTCGAAAATGTTTTAAACTAGTTTTAATTGACCATCAAAAAGGTGATATGCCAACATAAGGTGCTCGATGACATTAAATGCTGATCCCCAAGTTTCAGTCCGAGATTAAATGTAAATCTTTTTATAAAAAAATTAACTAAAAAAAGTTTTAATTTTTGTTAATTATGACCGATGCCCTTACGACTTTTTCAAACGCTACGCGCCAAAAACTTGGTTCGATCTTGGTTCGATTTTGACTTCACTCGCCTTGTATGTGGATGACAGTCGTGACATAGCCGTGTATGACACAGACAATTTAATTGCAAGAAATTAGGGTTTAAAATTTTGTTTTGAATTCGTTTAAGAATAATAAAAAATATTATACTGGTTTTCCCCAAAGAATCAAATAATTGTGTGTTAATTGTTTCAAATATTTGATCAAATATGGGTTTTACGAATTCCAACGAATGTTAAGAAGCTGCTTTTTTTCTGGTGTCATCTAGTATCCTTGGGAACGAACTTGATTTTCAATAAATGTGATTCGAAGTTTTTTTTTTTCAACTTTTATTTATTAAAGGGTTAAAATGGATGAATTTAAACATTTTTGTGCACGTTTCTATAGTGAAATTGTCTCAGGAACACGAATATGATGAAATTATCACCGGAAGGGGTCCCAAAAATTTATAACTTAAAAATTCACTAAAATTAAAAGTGTCTATTTAATATGTTAAACTGCCTTACCCAAAGCGTTCTCAGTCTAAGATGGTTGTCCCAGATGTCACAAGCTGCAGGATGAACCGAGTTGATATCTGGATGGAACACTTTTTTATTTAAGTTTAAAAAATATGCTATTTTTTCACGAAAATGCCAATAACTTCCTTTAGATTTAACCAAATGGGATGCTTCTCCCTGCATTTTGTTGCATTTTTTAAGCTCTTTTCAGATACATTTTGAATTTTGAAATTAAATTGAATTTTGCCTAAGTTAAAGCCATTTTAAGATTTTTGACGTTTTTGAACCTTCAAACTTTGTGTCCCGATTTGCCCCACTTCCAGTTGACCTACAGTGCTCATATTTTGGCCAGAAGCTAGTTTTATATGTACAAACAACCCCTGAAAATTTCAGGCAGATTGGTGAGGTCCAAACGACGTCCCATACAAAGCGATATGCCCTGTTCGTGAACTCGCTATTAAGTGTATCCTTTTTACAAGCCCATCGGAGTAAGCGGGATACACTCAATGTTTACATTTGTTATAGGACCTAATTAAAAAAAGTCTAGATATGTTTTTTGAAAAAATGGGGAAAAACAACTGTACGAATGGCAGGAAAAAAATGAAGAGAGCGTTTAATTAGATTTTATCTTCATAAATTTTTCGTTATATTTTTGTTAGTAGCCTAACTGGAACTATGCATTGTTTTGAGATACATTTTGCTTGAAAAATAGGCAATACAATGCATTAAATTTGAAACTTTGAGCTCAAAATGACAATTGATTGGTTACTGTTTGAATTTTTATAAGTAATTAATGTCAAGCTATCACAGGTATCACTTCCTTAATAAAGTCTCCCTAATATCTTTTAGCTAAGCCATATAGTTATGGGATTAAGTATATTTTTTCCCGCATGAACTTGTCATTTCCATCGCTCGAAACGATCCGGTGGTGACCAAATTTATAGCGCGCGAATTCGCGAAATCTTCTTCTTCATGTATACGGCACATCTTGAGTTCGAGTCGCGCTTCAAAGAAGGAGTGGGCTGATAAACGACTGTTTGGATGACCTGAATATCGCGCGGCCAAACTATAAAGCAACACAGCAGGATCAGAAGCAGCTGTTTGTTTTAGAGAGGGAAAGATTCGCAGCTTTGCGTGATATCTCCGGTCACACCTTCCATTTGGGAGCTTTGATTCGGTGACCCGCGGGATGACCGCGGAGTGCAGGTTTTTTGAACTGGAAGGCGTGCGCTAAATCACCACAGGCGTTGACATTCACTACCAGTCATGGGAAATGGTCGACTAGTGACCATTTTTGGGGGTGCGGTCGACACCCTGCTGTGAGCATATGGTTGAAAAGAAGCTCAAATTGGCTCATTATAAAGTCCGAATGCAGCAGCGGCGGTTCCCGCGTGACAGGACGACAGGATTCATTTGCTTGCCATGTTCATACATTTTATTGACCTCCTCCATGGGAGATGCCCAGAACCGATCGATCGCGCTTTATGAATGAACAAACTTGAATGAGTTCCTGGGCAAACGGTTGTGCGAAAAAAAGGAGCGTGGGAGTTGTTGCCCCATTTGGTTGAGGGTTCCTTTTATGGAATACACGATAATTGATGCAAAGTTTTTTGTTTGCAAATTTTAAGGTGACAAATCGATTGGCTTAGGTGTTATTCGAACTTTTTTTTCGTTGTTTTGCACTATAAATTGTCACTATCGGATTTGCATTCAAATTATGTTCCTGTTTGTGACAGAAGTTTGGTGATTTGTGGAGGTTAGGTTTGGCGTTTTTTGTCGCTAATTGGGCAGGTTTATAATTGCCTTTTAATAAACCTGTCTCAATAAGTTTAGTGAAGTCACCTTTACTGATATTTATTTTCGCAAATAAAAGTAGTGGTTTTAATTAAGCCCGTAAACAATTTTTTTTCCAATAGATTCAATTTAAACCATATGCATCTAGGTATGTACAAGAAATTAAGAATAATAAATAAAAAAAAATTAAATTACTGAAAAAGTACGCTATACTGTTAAATCCCAATCAATAAATTCATGGTCGGTTTAGATATTTTGTCAGTAGCATTGCTGTTTTTCTTAATAATAGTACTTCGAAAAACAACCCATAAATAAACACATCATATATCACGTGTGTAGGGTAGAGTAGTCATCAATGAGACACGGGGGACAATGATAAAATGGCTCTCACAAGTCGTAGTTTCAACCAATCAGGCTCATATTTGGGGGAAAGGTGCAGTGTTACGTTCCTCACGCGCTCGTGAGCGCTCACTTTCGCTCATCCGTGAGGAGGAGCGCTACGCGAGCTAGCTCACGTTTGCCCGCACTCACGTTTGCTCCGATTTTTTCAGCTCACGTTTGCTCCACGCTCGCGCTCGCGCTCATATTTCGCTCACGGAGCGCTCATTTTGGACGTGTCGCTAATCATCTAACGTTTTTGAGAAAGTTTTTTTTCAATTCTAGATTGATTTTTTTGCGTCAGGTGCAGTAGGGCTGTGGAAATATGACTTTGTGAACAAATTTCATGATATATGAATTGGAATAGCTTAATTTCATCAATCATGTTTTTAAATAAATGGTTGGATTTGCAAGGGTCAAATAATTTTTTAGACATACAGTCGAATGTATAAATATTTTAGAATTCAAAGGCCTTATTGTAGCAGAGGGGTGGAAGGGTATAGACGCCTAAATAAAAGGGCCTGTAAACCTTAGAAAAACTTACAAAACAATGAATTGATTCAAGAGGATTTATGCTTTGGTAAGCTCGATTCAAGGTAATTGTTTGATTAAAATATAACATTAAACTGTTTTTATGTACCTAATCAGCTACCATTAAAAAAAAGTTATTCAGTTTATTCAATTTTCAGTGATTCAGTGATTAGAAACGGCTAATAATTTTTATAAGGTTAGTGTTTATTTGGCAAACATTTTAGAAATTAGGGTAACATTTTTGAAACAGTTCTATTTTAAATATATGCTTCAAAATTCCTAAGGGTTGAAATAACCCTTTTGACTCAAATCAAATAAATTGTCAATATTTTTCACCACGAAAAGGTTGGCTCTTCTTCCAACAAGTGGATTTTATTCAACACTTTCGCAACCAAACCTCTGAAAATATTCAATTACAAGTTATATATGATTTTTTGAACAAGGATGATTGTAACTGTTTAAAAGATTATTTAAAAATAAATAAAATATACATAAATTGTCAATATTTTTGTACATAACAACAATACAATATGGTCCAATATGGATTTGATTTGTGAACAAACAGTGCATATCTACGTCAATGAATGTTTACTTTATGAAATTAGTTTTTGGTTCCTTGTTCGAAAAATGTCTAGATTTTATATAGAACGTAAATTTCGGTTCGCTGATCAAATCCATTTCACTGCCTACTTTTGTTTGTTCGACCACTTTCTTGTTTGTTTTTGCTGCCTGTGCTGAGATAGTTCTAGAAACTTCGTTTCAAACAGGCAGATGCTTCAACAGGAAAAAACAACTAGGTACCTAGGGGAAATTCTCGTATGTTTGGCAGGTTAAGCACTCGCTCCTAACTCCATCCAATTTGCTGATTTTCACTATTTAAACAACTAATTTTGCAAAACTTTTGATAAAAACTTGCTTGCTCACTACTTATTGAGCTATTTATCACTCGATTTCAGTTGAAAACGCTTTTAATAAGCTTTAATTGAATGTCAAAGTTCTGACCTGCCAACATTAGAGGCACGCTGGAATTAGATGCTGTTCCCCTACTTTGGCTCACCAGCTCACGTGAGTGCAAAATGCTCCGGTGAGCGTGAGCGAGCACGAGCTACTTGATAAAAACTCACGCTCCAGCTGGAGCGAGCAAGCCTTCCGTGAGCGCTCGCTCATTCGCAACCCTGGAAAGGTGTGTCTACTGGATACACGTCTACCATAATAGTGGGGTGTAAATGTAAATTATGGACAAAAAATACTTTTTCTCTCGTAGGCTGCCATTTACACCAAAACTAATATTTCTTCAAATTTCTTTCAACGTTCTATAGGGATTGAGTTGGGCTACAATGTCCTTTAATTAGGTTTGGCCAAAATTTAGAATAAACCCAGAATCCAGGGCTATCTCATTGTTCCCCACTCATTTCAGCCCATGGGTAACAATGAGACACTTTGATTTTTCTTCAATAAACTTTTCAAAATCGATGGAAATCTTTCAAAACATGAATTAAAAGTGGTTTTTTGCATATTTATAGAGTTTAAACTTCATTTAACCAAAAATACAAAGTTATTTGGTATTAATATATGGATTTTACAAAATTTAATTACTTTTTAGTGTAACTTTTGTTATTACAAGTTTCATGCTGGCAAAATTGCTCTAAAATGTTCAAGGCAATTCACCTGCAATGGAACAATACAAAACATGATGTTTTGCTAGAAAAATGTTGATTTTCGTAGAGTGTCTCATTGTTCCCCAGCTGTCTCATTGTTCCTGCCAAGTGTGTCAACAATGAGACAGTTGAATAACTCTGGCTGTAGATGTCGGATCGAACACATTAAAAGAAAGATAATGCAACTAAAAGCTTATTAAAACATGCTGATGAAAAAAATAGAAAAGTCGTTGAAAGTTGAAAACCAAAAGTGTCTCATTGATGACTACCCTACACAGAAAAAAATAATGTAAATTTGGAAGCTGTAATTTTGGAAGGTTGAATATTACCTCTTTTATGATGTAATTTTACCTCAATTTAGACATTACACCAGAAAAGTGGTAAAATTACACATTTCCAGAGGTAAAATTACACCTTTTTTCTGACATAAAAGATGTACCCCTTTCCAGATGTAATATTACCATGATTTTTTTCTGTGTACCCTATCTCATGATGATAAAAATTACGTAAAATTTGTAATGACCCAGGCAATATTTTATTTTTGATTATGGACCGAATTAACCTAAAATTGGCACATATGCCTAATTCGCCTAAGAAATCGAGCCAAGGGATGTCCCTAAAATAATTTTTGTTGACATCCTTATGCACACTTATTTCGCCTTATTCTGCATTTAACGATACAATTTAATTCCTTCTATAAAGCTTTATTGATACTGAAAAAGAATGAACAAATAGTTTCAAAACATCAATCTAATCTAATCTAATCTAATCAGACCCTAGCGCAGCCAATCTTTCGAAGGGATCCTTGAGAGTGCCTTAGATTAGATTACGTCTAGAACTTTTCTTGTCATTCATTAACATTTGTAATGCGCCATTGTATTAGATGCATTGAAACATCACAAGCGTTAAAGCGACCAGCCCTACTGCGTTAAGTCGTTTTTTCAATAAATTCAAGCTAGTTTCATGTTCTTTCAAAATGTGCAGTTTTCGAAAATGAAATGTTTTTTTTTGTTTTTTTGATAGTTATATTATAATTTTATGAAAATTGAGTTATTTTTTTTAAAAGGGCAGCTTTTAAAAAATGAGTTAAATTTAATGTTTTTTCAGCTAATTTTATGAAAATTGTGTTTTTTTTTCAACTAGGCAGCTTTATGAAAATTGAGTTAAATTAATTGTTTTTAAACTGGGCACCTTCTAAACATATATTTGCGAGGTTTTGCGTTGATTCGAGTTTTTCATAACATTATATAAATTAGTTTTTGGGATTTTTTGCATATTTTTGAGCAAGTTCTATTACTTTAAAAAATAATCGAGTTTCAAATATAACTTTTATGAAAGTTAATTGACATCGAAAAAAACATATTCGTTAAAAAAATATTGATCTAGATTCCTGTCTATAATTGATAACAAAACTGTATATTTTTCGTGAGGTTTTGCATTCCTGTAAATATGAGCAGGTAATGAAACATCGTATTTAAAATGCTTCAAGTATTTGTAAATTTTTGCAAGTGAAGAAAAAACGTAATATTGTGAATTTTTTTTATCTTACTTCAAATTTTATATTTAAAATCAGTTGCTTTCCAGATAGCCAGAAATTTGTGAGATTTGTTTTTTGCTAAAAATAAAAAAATAAAGAATTAAAAAAAAAACTTTTTATATTTGGGTGAATATTGGAGACATGCTTCTATCAACATGAATTCCGAAACGTAACAATTCAGTGTTTTTAATTCAATAAATTTTTTTTTTCTTCAGATCATTCTTAAGATTAGATTTTTAGATAGTTTCATAGGCAAGTTGTATCTCTTCTAACATTTTCTCTTCCAGCTTTAGATAATAGCGTCTGATTTAATATTCTATGAAGAGATATACGATAAAATCGTAACTCAATTATCAATCATTTCTGTATGAGTAGTCTTATGATAATTCCCCCCCTCATCGATAAGCTCATCCACCTTTTAACAAGTTTTCATCGATCAAACAGGTTGCCTCCCTAACGTCTCACACTGTGTATAGTAGAGGCGTGAACCGCCCAATTCTTATGCTAATCAGGAACAATTTTTTCTGTTTAAAAACCCGCTCGCGGGAAGAGTTCCCATAAAATATCATTTTACGTGTCCAGCCAACACATGAACCTACTCGCGATAGACGTTTTAATCTCATCTACGATCATCGTTCGAACATGCGTTTCGAGAGTTTCGGCTCATTAGCATGAGCCCGAGCGTGAGCGCAAGCGCTTTGTGGTTATGTTCTACAAACGAAGTTCTAACAGTTTTTTTTCTTGGGGTGGGTTTCAGAAGTGGCACCACGGAGCGGCCAGGTCGGCGCAAAAGTGGGCGGACCAGTGTCGACTGTTGACCCACGATAGCCCAAAGGGACGCTGGATAGACAACTATGGCGCTTGCGGGCAGAACATCTTCGTCTCGACCCATAAGGTGCCCTGGTGAGTTTCAAGCCTTTGATCGTGGTTTTTAGTAGGATGTCGTATCAATTTGTCGGAATTAGAATACAACCGGCTCCATTAAGATATTTGCGTGTTGAAACGGCTTTGAAGTTGGCGCACAATGAAGGCAGTAGCTGGTTTCTAAATGCCAATTTCATCAAACCGATTCGTGGTAAATTATTACGACATCTGAGTTGTGATCTAATCTGGCGTTTGGCGATTAGCCAAGTGGTTTGCGGAATAGTTTGTTCTTTGATGACGCCTTAACCGCGTCGACTTCATCGTCGATCAAAGTCAAACATTTCGCAGAAATCTACATAACCAGGTTTTTGAATCGATTTCAATTTGTACCACGCAAAATAGATCAAAATAGTTAATTGGCCACCCAACACGCGTTCGTGGAATTCTACACTGAGAGAAATCTTCTCAGCGTAAGCTGAACTAACAATTTAAAAACGTGTTTTTGAAATCAAAACTACCTCCGTGCACCTTCTAGGAAAAAAAAACTTTAAAGAAAATCTCTCATTATTCCTTGCAGGTTGTTCGCGTTGCGCACGTGGTTCCTGGAGCGGCAGAACTTTACCTACGCGTCGCCCAAGAATGACCTGGTGGCGGTGGGCCACTACACCCAGATGGTCTGGGCTGCAACGCACAAGGTGGGCTGCGGGCTGGCCAAGTGTGCCCGCGGTGGCCCCCGGGGCAAGCCGTACTTTAATTACGTGTGCAACTACTGCCCGATGTGAGTACAGCTGTTAGGCGTGATTTAATTTTTGTCGAACTTATTTTCGTTTTCACTCATTTGCAGCGGAAATCACGAGGACAAACTTGGCCTACCATATCGACGGGGCAAACCGTGCAGTTCGTGTCACCAGCATTGCCATTCGAAGAAAATAAAGTAAGTTTTTTCCCCTAAATTTCCTAAAAGTCCAGCACAAATCGATAATTCCTTCCAGATTGTGCACGAACACCTGCAGCTCGGCCGACCTGTGGGCCAACTGCAAGGAGCTTTACAAGACGTGGCCCGGCTGGCTGTGCAACACGGTTACGCTGGAGGGCCTCGAGCGGCAGCGGAACTGTCTGGCCACATGTACCTGCCAGGGCAAGATCCACGACTGAAGTTTCTAGAAACCGGAAGCGTGTGTTGTGCCATATGATTAGTTTGTTTGAGAAAATTGATGTATTTTAAGTGTCGAAGGTTTTAGTCTGTAAGATATTAGTCATACCGTGGAAGATTTCTTTTTAAATATTTTTTGGTTTGTTAGGAAGCACAGTCGAATAAAATCTTCTTTGTGATTGAACAATAGAGGAGTTTTTTTGTAAGGATCACTGTACCAAGAGTTTACTGCCGGGGGCCTTCGTCAAGATGCATATCTAATTCCGAAATCACAGACAAAACAAAAATATCGCGAAAGCAACAACAAATGACATTCAATTTATGCTCAACGTCACGTGACTGGAATAGTGGTCACTGCTGTTGCTGGTCACCTTCATTCATAATACCACCAAATCATTAATTGAGCGTGTAACTCAGGGCAGTCATCGTCGTTTAGCTCTAGCATTTGGCTACATTGTTGTGCTAATCTGTGTGGGTTAGTGTGTCCCAAAAATTATAATGTTGCGGAAATCTTTAGGGTTGACCCAAAATTTCCTCTCGAAAATTGCCTCGAAAAATTAACAGGCAAAAAAAATGTTGCCAAAAATTTTAATTTATTTTCAAAAAGCTTGTTCAATTGGTTGTAAACTATTAAGGAAACACTGAATAACATTTTGTTTTTGAATCTATAGAAAAAGCATTATTTAGTCTTTATAAATTTTAAATTTTAGGACCCCACATCAAACATTGACGCAACACCTTGAAAAAAAAGCGATATATTCATGAATTTATTGATATTTTTTTAAATATAGGGTCGACCTCGGCCAGAGCCAAGGGTCAAAAAGTTACATTACAATGTTGTACCAGCCTAATGTATCTATCTATCTGATTATTTTATCAGATTTTTTAGATTTAGAGAATAAATCTAATTTAAAATAGAGTTGTATTGTAAATTAGAGCTGATAATATGTTGATATAATAACAATGTTCTACAAAGTTGTAGAGCAGACAATTACAAAAAAATGATGTTTAAACATTGGGAGTTTGCTTGTAACCAGCACAGTTTTTTTGTGAATTGTCTGCTTTTATTCTACAACTTTGTAGAACATTGTTACACTCTCAATAATTAACCTGTAAATTTGAAAACACGAATTTTTAGAATGACAAAAAAATTGTAAACGAAACTTTTAAATTATTAATTTATTACATTTCCCATAAGATGACATATCCCAATTTTTTACGGCCAAGTAACGAAAAATGGCCGAAACTATTTTTCTATTTTTATCGATCAAGAACACATTTTTTTAACCTGAGTACGCCATCAAACCACCACCAATTTTTCATTTTTTTTTAAATGCTGAGAAACAAATTTTGGAATATGCTGTGTGAGTTGGCGGAGAATTCCATATATAATTTATAATTATAATTTTTCCAAACGCAAAGATTTGTCAATAATCATTTAGGGGGTTTCTAGTGTTTTAAAAACATTTGGCTTAATTATTCACCGATATTGCAAATAATAAAAATTATAATTTTCGAAGAAATTCTGTGAAATTTAAGCATAAGCATAAGCATAAGCATAGGTGCCCACCCGCAGTTGCTACTCCGTTATTGACCAGGACCTCCAGAAGTTACATCCACGAGCCGTGGAAGATAAGTGGGAGCTATCTTTCCTCGCTTCGCAACTTCTCAAAGGCCCCTATCATGCTGATCAATACCGGCGCCGGCCACGACCAGTGGTAGGGTCACGGGGAAGTGGATGGGAATGTTAGTCCGATACTTGAGTGATAGAGACCGCCCAATCGACTGCATCTCCGACAAAGTATCACATGAGTTTTGAGGGGGTTAGTAGAAGGGTATGAGGTCAGGATTCACGAGTGGCTGTGATGTGACCATGAGCATTTTGTTTATCGGTTGAAAATTTTAAATCTTAGGCAGCCGGCTGCGGAAAGATAGATAATTGATTATTTAAAAAGTTTTTTTTATCGAACGCGTGCCAGCCGAGCAGTAGTGCTATGGGCTAGACTAATCAGTATATTTTTACGGTTTTTACAATTTAGATAACGCGAGCAAATTTCAAAAATAGTAAATAAATAAGGCTTTACTCTTCATAAAACCGATAGTTTGATGAGTTAATACTAAAACTGCCAGTTGGAATAAATTTGTACGATCATTTACGACGAAAATTATCGCGAAAAAACAGGACTGCGCGTTCCCAGAAGCACTGCACTGCCGCTCTAATCGTGTCCGTCCCATATGTAAAAACAGCAAGCCGAGAAAAACGCGTGTCAAAGTTGTCCCGCCCATAAGATTACGTGTTAGAATTTCACGAAAAAGTGGATTTTTTCCGGCTTTCTACAACAAAGTACTACATTTTATTGGTTTTTCTGATAGTTTACATGATTTTGAACCAAACTGCATCATTACCTCAATATTGACGAAATTACATATGGGACGGACTAGCTTCGAGCGGCAGTGCACATTATTCAATTATAATAACCAATCACCACATGCATACAAACAGCGACACATGATTCAGTCGCCAGCCAGCGACAAGTTAAGACGTGTTTTGCTCGTGTTGTCATCTCGCGTGCTTGGAAGTTCTTGACAGATGGAGGTGGAGGAATCCTCCGAGGAGGAAGATTTTCGTCCCGTCAGCGGGAATCGGAAGCGGAAGAAGTCCAGCGAGGTCACTGGAATCGGCATCGAAGGAGAAAAAGTTGAGAAGACCCTGCTCAACAATAACAAGTTCAGCCCGCTAGCGGATAACAAAAACAACAACAATGCCAGCCCAGCAGGAGGAGGGGACGCCCCGGCGGTTCCACCACCCGGCCAGTCGGCAGGTAAACAAAAGCAACCACCTTTGGTGGTGAAGAAAACCACGGATTTTTACAAGCTCGTGGCGATAGTGGAAAGTTGTAAATTAGGTTTCAAACCGATTTACAAACTAACCCGATTTGGAACCAAGGTGACCTGTTTCTCTGTCAAAGATTTTGACAAGTTGCAAGAGCTACTCAAGAACACAGCAAAAAATCCGATGGTAAAATCGCATGCAAAAGCATGCACATCACCTTCGTCAAAATAAACACTTGATATTACACACTGCATGTACATTTTTTGCAAACACAAAAAAAAGTTGCAACCGACGGGATTCAAACCCAGCACCAACAGTAAGGGCTGGCGCCTTAGCCCACTCGGCCATCAGAACGATGAAAAGCTGAAAGGATAAACGCATATATGAGTTTGACATTTCGGTCAAGTAGGTTTCCCATACTGATGGGCTACATATTTCAGGGTGTAAAATCACATAAAATTGCATAAAATAATGCAATATTTATTTTACACCCAGGCCTTTTACACGCAGCTGGATTACTACTTTTTTAGCTGTGAAGAAGAAAGTGGAATTCTACACCCACGATCGGCGGAGCGAACGAAATCATCGGGTGGTTCTTCGTGGGTTTCCTGATGAACTGAAACCGGACGAGGTCAAGTACCTTCTGAAGAGGGATCTCAAGCTGGACGCGCTGGAGGTGCATACCATCAAGCGGAAGGAAAAGTCCACCGTGGACGAAACTCCGTACATTGTGGTCTTCCCCAAGGGATACACCAATCTGAAGAAGCTCTCTGCAATGAAAGTTGTGGCAAGCACTATCATCCGGTGGGAGGCCTACCGGAACAAGCGGCCGAACGTGACCCAGTGCAGGAACTGCTTGCAGCTAGGTCATGGAACCAGGAACTGTCACCTGAAAGGCAGGTGCAACAACTGTGGGGGTCCCCACAAGACGGACGAGAGCAAAGTCCAAGAAGCCGAGCCGAAGCGGTGTGCCAACTGCTCTGGAGCCCACGAAGCCACGGACCGCAGCTGCCCTAAGCGTGCGGACTTCATCCGGAGGCGCCAGCAGGCGTCGAATCCGAAACCGCCGGCAAGGAAGGCGGAGAAGCAGAGTTCAGCAGTTCCGGCGTTTACGCCGGCGGAGTTCCCTCCGTTGCCGGGCGCAGTTCCAGACGGAAAATCCAAGGATCGCCCTCGTCCCGCAGGAAGCAGCCAAGGTGGCCCCACCACCAAGGTGGAGCCACGGAGAAGGAAGCCGGGGAGGTACTCTACAGTTCGGCTGAGCTGTGGGGGATTTCCTCCGAGTACATCGGCAGGTTCAAGACCTGCAAGACCCGCTTGGACCAAGTAACCCTCGTCAGTTACATGATCTCCAAGTATGGAATTTAAAGAGTTTTTTTTTTGTTATTATATATTGTTATACTGATCCTCGGTCCCAACCTGGTCACAGCACCCAAAAAGACCTAATAAAAATAAGTTAAGAAAAAAAAAAAAAAACAGCGACACAAAAGAAATGAAAATAAGCATGCAAAAACAAAACAGCGCGTCCCCGTGGTCAGCGCACTAATGATGCCATTATTTAATTATAATAACCACTCATCCAAGCACACAAACAGCGACACAAAAGAAATGAAAATAAGCATGCAAAAACAAGACAGCGCGTCCTCGTGGCACACAAACAATAATGAAAAATAAGCATGCAACAAAAAAAAAAAAACCTCGAGGAAATTCTGTGAAATTTGAAGAATAATTTGGCTTCGTGAGATACCTAAACTGAAATAAAAAAAAAAAAAATAGCAAAGTTTTGTTGAAATTTGCGTATTTCGCATAACTGTTTCGATATTTTTTTCGACACAATTTTAGTTTTTTTTTTAATGAAAAATTGAAGTACTTCTTATTTTTAGAACGAATACATTATCCATACAATCAAAATGAGGTCTTTTATTTTTTTTTATGATGGATACAGTGCAGACTCGATTATCCGAAGGCCGGAAAAATTTCACTTTGGATAAACAAATCTTCGGAGTAACGAATCAGGGTTTTTTTTGTTTGTCTTATTTTCGATTGTTGAGTTAGTATGATCCAAAGTTTACTCTAAAATGGTTCAGATTTTTTTTAATCCGAGTTGGCGGAAAAACTACACTGATGGAATATTAAAATAAAACGTTTAATTTTGGAAGGTTGAAAATTTGATTGGTTAAATATTACCTATTTTTTGAGTAATATAATTTAAAAACGTGTAAAAATGTGAAACTTATGAAAATTCACCAAAAAGTGATAAAAAAACTAGTTCCTGATAAAAAATAACACATTTTTTCGACGAAAATTCTGTAATCATTTCCTGATGAATATTACCATTTTTTCTGTGTGGACTTTATAGGAAAACAAGCCTAAACAGACAAACTTCGTTCTGCCTTTCTTCATGTGTTGACGTTTATTGCTGTTTTGCTTATTCAGCCTCCTGTGATCAAAATTTGATTTTACGTAACTTTTTCTATACAATTTGCCGATGCTCCGGAATCCGATCCAGATTCGCCAAAGTGTCAATTAGTTAGCGTATAAACCTTCCTTGGGCTTATGCGAACTCAACGCAACAAAGATCCGACGCTCCTTATTGAACTGATTCGCGTTCGAACAACACTATCAAATTTTTTTATATAGATAGATTTAGTAAATATGATGTTGGGACAATAACTGCACTAAAAATTGGTATTATCAAAAACAATCGATTTGGATGTAGTCCAACGTAAAAAAGTGAGGGTGTATCAACCAGGTAGGTGGATTGAGTTAATTTTTGAAGGGGACATACTATTATCGATGTGTATTTGTGGGTGGATAATTGCAACGGTCAGGCAAAGACTTGGGTGCAAAAATTCGCAGAACATGGCCACAATCGCGCCAGAATCTTGCGATTCAGTTGAATCGACTTAAAATTGTGTATTAGCGCGAAAGAGTTGGCGATAATGCTCATTAGGAATTCCGAGTACGTTTCCCAGAATTTCTGGAAATTATTCCACACATAAGTCGGGGTGGAAGAATGGTGAGAATCGGTGGCTCTTTCTCTGCAGTGAATTTGGCGAAATGAAAAACTATATAACAGGAATGAAAACACGTTCAAACCACTTAATTTGCAACCGGTAGACAGTCTCATCGTGTAGTTCAACATGGTTGCGGGGGAGGGCGACGCAAAACTACGGTCAGTTCCGTGGTAGACCCCTAGCTTTAAGCGATGACCGCCACTACTCAAACAATACAAGGTCATTGTACCGGCAATGTCCGCATCTTTACTAAGGTAGGGGTGTCTTCAAATCGCTGGAAGTTCAACGTAATACTTCGGGTCGCATAAAAAAACTAACCACCCCAAGTTGACCTTCGTTTTCTCATAATAGAAACCGTGTCAACGAAAAGTCATTCTTCATTCTGGGCTGTATCTCCGCGGGCAATATCTGTGCAAAGTAACAAGAAAAAAAAAGATCTGCCGCCAACCGTATAGAACACAACGAGGGGTACCAATTTTCATGACCCCCAGGTTGTCCATCAACAGCACCAACTTTGGAACGGAAATGTGCTCCAGTGCGGAACGGGTTTCTTGCTTGTAAAGTGAGTGTAATAAGAACTTACTTTAGTGCGACTCTTTCGTTTCGATTGAATTCATTTTTTGCTCTTTAGTTTGATAACATTCAATTGAGCATTTTTAATTACCGGAGAATCTCTCACGCACTTTACTTTGAGGAACTTGTTATCAGAAATGATTACACCTAGTTACAGAGGATTTTGCATAATGGTCAAATCTTTGATTGCATTGAAGTCGCTGAAAGTTGAGTAAACAATGAGGGATACAGTGAGGTTGTTGTAGGTAAGGAAGCTTGAATAATTTTCTGCTGTGATGGTTCGCGACTTAATTAGGAGTAAATATGCTGAAGGAGGACTGTTGAACATTGAGGGAAACAAGAAAAGTTAAGTTGCTTTTTTGTCAAGTAAAGAGGTTAATACCTGGATTTTGGTTCTTAATAATTTAAAATAAAATAAGAACAATTAGTTGTTAATACCAACGAGTTAAAAAAAAACCATTTAGAACCTTTTCTGAAGCATACCTCAATTTCCTGAACCTCTATCTGTCAATCTGTTTCTTTTTTTTAACTCATACATATCTTATTCACCTGTAACACCCTCACCTCATCATCGCCACACACGTATTGCATATTCATTATGCGCCGTTTCCACAACTTCACCACACGAGGGAGGCTCTTCAACGGCCGCGTCGATGCGCCGCCATTCTGGACGACGTCGACGGCGACGCGGTCCGGTAGCAGGTGAAGCGTGACGCGTTTTGTTTTTAATTTGAATTATATTTTTCCCCATCGCGTCGTCGTCGTGCGTGCTTTTTTCCCTTTCTCGGGCATCTTTGCAGCAGGTGGTTGGTGTGATGGTATCTTGCCGAATGTGGTAACTTTGATTCTTTGATTCTTTGATTCTTTGATTCTTTGATTCTTTGATTCTTTGATTCTTTGATTCTTTGATTCTTTGATTCTTTGATTCTTTGATTCTTTGATTCTTTGATTCTTTGATTCTTTGATTCTTTGATTCTTTGATTCTTTGATTCTTTGATTCTTTGATTCTTTGATTCTTTGATTCTTTGATTCTTTGATTCTTTGATTCTTTGATTCTTTGATTCTTTGATTCTTTGATTCTTTGATTCTTTGATTCTTTGATTCTTTGATTCTTTGATTCTTTGATTCTTTGATTCTTTGATTCTTTGATTCTTTGATTCTTTGATTCTTTGATTCTTTGATTCTTTGATTCTTTGATTCTTTGATTCTTTGATTCTTTGATTCTTTGATTCTTTGATTCTTTGATTCTTTGATTCTTTGATTCTTTGATTTAAACCATATGGCGCTTGCGTCAAGATACCACGACCCGTACCTGATGGTATAGCCAGTGATTACCGACGAGGCGTCGTCCACAAGCAGTGTTGGTCCAACAAGTGCAGTCCGGTCCGTGGGGTCCGGTAGTCGTCGACTAGACGCGGTACGGGCCGGTTTGTTGTTCCTCACTTCTGTGTCCATTCACGGTAGTGACCATCACCGTTGAAGGTAGAGTGCGCGTTTTGTTTACTACCGATACAGTTGCAAGCATTTTTGGGGCCGTTTTGTTGAGTTTGAAACAGATCGCGTGTGAGGGCGCGCGTGGGTTGGGCCGATACCGTTTGGAGTTGCGCAGAACAACCACGTGGTGACGGTCATCCAAGCCAGGAAACGGGGTCAGTGACGAATTTGGCGGTGGCGTTTCGTTCCACGTGAATAATAACAAGTTTGGGGAGGTGGCGTTTTGGCGTGAAAATGTGTGCAATTGGCGTGCGCGATAGTGCTTGACCGCGTGTCGTGGGATAGGTCGTGTGGAGGGGAGATAGTTCTACAGAGGATATCCGGTGGATAAAAGTTGTTATCATGCGTAGTGAACCAAGTTTATCAATATTCATCGTGTGAAATTGTGAGCCTCCACCAGTACCATGGAAATTGTGAGTTTCAACGCGGCCAGACAAGATCTGCTGCTGGGCGGAGGCAAGTCGCTGTCGTCGTCCAAGCCACAACAGCTAGTACACACCAATGGGACTCTACGGTCGATCAAGCAACGTAGGAATGCAAAGCTGATCCAGCAGCAGGTTCAACAGTCGATTGATCGGCAAAAAAATCCTAACCGTTTCGCGGTGGCTGCGGAGATAAATTATGAAAAATCAACCGGTTCAAGTGATGGCAACAATAATTACACCAATGGAACCACCTCGATCAAGTGCAACGGCAGTGTTGTCCGACTGGACGGAAAAAGTGTTGGCCCTTCCACAGGGAAACCAGTTAATCTGACACTGTCGAAAATGTCGCTGCTGTGGAACACCAGCGGCTGGATACGGGTTTACTGTGGCCCAGACCGGAGTGCCGTCAGCTGCGAAGATCCGAGCCGGATGGTGCACGTAATCACGACCGCAACCACGCTGGATGTGGTGAAAGATATGGACCTGCCGATGGAGTACACGCTGTGGGTAAGTGATGTGTCTCGAAGTTGTGGAATTGCCAGACTAACCCCCTGTCTGGCGGCGCGAGATATTAGATCCTCGTGGGGAATTGAAACTGAATTGCACCTGATTGAGGTTTGATTTCCGATTGCGTATCTGGTACAACGTGCAAGCGTATGCTGCTGGCAAAACGTTGATGCAAATTATGTTGTTTTATTGCGGAAATGTACGTTTTGTTTAGATAACCCTACAATGTATGAAATCAACAACTTCTTCTTAAACTGTAAAAGAGTTTGTAGTGAATTTAAACAAAATACTAAATATTTGAACAAATAACCACACATGTTTTTTTTATCAATATCAATATCAATTAAATATTCAAATGGTAGTAATTGAAAAACTTCTTTAACTGCATTTTTTATTAAAAAAAAAACTTGTGCCATCGGTAGTAAAGAATAATTTTCTTTATCCCAACCCACTTCTGGACGGGGAAAATTTTAAATTTTATATTTTAGTTTGATAGTACTGTCGCAAATTGAAGTGAAATTTTAAGTAGTATTTTTAACATTCAATTAACAAAAATTACTCACGTAAACTCCTCAAATATTTTAATTATTATTGTATAAGCTTTGTAGATCAAGGTTTTCTTTTAGAAAATACGCATCGGAAAAAGACAAGCGATTTTCCAACTGTATTTTTATTTCGCTCATGGAGTTAACTTTGCTTGTATTTAATTTGCATATGCATAGTAGTGTTTTGCCTAGTTTTTTTATGAAAAAAAAAAACTCAATTTAAAAATCTGCTTGACATTCATTATTTGCGCATGCAAAAGGTTCAGATTGTAGATTTGTATCAGTTCAGTTAGATCTAGTATTACAGAATAATGCTAAGCATCTCCAAATGAGTTCTTGGCATTGTTATAGAATTTCCCGCTAGAACTACCAGCTTTGGTCACACGAATCTTCTCGCGAAGCAATGGCCACTTCTAGAGAAGATTCTTGTCACCAAAGCTGGTAGTTCTAGCGGGAAATTCTATAACAAAGCCAAGAACTCATTTGGAGATGCTTAGAATTATTCTGTAATACTAGATCTAACTGAACTGATACAAATCTACAATCTGAACCTTTTGCATGCGCAAACATTAATCAATAAATGATTAAAAATCCTACACAAATTAAAAAAAATCATCATATATCTTTTTCCGATGAGCTTTGAGCCTAAAGCGGTAGATGTGATATTTTTCAAGTTCATATTAATCTACAAAATGCCTTCAACATAAATTTAAGATATTGTTTCTTTGAATTTAGCGTTGCATTTCTGTGTGGCACACATCATAATTGTGAATTGTTTTCAAATCAAATAAAAATAATATCAAAATTTAATCTTCCCAGTATTCTGTTGAAAATATTTGCAGCTGTCTATTTCAGAAATAACAACCTATTTGAGCAGTTCTCTAGGATTTCGGTCATTCGATTTTTTTTTGTATTTTTTAATCCGACTGAAACTTTTTTGGTGCCTTCGGTATGCCCAAAGAAGCCATTTTGCATCATTAGTTTGTCCATATAATTTTCCATACAAATTTGGCAGCTGTCCATACAAAAATGATGTATGAAAATTCAAAAATCTGTATCTTTTGAAGGAATTTTTTGATCGATTTGGTGTCTTTGGCAAAGTTGTAGGTATGGATACGGACTACACTGGAAAAAAATGATACACGGTAAAAAAATTTGGTGATTTTTTTATTAAACTTTTTATCACTAAAATTTGATTTGCAAAAAAACACTATTTTTAATTTTTTTAATTTTTTGATATGTTTTAGAGGACATAAAATGGCAACTTTTCAGAAATTTCCAGGTTGTGCAAAAAATCATTGACCGAGTTATGATTTTTTTAATCAATACTTATTTTTTCAAAAAATCGAAATATTGGTCGCAAAATTTTTTCAACTTCAATTTTCGATGTAAAATTAAATTTGCAATCAAAAAGTACTTCAGTAAAATTTTGATAAAGTGCACCGTTTTCAAGTTAAATCCATATTTAGATGACTTTTTTGAAAATAGTTTGTCATTTTTTTTTAAATTAGTGCACATGTTTGCACACTTTTGGAAAAAATATTTTTGAAAAGCTGAAACATTCAATATTACGCCCTTTTAAAATGTTAGTCTTGATTTGAAAATTTTGAAAATAATGTTTTCGAAAAGATCGGAAAATTTCACAAATGTTTCATATATTAACATTGAAAATCGGACCATTAGTTGCTGAGATATCGACATTAAAAAATGGTGGGCTGTTTGAGTGAGACTTAGAAAACATCAATTTTCCTGTTTTTAAACCTTTGCATTGCAATATCTCAGCAACTAAAGGTCGTATCAACAAAGTCCGAAGAAGCAAAATATAGAGAATTTTCTCAGCTTTTCAAAAATATTTTTTCCAAAAGTGTGCAAACATGTGCACTAATTTAAAAAAATGAAAAACTGCGACTATTTTCAAAAAAGTCACCCAAATTTGATTTTACATCGAAAAATGAAGTTGAAAAAATTTTGCGACCAATACTTCGATTTTTTGAAAAAATCAGTATTGATTAAAAAATTCATAACTCGGTCAATGATTTTTTGCACAACCTGGAAATTTCTGAAAAGTTGGCATTTTATGTCCTCTAAAACATATCAAAAAATAAAAAAAAATTAAAAATAGTATTTTTTTTGCAAATCAAATTTTAGTGATAAAAAGTTTAATAAAAAAATCACCAAATTTTTTTTACCGTGTATCATTTTTTTCCAGTGTAGTCCGTATCCATACCTACAACTTTGCCGAAGACACCAAATCGATCAAAAAATTCCTTCAAAAGATACAGATTTTTGAATTTTCATGCATCATTTTTGTATGGACAGCTGCCAAATTTGTATGGAAAATTATATGGACAAACTAATGGTGCAAAATGGCTTCTTTGGGCATACCAAAGGCACCAAAAAAGTTTCAGTCGGATTAAAAAATACAAAAATTAAAATTGAAGAAAAAAGACCGATTTCGTAGAGAATTGCTCTTTGGCTTATTTTGGATTTTGTCTAAAATGATTCGCGAAATATGATTTAATTCCTTTTGTTAGAAGTAGTTTACAAAACACCATAAAAAAATAAATAAAATTCAAAAGAGAGAGAGAGAGAGAATGAAAACATATTTGTAATATACAGTTCACTTACTAAAAACATCTTTTTATACAATTTCATAAAAATATTATAAAGCTTTGCAAATGTTATCATGTGCTTTCTGCATTGTTTTTATAGTTTTATTTTTATATGCAAATATGTTTTGAAATTTATATCTTTGAAAAATATTTGCAACGGCCTTACTTAAAAAAGTCAAACAATCAGTTGGCAAGAAAATTTCTCCTATTAAAAAAAATCTTTCAATTTTAATCTTTTCCAGTTCTTCAACGGACTTCTATAATGTTATTTTGAAAAATATGTTGAACATTGATGTTTTATTTTTGTGTACATCCGGTAAATTTGAAAAAAACGTTACTTAATCCACCTTAAGGTGGTTGGTGCCTTCCTCGCATTCATGTTGTATTTTAGGTGGTATTTACAAACTAATTTTCAATTCTTTTTTTTACCAACTCTTCAAAATAAAGGTGAAAAGTCGCATGAGTTATATATTTCAGTAAAAAGTTCGTGTAAATCTTTGTCGAGACAAAATGATGCAGCAACATAATTAATACAGATTTTTTCCAGAAGAGACGCAGACTGCTTAAGCGATGTGGCAACCGGGCGATACGCATGCAAGGGGGTGTGGCTGCCAATCCCCCGCGTGGTCAAAAAGTCAAAAAAGAAAAAAGACCCGGCCTTTGAGGTTATGCAAAAATCACCCTTTTTTGTAGCTACAAAAAAACTTTTTCTTGGCATAACTTTAAAAGTACTTCACTAAACAGAATAAAATTTAATAGGATCTTAGGGGACCCCAAAACGAACAGAATAAGGCGAACCCGGCCAAAATCGGTACAGCCAGTTCTGAGATAATCGTGTGGAAAAAAAATCATGTCTACACACATCCCCACAGACATTTGTTCAGAATTTGATTCTGAGTCGATGGTATACGTAAAGGTATATCTAGGAGTCGTATTTAAGAAGTTCATTTTTCGAGTGATTTTATAGCCTTGCCTCAGTGAGGTGAGGAAGGCAAAACGCATCGGTCTGAATTATAAAACTTGAACAAAAATTAAAAATAAATAAATCTATATTTGTATTCTTCTAATCAACCACTCAAAAATAAACTTAAAAAAAACGTTGTATAAATTATTTCCTTTTTCTCGATATTGGGTATTATATTTTTATAAAATCAAGACTTATGGTCCTCATTTGCTTAATTCTTTGAAAATTTACTTGAAATTCGAAAATTAGTTCTATGGTTAAATTTGTACATTTTCTAGTTTTATTATTTATCAGTTTCAAGAAGTTTCTCTTTTGTTCTAATTTATTTACTTTAACATTTAAAAACATTTTAAAAGACTCTTTCTAAACAGCTAATTGATATAATTTTCACAGGTCCAAATTGGCGGCTCCAAAACTCGTCGACTCGAGGAAAACGAATACCCTCTACTAGTTCAGGAGGAATTCCTTAAGGCACTGGGCTATCTGGACGAATCGCGTCGAGCCCGTCTCGGAATCGACCCCGAGCTGAAGCACCTGTTTCGGTTCCACATCGGTCCGGCCGAGATCCCCATGTGCCGGGGAGTTTTGCGGTCTGGTTCGGTGGAGTTGTTGAAAGGGTTGGTATTTCCACAGTGGAGACGGAGATATTTGGCGATTGTTGGCAGTAAGCTGATTATATTTCCAGGTGATTCCTCGTGTTATTGAAATAAGTAAATTCGAGGTAGATTTCAATCATTTTTGTTTTGCAGCAAGTTCCAGTATGACCCCGGAGATGTACGAACTGTTCGGGGCGGATATCTTCGAGCATGCCCCCAGTCACAACCGACTGATCATCAAGATTGTGCCAAAGGCCAACGAAAGTGGGAACGGAACCAGGGAGAATCTGACCGGGGGAAGGTTCATCGACAGCAGTGGCAGCAGCAGCAACAGTACGACCCATTTGTACAACAGCAATGCCAGCATGCATTCCAGCAGTAACAATGATCGAGAAACGGTGCTGTTTCTGGGCTTTGAAGAGTCCTGGGAACGTGACCAGTGGAGCGATTGGCTGTCTGAGGTAAGAACGAATCGGACGTCTCTCAAGTTAATTTGAATTGAGGCAATCGTTTGAGCTTTTTCTTTTTTTATTTTGAAAAAGTGTAGAAACGATTTCCAGCTGCACGAACGCCTCACGCCAGCAATTAATGGCATCAAGCTGGAGATTTTCTTGAAAGTCGCTCAAGCGTCACGTGGTCGCGGCCGGTACGAGCTTTTCCAGTACAAACACACACATAGACTTTCGTCCCAGATCGAGACCATCCGATTACTGTCCATCACCTTTGGGGCGGCGCGCCATTTGTGGCGTGAAAATCGACTACAGTAGAACACTGATAGTTTGACTCATTTTGTTGGATATTTATAGTTCAACTTAAAAATAGAAGATTTTTTTATCGAAATGCAGAACAAATATGTTTGAAGGGGTTGCCAACTTTTCTTTTGATGATAATATGAAAAGCATTGTCAAAGAATCAGGTTCAAACTGTAAACTCAAATAAAGTTGTGGTGGGCACGATTTACGATTCACACTTTGGAGGATCTTTACCTTGCTCAAGACTTCAAACATTGCCATTTGACGTGCAGCAATCAAGTTCAGCATTCTTGCGCAATCGCCACGATGCACTGACAATATATGGCATGTGACTGTAATAATCTTGCTGTGAGGGTGGCACGGTTTGTTGAGCACATGGCACTGTTGGGATCATTTTGGGGGTCTGAAAGGGTTAATCTTTGCGGGCTGTTTTATTGTGCGCGTTTCATCCGTTTCTTCCAACTTGGCTTGGATATTTCGCGAAGATACGCCTCTGACAAACGACGCTGTTAAGCTAAGTTGAGTGATGTTAATCATGTGTTTTGGTAAAAATCTGTTAAATATTTGCAAAGAAGTTTGAAAAGTACGACTGGGTTTTAAAAATAAATGACGCAACTCATTGGAAAAGTGGCGGACTCAATGTCAGCGAAGGGATACAGTCACCGATGCTGGTAACAAATTTTAATGTAAAGCTCATTATGGACGCGGTTCGGTGATTCTTAACTCTTTACTTACCTGCGTTCACAAAGAACTGACTAAGGCTGGACTGTAAATGAAGTCACGCATCTGGAAGTTCATACAATGGCAAAATTTCACTCTTTTCCTTCAGAAAGCTTAATTGTGTCATTAATTTATGAATATATCGGACAATGCATCGATCTTGCAATTAAAGCTAGGATTCTCCCTAAAAAGTCAATTAACGAGAGGTACAAAAACCACAACATTTTGGAGAATGCAAACCACAGTCAGTTCATTTAATAATTAGACAATGAAATCATCGGAGCATACCAGGACCGACTGGTACGTCAAAATGAACCTGCTCACTCATCCATCCTTACCTGCTGGAGGTTTTGACACAGACCGTTAATGTTTTGGTTAACGTGATAGGTATTGGTCAATTGTTAAAAAAATAATTATTTATTACAAAATGTGATTGCTAGAAAAGAAATGCACCCATGCTGAAACGATGAGTCATCTTTTGAGATGAAATGTTTCTTTAAAAAACGATTTTTTTAGAAACAGTTTGTGACAGTAATTTTTAAGATACTTTCAATGTTATATCGGAACAGTCAGTATTCATATGAATTCAGGTAATCAAATTGAAAATTCAATTTTGTTTTAAAAACATTTGAACTGCAATATTTTTTGTGCAATTTTAAAAATTGAATTGCTCAGAAGAGTTGTCAGTATTTATATAAATTCAATTAATTAAATTGAAAATTCGAAAATGTTTAAAAAACTTATGAACTACTAAATATTTTTTGTGCGATTTCAAGTTAGATTGCTCAGAATATTGTCAGAACAATTGTTTGTGTATTTTTAAGTTTTCTTTAATAAAGTATGACACGTTTGTTTTGTATGTGATAATGACATAGTCTTGAAAGTAACAGGAGAGCTCTAGTATTATGCTGTATACTGTCTGCTCAATTTTACGTTTCTTTTATATATCTCTATCGTGCATCGGGAACATCAATCCAGATGCTTCCTCTAGTGTGGCTGGTTTCCGCAATAATGATTTTGTTGTACATGGTGAATGCCCATGATTTTTTTTAATTGTCAAATTTTTTGCTTCAGCTTAGTTTTATTCATTTCAGTTTAACTATTTATCATCAAATTTATGTTTTCGCTATTTTTTTATGTGTTATTGTGTTCTTTTCTCTCATTAAATTATATGATGTGATCAAAGTTGTGAAAAACTGATAATGGTTGTTTTGGTTTGAATGATACTATTAAAGATTTTTGGTTGAGTCTTGATAAAAAACTTATTATTTTGTGTTAGTCAAATACACCCAAAATTCAGAATCGAGATAATCGTTCTCTCAAAATTTATTGAGGGCTCAGTGCCAAAATCGATAGAATAATGGTACCAACTCACACCATCATAACAAATGAGTTCATTTGTTAGTTGAATCAATAAATCTCCAACAAGTGTCATACATCGACTTTTGACTTCTCCTTGGTCACCAAGCTGTGGTGGCCGAGGCAGCTAAGTCATTGGATTGGTTTGTCAAAGGTCTCTGGTTCGATTCCCGTTGTCGACACTTTTGGTTTTTTGTTTGACGGATGAACTTTTTTTGCAAATGAACCTCGAGAGAATAGTTCTATCGCCCATCTCGAGCTGTGTTCTCTGCGTCCGTGAATGGTACCACTATTCTCTCGACTCGAGACCATCATTCTCTCGGACTAGCGCTGCCAGTTTTGGGTGCAAAGTTTTGTTTTTAATTGGAAGAACTGAAAGACTTTGGTTAAAGAAGAAACTTTTTGTATTTTTTTTATCAAAAAAAAAAATAAATATATATATATATCCGGACAAAACATTAATTTTGATTGTTGAGTATACTCTGAATCAAAACATAATTTTGAATTTGTCACCATGTAATGGGAACTGCATACAAATTTATTTTTCATTTTCGTCGAGGAGTTCTTGTTTGATTTTCGTGACAAATAACCTCAAAACAAGTAATATTAGTCACATTTCTAAAGATCTTCTAAACGATGCTCACTAATGACCCTTAAAATGTTTTGTTTGGGTTCCATCTATTGCTTCAACCTCAGTTTCGTCATATATACTAGCTACCGTATACGACCCAGGGTATCAACCAGCAATCATATCGATAATGTTATGTACCTACTTCTGTTGAACCACATGTGAACCCCGTACACACCAGCAATTTGTCGCATGCTTCTTTGCGTTTGATGCGCTACATGTGCGCAAACCCGTGGCAGGTGCCGTTTTCCACGGGACGCTTCTGAATCGGGGTTGCGCCAGCCCTTAGTTCTATAATGGAAGCGGAACAGTGACAATCTCGGTGTGGTCTGGGAAGGTTTGCGCTTTGTAAGGCGATCGTGGTCGGGTTGTGAAGTTTGTGGAATATTTCGAGGAAATATGGGTTTGAACAAGTGCATTATCAAAACCAACGATGGTACAAATAGTATAAAATCGAACAAAAGTCGTGTTACGTTCTCGGATTTGGAGACGATCGAGCTGGATTCTTTGGAGATCGACTTTGAAAAGCTGGATGAAATTAAAGTGCTGGAAGAGGAAGATGTTTGTGTGCAGATCGTAGTTCCAAGTGAATCGAGTGCTAAAAAGTGCCCTTCTTCGTTTCAGACCAACGTTGACAAAAATGAAGATGCCAAACGGCTTGATCTGGGAGATTCCGGATTGCAGCAGATTCCGGAGATTTTCCTCCAGTCACCAACCGACGTGGAAGAGCTGCTGGCTGGGCGGAATAAGCTGCAAGAGTTGGCGCTACGAGCGTTGGCGGAATTTACCCGCCTAAAAGTGCTTCGATTGAACGGGAATGGGTTGAAGAGTTTTCCTGAGAGTTTGCTTAGCATGCGGAATTTGAGGGTGTTGGATTTGGAGGAGAACGAAATACGCAAGCTGCCGGAGAAGGTGGCGCTCATGACGAGGTGAGTTTTTCACTTGGGAAATGCGATTGAGGGGAGCATAAAAATAGTGTGGTGAATATTTTCTGTTACGCTTGGAGGAGGGGTGGTGAACAGTGTAGTATAGTTTCAGGGGTTTAGTTTGACACGCTAGCTAAGCGTTTATTTTATTAAAAAAAAAACTAGGTGAATGTTATATCTTTGTGAAGATAAGGACTACCCTATTTCCATCCGATTTGATGATTCTTATTATTTAAACAATTTATTTTGCACTTTTGATAAAAACTTGCTTGTTAAATATGTATTACTTGCTTCTTAAGCTATTTGTTTCCCAACTTCAATTTGAAATCATTTTTAAGAGCAGTTGACATTTTTTAGTAAACAAGGTGAACGGTACATTTGTAAGTCCAATGCACAAAATTTCCATTTATTGCATAAAATATGATTTCTCTTAATTTTAGAGGATTAAGTTGACCCAGAAATAAAATTCGCTTTTTTTATGCAAAACATAATTTTCGTCAATACTTACCGGTGTTGGGAACTTGTGGTTCCAAACAATCTGTACTCATGTGTAATACATTTTTAAGCACTTTTTGCATTCAAATGTTAAAACTATCGGTTGTTATTAAAATTTGTATGTTTTTTTTGTATTTTGTGGTCCTCCATCCACACGATTTGGGTCAGAATCGAGGAACATAACCTTTAATGAAATATTTGCAACAGCCTTATTATTTTTAAACGAACTTTAAATTAATACACTTTAATCTATTTTCTTTAAAAATATTTTTTATTTTATGATTTAATTACGTGTAAGCCAAATGTTTTAAAATTAATGAATGAAAATAAATTAATGCCATTGCAATTTTTCTTTTAAATCGGAAAATATTGCCAAAAATTATATTAATTGAAAAAAAAAACATGTACAATTGACACTATTTAAAAACATAGTAACACGATTATTTTAGCATGTTTTATCAAATATGACTCTTTGACTTTTTGCTACATTTTAACTTGGTAACATAAAATTTTAGGAAGAAAAAAATATTTTTATGAATTCATTGATATATTGCGAATTTCTGGTTATTACTGTAATTAAATATATTTTTAATTTTGAAATTGAGTATTTTTTATCGTTCTTTTCTCACGAAATTATACATTAATTAAACAAAACCTAGAATAAGCTAAATATTTGGCACATTCTTCAGTGACAAAAACAATATGTTTTGGCTGATAGATCTTAGATGATAGGTCATTTTAACTATTTATTCGTTGTTCTATTATTGCAATCATCAATCGCAGCTGGATTACCAATTAGAAAAACATATAATAACTAAAACATAACGGAGTAATCGGTATGGCAAATGAAAAGTTCGACTTAAAATTAGTTTTCCATACGTACTACTTGTAGGAAATTCAATATCCAGACCGAATCTGTAGTAATATTTAAGTAATGGGCAGGTTTTGATATCATACGAGACATATTTCGAAAAAAAATAATATTTCGGCGTTGCAACGCCGGAATGGGTCATTTATATTGTGGCCTAGTTTTTTTTTGTCATTTCTAAATAAGGATAACAAAAATAATAAAATGTCACATTAAAGAAAATATATCACAAAAGAAAATCTATAGTTGAGGTTGCGGTAGTTCTCACTTGTATCTGCAATAGTATTTTTTTTTGCGAATTGCTTAAATAATTCCATCGCTAAGAATAATTTTAAATCTGAAAGTGCCTAATTTAACTTTATAATAAAGATATCTTTAATCTGTTTAAGGTTTATGTAGGCATCGTTGAGTTGTTGAATTCAATTCTCATATCATTTTTTTCGAATACTTTTTGAAAAGTTTATCTGAATGCATAAGGTCTGACTAAATTATTATTTTACTATTTTATTTTGATTTATTTTAATTAGAATCAACAAAAAAAATTATCTTTTTCATTATCATGTTTTTAAACTAATTTTTTGAATGACTTATTGTTCAAAATTTTCTTTAATTTTTGTTTTTTTTTTCAGAAAGCTTAGAAATTTTAAATGTTTGAATTTAATTTTAGTTCTAAATGCTTTGTTTATTATTATTCTTAAATGTATCTTTCTGGTAAAACTTAAACTCCTCAAAAGATATACTGAAATTCCTCACTCGTATGTCGCCCTTCCAAAGACCACCACCCACATCTGCTGTTGCTGCTGCGTTGTTTGTCAGTCATCGGCAGCCGTGCCAGCATAGTTTTCCAAAAGTTAGCCACTTGGAAAGAGGAAACAATCGTCTTGCAAGAGTTACTACTCTACCGAAGAAGAGACTCGGTGGACTGCTTATTGCGCCTTCGAATCGCTTTCGATCACCCAGTGGTTCTCAAAAAGTTTGCAATTTTTATGAAAATATTTTTTTAAACAATCAGTTTATTATTGCATATATTTAGGTTTTTTTCTGAAACAAACTTTGCTTGTTGTAGTTTTTTTTATTAAAAAATCTTCAAAAACTTTCAAGTGAATCCCTGCATTAGGGTTGGGACGGTGCCGCGTGCCACACGCGCGGGCCGTGGCTTCACGGTGGACGGTTAGTTTTTCGCGGCATTTCGGACGGTTCGGACACGTTGGTTGGATCATCACAGCTGCGTTGGTCAGTTTTTCGCGAAAACGTACTTTTCTGTGGGCTTTTCACGCTCCGGCGGCTGCGACGAAGAAAGGAAAGAGGTGTGTGAGAGCCCACACTGCAGGTGGCAATTTAAGGTTGAGTGATTTTTTGTTCATTTTTGTTGACGAATCCTTGCTTTGAGGGGGGTTTTGAGTTGATTTTTGTGCGTCAAGATCTGCAGAGCAATACGTAAGAATTCGTGTAATGTGCACGTAAGAGCTTAGTGAAAATTCGCAGTGAAGACCGTTACTGACGAATGAGTTTCCACAGCAGTGAAAGGGAAATCGATCAAACTGCATGATCAGATATCGAATCAGTTTTACGATAGATGTTATAAAAAGAAGTGAGTAAAAAACAGCAGAAGCTGAAAATGTGATTTCTATTAACAGCAGACAAAGGTTAACCTCGTGCTTCGCCCTCATGCGTTACCGGTCGCTAGTGACGTCGGACCGTGAAGATCTTCGAAGATTGCAAGTCGTGATCATCAACCAACGCTGACGTTCATTAAAACAAAAGTTCATTAAAACAGAAGTGCATTCCAAGATTCTTAGAGTGACTTGCAAAGTTTTGTCAAAAGTTCTCAAGGAAACAAAGGAAAAATCCAGTGACTCAATCAAAAGTGCAGTTTCTCAAAAAGCTTCAATCGTGGTGGGAAAGTGCATCCAGTTGACTGATTTTCGCGGTTACCGGGTACTGATGGCCAGCGCTGGAATCGTACACATTAGAAGCAGCAGCAGTTGGGTTTGAAAGTGAGTTCAGCTTGGACAAGGGTTGGTGAACACCGGATCCTAACAAAAACAAAGCTTGAACATCGAGGCTAATTGTGTCGAGAGTGAGAGAAATCGAAGCACGGTTACTACTAGCACGTGCATTTGCCCCCTTGAGTGCGCGTTGAGGTAAACAATGTTCTAGAGCCCAGTTTTGGGTGTAGCTTCCAAAAATAGTAACTTTGACTTCGGCTTCTGAAGATTATCGACTTCGACTAAGGCTCCGTCTCCAAATTATGATGATATTCAACAAATTAAAAAAAATCAAATCTTATAAACAAAATCCTATACCTTTCTTTAGTAAGAAAGGCACACAATAGAAAAAAAAAACAGAATTAACAAAAATTCCATTCCTCAAAAGTAACATGAGAACAGACAGGTACAGACAAATAATTTTAAGAGAAGCATTGAGAATTTATTAAAGCTTTAATTTAAAAAAAAAATCAATAAATAAAATATGTTGAGTGATTTTAAACTATCCCCAATTCATTTCAAAACGAATGTTTCATGTATTTTTAAAGCTATTTACCAATTTTAAAATCTGGGTAGCAAATCTGGAAAAGATGCAAAACCCGACCTTTTATGATTTGTGGTTCCTGAGTTATCGTCGTTTGAAACTAGGAGGTTTGGTCAAAAATCACCAAAAACTCGATTTTTTGGGGAGGCACAAAAATTAAGGGGTTGGTCCGAATTGGATGAAATTCGGGATTCTTGCATGTTTTGATAGTATCAACAGCTCTGCCACATTTGAGCAGGATCGGAGAGAGTGATTTTCAAATTTGCACTTTTTCGTGCACAGTTGAGATTGAATGACCCATATACTGTTATTTACCGAAAAAAAATAAAAAATTTCCATTTCAACACTTGCAATTCTTAAAAATATTTGCAACGGTCTCATTTGAAAGTTTAGGCAATTGGAACTTTTTATTTTATAAACTTTGTTTACCTATATATTTTTAATTTTTTTTGGCGTACAGGTCAGTATCAATTAAAATGTAAAAACATTTTTTTTGATTTGGTTAATCTGGTATTACGTGAGTTAAAGGTTTGAAATTGAGACTTAAAAAAAATCAAATTCTGTTTATCTAAATGTATTGTGTTGAAGATTTCTGGAATTTACACTCAAAACCTTAAAATTGAATGTACAAGATAGATCAAGTTTTAAGAATATTCTAAGTTAAATGAGTTTTCAGTGAGTGAGTCAATTGAAAATGGATTGCTAGTCTGATAGTCCTCAT